>NC_088709.1:39517337-40992962 GCF_963576615.1 Watersipora subatra | reverse complement strand
AATCACATGGTACATGTAGTTACATATAAGTTATGGTACAATCATCATGATCATTGCCCGTTTCAGGTGTCAAGGATGGCTGCATGAATACTGTTCAGGTCTAACAAGTGATGTCTTCAATGAGTTAACACAGGCAGAAGAAGCTAAATGGAGCTGCCCATTATGTTCATATGACTGACCATATGAAATAAAGATCATATAAGTCAAGTGAGTTGCTTTTTACTTGGTGGTTGGATATACGTATCACAGTTACGCTTTTTAGGCAGGCCAACTGGCTGGGTTAATATAACACAGTTTTGTAGACTCTGGTAAATGAAGAAACTTGGGTGATTGGATGGCCCGTTATAGATTGATCTGACAACACAGAAATGATTTTCAATGATATCTGAATTAATATATCCTGGAGCAACACTCATCTTTAGCCTTAGACATCTTTTGAATAACTCACAGAGTCCATCTATGGTGCACATCATATCAAAGGCTGTCTCTCTTGTAAGTGACTCTTTTGGATTTTTTTGTTGGAACTGTGCAAAGTAAATAGATGACTCTCTTAATACTTGCAATCTTTGATCGCCAGAGGTGTGGAGTGGTGTTCTATCCATGAAAATATCTATTAGCGGTGCTGTTTTCCTTACAAGTTCATTAGTGGGTTCTAATCTGTCAGGATCAGGTAGTGTAGACTGGTATATCTGAATAAAACAAAATAGACATTTTATTAACAAACCAACCATCGCCTCTAGCATGAACCAGTTTGTTCACAGGCCAGTGCAGGGGAAAACATATAATTTACATTAAATGCATCAAGCATGTCTCTGTCTAACATATCCTCTGCCAGGCTGTTCCTCATTTTGAGAAGGGTTGTAGGGTCTAGATGCTGGTCAGTCAGTTTAGGGGCAATATCCACAATACTGTGTCTAGAAAACTGATACACCTCCCTCCAGTGATCCCATTCAATATGTCCTGTGAAAAATAGTTTTTGATCCCGTATTAGATTTAAGTTAAAATGATCATGAATGACTAAGTTAGTTTTCGAGTAGTTAGGCTTGAACTTCCGACCATAATACCATGCATATACAATTGTAGAGGTTTGTGCACTGATTGTTCTTCCTATGTGCGATCAATATGAAAATGTGTATGTTAATCCAAGACTACAATCATTATCCTCAAACCTGTGCTTGACTTTATGTGCCTTTTGTCACTTAGATTGGCTCCTGATGTGTAGAGGGAGTTTCTCAGCTTTTTGATAGAATGCTGCCAAGCGAAACAAAAACCCATCAAGACTTGCACTTTCAAAGCAAAATCAAGCCGCCACGATAATATCAAACTATGAGGAGAATGTATGGTTTTAAATTTGTGCCTTTCAACTCACCTTAGGATCCATTATGTATGTGACTTTCTGGTTTGGCTGGTTAGGGTTTGGCTCGCTGTAGCATCCGTATTTTTTTTTAACTTCTTTTATAATAGAGCGGTTGACCGGTGCTCCATCCAGCATTACATACATAGTCTGTGAAAAGTATAAATCTCCATTGGCACAGAAGAGGTTTCATTATGCTCTCTTGTGCTACCACTGTTTTAGCAGTAAATGATGATATGTATAAATCAAATTGACATCATGTTTTATGATAAATTACTGATGCTGCAAAAACTGGGATCGTTAATATTAGGTCTTTCACATGTGAGTCAAATATTTTAAAAATATCTCATTCAGTGATCATACAATTCATGATGGCTCATGATGCAATTAACTTGTGTGGAGGTTTTGAAAGGTGCAATTGATGACTGTCAAGATGCCTACCTGAAATCCTTGTAAGTGCAAAGCATTGATGACCTGGTCAATGATAGCCCTTAGCTCCCTAGCACTCATCCCATTGACGGGGTAGTGACAAACAGGAAAGCGGAATCCGTTGAAACTGTTAAACATAAACTGCAGCACCTTGTTTGCCAGTTTTCTCTCTGACGGGGGGTCAAGACACTTTTGGAGATAGTCAACAGAAGGTCCAAGGCTCTCAAATCCCACAAATTTTATGTTGTTGTCTCTTGTTGATACTTGTAGTTCTGGCTGAAATATGTATGATTAATTGTTGAAGGCGTACCCCAAATAGCTCAGCAACCCACGGGTCCAAAACTATTACCAGGGGCTAAATATAGGCATATTAGGTCATAAGCATTCAGTTATTTATGAGTGTACAAGCATTCCGATGGATAACAATCAAAGCTGTGAGTTACACTCATTGTCAGATATTCGAGAAAAAAGCATTTTGATTAGTTGATGATTCATAATATCTTTTGGGCCTGATGTGAAAATGCTTCCCTTCCCACTCGAAAGCTAATTGGGGTACACCTTTGAATCACATATGTTCATGATGATAGTTGTTAATAAAATGAATGGTATATTGCATGTCTTATTTTTTACATTATTGTTTTGCTTACTTGTAGAGAGGTTTCATCCACCACAAGCCCACCTCTACAGCTATTGATGGTTAGGTTCAAGCGGCTGGCCTCTTCTGACATCCACTTGAGGACATCTTGATTTATGCCAACCACATGCTGAACTCTATTCTTAAGTTTCTTCAAGACTGAAGGTGATGGAAGTATTCCCAATGACCCATCATTCCTTGTGTCCTCATATCCTACTCTACTGCGGCAAAATGCCCTAAGGCAGCAATGTAGTGTTCTGAAAAAAACAAATTATTTAAATAAGTCATGTTGTATGGAGTGACTTCTGGTTTTGGACTGTTTTGGGTCTCATCACGAAACCTCCATAAGATTCCTTTGCATTGTAAATAATCAGATTAATCACAGTAAGATAATAAATAATAAGATGACTGATTTTTCTTTTTGTTGGATGTTAGCTCATGCGTTTCGTAGTTTATGGTTTTATGGGATTGTTTTATACCACATTTTGTTAGTCATCGTTTTAAGTACAATACAATACCTCCTAATACAATTTTCTTATGCAGAGGATTTGAATGGGAAAACATTATTTACCATGAGAAATACAAACCATTATCATTACATTCAGATAAAGAAATAGAAAACTAACCTGGTGTTGAACTGGAGTGTTGGGCCAAAGTCTAGTCTCAATAACTGGTTCTCAACATGAAAACGAAAGTCTGTTCTTATTTTATCCAGCTGCCCCATGAGCGCCAGCTCTGCATTTTTTGTTGCCTTCCTTCTTAATTGGTGCCTAGCATCTGATTCTTTCTTCTTACATTGAGAACATACTGTTTTGGATCTTGAATTTGTTACCATCACCCTAGTACAATTCACTGAGGTGTTTCTTTGGCATAGTACTGCTTTATATATTTGCACTATTGCCCAAAACAAATCATGAGTGTTGCTGATCGAGCAATTCAGGCTGTCAATACTCGATCGAACTTGATCAGCCACCTTGAGAGAGAAGGTATTTGTGTTGTTCAATTGTATGCACACATACTTGGTGCTGTTCTTGTTAGTAACTGTTAGGTTGAGCTTGAACTCACTTTTAGACTCAATAATGTTGACATCAATTATGTCAGATACACACCCCACAACATACCGCACACCAGATATATCCCTGAGTATGTCTGAGTAAATGATAATGTTAGAAAGTTTGATGTCACGACCAAACTTGAGCTTCAGGATGGTTAATAGGAGAGATGCTATGTTCTTACTAAATCTGGAGCCTAGGGGTTTACAGATTTTAAGAAGAGATTCTTCAACTCTTTTATCCTGAATCAAATCAGCTTCGACAGTTGGGTTAACCAGCATGAAGAGTTGGATCCTGGAGGAAATTGATTGCACAAAGTTATGACGGCTTCACACCATGAACATAAAAGGTTTTTATATCACAGGCTTGTGTATGAATGCAATTATTGGCATCTGATGACAGCACAATGACAACAATCAAACAAGGTTATGTGTACAGCCTAAATGCTCAGTTTTATATGATTTGAATAAAAAGCGGACGTGCCATCATGGTATAATGACTTTTAAGGAAACACTGTGAGGCTTGGATATATTGTCTCCAGATGAAGTCAAGCTGAACTTATGTCATGACACCAACGAGTTTGTTAATTTCTTGTTGGCAGCTATGAATAAAACCCATGTTGTTCAGATCATGAACTTATACGCTTGTAATTCTTGTTCAAATAAATGTATCCAAGCTTCGCAGGCATGTTTATGTATTGTTGAGTATCAAACCATCTGTTAAATAAAAGCCGGTATTCATCAACAACCACAGAGGCAGAGGGGTCCTTGTTCTCTTTATTCATGTTTCTGGTCTTAAGTCATCTGGTAAGGAAAGGAGTTACGACGACTTGTTCCGTGCTTGCAGATGCTCGTCTGCTTGAATTTACCGCAAACTCTAATGTTTTGACCGCAGTTGAATTTGATTGGTTTAAAAATAGTTTATGTTTCGGTACGGGAGCAATAGGCCCACCCGATAATGCCGATAACGGGCTACCTCCGGAACCCGTGGGAGACATTTTGGTGTATAATGAACCCTGGTTATTCTTGGCCAAAAACCGCGGGCAGGCATATTTCCAGAGAAAAAGTGGGTATTAACTATTATGTAACATGGTTGGCTTATTTTATATGATGTATTCGGATACATTAATAGGTTGCTCATCCAGTAGTAGGCTGTGTTTGGCCGATAGAATTGACATATGTTAGTATTTTTGAATATTCGTGCGGAAGACCGCGAAAAGTGTGTCTACCCTGTTGTTTTTGTTTTGTATATGCGTGGCGAAAATCTTGCGTGACCCGGCTAGCCCGTGGGCAGTACATTTTTTTGAGACTCAAATTCCCGGAATTCACGTCATTTTTGCTTGATTTTAACATTTTGGCTGGGGAAATGACCAAAATGTCGTTTATTGGTTGCGTGGGGAAACGGTTTATAAAGCTGCCGTCTCGTAACGTTAAACAAAGGATATGAATGCTAGTAAGTTTTAAATATCATCAACAAGATATTAGTCGATAAATTCAAATATGAAACGATTATCCGAAAGGCGTTGCTTTGTGCTAAAGAAATCGCGCCTCTTTGAAAAAGAATAAAAGCTGGAAATACCAGTCAACATCGGCTCGACTTTCAAAACAGTAAAATAAAATATTATTTGATCCTCCGATCGTAAGTGATTTTTGGTGTGATTAGAATAATAATAATTCAGATGATAGACGGGATGTAAACTTTTTAGACTTTTATAATACTTGGAATATACAGAGAAAAACGATCGTTATGGTAGCTCGCACGGCATTTTTATGCTACCGAAAGGAATGCTTTCAAGCATTTCTTACAGAGACATTTGTACATGGTTGTTTTTTTGTAGTAGTAGATATGTAAATGAATGCTTATGTACAAAAGATTTTGTTCACAGAAATAAATTAAGTTTGAGCTATGCATGTAACATGCATAGCTAAAACCAATGATATACAGCCCCCATAGGGGCTGTATACATGGGGGCTGTATACATGGGGGCTGTATGTCATTGCTCAAACTTAAATTTACTACTACTTGCTCGGTATTATAGACTATAGTATAAGTGCATTATTTTTAACATGGTGCTCTATTAATTTTACTTTTTAACTCTACAATATTATTTAATTAAATTATTTCTACTCCTATTAGGAGACTACTCATCTCCTACACCATTCAGCATTGTACCCGGTGATAATTCTACCTCATGCTAGCTGTGACCAACCCCTTTAGCAGCTATCATTCACATTATATTTTTAATAAGCGTTGTTAAAGACAATCTCAATAAACAGTTTTATATTTAGAAAACTAGATTATAATGTCAAATTTGCTGTTAGAACATGTGCCCCATCAGGCGCCAAGTGTGCTAGATTTGCACCATTTTGACTAGTTATACTAAAAGTTTTTCCAGGGGAGAACCCTCGGACCCCCTCCACCCCCCACCCTCCCCACCGAGAGGGTGCTCAGTACCCTTTTTGGACTCTCCCCGCAGTACCAATTTCAAACAGGTGGATACTGCCCTGATGTTACACATATAAAAAGATGATGAAATAGATACAGAATCAGTTGTAAAATATTTCTGCTATGGACACATTGACAGAAGAAGAGCTTTTTAAAAGACAAGTTTCAAGCTACAACAATCAATCTTCTATGTACACATGTACATGTATGTTTGTGTTTGCAGGCCAAGTTTGTTGCTCATTGTATTCCTACGTGGCCATAATTTAAACATAGTAAGTTTTAAGCAGGCCAAGTAATTTATTTGTTGTCTTTCCCTGGTGCATGAAATATATTATTTAAACTTACTTATGTAACTGAAACAGGTGCTCTTAAATTTACATTTTAAAAGACAAGTGTCAAACTATAACTATTAATCTTCTATGTACACATGTACATGTATGTATATTTAGGAATATAAATGTAAATATACATATATATGGTTACAACTCAAAACCATATAATTCTGTAGCTAGCTCTCTTTGCAAGACTTGAAATGACTCAACTTGGGAGGACCTGGATATCCACCTTAAAGGTTGACTTGCAACAAAATTCACATTACAGTTATTTGATATGGAAAGATTCACCATGTCTTACTCTGTTGTGTTGTAGGTGCAAAATATGGGAAAATGTGATTACAAGCTCCTAAAAGCTCAAAAACGAACAGTTAATCGCAGCCATACGAGACCGCCGTAGTTTGGATTATCTTTCCAAAACGACTCAAATGTGACGTAGTTGTGGTAGATGGTTTCTGTTTACACTTTCATGCAACCTTATTCGTCGAAATATTTTCACAAATATACTTCACGCATTCAATAAAACCATGTCTATTGTTCTTACGCGTCTGTTTTATCGTCATTGTAATGCTGTCACTTTTAGCACTGATATCTTATTACTTATCGTAAAAATTTGTTTAATTTTTTAGCCTTAGCTTGAAGGAGTACATACACTATCATTGTCTGATAATCATGACGAGCCTGTTGGTCACTTGTGATAATCGAAAAGTGCTGCAGAAATTATTTGCGAAGTATTGGGTTACATGATCAGCTTATGACTTGCCGATTAGACTAAACTGAAACAAAACTATAAAGTAGCGAGCATCTATATTTGATACGGGGTCTTTGGTAGCACCCGGAGTGCTTGTCATAAACTAGTACTACGATAAGTTTTATATTGAACTTTGTATTGGCCTTTCAATTCACATGAGAACATACGTGACAAGACGATAACCAAATTTTGTGGCTACGTCAGAGAAATAAATAGATTCCAATCTACGGCGGCGTTTCATTTTTGAGCTTTTAAAGGTTGACTTGCAACAAAATTCACATTACAGTTATTTGGTATCAAAAGATTCGCCATGTCTTACTCTATTGTTTTGTAAGTGCCAAATATGTGGGAATGTGATTAAAAGCTCGTAAAAGCTAAAAAACGAACAGAAAATCGCAGCCACACGAGACCGCCCTA
Organism: Watersipora subatra; assembly: GCF_963576615.1. Lineage (NCBI taxonomy): Eukaryota > Metazoa > Bryozoa > Gymnolaemata > Cheilostomatida > Watersiporidae > Watersipora > Watersipora subatra. The sequence continues at coordinate 40,985,548 of NC_088709.1, read as the reverse complement.
GTTTGGATTCGTTTTCCAAAACGGCTAAAATGTGACGTATGTGTGCTAAAACGGCTAAAATGTGTGCGAGATAGTTTATGTTTACACTTTCATGCATCCTTATTCGTCGAACTATTTTCACAAATATACTTCACGCTTGCGATAAAAACCATGTCTATTGTTCTTACGCGTCTATTTTATCGGCATCGTAATGCTGCAACTTTGAGCACTGATATCTCAAAACATAGCATAAAAATATGTTTAATTTTTTAAGCTTAGCTTGAACGATTGCATATCATTCTCTGATAAAAATGATGAGCCTTTTGGTTCGCTATGATGGTTGAAAAATGCTGTAGAAATTTTTCGCGCCATATAGCGGGAATTGTAAGTCACATGATCAGATAATGTTAGTTTCAGTTCAAGTTTGATCTATCGCAAATAGCAAACACGCTATCTCATATTAAACTTGTTTATTGCAATTCGTCATAATGTCTAACGCGCCACATAGTGTTTGTGCAGCTGCCAAGCTGAGAAGCACCTTTTTTGTCCAAGAGCTGAGAAAAGACCAGACCTTCACCGGGCGTGGAGCAACTGGGTGAAGCTGGATGGGACAAACTTTATTTATTCGGCTGCTTACTCTTACCTTTGTTTTCGCCAGTTTAAAGACGACATGTTTTCTAACCTGTTTGCATACTCCACATATCACCAAAGCATGTGAGTAATTTATTTTATGAACTACTTGTATTAGTAGTTGTAACTCGGGTTATTATCTAGTATTCTCCTAATAGTACTGTATTAATCTATATTTAATATAACAATATTAATGTCATTTAATTGTAATATTATATTATTAGTATTTTATCTTTTTAATTACGTGTATTATTCTTATTATAATAACAAAACTAATTCATACTGCATATCTATCTGTAAAACGTAATATATTAATATATAATTGATAAAATAATGTTGTTTCACAATTAATTTCGCCAAATTTTTTAACCCCACTCACTTATAGATATGTTATATAAAATAGTTATTGTCATTTTCTGGTATCATCGTTAATAGCATATTAATATTATTAGTTGATTATTATTATTATTAGATGAAGAGTTTGTGCCAACCACTGAAGACTGGGAAGAGTTTGAGCGCTTATGTTGGCCAGCATCAAACGCTCTCCAATTACATGTAAGATAGAGCTGAACTAAACCAAACTTGACAAAATATAAAAAATATCCATAGAGTTATTACTCACATTTTATGTTTACAATATCATGGATTCTGATAGGGTTTTGTAAAATCTGTGTCATGATTGCATGGCTATATATTTATTCTTTTTCTGATCAAGCAAATATGATATAATAACAGAAAATGATATTGTACAAATCTTATTGCAAGTCAACTATTGTGTTGTGATTTCAGAACCGAATCCTCCTTCAAAGAGGAGAAAATAATAGTAAGTGTGACAGCACTCCAGCGACTATTTCACTGTCACACCTGCGCCCTCCCCTGCTCATTCACGATGGTGCGAGAAGGCGGATGGGTAGAGTTCAAGGTTACATGTGCCTCCTGTCACCGATCGTACACTTGGGAAACAACTGCCAGGGTGAACAGAGCTCACGTCATCAACCCCCTGCTGGCAGCTGCATCACTCTTTTCTGGCGGATGCCTTACGCAGAACCTCCGTTGTCTGTCGCTCCTGAACATCGCAATACCAAGCCACAGCGTTTGCCTCTACCAACAAAGAGAATATTTACATGGTGTGAGTGTTAATATTTACTCATAAACTTGGAAAATGTGAGTAAAAGCTTGGCACACTAATTGAATAACAACATTTAGAAACAATTTTTTTTTTAAATGAAAATATGTCATCCTTCAAGCAAAATATATTATAATTCAAAATTCTGATTCTTCATCATAATATAGCACAAAAAGGGGGAAGAGGATTCTACATTCTTAGACTAATGATAATGATACAAATTAATCTTGTATAATGAAGTTTTACAATATATTACAGTGTATTGCTGAGCAGTACACCCTGCATAACGAGGGATTGATGGCAGCAATCGATTGGGAGCTTGATTTGGCAGGTGACGGTAGATGCGATAGTCCGGGGCATTGCGCACTATACAGAGCCTACACTATGATGGATCAGAGCTGCGGTTTAATAGTCAGCAGCCATCTTGTCAAGGTAAAACTTTGACAGTTTTTACTTCACAGCCTGACAAAAACCCAAATTTTTTAGTAGTTATCAATACATAAACATGAAGTTGCTCATCTAGCTAAATAGTTCATTCAAATAATGTGAAAGTAATTGTTGGTCGTAACTTTCTTTATTTTGCAGTCAACAGAGACCACCAGCTCTAACACCATGGAGCTGAAAGGCTTCAAGCGATGCCAGTCCGATCTAATTTTCCACGGCCTGAGAGTGAGGTCCATAACAACGGATGTTGTTACAAAGGTTGTGTGCATACTGCAAGCTTGTGTTTTGGCTTATGCCGCAAATTTGTCGCCGTGAGCGACGGCCTCTACCTGCATGCTTGGTGTCTAAGATTCGGGCTCGTTTCCCACCAACGGATGATGAAGAAGAGTTTGCAGACTTGCAAACAAGATTTGCGGCATAAACCAAAACACAAGATTGCGGTGTGCACACAACCTTTTCCGAGCATTTGGCGATGGCTCTCCAAATGAAAATAGATTATCTACCAAAACAACTATTGAAAAACAATAATTGCTGATCATCAAAATAATCTCGATCTTTATATAATAAAATCATAAAACTAATACACTCTCTACTGTAGTAAGTGAACAAGCCAAATATACCAGTTCTCCTTGTGTTCCACGAGTTCAGAATATGTGTGTTCAAGTGATGCATTAAATGTGTAACACAAGAATTGTAGATAATGCTTGACACATTAGCATAGCCTTGGTGTTGTTGGCATTAAATGAATATCCAACTCACTATGATATCGCAGGTAATTATTCCACCTCAACTCAAGGGGTGCAGACGCCACAAATTCGTTTACACCAGGATGCATACGCATGCATTCATGCTCCCCTCGGTCAAGGAGACAATGCGCAAACTCAGCATAATGGCAGTACAAACATTCAGGAAGAGATGGCATGTCTTGACAACGCTCGCAGGCACACCACTCTGTAGCCGGTGGTATTAGCTCCTAAAGAAATGAACAGATATGTCTATGCAACCATAGCTAATACATCAGGTCGATGTTATCCAACAGTATATCAGTGCAGCACTAGATTTAAATATTAAAATTGTTAATGTTGTCATTCGAGAAAAATCTGTAATTATTTTTTCGCAATATTGAAGCGATAATTATCATCATTAAAATCATATATAATAATATTCGTTCTATCACTCTCAAACTAAAACTATTACTACTAGCTAGCTTGGCACATAAGAGCTGGCTAGTGGCGGTGCTTACTTGCTGGGAGGTTTGATTCTGTTGAGGATCTTCTTCAGATAGAGCGTCAGGCTCGAAACGCCAGGGTCTTAACTCTTCAGAATTTGACATTTTTTATGATCGCAACTCAGACATGAATAGTCGAACGGAATGGCCAAGCCGAAACTGTAAAGTAGCGAGCATCTATATTTGATACGGGTCTTAGGTAAAACCCGAAGTGATTATCATAAACTATTGCTACGATAAGTTTGATATTGAGCTTTTTATTGGCCTTTCAATTCACGCGAGAACATCACGTGACAAGACAATAACCATACAGCGCGGATACGTCATCGAAATCAAGAGATTCCAATCTACGGCGGCTTTTTGTTTTTGAGCTTTTAAGAGCTTCTAATCACATTTCCACATATTTGGCACCTACCACACAACAGAGTAAAACATGGCGAATCTTTTGATACCAAATAACTGTAATGTGAATTTTGTTGCAAGTCAACCTTTAAGAGCTTGTAATCACTTTTCCACATATTTGGAACCTACAACACAAGTGAGTAAGACATGGTGAATCTTTTGATACCAAATAACTGTAATGTGAATTTTGTCGCAAGTCAACCTTTAAATGATACAAGATACACTTTAAAATGCTCTAATTTTGCTCTTACTTCTCAAAATTTTCTCGGGGGAGGGCCCCCGAATCCCCCTTCTCTGGGAGGGCGCTTTTGCTCCCCTCCCAGACTCTCCCCGCACGGCCGAGTCGGTCTTCAGCAACTACTAAATGACAGTCTCCTGACCACTTTTTTTTTGGACAATACAGCCCTGATGAGTATTCATTGTATATACCTAAAGCTTCTGAAAAACTCTCATCATTATTGTAGCAGTTGCAGAAGTAAAAACAGAACCAGGATCTGATGATGGTCCTGATAATCTCTACCCAACTGGTTAGTTAAAGATTTATCAAATAATAGTGATAACTGCTGTTGATAAGCTCTGATGCTTCTGAGTTAGTTGAATGAATATGATAATTACTTTCTTCTATTGTCTCACCTACTGGTTTGTTGGTAAAGAAAAAATACTAAATCTTACCCGAGTTACAGTTTAAGTGTAAGTTCTATGAAGGAATTCTTAACTTAACTAGTTTTAGAATTTGATACTACAGGTACATGAGAGCTAATAAAATGCGAGCTATTTTCTCAACGTTTGCAGAAAGTAGATTAGGTTTTAATCACATATAATTTCTTTAGCAACTTTGTTTAAGATTTCTTTTGTATAAATCTGATAACTCAATTTACCGTAAAACCTCAATATACTTCCGTAGCACTCTATTTTTCAACCCTTCCGCTCTAGTGGCATTTTATAAGAAGTGACGCTCAATTAAAGGGTGGTGCTGTATTTTTCAACCCTCCTATAGTGGCATTCAATAGAGGTTTTACAATACCCTGATAAGTTGTTTATATTATAGATGTTGAATATAACCCAGAACTAGAGAGTTCATCAGTCAACACAAACTGTGATGAAGGTAAATATGGTATTATTTTAATGGATTGAATAACAGGACATCCATGTAGTTGCATTTGTAGTGCTGTAGCAGTAGTAAGCGTGTGATAGTCATGTAGCATGCAGTATAATTGCATTGTATACTTGCGCTACTGCACAGTATACACGTGTATATAAGTACAACTATTTTTAATGCAAGATAAGCAGTATTGGTACTGCCTACTGCCTACCACACTGTGTGTATTGCTAGATGCAGTGGTTGGTGCATCGCTAGTGCACATTTCGTAAGGCTAGATACAGCATAAACTTTTGAATAACACTGCACATATATGCGCAGCATTTTTACATGAAAACCCGTCACAGAATCAAGTGTTGAGGTGATGTCAATGCAACCACAAAATAACCGCCAGATATGAATGCTAGTCAATATTGAGTATGAGTGAGTAAATTGATCACTATTAGCATGTTGTATACAGTTGCATTGAGAATCTATTAAGGTTTTAATTTGTAATTTTAATGAGAATATACTGCAATTATCCCAATTTTATAGGAATGGTGATAATGCCTGACTTCCTATTTCGAAATGATATGGGAGTTAGAGCACAAGCTCATGGGCTTGCTAAACATAACACCTGATATTTGATACAAGGATGGGCAGATGTGGTGTCAATTGATCTACAGTATCAACTAAAGCGCAGTTGCGGTGTACATACAGTTTAGGTTTTGTATAATGCGCATTCAGTGTATGTATGAGTTGCTGGTTTTCACAGATTGCATATTGGAAGTAAATAAGCCGTAGAGTGCAGTGGAAAACTTGCAACAGAAGCACAGTTGCAGCAGCAGTAAGTCTGCTGATCATTAGAAAGATATAAAGCACTTTAAAATTACTGCGTACTGCAATGCAATGATGTAATGTAGTTCCAATACATCACAATCCTGTTGTCGCCTTTTGATCATGTAGTGAATAGTCCGGTCATAGCATCTGATGATGGTTGCTCTAAAGATGGAATTGTTTGATAGCATAGCCAGTTTACCCCAGGGGACAGATTGTTGTTCTGGCCTTAGCATCTGATAGGCATTTAGCCATTTTATACACAGGTAGACAAGCTATAGCATCTGGTATATATTTGTTTAGTAGCCAAATTTTTGGATAGCAGGACAATAGTATTTATTGGTGATCAAGCAGTGATAAAAAAAACTGTTTGGTCATATTATCTGGTGGCTTCTATTCTGGTAGACATTACATTCACCCGAAAAAATCAACACACAGCATCTGGGAGGCAGGCGGATCCAAAAAGAGAGTTGTCTCTCCTGCGCGAAAACATTACAATTTGATTGTAATTACCACTAGATCGTTGCACACTACTTCTGTGAAAAAGACATCTGACAAGTGTATTTTGTTAGTTTAAAACTTCCTGAGCTGCAGTCTGGGCAAAAACCAAATGGTTTTAATCGTTTGAGGCGTGGGATCAAATGGCTCAAAGGCAATCCCCAATCATTATTGGCTTTTCCTACATCACATTTCTCTACGATTAACAACAAACTTGTTTTGCATTTAGCTACTACTGCCAATTGTCGAAGGGTGAAAAGCTTTTGTGATTTAGCTTGGTTTTTCAAATCAACTCAGATTTGCATATCTTCTCTTGGGGGAATGTTCCTTTTTAAGTAAGATGCCTCAGCAAAACTTTCACCCATGCTATGCAGAAGGGTTGGTATCGCACTATCTAGTAAAATTGGTAGGTTTTAGTACAGCGATGTTGAAGTTGTTGCCAGTCTGCAAGTTGGTGATTACCTTACAGGATGAATTTATTCGCGGATTGCCTTTTTCATGCATATTCACGAGCTGATTTATTCGCGGGTGAACACAATCACTCTCTATTAAGAGTTAACTCTATTGCAGCTAGCAACAGAGTGAACCCTTCGCATGTGCACACCGCGTATTCAGGTTAATATTTAGCTTACAACTACGAGTCGATCATGCTAAGCTATAAATTTCTTGCTGCTTTCAGAGGGTTTCACGAATATTTATCGATTTGGAGGCCTTTGATGAACCAACAACTTGTGGTAAGTAGTGAGTTTTTTCAAAACTATTTACTAAATTAATTAATTGATTTTCACTTTGGTAATCACAGATTTATTTTTTCCATACCTACCGCTTCGTTATTTGTTTTAGGGTGAGAGGGAGCCCAATAATCTGCACCGACCCATTTTCAGTAAAGCCCGTAAACGCAGACAGCGCAACGGTTGGTCATCTACCCTGTGAAATAGGTAGAGTAAGCAGCTTTGTCATCATACACAGAGGCACAATGACTGCAAGGGTGGTGGATGTCATTCCGAGCAGATCACCAATAATTCAGGGAGGTCTCTAAATTGAGGTAGATGTGACCGCAGCTGCTAACGAAGAGAATATATCTGTTTTAAAAAAGGAACAAGAACGCCGTTACGAGCACAAATTTTTGGCCAACCGGCAGAACTTTGCAATAGTAAGCCACGAGGAGAGTTCTGACGATAACTCCCTTACCAGCCATGTAGTAGCGAGAATATCGCTTTCATCAATTATCCAAGACAGTGAGAGCGATGTAAAGCTGCCATTACCAAAATAACTAGCCAGAGAGCACCATTACACGCTAGTATTTACTTATCAAGAGTATCAGTTTAATTTTATTGCCAGACAACCGCCATATGAGCTAAACGTTTTTTTTATTCCATTCATTGTTTGTAAAATTTTATTTGTGTTTGAAATATTTTATTTCTAAACTCAAGTTTGTAATAAATTATAATATATCTGTACATGAAATAGAATATATATAATATAATCATGTTTGCTGCAGCCATATCAAGGAGTTGTTGATGAAAAGGTCTAGGTTAACTGGTTGCTTCTCTGCCAATATTCCTGCCTTGGTGAATACTACTACTTGTCTCTAGTTTTCATAATTGGAATAGGTTATGTTTCATTCTCAATCTGCAGTAAACACAAAATAGAAAAAATTTTAGTAAGTGTAAAGGAAGTACAAAAATAATAGCTGAATTATTTAATGAAAGCTAGCAGTTTTTAAACTAGAGAATGAGCTAGCACAGTTAAATATGGAAAAACGTATCTGCACTGCAAATCAAATACATACCATAATGTCCAGATTAGAATCATTATCGTCATCACTTTTGGCATTAGAGGTTGATGGAGTTGATTTCAATGTAAAAAACCTGTGGGAGATATTTTTACGATGACGACGCCATGCCGAATAACTTGTGAGAACCTTGAATAATTTTGTAAAGAAGTGTTATGCATTGACAATGGGGTTAACTCGAAGCCCCGGCGATGATTTTAAAAAAGTTTTGGAACTCGGCTACGTTTAGACCTTTTGCTTAGCGGCCATTTTTGCGATGACGCCATTCTGCATAACTTGTGACAGCCTTGAATAATTTTGTAAAGAAGTGTGATGCATTGACAATGGGGTTAACACGAAGCCCCGGCGATGATTTTAAAAAAATTTTGGAATTCGGCTACGTTTAGTACTTCTGCCTAACGGCTAGTTTTTAATTTGAGGCAGTAGTTATTCTCTCTTGTGTTTAAAAATAGAACTAATTATTATTCGAATTCAATAATTCGCGGAATTTACTGTTCGCAAAATCGCGAAATTTCTATATCCATCCAATATTTCATCCTGTAGGGTATTTAAGTTTTATGATGCACTCTTTACCTGGCCACTTGACAGATCTCATGAGATCATCAGATAGAAGATATAATGTGCACCAGTCTAGTAGTGCAAAGACTTTCTCTACATGATTAAATTTGTTGTTCCTACTGTCCACCACTGTGCGTAGTTACGTGGCAACATTCTTTACACACCAGAGAAGATGCAACGGGCTCATGATTTCTACTTTGAGACTGTTTTGTTCACGTTGGTTCAATTCTTATCTTCTCTTGCACTACTTGATAACAGACACAGACTGCATGTTCCATTAAATTGCTTTAGCTAAAAAAGTAACTTGAATAGGGTACCATTCAAAAGATCATTTAGTATCATTTGATCAAAAGGTTATACGATTTTCGATCATTTTTTGTTCTCTCCAAGCAATTTATCTACGTTGAAACATTAGTATGGCTGTGCTCCGTGCGATTTTCTTAAAATCTTAATTGTATCCAACATGTCTGTGTCAAGATTCCCTAGTGGTCAATGTTTGAGTAGATTACATAATCTGATTAGTTTGGATGCACTGTCACTCAGAAGTTTTCCAATCAATTTGTTACTCACCTTTGTTAGTTTATCTATACAGACGGTTCCCAGCCTACGAACGGAACGAGTTACGTTCCGAGCGATTGTTCGTAAGGTGAATTTGTTCGTAAGTTGCTTCAGTGCTATATTTTGTATTATAATTTATGTTTAATGCCTATATAAGTATATTGAAGGTTTATATAAGTATGTTTAAGGCTTGTATAAGTAACCTGTATTGGTTTGTACAGAAAAAATATTTAATAAAATGGCGATAATACTTTGGTGGACGTCGGGCCATGACACTGCATTTCTTATTAATTGTAGGTCTTGTCCTTTTTATTATATTGTGGTTTTAATCGTTATGCTATCACTTATCGTTGTTGTCTTATTTTTTGTATGTGTTGTCCGTTTATTATATCGTTGTTTCACTCGCTATGCTATTGTTATATCTGATATACCGTCATAACACTATCACTTATCGTAACTTATATTGTTGTCATACCGATGCGCTAGCAGCCCTATTTATTCACCTTGTTAGCCGGTGTTCTTACCGTTTGCCGTTAGCCGGAACGGTTGATATTATTGTATATAAATGAGTGCGCTCATTTAATTGAGCAGATAGCCGTACGCTCCTCGGCTAGGGAAATTTTCTTTGCTAATTAAAAGCTGAATGAAACTACACACACACTCTCTTCTCTTTATTTATTTATTAGTAGAGATCGTGCCAAGTAAAGGCCGGCAAAACCCCCTTTACAATACGTATGTAAAGTTCAAACAAAGTTCAAACAAATAACTCGAAAGTTATTCGAGTTACGAACAACGGTACATATGTTCGTATGTACCGTTGTTCGTAACTCAAATGTTCGTAAGTAGGGAGCCGTCTGTACACCCATCTAGTTGAAAGTATCACTCGTTTTTGTTGAACACTTTTCTGTGCAAATGTATGTGGATGATTGTACTCCTTGTATTAGATCAAGTGGTTTTCATTGCGTAAGGCAGTAATTGCAGTTTTTGTGACTTGTTGCCATTGATCAGTACGCCATTTGTGGCTACAATACAGACAGTTCCCTACTTACGAACATTCGAGTTACGAACAACGGTACATACGAACGTATGTACCGTTGTTCATAACTCGAATAACTTTCGAGTTATTTGTTTGAACTTTGTTTGAACTTTACATATGTATTGTAAAGGGGGTTTTGCCGGCCTTTACTTGGCACGATCTCTACTAATAAATAAATAAAGAGAAGAGAGTGTGTGTGTAGTTTCATTCAGCTTTTAATTAGCGAAGAAAATTTCCCTAGCCGAGGAACGTACGGCTATCTTCTCAACTAAATGAGCGCACTCATTTATATACAATAATATCAACCATTCCGGCTAACGGCAAACGGTAAGAACACCGGCTAACAAGGTGAATAAATAGGGCGGCTAGCGCGTTGATATGACAACAATATAAGTTACGATAAGTGATAGTGTTATGACGGTATATCAGATATAACAATAGCATAACGAATGAAACAACGATATAATAAACGGACAACACATACAAAAAATAAGACAACAACGATAAGTGATAGCATAACGATTAAAACCACAATATAATAAAAAGGACAATACATAATTATAAGAAATGCAGTGTCATGGCCCGACGTCCACCAAAGTATTATCGCCATTTTATTAAATATTTTTTCTGTACAAACCAATACAGGTTACTTATACAAGCCTTAAACATACTTATATAAACCTTCAATATACTTATATAGGCCTTAAACATAAATTATAATACAAAATATAGCACTGAAGTAGCTTACAAACAAATTCACCTTACGAACAATCGTTCGGAATGTAACTCGTTTGTAGGTTGGGAACCGTCTGTAATACTTTTCTTGATCTCTTGAAGCTATCATCCTTGTTTAGTACATTTAGTTCTGTTTGGGTTAACTAGAGTGGGCAGCACTATCGATGGGTTTCAGGTTTTTAGAGGTCTTCGGAGAGTTTTCAGTGGCAGATGTCAAATTGCTGTGATATTTTTCAATAATTGATATCTGCCCATTTTAATTTGTCTCGTCTCCCGGGTCCCATTTTATGGTTTCATCATTTTCTAGGTAGCATGTGTCGGCATTGAAACACTGTTATCAGTTTTTTACACTGTCAAGCCTATTTTAAACAATATCTCCATTAAAAATCAATATTAATTTCCACTACTATAGACCACGGTTTGAAGACATCATCAACAAAGTGTGTAAATGCTAGTTTTCGTTATTGCCATAGCATCACCTTGATGATGACTTACCATCTTGCTGGTGTTATCTACAAACATTTGCTAATAGCTACTCATAAAGTCATGTTTTTGGCGTCCCAGCAGAAAATAGTTTTTTTATTTGGTAACTGCTTTAGTTGTTTGTGATAAACACACTGCCTCCATATTTATCCTTTCGTACATGAAGACTATCAGGAAGCTCAAAGCTTCTTTTATACACACTAATGTGCCATTCTCTAGAACATCATGAACCTGTATTTCTTATAAATTTCCTTTTTTAATATGAGAGCTGCAGTTTTACCTAGTTTGTCCAGTTTTGCCAGGTTGCCATCTCAACAAGTGTATCGCTAGATTTAATCCTTATACATGTATATTGTTACAAGGCTCCAACTCATTGTCAACACAGCATATTCAATGGGCATAGTCACTTTTACTTGTTTTAGTTAATGGAAATTGGCTTATTTTTGCTTTGTAATAATTTAAAAGAGAGTAACATTCTGGAGAATCATTTGAAAGAAAATATAGATGACAAGAGGCTGTCACTTTGTTTGAGTTGTGGACATGTTTAGCTCCTGGTTTTTCATGAAGAAGTTACTAAGCATAAGAAACCAGCTAGTGGCTCAAACCGAAAGTTGACTAATGTCTTCAGACAATAAAGTTGTATCTCTATCAGTTTGTCACATGATGAAATTTGCCTATTTGATTCAAGTTGATTACCTTTTGACCGCATTTGAGCTAACTTTTGATCAAACACTCTCTGAACTTTATTTTTTTATCCATTTTAAATTATTTAGTGGTTTTCCCTCTTCTCTTTATATTAGAATTCACCGGTTGCTCATTCATAAAACTAACAAGTTTACTTTACTAGTAATACGTACTAGCTTATTGCAAGTACATTTCTGATGAGACAGTGCTGACTATATGAACTTATTTAATAAGGATAGATAGACTCGAATGTCACACAAAACTTCCTAACACAAAAAAGGCATGCAGACGTAATATTTTTATTTGACTATTAAGGATGTGGATGTTGTAACTTGACACGAGATGCATGACACAAATAGCGAAATATTTAAAGTTAATCATCCAAGACGTCTTTTCATACTAAATTCTTTACTTTTGACAGCTGGTCAATATTAGCACATTTCAAGGTTTGTGCCTAAACTTACATCTCATGTTTGTAGTGTTACATAAATTAGGTGTTTTTGTGATGAGAACTCTAAAAATCTTATATTACTTGTAGGGTTTAAGGGAGCTTTTGTGACAACAATACTTACCTGTATTTGGTACCACCAAGCCTGTGTGCCAAAACACTCTCCCACTGTCAACTTTTATTATAGGTGGTTATTCTGGTAGATTTACTCACCGCAGTACTCGAAGAAAAGACATGAAGACTTCTACTGGAGAGAAGCCTTTTCAGTGTACAACGTGCAGTAGGACGTTTACTCAACGCTGTACTCTAACAAATCACATGAGGACTCATACTGGAGAAAAGCCATTTCAATGCAAGATTTGCGGTAGTAGGTTTGCTAACCGTAGTTCTCTAACAGAACACATGCGGATTCATACTGGAGAAAAACCGTTCCAATGCAAGATTTGCAGAAGTAGCTTTGCTAACCGTAGTTCCCTAACAGAACACATGCGGATTCATACTGGAGAAAAACCGTTCCAATGCAAGATTTGCAGTAGCAGGTTTGCTCATCGTAGTTATCTACCAATCCATATGAGGACTCATACCGGTGATAAACCGTTCCAATGCAAGATTTGCAGTAGCAGGTTTGCTCATCGTAGTAGTCTAACAATTCACACAAGGACTCATACTGGAAAAAAGCCATTTCAATGCAAGGTTTGCAGTAGCAGGTTTGCTCAACGCAATTCCCTAACAATTCACATAAGGATTCATACTGGAGAAAAGCCATTTCAATGCAAGATTTGCAGTAGCAGGTTTGCTGAACGCAGTAATCTAACAATTCACACAAGGACTCATACTGGAGAAAAGCCATTTCAATGCAAGGTTTGCAGTAGGAACTTTGCTAACCGTAGTTCCCTAACAGAACACATGCGGATTCATACTGGAGAAAAACCGTTCCAATGCAAGATTTGCAGTAGCAGGTTTTCTCATCGTAGTTATCTACCAATCCATATGAGGTCTCATACTGGTGATAAACCATTCCAATGCAAGATTTGCAGTAGTAGTTTTACTTTGCGTGGAAGTCTAACAAGACATATGAAGATACACAATAGAGAGAAGTCATTTTAATGTAAGATGTGCAGTAATTGCTTTGCTTGTAAGACATTTTTAAGACACAACTTTGTATGCTGGTATGCGTTTAAATACTCCCATATATTCTCATTTGGCTTTGTAAAAATTGTATTGTGACTTGTCTTTTTGTTATGTGATCACATCTGATGCATATTGAATGATAATATAATTAACTATTTGTAAGAAAACAAAGCGATTATTGTATTTGATAAAAAATAAGATGTCCAATAAATGATAGCTTCGGTTCTATCTGGGTGAACCAAATCGGACATGACTGACGACTTCGTGCTTTTGGCATATATTGAGCTTATTCTTCCGACATCGCAAGCATTTGATTAGTTGCGTCTGTTATGAAATAATTTATCTAGAACACAATTTTTGCCCACCTACATCGTAATAGTTTATGCAACAACTAAGGTTTCTTATTGCATTTACTAGAGTTATTCCTAGATTCTGTAGTTTAAGTCCAGCCTCATTGTGTACCCTAGATCCCTGGTGTCCAAATGGAGACCCGCGGGCCTGATCAGGCCCTCCAGCTGTTTTTATCAGGCCCCCCAGCTGTTGTAATTTTTTTAAATGTTTTACAAATTGTAAAGAGCTTGTTTGGCAATGCATTATTGTTATTGTATCAGTAGTAATTATTACCGTATTTTTCGGACTATTAACCGCACCGCTATATAGGCCGCATCTGCTTTATTTAAAAAAAGGTAATAAAACAATACATAGGCCGCACCTTTTGTATATGCCGCAGAACTCATGATGGTGCTTTTAACACAGCAACAACTTTGCTAGTTAAAACAGAACAGTGCCGTTAGGCACTGTTTCGTAGATTCTGCCATTGGGCACTAGCCGCAGATTCTGGTTAATGCGCTCTACCGGTGAAAGAAAAAACCGCAGAATAGCCGCAGCCTCTAAATTAGCCGCATAGCTCAAAACATCGGAAAAAAGTTGCGGCTAATAGCCCGAAAGGTACGGTAGTTATCTGAAATCGTCTGACCAGCATTATTGACGAAGTTTAGTTTTGCGATAGTGCGAGAAATTTCTCAGCATAAATTTTTGGATTAGGGAATAGCCAACAGTCCCCCATTTGAGATTGGTTCAACTTCGGTTTTTTACCAATAGGGAATTTCCCAGCTTGCATTTTCAAGACTTCTTACTATGACTAATGACTTAAAAAAATAATTCATAAGCAATCATGGCTCAGAGATTAGTAGACAGAGAAAACCGTCATTTTAATCCAGACTGAACTACACAAGTTTTTTTCATGAAGTAAAAGCTAAGCCTATATGTTAGATATGCAATAATTCAGTTGCTATAAACAAAGTAGCAAATGTCAAAAAGCATTACACTCCAAACCATCCTGACTATGACGGAAGATTTCCTTCAGGTACAAGGAGGAGGCAGGAACAGCTTAATAGATTAGCAAGGCAGGCTCATGGACAAATGGCTATGATGAGGGGAGCCACAAGCTTGCAACAGAGAGCAGCTACTGCTGGTTATGAGGTTTGTTATAAAATTGCCAAGGCAATGGCTCCATACCGCCACAGCCAACTGTTCAAAGAATGCATGGTTTCAGCCATTCAAGCACTCTACCCTGAAAAGCTAGATATTCAGCAAGCTGTTCAGTCAGCACCGCTATCTAGGAATACCTGTGCACGACGAATAGAAGCTATTGTCAATCATGTGACTGAAAGTGTCATATACAACTTGAACAGGTGTGAATCATTTTCAGTTGCAGTAGATGAGAGTACTGACAAACGATGTTTCTCAGCTGGGTGTGTTTGTTCGGTATTATCTCAACAACAAATTTAGTGAGGACCTTGCAGCAGTTATTCCACTGACAGAACGTACGACTGGAGAAAATATATATCAGGTATTCAAGGCTTACATGGACTCCCATAAAGTGTCAATGCATAAGATAATTTCTGTAGCAACAGATGGCCCTCCAGCAATGGTAGGTGTATATTCTGGTTTTGTTAATCGCCTGAAAGATAACAATCCTCAGATGATTGCATTTCATTGTATCATACACAAAAGCATTCGCTGCGCACAACTGAAAGATGAATATGGAAGTCTTCTGCTGGACATAATGAAACTAATAAACCTCAGATCAAAATCATCTTTACGACACCGCCAGCTTAGTAAACTACAGGAGTCTGATTCTCAGTATGGTGGATTGTTAGGACACAACAATGTCAGGTTAGTATCCTATTGCTATTTTGGAATTATATTTGACATACTTATTTTTATTACATTATGATGAGGTAAAAAAGCACTGCAAAGTTGTGAATAATGTCAATTATTTTTAATATACAATGTACTTTAATGTACTTTTGCAGATGGCTGAGTAAGGGTAGAGCTTTGCAAAGAGTATGGGCTGTAATACAGCACATCGAGCAGTTTCTTAGTGAGATTGGATGAGATGCAGCAGAACGATTTTAAGAGATTTTCAGATCGGAGCATTCACTGAGAGACATGGCTTTTCTGACAGACACTTTGGCTCATCTGAATGACCTGAATTTGAAGGTGCAAGGCGAAGGTCGTAATGTGGTAGAACTCGGGCAGGCAGTAACATCTTTTAGAGACAAACTCCACTGCTTTTACGAGGACATAAACAGTGATATGAACCACTTTCCAATCATCCGGGAATTTGTGAATGGTCGTGATTATGTCGTGGACCTTTCAGCAGCAAGCGCTTTTCACATTGATGTTTCTTCAGAGATGGAGCGTCGCTTTGCTGCCTTCGATAGTGTCAATGGTATTATTGAGCTTTTTGCATGCCCATTTCAGGCACATCAGCTTTGGAAAGCCCAAGTTAATAACTTTCCTCGTGTTCAGACAGGTGTAGAAGCATTAGAACTGTATGATTTAAAGGCAGATACACTGGCTAAAGCTAAATTTGCTGGGCAAACTATTGTTTGGCTCTGAATGCAACCTGCTGTACAGAAGAAGTATCCTATGCTATGCAATATGGCAGTGCACTTACTTTCTTTGGTACAACCTACTTGTGTGAATCAATGTTTTCAAAGCTGACATTTACAAAAAGTAGGTATCAGAGTGTACTGACAGAGGAACATACTCAACAGCTCTTAGCCGTAGCAGTAACCAAAGATAAACCAGATATTGCAGCAATAGCTGCAAAGCAAACTCGCTTCCATGTGTCTCATTAACATTACAGATACTTCTTCTGCACAGTAGATTTTGTTGAGAATAAACCCACATACGTTGTTATGTTACACCTTGTTACTTTCATGTTTATGTTCATGTATATATGTTTACTTACGCATTACTCAAAATACACATACATTTCCATATATACACCTGTATTCATGCCTGGCCAAGTTACCTGTTACCCTGATAAGACCTGGTTACCTGTTTGGCCCTCCAGCAAAAGTATTTAGGCACCTCTGCCATACAGGCATTGATAATTCTGTTCTTATCAAACTGTTGACTATCCACGTACGGGATCTCAAATTGTTGGATATCTATATATGCATGTATATATATTTCTCAAAATTGGTCATATGTGTGCTGTTTTAGCTATAGCTATTAAAATCTTGGAATTGAAATTTCGCATTCTGATGGATTTGAACTCACTACGAATGCATCTGTAAGTTTCTTATCCAGACGCTCTACCACAGAGCCATACAAGACGTCACAATCACAGTTGAGTACGCCATCAAAATAAAGGGATTCCAACCAACAGCCATTTTTTTAACTGCTTGTTTTTGAGCTTTTAAGAGGTAATCACATTTTCACAAATTTCGAACCTACAACACAGCAGAGTAAAGCATGGGGAACCTTTTGATACCAAATAACCGTAATATGAATTTTGTTGCAAGTCAACCTTTAAGAAATATTTTTTGTAATGATCATTTATTATATCTGCGGTCAAGGACAATTCTTCTCGTGCAGACAGTTATATTATCTATGTGAGAAGAGCCTCAAAATTCTCTTTCCGTTCGGTCAGACAAAGACTGTACGATATCTCATTTTTACATTTGTACCAGTATCGAGAGGTACCAGTATTGTTGTATTCAAAGTTTCGATAGATCGCTTCTGGTGGAACAGTAACCTTTTTTATTCACACACACTTTTATGCAAGAATTGTTATTATTGATTCAACGTATTCAGGATTTTTATTTAGTTTGCTCAGTTCATATTAATTGTATCATTACCGAATCATCTTTTATTGTAATCATAGCAAAACCGACTTAATTTAGCTATTACTTGCTAGTTCCTTCACATTAACATCTAAACCTTTTGATAGTTGTTTTTTTAATTTATTTGCACAAAACATTTTTTTCATGAAATCGAGTTTGAAAGTTACATGTGTTTGACAAAGTTTGAAAACCTTCAGAGTTCTTTTTATTTTCTATTAAATTATTTCAACTACACACAGAATTTTCTCATGATATGTAGTTTGAAAGTTAGAATGGCAAATGTTGTTATATGTTAAATACAAATCAATTTTATAGACAACGCCGGGTAGTGCAGCTAGTTCAAGTATAATAATAAGTAATAAGTAGTAGTAGTAATAAAAAGTGTTTTTTACAACTTATACAACATTTACCGTTATAATTTTAAATGCAGGTTTTTTATGTATGTGCTAGAAGTTTAATTAGGTTTAATGATCTGAATAGGCATAGTCATAAATACGGGCTAAAACATGTTAGCAGGAAACTTAATAGACAATCATCACCTAGGAGTGAGCCTATTTGTTACCAGTGCAAACAATCAGGCCATAGGATACGTGATTGCCCTGAAGCTAGATGCTATATATTTAGTAAGAAAGGGCATACCATGCAGGATTGTGAGTACAACAGACTTAGTAGCAGGAGTAGCTATAGTAGTGATACTGACAGAAGTAGCAGGGAATGACAAAGGAGTCGTTATAGAAGTCCTAGCAGGAGGGTTAGATTTTCAGAGTCTGGTAATAAAAGACTAGACGACAAGATAGAACCCTCAAGGTTAATGAGAGAAAAGTTAGTTTTACCTTCGACACAGGCTCAGACGTATCTACACTTACCGAAAAGGTAGCTGATATCCTTAAACATCAGAAACCTGAGAGACATTTGAGTGGTGCAGACGGTTCTAAGCTAGAAGTCACAGGCGTCAGTAATGAATGTATAGAAAGTACGTATCAAAGTATAGATACTTGTGTATATGTACTAAGAGGCTCTAGCCGTAATTTATTGGGTATGTCAGAAATTAAAAGACTAAACTTACTGGCTGTTATCAATGCCACCTGTTTGAGCGAGTTTGACCCCATGAAGGAATTTCCTAAGGCTTTTGAGGGTCTTGGAACGATGCTTGGTGAATTCACCATCAGTTTAAAAACTGGTGTGGATCTCGTTAGGCTATGTTCACCAAGGCCAATAGCAGCAGGTTTGAGGGATAAAGCTGAGTCAGAGTTAGACAAAATGTTAGCTGACAATGTTATAGACCCAGTAGAAAAACCTACCGACTGGTGTTCAGGCCTCATGATTGCCCCCAAGTTGGGAGGCAAGATAAGGATGTGTGTAGATTTAACCAATCTAAACAAATGTGTAAGGAAAGAAATCTATCTTTTACCTAAGATTTCTGATATGCTATGTTAATTGTCAGAAGGAGCTATGTTTTCGAAATTAGATGCTAATTCTGGCTTTTGGCAGGTCAAATTGGACCCCGAGTGCAAACTGTTGACAACCTTTGTCACGCCTTGGGGTAGGTTCTGTTTTAAACGCATGCCGTTTAGTATTTCTTTAGCACCCGAATACTTTCAGTGTGCTCTAGAGAAAATATTGAAGGAATTAAAAGGTGTCATTTGTTTAATGGATGACATCCTAATGTATGGGGCTAACCCCCAAGAACACTGGGAGAGGCTCAATAGAGTATTAAAACGTATAGAAAAATCAGGTATGACATTCCGAAAGGAGAAATGTGAGTTCGGCCGCTCAGAGGTCAAGTTTTCAGGCCACATAATTAGTGGTACAGCTATAAAACCTTACCCTAGCAAAATAGAAGCTATTGTCAACATGTTACCTCCTACAAATAAAATGGAGGCGAAAAGGTTCCTTGGTATGGTTAACTACTTGATGAAATTTAGTAGTAAACTCGCAGGCTTATGAGCGCCGACCCATGAGATCAAAGGCCATAATTCAGAATGGTTCTGGAGACCAGACCAGGAGGAAGCTTTTTGTAAAGTAAAACAAGAAATGTCTAAGCAACCCGTGTTATGCACATTCGACTTAAATGCTAAGCACAGGGTGTCAGCAGATGCAAGTAAAAATGCTTTAGGCGCAGTACTGCTCCAGTTGACTAAAAATGGCAATTGGCAACCAGTTGAATATGCTTCCAGCAAAATGTCCAAAACTGAGACGAGGTATGCTATGGTGGAAAAGGAATTACTTGCCATTACATGGGCTTGAGAGAAATTTGATTATTACCTCGTAGGTCGCTGGTTCGAAATTGAGAGTGACCATAAACCTTTAATAGCGATTTTGGGCGAACAGGATCTCTCTCGATTACCGGTCAGGGTACAGTGTTTGAAATTACGTTTGATGAGATATGATTACACTATTTTTCATACTCCAGGTAAAAACTTGTTCCTGGCAGACTCCCTGAGTCGACCTAATGAGTATGCTTGCGACGAGATAGCCAGCATTAAATGCCACACCGTAGAAAGCTATGTACATGATAGTTTGCTCCAGTACATACCCTGATGTTAAAGAGGAAGTAATTTTTAAGGCTACACAGGAAGGTAGTTGTGCTAAAAAGTGTTTAAATTACATGAGTAAAGCCTGGTTCCCATATACGTCGCAAAGCACTGGCGACAGCACCGCAGGCTATTAGCGGTGAAATGGGAGCCTACGCGCCTTGTACCGCCGGTAGTTGCCAGCAGCATCGCAATAGTTTCGCACTGCTCAAATTTCGCAAAAGATCGCAGGCAAAACCTTCCCGAAATGCACTGTATGGGTAAAGGTCACCATTATAGGAACGACGTGGCGAGCGAACATTTTATTTGATTACGTAATTATGTTTACAATATTATTAATGATGTGAGCAGATGCCGGCGAGCCTATCGTCGCAAGCGTTTAGCTGTGCATGTTACCGCCGGAGTCTCGCAATCGATATGGGAACCAGGTTTAAGGGATGGCCAGATAAAGTAGCAACATTTAGCGAAGAGCTACACTGGCTGATGTTGAAGACGTGCGCAGCGACATTTCTGGTGGCCTGGTGTTAATGGTGAGATTGCAGATATAATAGGTAAATGCAATATCAGTATTATGCATTCCCAGGTTAAGCATCAACCGATGCAAGAGGATGTATTACCCACAAAACCGTGGGAAGTTATAGGCACAGATGTGTTCACTTTTGACGGTGATCTGTATCTAGTTATGGTTGACTATTTTTTTCTAAATGGATTGAGGCTCTGCCATTGGAGACCCAGACATCTAGGAAAGTGGTCAATGTTATAGGGGATGTGTTTCACCTGTTCGGAATTCCAAAATGCGTAAGGTCCGACAATGGTGCTTGCTATGACAGTCATGAGTTTAGCCGTTTCGCTAAAAAGCAAGGTTTCAGATTGGCTACCAGCAGTTTCAGGTACCCATGCTCAAACGGCTTAGCCAAAAGTGCGGTGAAAACAATAAAATCTTTGTGGGAAAAAACTCATGATAAAGGTATTACCTTACTAACTTACAGAACTACTCCATTACCATCAGGATATTCACATAGTGAACTCATGTTTGGGAGACGTATAAGGCCAACCTTAGGTATACCCTATGAAAGTGATGTGGATTATGGTCAGTTTAAAACCTATGAAACATCACGTAGACATAAGATTAAGTCTAAATGAGATAGGAAATACAGGGCAAAATGACTCCCCAAACTCTTACCTGGGCAAGTCGTATATGTTAAGGCTACCACCGACATCGGGACTAAGGGTACTATACTTAGGGAAGATGCATCTCCTGATAGTTACTGGGTTAGAGTAGAGCAGAGTGAGATCCGGAGAAACAGAAAACACCTTTTTGTGTTGTTTCCTGGTTCTTCAAGTATCTATGACACATTTGATGATAGAGCAGATGGCGAAAGCCAACCTTCATGTGCCAGAGGGCGAGTGTGTACGAGGGCTGAAACCCCTCTTCCCATAGGTCTGCATATCAGATATGAGACGCCCGTTGAGAAAGCAGAACCCGCAAGAGACGGGCAGGCAGAGCAACTAATAAGTGCTCAAAGAACAGGTCAAAGCAATGTTCAGGTAACGGAATCTGGCAGGGTCAGGAAACCACCCCACAGACTCAAAGATTATGAGGTTTAATTGAAGCCTGTTTGTAGTTACAGATACATCGATGTTTAGCTCAAGTTCCGGTGCGAGAGGAGATCAGGGGTCCAGGGATGGGAGAGGAGTACCCTCCAAGGAGACTGACAGGTCCTCCAAGGCGAGTAAAGACGACAGGAAACCCTCTGCCAGGAAGGTGTATGGTCAGCCAAGTACTAAGCGTTGTTTCCTTTGCCAAGCTTTCAGGGACCATGTAGCAGCCACTTGCCCTAGAAACGTTTGTAACAAGTGTGGCAAGCCAGGACACTGGGTCAGGAGTACACAGCACAGGTTTGTGATTGGTGTGCTCAGGATGGACATACGATGACAGCATGTCCAAATGTAGGTAAGGAATACCTTGCAGGTAGCAAGCGGAAGGCAAAGCCTTCCTCGGAGCCAGCGGCTAAAACTAGGCCGAGCCCTAGCTCTGTTGCCGAAAGGAGCTATGTTCAGGCAGCCCAAGGTAAGCCACGATCGTTCCTTTACCAGGTGAGCAGCTTTCTTAATGAGGTTCAGTCTGGTTTTATGTCACGTGAAATCATCTAACAACATAAAAATGCTTTTTCTGAACGCCGATCAAAGATAGAGGAAGAGCACAGGAGAGCTATTACAGCTCTAGAGGTCGATGAGCGCCAGCTCCAGTTAGAGATTGATAATGAACAGGAGTTCAAGGCTGCATTGACGAACCTAGCTACCCTGGAGGACAAAGTTCTGAAGGACGCTAGGCTACCTGCTACCCAGGCTAAGGTAAAGTTGCCCTCAGACAACCAGCTGTCTGCCGGCGAAGAGGCCCACTTGGCTCCCCACACCTCAAATCAGGGAGGTGCAAAGGATGTTGTCTCGACAACAACCTGTTCTAGTCGTGAGGCTAGCAAGGCTCAGTCAGAACCACCTTCAAACAACCAGCTGTACGTTGGCGGGGAGGCCCACTTGGCTCCCCACACCTCAATTCAGGGAGGTGCAGAGGATGCTGTCTTGACAACATCCTATACTAGCCGTGAGGCTAGCCATGCCGAAACAGGTGGCATGGTAACCCAGGGGAGCATATTCTTGGGTTAAATTGGCGGAAGACAGGAGGCCCTGCTAGAGGCTCAGTCAGACCCAGAGGAGGAGCTTACGATCCACCCTCTGTATGATTCAGACAACCCGAAGACGTCGGTAGAGGGGGAAGGTGACCCGGGCGCTTAGTCAATGCACGGGAACAGGTGAAACAGGGACAGGTATGTACTAAGAGCTTGCAGGTTAGAGCTTACAACAGGTTGAGCAGGCAAGAGCTATTATGGCCAAGCGAGTAAGTATGGGAAGAGGATGACTCAAACCATGCAGGTAAGGCCACTTCCTATTTTAGTCAAGGGTAACTTTTGGTTTACAAACTGGCTTCATGCTCATGCACGATTGCTATACTCCTATCTAACACCTAGGGCGAGCTTGCTAACCTTTTCTGTTCCCCATGCGATTAACACCCTGGCAAGCTTATGATGCTAGCACTAGTGTGCTAGCAGTTAGTATACATGCGTGTCAGACTCCGTGTCTGCAGCTTGTTGCTTAACATGATTTTTGGTGATGGTGAAACTTACGTCCGAACCCCAATAGTTACTATGTCCATGTTCAGGGCCCAAAGAAAAGAGAGGGCATGTTATATATGCGTCTATGCATATTACAGGCTCCGAGGCTATAGAGAGACGCACCAATACCGAATCAGGACAGGGACGTCATAGGACGTAAAAGGGCTAGATCGCTGTACCCACACATATATATTGAGATCGCAGACGACAACGCGCTATTATTCAAAACTTCTTCTTACTGGTAAGTGAGCAGTTGGAATATAACACTGTGTTGTGATTTGTTAACTGTCTTGTAAAATTTGTCTAAAAATACAAACACAGTGCGTGCAGAGTATATTACTGCTGCAATAAAATACGACCATAGACCACATTTCCGAGTTTTTGATACATATACTAGTATGTAATGAATGAAACGCTAACACTCGTATTTTAGGCCTACACGTAATTAAGCCGCATTTTCATTATTATTTAAGGCCGCCCAGAAGATGTAAAGCTAAGCTTCATTTTGTCACAAATCAAAATAATACAACCAGTTATACTGCCACCAAATACATTTTTTCCAAACTCAAACATGAAACTTTTTGAGGTTTCGCCAAAAAATTTTGTACTGCCGTATATACAAAGAGTCACTAAGGGCAAAAACTGTAAAATAAGATGTCAATATTTATGAGTAATGCAAAAACAATTCCGTGTACTTTACGCTAATAAAAAGACATTTAAGCTCTCTGCCATGGTCTAAAAAGCAATGTTAACTTAGTGTTCAAATTCTTTGAGTACCAATTTCCTTACTTTAACTTTTCGAGAAAATTTGTACTAAACTCAATGCCGAGTTTCAAGCACGCTTTACTGTTGGTCAGATCTAAAAAAGATAACGATTTGTGAGTTTCTAGCCCGCAGTTCCTAACTCGGTTTGAAAACTGTGTAGCTGTGTTGGTGATTATAGGTAATCAGTAGTACCATGGGCGTAAGAAAATAGTTTTGTATGGCTTTTAAAAGAAACCTTTGACATCAGTGTTAAACGTCCTGCTCTAGCGGGCAATATTTGTTTCTTTTTTGCATTTCTAAAGCAAGCGGCATCGTGGGGCCAACATCGTGCCGCATGCTTGCAGTCAAAACTCTTTTTTTTAAATTAAGAATGGTTACTGGTGTTTTGCTAGTTCTGGAAATGCCTAGATTTATTTTAAATACAAGAAATATAAAGTATATATATAAAAAAATGATAAAAACATAATACAAGGTACATTGAAAAAATACCAAAAAGGTTTACTGCTCTTAATAAAAAGGTTACGCTGCTAAAAATAGATCCTAGACAGATGTTTTATAAGCAACTATGTTTTTGATGACGGTTTGTGTTGCAGCAGTGTCTTTTCGTGCAGTCTGTTAAATTTCTAATTGTAATTTTCCTTCAAAATATTGGACTAAGTTTTAGATTTTATTTTACTTATTTTAGGTGGTAGTCGTTGGCATAAAACTGGCGATTTCTAGGTTGAAATCAACAATCAAGGTATGTCTTTCTGAGGTTGTGATCTAAAGTTGATGTGACGTGATGCTGTCAAAATATCTCTATTTCATTTAATCAGTGGTAAAAGTTCACCATGACATTAATTTTATCATAATTTTTGTTACATCAACAAAATACATAGTTTATAAACTTATTATGCAACGTCGAGCAACGTCGTATTATCAACGCAATGAGCTCCGATGCATTGCGGGAGCGCCACTCGAAATTCTCAGTGCATGACCCAAAAGACCAGCGAAAAATGAAGGCCTGCCAATGTCCCCTAAACTTGGCTATAACTTACATGCAAACTGGAATAGAGCTATAAATAAATATGCATTTGAAAGTGTAGAAATTTCTCAAAAGGCAGCCATTTATTCCCTACAATTCGTTCCTGCAAATTTATTCGTCTGTGAATATTTCTATAAAGATTGTGATGTGTCAAAGTTGCCACCTTTTTATCATAAAACATCGATAACAAATACATTTTTGGAAGCAATAACTCTGTGAAAATGGTGTATGATAAGCATCTGCACAGTGTCATATGTTTGCAAGAGTTTGCAAAGAAACTGGTTGTCCAAATCCTCCTTTCCAAGCCAGCAAGCTTTCATCTATAGATATGAATTTACCAGGCAGCAAAACAGAATATAACCAGTCGCATATCATGGCAAAAACATCTTCTAACTTGAAAAATTTATTGCTAGCAGGCTATTCAAAATTGTCAGCAAAATGCACAGTAGAAAGTAAACTTGCTTCTATTTTTCTTTCTATTTTTAATTTTATTAAAAATCAGCATAGATAATAAAGGATTGTGGACTGTAAGACAACAGAGTAGGCGTTTTGAAAATACTTATATGCAAAACTAAATAAATAACTCGCCAAATATTTTTACCATCAACAGGCTCCGAAGCATCGCAATGTTTTTGGAGGCCATATTTATTCGTTTCGTTAAATATAAAATTTATAATGGCCGATGTTATAAAAAGCTTTAAGTATTAAAAATACTTACTTGTTTAAAAATTCGAACTTACTCCTGCCAAGCTGTCAGCAAAAGGTAATTCTTTTGGTTTTAAGTCAGCTCCTCTCTGAAATCTGTAAATACTCCTGGTTTCATCGCCGGCCATTTCTCTCTCACTTTCACAATCCAATTCACTCTGTTGATCTTATTTTTTACTTTCATCATCTTCCCCATGTTCTTCCGACTTGATATCCTCTTCTTCACTTCCAAACCAGTCGATGTCTTCCTCTAAACAAACTTTTTAGCACAGCTTGAACAACCGTGTGCGTTCATGATGAATAGATTTCCATAAAAGATCACATCTTTGCAAAGCGTATTGCTTGCACATGCGTATTAGGGATTATTATAGCCTCAAACCAGTATTACAAAGCCAACCGAAATTGATCAAATTACTAATTTAATATTTTAATGCTGTTTTTTAATAAATAATATATTTTAAAAAAGGTCTATCAAAGGCCAAATTATTTCGGGATTTTCGGGATCCGTACGCTGAGCCAGTGCTCGTTATCTGGGCTTTTACGGATTTCGTAAGCAAAGGGTTAACTAGATCGAAACTTTGTGAAGTAGTCTGTAACTTTCTATTTATTTATTTGTGTAATAGCCAAGGAAGAGTCCACCAGAGAAGGAGCAGTGAAGTGTTTCACGACAACAGAAAATCATGAAGCTACCAACTGGAATGGCAAGGAGCTTACAGAAAACCCTGTGGAATTTCCTGCTGTCTTACTAGATGCTCAGCTTATGTATTATAAAATCAAGTACCTGAAGCGCTATAAAACACACTTTACTACTTATGGTGTTTTTAATGTAGTTCCAGCCGAAGATTACGAACATTGTCGACAGGAGCATATATCTGGAATGTATGATGGTATTCAGATGGTAAATGAGACCATATTATATTATTTGAAAGAGAGTAGCTCTGACTATCAGGTCATTAGTCAGCAACTTATTAGACTGAGTCCAGCTGTACTATATATAGAAGCTTACGAGTCATGGTGTAAGAAGTTGACTCCAGAACATGACAATAGTAAGCCATCTCCAGCATATTATGGTATGGAAAAATCCATTACGCATAGCTAAACATATGTTTTCCTGTTATGCTTTCCAATGTACTCATGTATGCGGATATCGGGCATGTTGTCAATATGTTTTAAAACAAAGTTTTATTGTTTGTTCACACCGGACTATTGTAGTGTATTACCTGTTATTTGATGCCCGGATCCAGCAGTAACTACTGTTTTACTAACTTTTATGTTGCATACATTTATATAGTTTAGCCATCCTGTATTTCTAGTCAGTTTGTTTGCATTAGTGAAATATGCATCAAGGCAGTGTGTACTCAACTGTACTCAGTGTGTACTTTTTCTTTATACAATTTTGCAACTTGGTGTATTCAACTTTTTCAACGGTTTTTCTATTTGGTACATATTATATTTCGTTGAGAGATGCTATGTAAATCTAAATAATATATTACATTATTATTATTTCATAACTTTTACATGCAACGTACAATGATAATACCTTCTCATAACTCTAAGCTTTAGTTTGTATGAAGTCATAAAACTTTTATGTAGCCAGGCTAATACT
The DNA here is from genome assembly GCF_963576615.1 of Watersipora subatra. Classification (NCBI taxonomy): domain Eukaryota; kingdom Metazoa; phylum Bryozoa; class Gymnolaemata; order Cheilostomatida; family Watersiporidae; genus Watersipora; species Watersipora subatra. The sequence goes on along the minus strand of NC_088709.1, from coordinate 40,957,949 downwards.
TGCTGTTCAAGTCCATGAAGTTGAAATAAGATAACTATTTTGTAGCCAGGCTAACAATTGCTGAAAAGTCAGAATCTAACATGTATTTTATTGGAAATATAACTGTTTTGTAGCTAGGCTAATATTTGCTGAAAAGTCGGGGTCCAATATGTGTTTAATAGAAATATAACTGTTTTGTAGCTAGGCTAATAATTGCTGAAAAGTCAGGTTCTAATATGTATTTAATAGAAATATAACTGTTTTGTAGCTAGGCTAATAATTGCTGAAAAGTCGGATTTCAATATGTATTTAATAGCAATATAACTGTTTTGTAGCTAGGCTAATAATTGCTGAAAAGCCAGGTTCTAATTTGTATTGTAATCAGAAGAAAAAGTATAACTGTTTTGTGGGCAAGCCAAAGCCTGCTGTAGTCATATAAAACTAGAAATTCCACTGTCATACAGCCCACGACCAAAGAGATGGCCAGAGATATTGGCAAAAAAATAAAGGGTACTGATGGTTGAGAAATGCAATATTAGCAATCAAATGGCTCTGCAGTGCAATAGGATAACTGCAATGGTAGCTGTAATGTACTGGGTGTGGGTGTTATTATATACAACAATAAGCAATAATTAATGGAAAAGATGTTTATATTTTCCCCCTGCAACAGGAAAAATGCGATATTGGCCAATATTAGAAGTAAAATGCACTGATATTCTTAGAATAATCAATTTTATTAATATATTAATAATAGAAAACCAATACACAATTTTGTTTACATTTCAAAACGTCATAGGTAGCAATATCGAGAAGTTGTGGTATTTATAGAGGTTTTTAGAAAATTTATTTAAAAAGTGTTTGGTCATGACAAACAACAACAATGAAAGGAAAATATTACACGTTTATATCTCTCCCTTGCAATAGGAGAAATGCAATGTTGGCCAATATTATAAGTAAAATGCACTGATATTATTGAAATAACCAATATTGTTAATATAGTAATACAGCAATAATAGAAAACCTATGAGCGTTCATGCGTCTCGAAGATTTCTGCAAACTGCAGCAAAATAAAAGCTGTTATAAAAGTGTTATAAAGCTGTAGGCCTAATTTACTGTAATGTATGTAATTCAACAACAATAAAGAAATATGTTTATTATAACTCTGAAATGCAAAATTAGAAGTAAAATGGCAAGCTACTGTGTACTATACACAGTTTGAAAGTTGGTTGCGTTGAATGTAGAATGGTTTTGATAAGCGATCTTTAACAGAAAGCGGGTAGGAGCATTCACGCGTATAAAAATGTAGCAAAATAAAAAATGTTCTCGTCATGAAGGGGCGTTGTAGTTCGGCCCTAGCTTGTACGTAAGTTGTAAAGAATTTCGGCTAACGTTTCAAATAATGAAACCTTCGGTGATTGGACAAAAAACACAGGCTGATAAACTGTGTACCACAATTTCGTACCTGTTAATCGGTCTACACCTCAAACTGTCTACGTTTATTACAGAAACCTTCGAATAAATTCGAATACAAGTAAAAATGGCCATAAACTGATGAAATGAGCACGGTTTTCTCGTGAAATGCGCACTGCTAAATAGTTCTACAGTCAGTCGCACGGCTTTATTGGCGTTTCAATTTTCGGTCTTAACTTTTATTAAACCGAGCTTTTCAAGCTTTTTGTGGCAATTTTCGTTCAAATTAATCTGTCTATTTGTGTATAATCCGATCAGATGGGTAAGTTTTAAAATAATACCGACGGTTGACAAAGACTTGGTAACATATTTAAATAGGTTTAAATGTGTTTTGTATCGTTATGATACTTTAACGACTTTACATTCCGATGCTTAAATTTTTTGATGAAATTTCTTGAAGAGGGTTCGTCTCATTGTTGATGAATAATTTTCGTAAGTTGTGTGCACATGCATTTATCATAAAAACTCCCACACTTCCGCTCCGCTCGTGTGTTCGTGGGATAACCGCTTTGCAATGTAGTACATATGTAATAGTTTGTAATAATAATAGTATCAATGTACAAGCCGTATTCAAGAGTATACTAAAAACCATTTACAAGAACAGCCTACTACAACTAAGCAGTACAGTTAGCATTAATAGTTTTGTAGTTCCGTAGAAACGACTTTGTCAACGTGCCGTTACTTAATTTATTTCTGTGTACATTCCGCAACCGAGTTAGGAATTGCGGCTAAAAACTCACAAATCATTATCTTTTTTAGATCTGACCTTTGCTGTTACTACAATATGGTGGGTCAGGTATAATGGGAGTGGCTCAAAATCTGGTCAGTTTCTGGGTCGTTTCGTAGAGGTGGAGCTTAATCCGGAAATGCAAATGTTTTGTCGGCACTAAGCGACGAGGTTTTAAGCGAGTGCCAATGTTTAGTTGGTTAGAAATTGAGTCTGTAATCTTTTTATTTTTTGTAACAAAATAAAGCATAAAAATCTTTTTAGGCAAATCTTTAATTAAAAATATGAGATCTTTCATCAAACTAGCATAACGTATTCACATAGCCGTTTATCGTAGTTTTGTCGTGTTAAGACCAAATAGTAACATGCTCACGAAACGGAAAAAAATCTTCTCAAAAATACATAATTTATTTTGCTGTTTTGTTTATACAGTGTATATGAAAAATATCTTACATACATTGTAATATGATGGCACTTTTATGTATGCAACGCGGTATTACATAAGTTACTGAATATTTGTGATTATGTTCTAACCAAATAAAATGCACATTGAAACAATTGTCTACTTTGCTACCATTCTGAGAGCTAAAGAAGATTCTATTTCATTTTAGTGTAACTAATTATGTTAGCTTATCGTGAGACAAAGATTGTGAAAAGGCAACAGAAGACATTAGTCTATCTTATCTTTATTGCAAACACCGACTTCTCCAACAACTAACTTTATTTAGATTTTGAACATGACCGCACTATGTAGGTATTCATTTGTCAATTTGCTTATATATTTATTGTTTGAGTACAGCAATGTGTGACCAAAAAGATTTTCTTGATTTGTTGGGCAAAGAATATTTTCTTGCTGTTGGCATGATGATGTATTTTTTTGCTCCAATATTTGTTTGTTTGTTTATTTTCATCTATAATATAACCACAAAAAATAACATGAAGAGTGTTTCTAACAGTATAAAAAGACAAGAGAAATAGAAAAAAATGTCACTTCAGGGAAGGTGATGATGAGGTCCCTGTACGCAATAGCAAGGCTAATCAAGGCGCGGAACCTGAAAGTAGAGTCAGCAGAAGTATGTCTAGTTGGTTGAGTCATCTGGTTGTCTGAGGTAGCGCTTCAGTTCATTTTTGAAAGAATTAGCATTTACAATTTTACGCAGTGTAACCGGTAGTAGATTCTATAGCAATGACTCCTGATAATCCAAACAACATTGACCAGCTTTTGATTTAAACAATAGTATTTTTAGGTTTATGTGTGTTTGACGAGTAGCTAAATGTGTTATCGTCCTGTTATTGTTTGTTTCGTAAAATGTGTTGTGTGCTTTTATTAGTACTTTGTATTTGTATAACTTTTTAATACTTAAAATTCTATTTAGGTTGAATAGCGCATTAGCTGAAAAGTCATAAGCTTTCTTGTTAATTATTCTGAGTAAACGGTTTTGAAAAACTTTAATTTTGTTTAAGTAGCAGTCTGGAGCATTTCCCCATGCCTCAACACAATACGAGAGTTTGGAATTGATGAAGGAATTGTACAGAATTAGCAAAACATCCTTAGAGAGGTACTGAGACAATCGAAAAAACAACCCAGCATAAGGTCTAAAGTCTTTTAACAGTTTGGATATATGATTGCTCCAATTCAGCTGAGGGTCAATAAGTACTCCCAAAAATTTTATATTGTCAGATTTATTTATTGCATGACCATTAATTAGTAGGGATTGCTTATTAAAGCGGTACGAGTTCTGTGGGTTTTTTAATAAAATGTAGCAAGTTTTGTTGAAATTAATTGTTAGTTTATTTTGGTTGCACCAACTCTGAAGGATTTTTAGGTCTTCATTTATCAAATGCATTTTCTTGTGAGGGTCTTTGGATTCAAAAAAAAGATTAGTATCATCTGCATACAATATTGGTGAAAGTACTTTTAATTGACATGCTAAGTCATTAATATATATTAGGAACAAAGTTGAACCCAATACAGATCCTTGAGGAACACCACATTTTATAGTTTGTGGTGTTGAAAGGGTAGTATTTATTTTTGTTCTTTGACTCCGATCTTTTAAGTAGTTTTCTATCCATTTAATAGCTGTTAATTTGAAACCAATAGACTTCAGTTTTAATAACAATATATCATGGTCAATGGTATCAAATGCTTTGCTGAAATCTATAAATATACCAAGAACACAATTTCCCTTGTTAAAAGCTTGGAATGTTTTGTTTGTAAAGGAAATAATTGCATCTCTTGTTCCAATACCTTTTCTAAAACCAAATTGATTAGAGTCTACAATGTTATTGCGTTCAAGATAGTCCATGATTTGGAAATTTATAAATTTTTCTGTGATTTTGCTAAATATCGGAAGAACTGAGATAGGCCTATAATTTTCACATTTATTTTTGTTTCCTATTTTATACAGAGGGTTAATTCTTGCAATTTTCATACCATCTGGAATAATTTGTGGAGTTATGCTTTTGTTTATGATGCGGGAGAGTATACAGCTTAAAGAATCAGCAATGCGTTTAATAACTTTGCTTGTAATACCATCTAAGCCAACAGCTTTCTTTTCGCTTAAAGAATTTATTGTGTCTATAATCTTTTGGCTGGTAACTGGATGTAATTCAAAGCTTGGATTGTAATCGGGTAGTCTGTAGCTCAAAATTTCAGTTGGAAGCTTTTTTGCTAGTGAGGGTCCAACGTTAGTAAAATATGTATTTAGTTCATTAGCTATTTCTATATCTGAACATATTAAATTGGACGCGTTGGAAATAGCTTCAAGTTGGGTTGGCACTCTGCAAATTTTTGATGTTGATTTGTTCAATATTTGTGTGTTAATTACTTTCCAAGTTTCTGAAGCATTGGAGCAATTGTTAAAATTGTAATAGTGTTTTCAAAATTATATAAGGAAATTATGTTTTTATAGTTTTCACTTGCTTTTTTATCTAGATAATCAATATTGATATCACCTAAAATGAGGTACTTAGACTCTGAGGTAGTTGCAAGAAATATATATATATATATGTATATATATATATATATATTACATGTGGCAATTGTTGTGCATCATTGTTAGCAGCTCTCCCGTTACCTTCACAAGCATAATGTAGCCAATTCTTGAAAATTAGAGGGCAGCATACACAAAACCTATAGCATGATGTATGTCTATTGGCATTGCTGACGTTGTACAATATACATTACTTGAAAGTCGATGCGCAATTACAAAATGTCTGGTGATGGACCACTGGAACAACGATAGGAAGTAGGTTGTTTCAGTTATCGGACGAATCTATCATGATAAATTGTTAAGTTTAATAATTTTACTTTATTTGATATAAAAAGAAAATGTTGCACATAACTTAATTACTACCACATGTGCACCAAAGCCATAAAAGGCCTTTAACAAGCACAAATGAGAACAAAATAACACAGTAGAAAAGGGCCACATATACTACATGTAGATATGTGAAAATAAGTGAATATAAGTCTGGGTTATTTGAAAAAAAAATCATCGTTGAAAATCCTGAATGTTGTAGGAATGCAGGTATGTTTTAATTTGATCAATATATTCACTCAAAATTGAGCACAGTACCAAGCTGAAACAGTTTGAGTTTTAGTATATAAAAGTATTCCTATCTAGAACAAGTTTGTTCTCTATGACAGCAGATAAACTGGCAATGAGGGGAGGGCACGCCAGACGCCCTCTGGCGTGCCCTCCCCTCATTGCCACTTCACCCACAACTATAGGGAGCAAACTTGTTCTATGCCTATCTAGATAAGATTTTAATTATATTATAAATTAATTTACAATTTTAAAATTTATAATTTAATTTATAATTATAACTGCATGCATTATAAAGCCTCAGGGAGCATTTTTGCTCTGTTATTTCTTACTCCCTACAAACTCCTCTTGGAGATCCTTGATCTAAAATAAAAACAATCATAGCATGTGTATTTACATCTCCTTGAACTTGTAAAGTGCTGTGAATGCAGTATTCAAGTGGCATTATTTGCGACAATTTTTGACTTTGACAGGAATATTATTTGTTAATTTAATGAAGTAATTTGGAAAGTTACATTAGACATTGTGATTAGCTGGAAGTTAATTTGGCGATCTCAAAGAATCGGGCAAATCTGCTTTTGCTAGTTTCTGACTTTATTACTGTTTTTACAGTAGTAGTTTTATTTCACAATTATTTCCTGGCTGCATATATCTTCTCCGATCCTACATTGCTCAACCGACTTAGCCCATAGAGTTGACTTGTAGGAGACAACAGCGACATTAGTCCAAGTACTCAGTCTACGAATCGGATAGTGTTGTGGCACCTTGTAATCAAATTCTCAATGAGTTGAGAACTTGCATTAACTTTGTGAAAATCTGTGCGATATAGAGGGCCAGGTGCTTCAGTAGTGAGGGTAAATCATATTTAACTTTGAGCATATGCTACAACTCCCTACAAGTCTCAAAATTGATAAAAATAGATTATTTAAAATGTTTTATTTCCCATGGATCTATTTTGTGGTTAGGTATTACCCCTACACTGTAGAAATTCAAGGTTTGCTGATTATTGGTTTGTTATCCGCGATCGACCCACATCTGAAATAAAAACTTATGCCAAAAACCTAACAAGGCTACGCAACCGGCCAGTGAGAACTGTGTTAGCCCCGAAATCCAGGCTATAGCACAATCCGAACAGAGCGTGATCATTAAACCCTGTCTATATGATGGCCGCTTCTTATCCTGTGGGAGTTTATACCTTTGGTTTACATAAGTTAAGGGAAACGAAAAGCTTAAAGGTCAAGTTAGATTAATTTTTTTTTGAACCAGTAAGGTTTATCTTGCAGAGAAAAAATAAAAACTATTAAATATGTCTAAAATAGAACAGAAATACACTTACTATCATAAGGGCAGTCTGTCTGTTAATTCATTTATTTTCTGCAGACAGGGTTAGAGGTTGGGATAAATGATTGATTATTCAACAAAGTGGTGAGTGCTCAGGGTTGTGGCATGCTTGACTGCTCTTCTGATTGTCTGAGGTGCAATCTCATCTAGTACACTTTTTCCTTCAACAACCACCCATGGCTAGACAAGGACAGGGGGCACAGCTCCTACTATAGTAAAGGCTATAAACTCAAGAACATCTGACTACATATAGATTCTTCGTCTTTTTACATTGGCCTCATATAAAAAGACATTAAAAATCAATAGAGCTACTTCAACCTTCAAAACCAGAGTCATCTGCTCTCATTTAACGGTCATACAATTTTGTAGGCAGACATGCACATATCTTTAATGTATACTGTGTCACAAAGTAGGAAATCAAATACAACACACTGCTGACTTCAACTGTGTATCATTTCAATATAGAGAACAGGTATATAGAGAACACAGATATACATAGCATGACTAACGAGAAATGGGTGAAGGGAACATGACAATAAAACATGGTTATAGATAACATGGCTATGGAGTGGAAGGTTACAGAGAATATGGTTATAGAGAACATGGCTGTAAAGTGGAAGGTTATAGAGAACATGGTTATAGAGAACATGGCTGTGGAGCGGAAGGCTACAGGGAATATGGTTATAGAGAACATGGATATGGAGTGGAAGGTTACAGAGAACATGGTTATAGAGAACATGGCTGTAAAGTAGAAGGTTACAGAGAACATGGCTATAGAGAACATGGCTATGGAGTGGAAGGTTACAGAGAACATGGTTATAGAGAACATGGCTGTAAAGTGGAAGGTTACAGAGAACATGGTTATAGATGTCATGACTATTAAAACATGGCCACGGGGAACATGGCTAAAGATGTCGTGAATGTAGAAACACGGCCACAGAGAACATGGTTATAGATGCCATGACTATTAAAAATGGCTACAGGGAACATGGTTATAGAGGCCATGACCATAGAAACATGGCCACAGAGAACATGGTTGTAAAAAAACTGAATGTAGAGATCATGACTTTATGGAAAGTGTTTATGGACGCTAGGTTTTGGGAACACGGCTAATAATAATATGGAAATGATGATAACGATTATACAGAATATCGCCATAGAAAATGTGGCTGTAGAGAACATGGATATAGACCAAATAGTTATAGAGAAAATGATCATAGAGAACATGGTTATTAAAAACAAGGTGGTCGAGAACATGGTTATAGATGGAATAGGATTTTTTAGCGCCGACTTTTGGCGCAAGACCTTTTGGCGTGACAGTTTCCGTTACAGGAGGTCTTGGCGCAGCCATCTGGCCGCAGGTTATGAGTTCACAATTTATCTCTCTTTCACCATGAGTTACAACAGCTAGACAAATTTTAATCAAAGCAAAAAAGAAACGGCATACACTTTTCGGACTATTACCCGCTACTAGGTATCTAGGGCGCTTTAACGGGAATCGCCGGTAATACAGGCCCCTATACATAACCCAAAGCCGTATGCTTTTACAGAATTACCTATTCATCAGTTTCACACAAAAACACGTCACCTCTGGTTAGCGCGTGCCTCTTTACGGTGCCCAACGACCTGGTCCGTTTGAAACAGTAAATTTGCTGCCGTGCTATAAAGCACCGTCCTGAGTTCGGCTGCCTATACAGCTATACAAATGTACTAATCATTAAATAAAATAAATTAATGAATAGTAATTAACATGCGATTAATTTTTACTGCCAACGTGTACCGAGAAGGTCACGTGAATGTTGGTTTCTTGCGGTCACTGGAAAACGCAGTTCTCTCCTACTAAATTTCTACATAAAAAAGGTAAGTATTTCTTAATCAATGTTGTATTGTATATGAATTGCCACACTTCCACTACATAACCCTTTCACTTGCATCCGTGTACAAATTTAGCTATCGGCCTACTGCCAGCCATTTTGCCGATATTGCTTAATATGTATACATTATTTTTTCAATTTCAAACTCGATCTAGAACGTTTGTTTGGGTTATATATTTCATTTTGCCAACATTTTAACAAGCACTGCTATACAAAAAGTTTTTTGTGTTTATACCTTGTGCATTTTAATTATCTGTGTAATCACAAAAAATTGATACGGCTATAATTTCATCAACATAAGTAGTTATTTGTTTTTTAACTCGGACGCATTTAATGAATTCACACAAAAATCTTTGTTTTCAAGTTGAAAATTATCAAACGGAGATTTAAAGTTAAATTTTAGGCTAATTTTGTAGAGAAATCTTTGGACAACACTGTCACTACTATAAAAGTCTTAAAGATCATCGGTTATGTTATCAACGCATAATAAATTTCAGTTACTAGCAATTGCTGGGAAAGTCGCAAAAATGTATCTATGGCGGTCGACCATAGAAAATGCATGAGTGAGTCTACTTCAGTGAAAGGGTTGAAAACGTTGGATTTGCCACTGTTTGTGATAATAAACATGTTCATTTCCTTCTGCATCTGAGTTACTTTTACTTTTTTTCCAGCTACGAGTACTGCAGAACTACAGCTACTACAGAACATGCACGGGCACTCCGAGCCTGGCGATAGGGACGGTGAGACGAAAGCGTGCAGCGTATATTACAAAAAAGCACACCATCTCATTTAATTTTAGAAATGCTTGAAGCAGTACAATGCCTTCCAAACGGCCTACTGCCCAAATGCAAGAACAGATTGATTCCTGTAGAGAAAAAGGCCGAATTCGCAAAGCAGCAGCTAGACGAGCAGAAACTGCAGAGCAAACACAGCTATGTCCACAACGAAACGGAACTGCTACTGCAGCTGTTAGAAGTGCAGAAACTGCAGAGCAAACGCAGCTACGCCTACAACGAAACAGAATAGCTACTGCATCTGCTAGATGTGCAGAAACTGCAGAGCAAACACAGCTACGCCTACAACGAAACAGAATAGCAGCTGCTAGAAGAGCAGAAACCACCGGACAAACACAGGTACATTGAGAGCAGGCCAGAATAGATGCTGCAGCCGCTAGAAGTGCAGAGACTACTGAACCTACCCCAGCAGCAACTCAAACGGCTCAGAGCAGCCGCTACATCGGCCAGACGTGCAGAAACCTCCGAGCAGATGCAGCGGCGACAAAAACATGATGCACTAGCTACAACAGCTGCTCGGCGAGCTGAATGTTCACAGCAGATGAAACGGCGACAACAGCAAGATGCACTAACTACAGCAGCTGCTACTAGGCGCCGTGTATGGTCAGAAAACTTCGCACTTGACTACAGTCCTGCAACACAGTATAGGGCCAAATTTTTTTATGGGACAAATGTCCAAAAATGCTCCAGATGTAGTGCCGTACGTTGAAAAGGCGAGAGGCCATATATGTAGTTTATATAGTAGATTTTATAGATAATAAATTTTATCAACAACCGCATTACTGCTGCACAGTTTGTATATACCATGTCAAAACACAGGCTATAGACGAAGAACTGGTGAGTCATGATTAGTGTTTCAAGCATGCAGAAGTCTCAATTCAATAAATGCTGGCGATAGCTAAGCAGTGCAATAGCAAAATATTTTCTAGAATTTCTTAAAATATGTAAAACCTTTTAGTACTGCCAGTTTGAAGAACGTCAGTTTGCCTAGCAATGTCAATTTCATTATCAGTTCTGTGTACAAAATAAAGGACAATTCCGATTTGAGTGGTTCGAGACTGATGCATTGTAAACTAGCTGTAAAACACATTGCATATTTCCATTGGTCTCTCCAACATTATTCACATGTACAACTGCATATGTGTATGCAGTCAGATCAGTACAAAAGTTTCAGTAGATTGCATATTTGGAGTTGTTTTACACTATGAAAGACAACTCTCAATAAAACTATTGCTTTACGTAAATCTGTTCCAGAACACAGGTAATGCAGCTAGTCTATATATATATATATATATATATATATATATATATATATATATATATATATATATATATATATATATATATATATATATATATATATATATATATATATATGTGTTTTTGCATTTTTACTATCAACATGTTGTTTATTTACTGTGAAAACGGAAAAATAATTTTTTGGTGTTGAAATAACACTGCTAAGAATCTGGCACTAAAAATTCCTACTTCAGAAAGTCCGTCTAAAAAGTCATAGACCACCAGGTTATAGATGCCATGACTATAGAAACATGACCAGAGAGAATATGACTGTCAAGAGCATAGATATAGAGATGATCACTCCATGGAACATGGTTATGGACACCTTGCCTTTGGGAACATGGCCACAGGGACATGAAAATAAAGATCTAATTTATCTAGAAGCTGGCAATTGAAAGCATGGCTATTGTGAACATGTTTATAAAAACAATGGTGATAGCGAAAACAGCTACACAGAACTTGGCTATAAAAAACTTTGTTATAGAAAACAGAGCTATAAAAGACATTGTTATGGAGAACATGGTTATAAAGAATGTGGTTATGGAGACCTTGGCCGTAGAAGACATGGTCTCAGAGGAAATCTACAGTAGATATGAAAAGCACAATTGCAAAGTACTTGAAGGTAGTGATTGTTTAAGTTTGATACCACTGTTTAACTGACCAATAGGAAAAAAGCTGTCGCTAGAATCACCTTGCTGAGCATCTGATGTTGCTTACAAAGCTGTCATGTCTGTTGAATAGAGAGACCAGAGTACCTAAACAAACAAGCAGGAAAGAAATGGATTGCTGTACATAAAATCTATGTTCCCACAGCCACCCATGTCATTCAATTGGCTTTCCTAAATTAAATCTACTCAAACACCAAACATAGCGGAGTCAACACGCATTTCACAAGTTGATAGGAAACAGGGAGGTGAAAACAAAATGCTACTAATGAACTTTGATAATTTTAATTTGAAGAATATGAAACACCAACCAGCTGTAATACGTCTAAATGCATAAATATTCATCTCATCTGCAATTGTAATAATACTAATTGTGTGTTGATCTTAATCTGGGTAGACAAAGACAGAGATATGGAAGTCAAGCTTATAAAGAAGATGGTTATAAATGTAGTGGTAATAAAAGATGATGAGAGGGAACAAGAGTGCAAAGAACATATCTCTTGAGAAAAATGGTTATAGAGAACATGGTAATAGAGAAATTCATGGTAGAGAAAATGGTGGTGGAGTACGTGTTTATGACGAGCAAGGTTGTCGAGGACATGGTTACAGATGCAATGACTATAGAAACAGCAACAGAACACATGGTTGTAAAGAATATAGATATAGAAATCATTACTACACAGAACATGGTTATGGGTACCATGGCTCTGAGAAAATGGTTACGGATGGCATGTCTCTGGGAACATGGTTACGAACACCATGGCTCTGGGAACATGGTTACGGATGCCACGACTCTGGGAACATGGTTACGGGCACCATGGCTCTGGGAACATGGTTACGGGCACCATGGCTTTGGGAACATGGTTACGAACACCATGGCTCTGGGAACATGGTTATATAAACAATGAGTTTGGAAACATGGCCACGAAGAACATGATTTTAGATAACATAGAAATGAAGATAATGATTATACAGAAGTTGGCCATAGAAAACACGGCTGTAGAGAACATGTTTACCAACCAAATGGTTATAGAGAAAACGGCTACACAGAAAATAGCTGTGGAGAACTTGGCTATGGCAAATGTGGCTAAAAGAACATGGTCATAGATAAAGTGGCAAGGAAGAACTTGGCTATAGAGAACATGGTCGTAGATAACATGGTCATCAAGACATTGGTATACAGAACATGGATATAGAGAACACCGTCATATAAAACATCCAGGCTATCAAGACCAATGTTATAAACAGTGGAATATAGAGGTAAAGGCCAGAAAAAACATGATCATGGAGACCATGTCTGTTGGCACATGGCCACTTATGACACGGCTGTAGAAAACATGAAGATAGAGGTCATGAATATACAAATGATAGCCATGGCAAACATGGCTATAGAGAACATGGTTATAGGTAAACTTGCTGTAAAGAACTTGACTAGGGAGAAAATCATTGAAGAGAACATGGTCATCGACGCATTGGTATACAGACAATGAATATTTAGAACATGGCTATCAAGAACATGGTTAGAAAGCGTGGCTATACGAACATGGCTATAGCTTACAAGATTACGATGAAGAACAAGGTTATGGAGAACATGGTTACAGATAGCACAGCTGTAGAGAACATGGTTATGGGGGAACAAGGTTATGGAGAACATGGTTACAGATAACACAGCTGTAGAGAACATGGTTATGGGAGAACAAGGTTGTGGAAAACATGGTTATTAATTGCTGTACGATTGATATAAAGTATATTGCTACAGAGAACATGAATATAGAGAAAACAGATAGATAGAACATATTTATAGGGTCGTGTTGGTAGAGAAAATGGCTGTAATGGATATGGTTATAGAGGAAATAGATCTAGTAGACAATGAGTTGAAGGAGTTTATGGATGACATGATAATACAGGAGAGAACTGTAGATGTTGTGGTTATAGAACAAATAGTTATAAAGAACCAGACTACAGATAGTATGGTTATAGAGAGCAAGGAGAAAAACATGCTGATAGAAACATTCTTAGAAAGAACACTGTTATACAGAACATGGCTATTAAGAACATGGTTATATAGAACATAGTTATAGAGAATGTGGCTGTACAAAATTTGTTTTAGGAACATGACAATAGAGAACATTGCTATGAAGAACCGAGTTATAGAGAACTTAGTTGAAGAGCGCATGGCCTTAGAGAAAATGGCTAAAGAGATCATCTATTAAAGAAAAGATGGCTATAAAAAACACGCATCATGGAAATGGATATCGAGAACATGACTGTAAAGAAAATGGATGTAGAGAAAAGGGCTGTAGAGCAAATGGCAATGGAAAACATGGTTTTCGAATAACTTTACATTATATATGGAAGTCATAATATCAAAGTACTTGAAGGCAGTAATTGTTAAAGTTTGATTACATTTTTAACTTACCCTCGGAAAGGAAGCTGCCACTAGAATCACTGGGCTGCATGTCCTATGTGGCTTACAGAACTGTCATGTCTGTTTTTTAAATTGAAAGATCAATGTCCTAAACAAACAAGCAGACTAAATATGGACTGTTTTATATAAAATCTACAACTCTGCAATAACCATGACAGACACTAAGTTTTCAAGGATGAAAACTACTCAATTACTATAACGTAGCCTTCTACAAGGGAACATAGTCATATAGATATTGGTATTCAGAACATGTACTGTAGCTCAATGATTCCCTTATCACTTCAGCAGTAGTCTTACCAGGGATAAAACTGAGAGTCCCTTTTTAGCAGACCCCTTGTGGTAGTATACCCAGCTGTATGCTCATATGACCAACATTATGGTATAACATAGCCTTTTACAAGGGAACCTGGTCATAGAGAAATTGGTATTCAGAACATGTAGCTCAATGATTCCCTTATCTCTTCAGAGGTAGTTTTACTAGAGATAAAACTGAGAGTCCCTTTCTGGCAGACCCCTTGTGGTAATATACCCAGCTGTATCACATGACCAACATGCAACTTGAGTATACTGAGTATGCATGTATTGATTCAACATTTTGCAGCTAAAGATGCGTAAGTTTAGGTCATGCCATAAAGTTTCATCATAGTTTCATTTTCAATATATTATTATCGAACAGTACCTGGTTGTATGGACCAGTTTTTCGCACTGTGAAATTTGGGACACTACCAGCAAGCTCATAGCTGCCATCCGCAACCACTTATCGTAAGGCAAAAATCGTGTGGCTGGTTAACATTAAGTTAACATTGATTTTTGATGGAGTTATTGCAGACTTAACAGTTCAAACAAACTGATCCCAGTGTTTCAATGCAAACATGTGCTAACTGGAAAGTGCTGAAACCATAAAAATAGGACCCGAGAAACAAGAGAAATTAAAATGGACAGATATATTGTTAAAAATTAGATAGCAATTATTGGTGATCCGCCACTGAAAGCTCTCCAAAGACCTGTAAAATCATAAAATGTAAAATTCATGTGGCGGTTATTTTGTGGTTGTGTTGACATCACCTCAACACTTGATTCTGTGACGAGTTTTCATAAAAACAAACTGTGGTAGGCAGTACCAATATTGCTTATCTTGCTTTAAAATAGTTGGACATGTATTCACGTGTATACAAGTCTATATACAGTATACAATGCAATTATACTGCATGCTACATGACTGTCACACGCTTACTACTGCTACAGCGCTACAAATGCAACTACATGGATGTCCTGTTATTCAATCCATTAAAGTAATACCATATTTACCTTCCTCACAGTTTGTGTTGACTGATGGACTCTAGTTCTGGGTTATATTCAACACCTACGATATAAACAATTTATCAGGATATTGTAAAACCTCTATTGGAATGCCACTATAGGAGAAGGGTTGAAAAATACACCACCACCCTTTAATTGAGCGTAACTTCCTATGAAATGCCACTAGAGCGGAAGGGTTGAAAAATAGAGCACCACAGCAGTAAATTGAGGTTTTACGGTAACTAGAATTATTAGATTTGTACAAGAATAGTTAAAGAAATTTGCTTTAAAAACTTTGTCTGATTAAAACCTAATTTACCTGCATTTATGAGAAAATAACACGTGTTTTTATTAGTTATAGCTCGTGTGTGTGTGTTTCTGTGTGCGTGTTTGTGTGTGCGTGTTTCTGTGTGCGTGTTTTTGTGTGCGTGTTTCTGTGTGCGAGTTTCTGTGTGCGTGTTTCTGTGTGCAGGTTTCTGTGTGTGTGTGTGCAGGTGTGTGTGCACTTCTCTGTGTTTGCACCTGTGTGTGTGCGTGCCCGCGTGCAGGTGCGTGTGCACTTCTCTATGTTTGCACCTGTGTGTGTGTGTGTGTGTGTGTGTGTGTGTGTGTGTGTGAGCGTGTGTGCAGGTGCGTGTGCACTTCTCTGCGTGCACCTGTGTGTGTGAGCGTGTGTATGTGTTTTCCTGTGATTGTTTATTCTGTGAGTGTGTGTGTGTTTTTGTGAGTGTTTTTCTGTGTGTTGATGAGTTTTTTGTGCGTTGTTGAGTTTTTCTGTGTCAGTGCATTTTTCTGCGTCGGGGTGTTTTCTGTATCGATGCGTTTTGCTGTGTCGGTGCGTTTCTCTGCGTCGGTGTGTTTCTGTGTCGGTGTGTGTCTCTGCGTCTCAGTGTGTCGGTGTTAGCGTATAACTGTGTCAGCATTTCGCTTTGTGTGTGTTTCGGTGCTTATATCTTGGTGCGTGTCCAGCTATAGCTATTAAAAATCCACATTCTTTTGGACTTGAACTGACGGAGATTGCAACCGCGAGTTCTAAATCCACACGCTCTCAGGGTTGGCATTCTTCCTGAGAAAAACTGGGGATAATGGGAAATATTATAATGCCAGAACTTTTTATCCAAACATTTTTGTAAACAATAGTTACTTTGATAAGAATTTAGAGTATAATTCAGCCGAATATTAACTTTTTAGTTTTGCCCGTTTTTGGACGAACAGTGAGTTTTTCATGGGGCGGTAAAAGACGCCTTGGGAAATATTACGCCAACCCTGCGCGCTCTACCACTGCAATATACAAGGAATATTGATCAAAGCCCCTATCATATACACTATACCGTATGATCACGCTAAATGACATATTATTTGAGCATTGTGCCCACGCGCTACGATGCCCCTGTTATAAAGTACTTTTCGCCAAACTCTAGGAAAAACAATGCTTTTTCGTTATTTCTTTTGTTATTGCGACATTTTTCCGCCACAAGGTATCAACAATTATTTTATCTCGCAATTAAAATTTGGCGATTTGTGTACTAAGTCTGTCTCAAAGGTAAGAACTCTCGACTTAGTAGGTACATTGTAATGTTATATTATCTTGCAGATCATAACCACAGCACACACTAAAGTCATTGTAGGTACATATAGTTAACTAAGGTTAACATATTATTTTGTTACTATTCTTTAATGATGATTGATTTTACCAGGAGGTGATTAGATTTAGATAATTAGATAGACGCATTAGATAATTACTGTGGGTTTCTAGTACTTTCTACACCACTCTATGTATGCCTATAGTCTGCGATATTGTCACATGCCAACACTGGCGTGCAAAAATTGGCACGCCAATTTCCGCATGCTAACACTGAAACGAACTAAAATCATATAATTGTATACCAAATAACTTTTTATTGTAATCGTAGCAAAACAGACTCTATTTAGCCATTACTTGCTAACAATTTCACATTTACATTTCTATTTTTCCTCTTAATTTATTTCAACGAAACACTGCCTTCAAGTTATTAAATTAAAAACTTAGTTGTTTTAGAAAACCTTTACAATTGCTTTATTTTTTTCTTAATTCATCTGAACTGAGCAAAAATACTTCTCTCATGATACAAAGTTTAAATGTTAGAATGGTAAATGTTGTATATGCTAAACAGAAATCAATTTTCTGTTCAAATACTTTTTATTACCCGGGCAATGCCGGGTAGTACGGCTAGTGTGAACTATAAATCAATATTGTAAGGGACGATCTGATTGGCCTGCTTTAGGTGAAATCAGTCAATACCGGTGATGACATCGGTTTGGTCGATACTAGGGTTAACCTTTACCTTAACTTTACTTTAATCTAGGGTACACAATGAGGCTGGACTTAAACTACAGAATCTAGGAATAACTCTAGTAAATGCAATAAGAAACCTTAGTTGTTGCATGAACTATTACGATGTAGGTGGGGAAATAATTGTGTTCTAGATGAATTATTTAAGAACAGAAGCAACCAATCAAATGCTTGCTTTGTCGGAAGAATAAGCTCGATATATGCTAAAAGCACGAAGTCGTCAGTCATGTTCGATTTGGTTCACTCAGATAGAACCAAAGCTTATCATTTATTGACATCTTAGTTTTATCAAATATAATACTCACTTTGTTTTTTACAAATAGTTATATTATCGTTCAATATGCATCATATGTGATCACATAACAAAAAGACAAGTCACCATACAATTTTTACAAAGCCAAATGAGAATATATGGGAGTATTTAAACGCATACCAGCATACAAAGGTGTGTCTTAAAAATGTCTTACAAGCAAAGCAATTACTGCACATCTTACATTAAAATGACTTCTCTCTATTGTGTGTCTTCATATGTCTTGTTAGACTTCCACGCAAAGTAAAACTACTACTGCAAATCTTGCATTGGAATGGCTTTTCTCCAGTATGAGTCTTCATGTGTCTTGTTAGACTATTGCGACGGGCAAACCTACTACTGCACAACTTACACTGAAATGGTTTTTCACCAGTATGAGTCCTTATGTGACCTGTTAGAGTATTGCGTCGAGCAAACCTGCTACTGCAAATCTTGCATTGAAATGGTTTATCACTAGTATGAGTCCTCATATGGATTGGTAGATAACTACGATTAGCAAACCGGCTACTGCAAATCTTGCATTGGAACGGTTTCTCTCCAGTATGAGTACTCATGTGTTCCGTTAGGGAGCTACGGCTAGCAAAGCTACTTCTGCAAATCTTGCATTGAAATGGCTTTTCTCCAGTATGAGTCCTCACGTGTCTTGTTAGATTATTGCGTTGAACAAACCTGCTACTGCAAACCTCGCATTGAAATGGCTTTTCTCCAGTATGAGTCCTTGTGTGAATTGTTAGACTATTGCGACGGGCAAACCTGCTGCTGCACGTTTTACACTGAAAAGGCTTCTCTCCAGTAGAAGTCTTCATGTCTCTTCTTCGAGTACTGCGGTGAGTAAATCTACCAGAATAATCACCTATAATAAAAGTTGACAGTGTGAGAGTTTGTTTGGCACACAGGCTTGGTGGTACCAAATATAGGTAAGTATTGTTGTCATGAAAGGTCACTTAAACCCTACAAGTAACATAAGATTTTTAGAGTTCTCATCACAAAACACCTAATTTATGTGACACTACAAACATGAGATGTAAGTTTAGACACAAATCTTGAAATGTGCTAATATTGACCAGCTGTCAAAGCTAAAGCATTGAGTATGAAAAGTTTAAATATTTTATAAGTCTAAATAAGTTTGATAAGTTTAAATATTTCGCTATTTGTGTCATGCATCTCGTGTCATGTTACAACATCCACATCCTTAATAGTCAAATAACAATATTATGTCTGCATGCCTTTTTTGTGTTAGGAAGTTTTGTGTGACATTCGAGTCTATCTATCCTTATTAAATAAGTTCATATAGTCAGCACTGTTTCATCAGACATGTACTTGCAATAAGCTAGTACGTATTACTAGTAAAGTAAACTTGTTAGGTTTATGAATGAGCAACCGGTGAATTCTAATATAAAGAGAAGAGGGAAAACCACTAAATAATTTAAAATGGATAGAAAAATAAAGTTCAGAGAGTGTTTGATCAAAAGTTAGCCCGAGTGCAGTTAAAATGTAATCAACTTGAATCAAATAGGCAAATTTCATTATGTGACAAACTGATAGAGATACAATTTTATTGTCTGAAGTCATTAGTCAGCTTTCGGTTTGAGCCAATCGCTGGTTTCTTATGCTGAGTAGCTTCTTCATGAAAAACCAGGAGTTAAACATGTCCAAAACTCAAGCAAGCTGCCAACCTCTTGTCATCTATATTTTTTTCAAATGATTCTCCAAAATGTTACCATCTTTCAACTTATTATAAAGCAAAAATAAGCCAATTTTCATCAACTAATACAAGTAAAAATGACGATGACGACCGAAGGTGTTGTGATGAAAATGAGTTGGATCTTGTAACAGTATGTAAGGATTAAAACTAGTGATACACATGTTGAGATGGCAGCCTGGCAAGACTGGACTAGCTAGGTAAAACTGCAGCTCAAAAGAAACTTGATGAGAAATACAGGTTCAAGATGCGCTAAAGAATAATGACATGTTGGGATGTAAAAAGAAAAGTACAGTCTAATAGTCTTGATGGAAAGAAAAGGGTAAATGAGAAAGTGGTGCATTGATTATAAATAACCAAAACAATTACGAAATAGGAAAAGTATTTTCTGTTAAAACATTTAGAGAAAAACATGACTTTATGAGTAGCTAACAGCAAATGTTTGTAGAGAATGCAAGCAAGGTTACAGTCATCATCACAGAGGTGCCATGGCAATAACAAAAACTAGCATTTACACCTTGGTGATGATGTCCTCAAAACCGGGGTATGTAGTGGTGGAAGTTAATATTGATTTTTGATGGAGTTATTGCAGACTTGACAGTTCAAACAAACTGATCCCAGTGTTTCAATGCAAATATGTGCTAACTGGAAAGTGCTGAAACCATAAAAATAGGACCCGAGAAACAAGAGAAATTAAAATGGACAGATATTGTTGAAAAATAGATAGCAATTATTGGTGATCCGCCACTGAAAGCTCTCCAAAGACCTGTAAAATCATAAAATGTAAAATTCATCTGGCGGTTATTTTGTGGTTGCATTGACATCACCTCAACACTTGATTCTGTGACGAGTTTTCATAAAAACAAACTGTGTGGTAGGCAGTACCAGTATTGCTTATCTTGCTTTAAAAATAGTTGGACTTGTATACACGTGTATACAAGTCTATATACAGTATACAATGCAATTATACTGCATGCTACATGACTTTCACACGCTTACTACTGCTAGAGCACTACAAATGCAACTACATGGATGTCCTGTTATTCAATCCATTAAAGTAATGCCATATTCACCTTCATCACAGTTTGTGTTGACTGATGGACTCTCTAGTTCTGGGTTATGTTCAACATCTACAATATAAACTATTTATCAGGATATTGTAAAACCTCTATTGAATGCCACTATAGGAGAAGGGTTGAAAAATACACCACCACCCTTTAATTGAACGTCACTTCCTATAAAATGCCACTAGAGCGGAAGGGTTGAAAAATAGAGTGCTACGGAAGTAAATTGAGGTTTTACGGTAACTTGAATTATTAGATTTGTACAAGAATATTTAAACAAATTTGCTTTAAAAACTATGTCTGATTAAAACCTAATTTACCTTCTGCAATTTTTGAGAAAATAGCATGTGTTTTTATTATTTATAGCTTGTGTGTGTGTTTCTGTGTGCGTGTTTCTGTGTGCATTTCTGTGTGCGTGTTTCTGTGTGCGTTTCCGTGTGCGTGTTTCTGTGTGCGGGTGTGTGTATGTGTGTGCGTGTGTGCAGGTGCGTGTGCACTTCTCTGTGTTTGCACCTGTGTGTGTGCGTGCGCGTGTGCACTTCTGTGTTTGCACCTGTGTGTGTGTGTGTGTGAGCGTGTGTGCAGGTGCGTGTGCACTTCGCTGTTTGCACCTGTGTGTGTGAGCGTGTGTGCTGCGTGTTTGTGTTTTCCTGTGATTGTTTATTCTGTGAGTGTGTGTGTTTTTGTGAGTGTTTTTCTGTGTGTTGATGAGTTTTTTTGTGCGTTGTTGAGTTTTTCTGTGTCGGTGCGTTTTTCTGCATTTGGGTGTGTTCTGTATCGATGCAATTTGCTGTCTCGGCGAGTTTCTCTGTGTCGGTGTGTTTCTGTGTCGATGTCTTTCTGTGTCGGTGTGTGTCTCTGCGTCTCAGTGTGTCGGTGTTAGCGTATCACTGTGTCAGCGTTTCGCTTTGTGTGTGTTTCAGTGCTTATGTTTCGGTGCGTGTCCAGCTATAGCTATTAAAATTCCACAATCTTTTGGATTTGAACTGACGGAGATTGCAACCACGAGTTCTAAATCCACACGCTCTCAGGGTTGGCATTCTTCCTGAGAAAAACTGGAGATAATGGGAAATACTATAATGCCAGAACTTTTATCCAAACATTTTGGTAAACAATGATTACTTTGATAAGAATTTAGAGTATAATTCGGCAGAAGATTAACTTTTCTTAGACAGTCATTTCCCAATATTCTAATCCGTTTGTTCAGTTTACCGGTCTCGACTACTTGGCATTATCTTCATGTGTTTTCGTTTTTTAATTGTTTTCTAATTTTCGTTTTATGCTTACTGCCATGTTTCACACATATCAATTTTGCATTTTGTTCAATATTAATATTTAATACATGTAAATAAACGAATAACATCTTGTAATCTGGTCTTTTCATTCAATATTTAGTAAATAAACTAATTATAAAGGTTATGTGATTTCTTAGCTTGTGTACTGATAAAGAGTCGTAAAGAAGCTCTATGACAGCTAATGGTAGAAGTGTATTGCTATTCTTTGCTTAAACATTATTCAACTTGTCAAAAAAAGGTGTTTTAGTTTTGCCCGTTTTTGGACAAACAGTGAGTTTTTCATGGGGTGGTAAAAGCCGCCATGGGAAATATTACGCCAACCCTGCGCGCTCTACCACTGCGATATACAAGGAATATTGATCAAAGCCCCTATCATAAACACTATACCGTATGATCACGCTAAATGACATTATTTGAGCATTGTGCCCACGCGCTACGATGCCCCTGTTATAAAGTACTTTTCGCCTAACTCTAGCAAACACAATGCTTTTTCGTTATTTCTTTTGTTATTGCGACATTTTTCCGCCACAAGGTATCAACAATTATTTTATCTCGCAATTAAAATTTGGCGATTTGTGTACTAAGTCTGTCTCAAAGGTAAGAACTCTCGACTTAGTAGGTACATTGTAATGTTATATTATCTTGCAGATCATAACCACAGCACACACTAAAGTCATTGTAGGTACATATAGTTAACTAAGGTTAACATATTATTTTGTTACTATTCTTTAATGATGATTGATTTTACCAGGAGGTGATTAGATTTAGATAATTAGATTATTAGATAGACACATTAGATAATTACTGTGGGTTTCTAGTACTTTCTACACCACTCTATGTATGCCCATAGTCTGCGATATTGTCACATGCCAACACTGGCGTGCAAAAATTGGCACGCCAATTTCCGCATGCTAACACTGAAACGAACTAAAATCATATAATTGTATACCAAATAACTTTTTATTGTAATCGTAACGAAACAGACTATATTTAGCCATTACTTGCTAACAATTTCACATTTACATTTCTATTTTTCCTCTTAATTTATTTCAACAAAACACTGCCTTCAAGTTATTAAATTAAAAACTTAGTTGTTTTAGAAAACCTTTACAATTGTTTTATTTTTTTCTTCATTCATCTGAACTGAGCAAAAATACTTCTCTCATGATACAAAGTTTAAATGTTAGAATGGTAAATGTTGTATATGCTAAACAGAAATCAATTTTCTGTCCAAATACTTTTTATTACCCGGGCAATGCCGGGTAGTACGGCTAGTGTGAACTATAAATCAATATTGTAAGGGACGATCTGATTGGCCTGCTTTAGGTGAAATCAGTCGATACCGGTGATGACATCGGTTTGGTCGATACTAAGGTTAACCTTTACCTTAACTTTACTTTAATCTAGGGTACACAATGAGGCTGGACTTAAACTACAGAATCTAGGAATAACTCTAATAAATGCAATAAGAAACTTTAGTTGTTGCATGAACTATTACGATGTAGGTGGGGAAATAATTGTGTTCTAGATGAATTATCTAAGAACAGAAGCAACCAATCAAATGCTTGCTTTGTCGGAAGAATAAGCTCAATATATGCTAAAAGCACGAAGTCGTCAGTCATGTTCGATTTGGTTCACTCAGATAGAACCAAAGCTTATCATTTATTGGACATCTTATTTTTATCAAATATAATACTCACTTTGTTTTTTACAAATAGTTAATTATATTATCGTTCAATATGCATCAAATGTGATCACATAACAAAAAGACAAGCCACCATACAATTTTTACAAAGCCAAATGAAAATATATGGGAGTATTTAAACACATACCAGCATACAAAGTTGTGTCTTAAAAATGTCTTACAAGCAGAGCACTTACTGCACATCTTACATTAAAATGACTTCTCTCTATTGTGTGTCTTCATATGTCTTGTTAGACTTCCACGCAAAGTAAAACTACTACTGCAAATCTTGCATTGGAATGGCTTTTCTCCAGTATGAGTCTTCATGTGTCTTGTTAGACTATTGCGACGGGCAAACCTACTACTGCACAACTTACACTGAAATGGTTTTTCACCAGTATGAGTCCTTATGTGACCTGTTAGAGTATTGCGACGGGCAAACCTCCTACTGCAAATCTCGCATTGAAATGGCTTTTCTCCAGTATGAGTCCTTGTAAAATGATTAAAACTAGCTATACTCATGTTGAGATGGCAGCCTGGCAAAACCGAACTAGCTAGGTAAAACTGCATATTTGCAGTAAATCTGCAGCTCAAAAGAAAATTTAGACTGTATAAAAGAAGCTTTGAGCTTCCTGATAGTCTTCATGTACGAAAGGACAAATATGGAGGCAGTGTGTTTATCAAAAACAGCTACAGCAATTACCAAATAGAAAAACTATTTTCTATTAGGACACCAAAAAACATGACTTTATGAGTAGCTATTAGCAAATGTTTGTAGAAAACACCAGCAAGAAGGTAAGTCATCATCAAGGAGAACTAAATGTACTAAACAAGGATGATAGCTCTGAGAGATTGATCAAAGTGTTATTGTAGCTGCAAATGGCGTATTGATCAATGGCAACAAGTCACAAAAACTGTAATTACAGCCTTATGCAATGACACCACTTGATCTAGTACAAGGAATACAATCAACCCCATATACAGTGAAACTCGGATGACTCGCATAACTCAAAAACACGGTTAACTCAACGTATTTGTTTGGTCCGTTCCCACGCAATGATAAATAGCTTTAGATAACTCGACCGAAACTCCGTTAACTCGAACAGTTTTTTGCCAAACGGCTACCGAGATGGTTGTTACTATCGCTTTAGAATATCACTTTATTCCAAGCCATAGAGATAAACATCGACTTTTAGTAGTTCTTAGGGCTCGTTATTACCAACATCGGCAAAATATTTTCATTAATGATTTTTCTAAAGGTTTGCAAAAATCAAATTTTACCAAACATCCCTTAGCGATAACCCTTCGAAAGCAAGAAAAGCGAGGTAAAATTCGGATAAATTTAAAGTAAAATCGGCAAAATCGATAATGGGTTTTTAATAGTAAAGCAGTTTTGTAATAACTGACTTACTGCAAAATTGATCTTGGTTAAAATGCTCGGTAAAAAAATAAGTATGTATTTTTTCTGAGCGTTTTAACCGCGATCAAGTTGTGCCAATTTTAATCTGAGAGCTTCCTGGCAGTCACATCACCTAAAGCAACAAACAAATCTCAAGTGATAGAAAAATATCTATACTTTCTGATTAAAAATATTTAAAACTGCACACGAGAGACCCTTTAACGTGCAACAAGCAATCTATGCTTTTGATTTATATATAATTTGTATATGTACATGTATCTACTGATAAATACGTGCACTTATGACTGTCTTGATAACTTGAACGCTTTAATAACTCGAACACTTTTGCTCGGTTTCTTGAAGTTTGAGTTATCCGAGTTTCACTGTATTTGTACAGAAAAAAGTGTTCAACGAAAACAAGTGATACTTTTAACTAGATGGGTGTATAAATAAACTGACGAATGTGAGTAACAAATAGATTGGAAAATCTCTGAGTGACAGAGCATCCAAACTAATAAAATTCTGTAATCTAATTAAACATTGACCCCTAAGAAATATTGACACATACATGTTGGATAGAACTAAGATTTTAAGAAAATCGCACAGAGCACAACCAAACTAATGCTTCAAAGTAGATAAATTGTTTGGAGAGAACAAAAATGATCTAAAATCGTATACTCCTTATGAACAAATGATACCAAATGATCTTTTGAATGGTACTCCATTCAAGTTATTTTTTAGCTAAAGCAATTTAATGGAACATGTAGTCTGTGATCAAGTAGTGCAAGAGAAGATAAGAATCGAACCAACGTGAACAAAATAGTCTCAAAGTAGAAATGATGCGCCGGTTGCATCTTCTCTGGTGTGTAAAGATTTTTGCCACGTAACTACGCACCATGGTGGACAGTAGGAACAACAAATTTAATCATGTAGAGAAAGTCTTTGCACTACTAGACTGGTGCACATTACATCTTCTATCTGATGATCTCATGAGATCTGTCAAGTGGCCAGGTAAAGAGCACATCATAAGACTTAAATACCCTACAGGATGAAAATATTGGATGGATATAGAAATTCGCGATTTCGCGAGCAGTCAATTCTGCGAATTATTAACTCTATTTTTAAACACAAAAGAGAATAACTATTGCCTCAAATTAAAAACTAGCCGCTAGGCAGAAGTACTAAACGTAGCCAAGTTCCATAATTTTTTTAAATCATCGCCATGATTACGAGTTAACCCCATCGCCAACGCATCACACTTCTTTACAAAATTATTCAAGGTTGTCACAAGTTATGTAGAATGGCGTCATCGCAAAAATGGCCGCTAGGGAGAATTACTAAACGTAGCTGAGTTCCAAAACTTTTTTATAATCATCGCCTGGGTTTCGATTGTCAATGCATCACACTTCTTTAGAAAATTATTCAAAGTTTTCACAAGTTATTCAGCATGGCGTCGTCATCGCAAAAATATCTCCTAGTCTTTTTACATTGAAATCAACTCCATCAACCTCTAATACCGAAGTTGATGACGATAATAATTATAATCTGGACATTAATTAAGGTATGTATTTTATTTGCAGTGCAGATACGTTTTT
Source organism: Watersipora subatra (assembly GCF_963576615.1). Lineage (NCBI taxonomy): Eukaryota > Metazoa > Bryozoa > Gymnolaemata > Cheilostomatida > Watersiporidae > Watersipora > Watersipora subatra. Next base: position 40,931,144 of record NC_088709.1, on the reverse strand, counting down.
TCCATATTTAACTGCGTTAGTTCATTATATTGTTTAAAAACTGATAGCTTTCATTAAATACTTCAGCTATTGTTTTTGTACTTCCTTTACACTTATTAATATTTTTTCTTTTTTTGTGTTTACTGCAGATTGAGAATGAAACAGAACCTATTCAGATTACGAAAACTAGAGACAAGTAGTAATATTGACCAAGGCAGGAATATTGGCAGAGAAGCAACCAGTTAAGCTAGACCCCTTTATCAACAACAACTCTTTGATATGGCTGCAACCATAGAGTTATCTCCCCCTAGAGTGATAACTACACAAGCGTTTCCGGTGCCAACAAGGAGCGTTTAGGCCACGCCTCTTTTTTTGTGCTAGTCAGTCGTAGTGATTGACTAGATCGATAACATCAGCCATGAGAAGGGTTAAACAAGGATCATGAATTCCAGTTGAGATAGTAATTAATGCTCATATTAAAAAAATGATGATTATAGTTTATTACTCTAATATATGCTTATTATTTAAAGCAATTCAATACCTACCAGGGATTGCTAAACATATGGAAATGTTTACTTTTTCATTTCCATAAACATAAATATTTCCATAATTTTAGGGAAATAGATATGGAAATTTTATTTTACAAGTATGGAAATGGTATGAAAATGGAAATAATATGGAAATGAATTATGGAAATGCTATAGAAATGGAAATGAATTATGGAAATGGAATTAATATGGAAATGAATTATGGAAATGGAAATAATATGGAAATGGAAATACTATGGAAATGAAGTAGGGAAATGGAATTAATATGGAAATGAATTATGGAAATAGAAATAATATGGAAATGGAAATAATATGGAAATGAATTATGGAAATGGAAATACTATGGAAATGAAGTAGGGAAATGGAATTAATATGGAAATGAATTATGGAAATAGAAATAATATGGAAATGGAAATAACATGGAAATGAATTTTGGAAATGGAATTAATATGGAAATGAATTATGGAACTTTTATGGAAATGGAAATAATATAGAAATTAATTATGGAAATGAATTATGGAAATAATATGGAAATGAAGTAGGGAAATGTTATGGAAATAGAAATAATATGGAAATGAATTATGAAAATGTTCTGGAAATGGAAATAATATGGAAATGAATTATGAAAATGGAAATTGTGACATACACGTATTCCCTGATACCTACATGACTTGCCAAGGCACTGAATAGATAGTGAGTAAAAGTGAAGGTAATGCAAGCAGTTACTCATAGATAACATACATAGTCATACTGGGGTTGTATTACATTGGTGTGATGGGAAGCTAATCAACTGCCATCAACTATGAGCTGTACTACCCGGTGTTGCCCGAGTAATTAAAAAGTATTTGGACAGAAAATTTATTTTTATATAACATTTACTATTCTAACTTTTAAACTTCATATCATGAGAAAATATTTTTAAGCAGTTTAAATGAATTAAGAGGAAAAAGAAAACAACTCTAAAGGTTTGCAAGCTTTTTCAAACAACTACAACTTTTAAATTTCATATCATGAAAGAAGTGTTTTGTTGAAATAAATTAAGAAAAAAATAAAACTGTAAATGTGTTTAAATGTAAAATAATTAGCAAGTAATGGCTAAATATAATCTGTTTAGCTATGATTACAATGAAAAATTATTTAATAAATAAGGTAATAAAAAAGTCTATTTTATTTTTATATAATTATAGTTAGTAGAATTAAGTATTTATTTTTATTTAACATATAACAACATTTACCACTTTAACTTTCAAACTACATATTATGAAAAGTGTTTTGTGTAATTAAAATAAATGAAGAGAAGAGAGAAAATAAAAACAACTGTAAATGTTTTCAAGCTTTTTCAAACAACTACCACTTTTAAACTTCATATCATGAAAGAAGTTTTTTGTTAAAATGAATTAAGAAGACAAATGAAACTGCAAATGTGTTTAAATGTAAAATAATTAGCAAGTAATGCTAAATATAATCTGTTTAGCTATGATTACAATAACAAATTATTGTAATCATAGCTAATTTTTATTACTTTATTTAATAAATAAAGTAATTCACAACTACTTTTTATTACTTTATTTAATAAATATTACTAGTAATTTTATTACTTTATTTAATAAATAAAGTAATAAAAAGTCTATTTTATTTTTAAATTTTTAATTATAATTTAGTATAATTAAGTATAATTTATTTTTATTTAACATATAACAACATTTGCCACTCTAACTTTCAAACTTTTTGCTTGCTTACATCAAGCAAAGATGTCCACTAACTAGTGGACATCTTTGCATCAAGCTAGTCTATATATTTGATTGATATGTATTGAAATCTAAGATTACATGCAAGGGCTGTTTATGAACTGAGGTGACAATGAACCACTCTATCACCATACAATGTCAATACTTTCAGTTGATGGCAGTTGATTAGCTTCCCATCACACCAATGTAATACAACCCCAGTAGGACTATCTATCTTACCTATGAATAACCAATGATATACAGCCCCTCATGTGTGGGGGCTGTATATCATTGGAGTAACTGATTGCATTAACTCACTTACTTAACACCATCTATTCAGTGCCTTTGCAATGCATGTAGGTATTGAACTGCTTTAAATAATAAGCATACATGTATATTAGAGTAATCGTTATTTCTTTAATACGAGCAATAATTACTATCTTAACTGGAAATTCATGATCATTCTCATGGCTAATGTTATTGTTCTGTCGATCACTACGATTGACTAGCACAAAAAAGGGGCGTGGCCTAAACGCTCCTTGTTGGCACCAGAAACGCTCGTGTTGTTGAATGCAGTTGTCACTCTAGGGGGAGATAACTCTATGGCTGCAACAAACATGATTATATTATATATAATTATATTCTATTTCATGTATAGATATATTATAATTTATTACAAACTTGAGCGTAGAAATAAAATATTTCAAATACAAATAAAATTTTACAAACAATCAATGGAGTAAATAAACAGTTTAGTCCATATGGTGGTTGTCTGGCAATAAAATTAAACTGATACTCTTGATAAGTAAATACTAGCATGTAATGGTGCTCTCTGACTAGTTATTTTGGTTATAGCAGCTCTATATCGCTCTCACTGTCTTGGGTAGGTGATGAAGGCGATACTCTCGCTACCACATGGCTGGTAAGGGAGTTATCGTCAGAACTCTCTTCATGGTTTACCATTGCAAAGTTCTGCCGGTTGGCCAAACATTTGTGCTCGTATCGGCGTTCTTGTTCCTTTTTTAAAACAGATATATTCTCTTTTTTAGCAGCTGTGGTCACTTCTAACTCAATTTCAAGATCTTCCTGAATTATTGGTGATCTTGTATTGCAGTACGCAGTAATTTTAAAGTGCTTTATAACTTTCTAATGATGAGCAGACTTACTGCTGCTGCAACTGTGCTTCTATTGCAAATTGTCCACTGCGCTCTACGGCTCATTTACTTCCAATATGCAATCTGTGAAAATCAGCAACTCATACATACATTGAATGCGCATTATACAAAACCTAAACTGTATGTACACCGCAACTGCGCTTTAGTAGATACTGTAGATCAATTGATACCACATCTGCCCTTTATTGTACAAAATAGTCAGATGTTATGTTTAGCAAACCCATGAACTTGTGCTCTAACTCCTATATCATTTCAGATTAGCGTCAGGCATTATCACTATTCCTATAAAATTGGGGTAATTGTAGTATATTCCCATTAAAATTATGAATTAAAACCTTAATAGATTCTCTTTGCAACGGTATACAACATGCTAATTGTGATCAATTTACTCACTCATACTCAATATTGACCAGCATTCATATCTGGTGGTTATTTTGTGGTTGCATTGACATCACCTCAACACTTGGATTCTCTGACGATTTTTCATGAAAAAATGCTGTGCATATATGTGTAGTGTTATTCAAAGGTTTCTGCTGCATCTAGCTTTACGCAATGTGCACTAGCGATGCACCAACCACTCTATCTAGCAATACACAGTGTGGTAGGCAGTACCAAATAGTTGTACTTATATACACGTGTATACAGTGCAGTAGCGCAAGTATACAATGCAATTATACTGCATGCTACATGACTGTCACATGCTTACTACTGCTACAGCACTACAAATGCAACTACAGTAATACTTCAACTTACGAGTGCTCCAACGTACGAGAAACTTGAGATACGAGCCAGCTTTTAAGCAAGTTTTAGCACTAACATACGAACCATGTTTGAGATACGTGCACGTGAGTCAGTTGCCAAGTATGCCGGAGGTGTTTTATGACAACAGCATCCATCTGTATTTTTTAACTGCTCAGGTTATACTTTTGTACCGTGTTTTTGTGCACGCTTTTCAGTGCAAAATTATGCGAATTAAAAGTACTGCGCGTAGACCGAAAGTTTGCCAGTAAAATGAAAAATAATGCAAAGAAAAAGCAAATGATAACAATTGATATTAAACGAAAAATTATTGAAAACATGCGAAATGTGTATGCATGATTGAGCTAACTCAGCAATATGACAGAAATACATCCACAATTATCAAACAGAAGGATTGTATTCAGGGCATTTAGCTCGCAAAAGGACTAACCATAGTTTCTAAACGGCGCAGCGATCTTCACGACCGCTAATGGAGAGACCGCTCAGGCATTGGGATAAAAGATAAACAATTGGCCGGTGACAGCGTAACTGAAACGACGCTACCTATTTGAAAAGGCCGGTGCTATCTATCAAAACTATAAAAATAGACATTCGGACAAGTTGGCTAGTGGTCGTGCATTAAACCTTTGTGACGACACCTGTGTTCGTCCTAATCGCAACATGTTGAAAGGGTCACAAAGGCAAACGTCCTTAGATAGGTTCATCTTAAAACGGCCGGCTAGTCGTGAAAGCGAAACAAAGGAAAAATTAGCTAACCAGCGAGAACCTTCAAACTATGAACGCTGAAGAAATTTTAATTACGCTAAGTTAAAAACGAAAGTTTGCTTTTAGATTTGCTTCTAAGTTTGTCTTTTAAGACTTTGATAAAATCCAAATTTATCAAAGTCAACTGTCGTAAGGAAGGATAACTTATATCTCCCTCTCTGGCAAATGCTAGCGTTGGCTGCTATTGTATGTATTTAATTTTACATTTTAATTTATCACATTTCCTTGCATTATTTTTTATTTGTTTCTTTTTGAAAGCGTGTGGTAAGTTAGGACAATAACCAACATGTTCTTTCTGTTACAATATCTTGTTTGAGTGTTTTATTTGCATTTTTTAGAGTATGGAAACCAATCAATATATATTTAATTGTTCTATATATAAATAAATGCACCAACATACGAGTAAATTGACATACGAGCTCAGTCTCGGAACGCATTAAGCTCGTAAGTCGAAGTATGACTGTACATGGATGTCCTGTTATTCAATCCATTAAAGTAATACCATATTTACCTTCATCACAGTTTGTGTTGACTGATGAACTCTCTAGTTCTGGATTATATTCAACATCTACAATATAAACAGTTTATCAGGATATTGTAAAACCTCTATTGGAATACCACTATAAGAGAAGGATTGAAAAATACAGCACCACCCTTTAATTGAACGTCACTTCTTATAAAATGCCACTAAAAAGGAAGGGTTGAAAAATAGAGCACCACAGCAATATATTGAGGTTTTACGGTAAATCAAATTATTAGATTTGTACAAAAAAAACTTAAACAAAGTTGCTAAAGAAATTATATGTGATTAAAACCTAATCTACTTTCTGCAAACTTTGAGAAAATAGCTCACATTTCATTAGCTCTCATGTACCAGTAGTAGCCAATCAAATTCTAAAACTAGTCAAGTTCAGAATTTCTTCATAGAATTTACACTTAAACTGTAACTCTGGTCAGATTTAGTATTTTATCTTGAACAACAAACCAGTAGGTGAGACAATAGAGGAAAGTGATTACCATATTTAATCAACTCAATGGCAACAAAGCTTATCAACAGCAGTTATCACAATTATCTGATAAATCCATAGATACTGTATATAAACCTAGATTGGCCAATAGGGAAAAAGCATGTCAGACTTAAATAGCATGACGTAATGTCATTGTATTGTACCTCATGCTTGACTGCACTCCTTGTTGTTAACAATGGAGATAATCAGGAGAAGGTGACAAAATCACATTTTTTTTCACATAAAAACCTTCTTGGATACATAATCCAGTAAACTAAAGCATTTCTGTGATAATATCTGATAACCACCATAGATTAAAGCTATAAAAGCTATGAATTGCTGCACACAAGTCATGAGCCATCCAGGCTTTATTTGCCACCCTCTCCTATCCCCATTCTCTCTTTTCCCCTTCTCCAAAGAAGAAGTGAAAAGGGGAGAAGAGAGAAGGGGGAAAGGAGAGGGGGGGGGCAAACAGCCCACCCACCCAAAGAGCCAGACCTTGGCTAGGTAAAAGACTAATATCATGTTGAACTAAACATGACTAAATATGATGAGCCTGTGAAGTTTTGATCTGTTCAGGGAAATGGAATCAATGGCTTTCTTAGCTAGAGCTGGAACGAGACCAAGGAATGCAGGGTCGGATCAGACTCAGGGTCAGCAATGAGGGCCAAGATCGGGTCGGACCAGGTCAGCACGCGCGATTTTTTATTCATTTAAGGTTAAGAGATAGTTCTATTACAGCCTAATGTTGTTACATCAATAAACTAAGAAAAAAGAAACCATTATCACACCAATCATTATATTTTGTGGCTTGGTTTATAGATGCAATCTACAATTTACGGCTAGACATTGGTGGATCAAGGCTATTCAATAGGTGATAGATTAATGGCATGTTTTATTTCGTCTGGTCCTTCCGCTCTAGGACTATATGCGACTCAATTTCAATCGCACTTAAAAAGCGATATACAACCGCTGTTGTTTAGCCATAAACCTCCCTGTGTCTTTGTATAGAAAGACCCGAGGGTCGGGTAGCCAGACCCGGGCACCTCTGACCCGGTGGTTAAAGACCAGACGAACTACCTGTGCCAGCACTATTCTTAGCTTCATAATGCGCCCTAATCGAAATATATCTCTTTGCTATCTCACGAGCTAGGCTACTAGCTTGGTGATTACACTTAAACAATAGCAGGATGTTGAACCTCAGCAACTTCTCCATGGTAGCCATTAGTGCTAGCCTGGGAAAGTTTTTTACCAATCCAGCACTACTAAGCAACACCCTCATCGCTTTCTCACTGTGATTGCAAACTTCAATCACCACAGGCGAAGACAAAGTCAAGCTACCTTAGCTTAACTGAGTTTAAGTCAAGTTAGCCTTACACTCCCACAGTTAGCCTTAAACCATAACTGTCACGTACAACTTTTATCGTATATTTTAGGTAAATCAGCCACGCTGGTTCCGATTTTGTACTCAAAATAAAGATTGGTCTGCTAACCTTCAAAGTAATTTAGGCTTTTTTAAAGCGTTTCAATATCCGTTTCGAAAACAACACAATTGGCATTACAAGCTCCGCCCATAAATATGTGACGAAACCTAGCTTTTTCAAGAACAGAAGTTAGGAATGTTTAGTCTGATTTAGAATAATAAGGATAGGTGTCTTAAAACCCATTATTATAAGGCTGAATTTAGATATTAATGTATTTTAAAACACCCATCTCTATTATTCTAAATCAGTCTAAACATCCTTACGTAACTTCTTTCCTAAAAAGCTAGGTTACGTCACATATTTATGGGCGGAGCTTGTTGTGCCAATCATGCTGTTTCGGAGACTGATATTAAAACGCTGTAAAAAAGCCTTCATTACTCTGAAATTTAGTGGACTAACCTTTATTTTGAGTACAAAATCGGAATCAGCGTGTCTGATTTACCTAGTAACAACGATAAAAGTTGTTCGTGACAGTTATGGTTTAAGACATACTTGCATACTCATCATATTTATATTTTACAGTCATGTTTAGTTCAGCATGATATTCGTATATTTACCTAGCCAGGGTCTGGCTCTTTGAGCGGGTGGGCTATTTGCCCCCCCTCTTTTTCCCTTCTCTCTTTTCCCCTTTTCAATTCTTCTTTGGAGAAGGGAAAAGAAAGAATGGGAATAGGAGAGGGTGGCAAATAAAGCCCTGATGGCTCATGACTTGTGTGCAACAATTCATAGCTTTTATAGTTTTAATCTATGGTAGTTATCAGATATTATCACAGAATTGCTTTAGTTTACCGGATTATGTATCCAAGAAGGTCTTTATGTGAAAATAAATTAGATTTTGTCACCTTCTCCTGATTAGCTCCATTGTTAAGAACAGTGCAGTCAAGCATGAGGTACAATACAATGACGTTACGTCATGCTATTTAAGTCTGACCAGGCAACCGATGGGAATAGCTATTATTGGCCAATCTAGGTTTATATATCTATGGATAAATCTCAAACTAACCAGTAGGGTAAAGATTATCTGGACCACCATCATAACCTGGTTCTCTTTTCACTTCTGTAACTTCTACAATAATTATGAGAGTTTGTCAGAAGCTTTAGGTATATACAATGAATAATCAAAGTTATCATGAAAAATCCTTCTGTATAATTACCTTCATAACTGTCATTGTTGACTGCTGAGTCATTAGGTTCTACCTTAACTTCAATATCTACAATATAAAGTATTGATAATTTACTAGCTACAAACACTGGTTTAGTGGAGCTACACAAAAGGACCAGCCTAAACAGTACTTTAAGCTGGCTGAAGCACCACAATAGAATAGTATGTAGTTACAATACACTATGGTACAACCCTTTCTCTATTATTATAGTGGCGGTCAAATGGAACTGGTGTTCAAAAAGAGGCTGACATTGTATTTTTCAAAAAGCTCATCAGAATTTAAGAAAAATATATTTAACTGTTTTATAGGCGAATCGATTATAGTCTACATTGTGCACTTTCCGTCAGACTGCGACATTAACCCCTTTGGATGCACTGAATCTGCTAATTTGTCAAGGATCTCTAAATAAATATGCATTGGGAAACCAAGAAATATCTCTAACAGTTCATATATATTGCTTACAGTAACCTTCACTGATATTATTTTGCAATTTGCTGGTGCTTTCAACTTTTTTTGTATTCTCAATTTCCAAGTAAATGTTCATTTTATAACCATATCTAACAATGTTGCGTAAAAGCTCATTGCACTCATTTATATCAGGGTTGGCAAAATATCGATATTTTTAAAATATCATATCACTGATATACATCATGATATTTATGATAATTATTTTTGAAACGAATGACACTTTTGAAAAAAAATTGAAGTTAGGTTGAATTTGTATGATGTTTACATTGTGATTGACGTATTTTATAGGTTGTATGTGACCAGTCAGCAACGTTTAATACCAAACACTTGAATTATTGTAAGCCAAATATAATAATAATATTTATAAATATGAAAATGTTTATCAAACATTGGATTGGAAATCATGACATGAATGCAAAGTGCAAACAAAATAGAGCAAATAGTAAATACACACTATGATAGTCTAAGCATGTTTTAATGTCCTACTCTTGTCTAGTTTAGGTATTTGTAAACACCAGCTTGCCAGCCTTCACCACATCAAGACGATTTCTCAACTTGCTGTAAACCAGTCCACCTTCGATGAAAACACACTCAACACTAGCAGCCAGAGTTATATCATCATATTTATAGATTTTATACTGAGCCAGAATTCTTTGAAGCTATTCATTGAAAGACATACAGAAAATGATGAGATGAGTTACTCTGTCATCTCAGGGAGTCAGTGTAATGTGCTTACAATTCTGTCTCTGGGTGTCAGATTGTTCAATTCAAAATCATGGATTAGGAAGTTCAAAGAGTTTTCGGCAGGCTGGTTTTCCAATAAGGCAATAGATTATAACAGTTGAACATGAGATAAGATAATCAGGTTAGGGAGATAGTACTGGGATGAAGGAATACAACTTGGATTTGAAAAACTCTTCGCAACTCAAACACTAATTAATTGGTCTAGCCCAGGGGTAGGGAACCAATGGCTCTTGAGCCATATGTGGCTCTTTTGATGATTGCATCTGGCTCTTTGATAAATCATTGGAAAAATAATCCATAAATTGGCTGTTAATTTAATGAACATAATAATACAAATAATGCTGAAATTACAATAATAATAAACACAATAAAAAATAACGTCAATTTAATAAAGATATATTTTCATTTGCAGCTTTTTTATGTGGCACTCGCAGCAGTTTCTAGTGCTTTCTGTACTACGCTCTGCTCAGGCCGCACAAAGATCGCACGAGTTATTGTTAGATCAAAAGGTAAACCCTTCAAACCAAAGTATGGCTAAAAGAAAAGCTTGTTATTTAAACATTGTTGTTCAAAAATTTTTATACTCCAAAATTGCTCAAACGTACTAAATTTGTTGGTATTCCTTTTTCATTTTAGGTTTTCGAGATTCAAAATATACATATGGCTCGCTGAGAATTAAATTTTGAAACATGTGGTTTTTTGGCTCTCTCAGTCAAAAAGGTTCCTGACCCCTGGTCTAGCCAATGTCACCTCCTTAGTCTGGCTGTCTTTGTTTGTCTGTATTGGGTAAGCATAATAGCCCCCTATGCAAGTATTTGATGACTTTAAATTTAGGTGTTATTTAGCATTTGTAGACTGCTAGCAATAGTTGTAAGGTGAAAACGGAACGATAAAATTGATATTTTTCAAAAAGATCAAAAATATCGATTTTTTTGACCCAAAAATATCATATCTATCGGCAATATATATCAAGCGATATATATCAAGCCAACCCTAATTGATATGTTCGCTACAATATACAGCCGGAACTGACTTTTTATATGCAATACAAGATGAGTTATGAGCATCAATCTATTGTAGGCCGTGTTACGATAAGCGCAATGATGCTATCAGATAATATGCTATAAATTTAAAAATTTATAAGTTATACAATAATGATTTATCAAACGCTACAAATATGTATTCATAAACAACTGACTAGCGTACAAACAACTTCTTGAACAGAGCAAAACATTTATGCGTTGCATTTAGCTTAAGCAATAACCTTTTAGCAGCATTGCATAGCAAAACTTTCGGTCTAAAATTAGTCGTTCATATACCATCATAAATATAAACTGGTTTTACATACATCAAAGTATCAGGACCACATTAAACAAGCAACTACTATTAGCCTGATACAGTTAGTAATTATTTCTATGATGTTGCTTTCAATGTTTCAACGAAAAGAAAAACGAAAACCTTCCGAGTTAAAAAATGGACTTCGATAGGAACAGAAACAAGGGAAGAAATAATTTTTATTGATGTAACCGAGTCATTGTTAGTACGATTTGGAGGACACTTTTCTACTGATCACTTGCTATTATGGATTCATAAAGATCAAATAATGTCAAAGTGGTGGTGGTCAAATGGAGGTGCCGATCAAATAAAGGTGGCATTCCAATAGAGGTGGCATTCAATTAGAAGTGTTACGGTATGTTTACAGAGAACATAGCTATACTAAACATGCATATAAAAGAAATAACAATAGCAGACAGACTTATAGAAAACTAGCTGTGCTACCCGCAACGCCGGGTAATAAAAATATCTTTGGTCAGAACATTGATTTGTATTTAACATACAACATTTGCCATTCTAACTTTCAAATTGCATATCATTAGACAAGTGTTTTGCATAATTGAAATAAATTAAGAGCGAAAATAAAAACAACTTTAAAAGTTTTCAAAATTTGTCAAACAACTCTTAAACTTCATATTATGAAGAAAATGTTTTGTGCAGGTCAAATAAATTAAAAAAATAAAACGACTATAAAAAGTTTAGATGTAAATGTGAAATAGTTAGCAAGTAATAGCTAAATGAAGTCAGTTTTGCAACAATTACAATAAAGGATGATTCCATGATACAATTATTATGAGCTGAGAAAACAAAATAAAAATCCTAAATATGTTAAATTAATAATAACTATTCTTGCATAGAAGTGTGTGTTTAAAAAAGGTTACTGCTTCACCAGAAGATATCCATCAAAACTTTGAATTTGACGATACTATTACTTCTCGATACTGGTATAAATGTAAAAATGAGATATCGTACTTTGTCTGATCGAAAGGAGAGAGAATGTTGAGGCTTTACCACGGAGACGATATAATTATCCGCGCGAGAAGAATTGGCCTTGACTCCAGATATAGTAATTGAACCTTATGAAAGATATTTTTTAACAGGGGCATCGTAACACGTGGCCGCATCGGTACAATAATCAGTGTGCGCTATAGCTATATCTATTATAGCCGGAATGCATACAGACATACGACATACTTCGAGAAATATATATATAAACATGGCTAAAAAGCAAATAGATATAGAGAAAATTACAAAGTGATTTGATAATTTGATTGATGAATAGGAAATAAATGCAGTGAACATGGCTATTAAATGGCTTCAAGAAAATAGGTATGGAAGACATGAATACATATTGCAAAAATTCTTAAAGGTTGCCTTGCAACAAAATTCACATTGCAGTTGTTTGGTATCAAAAGATTCACCATGTCTTACTCTGCGGTGTTGTAAGTGCAAAATAGAGTCAAACATGGATAACTCGTCCACGGATAGCTCGAACACGTGGTTAATTCGAACATTTCCTTTGGTCCGTTCCCACGTAATGATAAATTGCTATAGATAACTCGAACTCAACACTGTTAATTCGAACTGTTTTTTTGCCCAACAGCTACCGAAACGGTTGTTATCGCTTTAGAAAATCACTTTATTCAAAGCCATAGAGGTAAACTTCATCTTTTCGTAATTCATAAGTGTCGTTATTACCACCATCGGCAAAATATTTTTGTCAACGACTTTTCTAAAAGTTTGGTGAAAATTGATTTATACTGCGATACGATGAATAGCACGGGCTAGCCGGGTCACGCGCGCAAGGATTTTCGCCACGCACATATAAAACAAAAATCGCATGTTGTTTTGTATGTGCGTGGCGAAAATCCTTGAGTGCGTGACCCGGCTAGCCCGTGATGAATAGTTTTCCGACGTTGATTCCGTGTTGAATCAACGTCGGAATGTTGAATGTTTAAAACGTCTTAAAATTGGTGTAATTAAACGTATACGTTGTCTGAGCTACAAAAAAACTATTCATCGTTTGACCTAAACACAGAATATGTGCGTACATTCAATAAGTATCTATTGAAAAAGCGTGAGTGATATAGAATGTACTGTAAAACCTCGTAAAACTTCTAATTGAACTGCCTCGGAGTGTTGCTCTTAACGAATCCCAGGTAAAGTAAGGTAATCTGCATAAACTTCAAGAAAAAATGGCAAAATTGATCGTGGGTAAAACCCCAAAAGAAAAAAATGTCTTTTCTTTTGAGCATTTCAACAACGATCAAGTTTTGCCAATGTCAATCTGAAAAACGTCCTGGCAATAACATCACCTCAAACAACAAACCAATCTCAAGTGATAGAAAAATCTCTATACTTTTTCATGAAAACGTTTTAAACTTTACATTAGAAGCATTTAATTTGAAACAAGCCATTTGTGCTTTTGATTTATATTATAGTTTGTATATGTACATGTATCTACTAATAAATAAGTAAATATATGGACTTGTGACAGTGCTCTGATAACTTGAACGCTCTGATAATTCGAACACTTTTGCTCGGTCCCTTGAGGTTCGAGTTATCCATGTTTGACTGTATGTGGAAATGTGACTACAAGCTCTTAAAAGCTCAAAAACAAACAGTTAATCGCCGCCATCACGAAACCGCCGGAGATCAGAATCCCTTTCCAAAACGGCTCAAATGGGATGTAGCTGAACAAGATGGCTTCTGTTTACACTTTCATGCAACCTCATTCGTCGAAATATTTTCACAAATATACTTTACGCAATCAATAAAACCATGTCTATAATTGTCCTTACACGTCTAATTCATCATCATTGTAATGCTGTCACTTTGAGCACTGATATCTCAAAACCGACTGTAAAAATTCGTTTAATTTTTTAACCTTAGCTCGAAAGAGTACATATCATCCTCTGATAAACATTGTTGGTCACCAGTGATAGTTGAAAAACGCTGCAGAAATTGTTCGCGCCAATTGGCAAGAAGTATGGGTCACATGATCAGAATACGACTAGATGATTAGACCAATCCGAAACAAATTTGTAAAATAGCGAACAACTATAATTGATGCAGGCTTTTTGGTAAAACCTGAAGTGTTTGTCATAAACTAGTGCTATGAGAAGTTTTATATTGAGCCTTTTATTGGCCTTTCAATTCGTGTCAAAACAATAACCAAATCGTTTGACTACGTCAGAGAAATAAATGTATTCCAATATACGGCGGTTTCGTGATGGCGGTGATGGACTGTTCGTTTTTGAGCTTTTAAGAGCTTGTAATCACATTTCCACATATTTTGTACCTACAACACAGCAGAGTAAGACATGGTGAATCTTTTGATACCAAATAACTGTAATGTGAATTTTTTTGCAAGTCAACCTTTAAGGCCAATAATCTTTATAATATACATAGTTCAGTAGAACTCTCTAACTAACCTGTTGGATAGAGACTGTCACTCAAATCCTTTGCTGCTGGGTCTGATTTTACTAACACAGTTTTCATTGCAGACATTATATGGAGAGATCAGTTTATCTAAATAAGAAAAGAGCGTAAGACTAGTTTAGGTAAAATCCATGTTTGAACGCCACCTCTATTTGACCGCAACTACGAGAGAAGGGTTGAAAAATAGAGCTCCACCCTCTATTTGAACGCCATCTCCATTTGACTGCCACTTTGACTATTTTTGATGTTTATGAACCTATAAAGTCAAGTGATCAGTGAAAGTGTCCAAAAAATCGTATTATTAACTAGAAATTCCACTGTCATAAAGCCCACGACCAAAGTGATAATGGAAAAAAGAAAGGGTACTGTTGATTGTTGAAAAAGTAGTTCTCAGCAGGAATTGACAGAGTATAGTGTAAATGAGACCTGTTTGAAATAGAAATATAAATGTTCTAGAAATAGCTTGAAAAGCTTGGTTTAATATGATAATAAATCACACCTAATCACACAAGAAATCACACCTAATCTACTACTATCTCAAACCTGTTTTACAACGATAAAAAAAATTAATTTAAGCTGTAGGCCTAACCTACTGTAATGTATGTATTTTGACAACAACAATAAGGAAACATGTTTATTATAACTCTGAAATTCAAAAGTAGCTGTAAAATGGCAAGCTAATGTGTACTATACACAGTTTGAAAGTCGGATGTGTTGAATGTAGAATGGTATTGATAGCGGTCTTTAAAAGAAAGCAAGTATGAGGGTTCACGCGTCTGGAAGATTTCTGCAAACTGCAGCAAAATAAAAGCTGTTATAAAAATGTTATAAAGCTGAAGGCCTAATCTACTGTAATGTATGTAATTCAACAACAATAAGGAAATATGTTTATTATAAATCTGAAATGCAAATTAGAAGTAAAATGGCAAGCTACTGTGTACTATACAGTTTGAAAGTTGGCTGCGTTGAATGTATAATGGTTTTGATAGCGATCTTTAAAGCACATAAATTACATAATTTTTTATTGTATATTTCAATACATCGGAGTCTTGGCTTTCGAATGAACTATTGTTTGCCATGGTGAGACAGACATTGGTTGGTGTTTATAGGATTTCCCCAGAGCTCTACCGCGAAAAAGTTTACTGGCATAGTCACGAAAATTGTGACGTCACAATTCTCATATTCGTTGTTGTGTGCTCTTACCGCTTATTTATCAACTACAATAATGACGATAATGACGCTAGTGGCAGGCGAAGGTAGGACAACTCCAGAGAACGAATGAAGATGACAAAGGAATTAGTGTCATTAGTTCTCCATGTACATATTATTTCTATGATAAGTACCTCAGATTCCAAGAACCATACTCTGTTTTCCCAATGATATTATGCACTAGCTCTTTATTTTTAATGTGATGTTGAGGGTGACAACTGAGACTAATTAATTTCAAGCATTGCGTGATCTCGCGAAAGTGCGATTGACATTTAGTCCAAGGGCCACGCAACAGCAGGTCATAATTTAATCGATGTGATTTCATTACCTTTATCAACGACAGTGCATTTATTGAAGCATAATTAATTAACCCAGAACATGTGTTTGCATTGGTCGAGCATTAGCCCGATCGCGGGCTTTGTTGATTATCTAGAATCTTAGTCTATTATTAGCGCTCTTCGGGTTTAACAGCACCGATTGTCACAGAAAAATGCAGCCTCAGTGACAGCGAACGGGATCGACGACCTAACGCTAAATGAGAATTATGACGTCACATTTTGAGTACCTGAACCAAGTGTTTTTTTTTGCAGGACGTACTTTTGACACCCCATTTTTCATAGTTCTATTATTCTTTGTGTATTGAATATAGGCTCATTCGAAAGCCAAGACTCTGATGTATTGAAATATATAATAAAAAAATTATGTAATTTATGTGCTTTAACAGAAAGCAAGTATGAGCATTCACGCATCTGAAACTGCAGCAAAATAAAAAATGTTCTCATCATAAAGGGGCGTTGTAGTTCCGCCCTAGCTTGTACATAAGTTGTAAAGAATTTCGGCTAGCGTTTTAAATAATGAAACCTTCGGTGATTGGACAAAAAACATAGGCTGATAAACTGTGTACCACAATTTCGTACCTGTAATTCGGTCTACGCCTCAAACGGTCTAGGTTTATTACAGAAACCTTCGAATAAATTCGATTACAAGGAAACAATGCCACAGACTGGTGAAGTGAGCAAGGTATTCTCGTGAAATGCGCACTGCTAAATAGTTCTACTATCTGTCGTACGGCTTTATTGGCGTATCGTAGGCCAGTCTTAACTTTTATTAAACCAAGCTTTTCAAGCGTTTTGTGGCGATTTTCGTCCAAATTAATCTGTCTATTTGTGTATAATCCGATCGGATGGGTAAGTTTTAAGATAATGCCGAGGGTTTACACAGACTCGATAACATATTTAAATAGGCTTAAATGTGTTTTGTATCGTTATTATACTTCAATGACTCTACAAAACGATGGTTAAATTTTTTGATGAGATTTCAAAACAGGGGTTCGTCTCATTGTTGATGAATAATTTTCGTAAGTTGTGTGCACATGCACTTATCATAAAAACTCTCAAACTTCGTTCCGCTCGTTTGGTCGTGGGATTAATCGTTTACATTATTAACAATCAATTCTCTGGTTGTCCAACTCCAAAGCTTTTTGCTTTTTTGTTGTTAAAACTTTGAAAGCAACACTATAGAAAAAATTAATATCTGTCTCAGGCTAATAGTAGTTCCTTGTTTAACGCGGTCTGTTTATTTCGAAGTAGTCTACGTATATAAGAAAAAACAGTTTAAATTTACGATGATAGATGAACTTTCAAAGCAAAGCCATAGAAATAATTACTGTCTCAGGCTAATAGTTGTTTCTTGTTTAACGCAGTCTTAATACTTCGAAGAACATGCATAAAAAACGGTTTGCAAGTTTTGGGGCAAAAGTTTTGCTTAACGAGCAAAGCTTTTACGTGTTGCATTTGTGCTAAATGCAGCGAGTGAAAGTTTTGCTCTGCCAAACGATTGTTTGGACACTAATATCGACTAGTTCAGCAGTGCAGAAGAAGAGTTGAAGTCAGAAAATATTGTGGAAGGCATTGGACAACTAGAAGATGTTCGTTCCATCAAAAGCAACAATCAGAACATAGCGATCCGAGCAAACGATGCAAATATTTTTGTTTTAAAAATGTTCATTTTTGTTTTTGCATGTAATATAAGTGTGGTTCGTTTATGTCACTTGTTCATGAATATATATATGTGTATTTGTATAATTTGATAGATTATCATTATATAACTTATAAATATGCAAATTTATAGCAGGTTATTTAATAACATCCTTGTAGCTATCTTCACATGGCTTACAATGGACCGATGCTCGTAACTTCACTTCTATTGCACATAACAAGCTAGTTTTGGCAGCAAACTGTAACAAACATATTTATGAGTGAAATGAACTTTTATACAACATTGTTAAATATAGATATAAAATGAAAATATGTCTTCAAATTTAGAATGAAACAAAAATTGAAAATGTCAACAAACTTGCAACGGAGGACGCAGGCTATAATATCATCGCAGGTCAATATGAAGCAATAGATATCAACTGGTAGAGGTATTTCTCGGTTTGTCGATGCATATTTATTAAAAAATCTTTGACAGGTTGGAGGGAAGGTAGCAGATTTATTGCATCCAAAAGGTTTAATATCGCTCCACCAGAAAAAGAGAACAAAACATAGGTGACATTCGCTTCTCCTGTAATAGGGCTAAACTTATTTTCCCAAAATTTTGACGAGCCATTCGAGAAATAAAATGCCAACCTCTATTTGAACGCCGCCTCCAAATGACCGCCACTATAAAGGAATGGTGGAAAAATAGAGCACCATGGCATTCAATTAGAGGTTTTACGACGTATTGATTTGAGGATCATCGATGGTGATTGGTTGAACTCAACCTGTCAAAACTACTATCTAGGAATATAGTGACAAAATAATATTTCCATGTTTTGATATATCTTGGCAGTCTCAGTGTTTTATACTTTTAGCATTACAGTTACCGGTCTTTTTGGCTTATACTGACCTTCCCTTTTTTGCACAACTGCTATAACTGCTATAATAGTGATAAATTTGTTGCATTATGTGATAAACAATGTCTACAGCATTATAATAATTGTCAAGTAATGTAAGCTCCACAAACGGCTCTACAACCAATTGGATTGATTCCGCACTGTAGGTTTTAAAGTATGAATACAACAAGAGAAAACAACTTTTGGAGCTAATAGGTAGTAAACAGGCGTAGTGCAATCACTGCAGAAGGATCGACCTGACATGTGATCAGTGTAGGACAAAACACAAAATCTCAGAGAAAATTTAGTGTATATGCTAAATGCTGTGAACAGGGATGCTCTAAAGTTAGTACCAGAAATCACCATGATCACCTTAGATGCTAACTCCTTCTGTACATTAGTTTATATAACCAGTTTACACCAGAACCGTGTTTTTCAGGCATGTGACTCGTATGTATGAATCCAGTCTTGTTAGCAATATCTTATAGAGTACTTTCAAGTTAGTTAGGCAAATAGGTAATCAGAATAGAACCAATATCTGAACATTCCTAATTTGGGTTTAATAATATTCCATTCTTGTTTTGTTATTGCTATACAGGCATCGATAATTCTGTTCTTATCAAACTGTTGGCTATCCAAGTACGGGATCTCACGTTGATGGATATCTATATATATATTTCTCAAAGTTGGTCGTATGTGTGCTGTTCCAGCTATAGCTATAAAATCTTGGAATTAAAATTCCGCGTTCGGATGGATTTGAACTCACTACAAATGCATCCGTAAGTTTCTTATCCAGACGCTCTACCATTGAGCCTACAAGGCGTCATAATCAGAGTTGAATACGTCATCAAAATAAAGGGATTCCAACCTACGACCGTTTTTTTGAACTGTTTCTTTTTGATCTTTTAAGAAGTTGTAATCACATTTCCACATATTTGGAACCTAAAACACAGCAGAGTAAAACATGGTGAACCTTTTGGTACCAAATAACTGTAATGTGAATTTTGTTGCAGATCAACATTTAAGAAATATTTTTTGTAAGGTTCAATTACTATATCTGCGTTCAAGGCCAATTCTTCTCGCGCAGACAATTATATTATTTCCGTGGGAAGAGCCTCAAAATTCTATCTCTGTTCGGTCAGACAAAGATTGTACGATAACTCATGTTTACATTTGTACCAGTATCGAGAGGTACCAGTATCATCGTATTCAAAGTTTTGATGGAATAGCTTCTGGTGGAACAGTAATCTTTTTTATACACACACACACTTTTATGCAAGAATTGTTATTATTAATTCAACATATTCAGGATTTTTATTTTGTTTTCTCGGTTCATATTATTGTATCATTACCGAATTATCTTTTATTGTAATCGTAGCAAAACCGACTTAATTTAGCTTTTACTTGCTAATTACTTCACGTTTCCATCTAAACCCTTTTATAGTTGTTTTATTTTCTTTAATATATTCGCACAAAACATTTTTCTCATGATATGAAGTTTGAAAGTTAGAATTGCCAGTGTTGTTATATGTTAAATACAAATCAATTTTATGAGCAACACCAGGTAGTACAGCTAGTTCAAGTATAATAAGAAGTAGTAGTAATAAAAAGTGTTTATCACAACTTATACAACATTTACCGTTATAATTTTATATGCAGGGTTTTTCTGTATGAGCTAAAAGTTTAATTATATTTAGTTATACACATATTTATAGCATTTTTAAAAAAGTCCGGGCACATATTTTCTAATAGTAGTTCAAACGTATTATCTGAAGGATGTGTATTTTAACAAACCACCATTAAAACTTGGTAGGTGTAACAAATATGTGCACAATTATTCCATAGAATGGCAAGTAAGCTGTGGTGTAGTGGATAGCACGCCTGTCGGTAGAACTGGGGTTTCCCAGTTCAATTCCAGTGCAAAGCAACTTTTTCCATTCTTAAAACTTTGGCGCTATAGCTGGACATTTGGACGACAGACCAACAAATGACAAATAAACATTAAAGCTATATACACTGTATATAGATGAAAATGCAGTTTCAGTTTTATCCATCCATGTATAATGCTTTGAATTTTATGATTCTGTCTAGAGCATATTAACACTTGTCATTAGGAAGTGAAGTCCATGAACATCCTCATATTGTCCACAAACTCAAAACTACCGGACAACAAAGGCTGTTTCTGGAGTTTACTTATAATCCACTACTTTCCACCTAGTGTGAACTTTTTAACATTAAAAAGTCCTTCATACATCAGTCCCAAAATATTCCCTAGTATTGAATGATGCAGGCTATACTGGATTTCTATTTATAACGCAAAAAGTTTTTAGCTTTTGAGTTTTTTTTAAATATTTTAAAAAATTGTTTCAATTTGGATTAATTTACGCATGTTGCTATACGCTTGAAGGAACATTGGTGCTGCTACTAGTGAACTCATCTATAGGGAGGCAACAAAATCTTTTTGCAAACACTAATATAAAAAACTGCTTTAACTTGGAGTAGTTTACTCATGTTTGTCATACTCATGAAGGGGCACTAGTGCTGCTCAATCACAAACGCATATCTGTATCGTTATAAGTATTTAATTAATTATAAGCTAAGCTATCTGTAAAACTTAGTAATCTGTTAATGGCATTAGTACATCCTCACAATTTTATCTCACTTTAACTTTTCGAGAAAATTTGTATTACACTCAATGCCGAGTTTCAAGCACGTTTTACTGCCGCTACAATATCGCATGTGTGATTGTTTGGATCGTTACGACTGAAAGGCGGAGCTTTATTTCACTAATTTTAGCAGAGAGGATAAATAAATACTCATAAATAAACAAAGCAGACAACTCCCTTTATATGAGGTTTCTCACTAGAAAATTTTAATTAGTTTGACATAAAAGATTAAATTAGTTTATCTCGTGCCTGCCAAGTCTTTTTTGTAAAATATTTTGGGTTTAACCCACTCAGGACTGTTCCCGAATACCTCGGGAAGAGTTGTGCTCTCCAGGGCCCATTCCCGAAGTACTCGGGTTAAACTTTGATTTGCTCTATTGCTTAGCTGTTTAGGTACATCGGTTTTATTCATTCACCAAACGAAGTTTAAGAGTCTGGGCATCATTTTGATACCAAATATGTGATTAGACAAGAAAGTTTTAACTAACAAATTATGTGATAGATATCAACTGTTTTGGAAATTTGATGATCGCCATTTTGGAAAAGGTTTATCCGAACGATGGCAAAATTTTTAAGTGAATTAGATGTGGTAATCAGCTCAGGGAAAGAAAATAGCAACAAAAGTAATGTTCAAGAAGAAAATGAGAATTTTCTGATGGAAGAAGGTAAGTTTTATGTGGCTATTTATAGAATTTTACCGAAAAAAAAAACGATAAAAAGCCGAAATTTTTCTTGTGAATTTCTAACAAACTTTATTCTAACCACAGGTGTCCTTTAGCGGGGATATTGCCGAAGCCGAGATCGGGCCGTAGTCTACACACACAAAATAACAACAAAGGTCCACGTAGTTATGAGCAAAAATAAAAGTATCCACCCAAATATCTCACCAATCCGATGAGCAGCACAGACAAAAACTAAACCAATCGACTGAGCCACCCATCATGTCAAAATATTCCAAGTTTCAAGTCATGTCTTGGACAACTCACCTTATGGTTTGCCAAAACTTGTCCCAAAGTCCCTATTAATTTGAGACTGTCCAATATCTGTTTTAGAAATGGTCGCCGCTAGCCTAACGTCCTGATTCAACATTTTAGTAACTATCAGGGCATTGCTGAGCTCTCCCGATCTTTTTGATTCCCTCTTAAGTTTTGTTTACAATAGCGTTAACCCGATGTTGATTGGTTCTTGCATGCTTAAGAAAGATTCAAAAAGATCAGGAGCACTCAGCAACGCCCCGATAGTTACTAAGATGTTGAATCAGAACGTTAGGCTAGGCTAGCGGCAACCATTTCTAAAACGGATATTAGACAGTCTCAAATTAATAAGGACTTTGGGACAAGTTTTGACAAACCATAAGGTGAGTTGTGCAAGACATGACTTGAAACTTGGAATATTTTGACATGATGGATGCCTCAGTCGACTGGTTTAGTTTTTGTGCGTGCTGCTAATCGGATTGGTGAAATATTTGGGCGGATACTTTTGTTTTTGCTCATAACTAGGTGGACCTTTGTTGTTTTTTTGTGTGTGTAGACTACGACCCGGTCTCGGCTTCGGCAATATCCCCGCTAAAGGACACCTGTGATTCTAACAGTGTAAGATATGGATTTTTTTCATGATACACATGATTATAACATTTTCAATCCAATAAAATTTAGATCTTTTTGCAGCATGAACTCATCACTCTATTACCCCATAATAAACAATAGTTTTATGATTTCCTTGTAGAACTACAAGATAATAAAAATTTCTTATTTCATTTATATCCAATTCTTCAACCCACAATTAGTCAAGCATATAGTTCTCAACCTCAACATCTACTATAAACTAGCCCCAACCACTAGGCTCTAATATTGGTCGATAGGGGACACTTACCACAGTAATCATCTCCATGACTGTTTGTGTTTATATTTACAGTATCAAAAAATATTTGCAATTTGTAGGCTATTACCAATTGTTAGCTGCAGTAGACTACTTATTTTCAATTTTTTATCAGGTATTTACCCTGAAAAGCTACTAAAGCACAATTCTTTTAGGCTGTATCATATTTGCTACATGAAGGTGAAGACAGCCAAGGGCTTGTGAGTGATGATGCCGTTGATGATGAGCCTAGGGCTTCAACACCAATATCTGATGAATACTGCATCAACTAACTTATAATGGCAGCAAATATGCATGTGTAGTTGGCATCAAATAACTCTCACCGTGTCATAATTTTTTAATGAACTCACCCTTATTATACATGTATATATTGTTTCGTTTTCATGCATTTTCATTTTTACTGTATTTTTTACAATATATTTTACTGCATTTTTACACCTATTTTTTTTGCTGGTAATTGATTGTCTGTTAGCTGGTAACTTGAGTATTTTTTATGCATAATATATTCATAATAACCTCTGCAATGCATTTCAATATAAATTAACAAATTGTTTGATTATATAATTGATAAAACTGTCAGTGACGTAGTGTTGGTTAGAAGCTAGTAACACTTGTTCTATTGCTCGGAATTGAGAAATCTTTTTTTTTAGTTGCTGCTGATAAAGTTTGCTATCAATCTAACATAGGTCCAACAATGTCAGTATCAAAAAACTGCTTGTGAGCTGCTAGGAAACATGAAAAACAATTTTGATAAAATAAAAGTTCACAGAATTATTAGAAATTGTGGTCAGTAGAATTTGTAAAGGTGCACAAAAATTTATATCACATTGTAGCCTGGAATGTCTTTGTTAAGCTGCAAAAAACAAATCAAGATTATTTTGAAAAGAACTCTAGTTATACTCAATTTTGTGTAGCTCTATTTTAATTGTAAGGCTAGTGAAAAATTAATTGGGCTGGGGGAGCAGTCAACCATTAACTAATTAGTCCTGAATGGGTTTTAATTATCATGCTAACAAACTATAGGAGTTGAGGTGTTTTAATTAGGTATAGTACAAAATTAGTTTTTTGTGAAATTGTAAAAGTAATTTTATTAAAGCAAAGTCACACCACGAGCAGACAGCTTCATCTTTGCAATAAATGAATTGAATGAAAATTTAAAAGCTAAAATGGAAAGCCTGAAATGCAGCTCAGTAGCAAAGCTTTCGCCTGTAAACCTCTGACCCATAAATGTAAGTAAGCTTTACAGCTTGGAAAAGTGATATCATGGTTCTGGAGCTTGCGGCCGCAGAGATATATTTAAAAAACGATAACTGCCATCAAAGGTATTATGTTTGCATTATGTTGCTAATATTCACCGTCTGTAAAGAATTTTTATTGTAACATTCAATGAGTATAAAAAATCAAGCTTGCCTAGTTTTATGTATACAAAGTTGTTTTTATTAAATAAACATAATCATTTAATAGTTTTTCAATTAAGATTATTAGCACATTTGTTTTGTAAATACAGTCAAACATGGATAACTCGAACTTCACGGGACCGAGCGAAAGTGTTCAAATTATCAGAGCGTTCAAGTTATCAGAGCACTGTCACAAGTCCATGTATTTACTTATTTATTAGTAGATACATGTACATATACAAACTATAATATAAATCAAAAGCACAAATGGCTTGTTTCAAATTAAATGCTTCTAATGTAAAGTTTAAAACGTTTTTATCAAAAAGTATTAAGATTTTTCTATCACTTGTGATTGGTTTGTTGTTTGAGGTGATGTTATTGCCAGGACGTTTTTTAGATTGACATTGGCAAAACTTGATCGTTGTTGAAATGCTCAAAAGAAAAGCCATCTTTTTCTTTTGAGCGTTTTACCCACGATCAATTTTGCCGATTTTTCTTTAAGTTTATGCAAAGATGACCTCACTTTACCTTGCTTCCGAAGGGCGATCGCTAAGCGGATGTTTGGTATAAATCAAATTTCACAAAACCTTTAGAAAAGTCGTTGACAAAAATATTTTGTCGATGGTGGTAATAACGACGCTTATGAATTACGAAAAGTTGAGGTTTACCTCTATGGCTTGGAATAAAGTGATTTTCTAAAGCGATAACAACCGTTTCGGTAGCCGTTGGACAAAAAACAGTTCGAGATAGCAGTGTTGAGTTTGAGTTATCTATAGCAATTTATCATTACGTGGGAACGGACCAAAGAAACCGTTCGAGTTAACCATGTGTTCGAGCTATCCATAGGCGAGTTATCCATGTTTGACTGTAGTTTGCAGTATTTTTACTGAGTCAACCGGTAAGAAAACAGCAAGTGCTGACCTAAAGTTTTAAAAAGCTGGTCTTTGTTTCTTGGCATTTCCTCTGTACTTTTAAAAAGAAAATTACTCAGCATTATCAATTTGAACTTAGCTTATAACATCAAAACCTTTACTAATATAAAACATTCATTTAGTTTGTGTTTTAAACTGTGTTTTTAAACATCTGCAATAAATGCTCTCATAACATGATTGATCCATTTTGAGAAAGTTTATGTTATGGGGATTTTACGCTACACAAATGATAAAATTGTGAGCTGCTTAATCTGTTACAATGTAGTCACAAACTCACCTTTTCATCCTTCAAATAAAAAACAAGTAAGCCTAAGTTTTAATGATTGCACAGTAATTGTCATATTATTAATTTGTATCAACAACTTTTCTAAAACATGAGAATATAAATCTTAGTTTATATTATCTATTGAGTTTTGAAATTGAGGAAAAAGGATTTTGAGGATTTTGAGGAAAAAGTGTTAGTGAAAGGTTAGATCAGAGAGTAGGGAAAATGTGAGTCAATTGTTATGGGTTTTCACAAAAAAAGAATGTTTTTTCATGTTTGTGCTAATGGTACTTTTAGTACTTTGGTGTCGTGTGTATAGTGCATGTGGGCATTAGAGTAAAAATCTAAAGGGATTGCAATTTTTTCAGTAATGATTTTATGTTTTAGCTTTTGCTCTTAAGTTTTTCGACACACTGCAAGAGTGGCCCATGACCACTCAGACATGAGGTCAGAAATCATGTCATTTTTGGTAAGGTTAAACGCCCACCTAAAAGCTTTCTATTCACTGATTCGAGAGAGTGAATAGGAAAAATAAAAATGGGCTTTGATAAAAATGGGGACCAGACAGTTGAGGAATACTCAAGAATTGGGCGGCAGATGGTTCTAAAAGAAAGGGTTTTTGTTTTGAGGGAGTAAATTCTTAAGGACCTCATCAGCATAAATAGGGTGGATAAAGACTTAGTTATGGTCTTTTTTATGTGGAAGTTAAAGTTGAGTTTGTTGTCAATAATAAATCCAAGATATTTAAAGTGAGTGACAAATGTTCAGGCCTGTATTCCCTGGTTGAGAGTTGAAGCGGCTAAGCAAGTTGGTGCGGCTAATGTTAGGCGACGAGTTATGAGCATCTGGGGGTTTGGAGGGGCCGTGTCAGCCCCCTCAACAGTTCCTTTTATGTGGGGCCTCAACCGGACATCTCATGTAAAGTTTTAAAATATTTTATCCGGAAGTATAACCATTTTTTCTAGTATTTGAAATTTGTTTGTTTTAGGTGATGTGACTGCCAGGACGTTTACATATTAAAATAGGCTAAACTCGACCGCAGTTGAAACGCTCAGAAAAAATACATATTTTTCTTTTGATAGTTTCAACAAAGATCAATTTTGCCGATTTTATTTTAAGTTCATCCTAAGGTTTCTACGCTTTCGTGGGGCTATTGCCAAGCGGATGTTTGTTAAAACTTGACCTTTTGCAAACCTTTATAAAAGTCGTTAACAAGAATATTTTGCTGATGATGATAATAATGACGCTCAATAACTATTAAAACTTGACGTTTATCTATATAGCTTGGAAAAAAGTGATACTCAACAGCGATAAAAACGGTTCCTGTAGCTGTTGGGCAAATAACTGTTCGAGTTAATGCTGTTGAGGTCGAGTTATCTAAAGGAATTTATCATTGCGTGGGAACGAACCAAACATATCCGTTCAAGTTAACCAAGTGTTCGTGATAAAATTTTACATTTTATCCGAGGGCGAATTATTCTAGTTTGACTGTACTTAGCCACCAAAAATTCCTAAAAAGTTGGGGCGGCTCAGCCGCCAGCCGCCCCAGAGAATACGGGCCTGCAAATGTTAGCTGTTGGCCTTTCATTAAATATTTGTGAAAAAAGCTACATTCCTGGGACTTTACAAAAGAAGTTGTCTCACATTGAGTGATGTTAAATTCTATTTGCTATTTATCAGCCCAGTCTATGATAGAATCAAGGTCTGATTAGAGGTTTGTACAGTCATTAGTTGACTCAAACTGTGAATATAGGAGAGCATCGTCAGCAAAAAGTCTGAGTTTAGAGGTATTTGTGACTGTTGGCATATCATTTATAAAAATCAGGAAAAGGATGGGGTCTAAAACAAATCCCTGGGGCACACCAGATCTGACATAGTTTGGAGTATGTTTCATTTATAAAAAATAGTCTGTGTACGATCTTTTAACCAGTTTTCGACCCAAGCAATAATTGAGCTATCCAGTTTGGTTTGCCTGAGTTTGAATATAAATTTGTTTTGGGATACTTTGTCAAAGGCCTTAGAAAAATCAAAAATCACTGCATCTGTATTGGTACCAGCATCAGAGAAGTCAATAAGGTCATGTGTTGTAAGGATTAGCTAGCTTTCACAGCTTCTTTTGGAGTGAAGACCATGTTGGCAATCGTGGAAAAATCAATGGAGTCCAGGAGGTTACAAATGAAATGTGCTACTATGTGTTCTGTGGTTTTTGATAAAACACATGTCAGAGAGATTGGGCTGTAGTTGAATGGCGGGTTCTGCTACCTTTATTTTTAAAAATAGGTATGACAGTAGCAGTTTTTAATCTTTGAGGACAGTGTGAGTGGAAAAAGAGTGCTGCATTAACTTTGTGAAAATATGTGCGTTATAGAGGGCCAGGTGCTTCAGTAGTGAGGGTAAATCATATTTAACTTTGAGCATATGCTACGACTCCCTAAAATTCTCAAAATTGATAAAAATAGGTAATTTAAAATGTTTTATTTTCCATGGATCCATTTTGTGGTTAGGTATTACCCCCTACACTGTAAAAATTCAAGGTTTGCTGATTCATGGTTTGTTATCCGCAATCGACGCATATCTGAAATAAAAACCTATGCCCAAAAACCTAACAAGGCAACGCAACCGCCTGGTGAGAACTCTGTTAGCCCCAAAATCCACGCTAGCACAATCCGAACAGAGCTCGATCAATAAACCACGCCCATATGATAGCCGTCACCTATCCTGTGGGGGTTTGTATCATTGGTTTACATAAGTTACAGGAAACGCCAAGCTTCAAGGTCGAATTAAATTTTATTTTGAACGAGTGAGGTTTATACTGCAGAGAAAAAATAAAAACTATTATATATGTCTAAAAGAAAGTAGAACAGAAATACACTTACTATCATTACTGTGTGTCTGTCCATCCATTTTCCGCAGACAAAGTTAGAGGTTGGAGGTTAGGTAATGATCCATTTTTAACAAGGTGGTGAATGCTGTAAATGATAGCATGTTTGGCTGCTCTGCTGATTCTCTGCGGTGGAATCTCATGCAGTACACTTTTCCCCACCAACCACCTATGGCTTCACAAGGAAAGGGGGGCACAGCTCCTACTATAGTAAAGACTAAAAACTCAGAACATCTTATTACATATAGATTCTTTGCCTTTTTGCAATGGCCTCATATAAAAAGACACTGAAAATCAATAGAGCTACTTCAACCTTCAAAACCAGAGTTATCTGCTCTTATTTAACGGTCATACAATTTTGTAGGCATACATGCACATATCTTTAATGTATACTGTGTCACAAAGTAGAAAATCAAATACAACACACTGCTGACCTCAATTTTGTATCATTTCAATAGAGCCAACATGTATATAGAAAATACAGACATAACCTACATAGCATGAATAAAGAGAAAATTGGTAAAGGGAACATGACAATAAAAACATGGTCATAAAGAACATGGCTATATAGCACATGGTTATAGAGACCATGTCTAAGGAAAATTTGGATACAGAGAATGTGGCAATCGAGAACTCAGTTGTGGAAAATATGGCAATATGGAATATGGTTATGCAGAACGTGGTTACCGAGAACATGGTTACAGAGAATGTGGTTACAGAGAACATAGTTACAGAGAACGTGGTTACAAAGAACGTGGTTACAGAGAACGTGACTGTAGAAAACATAGATCTAGAGAACTTGGCTGTAGAACGCATGACTATATAAAACATGGTTACGGAGAACAAGACTGTAGAGAGAATGAATACCTCTCGTGTTCTCTGTGTACGTAATCTCTTGTTGATTATAATAGCAGTTGAAAATAAAATCTGTAATAAAAACACTAGCCAAATCACGCCATTAATCTATCACCCATTGAATAGCATTGATCCACCAATGTCTAGCCATAAATTGTAAATTGCATCTATAAACCAAGCCACAAAATATAATGATTGGTGTGGTAATGGTTTCTTTTATCTTAAGTTATTGATGTCGCAACGTTAGGCTGTAATACAACTATCTCTTAACCTTATATGAACAAATAATTGCGCGTGCTGACCCAGTTCTACCCGATCTTGGCCATCCTTGCTGACCTGAGTCTGGTCCGACCCTGCATTCCTTGGTCTCGTTTCAGCTCTAGCTAAGAAAGCCACTGATTCCATTTCCCTGATCAAATCAAAACTTCACAGGTTCATCATACTTAGTCATGTTTAGTTCAACATGATATTAGTCTTTTACCTAGCCAAGGTCTGGCTCTTCGGGTGGGTGGGCTATTTGCTCCCCCCCCTCTCCTTTCCCCTTTCCTTTCCCTCTTCTCTCTTTTCCCCTTTTCACTTCTTCTTTGGAGAAGAGAAAAGAGAGAATGGGGATAAGGGAGGGTGGCAAATAAAGACCTGATGGCTCATGATTTGTGTGCAACAATTCATAGCTTTTATACTTTTAATCTATGGTGGTAATCAGATATTATTACATAATTGATTTAGTTTACTGGATTATGTATCCAAGAAGGTTTTTATGTGAAAATAAATGTGATTTTGTCATCTTCTCCTCATTAGCTCCATGGTTAACAACAGTGCAGTCAAGCATGAGGTACAATACAGTGACGTAACGTCATGCTGTTTAAGTCTGACAGGCTTTTTCCTTATTGGCCAATTTAGGTTTATATATCTATGGTGGTGAATAGAAAGCTTTTAGGTGGGCGTGTAACCTTACCAAAAACGACATGATTTCTGACCTCATGTCTAAGTAGTCAAGGGCCACTCTTGCAGAGCGTCGAAAAACTTCTGACCAAAGCCTAAAACATAAAACCGTTACTGAAGAAATTGCAATCTCTATAGATTTTTACTCTAATGCCTACTTGCACTATACACACCACAAAAGTACCAAAGGTAACATTAACACAAACGTAAAAAACATTCTTTTTTTGTGAGGGCCCTTAACAATTAACTCACATTTTCCCAATCACTCATTTAATCTCTCCCCAACACTATTTACTTCAAACCTGTTATTAAATTCAAAAGCTCAATATATAATATAAACCAAGATTTATATTCTCTTGTTTTAAATAAAGATATTGCTCTAATGCCCCAGTTGGGGGTCGAATGCAATTAATTAAACTGGCTTGAAATTGACTTGACTGGAAATCAACCGAACAACGTCCTTTTTTCTCTAGTTTCTTATTTATATTTTGCCAGCCCTAATATAAAATGACAAAGTCAGTTATCATTGTCATATTGTTTGACCTGGCCAATAAGATGGGACAGCAGACAAAGCTGTGCAGTGTAGTTTTCGTACTCTAAATCTATAACCAAATTTGGACCATTTCACAATGGCAACTATTAATATCACGAATGCTTGTGAATGGCAACTGACTGATCATAACGGTGACAATATTGGGCAACTATATTTTTTGAAAACAAATTGAAACCAACAGATCAGTAAAATCACCACTATTGTTAAAATATTTGTAAATTTACAAGGGACTTTATTCAGCATATTTCTTTGGGTTCATCCCAACAGAGCTCGATCATTAAATCCCGCCTACATGATGCTCGTCGCCTATCCTGTAGAGGTTTATATCATTGCATAAATGTACCGCAACCAAGAACCCTAAACCAGGTGAAAGTGGCACAAAAATAGAAAAGTTGTTGATACAAATTAATAATATGACAATTACTGTGCAATCATTAAAACTTAGGCTTACTTTTTTTTATTTGAAGGAAAAAAAGGTGAGTTTGTGACTACATTGTAACAGATTAAGCAATTCACATTGTTATCATTTGTATAGCATACATCACCATAACATAAACGTTCTCAAAATGAATCAATCATGTTATGAGAGCATTTATTGCAGATGTTTAAAAACACAGTTTAAAGCGCAGACTAAATGAATGTTTTATATTAGTAAAGGTTTTGCTGTTATAAGCTAAGTTCAAATTGATAAGGCTGGGTAATCTTTTTTTTAATAGTACAGAGGAAATGCCAAGAAACAAATACCAGTTTGTGTTAAAACTCTAGGTCAGCACTTGCTGTCTTCTTATCAGTTGACTCAGTAAAAATACTGCAAACCATTTACAAAACAAATGTGCTAATAATCTTAATTGAAAAAGTATTAAATGATTATCTTTATTTAATAAAAACAACTTTGTATACATGAAACTAGGCAAGCTTAATTTTCTATACTCATTTAATGTTACAGAAAGAATTATTTACAGACAAGGTGAATATTAGCAACATAATGAAAAAATAATACCTTTGATGGCAGTTCTCGTTTTTTAAATATATCTCCTCGGTACCATAGAACCATGATGCCACTTTTCTAAGTTGTAAAGCTTACATTTATGGGTCAAACATTTACAGACCAAAGCTTTACTACTGAGCTGCATTTCAGTCTTTTCATTTTAGCTTTTAATTGTCATTCAGTTCATTTATTGCAAAGATGAAGCTGCCTGCTCTTGGTATGGCTTTGCTTTAATAAAATTACTTTTACAATTTCACAAAAAAACTAATCTTGTACTGTACTTAATTAAAATACCTCAACTGTTATAGTTTGATTGCATGATAAATAAACCTAAAATATTTTAGGAAAAAGACTTGGCAAGCACGAGATAAGCTAATATGTCTCTTATGTCTAACTAGTTAAAATTCGCTTAGTGAGAAACCTCATATAAAGGGAGTTGTCTGCTTTGTTAACCAATGAGTTGTCCTCTCTGCTAAAACTAGTGAAAGAAAGCTCCGCCTTTCTGTCGTAACGATCCAAACAATAACACATGTTATATTGTAGTAACAGTAGAGCGTGCTTGAAACTCAGCATTGAGTTTAGTACAAATTTTCTCAGGAAGTTGAAGTAAGGAAACTGGTACTCAAAAAATTAGAACACTAAGGTAATATTGATTTTTAGACCATGGCAGAGAGCTTAAATGTCTTTTTATTAGCATAAAGTACACGGAATTGTATTTGCTTTATCCTACTCACAAATTTTATTTGTGAGTAGTCATCTTATTTGCAGTTTTTGCCCTTAGTGTTTCTTTGCATATACGGTAGTACAAGATTTTTTGGCGGAACCTCAAAAAGTTTGCTGTTTGAATTTGGGAAAAAATTTATTTGGTGGCAGTATAATTGGTTTTATTATTTTAATTTGTGTCAAAATGAAGCTTAGCTTTACATCTATTGTGTGGCCTTAAATAATGAAAATGCTGCTTAGTTTACGCGTAGGCCTAGATTACGAGTGTTAGTTGTTACGAGTGTTGCTCTCTTGAAGCAATCGTCTTATAATAGACCAAAAACCCCTTATTTTCTGTCTTTATTGACTTGTTTAACTGAATTATGGACGGTTGGGCGACAGTCAATAGGGCGACAGACACTTAGGCGACACTTTCGGTTCGAAAGGCGACAACTTCAGGCGGAAGGGCGACACAGCGGACAAACAGGCGACAATTCTGGACATTGAGGCGACAATTCTGCGGGCAGGATTAATTCAAAATATTAAGTCCTGCTATGGCCTGTTATGTTGTTGTGAATTAGTAGTGAACACTAACAAGACACCAACTTTATTGATGCCCAGATCGGAAATCTTGCATTAGCATACTTTTTACACCTTGCTCCACCTTACTTCCTTGGCATCTATTACCTGCTTATATCCTCATTAATGCCATTAATCTGATTACACTATTCTTTTGCACACAGTAGAATTTCATATTGTATTAATGAATGTACCAAATATTTATTTAATTGAGATAGTTGTTATTTAAAAAAACTGCTGAGATTAATCTGTCTTTGATCGCCCAACTATTCTTCTGTTCATCCTTTTCTACAAATTTAACTTTAGAGTCTGTCAACACGCTCAGAAGTCATTTAGCCAGTCACTATTTTCTTTTTCACTTCCTTCCTTGAATGCTTGGAAAAACTGGCAAGATGCTTATCAGTGTGGCAAGAGTCTGAGATTCCTTACCGCCTAATTTATGACATCATAGAGGTACCAACTTTTTCAACCCCTTTGAAGCGATGCATTCTTGAGTCACTAGCATACCGCTGTTGATGAGTCATTATACTACCTTTGGCTCATGTATCATGTATTAGGACCCTCAGTAGTAGATCTCAAATTAATGTATATTCTTGTTCTGATTGCAGTATGAAAATAAATACATACATATGAGTTTAGCTTTATACATTTTAATAAATTTGCTTTTTGGTATATTTATACAAATAGTAAAGCTGATTTTTATCATATATAACTTTCAAAAATACGTATATCAATAGTTTGCAGCATTAATTTTTTTTACAATGACTTTATTCTGATTTATAGTATGTAGATAAACCCATCTAGCGACAGAACTTCTCTTTCCTATCTAGAATGACGAGATCAGGTTCACGGTTATAAATTGGCAACTGAATATTACTTTCTACTAATTCTAAAACTTACATGAAAAGATAATTTGAATTACAGGAGTATAATTGTACACAGTGACTCGCAGGTTCTCGAATGCACTTGCACTTCCAATCATACACAAAAATAATTGCAGGAAATTCCCTACACCACTATTTAATAAAGTTGTTATTAAAGTTCAAGCCAATGGCTGTCTATGTAATATCTTCCCATCTTTTCTGAAGTCTGTCTTTTGTTAAAATAGTCGCATATAAAAAAGATTCATAGAGCGTGTTAAAATGCAAAATATAGTATATGATGTGGTACATGGCAGCATTAACCTGCAACTGAGTATATATCACAAAGGTCTTTGAGGTGTTGATCACTCCTCATTGTCTCAAACTACAGGTTGTGTGTGCCATCGGGATCTGTGACAAGGGTAATTCGGTCAAATATCTCAAGTGACTCTAGGGTAACATGGCATCAGGACCAATTGATTTCTATGCTTTGGAGTGGATCATTTCTCCATAAGCTTTCTGTGATGCTGTTTAGTCTTCTTGCAACAAGCTGCAGAAGTTAGTAAAATATGGATATATCTTAGACACCTATGTCAGAAAAAGCCTTCACTCTTCATACTCAAATAAAATCTCAACAAAAATAGCTCCGTGTGAACCGCAATTTAGCCTATTGAGTCTGCATTATAATGACATTGAATTATTATCATAATTGTAAAGAAACAAGGATAAGGAAATCATTATTTCCACAAGTAAATGAGAAATTACAATAATAGGGAATTGTCTTTTCATCTCACACAAAGAGCAAACTCTTCTCCCAGTTACGGAGAATTTTGACGATCGAAACCATAAAACTATTTCTTTTCGAGGTAAGATAACTCTAAAGTTTCAACAATCAGAGAAGGGATAACTCTAAAGTTTCAATAATCAGAGACAAGATTGTCGACAATTCAGCCGAGAACGTGACTTTTCGAACAATTTTGAACAAACATGCTGATACAAAAACAAGTTTTGGTGTTTTAATTGAATAAGCTAGATGCATTTTTAGAAAAAAACCTTAATATTTTGTTAATTGTCTGGGCTAGCATAATTAGAGAAATCCCAATCCCACCAATGGCGTTTAAAAATACATGTTGCAATTTCGATTTATAAAAAAGTCTGTAAAAAAAATAATAACATTTTCAAGGCTACGTTTCAAAAATATACGTAAGCATAGCACACAACGACAGCATCTCATAGTTTGTCAGTACATTACCTTGCCTTCAACCAAACAGCAAACCAATTTGTCGCCTTTTAGTCTAGAATTGTCGCCGGTTTGTCTGCCGTGTCGCCTTTCCGTCTGAAGTTGTCGCCTTTCGAACCGAAAGTGTCGCCTAAGTGTCTGTCGCCCTGATGACTGTCGCCCAAAAGTCCAGTTACCGTTTAACTTGCATAATTAATTGTCTTATTGATTTAATCAAGTCGTTTATTTGTTTGTCTCGTAAAAGAAAAAAAAATACTGGTACATAATGACATCTCTATAATGCACCCATCCGGGCGCCAATGAGATAATATAGTAGACTAGACTAGATTGTTAGCGTTTCATCCATTGCATACTAGTATATGTATCAGAAATCCGGAAATGTGGTCTATTGTCGTATTTATTGCAGCAGTAATATACTCTGCACGCACTGTGTTTGTATTTTGAGATAGATTTTACCACAAGGCAGTTAACAAATCACAACGCGGTATTTATTGTTTTAGTTTTTGAATTTCAAAATAACGCTTACCATAATTTGACTTACGTTTTTACTATGAGTATTTAAAACTGTAGGAACAGTGCCAATACTCACCAATTTGTTGTTGCAAGTTAATAGGCTATCGGTGACGTAATTTAGGCTATTTCTATAGAAGTTCGACAGAATCTCCAGACATACAATTGTGAGGATGTATTAATGCCATGAACAGATTACTAAGTTTTACAGACCATATAGCTTAGTTTATAGTTAATTAAATACTTATAACGATACGGATATGCATTTGTGATTGAGCAGCACTAGTGTTCCTTCATGAGCATGACACACATGCGTAAACTACTCCAAATTAAAGCAGTTTTTTATATTGATGTTTGCAAAAATATTTTGTTGATTGCTATTACGCCTCCCTTTAGATGAGTTTACTAGTAGCAGCACCAATGTTCCTTCAAATGTATAGCAACATGCTTAAACTCAATCCAAATTTCAAGCCAAATTGAAACAATTTTTATAATATTTTAAAGAAACTCTAAAACTAAAAACTTTTTGCGTTATAAATAGAAATCCAGTATAGCCTACATCATTCAATACTAGGGAATATCTTGGGACTGACGGATGAAGGATTTGTTTAATATTAAAAAGTACACACTAGGTAGAAAGTAGGAGATTATAAGTAAACTCCAGAAACAGCCTTTGTTGTCCTGTAGTTTTGAGTTTGTGGACAATAGGAGGATGTTCATGGACTTCATTTACTAATGACAAGTGTTAATCTGCCCTAGACATGGAATCACAAAATTCAAAGCATTATACATGGATGGATAAAACTGAAACTACATTTCCATCTATATACAGTGCATATAGTTTTAATGTTTATTTGTCATTTGTTAGTCTGTCGTCCAAATGTCCAGTTATAGCGCCAAAGTTTTAAGAATGGAAAAACCTGCTTTGCACTGGAATTGAACTTGGAAACCTCAGTTCTACTGACAGGCCACAGCTTACTTGCCATTATATGGAATAATTGTGCACATACTTGTTACACCTACCAATTTTAATGGTGGTTAAAATACCGTACTTTTCGGACTATTAGCCGCTACTTTTTTCTGATGATTTGAGCCATGCGGCTCATATAAGGGTGCGGCTATTCTGTGGCTTTTTCTTTGACCGCTAGGGCGCATTAATCATAATCTACGGTTAGTGCGCCTCTAGCGATGAAAGAAAATACAAAACAATGCCTAACGATACTGTTCCTTTAGGCACTAGGTTAAAAAGCGTCGGTTAATATGAAACAGTGCCGTTAGACACCGTTCCGTTTTAACCAGCAAAATAGCTGCCGTGTTAAAAAGCACCATCCTGAGTTCTGCGGCCTATACAAAGGTGCGGCCTATGTATTGTTTTATTATCGTTTTTTGGAAAATAAAGCAGATGCGGCTTATATAGGGGTGCTGTTTATAGTCCAAAAAGTACGGTACACATGCTTCAGCTAATACGTTTGAACTACTACAAGAAAATATGTGCCCGGACTTTCCTAAAAATGCTATAAATATGTGTATAACTAAATATAATTAAACTTTTAGCTCATACAGAAAAAACCCTGCATATAAAATTATAACGGTAAATGTTGTATAAGTTGTGATAAACACTTTTTATTACTACTACTTATTATTATACTTGAACTAGCTGTACTACCTGGTGTTGCTCATAAAATTGATTTGTATTTAACATATAACAACACTTGCAATTCTAACTTTCAAACTACATATCATGAGAAAATTTTGTGTGTAGTTGAAATAATTTAATAGAAAATTCAAACAACTGAAAGTTTTTAAACATTGTCAAACACCTGTAACTTTCAAACTATATATCATTAGGAAAATGTTTTGTGGAAATCTAATAAAGAAGATAAAACAACTATAAAAAGGTTTAGATGGAAATGTGAAGTAATTAGCAAGTAATAGCTAAATTAAATCTGTTCTGCTGCGATTACAATATAAGATGATTCGGTAATGTTACAATTAATATGAACTGAGTAAACAAAATAGAAATCCTGAATATGTTTAATTAATAATAACAATTCTTGCATAAAAGTGTGTGTGTACAAAAAAGGTTACTGTTCCACCAGAAGCTATCTATCAAAACTTTGAACATGAGATATCGTACAGTCTTTGTCTGAACGAACGGATAGAGAATTTTGAGGCTCTTCCCACGGAAATAATATATTTGGGTCGCGGTCACAGAAACCATGGTTAAGTCGCAAATCACGAAGTTGAGTTATTCGACTTTAAAGTTGCACTAACTGAATTTATAATTTTGGTAAGGATTTTTGTAACTTTTGCTTCTGGACCAATCAAAGAGTGATCTTTCTGAATCTGAAGTCAGTTTAGATAATAAATGTCTTAAAACCTCGGAAAAACCCCTTAAAACCGTTGCTATGCTAAACAGGAAGTACTGAAAAATGGCGTCCGAAAAACGTAATCGTTTCTTTTTTGTTGATTTGAAGGATAATTCTGACATTTTGGACACTTATAATGAGTACTTTGGTATTCCAACTGATGCCAAAAGCAGTATAAGTAAAGGGAATGACCATGATATATTCCTAACCATTCATATAAGATTTTTACAATATTTAATTATAAGAATAATTATTTGATTTTATAAGATTTGATTAAAAGAAAAATTATTCGAATTTGCAAGATCAAAGTATAGAGGGACCGATGATGTGCAATATGTTACTGTTATTTTTTTTTTAACATTTTGTTGATCATACTATGGTCGTGCTCAATATCGCGGCACTGCCAAGCCGTTTTTAATATCTGCAAAATTAGGTAATACATTCTCTTATAGATATACAGCCATTTCTATGACAACCAGCCAAAATCTGTTTAGGTTTTTAAATTCAGCATAATTTTTTTGATATAAAGACAGAAATCTAGATAAATATCACAACCTCTTAATATTGGTTGCTATGACGTTTTGAAATGTAAACAAAACTGTGCATCAGTTTTCGTTTCTCAGACTTTAACACCAGTTTTCTCGGAACTAGGTTTTCGCACTGATGGTAAACATGCATTCCGTTTATTGACCATAAAATCTGTTGTAATTAAGCTAGAATCAAAAAAATTTTTGCAAAATAATTGTGAGAATTTTCTCCTTCTGTTAATGCAGGAAACTCTAAATCTTATAATCCCGACTTAACCATGGTTTCTGTGATCATGACACATTTATCTGCGCGAGAAGAATTGGCCTTGAACGCAGATATAGTAATTGAACCTTACGAAAAATATTTCTTAAATGTTGACCTGCAACAAAATTCACATTACAGTTATTTAGTACCAAAAGGTTTACCATGTCTTACTCTGCTGTGTTGTAGGTTCCAAATATGTGGAAATGTGATTACAACCTCTTAAAAGCCCAAAAACAAACAGTTTAAAAAACCGGTCATAGGTTGGAATCCCTTTATTTTGATGACATACTCAACTCTGGTTATGACGCCTTGTAAGCTCAATGAGAGAGCGTCTGGATAAAAAACTTACGGATGCATTCGTAGTGAGTTCAAATCCATCCAAACACGGAATTTTAATTCCAAGATTTTAATAGCTATAGCTGGAATAGCACATATATGACCAACTTTTAGAAATATATATATATATATCCAACAATTTGAGATCCCGTACTTGGATAGCCAACAGTTTGACAAGAGCAGAATTATCAATGCCTGTATAGCAATAACAAAACAAGAATGGAATACTATTAAACCCAATTTAGTAATGTTCAGATATTGGTTCTATTCTTATTACTTATTTGCCTACCTAACTTGAAAGTACTCTATAAGATATTGCTAACAAGACTGGATTCATACATACGAGTGACATGCCTGAAAAACACGGTTCTGGTGTAAACTGGTTATATAAATTAGTGTACAGTAGGAGTTAGCATCTAAGGTAATCATGGTGATTTCTGGTACTAACTTTAGAGCATCCCTGTTCACAGCATTTAGCATATACACCATATTTTTTCTGAGATTTTGTGTTTAGTTCTACACAGATCACATGTCAGGTCGATCCTTCTGCAGTGATTGCACTACCCCTGTTTACTACCTATTAGCTCCAAAAGTTGTTTTCTCTTGTTGTATTCATACTTTACAACCTACAGCTCTGAATCAATCCAATTGGTTTTAGAGCCGTTTTGGAGCTTACATTACTTGACAATTATTATAATGCTGTATACATTGTTTATCGAATAATATAACAAATTTATCAATATTAAAGCAGTTATACTGCTAAAAAGGGAAGGTCAGTATAAGCCAAAAAGATCAGTAACTGTAATGCTAAAAGTATAAAACACTGAGACTGCCAAGATATATCAAAACATGGAAATATTATTTTGTCACTGTATTGTTAGATAGTAGTTTTGACAGGTTGAGTCCAACCAATCACCATCGATGATCCTCAAATCAATACGTCGTAAAACCTCTAATTGAATGCCATGGCGCTCTATTTTTCAACCCTTCTTCTATAGTGGCGGTCAATTGGAGGCGGCGTTCAAATAGAGGTATGCGTTGTATTTCTCAAATGGCTCATCAAAATTTTGGGAAAATAAGTTTAGCCCTATTATGAGAGAAGTGAATGTCGCTTATGTTTTGCTTTCTTTTTCTGGTGGAGCGATATTACACCTTTTGGATGCAATAAATCTGCCAACTTCCTTCCAACTTGTCAAAGATTTCTTAATAAATATGCATCGGCACACCGAGAAATACCTCTACCAGTTGATATCTATTGCTTCATATTGACCTGCGATGATATTATAGCCTGCGTCCTCCGTTGCAAATTTGTTGGCATTTTCAATTTTTGTCTCATTTTAAATTTGAATACATATTTTCATTTTATATGTCTCTATATATTCATTATATTTAACAATGTTGTATAAAAGTTAATTGCACTCATAAATATGTTTGCTACAGTTTGCAGCCAAAACTAGCTTGTTATGTGCAATAGAAGTGGAGTTCCGAGCATCGATCCACTGTAAGCCATGTGAAGATAGCTGCAAGGAAGCTATTAAATAACATGCTATAAATCTGCATATTAATAAGTTACATAATGATAATCTATCAAATTATACAGCTATACCTGTATATTCATGAAAAAGTGACATAAATAAACCGCACTTATATTACACGCAAAAACAAAAATTAACGTTTTTAAAACAAACATATTTGCATCGTTTGCTCGGATTGTTACGTTCTGATTGTTGCTTTTGATGAAACGAACATCTTCTAGTGGTCCAACACTTTCCACAATATTTTCTGGCCCCAACTTTTATTCTGCACTGCTTAACTAGCCGATATTAGCGTTCAAACAATTTTTTGGCAGAGAAAAACTTTCACTCGCTGCACTTAGCACAAATGCGACACGTAAAAGCTTTGCTCGTTAAGCGTAACCTTTGCCCTAAAATTTGCAAACCGTTTTTATGCATGTTTTTCGAAGTTTTAAGACCGCGTTAAACAAGAAACTACTATTAGCCTGAGACAGTAATTATTTCTATGGCTTTGCTTTGAAAGTTCATCTATCATCGTAAATTTAAACTTTTTTATATATATGCAGGCTACTTCGAAGTGAACAGACCGCGATAAACAAGGAACTAATATTAGCCAGAGACAGATATTAGTTGTTTTTATGGGGTTGCTTTCAAAGTTTTAACAACAAAAAAGCGAAAAGCTTTGGAGTTGGACAAACAGAGAATTGATTGTTAATAATGTAAACGATTCATTATTAATACGATTTTTTGGACACTTTTACTGATCACTTGGTATTATAAGTTCACAAAAATCAAAAATAGTCAAAGTGGCAGTCAAATAGAGGTAGTGTTCAAATGGAGGGTGGAGCTCTATTTTTCAACCTTTCTCTTGTAGTGGGTGTCAAATAGAGGTGGCGTTCAAACATGATTTTTACCTAATCTAGTCTTACACTCTTTTCTTATTTAGAGAAACTGATATCTCCATATAATGTCTGCAATGAAAACTGTGTTAGTAAAATTGGACCCTGAAGCAGAGGGTTCGAGTGACTGTCTCTATCCAACAGGTTAGTTAGAGAGTTCTACTAAACTATGTATATTATGAAGATTATTGGCCTTAAAGGTTGACTTGCAACAAAATTCACATTACAGTTATTTGGTATCAAAAGATTCACCATGTCTTACTTTGTTGTGTTGTAGGTGCAAAATATGTGGAAATGTGACTACAAGCTCTTAAAAGCTCAAAATCGAACAGTTAATCGTCGCCATCACGAAACCGCCGTATATTGGAATACATTTATTTCTCTGACGTAGTCAAGCGATTTGGTTATTGTTTGACACGTGATGTTCTCATGTGAATTGGAAGGCCAATAAAAGGCTCAATATAAAACTTCTCGTAGCACTATTTTATGACAAACACTTCAGGTTTTACCGAAAAGCCCGCATCAAATATAGATATTTGCTATTTTACAAATTTGTTTCGGCTTGGTCTAATCATCTAGTCGTATTCTGATCATGTGACCCATACTTCCTGCCAAATGGCGCGAACAATTTCTGCAGCGTTTTTCAACTATCACAGGTGACTAACAGGCTTCTCATGATTATCAGACAATGATATGCACTCTTTCGAGCTAAGGTTAGAAAATTAAACTAATTTTTACGGTAAGTTTTGAGATATCAGTGCTCAAAGTGACAGCATTACAATGATGATGAAATAGACGCTTAAAGATGTAGTTGCGTCAAAAATGAAATTAGGACCCATAAAAGGCTAAAACATCAGCTACAATTTGATGCCATTTTTGTCTTTGTAGACCAACCCTGTCTAGAGATATATGCGTTTGAATGAGGCCCTCTTTTAAAAAGCTCACGTTCCAGCGGGTGCCAATTTCGTGACGTCACTAGCTTGTTTTCTGAAACGAAACCACGAGCGATAAATATGAGGTCGCTTCGTTAGCCAATCACGATCGCGAAATTTTTATATAGACCGTAATAAATGTTATCACTCGTAAAACGCGTTGTCTGTGATCTCGAAGATTCTCATCGCTAGAGAATTCGTGCTCATCGTTACTGATTCAACGCGTTTCAACAATTACTAAGTTATACATAGTTTTAAAATGGCTTCAAGTTCGAGCAACCGCTACTCAGAGTTATCTGAGCAACGTTTAGTAAAAGATTAGAGTAGACAGCCTATGGCCAAAGCTGACAGGCGTCAGCAGCGTTTTGCTGCAGAAGAAGACAGAATGGAGGTAAATTAAACTTAGAGTCTTCTATACTTTAGTAAATGTAATATTTTTTATAGTCATAAATACATATACTAATTAATAAAATGATAATTCTTTGCTATCTCCAATCATCGTTTCATAGCTTATCTGCCGTTTTACCTAGCTATAATATTTTTTTCGAATTTTCTTTGGTAAATTAGAGTCATGATTACAAATTATTTTCACACGTAGGAAGTGGGTAAAATCGATTGATCATTGCAAATCTTTAATTTCCAGAACCAAAGCTTCGAATCGTTGGCTTGGCGTACTTGTGCCTTTATTAAATGTTTATTCGTTTTTAAAATTACACTCGCAATCTATTTAACTCCCAATTTGGAAGCTGTCAATAGATACGCTTTAGAATGACATATCTATGAATGACATATTTATTGCATCTACTTTGTTTAAATTTACTTGTTTTACTGATTACAGAATGTTTATGTCGTCCCACCAGCCGAAGAAGCTTTGTCAGTGTGGAAACTGCTATAAAGGAGAAAGCAAGACTTGAATGCGTGCTGGATGATGTTTTGTTTGAGTTTGTTGCAGTAGATGAATTTGTCTTATTGTATCAGCTAATACTATGTGAGTGGCCACGACTTGATGAATATTTTTAATAAAAGCTTTATGCCGAGATGAAAATATTTTTGCTTGTAAAAATTATATAATAAAATAATATTGTTGAAGATAATGCAAAACATGATTTGCAGAATATTGTAGTGAATCGGATATGGTATATGGGTGTCCGCAGAACTGGAGAATGTGAGTTCAAATCCAGTTTGCAGCAGACTTCTCATCCTTAAAACTCTATCCCTGTCTATATTCTTTTCAAAGAGGTGGCTTGCTAGTAGTAAGAAACTAGTACGTAGGCAAAAGGTAATAGGCGACATAATGTGGGCGGGGCTTATGGGAGGCTGTATATCGTTTATATGGGTAGCTGCAGAACTGTGCTGATACAAAGACCGCGTTCTACATAAAGTGACTAGACAGAATTACCGTAGACCGGTAGAATTGGTAGTCGGTACCCAAATGTTTACACAACATTTGGAGAAAGTGAGTAGAACAAACTTTCAATT
This sequence comes from Watersipora subatra, assembly GCF_963576615.1. Taxonomy (NCBI): domain Eukaryota; kingdom Metazoa; phylum Bryozoa; class Gymnolaemata; order Cheilostomatida; family Watersiporidae; genus Watersipora; species Watersipora subatra. The sequence continues at coordinate 40,886,896 of NC_088709.1, read as the reverse complement.
TTCGTTATTTGAGGCCTTTTAAACATTCATAATAATGCATCTGTAGCAGGATTTAAAATTTTATTCTAGCCAACACGAGCAAATACAAAATAAGATATATGCCAATAGAGCCGCGTAAGACTAGACTTTTATCGCAAATAGCCGATGTGAATACGAGAGATAGAGAGAGGTTGCCAAACGCGTGACATCATTTTTGGCGAGGCTGGGCACGTTTTTGTGGCCTGAGCGTTTTTACGGTGATCAGATTTTTTCGGTTTTAATCTTCAAATATCTTGGCAATGCGATCGCGTAACACAACAAACAACATATCAACCGATAGAGAAAAAAAAATGCTTTCTTTTAAGATCAACTTAAATTTTGACGCAACTACATCTTTAAGGACAATAGACATGGTTTTATTGAATGCGTGAAGTATGTTTGTGAAAATATTTCGACGAATGAGGTTGCATGAAAGTGTAAACAGAAGCCATCTTGTTCAGCTACATCCCATTTGAGCCGTTTTGGAGAGGGATTCTAATCTACAGCGGTTTCATGATGGCTGCGATTAACTGTTTGTTTTTTAGCATTTAAGAGCTTGTAGTCACATTTCCACATATTTTACACCTACAACACGGCAGAGTAAGACATGGGTGAGTCTTTTGATACCAAATAACTGTAATGTGAATTTTGTTGCAAGTCAACCTTTAAGAATTTTTCCAATATGTATTCATACCTATTTTTTCTTAAGCCATTTAATAGCCATGTTCACTGCATTTATTTCTTATTTATCAATCAAATTATCAAATCACTTTGTGATTTTCTCTATATCTATTTCCTTTTTATCCATGGCTATATATATATATTTCTCAAAGCATGTCGTATGTCTGTATGCATTCTGGCTATAGATATAGCTATAGCGTACGCTGATTATTGTGCCGATGTGGCCATGCGTTATGATGCTTCTGTTAAAAAATATCTTTCATGAGGTTCAATTACTATATCTGGAGTCAAGGCCAATTCTTCTCGCGCGGATAATTATATCGTCTCCGTGGCAAAGCCTCAACATTCTCTCTTCTTTCGGTCAGACAAAGTTCGATATCTCATTTTCACATTTGTACCAGTATCGAGAGGTAATAGTATCGCCATATTCAAAGTTTTGATGGATATCTTCTGATGGAACAGTAACCTTTTTTAAACTCACACTTCTATGCAAGAATAGTTGTTATTAATTCAACATATTTAGGATTTTTATTTTGTTTTCTCAGCTCATAATAATTGCATCATTATTGATACATCCTTTATTGTAATCATAGCAGATCCGACTTCATGTAGCTATTACTTGCTAATTATTTCACATTTACATCTTAACTTTTTATAGTCGCTTTTTTTTTAATTCATTTGACCTGCATGAAACATTTTCCTCATGATATGATGCTTAAGAGTTGTTTGACAAAGCTTGAAAACCTTTAAAGTTGTTTTTATTTTCTCTCTTAATTTATTTCAATTACGCAAAACACTTTCCTCATGATATGTAGTTTGAAAGTTAGAATGGCAAATGTTGCTGTATGTTAAATAAAAATCAATTTTCTGTCCAAAGACTTTTTTATTATCCGGCATTGCGGGTAGCACAGCTAGTATATAAGCAGTATATATATATAGAAGCTGTATAAGTATATAGCTTATATAAGTCTGTCTGCTATTGTTATCTTTTTTATAGGGGTGTCTAGTATAGCTATGTTCTCTGTAAACATACCTTAACACTTCTAATTGAATGCCACTTCTATTGGAATGCCACCTTTATTTGAACGGCACCTCCATTTGACCACCACTTTGACATTATTTGATCTTTATGATTCCATAATAGCAAGTTATCAGTAGAAAAGTCTCCTCCAAATCGTACTAATAATTACTAAGTTACGTCATAAAAGTTAATTCTTTCATTTGGATTGATCCTCATAACTCCTCTTGTATTGCATATAAAGAGTCAGTTCTGGCTGCATACTGTAGCGAACATATCAAATTATCAATGGGTTAATGTCGCAGTCCGATGGAAAGTGCACAATATAGACGACATTCGCTTCGCCTATAGAACTGTTAAATTCATCTTCCCTAAATTCTGATGAGCTTATTGAAGAATACAACGCCAGCCTCTTTTTGAACACCAGTTTCATTTGACCGCCACTATAGAGGAAGGGTTGAAAAATAAAACTCCATGGCATTCAAATATATAGGTTTTACTGTATATTATATCCCCATGTCTACTATAACCATTTCTGCTGGAATCATAGTGTATTGTAACTACATACTATTCTATTGTGATGCTTTAATCAGCTTAAAGTACTGTTTAGCCTGGTCCTTTTGTGTAGCTCCACTAAAACGATGTTTTCAGGTAGTAAATTATCAATACTTTATATTGTAGATATCGAGGTGAAAGTAGAACCTGGTGATACTTCAGTCAACAATTACAGTAATGAAGGTAATTATACAGAAGGATTTTTCATGATAATTATGAGTACCAGTACTGTATTGTCCTATTAGGAGACTCCGGAACCATCCGGAGCACTTTTCTTCTGTCAAAATCTCGGAAATTGCGAAATCGGCATTGCGTACATCGTGGAAGTCATTACGTGCCACTAAAATTCACAGGCCCGTATTCCCTAAGGCGGCTGGGCAGCTGAGTAGCCCCAACCTTTTAGTGATCTTCGGCGGCTAATTAGTAAGAATTTCAGTCTAAGCTCATTCACTTGGAATTTCCAACAACTAATTACCTAGCGCTCTAGCGCAACGTTGCGCTCTAGCAACTGGCGATGAAGTGGAGAGGCTCACTAATCTAGTATTGGTTTTGCCTGCCACCAATGCAGTAGGAGAGAGCTACTTTTCTGCATTGAAGCGAATCCAAAGATTGATGAGGAACACCATGGGGCAGGCTGTCTAAATAATCATCTAATGTTACACAGGGCCGTATCCTCCTATACTGCAGCTACTGCCATGGCAGTACATTTTTTTGAGACTCAAATTCCCGAAATTCACGTCATTTTTGCTTGATTTTAACATTTTGGCTGGGGAAATGACCAAAATGTCGTTTATTGGTTGCGTGGGGAAACGGTTTATAAAGCTGCCGTCTCGTAACGGTAAACAAAGGATATGAATGCTAGTAAGTTTTAAATATCATCAACAAGATATTAGTCGATAAATTCAAATATGAAACGATTATCCGAAAGGCGTTGCTTTGTGCTAAAGAAATCGCGCCTCTTTGAAAAAGAATAAAAGCTGGAAATACCAGTCAACATCGGCTCGACTTTCAAAACAGTAAAATAAAATATTATTTGATCCTCCGATCATAAGTGATTTTTGGTGTGATTAGAATAATAATAATTTAGATGATAGACGGGATGTAAACTTTTTAGACTTTTATAATACTTGGAATATGCAGAGAAAAACGATCGTTATGGTAGCTCGCACGGCATTTTTATGCTACCGAAAGGAATGCTTTCAAGCATTTCTTACAGAGACATTTGTACATGGTTGTTTTTTTGTAGTAGTAGATATGTAAATGAATGCTTATGTACAAAAGATTTTGTTCACAGAAATAAATTAAGTTTGAGCTGTGCATGTAACATGCATAGCTAAAACCAATGATATACAGCCCCCATGGGGGCTGTATACATGGGGGCTGTATGTCATTGCTCAAACTTAAATTTACTACTACTTGCTCGGTATTATAGACTATAGTATAAGTGCATTATTTTTAACATGGTGCTCTATTAATTTTACTTTTTAACTTTACAATATTATTTAATTAAATTATTTCTACTCCTATTAGGAGACTACTCATCTCCTACACCATTCATCATTGTACCCGGTGATAATTCTACCTCATGCTAGCTGTGACCAACCCCTTTAGCAGCTATCATTCACATTATATTTTTAATAAGCGTTGTTAAAGACAATCTCAATAAACAGTTTTATATTTAGAAAACTAGATTATAATGTCAAATTTGCTGTTAGAACATGTGCCCCATCAGGCGCCAAGTGTGCTAGATTTGCACCATTTTGACTAGTTATACTAAAAGTTTTTCCAGGGGAGAACCCTCGGACCCCCTCCACCCCCCACCCTCCCCACCGAGAGGGTGCTCAGTACCCTTTTTGGACTCTCCCCGCAGTACCAATTTCAAACAGGTGGATACTGCCCTGATGTTACACATATAAAAAGATGATGAAATAGATACAGAATCAGTTGTAAAATATTTCTGCCATGGACACATTGACAGAAGAAGAGCTTTTTAAAAGACAAGTTTCAAGCTACAACAATCAATCTTCTATGTGCACATGTACATGTATGTTTGTGTTTGCAGGCCAAGTTTGTTGCTCATTGTATTCCTACGTGGCCATAATTTAAACATAGTAAGTTTTAAGCAGGCCAAGTAATTTATTTGTTGTCTTTCCCTGGTGCATGAAATATATTATTTAAACTTACTTATGTAACTGAAACAGGTGCTCTTAAATTTAAATTTTAAAAGACAAGTGTCAAACTATAACTATTAATCTTCTATGTACACATGTACATGTATGTATATTTAGGAATATAAATGTAAATATACATATATATGGTTACAACTCAAAACCATATAATTCTGTAGCTAGCTCTCTTTGCAAGACTTGAAATGACTCAACTTGGGAGGACCTGGATATCCACCTTAAAGGTTGACTTGCAACAAAATTCACATTACAGTTATTTGATATGGAAAGATTCACCATGTCTTACTCTGTTGTGTTGTAGGTGCAAAATATGGGAAAATGTGATTACAAGCTCTTAAAAGCTCAAAAACGAACGGTTAATCGCAGCCATACGAGACCGCCGTAGTTTGGATTATCTTTCCAAAACGACTCAAATGTGACGTAGTTGTGGTAGATGGTTTCTGTTTACACTTTCATGCAACCTTATTCGTCGAAATATTTTCACAAATATACTTCACGCATTCAATAAAACCATGTCTATTGTTCTTACGCGTCTGTTTTATCGTCATTGTAATGCTGTCACTTTTAGCACTGATATCTTATAACTTACCGTAAAAATTTGTTTAATTTTTTAGCCTTAGCTTGAAGGAGTACATACACTATCATTGTCTGATAATCATGACGAGCCTGTTGGTCACTTGTGATAATCGAAAAGTGCTGCAGAAATTATTTGCGAATTATTGGGTTACATGATCAGCTTATGACTTGCCGATTAGACTAAACCGAAACAAAACTGTAAAGTAGCGAGCATCTATATTTGATACGGGGTCTTTGGTAAAACCCGAAGTGCTTGTCATAAACTAGTACTACGATAAGTTTTATATTGAACTTTGTATTGGCCTTTCAATTCACGTGAGAACATACGCGACAAGACGATAACCAAATTTTGTGGCTACGTCAGAGAAATAAATAGATTCCAATCTACGGCGGCGTTTCGTTTTTGAGCTTTTAAGAGCTTGTAATCACTTTTCCACATATTTGGAACCTACAACACAAGTGAGTAAGACATGGTGAATCTTTTGATACCAAATAACTGTAATGTGAATTTTGTCGCAAGTCAACCTTTAAATGATACAAGATACACTTTAAAATGCTCTAATTTTGCTCTTAATTCTCAAAATTTTCTCGGGGGAGGGCCCCCGAATCCCCCTTCTCTGGGAGGGCGCTTTTGCTCCCCTCCCAGACTCTCCCCGCACGGCCGAGTCGGTCTTCAGCAACTACTAAATGACAGTCTCCTGACCACTTTTTTTTGGACAATACAGCCCTGATGAGTATTCATTGTATATACCTAAAGCTTCTGAAAAACTCTCATCATTATTGTAGCAGTTGCAGAAGTAAAAACAGAACCAGGATCTGATGATGGTCCTGATAATCTCTACCCAACTGGTTAGTTAAAGATTTATCAAATAATAGTGATAACTGTTTTTGATAAGCTCTGATGCTTCTGAGTTAGTTGAATGAATATGATAATTACTTTCCTCTATTGTCTCACCTACTGGTTTGTTGGTAAAGAAAAAATACTAAATCTTACCCGAGTTACAGTTTAAGTGTAAATTCTATGAAGGAATTCTTAATTTAACTAGTTTTAGAATTTGATACTACAGATACATGAGAGCTAATAAAATGCGAGCTATTTTCTCAACGTTTGCAGAAAGTAGATTAGGTTTTAATCACATATAATTTCTTTAGCAACTTTGTTTAAGATTTCTTTTGTATAAATCTGATAATTCAATTTACCGTAAAACCTCAATATACTTCCATAGCGCTCTATTTTTCAACCCTTCCGCTATAGTGGCATTTTATAAGAAGTGACGCTCAATTAAAGGGTGGTGCTGTATTTTTCAACCCTCCTATAGTGGCATTCAATAGAGGTTTTACAATATCCTGATAAATTGTTTATATTATAGATGTTGAATATAACCCAGAACTAGAGAGTTCACCAGTCAACACAAACTGTGATGAAGGTAAATACGGTATTACTTTAATGGATTGAATAACAGGACATCCATGTAGTTGCATTTGTAGTGCTGTAGCAGTAGTAAGCGTGTGATAGTCATGTAGCATGCAGTATAATTGCATTGTATACTTGCGCTACTGCACAGTAGACACGTGTATATAAGTACAACTATTTTTAATGCAAGATAAGCAGTATTGGTACTGCCTACCACACAGTGTGTATTGCTAGATGCAGTGGTTGGTGCATCGCTAGTGCACATTTCGTAAGGCTAGATACAGCATAAACTTTTGAATAACACTGCACATATATGCACAGCATTTTTACATGAAAACCCGTCACAGAATCAAGTGTTGAGGTGATGTCAATGCAACCACAAAATAACCGCCAGATATGAATGCTAGTCAATATTGAGTATGAGTGAGTAAATTGATCACTATTAGCATGTTGTATACAGTTGCATTGAGAATCTATTAAGGTTTTAATTTGTAATTTTAATGAGAATATACTGCAATTATCCCAATTTTATAGGAATGGTGATAATGCCTGACTTCCTATTTCGAAATGATATGGGAGTTAGAGCACAAGCTCATGGGCTTGCTAAACATAACACCTGATATTTGATACAAGGATGGGCAGATGTGGTGTCAATTGATCTACAGTATCAACTAAAGCGCAGTTGCGGTGTACATACAGTTTAGGTTTTGTATAATGCGCATTCAGTGTATGTATGAGTTGCTGGTTTTCACAGATTGCATATTGGAAGTAAATAAGCCGTAGAGTGCAGTGGAAAACTTGCAACAGAAGCACAGTTGCAGCAGCAGTAAGTCTGCTGATCATTAGAAATATATAAAGCACTTTAAAATTACTGCGTACTGCAATGCAATGATGTAATGTAGTTCCAATACATCACAATCCTGTTGTCGCCTTTTGATCATGTAGTGAATAGTCCGGTCATAGCATCTGATGATGGTTGCTCTAAAGATGGAATTGTTTGATAGCATCTGATAGGCATTTAGCCATTTTATACACAGGTAGACAAGCTATAGCATCTGGTATATATTTGTTTAGTAGCCAAATTTTTGGATAGCAGGACAATAGTATTTATTGGTGATCAAGCAGTGATAAAAAAAACTGTTTGGTCATATTATCTGGTGGCTTCTATTCTGGTAGACATTACATTCACCCGAAAAAATCAACACACAGCATCTGGGAGGCAGGCGGATCCAAAAAGAGAGTTGTCTCTCCTGCGCGAAAACATTACAATTTGATTGTAATTACCACTAGATCGTTGCACACTACTTCTGTGAAAAAGACATCTGACAAGTGTATTTTGTTAGTTTAAAACTTCCTGAGCTGCAGTCTGGGCAAAAACCAAATGGTTTTAATCGTTTGAGGCGTGGGATCAAATGGCTCAAAGGCAATCCCCAATCATTATTGGCTTTTCCTACATCACATTTCTCTACGATTAACAACAAAATTGTTTTGCATTTAGCTACTACTGCCAATTGTCGAAGGGTGAAAAGCTTTCGTGATTTAGCTTGGTTTTTCAGATCAACTCAGATTTGCCTTCTCTTGGGGAATGTTCTTTTTTAAGATGCCTCAGCAAAACTTTCATCCATGCTATGCAGAAGGGTTGGTATCCACTATCTAGTGAAATTGGTAGGTTTTAGTACAGCGATGTTGAAGTTATTGTCAGTCTGCAAGTTGGTGATTATCTTCCAGGATGAATTTATTCGCGGATTACCTTTTTCATGCATATTCACGAGCTGATTTATTCGCGGGTGAACACAATCACTCTCTATTAAGAGTTAACTCTATTGCAACTAGCAACAGAGTGAACCCTTCGCATGCGCACACCGCATATTCAGGTTAATATTTAGCTTACAACTACGAGTCGATCATGCTAAGCTATAAATTTCTTGCTGCTTTCAGAGGGTTTCACGAATATTTATCGATTTGGAGGCCTTTGATGAACCAACAACTTGTGGTAAGTAGTGAGTTTTTTCAAAACTATTTACTAAATTAATTAATTGATTTTCACTTTGGTAATCACAGATTTATTTTTTCCATACCTACCGCTTCGTTATTTGTTTTAGGGTGAGAGGGAGCCCAATAATCTGCACCGACCCATTTTCAGTAAAGCCCGTAAACGCAGACAGCACAACGGTTGGTCATCTACCTCGTGAAATAGGTAGAGTAAGCAGCTTTGTCATCATAGACAGAGGCACAATGACTGCAAGGGTGGTGGATGTCATTCCGAGCAGATCACCAATAATTCAGGGAGGTCTTGAAATTGAGGTAGATGTGACCGCAGCTGCTAACGAAGAGAATATATCTGTTTTAAAAAAGGAACAAGAACGCCGTTACGAGCACAAATTTTTGGCCAACCGGCAGAACTTTGCAATAGTAAGCCACGAGGAGAGTTCTGACGATAACTCCCTTACTAGCCATGTAGTAGCGAGAATATCGCTTTCATCATCTATCCAAGACAGTGAGAGCGATGTAAAGCTACCATTACCAAAATAACTAGCCAGAGAGCACCATTACACGCTAGTATTTACTTATCAAGAGTATCAGTTTAATTTTATTGCCAGATAACCGCCATATGAGCTAAACGTTTTTTTTATTCCATTCATTGTTTGTAAAATTTTATTTGTATTTGAAATATTTTATTTCTACACTCAAGTTTGTAATAAATTATAATATATCTGTACATGAAATAGAATATATATAATATAATCATGTTTGCTGCAGCCATATCAAGGAGTTGTTGTTGATGAAAAGGTCTAGGTTAACTGGTTGCTTCTCTGCCAATATTCCTGCCTTGGTGAATACTACTACTTGTCTTTAGTTTTCATAATTGGAATAGGTTATGTTTCATTCTCAATCTGCAGTAAACACAAAATAGAAAAAATTTTAGTAAGTGTAAAGGAAGTACAAAAATAATAGCTGAATTATTTAATGAAAGCTATCAATTTTTAAACTAGAGAATGAGCTAACACAGTTAAATATGGAAAAACGTATCTGCACTGCAAATCAAATACATACCATAATGTCCAGATTAGAATCATTATCGTCATCACTTTTGGCATTAGAGGTTGATGGAGTTGACTTCAATGTAAAAAACCTGTGGGAGATATTTTTGCGATGACGACGCCATGCCGAATAACTTGTGAGAACCTTGAATAATTTTGTAAAGAAGTGTTATGCATTGACAATGGGATTAACTCGAAGCCCCGGCGATGATTTTAAAAAAGTTTTGGAACTCGGCTACGTTTAGACCTTTTGCTTAGCGGCCATTTTTGCGATGACGCCATTCTGCATAACTTGTGACAGCCTTGAATAATTTTGTAAAGAAGTGTGATGCATTGACAATGGGGTTAACACGAAGCCCCGGCGATGATTTTAAAAAAATTTTGGATTTTGGCTACGTTTAGTACTTCTGCCTAACGGCTAGTTTTTAATTTGAGGCAGTAGTTATTCTCTCTTGTGTTTAAAAATAGAACTAATTATTATTCGAATTCAATAATTCGCGGAATTGACTGTTCGCAAAATCGCGAAATTTATATATCCATCGAATATTTTCATCCTGTAGGGTATTTAAGTCTTATGATGTGCTCTTTACCTGGCCACTTGACAGATCTCATGAGATCATCAGATAGAAGATGTAATGTGCACCGGTCTAGTAGTGCAAAGACTTTCTCTACATGATTAAATTTGTTGTTCCTACTGTCCACCATGGTGCTCAGTTACGTGGCAAAAATCTTTACACACCAGAGAAGATGCAACCGGCGCATCATTTCTACTTTGAGACTATTTTGTTCACGTTGGTTCGATTCTTATCTTCTCTTGCACTACTTGATAACAAACACGGACTACATATTCCATTAAATTTCTTTAGCTAAAATTTAACTTGAATGGAGTACCATTCAAAAGATCATTTTGTATCATTTGTTCGTAAGGTGTATACGATTTTAGATCATTTTTGTTCTCTCCAAGCAATTCATCTACTTTGTAGCATTAATATGGTTGTGCTCTGTGCGATTTTCTTAAAATCTTAATCGTATCCAACATGTATGTGTCAATATTTCCTAGTGGTCAATGTTTGAGTAGATTACGGAATCTGATTAGGTTGGACGCACTGTCACTCATAGGTTTTCCAATCTATTTGTTACTCACCTTTGTCAGTTTATCTATACACCCATCTAGTTAAAAGTATCACTTGTTTTCGTTAGACACTTTTTTCTGTACAAAAACAGTGAAACTCGGATAACTCAAACTTCAAGGGACCGAGCAAAAGTGTTCGAGTTATTAAAGCGTTCAAGTTATCAGGACAGTCATAAGTGCACGTATTTATCAGTAGATACATGTACATATACAAACTATATATAAATCAAAAGCATAGATTGCTTGTTGCAAGTTAAAGGGTCTCTCGTGTGCAGTTTTAAATATTTTTAATCAGAAAGTATAGATATTTTTCTATCACTTGAGATTTGTTTGTTGTTTTAGGTGATGCGACTGCTAGGACGCTCTCAGATTAAAATTGGCAAAACTTGATCGCGGTTAAAACGCTCAGAAAAGATACATACGTATTTTTCTACCGAGCATTTTAACCAAGATCAATTTTGCAGTAAGTCAGTTATTACAAAACTGCTTTACTATTAAAAACCCATTATCGATTTTGCCGATTTTACTTTAAATTTATCCGAATTTTACCTCGCTATTCTTGCTTTCGGAGGGTTATCGCTAAGCGGATGTTTGGTAAAATTTGATTTTTGCAAACCTTTAGAAAAATCATTAATGAAAATATTTTGCCGATGTTGGTAATAACGAGCCCTAAGAACTACTAAAAGTCGATGTTTATCTCTATGGCTTGGAATAAAGTGATATTCTAAAGCGAAAGTAACAACCATCTCGGTAGCCGTTTGGTAAAAAACTGTTCGAGTTAACGGAGTTTCGGTCGAGTTATCTAAAGCCATTTATCATTGCGTGGGAACGGACCAAACAAATACCTTGAGTTAACCGTGTTTTTGAGTTATGCGAGTCATCCGAGTTTCACTGTATATGGGGTTGATTGTATTCCTTGTACTAGATCAAGTGGTGTCATTGCATAAGGCTGTAATTACAGTTTCTGTGACTTGTTGCCATTGATCAATACGCCATTTGCAGCTACAATAATACTTTGATCAATCTCTCAGAGCTATCATCCTTGTTTAGTACATTTAGTTCTCCTTGATGATGACTTACCTTTTTGCTGGTGTTTTCTACAAACATTTGCTAATAGCTACTCATAAAGTCATGTTTTTTGGTGTCCTAATAGAAAATAGTTTTTCTATTTGGTAATTCCTGTAGCTGTTTGTGATAAACACACTGTCTCCATATTTATCTTTTCATACACGAAGACTATCAGGAAGCTCAAAGCTTCTTTTATACAGTCTAAATTTTATTTTGAGCTGCAGTTTTACTGCAAATATGCAGTTTTACCTAGCTAGTTCGGTTTTGCCAGGCTGCCATCTCAACATGAGTATAGCTAGTTTTAATCATTATACATGTATATTGGTTACAAGGATCCAACTCATTGTCAACACAATATCTTCAGTCGTCATAGTCATTTTTACTTGTATTAGTTATTGGAAATTGGCTTATTTTCACTTTTGCAATAAGTTGAAAGAAAGTAACATTCTGGAGAATCATTTGAAAAAATATAGATGACAAGAGGCTGTCAGTTTGTTTGAGTTGTGATCATGTTTAGCTCCTGGTTTTTTATGAAGAAGTTACTAAGCATAAGAAACCAGCTAGTGGCTCAAACCGAAGGTTGACTAATGTCTTCAGACAATAAAGTTGTATCTCTATCAGTTTGTCACATGATGAAATTTGCCTATTTGATTCAAGTTGATTACATTTAGACTGCACTCGGGCTAACTTTTGATCAAACATTCTCTGAACTTTATTTTTCTATCCATTTTAAATTATTTAGTGGTTTTCCCTCTTCTCTTTATATTAGAATTCACTGGTTGCTCATTCCTAAACCTAACAAGTTTACTTTACTAGTAATACGTACTAGCTTATTGCAAGTACATTTCTGATGAAACAGTGCTGACTATATGAACTTATTTAATAAGGATAGATAGACTCGAATGTCACACAAAACTTCCTAACACAAAAAAGGCATGCAGACGTAATATTGTTATTTGACTATTAAGGATGTGGATGTTGTAACTTGACACGAGATGCATGACACAAATAGCGAAATATTTAAATTTAATCATCCAAGACATCTTTTCATACTAAATTCTTTACTTTTGACAGCTGGTCAATATTAGCACATTTCAAGGTTTGTGCCTGAACTTACATCTCATGTTTGTAGTGTTACATAAATTAGGTGTTTTTGTGATGAGAACTCTAAAAATCTTATATTACTTGTAGAGTTTAAGTGACCTTTCATGACAACAATACTTACCTATATTTGGTACCACCAAGCCTGTGTGCCAAACAAACTCTCACACTGTCAACTTTTATTATAGGTGATTATTCTGGTAGATTTACTCACCGCAGTACTCGGAGAAGAGACATGAAGACTTCTACTGGAGAGGAGCCTTTTCAGTGTACAACGTGCAGTAGGAGGTTTACTCAACGCTGTACTCTAACAATTCACATGAGGACTCATACTGGAGAAAAGCCATTCCAATGCAAGATTTGCAGTAGGAGGTTTTCTCAACGCAATAGTCTAACAATTCACATAAGGACTCATACTGGAAAAAAGCCGTTTCAATGCAAGATTTGCAGTAGCAGCTTTGCTCAATGCAAAACTTTAACAAATCACATGAGGACTCATACTGGGGAAAAGCCATTTCAATGCAAGATTTGCAGTAGCAGGTTTGCTCAATGCAATACTCTAACAACTCACATAAGGACTCATACTGGAGAAAAGCCATTTCAATGCAAGATTTGCAGTAGCAGCTTTGCTCAATGCAAAACTTTAACAAATCACATGAGGACTCATACTGGGGAAAAGCCGTTTCAATGCAAGATTTGCAGTAGCAGGTTTGCTCAATGCAATACTCTAACAACTCACATAAGGACTCATACTGGAGAAAAGCCATTTCAATGCAAGATTTGCAGTAGTAGTTTTACTTTGCGTGGAAGTCTAACAAGACATATAAAGATACACAATAGAGAGAAGTCATTTTAATGTAAGATGTGCAGTAATTGCTTTGCTTGTAAGACATTTTTGAGACACACCTTTGTATGCTGGTATGCGTTTAAATACTCCCATATATTCTCATTTGGCTTTGTAAAAATTGTATGGTGGCTTGTCTTTTTGTTATGTGATCATATATGATGCATATTGAACGATAATATAACTATTTGTAAAAAACAAAGTGAGTATTATATTTGATAAAAATAAGATGTCCAATAAATGATAAGCTTTGGTTCTATCTGGGTGAACCAAATCAAACATGACTGACGACTTCGTGCTTTTAGCATATATCGAGCTTATTCTTCCGACAAAGCAAGCATTTGATTGGTTGCTTCTGTTCTTAAATAATTCATCTAGAACACAATTATTTCCCCACCTACATCGTAATAGTTCATGCAACAACTATGGTTTCTTATTGCATTTATTAGAGTTATTCCTAGATTCTGTAGTTTAAGTCCAGCCTCATTGTGTACCCTAGATTAAAGTAAAGTTAAGGTAAAGGTTAACCCTAGTATCGACCAAACCGATGTCATCACCGGTATCGACTGATTTCACCTAAAGCAGGCCAATCAGATCGTCCCTTACAATATTGATTTATAGTTCACACTAGCCGTACCACCCGGCATTGCCCGGGTAATAAAAAGTATTTGGACAGAAAATTGATTTCTGTTTAGCATATACAACATTTACCATTCTAACATTTAAACTTTGTATCATGAGAGAAGTATTTTTGCTCAGTTCAGATGAATTAAGAAAAAAATAAAGCAATTGTAAAGGTTTTCTAAAACAACTAAGTTTTTAATTTAATAACTTGAAGGCAGTGTTTCGTTGAAATAAATTAAGAGGAAAAATAGAAATGTAAATGTGAAATTGTTAGCAAGTAATGGCTAAATAGAGTCTGTTTTGCTACGATTACAATAAAAAGTTATTTGGTATACAATTATATGATTTTAGTTCGTTTCAGTGTTAGCATGCGGAAATTGGCGTGCCAATTTTTGCACGCCAGTGTTGGCATGTGACAATATCGCAGACTATAGGCATACATAGAGTGGTGTAGAAAGTACTAGAAACCCACAGTAATTATCTAATGCGTCTATCTAATTATCTAAATCTAATCACCTCCTGGTAAAATCAATCATCATTAAAGAATAGTAACAAAATAATATGTTAACCTTAGTTAACTATATGTACCTACAATGACTTTAGTGTGTGCTGTGGTTATGATCTGCAAGATAATATAACATTACAATGTACCTACTAAGTCGAGAGTTCTTACCTTTGAGACAGACTTAGTACACAAATCGCCAAATTTTAATTGCGAGATAAAATAATTGTTGATACCTTGTGGCGTAAAAATGTCGCAATAGCAAAAGAAATAACGAAAAAGCATTGTTTTTCCTAGAGTTTGACGAAAAGTACTTTATAACAGGGGCATCGTAGCGCGTGGGCACACTGCTCAAATAATATGTCATTTAGCGTGATCATACGGTATAGTGTATATGATAGGGGCTTTGATCAATATTCCTTGTATATCGCAGTGGTAGAGCGCACAGGGTTGGCGTAATATTTCCCAAGGCGTCTTTTACCGCCCCATGAAAAACTCACTGTTCGTCCAAAAACGGGCAAAACTAAAAAGTTAATCTTCGGCCGAATTATACTCTAAATTCTTATCAAAGTAATTATTGTTTACAAAAATGTTTGGATAAAAAGTTCTGGCATTATAATATTTCCCATTATCCCCAGTTTTTCTCAGGAAGAATGCCAACCCTGAGAGCGTGTGGATTTAGAACTCGCGGTTGCAATCTCCGTCAGTTCAAGTCCAAAAGAATGTGGAATTTTAATAGCTATAGCTGGACACGCACCAAGACATAAGCACCGAAACACACACAAAGCGAAATGCTGACACAGTTATACGCTAACACCGACACACTGAGACGCAGAGACACACACCGACACAGAAACACATCTACACAGAAACACACCGACACAGAGAAACGCACCGACACAGCAAAACGCATCGATACAGAAAACACCCCGACGCAGAAAAACGCACTGACACAGAAAAACTCAACAACGCTCAAAAAACTCATCAACACACAGAAAAACACTCACAAAAACACACACACACACTCACAGAATAAACAATCATAGGAAAACACATACACGCAGCACACGCTCACACACACAGGTGCACGCAGAGGAGTGCACACGCACCTGCACACACACTCACACATACACATACACAGGTGCAAACACAGAGAAGTGCACACGCACCTGCACACACGCGCGCACGCACACACACACAGGTGCAAACACAGAAAAGTGCACACGCACCTGCACACACACACCACACGCGCGCGCGAACGCACGCACACACACACAGAAACCCGCACACAGAAACCCGCACACAGATACACGCACACACAAACACGCACACAGAAACACGCACACACAAACACGCACACAGAAAATTAATGTGCTAATAATCTTAATTGAAAAAGTATTAAATGATTATCTTTATTTAATAAAAACAACTTTGTATACATGAAACTAGGCAAGCTTAATTTTCTATACTCATTTAATGTTACAGAAAGAATTATTTACAGACAAGGTGAATATTAGCAACATAATGAAAAAATAATACCTTTGATGGCAGTTCTCGTTTTTTAAATATATCTCCTCGGTACCATAGAACCATGATGCCACTTTTCTAAGTTGTAAAGCTTACATTTATGGGTCAAACATTTACAGACCAAAGCTTTACTACTGAGCTGCATTTCAGTCTTTTCATTTTAGCTTTTAATTGTCATTCAGTTCATTTATTGCAAAGATGAAGCTGCCTGCTCTTGGTATGGCTTTGCTTTAATAAAATTACTTTTACAATTTCACAAAAAAACTAATCTTGTACTGTACTTAATTAAAATACCTCAACTGTTATAGTTTGATTGCATGATAAATAAACCTAAAATATTTTAGGAAAAAGACTTGGCAAGCACGAGATAAGCTAATATGTCTCTTATGTCTAACTAGTTAAAATTCGCTTAGTGAGAAACCTCATATAAAGGGAGTTGTCTGCTTTGTTAACCAATGAGTTGTCCTCTCTGCTAAAACTAGTGAAAGAAAGCTCCGCCTTTCTGTCGTAACGATCCAAACAATAACACATGTTATATTGTAGTAACAGTAGAGCGTGCTTGAAACTCAGCATTGAGTTTAGTACAAATTTTCTCAGGAAGTTGAAGTAAGGAAACTGGTACTCAAAAAATTAGAACACTAAGGTAATATTGATTTTTAGACCATGGCAGAGAGCTTAAATGTCTTTTTATTAGCATAAAGTACACGGAATTGTATTTGCTTTATCCTACTCACAAATTTTATTTGTGAGTAGTCATCTTATTTGCAGTTTTTGCCCTTAGTGTTTCTTTGCATATACGGTAGTACAAGATTTTTTGGCGGAACCTCAAAAAGTTTGCTGTTTGAATTTGGGAAAAAATTTATTTGGTGGCAGTATAATTGGTTTTATTATTTTAATTTGTGTCAAAATGAAGCTTAGCTTTACATCTATTGTGTGGCCTTAAATAATGAAAATGCTGCTTAGTTTACGCGTAGGCCTAGATTACGAGTGTTAGTTGTTACGAGTGTTGCTCTCTTGAAGCAATCGTCTTATAATAGACCAAAAACCCCTTATTTTCTGTCTTTATTGACTTGTTTAACTTGCATAATTAATTGTCTTATTGATTTAATCAAGTCGTTTATTTGTTTGTCTCGTAAAAGAAAAAAAAATATTGGTACATAATGACATCTCTATAATGCACCCATCCGGGCGCCAATGAGATAATATAGTAGACTAGACTAGATTGTTAGCGTTTCATCCATTGCATACTAGTATATGTATCAGAAATCCGGAAATGTGGTCTATTGTCGTATTTATTGCAGCAGTAATATACTCTGCACGCACTGTGTTTGTATTTTGAGATAGATTTTACCACAAGGCAGTTAACAAATCACAACGCGGTATTTATTGTTTTAGTTTTTGAATTTCAAACTAACTCTTACCATAATTTGACTTACGTTTTTACTATGAGTATTTAAAACTGTAGGAACAGTGCCAATACTCACCAATTTGTTGTTGCAAGTTAATAGGCTATCGGTGACGTAATTTAGGCTATTTCTATAGAAGTTCGACAGAATCTCCAGACATACAATTGTGAGGATGTATTAATGCCATGAACAGATTACTAAGTTTTACAGACCATATAGCTTAGTTTATAGTTAATTAAATACTTATAACGATACGGATATGCATTTGTGATTGAGCAGCACTAGTGTTCCTTCATGAGCATGACACACATGCGTAAACTACTCCAAATTAAAGCAGTTTTTTATATTGATGTTTGCAAAAATATTTTGTTGATTGCTATTACGCCTCCCTTTAGATGAGTTTACTAGTAGCAGCACCAATGTTCCTTCAAATGTATAGCAACATGCTTAAACTCAATCCAAATTTCAAGCCAAATTGAAACAATTTTTATAATATTTTAAAGAAACTCTAAAACTAAAAACTTTTTGCGTTATAAATAGAAATCCAGTATAGCCTACATCATTCAATACTAGGGAATATCTTGGGACTGACGGATGAAGGATTTGTTTAATATTAAAAAGTACACACTAGGTAGAAAGTAGGAGATTATAAGTAAACTCCAGAAACAGCCTTTGTTGTCCTGTAGTTTTGAGTTTGTGGACAATAGGAGGATGTTCATGGACTTCATTTACTAATGACAAGTGTTAATCTGCCCTAGACATGGAATCACAAAATTCAAAGCATTATACATGGATGGATAAAACTGAAACTACATTTCCATCTATATACAGTGCATATAGTTTTAATGTTTATTTGTCATTTGTTAGTCTGTCGTCCAAATGTCCAGTTATAGCGCCAAAGTTTTAAGAATGGAAAAACCTGCTTTGCACTGGAATTGAACTTGGAAACCTCAGTTCTACTGACAGGCCACAGCTTACTTGCCATTATATGGAATAATTGTGCACATACTTGTTACACCTACCAATTTTAATGGTGGTTAAAATACCGTACTTTTCGGACTATTAGCCGCTACTTTTTTCTGATGATTTGAGCCATGCGGCTCATATAAGGGTGCGGCTATTCTGTGGCTTTTTCTTTGACCGCTAGGGCGCATTAATCATAATCTACGGTTAGTGCGCCTCTAGCGATGAAAGAAAATACAAAACAATGCCTAACGATACTGTTCCTTTAGGCACTAGGTTAAAAAGCGTCGGTTAATATGAAACAGTGCCGTTAGACACCGTTCCGTTTTAACCAGCAAAATAGCTGCCGTGTTAAAAAGCACCATCCTGAGTTCTGCGGCCTATACAAAGGTGCGGCCTATGTATTGTTTTATTATCGTTTTTTGGAAAATAAAGCAGATGCGGCTTATATAGGGGTGCTGTTTATAGTCCGAAAAGTACGGTACACATGCTTCAGCTAATACTTTTGAACTACTACAAGAAAATATGTGCCCGGACTTTCCTAAAAATGCTATAAATATGTGTATAACTAAATATAATTAAACTTCTAGCTCATACAGAAAAAACCTGCATTTAAAATTATAACGGTAAATGTTGTATAAGTTGTGATAAACACTTTTTATTACTACTACTTATTATTATACTTGAACTAGCTGTACTACCTGGTGTTGCTCATAAAATTGATTTGTATTTAACATATAACAACATTTACCAACACTTTACATTTAACAACACTTGCAATTCTAACTTTCAAACTACATATCATGAGAAAAATTTTATGTGTAGTTGAAATAATTTAATAGAAAATACAACTGTGAAAGTTTTCCAACATTGTCAAACACCTGTAACTTTCAAACTTCATATCAATAGGAAAATGTTTTGTGGAAATCTATTAAAAAAAATAAAACAACTATAAAAAGGTTTAGATGTAAATGTGAAGTAATTGGCAAGTAATAGCTAAATTAAATCTGTTTTGCCACGATTACAATATAAGATGATTCGATAATGTTACAATTAATATGAACTGAGTAAACAAAATAAAAATTCTGAATATTTGGAATTAGTAATAACAATTCTTGCATAAAAGTGTGTGTATAAAAAAGATTACCGTTCCACCAGAAGCTATCTATCAAAACTTTGAATACGACGATACTGGTACAAATGTAAACATGAGATATCGTACAGTCTTTTTCTGAACGAACGGATAGAGAATTTTGAGGCTCTTCCCACGGAAACAATATATTTATCTGCGCGAGAAAAATTGGCCTTGAACGCAGATATAGTAATTGAACCTTACAAAAAATATTTCTTAAATGTTGACCTGCAACAAAATTCACATTACAGTTATTTAGTACCAAAAAGGTTTACCATGTCTTACTCAGCTGTGTTGTAGGTTTCAAATATGTGGAAATGTGATTACAACCTCTTAAAAGCTCAAAAACAAACAGTTTAAAAAACTGGTCATAGGTTGGAATCACTTTATTTTGATGACGTACTGAACTCTGGTTATGACGCCTTGTAGGCTCAATGAGAGAGCGTCTGGATAAGATACTTACGGATGCATTCGTAGTGAGTTCAAATCCATCCAAACACGGAATTTTAATTCCAAGATTTTGATAGCTATAGCTGGAATAGCACATATATGACCAACTTTTAGAAATATATATATATATATCCAACAACTTGAGATCCCGTACTTGGATAGCCACAGTTTGACAAGAACAGAATTATCAATGCCTGTATAGCATTAACAAAACAAGAATGGAATATTATTAAACCTAATTTAGTAATGTTCAGATATTGGTTCTATTCTGATTACCTATTTGCCTACCTAACTTGAAAGTACTCTATAAGATATTGCTAACAAGACTGGATTCATACATACGAGTGACATGCCTGAAAAACACGGTTCTGGTATAAACTGGTTATATAAACTAGTGTACAGTAGGAGTTAGCATCTAAGGTAATCATGATGATTTCTGGTACTAATTTTAGAGCATCCCTGTTCACAGCATTTAGCATATACACCATATTTTTTCTGAGATTTTGTGTTTTGTCCTATACCGATCACATGTCAGGTCGATCCTTCTGCAGTGATTGCGCTACGCTATTGAAATATATATACCCTACAGGATGAATTTATTCGCGGAGTTATATTTCGCGAAAATGAATCAATCCAATTGGTTTTAGAGCAGTTTTGGAGCTTACATTGCTTGACATTTATTATAATGCTGTATACATTGTTTATCGAATAATGTAACAAATTTTTCACTATTAAAGCAGTTATAGTGCAAAAAAGGGAAGGTCAGTATAAGCCAAAAAGATCGGTAACTGTAATACAAAAAGTATAAAACAATGAGACTGCCAAAATATATCAAAACGTGAAAATTTTATTTTGTCACTGTATTGTTAGATAGTCGTTTTGACAGGTTGAGTCCAACTAATCATCATCGATGATCCTCAAATCAATATGTTATTTTTCAACCCTTCTTCTATAGTGGCGGTCAATTGGAGGCGGCGTTCAAATAGAGGTTGGCGTTGTATTTCTCAAATGGCTCATCAAAATTTATGGAAGATAAGTTTAGCCCTATTACGAGAAAAGTGAATGTCACTTATGTTTTGCTCTCTTTTTCGGGTTGAGCGATATTACACCTTTTGGATGCAATAAATCTGCCAACTTCCTTCCAACTTGTCAAAGATTTCTTAATAAATATGCATCGGCACACCGAGAAATACCTCTACCAGTTGATATCTATTGCTTCATATTGACCTGCGATGATATTATAGCCTGTGTCCTCCGTTGCAAATTTGTTGGCATTTTCAATTTTTGTTTCATTTTAAATTTGAAGACATATTTTCATTTTATATGTCTCTATATATTCATTATATTTAACAATGTTGTATAAAAGTTAATTGCACTCATAAATATGTTTGCTACAGTTTGCAGCCAAAACTAGCTTGTTATGTGCAATAGAAGTGGAGTTCCGAGCATCGATCCACTGTAAGCCATGTGAAGATAGCTGTAAGGAAGCTATTAAATAACATGCTATAAATCTGCATATTAATAAGTTACATAATGATAATCTATCAAATTATACAACTATACCTGTATATTCATGAAAAAGTGACAAACAAACCGCACTTATATTACACGCAAAAACAAAAATTAACGTTTTTAAAACAAAAATGTTTGCATCGTTTGCTCGGATCGTTACGTTCTGATTGTTGCTTTTGATGGAACGAACATCTTCTAGTTGTCCAATACCTTCCACAATATTTTCTGGCCCCAACTTTTCTTCTGCACTGCTTAACTAGCCGATATTAGCGTTCAAACAGTTTTTTGGCAGAGAAAAACTTTCACTCGCTGCACTTAGCACAAATGCAACACGTAAAAGCTTTGCTCGTTAAGCGTAACCTTTGCTCTAAAACTTGCAAAACGTTTTTTATGCATGTTCTTCGAAGTATTAAGACTGCGTTAAACAAGAAACTACTATTAGCCTGAGACAGTAATTATTTCTATGGCTTTGCTTTGAAAGTTCATCTATCATCGTAAATTAAACTGTTTTTTCTTATATACGTAGGCTACTTCGAAGTGAACAGACCGCGTTAAACAAGGAACTACTATTAGCCTGAGACAGATATTAATTATTTTTATGGGGTTGCTTTCAAAGTTAACAACAAAAAAGCGAAAAGCTTTGGAGTTGGACAACCAGAGAATTGATTGTTAATAATGTAAACGATTCATTTTTAATACGACTTTTTGGACACTTTTACCGATCACTTGGTATTTTAAGTTCACAAAAATCAAAAATAGTCCAAGCGGTGATCAAATAGAGGTGGTGTTCAAATAGAGGGTGGAGCTCTATTTTTCAACCTTTCTCTTGTAGTGGGTGTCAAATAGAGGTGGCGTTCAAACATGAATTTTACCTAATCTAGTCTTACACTCTTTTCTTATTTAGAGAAACTGATATCTCCATATAATGTCTGCAATGAAAACTGTGTTAGTAAAATTGGACCCTGAAGCAGAGGGTTCGAGCGACTGTCTCTATCCAACAGGTTAGTTAGAGAGTTCTACTAAACTATGTATATTATGAAGATTATTGGCCTTAAAGGTTGACTTGCAACAAAATTCACATTACAGTTATTTGGTATCAAAAGATTCACCATGTCTTACTTTGCTGTGTTGTAGGTGCAAAATATGTGGAAATGTGACTACAAGCTCTTAAAAGCTCAAAAACGAACAGTTAATCGTCGCCATCACGAAACCGCCGTATATTGGAATGCATATATTTTTCTGACATAGTCAAGCGATTTGGTTATTGTTTTGACACGTGATGTTCTCATGTGAATTGAAAGGCCAATAAAAGGCTCAATATAAAACTTTTCGTAGCATTATTTTATGACAAACACTTAGGGTTTTACCGAAAAGCCCGCATCAAATATAGATATTCGCTATTTTACAAATTTGTTTCGGCTTGGTCTAATCATCTAGTCGTATTCTGATCATGTGTCCCATACTTCTTGCCAAATGGCGCGAACAATTTTTGCAGCGTTTTTCAACTATCTCAGGTGACCAACAGGCTTCTCATGTTTATCAGAGGATGATATGCACTCTTTCGAGCTAAGGTTAAAAAATTAAACAAATTTTTACGGTAAGTTTTGAGATATCAGTGCTCAAAGTGACAGCATTACAATGATGATGAAATAGACGCTCAAGGACAATAGACATGGTTTTATTGAATGCGTAAAGTATGTTTGTGAAAATATGTCGACGAATGAGGTTGCATGAAAGTGTAAACAGAAGCCATCTTGTTCAGCTACATCCAATCTGAGCCGTTTTGGAGAGAGATTCTAATCTACAGTGGTTTCGTGATGGCGGCGATTAACTGTTTGTTTTTTAGCTTTTAAGAGCTTGTAGTCACATTTCCACATATTTTACACCTTCAACGCGGCAGAGTAAGACATGGTGAGTCTTTTGATACCAAATAACTGTAATGTGAATTTTGTTGCAAGTCAACCTTTAAGAATTTTTCCAATATGTATTTATGTCTTCCATACCTATTTTTTCTTAAGCCATGCTATCTATAACCATGTTCACTGCATTTATTTCCTATTTATCAATCAAATTATCAAATCACTTTGTGATTTTCTCTATATCTATTTTCTTTTCAGCCATGTTTATATATATATTTCTCGAAGTAGGTCGTATGTCTGTATGCATTCTGGCTATAGATATAGCTATAGCGTACGCTGATTATTGTGCCAATGTGGCCATGCGTTATGATGCCTCTGTTAAAAATATCTTTCATGAGGTTCAACTACTATATCTGGAGTCAAGGCCAATTCTTCTCGCGCAGATAATTATATCGTCTCCGTGGCAAAGCCTCAACATTCTCTCTCTTTTCGGTCAGACAAAGTACGATATCTCATTTTCACATTTGTACCAGTATCGAGAGGTAATAGTATCGTCATATTCAAAGTTTAGATGGATATCTTCTGATGGAACAGTAACCTTTTTTAAACTCACACTTCTATGCAAGATTAGTTATTATTAATTCAACATATTTAGGATTTTTATTTCGTTTTCTCAGCTCATAATAATTGCATCATTATTGATACATCCTTTATTGTAATCGTAGCAGATTCGACTTCATTTAGCTATTACTTGCTAATTATTTCACATTTACATCTTAACTTTTTATAGTCGCTTTTTTTTAATTCATTTGACTTGCATGAAACATTTTCCTCATGATATGATGCTTAAGAGTTGCTTGACAAAGCTTGAAAACCTTTAAAGTTGTTTTTATTTTCTCTCTTAATTTATTTCAATTACGCAAAACACATTCCTCATGATATGTAGTTGAAAGTTAGAATGGAAAATGTTGCTGTATGTTAAATAAAAATCAATTTTCTGTGCAAAGACTTTTTATTACCCAGCATTGCGGGTAGCACAGCTAGTATATAAGCAGTATATATATAAAAAAAATTGTTTCCTCACCCCGGATACCTCGTATGGGTGGTAAATTCTGCTCTAACTCGGGTCTCCTACCAGAGACCTGGGAGTTTGAGCACTTGCCTCAAGATCTTAGCTGTTCTCAATAGCGCACTTTTCTGCAACTCACCTGAGTTGATTGTTGTTGGTATTTGGGCAAGCCACATTTTATGCGCCGGTGTTATTGCGTCCAGTGCCCCAATGACTACTGGGATTACAGTTGTTCTTACATTCCAGCATTTTTCAATTTCTTCTCCAAGAGGAAGATATTTCTCTACCTTTTCTTTTTCTTTGCCGGCTATATTGTAGTCATTGGGTACTGTGATATCTATTATAGTAGCCCTCTTGTTCTCCTTGTCTACCACCACTATATCTGGTTGGTTTGCTAGGACATGCTTGTCAGTTTGGATGTAGAAGTCCCAGAGGATCTTAGCGCAGTCATTTTCATTCACCTTACCAGGAGCTTCCCACCAGTGTTGTGGTTTATTAAGGCCATACTCATCACATAGACTTCTATACACAATACCTGTGACATGATTATGCCGTTCAGTGTATGCGTATATATATATATATATATACTAGCTGCATTACCCGTCTACAGGAGCAGATTCACGGGCAGCATAAGGTTTATTGAGAGTTGGCTTTCATACCGTAAAACAACTCCAAATATGCAGTTACATCTCCCTCTCTCCATCTCTCCCTCTTTCCTCTCTCTCTCCCTCTTTCCTCTCTCTCCCTCTTTCCTCTCTCTCCCTCTCTCTCCCTCCCTCTTTCTCTCCCTCTCCCTCCTCGCTCTCCCTCTCTCTCTCCTTCTCTCCCTCTTTCCCCTCTCTCCGTCTCTCCCCTCTCTCCTCTCCCTCTCTCCCTCCCTCTTTCTCTCCCTCTCTTTCCCCCCTCCTCCTCGCTCTCTCTCTCCTTCTCTCCCTCTTTCCCCTCTCTCCCTCTCTCCGTCTTTTCCCTCTCTCTCCCTCCCTCTTCCCCCTCTCTCTCCCTCTTTCTCTCTCTTTCCTTCTCTTCCTCTTTCCCCTCTCTCCGTCTCTCCCCTCTCCCTCCCTCTTCCCCCTCTCTCTCCCCCCTCTCCTCCACGCTCTCCCCTTCTCTCCCCCTCCCTCTTCCCCTTTCTCTCTCTCTCCCTCTTTCTCTCTCTCCTCCTCGCTCTCCCTCTCTCTCCCCTTCTCTCTCCCTTTCTCCCCTCTCTCTTCTCCCTCTTTTTATCCCTCTCTCTCCCTCCCCCTCTCCTCCTCGCTCTCCCCCTCTCCCTCTCGCACCCTCTCTCTCTCCCCCCTCTCCTCCTCGCTCTCTCTCCCCCTTCTCTCCCTTTCTCTCTCCCTCTCTCTTTCCCTTAGTTCAACGCAACACATGCGGATAGACAACATTTTTGGTTTTTCTGTCGGGCGTATGAAGAAACAGTTTTCGGCGTGTGCCTACTTTTGAGCAGGCGACGTATAGCTGGTCATGGCTGATGCAGGGTGACAGTAAGTCGATAGCAGCTGCTCTCTTTCTTTTCACAATAGCGTATCGCAACCCTCGGAGTACTCGTGAAAGTTCTGTAATAGTAAGTTACAGTAGGCCTACTCGTAGCTGGAAAAAAATTAGTAACTCGGCTGCTGAAGGAAATGAACATGACCCACTATCACGAACAGCGGCAAATCCAACGTTATTAAGTAGTGGAGATATCAATCAATTTATCTTTGTATAAGCTATCCTGCATTACTTATTAGAAGTCATCCTCTCATGTAAATTTTCTTTTAACTTTTACACAAATAATCTCAAACTAAATATGAATTGTTCACTACTATCTTGCATTCAGGATTATTCTACAGTTTCCGTTTTATTGGATAATATGCCTGCAGATAGAGGCTTTTTGTTATTTTGTTATCAGCAAAATAAAAGATTACTAACTAACGATCGAATCGAAAAAAAAAGACCACCATATAATTTATTTATACTGCTCATATTTGGGAGTTATCGGTGACTCAATATATCGAGAAGACAACTCATACTATTAACATATCAGTATTTATCGTCCATCCCTACGATGAATAGCGGGTTACGTATTATAATAGAGGCGTGTACTAACCGGAGATTCCCGTTAATGCGCCCTAGCGGGGAAAAAAACACAGAATAGACACGGCCTTATATAAAAGTAGCGGCTAATAGTCCGAAAATTACAGTACCCTATAAAGCGGACAGACAGATAGATAGACAGACAACGATTGCCGTTTATATAGTAGATATACGCATACACTGAACGGCATAATCATGTCACAGGTATTGTAATAATATATATATATATATATATAGAAGCTGTACAAGTATATAGCTTCTATAAGTTTGTCTGCTATTGTTATTTCTTAACAAGCTATGTTCTCTGTAAACATACCTTAACACTTCTAATTGAATGCCACCTCTATTGGAATGCCACCTTTATTTGAACGGCACCTCCATTTGACCACCACTTTGACATTATTTGATCTTTATGATTCCATAATAGCAAGTTATCAGTAAAAAAGTCTCCTCCAAATCGTACTAATAATTACTAAGTTACATCATAAAAGTTAATTCTTCCATTTGGATTGATGCTCATAACTCCTCTTATATTGCATATAAAGAGTCAGTTCTGGCTGCATACTGTAGCGAACATATCAAATTATCAATGGGTTAATGTCGCAGTCCGATGGAAATTGCACAATATAGACGACATTTGCTTCGTCTATAGAACTGTTAAATTCATCTTCCCTAAATTCTGATGAGCTTTTTGAAAAATACAACGCCAGCGTCTTTTTGAACACCAGTTTCATTTGACCACCACTATAGAGGAAGGGTTGAAAAATAGAAATCAATGGCATTCAACTATATAGGTTTTACTGTATATTATATCCCCATGTCTGCTGTAACCTTCCCTTCTCAAATCATAGTGTATTGTAACTACATACTATTCTATTGTGATGCTTTACTCAGCTTAAAGTACTGTTTAGGCTAGTCATTTTGTGTAGCTCCACTAAAACGATGTTTTGAGGTAGTAAATTATCAATACATTATATTGTAGATGTCGAGGTTAAAGTAGAACCTGGTGATACTTCAGTCAACAATTACAGTAATGCAGGTAATTATACGGAAGGATTTTTCATGATAACTATGAGTATTCATTGTATATACCTAAAGCTTCTGGAAAACTCTCATCATTATTGTAGCAGTTGCAGAAGTAAAAACAGAACCAGGATCTGATGATGGTTCTGATAATCTCTACCCAACTGGTTAGTTAAAGATTTATCAAATAATAGTGATAACTGCTGCTGATAAGCTCTGATGCTTCTGAGTTGATTAAATATGGTAATCACTTTCCTCTATTGTCTCACCTACTGGTTTGTTAGTAAAGATAAAATACTAAATCTGACCAGAGTCGCAGTTTAAGTGTAAGTTCTATGAAGGAATTCTTAACTTAACTAGTTTTAGAATTTGATTAGCTACTACAGGTACATGAGAGCTAATAAAATGCGAGCTATTTTCTCAAAGTTTGCAGAAGGTAAGATTAGGTTTTAATCACATATAATTTCTTTAGCAACTTTGTTTAAGATTTTTTTGTATAAATCTAATAATTCTAGTTACCGTAAAACCTCAATATACTGCTGTGGTGCTCTATTTTTCAACCCTTCCGCTCTAGTGGCATTTTATAAGAAGTGACGCTCAATTAAAGGGTGGTGCTGTATTTTTCAACCCTTCACCTATAGTGACATTCCAATAGAGGTTTTACAATATCCTGATAAATTGTTTATATTATAGATGTTGAATATAACCCAGAACTAGAGAGTTCATCAGTCAACATAAACTGTGATGAAGGTAAATATGGTATTACTTTAATGGATTGAATAACAGGACATCCATGTAGTTGCATTTGTAGTGCTGTAGCAGTAGTAAGCGTGTGACAGTCATGTAGCATGCAGTATAATTGCATTGTATACTTGCGCTACTGCACAGTATACACGTGTATACAAGTCCGACTATTTGGTACTGCCTACCACACTGTGTATTGCTAGATAGAGTGGTTGGTGCATCGCTAGTGCACATTTCGTAAGGCTAGATACAGCATAAACTTTTGAATAACACTGCACATATATGCACAGCATTTTTACATGAAAACCCGTCACAGAATCAAGTGTTGAGGTTATGTCAATGCAACCACAAAATAACCACCAGATATGAATGCTGGTCAATATTGAGTATGGGTCAGTGAATTGATCACAATTAGCATTTTGTATACGGTTGCAATGAGAATCTATCAAGGTTTTAATTCATAATTTTAATGAGAATATACTACAATTACCCCAATTTTATAGGAATAGGGATAATGCCTGACGCTAATCTGAAATGATATGGGAGTTAGAGCACAAGTTCATGGGTTTGCTAAACATAACATCTGATATTTGGTACAAGGATGGGCAGATGCAGTGTCAATTGATCTACAGTATCTACTAAAGCGCAGTTGCGGTGTACATACAGTTTAGGTTTTGTATAATGCGCATTCAGTGTATGTATGAGTTGCTGATTTTCGCAGATTGCATATTAGAAGTAAATGAGCAGTAGAGTGCAGTGGACAATTTGCAATAGAAGCACAGTTGCAGCAGCAGTAAGTCTGCTGATCATTAGAAAGTTATAAAGTACTTTAAAATTACTGCGTACTGCAATGCCATGACGTAATGTGCTTCCGATACATCACAATCGTGGTGTCGCTTTTTCATCATATAGTGAATAGTCCAGTCATAGCATCTGATGATGGTTGCTCTAAAGATAGAATTGTTTGATAGCATAGCCAGTTTACCCCAGGAGACAGATTGTTGTTCTGGCCTTAGTATTTGATAGCCATTTAGCCATTTTATACACAGGTAGACCAGCTATAGCATCTGGTATATATTGGTTTAGTAGACAAATTTTTGGACAATAGTATTTATTGGCGATCAAGCAGTGATAAAAAAAATTGTATGGTCATAGTATCTGGTGGCTTTTATTCTGGTAGTCATTACATTCACCAAAAAAAACACAGCATCTGGGAGGCAGGCGGCTCCAAAAAGAGAGTTGTCTCTCTTGTGCGAAAACATTACAATTTGATTGTGATTACCACTAAATCGTTGCACACTACTTCTGTGAAAAAGATATCTGACAAGTGTATTTTGTGAGTTTACAACTTCCTGAGCTGCAGTCTGGGCAAAAACCAAATGGTTTTAATCGTTTGAGGCGTGGGATCAAATGGCTCAAAGGCAATCCCCAATCATTATTGGCTTTTCCTACATCACATTTCTCTACGATTAACAACAAACTTGTTTTGCATTTAGCTACTACTGCCAATTGTCGAAGGGTGAAAAGCTTTTGTGATTTAGCTTGGTTTCTCAGATCAACTCAGATTTGCCTTCTCTTGGGGGAATGTTCTTTTTTAAGATGCCTCAGCAAAACTTTCATCCATGCTATGCAGAAGGGTTGGTATCCACTATCTAGTAAAATTTGTAGGTTTTAGTACAGCGATGTTGAAGTTATTGTCAGTCTGCAAGTTGGTGATTATCTTCCAGGATGAATTTATTCGCGGATTGCCTTTTTCATGCATATTCACGAGCTGATTTATTCGCGGGTGAACACAATCACTCTCTATTAAGTATTATTGCGGCTAGCAACAAAGTAAACCCTTCGCATGCGCACACCGCATATTTAGGTTTATATTTAGCTTACAACTACGAGTCGATCATGCTAAGCTATAAATTTCTTGCTGCGTTCAGAGGGTTTCACAAATATTTATCGCTTTGGAGGCCTCTGATGAACCAACAACTTATGGTAAGTAGTGAGTTTTTTCAAAACCATTTACTAAATTAATTAATTGAATTTCACTTTGGTAATCACAATTTTATTTTTTCCATACCTACCGCTTCGTTATTTGTTTTAGGGTGAGAGGGAGCCCAATAATCTGCACGACCCATTTGCAGTAAAGCTCGTAAACGCAGACAGCGCGACGGTTGGTCATCTACCCCGTGAAATTGGTAGAGTAAGCAGCTTTGTCATCATACACAGAGGCACAATGACTGCAAGGGTGGTGGATGTCATTCCTAGAAGATCACCAATAATTCAAGGAGGTCTTGAAATTGAGGTAGAAGTGACCGCAGCTGCTAACGAAGTGAATATATATGTTTTAACAAGGAACAAGAACGCCGTTACGAGCACAAATTTTTGGCCAACCGGCAGAACTTTGCAATATTAAGCCACGAGGAGAGTTCTGACGATGACTCCCTTACCAGCCATGTAGTAGCGAGAATATCGCTTTCATCATCTATCCAAGACAGTGAGAGCGATATAAAGCTGCCATTACCAAAATAACTTGCCAGAGAGCATCATTACACGCTAGTATTTACTTATCAAGAGTATCAGTTTAATTTTATTGCCAGACAACTGCCATATGAGCTAAACGTTTTTTTTTATTCCATTCATTGTTTGTAAAATTTTATTTGTGTTTGAAATATTGTATTTCTACACTCAAGTTGGTAATAAATTCTAATATATCTGTACATGAAAAAGAACATATATAATATAATCATGTTTGCTGCAGCCATATCAAGGAGTTGTTGTTGATGAAAAGGTCTAGGTTAACTGGTTGCTTCTCTGCCAATATTCCTGCCTTGGTGAATACTACTACTTGTCTCTAGTTTTCATAATTGGAATAGGTTATGTTTCATTCTCAATCTGCAGTAAACACAAAATGGAAAAAATATTAATAAGTGTAAAGGAAGTACAAAAACAATAGCTGAAGTATTTAATGAAAGCTAACAGTTTTTAAACTAGAGAATGAACTAACGCAATTAAATATGGAAAAACGTATCTGCACTGCAAATCAAATACATACCATAATGTCCAGATTAGAATCATTATCGTCATCACTTTTGGCATTAGAGGTTGATGGAGTTGATTTCAATGTAAAAAACCTGTGGGAGATATTTTTGCGATGACGACGCCATGCCGAATAACTTGTGAGAACCTTGAATAATTTTGTAAAGAAGTGTGATGCATTGACAATGGGATTAACTCGAAGCCCCGGCGATGATTTTAAAAAAGTTTTGGAACTCGGCTACGTTTAGTACTTCTGCCTAACGGCTAGTTTCCAATTTGAAGCAATAGATATTCTCCCTTGTGTTTAAAAATAGAACTAATTATTATTCGAATTCAATAATTCGCGGAATTTACTGTTCGCAAAATCGCGAAATTTATATATCCATCGAATATTTTTATCCTGTAGGGTATTTAAGTTTTATGATGCGCTCTTTACCTGGCCACTTGACAGGTCTCATGAGATCATCAGATAGAAAATATAATGTGCACCAGTCTAGTAGTGCAAAGACTTTCTCTACATGATTAAATTTGTTGTTCCTACTGTCCACCACGACGCGTAGTTACGTGGCAACAATCTTTACACCAGAGAAGGTGCAAGGTGGTACTAATACAGGTACCATCTTGCATCTTCTCTGGTGGTACATACAAGGTGGTATTCATTGTATATACCTATAGCTTCTGGAACACTCTCATCATTATTGTAGCAGTTGCAGAAGTAAAAACAGAACCAAGATCTGATGTTGGTTCTGATAATCTCTACCCAACTGGTTAGTTAAAGATTTATCAAATAATAGTGATAACTGCTGTTGATAAGCTCTGATGCCATTGAGTTGATTAAATATGGTAATCACTTTCCTCTATTGTCTCACCTACTGGTTTGTTAGTAAAGATAAAATACTAAATCTTACCAGAGTTACAGTTTATGTGTAAGTTCTATGAAGGAATTCTTAACTTAACTAGTTTTAGAATTTGATTGGCTACTACTGGTACATGACAGCTAATAAAATGCAAGCTATTTTCTCAAAGTTTGCAGAAGGCAGATTAGGTTTTAATCACATATAATTTTTTTAGCAACTTTGTTTAAGATTTTTTTGTACAAATCTGATAATTCAATTTTCCGTAAAACCTCAATATACTTCTGTGGTGCTCTATTTTTCAACCCTTCCTTTTTAGTGGCATTTTATAAGAAGTGACGTTCAATTAAAGGGTGGTGCTGTAATTTTCAACCCTTCTCCTATAGTGACATTCCAATAGAGGTTTTACAATATCCTGATAAATTGTTTATATTATAGATGTTGAATATAACCCAGAACTAGAGAGTCCACCAGTCAACACAAACTGTGATGAAGGTAAATATGGTATTACTTTAATTGATTGAATAACAGGACATCCATGTAGTTGCATTTGTAGTGCTGTAGCAGTAGTAAGCGTGTGATAGTCATGTAGCATGCAGTATAATTGCATTGTATACTTGCGCTACTGCACAGTATACACGTGTATACAAGTCCAACTATTTTTAATGCAAGATAAGCAGTATTGGTACTGCCTACCACACAGTGTGTATTGCTAGATGCAGTGGTTGGTGCATTGCTAGTGCACATTTCGTAAGGCTAGATACAGCATAAACTTTTGAATGAGCATAAACAAAAGCTCATGATTTCTACTTTGAGACTATTTTGTTCACGTTGGTTCGATTCTTATCTTCTCTTGCACTACTTGATAACAGACACAGACTACATGTTCCATTAAATTGCTTCAGCTAAAAAAGTAACTTGAATGGAGTACCGTTCAAAAGATCATTTTGTATCATTTGATCAAAAGGTGTATACGATTTTAGATCATTTTTTGTTCTCTCCAAGCAATTTATCTACTTTGAAGCATTAGTATGGTTGTGCTCCGTGCGATTTTCTTAAAATCCAAATTGTATCCAACATGTCTGTGGCAAGATTCCCTAGTGGTCAATGTTTGAGTAGATTACTGAATCTGATTAGTTTGGATGCACTGTCACTCAGAGGTTTTCCAATCAATTTGTTACTCACATTTGTTAGTTTATCTATACAGACGGTTCCCAACCTATGAACGAGTTACGTTCCGAACGATTGTTCGTAGGGTGAATTTCTTCCTAAGTTGCTTCAGTGCTACCGTACAGGATGAAAATATTCGTTGGTCATAAAAATTCGCGATTTCGCGAACAGACAACTCCGCGAATTATAAAATTCCGTGAATAATTAGTTCTATTTTTAATCACAAGGGAGAATAACTACTGCATCAAATTAAAAACTAGCCGTTAGGTTGGTTTTTAATATAAATACTAAACGTAGTTGAGTTTCAAAACATTCTTAAATTTCTTCACTTTCCTTTCTTCACTTTGTGTTCCTCCAAAACAATTTAATGGAACATCATTGCCTGGGCTTTGAGCTAACACCATTGCAAATGCATCACATTTCTTTACAAAATTATTCAAGGTTGTCACAAGATATGCAGAATGGCGTCATCGCAAAAATAGCCACTAGGCAGAAGTACTAAACGTAGCCGAGTTCCAAAACTTCTTTAAAATCATCGCTGGGCTTCGAGTTTTATTGCCATTGCATCAAACTTTACAAAATTATTCAAGGTTTTCACAAGTTATTCGGCATGGCTTCGTCATCGCAAAAAATCTCTCCCAGTCTTTTTACATTGAAATCAACTCCATCAATCTCTATTACCGAAGTTGAAAACGATTATGATCTGGACATTATGGTATGTATTTGTTTTGCAGTGCAGATACGTTTTTGCGATAATCAACTGCATTAGTTAATTCGTTTGTTTAAAAACCGATCGCTTTCATTAAATACTTCAGGTATTGTTTTTGTACTTTCTTAACACTTATTAATATTTTTTTCTTTTTTGTGTTTGCTGCAGATTGAGAATGAAACAACCTACTCCGATTACGAAAACTAGAGACAAGTAGTGATATTCACCGTGGCAGAAATATTGGCAGAGAAGCAACCAGTCAACTTAGAAGCAAAGCAACCAGGCAGAAAAGCAACCAGTCAACCCCTTCATCGACAACAAGTCCTTGATATCGCTGCAGCAAACATGATTAAATTATATATTTTATTTTATGTATAGATATATTATAATTTATTACAAACTTGAGTGTACAAATACAATGTTTAAAAAACAAATGCAATTTTACAAACGATGAATGGAGTAAATATGAACAGTTTAATCTATATGGCGGTTGTCTAAAGCAATCAAATTAAACTGATACTCTTGATAAGTGAATACTAGTGTGTAATGGTGCTCTCTGATTAGTTATTGTGGTAATAGCAGCTCTATATCGCTGTCACTGTCTTGAGTAGATGTTAAAGGCGATTCTCTCGCTACTACATAGCTGGTAAGGAAGTTATCATCAGAACTCTCCTCGTGGCTTACTATTGCAAAGTTCTGCCGGTTAGCCAAAGATTCGTGCTCGTAAAGGCGTTTTTGTTCCTTTTTTAAACAGATATATTCTCTTCCTAAGTAGCTGCAGTCACTTCCACCTCAATTTCCAGACCTCCCTGAATAATTGGTGATCTTTTAAGAATGACATATACCACCCTTGCAGTCAATGTGCTCGCGTGTATGATGAAAAATATCTCTCTCACACTAAAACAAATAATGAAGCGGTAAGGATGGAAAAAATAAATATTGCGTTATACCGAAGAACCAAAGTAAAATTCAACTAATTAAGTAAATGGTTTTGAGAAAAAACTCATTACTTACCACAAATTTTTGGTTCATCAAAGGCCTCCAAATCTATGAATATTCGTGAAAACCTCTGAACGCAACAAAGAATTTATAGCTTAGCCTGATCCACCCGTAGTTGTAAGCTAAATAGAAAACAAAACGCACAATGCGCGTAGCCGCGCATGCGTAAGGTTAACTCCATTGCTAGACGTAATAGAGTTAACTTTTCCTAGAAAGTGGCAGTTTTTAGCCGCGAATAAATTCATCCGCGAATATGCATTAAAAGACAATTTTCGCGAAATATAACTCCGCGAATAAATTCATCCTGTACGGTATATTTTGTATTATAATTTATGTTTAAGGCCTATATAAGTATATTGAAGGTTTATATAAGTATGTTTAAGGCTTGTATAAGTAACCTGTATTGGTTTGTATAGAAAAAAATATTTAGTAAAATGGAGATAATACTTTGGTGGACGCCGGGCCATGACACTGCATTTCTTATTAATTGTATGTCTTGTCCTTTTTATTATATTGTGGTTTTAATCGTTATGCTATCACTTATCGTTGTTGTCTTATTTTTTGTATGTGTTGTCCGTTTATTATGTCGTTGTTTCACTCATTATGCTATTGTAATATTTGATATACCGTCATAACACTATCACTTATCGTAACTTATATTGTTGTCATACCAACACGCTAGCGGCCCTATTTATTCACCTTGTTAGCCGGTGTTTTTACCGTTTGCCGTTAGCCGGAACGGTTGATGGTATTGTATATAAATGAGTGCGCTCATTTAGTTGAGCAGATAGCCGTACGCTCCTCGGCTAGGGAAATTTCCTTCGCTAATTAAAAGCTGAATGAAACTACAAATAACTCGAAAGTTATTCGAGTTACGAACAACGGTACATACGTTCGTATGTACTGTTGTTCGTAACGGCTATCTGCTCAACTAAATGAGCGCACTCATTTATATACAATAATATCAACCGTTCCGGCTAGCAGCAAACGGTAAGAACACTGGCTAACAAAGTGAATAAATAGGGCCGCTAGCCGTTGATATGACAACAATATAAGTTACGATAAGTGATAGTGTTATGACGGTATATCAGATATAACAATAGCATAACGAGTGAAACAGCGATATAATAAACGGACAACACATACAAAAAATAAGACAACAACGATAAGTGATAGCATAACGATTAAAACCACAATATAATAAAAAGGACAAGACATACAATTAATAAGAAATGCAGTGTCATGGCCCGGCGTCCACCAAAGTATTATCTCTATTTTATTAAAAAGTTTTCTGTACAAACCAATACAGGTTACTTATACAAGCCTTAAACATACTTATATAAACCTTCAATATACTTATATAGGCCTTGAACATAAATTATAATACAGAATATAGCACTGAAGCAACTTACGAACAAATTCACCTTACGAACAGTCGTTCGGAACGTAACTCATTCGTAGGTTGGGAACCATCTGTAATACTTTTCTCGATCTCTTGAAGCTATCATCCTTGTTTAGTACATATAGTTCTGTTTGGGTTAACTAGAGTGGGCAGCACTATCGAAGGGTTTCAAATTTTTAGAGGTCTTCGGAGAGTTTTCAGTAGCAGATGTCAAATTGCTGTGATATTTTTCAATAATTGATATCTGCCCATTTTAATTTTTCTCGTCTCCCGTGTCCCATTTTATGGTTTCATCATTTTCTAGGTAGCATGTGTCGGCATTGAAACACTGTTATCAGTTTGTTACACTGTCAAGCCTATTTTAAACAGTTTTTTACACAGTATTTTAAACAATATCTCCATTAAAAATCAATATTAAATTCTCCCACTATGGACCACAGTTTGAGGACATCATTAACAAAGTGTGTAAATGCTAGTTTTCGTTATTGTCATAGCATCACCTTGATGATGACTTACCTTCTTGCTGGTGTTATCTACAAACATTTGCTAATAGCTACTCATAAAGTTATGTTTTTGGCGTCCCAACAGAAAATAGTTTTTTTATTTGGTAACTGCTTTAGTTGTTTGTGATAAACACACTGTCTCCATATTTATCCTTTCGTACATGAAGACTATCAGGAAGCTCAAAGCTTCTTTTATACACACTAACGTGCCATTCACTAGAACATCTTGAACCTGTATTTTTCATAAATTTCCTTTTTTAATATGAGAGCTGCAGTTTTACTTAGTTTGTCCAGTTTTTTCAGGCTGCCATCTCAACAAGTGTATCGCTAGATTTAATCCTTATACATGTATATTGTTACAAGGCTCCAACTCATTGTCAACACAGCATCTTCAGTGGGTATAGTCATTTTTACTTGTTTTAGTTTATGGAAATTGGCTTATTTTCGCTTTGTAATAATTTAAAAGAGAGTAACATTCTGGAGAATCATTTGAAAAAAATATAGATGACAAGAGGCTGTCAGTTTGTTTGAGTTGTGGACATGTTTAGCTCCTGGTTTTTCATGAAGAAGTTACTAAGCATAAGAAACCAGCTAGTGGCTCAAACCGAAGGTTGACTAATGTCTTCAGACAATAAAGTTGTATCTCTATCAGTTTGTCACATGATGAAATTTGCCTATTTGATTCAAGTTGATTACATTTTGACTGCACTCGGGCTAACTTTTGATCAAACACTCTCTGAACTTTATTTTTCTATCCATTTTAAATTATTTAGTGGTTTTCCCTCTTCTCTTTATATTAGAATTCACCGGTTGCTCATTCATAAACCTATCAAGTTTACTTTACTAGTAATACGTACTAGCTTATTGCAAGTACATTTCTGATGAAACAGTGCTGACTATATGAACTTATTTAATAAGGATAGATAGACTCGAATGTCACACAAAACTTCCTAACACAAAAAAGACATGCAGAGGTAATATTGTTATTTGACTATTAAGGATGTGGATGTTGTAACTTGACACGAGATGCATGACACAAATAGCGAAATATTTAAATTTAATCATCCAATACATCTTTTCATACTAAATTCTTTACTTTTGACAGCTGGTCAATATTAGCACATTTCAAGATTTGTGCCTGAACTTACATCTCATGTTTGTAGTGTTACATAAATTAGGTGTTTTTGTGATGAGAACTCTAAAAATCTTATATTACTTGTAGGGTGTAAGTGACCTTTCATGATATAACAATACTTACCTATATTTGGTACCACCAAGCCTGTGTGCCAAACAAACTCTCACACTGTCAACTTTTATTATAGGTGATTATTCTGGTAGATTTACTCACCGCAGTACTCGAAGAAAAGACATGAAGACTTCTACTGGAGAGAAGCCTTTTCAGTGTACAACGTGCAGTAGGACGTTTACTCAACGCTGTACTCTAACAAATCACATGAGGACTCATACTGGAGAAAAGCCATTTCAATGCAAGATTTGCGGTAGTAGGTTTGCTAACCGTAGTTCCCTAACAGAACACATGCGGATTCATACTGGAGAATAACCGTTCCAATGCAAGATTTGCAGAAGTAGCTTTGCTAACCGTAGTTCCCTAACAGAACACATGCGGATTCATACTGGAGAAAAACCGTTCCAATGCAAGATTTGCAGTAGCAGGTTTGCTCATCGTAGTTATCTACCAATCCATATGAGGACTCATACCGGTGATAAACCGTTCCAATGCAAGATTTGCAGTAGCAGGTTTGCTCATCGTAGTAGTCTAACAATTCACACAAGGACTCATACTGGAAAAAAGCCATTTCAATGCAAGGTTTGCAGTAGCAGGTTTGCTCAACGCAATTCCCTAACAATTCACATAAGGATTCATACTGGAGAAAAGCCATTTCAATGCAAGATTTGCAGTAGCAGGTTTGCTGAACGCAGTAATCTAACAATTCACACAAGGACTCATACTGGAGAAAAGCCATTTCAATGCAAGGTTTGCAGTAGGAGCTTTGCTAACCGTAGTTCCCTAACAGAACACATGCGGATTCATACTGGAGAAAAACCGTTCCAATGCAAGATTTGCAGTAGCAGGTTTTCTCATCGTAGTTATCTACCAATCCATATGAGGTCTCATACTGGTGATAAACCATTCCAATGCAAGATTTGCAGTAGTAGTTTTACTTTGCGTGGAAGTCTAACAAGACATATGAAGATACACAATAGAGAGAAGTCATTTTAATGTAAGATGTGCAGTAATTGCTTTGCTTGTAAGACATTTTTAAGACACAACTTTGTATGCTGGTATGCGCTTAAATACTCCCATATATTCTCATTTGGCTTTGTAAAAATTGTATTGTGACTTGTCTTTTTGTTATGTGATCACATCTGATGTATATTGAATGATAATATAATTAACTATTTGTAAGAAAACAAAGCGATTATTGTATTTGATAACAAATAAGATGTCCAATAAATGATAGCTTCGGTTCTATCTGGGTGAACCAAATCGGACATGACTGACGACTTCGTGCTTTTGGCATATATTGAGCTTATTCTTCCGACATCGCAAGCATTTGATTAGTTGCGTCTGTTATGAAATAATTTATCTAGAACACAATTTTTGCCCACCTACATCGTAATAGTTTATGCAACAACTAAGGTTTCTTATTGCATTTACTAGAGTTATTCCTAGATTCTGTAGTTTAAGTCCAGCCTCATTGTGTACCCTAGATCCCTGGTGTCCAAATGGAGACCCGCGGGCCTGATCAGGCCCTCCAGCTGTTTTTATCAGGCCCCCCAGCTGTTGTAATTTTTTTAAATGTTTTACAAATTGTAAAGAGCTTGTTTGGCAATGCATTATTGTTATTGTATCAGTAGTAATTATTACCGTATTTTTCGGACTATTAACCGCACCGCTATATAGGCCGCATCTGCTTTATTTAAAAAAGGTAATAAAACAATACATAGGCCGCACCTTTTGTATATGCCGCAGAACTCATGATGGTGCTTTTAACACAGCAACAACTTTGCTAGTTAAAACAGAACAGTGCCGTTAGGCACTGTTTCGTAGATTCTGCCATGGGGCACTAGCCACAGATTCTGGTTAATGCGCTCTACCGGTGAAAGAAAAAACCGCAGAATAGCCGCAGCCTCTAAATTAGCCGCATAGCTCAAAACATCGGAAAAAAGTTGCGGCTAATAGCCCGAAAGGTACGGTAGTTATCTGAAATCGTCTGACCAGCATTATTGACGAAGTTTAGTTTTGCGATAGTGCGAGAAATTTCTCAGCATAAATTTTTGGATTAGGGAATAGCCAACAGTTCCCCATTTGAGATTGGTTCAACTTCGGTTTTTTACCAATAGGGAATTTCCCAGCTTGCATTTTCAAGACTTCTTACTATGACTAATGACTTAAAAAAATAATTCATAAGCAATCATGGCTCAGAGATTAGTAGACAGAGAAAACCGTCATTTTAATCCAGACTGAACTACACAAGTTTTTTTTATGAAGTAAAAGGTAAGCCTATATGTTAGATATGCAATAATTCAGTTGCTATAAACAAAGTAGCAAATGTCAAAAAGCATTACACTCCAAACCATCCTGACTATGACGGAAGATCTCCTTCAGGTACAAGGAGGAGGCAGGAACAGCTTAATAGATTAACAAGGCAGGCTCATGGACAAATGGCTATGATGAGGGGAGCCACAAGCTTGCAACAGAGAGCAGCTACTGCTGGTTATGAGGTTTGTTATAAAATTGCCAAGGCAATGGCTGCTTACCGCCACAGCCAACTGTTCAAAGAATGCATGGTTTCAGCCATTCAAGCACTCTACCCTGAAAAGCTAGATATTCAGCAAGCTGTTCAGTCAGCACCGCTATCTAGGAATACCTGTGCACGACGAATAGAAACTATTGTCAATCATGTGACTGAAAGTGTCATATATAACTTGAACAGGTGTGAATCATTTTCAGTTGCAGTAGATGAGAGTACTGACAAACGATGTTTCTCAGCTGGGTGTGTTTGTTCGGTATTATCTCAACAACAAGTTTAGTGAGGAGCTTGCAGCAGTTATTCCACTGACAGAACGTACGACTGGAGAAAATATATATCAGGTATTCAAGGCTTACATGGACTCCCATAAAGTGTCAATGCATAAGATAATATCTGTAGCAACAGATGGCGCCCCAGCAATGGTAGGTGTATATTCTGGTTTTGTTAATCGCCTGAAAGATAACAATCCTCAGATGATTGCATTTCATTGTATCATACACAAAAGCATTCGTTGCGCACAACTGAAAGATGATTAGGGAAGTCTTCTGCTGGACATAATGAAACTAATAAACCTCAGATCAAAATCATCTTTACGACACCGCCAGCTTAGTAAACTACAGGAGTCTGATTCTCAGTATGGTAGATTGTTAGGACACAACAATGTCAGGTTAGTACCCTATTGCTATTTTGGAATTATATTTGACATACTTATTTTTATTACATTATGATGAGGTAAAAAAGCACTGCAAAGTTGTGAATAATGTCAATTATTTTTAATATACAATGTACTTTAATGTACTTTTGCAGATGGCTGAGTAAGGGTAGAGCTTTGCAAAGAGTATGGGCTGTAAGACAGCACATCGAGCAGTTTCTTAGTGAGATTGGATGAGATGCAGCAGAACGATTTTTAGAGATTTTCAGATCGGAGCATTCACTGAGAGACATGGCTTTTCTGATAGACACTTTGGCTCATCTGAATGACCTAAATTTGAAGGTGCAAGGCGAAGGTCGTAATGTGGTAGAACTCGGGCAGGCAGTAACATCTTTTAGAGACAAACTCCACTGCTTTTACGAGGACATAAACAGTGATATGAACCACTTTCCAATCATCCGGGAATTTGTGAATGGTCGTGATTATGTTGTGGACCTTACAGCAGCAAGCGCTTTTCTCATTGATGTTTCTTCAGAGATGGAGCGTCGCTTTGCTGCCTTCGATAGTGTCAATGGTATTATTGAGCTTTTTGCATGCCCATTTCAGGCACATCAGCTTTGGAAAGCCCAAGTTAATAACTTTCCTCGTGTTCAGACAGGTGTAGAAGCATTAGAACTGTATGATTTAAAGGCAGATACACTGGCTAAAGCTAAATTTGCTGGGCAAACTATTGTTCGGCTCTGAATGCAACCTGCTGTACAGGAGAAGTATCCTATGCTATGCAATATGGCAGTGCACTTACTTTCTTTGGTACAACCTACTTGTGTGAATCAATGTTTTCAAAGCTCACATTTACAAAAAGTAGGTATCGGAGTGTACTGACAGAGGAACATACTCAACAGCTCTTAGCCGTAGCAGTAACCAAAGATAAACCAAATATTGCAGCAATAGCTGCAAAGCAAACTCGCTTCCATGTGTCTCATTAACATTACAGATACTTCTTCTGCACAGTAGATTTTGTTGAGAATAAACCCACATACGTTGTTATGTTACACCTTGTTACTTTCATGTTTATGTTCATGTATATATGTTTACTTACGCATTACTCAAAATACACATACATTTCCATATATACACCTGTATTCATGCCTGGCCATGTTACCTGTTACCCTGATTAGACCTGGTTACCTGTTTGGCCCTCCAGCAAAAGTATTTAGGCACCTCTGCTATACAGGCATTGATAATTCTGTTCTTATCAAACTGTTGACTATCTACGTACGGGATCTCAAATTGTTGGATATCTATATATACATGTATATATATTTCTCAAAATTGGTCATATGTTTGCTGTTTTAGCTATAGCTATTAAAATCTTGGAATTAAAATTTCGCATTCTGATGGATTTGAACTCACTACGAATGCATCTGTAAGTTTCTTATCTAGACGCTCTACCACAGAGCCATACAAGGCGTCACAATCAGAGTTGAGTACGCCATTAAAATAAAGGGATTCCAACCAACAGCCATTTTTTTAACTGCTTGTTTTTGAGCTTTTAAGAGGTAATCACATTTTCACATATTTCGAACCTACAACACAGCAGAGTAAAGCATGGGGAACCTTTTGATACCAAATAACTGTAATATGAATTTTGTTGCGAGTCAACCTTTAAGAAATATTTTTTGTAAGGATCATTTATTATATCTGCGACCAAGGACAATTCTTCTCGTGCAGACAATTATATTATCTCTGTGAGAAGAGCCTCAAAATTCTCTTTCCGTTCGGTCAGACAAAGACTGTACGATATCTCATTTTTACATTTGTACCAGTATCGAGAGGTACCAGTATTGTTGTATTCAAAGTTTTGATGGATCGCTTCTGGTGGAACAGTAACCTTTTTTATTCACACACACTTTTATGCAAGAATTGTTATTATTGATTCAACGTATTCAGGATTTTTATTTTCTTCTCTCAGTTCATATTAATTGTATCATTACCGAATCATCTTTTATTGTAATCATAGCAGAACCGACCTAATTTAGCTATTACTTGCTAATTCCTTCACATTTACATCTAAACCTTTTGATAGTTGTTTTTTTTTAATTTATTTGCACAAAACATTTTCCTCATGAAATTGAGTTTGAAAGTTACATGTGTTTGACAAAGTATGAAAACCTTCACAGTTCTTTTTATTTTCTATTAAATTATTTCAACTACACACAAAATTTTCTCATGATATGTAGTTTGAAAGTTAGAATGGCAAATGTTGTTATATGTTGAATACAAATCAATTTTATGAGCAACACCAGGTAGTACAGCTAGTTCAAGTATAATAATAAGTAGTAGTTATAAAAAGTGTTTATCACAACTTATACAACATTTACCGTTATAATTTTAAATGCAGGTTTTTTATGTATGTGCTAGAAGTTTAATTAGGTTTAATGATCTGAATAGGCATAGTCATAAATACGGGCTAAAACATGTTAGCAGGAAACTTAATAGACAATCATCACCTAAGAGTGAGCCTATTTGTTACCAGTGCAAACAATCAGGCCATAGGATACATGATTGCCCTGAAGCTAGATGCTATATATGTAGTAAGAAAGGGCATACCATGCAGGATTGTGAGTACAACAGACCTAGTAGCAGGAGTAGCTATATTAGAGATACTGACAGAAGTAGCAGGGAATGGCAAAGGAGTCGTTATAGAAGTCCTAGCAGGAGGGTTAGATTTTCA
This sequence comes from Watersipora subatra, assembly GCF_963576615.1. Classification (NCBI taxonomy): domain Eukaryota; kingdom Metazoa; phylum Bryozoa; class Gymnolaemata; order Cheilostomatida; family Watersiporidae; genus Watersipora; species Watersipora subatra. The sequence continues at coordinate 40,842,546 of NC_088709.1, read as the reverse complement.
GAGTCTGGTAATAAATGACTAGACGACAAGATAGAACCCTCAAGGTTAACAAGAGAAAAGTTAGTTTTACCTTCGACACAGGCTCAGACGTATCTACACTTACCGAAAAGGTAGCTGATATCCATAAACATCAGAAACCTGAGAGACATTTGAGTGGTGCAGACGGTTCTAAGCTAGAAGTCACAGGCGTCAGTAATGCATGCATAGAAAGTACGTATCAAAGTATAGATACTTGTGTATATGTACTAAGAGGCTTTAGCCGTAATTTATTGGGCATGTCAGAAATTAAAAGACTAAACTTACTGGCTGTTATCAATGCCACCTGTTTGAGCGAGTTTGACCACATGAAGGAATTTCCTAAGGCTTTTGAGGGTCTTGGAACGATGCCTGGTGAATTCACCATCAGTTTAAACATGGGTGTGGATCTCGTTAGGCTATATTCACCAAAGCCAATAGCAGCAGGTTTGAGGGATAAAGCTAAGTCAGAGTTATACAAAATGGTAGCTGACAATGTTATAGACCCAGTAGAAAAACCTACCGACTGGTGTTCAGGCCTCATGATTGCCCCCAAGTTGGGAGGCAAGATAAGGATGTGTGTAGATTTAACCAATCTAAACAAATGTGTAAGGAAAGAAATCTGTCTTTTACCTAAGATTTCTGATATGCTATGTTAATTGTCAGAAGGAGCTATGTTTTCGAAATTAGATGCTAATTCTGGCTTTTGGCAGGTCAAATTGGACCCCGAGTGCAAACTGTTGACAACCTTTGTCACGCCTTGGGGTAGGTTCTGTTTTAAATGCATGCCGTTTAGTATTTCTTTAGCACCCGAATACTTTCAACGTGTTTTAGAGAAAATATTGAAGGAATTAAAAGGTGTCATTTGTTTAATGGATGACATCCTAATGTATGGGGCTAACCCCCAAGAACACTGGGAGAGGCTCAATAAAGTATTAAAACGTATAGAAAAATCAGTTATGACACTCCGAAACGAGAAATGTGAGTTCGGCCGCTCAGAGGTCAAGTTTTCAGGCCACATGATTAGTGGTACAGCTATAAAACCTGACCCTAGCAAAATAGAAGCTATGGTCAACATGTTACCTCCTACAAATAAAATGGAGGCGAAAAGGTTCCTTGGTATGGTTAACTACTTGATGAAATTTAGTAGTAAACTCGCAGGCTTATGAGCACCGACCCATGAGATCAAAGGCCATAATTCAGAATGGTTCTGGAGACCAGACCAGGAGGAAGCTTTTTGTAAAGTAAAACAAGAAATGTCTAAGCAACCCGTATTATTCACATTCGACTTAAATGCTAAGCACAGGGTGTCAGCAGATGCAAGTAAAAATGCTTTAGGCGCAGTACTGCTCCAGTTGACTAAAAATGGCAATTGACAACCAGTTGAATATGCTTCCAGCAAAATGTCCAAAACTGAGAAGAGGTATGCTATGGTGGAAAAGGAATTACTTGCCATTACATGGGCTTGAGAGAAATTTGATTATTACCTCGTTGGTTGCTGGTTCGAAAGTGAGAGTGACCATAAACCTTTAATAGCGATTTTGGGCGAAAAGGATCTCTCTCGATTACCGGTCAGGGCACAGTGTTTGAAATTACGTTTGATGAGATATGATTACACTATTTTTCATACTCCAGGTAAAAACTTGTTCCTGGCAGACTCCCTGAGTCGACCTAATGAGTATGCTTGCGACGAGATAGCCAGCATTAAATGCCACACCGTAGAAAACTATGTACATGATAGTTTGCTCCGGTACATACCCTGATGTTAAAGAGGAAGTAATATTTAAGGCTACACAGGAAGGTAGTTGTGCTAAAAAGTGTTTAACTTACATGAGTAAAGCCTGGTTCCAATATATGTCGCAAAGCATTGGCCACAGCACCGCAGGCTATTAGCGGTGAAATGGGAACCTACGCGCCTTGTACCGCCGGTAGTTGCCAGCAGCATCGCAATAGTTTCGCACTGCTCAAATTTTGCAAAAGATCGCAGGCTAAACCTTCCCGAAATGCACTGTACGGGTAAAGGTCACCATTATAGGAACGACGTGGCAAGCGAACATTTTATTTGATTACGTAATTATGTTTACGATATTATTAATGACGTGAACAGATGCCGGCGAGCCTAGCATCGCAAGCATTTAGCTGTGCATGTTACCGCCGGAGTCTCCCAATCGATATGGGAACCAGGCTTAAGGGATGGCCAGATAAAGTAGCAACATTTAGCGAAGAGCTACACCGGCTGATGTCGAAGACGTGCGCAGCGACATTTCTGGTGGCCTGGTGTTAATGGTGAGATTGCAGATATAATAGGTAAATGCAATATCTGTATTATGCATTCCCAGGTTAAGCATCAACCGATGCAAGAGGATGTATTACCCACAAAACCGTGGGAAGTCATAGGCATGAATGTGTTCACTTTTGACGGTGATCTGTATCTAGTTATGGTTGACTATTTCTTATCTAAATGGATTGAGGCTCTGCCATTGGAGACCCAGACATTTAGGGAAGTGGTCAATGTTATAGGGGATGTGTTTCACCTGTTCGGAATTCCAAAATGCGTAAGGTCCGACAATGGTGCTTGCTATGACTGTCATGGGTTTAGCCATTTCGCTAAAAAACAAGGTTTCAGATTGGCTACCAGCAGTTTCAGATACCCATGCTCAAACGGCTTAACCAAAGGTGCGGTGAAAACAATAAAATTTTTGTGGGAAAAAACTCACGATAAAGGTATTACCTTACTAACTTACAAAACTACTCCATTACCATCAGGATATTCACACAGTGAACTCATGTTTGGGAGACGAATAAGGCCAACCTTAGGTATACCCTATGAAAGTGATGTGGATTATGGTCAGTTTAAAACATGAAACATCACATAGACATAAGATTAAGTCTAAATTGGATAGGAAATACAGGGCAAAACGACTCCTCAAACTCTTACCTGGGCAAGTCGTATATGTTAAGGCTACCACCGACATCGGGACTAAGGGTACTATACTTAGGGAAGATGCCTCTCCTGATAGTTACTGGGTTAGAGTGAAGCAGAGTGAGATCTGGAGAAACAGACAACACCTTTTTGTGTTGTTTCCTAGTTCTTCAGGTATCTACGACACATTTGATGATAGAGCAGATGGCGAAAGCCAACCTTCATGTGCCAGAGATCTGAGGGCTAAAACCCCTCTTCCCATAGGTCTGCATATCGGGAATGAGATGCTCGTTAAGAAAGCAGAACCCGCAAGAGACGGGCAGGCAGAGCAACTAATAAGTGCTCAAGGTACAGGTCAAAGCAATGTTCAGGTAACTGGATCTAGCAGGGTCAGTAAACCACCCCACAGACTCAAAGATTATGAGGTTTAATTGAAGCCTGTTTGTAGTTACAGATACATATCGATGTCTAGCTCAAGTTCCGGTGCGAGAGGAGACCAGGGGTCCAGGGATGGGAGAGGAGTACCCTTCAAGGAGACTGACTGGTCCTCCAAGGCGGGTAAAGACGGCAGGAAACCCTCTGCCAGGATGGTGTATGGTCAGCCAGGTACTAAGCGTTGCTTCCTTTGCCAAGCTTTCAGGGACCATGTAGCAGCCACTTGCCCTAGAAACGTTTGCAACAAGTGTGGCAAGCCAGGATACTGGCTCAGGGAGTACACAGCACAGGTTTGTGATTGGTGTGCTTAAGATGGACATATGATGACAGCATGTCCAAATGGAGGTAAGGAATACTTTGCAGGTAGCAAGTGGAAGGCGAAGCCTTTCTCGGAGCCAGCGGCTAAGACTAGGCCGAGCCCTAGCTCTGTTGCCGGGAGGAGCTATGTTCAGGCAGCCCAGGATAAGCCCCGATCGTTCCTTTACCAGGTGAGCAGCTTTCTCGATGAGGTTCAGTCTGGTTTCATGTCGCGTGAAATCATCTTACAACGCAAACATGCCTTTTGTACATGGAGTACAGGAGAGCTATTACAGCTCTAGAGGTCGATGAGCGCCAGTTAGAGATTGGTAATGAACAGGAGTTCAAGGCTGTCTTGACGAACCTAGCTACCCTGGAGGACAAGGTTCTGAAGGACGCTAGGCTACCTGCTACCCAGGCTAAGGTAAAGTTGTCCTCAGACAACCAGCTGTTTGCCGGCGACGAGGCCTACTTGGCTCCCCACATCTCAAATCAGGGAGTGCAAAGCATGTTGTCCCGACAACAACCTGTTCTAGTCGTGAGGCTAGCAAGGCTCAGTCAGATCCACCTTCAGACAACCAGCTGTATGTTGGCGGGGAGGCCCACTTGCTTCCCCACACCTCAATTCAGGGAGGTGCAGAGGATGCTATCTTGACAACATCCTATACCAGCCCTGAGGCTAGCCATGCCGAAACAGGTGACATGGTAACCCAGGGGAGCATCTCTTGCGTTAAATTGGCGAAAGACAGGAGGCCCTGCTAGAGGCTAAAAAGCAAAAGATGCAAAAGATAACGATTTGTGAGTTTCTAGCCCGCAGTTCCTAACTCGGTTTGAAAACTGTGTAGCTGTGTTGGTGATTATAGGTAATCAGTAGTACCATGGACGTAAGAAAATAGTTTTGTATGGCTTTCAAAAGAAACCTTTGACATCAGTGTTAAACGTCCTGCTCTAGCGGGCAATATTTGTTTCTTTTTTGCATTTCTAAAGCAAGAGGCATCGTGGGCCAACATCGTGCCGCATGCTTGCAGTCAAAAATCTTTTTTAAAAATTAAGAATGGTTACTGGTGTTTTGCTGGTTCTGAAAATGCCTAGATTTATTTTAAATACAAGAAATATAAGGTATATATATAAAAGAGTGATAAAAACATAATACAATGTACATTGAAAAAATACCAAAAAGGTTTACTGCTCTTAATAAAAAGGTTACGCTGCTAAAAATAGATCCTAGACAGATGTTTTATAAGCAACTATGTTCTTGATGACGGTTTGTGTTGCAGCAGTGTCTTTTCGTGCAGTCTGTTAAATTTCTAATTGTAATTTTCCTTCGAAATATTGGACTAAGTTTTAGATTTTATTTTACTTATTTTAGGTGGTAGTCGTTGGCATAAAACTGGCGATTTCTAGGTTGAAATCAACAACCAAGTTATGTCTTTCTGAGGTTGTGATCTAAAGTTGATGTGACGTGATGCTGTCAAAATATCTCTATTTCATTTAATCAGCGGTAAAAGTTCACCATGACATTAATTTTATCATAATTTTTGTTACATCAACAAAATACATAGTTTATAAACTTATTATGCAACGCTTTACAAAGCAGAAAAGATCTTGCCATATTGTATTATTCTTAAACATTTTTTAAATCTTCATCAGATGTTCATTTTCAGTTTCATGTTTTACTAATCCATGATAGTATCACTGTATCACTAACGCATTAGACCAGCCTGCTGACATGGTTATAGGACCAAGACATGATTCTGAGTTAAGTAACTACTACCTAATGATTAGTATTCTTATACTGCACTTTTATATAAAAAGACTATGTCACGAAAATAATTTTGAGAACAATCAGTGTTGCATGGCTGTGCATAGTTACTATTTTAAAAATTTAAAACAGCACATCTTTTATATAGCGTGTAACTTGAATAAGATGACGGTTTTGTAGGCATGGCAATATTTGCTCTGCGTTTATATATAACATGCAACTTGCATAGCTTTATATATAAGTTGTATATGGTACTCTGTTTGCAGCTGGTAGATATGAAACTTAGGAAAATTCATTTAATGGACTCTCTTTCTTATAAAGGACAACAGACCATTGAAAATAGGTGAGCATGAAATACTTCACTAGGTTTGTCGATAAATCTTACAAAAAGCAACTGTTATTGCCTTTGCATTCTAACATAAATGATCTAATCCAAAAACTCACTGTTAGCAACAATATTTGTAGGAAGCTTGTTTCTGTTGAGAGGTTTGCTGATTATGCTATGACAGATAGTGAGATGGCAGCTATGCAACAAAAGGATTGTGTAAGCTGTGGACTGTATGTTATCAAGGTGTGTGACACTTTCATTCGTAGAGGTCTCTCAAGACTTCAACAATTATCAGTAGGAAACGTCTGGTTAAATTATTTATCTACACATTAACTATTACTAGGGAACGTAGTCTTATTCTGTCAATTTCCATTGTTAACCATAATGTTTTTTCAGCAAAATTAGTGTGATTCTTTGTAGGGGTTATGTAATAATCTTGAACTTTCTAGATATTTGGCACATTTTTTTGTTGTCAACTTATTAAAGAATAATTCTAAGAATCTCTATTTTTATATTGTTATTAATATTTTCAGCATGCATAATGATATGTTGAATCGTTTGAGCTAGAAAATAGAAAAGAAGGTGATACGTCTTTGAATCCTTCCACATACCGTAAAGAATTATTGGCAAGTATAAAGGTATGTGAAACAATAACTATTCTCAGCAGATTTAGCACATCTGTATATCTTGTATGTAAAGATATGTTAAGATACTTCCTCACTTATTCAGTTAAATTTTCTCAACCTGAACTAACAGCTTTTTAACATTTTTGCATTGAATTTTGTTTTTAACCAGTTGTCTTTATTTATGCTAGGAAGAGGGTCTAGTATTGGCGGATATTAAGCTCTCTATTGAAGCAGGTAAGTTGAAGATGTAAGCCACATACAGGCTAACAAGTTTTATATTTGTATCATGTTAATATCTAAAAATTATTTTACTGTGTTCACCAATCTAAAGCATGAGAACACTATTCTGATATCTTTAAATAGTATAGTATTGGTATCTATAGACATTACCCGCTTTATATATATCTAATGCATGTTCGTAACCCTTTGGCTACGGCACGCTTACGGCCGGGAAAATACCAGCGTACGGAGGCAATTACTAGGGCGATTTGAGCCTTCGACATGACTGCATAAAAACTGCAGTAACTTACATCACAATTCTGGTAGTTACATAAATTAATATGCATAGGAAAGCTGAGAAATTTATCTACAAGCTGATATTTTTTCTATGCAGATAGCTTGCAAATGCTTTCCAGCAAAAGTCTCAATTTGTTGAAGCTATTAATTTTTTTTTATACGCCATTTTCAATTGTATTTTCCTAATTGATAAATGTAATTGACAATGTTGTATAAATAATACTTGCACGGATTCATAGGTTCTCAACAATTTGCAAAAGAAATTGGTCGTCAAAGAGCATTTTAAGTGGTGTTATGAGCTCCGATGCATTGCGGGAGCGCCACTCGAAATTCTCAGTGCATGACCCAAAAGACCAGCGAAAAATGAAGGCCTGCCAATGTCCCCTAAACTTGGCTATAACTTACATGCAAACTGGAATAGAGCTATAAATAAATATGCATTTGAAAGTGTAGAAATTTCTCAAAAGGCAGCCATTTATTCCCTACAATTCGTTCCTGCAAATTTATTCGTCTGTGAATATTTCTATAAAGATTGTGATGTGTCAAAGTTGCCACCTTTTTATCATAAAACATCGATAACAAATACATTTTTGGAAGCAATAACTCTGTGAAAATGGTGTATGATAAGCATCTGCACAGTGTCATATGTTTGCAAGAGTTTGCAAAGAAACTGGTTGTCCAAATCCTCCTTTCCAAGCCAGCAAGCTTTCATCTATAGATATGAATTGACCAGGCAGCAAAACAGAATATAACCAGTCGCATATCATGGCAAAAACATCTTCTAACTTGAAAAATTTATTGCTAGCAGGCTGTTCAAAATTGTCAGCAAAATGCACAGTAGAAAGTAAACTTGTTTCTATTTTTTTTCTATTTTTAATTTTATTAAAAATCAGCATAGATAATAAAGGATTGTGGACTGTAAGACAACAGAGTAGGCGTTTTGAAAATACTTATATGCAAAACTAAATAAATAACTCGCCAAATATTTTTACCATCAACAGGCTCTGAAGCATCGCAATGTTTTTGGAGGCCATATTTATTCGTTTCGTTAAATATAAAATTTATAATGGCCGATGTTATAAAAAGCTTTAAGTATTAAAAATACTTACTTGTTTAAAAATTCGAACTTACTCCTGCAAAGCTGTCAGCAAAAGGTAATTCTTTTGGTTTTAAGTCAGCTCCTCTCTGAAATCTGTAAATACTCCTGGTTTCATCGCCGGCCATTTCTCTCTCACTTTCACAATCCAATTCACTCTGTTGATCTTATTTTTTACTTTCATCATCTTCCCCATGTTCTTCCGACTTGATATCCTCTTCTTCATTTCCAAACCAGTCGATGTCTTCCTCTAAACAAACTTTTTAGCACAGCTTGAACAACCGTGTGCGTTCATGATGAATAGATTTCCATAAAAGATCACATCTTTGCAAAGCGTATTGCTTGCACATGCGTATTAGGGATTATTTATAGCCTCAAACCAGTATTACAAAGCCAACCGAAATTGATCAAATTACTAATTTAATATTTTAATGCTGTTTTTTAATAAATAATATATTTTAAAAAAGGTCTATCAAAGGCCAAATTATTTCGGGATTTTCGGGATCCGTACGCTGAGCCAGTGCTCGTTATCTGGGCTTTTACGGATTTCGTAAGCAAAGGGTTAACTAGATCGAAACTTTGTGAAGTAGTCTGTAACGCTTTCTATTTATTTATTTGTGTAATAGCCAAGGAAGAATCCACCAGAGAAGGAGCAGTGAAGTGTTTCACGACAACAGAAAATCATGAAGCTACCAACTGGAATGGCTAGGAGCTTACAGAAAACCCTGTGGAATTTCCTGCTGTCTTACTAGATGCTCAGCTTATGTGTTATAAAATCAAGTACCTGAAGCGCTATAAAACACACTTTACCACTTATGGTGTTTTTAATGTAGTTCCAGCCGAAGATTACAAACATTGTCGACAGGAGCATATATCTGGAATGTATGATGGTATTCAGATGGTAAATGAGACCATTTTATATTATTTGAAAGAGAGTAGCTCTGACTATCAGGTCATTAGTCAGCAACTTATTAGACTGAGTCCAGCTGTACTATATATAGAAGCTTACGAGTCATGGTGTAAGAAGTTGACTCCAGAACATGACAATAGTAAGCCATCTCCAGCATATTATGGTATGGAAAAATCCATTACGCATAGCTAAACATATGTTTTCCTGTTATGCTTTCCAATGTACACATGTATGTATGTATGTTTTAAAACAAAATTTTATTGTTTGTTCACACTGGACTATTGTAGTGTATTACCTGTTATTTGATGCCCGGATCCAGCAGTAACTACTGTTTTACTAACTTTTATGTTGCATACATTTATATAGTTTAGCCATCCTGTATTTCTAGTCAGTTTGTTTGCATTAGTGAAATATGCATCAAGGCAGTGTGTACTCAACTGTACTCAGTGTGTACTTTTTCTTTATACAATTTTGCAACTTGGTGTATTCAACTTTTTCAACGGTTTTTCTATTTGGTACATATTATATTTCGTTGAGAGATGCTATGTAAATCTAAATAATATATTACATTATTATTATTTTATAACTTTTACATGCAACGTACAATGATAATACCTTCTCATAACTCTAAGCTTTAGTTTGTATGAAGTCATAAAACTTTTATGTAGCCAGGCTAATACTTGCTGTTCAAGTCCATGAAGTTGAAATAAGATAACTATTTTGTAGCCAGGCTAACAATTGCTGAAAAGTCAGAATCTAACATGTATTTTATTGGAAATATAACTGTTTTGTAGCTAGGCTAATATTTGCTGAAAATTCGGGGTCCAATGTGTGTTTAATAGAAATATAACTGTTTTGTAGCTAGGCTAATAATTGCTGAAAAGTCAGGTTCTAATATGTATTTAATAGAAATATAACTGTTTTGTAGCTAGGCTAATAATTGCTGAAAAGTCGGATTCCAATATGTATTTAATAGCAATATAACTGTTTTGTAGCTAGGCTAATAATTGCTGAAAAGCCAGGTTCTAATTTGTATTGTAATCAGAAGAAAAAGTATAACTGTTTTGTGGGCAAGCCAAAGCCTGCTGTAGTCATATAAAACTAGAAATTCCACTGTCATACAGCCCACGACCAAAGAGATGGCCAGAGATATTGGCAAAAAAATAAAGGGTACTGATGGTTGAGAAATGCAATATTAGCAATCAAATGGCTCTGCAGTGCAATAGGATAACTGCAATGGTAGCTGTAATGTACTGGGTGTGGGTGTGATTATATACGACAATAAGCAATAATGAATGGAAAAGATGTTTATATTTTCCCCCTGCAACAGGAAAAATGCAATATTGGCCAATATTAGAAGTAAAATGCACTGATATTCTTAGAATAGTCAATTTTATTAATATAGTAGTAATAGAAAACCAATACACAATTTTGTTTACATTTCAAAACGTCATAGGTAGCAATATCGAGAAGTTGTGGTATTTATATAGGTTTTTAGAAAATTTATTTAAAAAGTGTTTGGTCATGACAAACAACAACAATGAAAGGAAATATTACATGTTTATATCTCTCCCTTGCAATAGGAGAAATGCAATGTTGGCCAATATTATAAGTAAAATGCACTGATATTATTGAAATAACCAATATTGTTAATATAGTAATACAGCAATAATAGAAAACCTATGAGCGTTCATGCGTCTCGAAGATTTCTGCAAACTGCAGCAAAATAAAAGCTGTTATAAAAGTGTTATAAAGCTGTAGGCCTAATTTACTGTAATGTATGTAATTCAACAACAATAAAGAAATATGTTTATTATAACTCTGAAATGCAAAATTAGAAGTAAAATGGCAAGCTACTGTGTACTATACACAGTTTGAAAGTTGGTTGCGTTGAATGTAGAATGGTTTTGATAAGCGATCTTTAACAGAAAGCGGGTAGGAGCATTCACGCGTATAAAAATGTAGCAAAATAAAAAATGTTCTCGTCATGAAGGGGCGTTGTAGTTCGGCCCTAGCTTGTACATAAGTTGTAAAGAATTTCGGCTAACGTTTCAAATAATGAAACCTTCGGTGATTGGACAAAAAACACAGGCTGATAAACTGTGTACCACAATTTCGTACCTGTAAATCGGTCTACACCTCAAACGGTCTACGTTTATTACAGAAACCTTCGAATAAATTCGAATACAAGTAAAAATGGCCATAGACTGATGAAATGAGCACGGTTTTCTCGTGAAATGCGCACTGCTAAATAGTTCTACAATCGGTCGCACGGCTTTATTGGCGTTTCAATTTTCTGTCTTAACTTTTATTAAACCGAGCTTTTCAAGCTTTTTGTGGCAATTTTCGTTCAAATTAATCTGTCTATTTGTGTATAATCCGATCAGATGGGTAAGTTTTAAAATAATACCGACGGTTGACAAAGACTTGGTAACATATTTAAATAGGTTTAAATGTGTTTTGTATCGTTATTATACTTTAACGACTTTACATTCCGATGCTTAAATTTTTTGATGAAATTTCTTGAAGAGGGTTCGTCTCATTGTTGATGAATAATTTTCGTAAGTTGTGTGCACATGCATTTATCATAAAAACTCCCACACTTCCGCTCCGCTCGTGTGCTCGTGGGATAACCGCTTTGCAATGTAGTACATACGTAACAGTTTGTAATAATAGTAGTATCAATGTACAAGCCGTATTCAAGAGTATACTAAAAACCATTTACAAGAACAGCCTACTACAACTATGCAGTACAGTTAGCATTAATAGTTTTGTAGTTCCGTAGAAACGACTTTGTCAACGTGCCGTTACTTAATTTATTTCTGTGTACATTCCGCAACCGAGTTAGGAATTGCGGCTAAAAACTCACAAATCGTTATCTTTTTTAGATCTGACCTTTGCTGTTACTACAATATGGTGGGTCAGGTATAATGGGAGTGGCTCAAAATCTGGTCAGTTTCTGGGTCGTTTCGTAGAGGTGGAGCTTAATCCGGAAATGCAAATGTTTTGTCGGCACTAAGCGACGAGGTTTTAGGCGAGTGCCAATGTTTAGTTGGTTAGAAATTGAGTCTGTAATCTTTTTATTTTTTGTAACAAAATAAAGCATAAAAATCTTTTTAGGCAAATCTTTAATTAAAAATATGAGTTCTTTCATCAAACTAGCATAACGTATTCACATAGCCGTTTATCGTAGTTTTGTCGTGTTAAGACCAAATAGTAACATGCTCACGAAACGGAAAAAAATCTTCTCAAAAATACATCATTTATTTTTCTGTTTTGTTTATACAGTGTATATGAAAAATATCTTACATACATTGTAATATGATTGCACTTACATGTATGCAACGCGGTATTACATAAGTTATTGAATATTTGTGATTATGTTCTAACCAAATAAAATGCACATTGAAACAATTGTCTACTTTGCTACCATTCTGAGAGCTAAAGAAGATTATATTTCATTTTAGTGTAACTATTTATGTTAGCATATCGTGAGACAAAGATTGTGAAAAGGTAACAGAAGACATTATTCTATCTTATCTTTACTGCAAACACCGACTTCTCCAACAACTAACTTTATTTAGATTTTGAACATGACCGCACTCTGTAGGTATTCATTTGTCAATTTGCTTATATATTTATTATTTGAGTACAGCAATGTGTGACCAAAAAACTTTTCTTGATTTGTTGGGCAAAAAATATTTTCTTGCTGTTGGCATGATGATGTATTTTCTTGCTCCAATATAAATAATACATGTGGCAATTGTTGTGCATCATTGTTAGCAGCTCTCCCGTTACCTTCACAAGCACAATGTAGCCAATTCTGGAAAATCAGAGGGCAGCACACAAAACCTTTAGCATGATGTATGTCTATTGGCAGTGCTGACGTTATACAGCATACATTGTTTGAAAAGTCGATGCGCAATGACAAAATGTCTGGTGATGGACCACTGGAACAATGATAAGAAGTAGGTTGTTTCAGTTATCGGACGAATCTATCATGATAAATTGTTAAGTTTAATAATTTTACTTTATTTGATATAAAAAGAAAATGTTGCACATACCTTAATTACTACCACATCAGCACCAAAACCATAAAAGGCCTCTAGCAAGCACAAATGAGAACAGAATAACACAGTAGAAAAGGGCCACATATACTACATGTAGATATGTAAAAATAAGTGAATATAAGTCTGGGTTATTTGTTAAAAAAATCAGTGTAGAAAATCCTGAATGTTGTATATATGCAGGTAAGGTTTAATTTGATCAATATATTCACTCAAAATTGAGCACAGTACCAAGCTGAAACAGTTTGAGTTTTTGCATATAAAAGTATTCCTATCTAGAACAAGTTTGTTCTCTATGACTGCAGATAAATTGGCAATGAGGTGGAGGGCACACCAGATGCCCTCCGGCGTGCCCTCCCCTCATTGCCAGTTCACCCACAACTATAGGGAACAAACTTGTTCTATGTTTTATGCCTATCTAGATAAGATTTTAATTATATTATAAATTAATTTACAATTTTAAAATTTATAATTTAATTTATAATTATAACTGCATGCATTATAAAGCCTCAGGGAGCATTTTTGCTCTGTTATTTCTTACTCCCTACAAACTCCTCTTGGAGATCCTTGATCTAAAATAAAAACAATCATAGCATGTGTATTTACATCTCCTTGAACTTGTAAAGTGCTGTGAATGCAGTATTCAAGTGGCATTATTTGCGACAATTTTTGACTTTGACAGGAATATTATTTGTTAATTTAATGAAGTAATTTGGAAAGTTACATTAGACATTGTGATTAGCTGGAAGTTAATTTGGCGATCTCAAAGAATCGGGCAAATCTGCTTTTGCTAGTTTCTGATTTTATTACTGTTTTTACAGTAGTAGTTTTATTTCACAATTATTTCCTGGCTGCATATATTTTCTCCGATCCTACATTGCTCAACCGACTTAACCCATAGAGTTGACTTGTAGAAGACAACAGCGACATTAGTCCAAGTACTCAGTCTATGAATCGGACGGTGTTGTGCCACCTTGTTATCAATTTCTAAAAGAGTTGATAACAACTCCAGAGATGCTCCCAAATCCTGATTAGAGATTTGCAAATCACATCAAATTACCAATCATGAGATTGGCATCAAAGCACCTTGAAAATGGGTTACCAAGCTTGTAAATTAAATCAAATTAAAACCGTCAATTACATAGTGGATGATGGTTTTAATTTCATTTTATTTGAAAGCTGAGCAGTCACCCTTCTAAGTGATTGGATTTGGAGCAAAACGCATGCCAGCGACTTGGACATGTTAGCATAAAACACATGTTAAAGAGATTGGGTGATAATTAGATGGCAGAAAGGAATCTGCTACCTTTATTCTTAAAGATGAGTTTAGCAGTAGCAGTTTTCTAATCCTTTGGGACAGTGTGGGTGGAGAAAGAGTGCTGCATTAACTTTGTGAAAATCTGTGCGATATAGGGGGCCAGGTGCTTCAGTAGTGAGGGTAAATCATATTTAACTTTGAGCATATGCTACGACTACCTAAAATTTTCAAAATTGATAAAAATGGGTAATTTAAAATGTTTTATTTTCCACGAATCTATTTTGTGGTTAGGTATTACCCCTACACTGTAGAAATTCAAGGTTTGCTGATTATTGGTTTGTTATCCGCGATCGACCCATATCTGAAATAAAAACTTATGCCAAAAACCAAACAAGGCAACGCAACCGGCCAGTGAGAACTGTGTTAGCCCCGAAATCCAGGCTATAGCACAATCCGGACAGAGCGTGATCATTAAACCCTGTCCATATGATGGCCGCTTCCTATCCTGTGGAAGTTTATACCTTTGGTTTACATAAGTTAAGGGAAACGAAAAGCTTGAAGGTCAAATTAGATTTATTTTTTTTAAACCAGTAAGGTTTATGCTGCAGAGAAAAAATAAAAACTATTATGCATGTCTAAAATAGAACAGAAATACACTTACTATCATAAGGGCAGTTTGTCTGTTTGTTCATCCATTTTCAGCAGACAGGGTTAGAGGTTGGGATAAATGATTGATTATTCAACAAAGTGGTGAGTGCTCAGGGTTGTGGCATGCTTGACTGCTCTTCTGATTGTCTGAGGTGCAATCTCATCTAGTACACTTTTTCCTTCAACAACCACATGTGGCTACACAAGGACAGGGGGCACAGCTCCTACTATAGTAAAGACTAAAAACTCAGAACATCTGATAACATATAGATTCTTCGTCTTTTTACATAGGGCTCATATAAAAAGACATTAAAAATCAATAGAGCTACTTCAACCTCCAAAACCAGAGTCATCTGCTCTCATTTAACGATCATACATTTTGGTAGGCATACATGCATATATCTTTAATGTATACTGTGTCACAAAGTAGGAAATCAAATACAACACACTGCTGACCACAATTGTGTATCATTTCAATATAGAGAACAGGTATATAGAGAGCACAGACATACATAGCATGACTAAAGAGAAATGGGTGAAGGGAACATGACAATAAAACATGGTTATAGAGAACATGGCTATGGAGTAGAAGGTTACAGAGCACATGGTTATAAAGAACATGGCTGTAAAGTGGAAGGCTATAGAGAACATGGTTATAGAAAACATGGCTATAGGGAACATGGCTATGGAGTGGAAGGTTACAGAGAATATGGTTATAGAGAACATGGCTGTAAAGTGGAAGGTTACAGAGAATATGGTTATAGAGAACATGGCTATAGAATGAAAGGTTACAGAGAACATGGTTATAGAGAACATGGCTGTAAAGTGGAAGGCTATAGAGAACATGGTTATAGAAAACATGGCTATAGGGAACATGGCTATAGGGAACATGGCTATGGAGTGGAAGGTTACAGAGAATATGATTATAGAGAACATGGCTGTAAAGTGGAAGGTTACAGAGAATATGGTTATAGAGAACATGGCTATGGAGTGGAAGGTTACAGAGAATATGATTATAGAGAACATGGCTGTAAAGTGGAAGGTTACAGAGAATATGGTTATAGAGAACATGGCTATGGAGTGGAAGGTTACAGAGAACATGGCTGTAAAGTGGAAGGCTATAGAGAACATGGTTATAGAGAACATGGCTATAGGGAACATGGCTATGGAGTGGAAGGTTACAGAGAATATGGTTATAGAGAACATGGCTGTAAAGTGGAAGGTTACAGAGAATATGGTTATATAGAACATGGCTATGGAGTGGAAGGTTACAGAGAACATGGCTGTAAAGTGGAAGGCTATAGAGAACATGGTTATAGAGAACATGGCTATAGAGAACATGGCTATGGAGTGGAAGGTTACAGAGAATATGGTTATAGAGAACATGGCTATAGAGAACATGGTTATAGAGAACATGGCTATGGAGTGGAAGGTTACAGAGAACATGGTTATAGAGAACATGGCTGTAAGGTGGAAGGTTATAGAGAACATGGTTATAGAGAACATGGCTTTGGAGTGGAAGGCTACAGGGAATATGGTTATAGAGAATAAGGCAATGGGGAACTTGGTGGAAGAGACAATGGCGGTAGAGGATGTCGTTATGATGAGCAAGATTGTTGATAACATGGCTATAGATGTCATGACTATTAAAACATGGGTACAGGGAACATGGCTATAGATGCCATGACTATATAAACATGGCCACAGAGAACATGGCTATAGAGGCCATGACTATAGAAACATGGCCACAGGGAACATGGTTATAGATGCCGTGAATATAGAAACATGGCCACAGGGAACATGGTTATAGATGCCATGATTATTAAAAAATGGCTACAGGGAACATGGTTATAGAGGCCATGACCATAGAAACATGGCCACAGAGAACATGGTTGTAAAAAAACTGAATGTAGAGATCATGACTTTATGGAACATGTTTATGGACACTAGGTTTTGGGAACACGGCTAAAAATAATATGGAAATGATGATAACGATTATACAGAATATCGCCATAGAAAACATGGCTGTAGAGAACATGGATATAGACCAAATAGTTATAGAGAAAACGATCATAAAGAACATGGTTATAAAAAACAAGGTGGTCGAGAACATGGTTATAGATGGAATAGGATTTTTTAGCGCCGACTTTTGGCGCAAGACCTTTTGGCGTGACAGTTCCTGTTACAGGAGGTCTTGGCGCAGCAATCTGGCCGCAGGTTATGAGTTCACAATTTATCTCTATCTTTCACCATGAGTTATAACAGCTAGACAAATTTTAAGCAAAGCAAAAAAGAAACGGCACAATTTATGTATTTGAGATATGCAATTCATGAGGCCCTTTAATTGAATTTGTTAATACGAATGTAAACATTCATGTAATTAACGAAATAGTGATTCAAAGTGAGAAAGTGATTGAAGCCAGAATTGTCATAATAAAATCACGAGTGAAATACTGAACAAGCAAAATATATTGAACCGAAGTGAATTTCAGTTTATTTTTTCTCGTGTATTATGTATCTACTATATAAACGGCAATCGTTTACCCGCTACTAACGGGTAATAGTCCTCCTTTAACGGGAATCGCCGGTAATACATGCCCCTATACATAACCCAGAGCCGTATGCTTTTACAGAATTACCTATTCATCAGTTTTACACTAAAACACGTCACCTCTGGTTAGCGCGTGCCTCTTTACGGCGCCCCACGACACTGGTCCGTTTGAAACAGTAAATTTGCTGCCGTGCTATAAAGCACCGTCCTGAGTTCGGCTGCCTATACAGCTATACAAATGTACTAATCATTAAATAAAATAAATTAATGAATAGTAATTTACATGCGATTAATTTTTACTGCCAACGTGTACCGAGAAGGTCACGCGAACGTTGGTTTCTTGCGGTCACTGGAAAACGCACTTCGCTCCTACTAAATTTCTACATAAAAAAGGTAAGTATTTCTTAATCAATGTTGTATTGTATATGAATTGCCACACTTCCATTACATAACTCTTTCACTTGCATTCGTGTACAAATTTAGCTATCGGCCTACTGCCAGCAATTTTGCCGATATTGCTTAATATGTATACATTATTTTTTAATTTCAAACTCGATCTAGAACGTTTGTTTGGGTTATATATTTCATTTTGCCAACATTTTAACAAGCACTGCTATACAAAAAATTTGTTGTGTGTATACTTTGTGCATTTTAATTATCTGTGAAATCACAAAAAATTGATATGGCTATAATTTCATCAACATAAGTAGTTATTTGTTTTTTAGCTCGGACGCATTTAATGAACTCACACAAAAATCTTCGTTTTTATGTTGGAAATTATCAAACGAAGATTTAAAGTTAAATTTTAGGCTAATTTTGTAGAGAAATCTTTGGACAACACTGTCACTACTATAAAAGTCTTAAAGATCATCGGTTATGTTATCAACGCATAGGCCTAATAAATTTCAGTTACTAGCAATTGCTGGGAAAGTCGCAAAAATGTGTCTATGGCGGTCGACCATAGAAAATGCATGAGTGAGTCTACTTCAGTGAAAGGGTTGAAAACGTTGGATTTGCCACTGTTTGTGATAATAAAGATGTTCATTTCCTTCTGCATCTGAGTTACTTTTACTTTTTTTCCAGCTACGAGTACTACAGAACTACAGCTACTACAGGACATGCACGGGCACTACGAGCCTGGCGATAGGGACGGTGAGACAAAAGCGTGCAGCGGATATTACAAAAAAGCACACCATCTCATTTAATTTTAAAAATGCTTGAAGCAGTACAATGCCTTCCAAAAAGCCTACTGCCCAAACGCAAGAACAGATTGATTCCTGTAGAAAAAAAGACCGAATTCACAAAGCAGCAGCTAGACGAGTAGAAACTGCAGAGCAAACACAGCTACGTCCACAATGAAACGGAACTGCTACTGCAGCTGTTAGAAGTGCAGAAACTGCAGAGCAAACACAGTTACGCCTACAACGAAACAGAATAGCTACTGCATCTGCTAGATGTGCAGAAACTGCAGAGCAAACACAGCTACGCCTACAACGAAACAGAATAGCAGCTGCTAGAAGAGCAGAAACCGCCGGACAAACACAGGTACATCGAGAGTAGGCCAGAATAGATGCTGCAGCCGCTAGAAGTGCAGAGACTACTGAATCGACCCCAGCAGCAACTCAAACGGCTCAGAGTAGCCGCTACATTGGCCAGACGTGCAGAAACCTCCGAGCAGATGCAGCGGCAACAAAAACATGATGCACTAGCTACAACAGCTGCTCGGCGAGCTGAATGTTCACAGCAGATGAAACAGCGACAACAGCAAGATGCACTAACTACAGCAGCTGCTACTAGGCGCCGTGTATGGTCAGAAAACTTCGCACTTGACTACAGTCCTGCAACACAGTATATGGCCAAATTTTTTTATGGGATGAATGTCCAAAAATGCTCCAGATGTAGTGCCGTACGTTGGAAAGGCGAGAGGCCATATATGTAGTTTATATAGTAGGTTTTATAGATAATAAATTTTATCAACAACCGCATTACTGCTGCACAGTTTGTATATACCATGTCAAAACACAGGCTATAGACGAAGAACTGGTGAGTCATGATTAGTGTTTCAAGCATGCAGAAGTCTCAATTCAATAAATGCTGGCGATAGCTAAGCAGTGCAATAGCAAAATATTTTCTAGAATTTCTTAAAATATGTAAAACCTTTTAGTACTGCCAGTTTGAAGAACGTCAGTTTGCCTAGCAATGTCAATTTCATTATCAGTTCTGTGTACAAAATAAAGGACAATTCCGATTTGAGTGGTTCGAGACTGATGCATTTTAAACTAGCTGTAAAATACATTGCATATTTCCATTGGTCTCTCCAACATTATTCACATGTACAACTGCATATGTGTATGCAGTCAGATCAGTACAAAAGTTTCAGTAGATTGCATATTTGGAGTTGTTTTACACTATGAAAGACAACTCTCAATAAAACTATTGCTTTACGTAAATCTGTTCTCGAACACAGGTAATGCAGCTAGTCTATATATATATATATATATATATATATATATATATATATATATATATATATGTGTGTACAGCATTCTCAGTTGAGAAATTTCATGAACAAATGTTTTTGCATTTTTACTATCAACATGTTGTTTATTTACTGTGAAAACAGAAAAATAATTTTTTGGTGTTGAAATAACACTGCTAAGAATCTGGCACTAAAAATTCCTACTTCAGAAAGTCCGTCTAAAAAGTCATAGACCACCAGGTTATAGATGCCATGACTATAGAAACATGACCAGAGAGAATATGACTGTCAAGAGCATAGATATAGAGATGATCACTCCATGGAACATGGTTATGGACACCTTGCCTTTGGGAACATGGCCACAGGGACATGAAAATAAAGATCTAATTTATTTAGAAGCTGGCAATTGAAAGCATGGCTATTGTGAACATGTTTATAAAAACAATGGTGATAGCGAAAACAGCTACACAGAACTTGGCTATAAAAAAAACTTTGTTATAGAAAACAGAGCTATAAAAGACATTGTTATGGAGAACATGGTTAGAAAGAATGTGGTTATGGAGACCTTGGCCGTAGAAGACATGGTCTCAGAGGAAATCTACAGTAGATATGAAAGGCACAATTGCAACGTACTTGAAGGTAGTGATTGTTAAAGTTTGATACCACTGTTTAACTGACCAATAGGAAAAAAGCTGTCGCTAGAATCACCTTGCTGAGCATCTGATGTTACTTACAAAGCTGTCATGTCTGTTGAATAAAGAGATCAGAGTACCTAAACAAACAAGCAGGAAAAAAATGGATTGCTGTACATAAAATCTATGTTCCCACAGCCACCCATGTCATTCAATTGGCTTTCCTAAATTAAATCTACTCAAATACCAAACATAGCGGAGTAAACACGCATTCCACAAGTTGATAAGAAAAAGGGAGGTGAAAACAAAATGCTACTAATGAACTTTGATAATTTTAATTTGAAGAATATGAAACACCAACCAGCTGTAATACGTCTAAATGCATAAATATACATCCCATCTGCAGTTGTAATAATACTAATTGTGTGTTGATCTTAATCTGGGTAGACAAAGACAGAGATAATGGAAGTCAAGCTTATAAAGAAGATGGTTATAGATGTAGCGATAATAAAAGATGATGAGAGGGAACAAGAGTGCAAAGAACATATCTCTTGAGAAAAATGGTTATAGAGAACATGGTAATACAGAAATTCATGGTAGAGAAAATGGTGGTGGAGTACGTGTTTATGACGAGCAAGGTTGTCGAGGACATGGTTACAGATGCAATGACTATAGAAACAGCAACAGAACACAGTAAAGAATATAGATATAGAAATCATTACTACACAGAACATGGTTATGGGTACCATGGCTCTGGGAACATGGTTACAGACACCATGTCTCTGGGAACATGGTTACGGGCACCATGGCTCTGGGAACATGGTTACAGACACCATGTCTCTGGGAACATGGTTACGGGCACCATGGCTCTGAGAAAATGGTTTTGGATGGCATGTCTCTGGGAACATGGTTACGGGCACCATGGCTCTGAAAACATGGTTACGGATGCCATGGCTCTGGGAACATGGTTACGAGTACCATGGCTCTGGGAACATGGTTACGGACACCATGGCTCTGGAAACATGGTTACGGGCACCATGGCTCTGGGAACATGGTTACGGATGCCATGGCTCTGGGAACATGGTTACGAACACCGTGGCTCTGGGAACATGGTTACGAACACCATGGCTCTAGGAACATGGTTACGAACACCATGCCTCTCGGAACATGGTTACGGATGCCATGGCTCTGGGAACATGGTTACGGACACCATGGCTCTGGGAACATGGTTACGGAAACAATGGCTCTGTGAACATGGTTACGGACACCATGGCTCTGGGAACAAGGTTACGAACACCATGGCTCTGGGAACATGGTTACGAACACCATGGCTCTCGGAACATGGTTACGGATGTCATGGCCCTGGAAACATGGTTACGGGCACCACGGCTCTGTGCACATGGTTATGGGCACCATGGCTCTTGGAACGTGGTTACGGACACCATGGCTCTGAGAACATGGTTATGGGCACCATGGCTCTGGGAACATGATTACGGGCACCATGGCTTTGGGAACATGGTTACGAACACCATGGCTCTGGGAACATGGTTATATAAACAATGAGTTTGGAAACATGGCCACAAAGAACATGATTTTAGATAACATAGAAATGAGGATAATGATTATACAGAAGTTGGCCATAGAAAACACGGCTGTAGAGAACATGTTTATCGACCAAATGGTTATAGAGAAAACGGCTACACAGAAAATAGCTGTGGAGAACTTGGTTATGGCAAATGTGACTAAAAGAACATGGTCATAGATAAAGTGGCAATGAAGAACTTGGCTATAGAGAACATGGTTGTAGATAACATGGTCATCAAGACATTGGTATACAGAACATGGATATAGAGAACACTGTCATATAAAACATCCAGGCTATCAAGACTAATGTTATAAACAGTGGAATATAGAGGTAAAGGCCAGAGAAAACATGATCATGGAGACCATGTCTGTTAGCACATGGCCACTTGTGACACGGCTGTAGAAAACATGAAGATATAGGTCATGGATATACAAATGATAGCCATGGCAAACTTGGCTATAGAGAACATGGTTATAGGTAAACTTGCTGTAAAGAACTTGGCTATGGAGAAAATCATTGAAGAGAACATGGTCATCTAGGCATTGGTATACAGACAATGAACATTTAGAACATGGCTATCAAGAACATGGTTAGAAAGCGTGGCTATACGAACATGGCTATGGCGTACAAGATTACGATGGAGAACAAGGTTATGGAGAACATGGTTACAGACAGTACAGCTATAGTGAACATGGTTATGGGGGAACAAGGTTATGGAGAACATGGTTACAGATAACACAGCCATAGATAACATGGTTATGGAAGAACAAGGTTTCGGAGAACATGGTTACAGAGACATGGTTACAGAGAACATGGTTACAGATAGCACAGCTATAGATAACATGGTTATGAAAGAACAAGGTTATGGAGAACATGGTTACAGATAACACAGCCATAGATAACATTGTTATGAGAGAACAAGGTTATGGAAAACATGGTTACAGACAGTACAGCTATAGATAACATGATTGTGGGAGAACAAGGTTGTAGAAAACATGGTTGCAGATAGCACAGCTATAAATAATATGGTTATGAGAGAACAAGGTTATGGAGAACATGGTTACAGATAGCACAGCTATAGAGAACATGGTTATGGGAGAACAAGGTTATGGAGAACATGGTTACAGATAACACAGCTATAGATAACATGGTTATGGAAGAACAAGGTTTCGGAGAACATGGTTACAGAGAACATGGTTACAGATAGCACAGCTGTAGAGAACATGGTTATGGGGGAACAAGGTTATGGAGAACATGGTTACAGATAACACAGCTATAGATAACATGGTTATGGAAGAACAAGGTTTCAGAGAACATGGTTACAGAGAACATGGTTACAGATAACACAGCTATGGATAACATGGTTATGGAAGAACAAGGTTTCAGAGAACATGGTTACAGAGAACATGGTTACAGATAGCACAGCTATAGAGAACATGGTTTTGGGAGAACAAGGTTATGGAGAACATGGTTACAGATAACACAGCTATAGATAACATGGTTATGGAAGAACAAGGTTTCAGAGAACATGGTTACAGAGAACATGGTTACAGATAACACAGCTATAGATAACATGGTTATGGAAGAACAAGGTTTCAGAGAACATGGTTACAGAGAACATGGTTACAGATAGCACAGCTATAGATAACATGGTTATGGGAGAACAAGGTTATGGAGAACATGGTTACAGACAGTACAGCTATAGATAACATGATTGTAGGAGAACAAGGTTGTAGAAAACATGGTTGAAGATAGCACAGCTATAAATAATATGGTTATGAGAGAACAAGGTTAAGGAGAACATGGTTACAAATAGCACAGCTATAGAGAACATGGTTATGGGAGAACAAGGTTATGGAGAACATGGTTACAGATAACACGGCTATAGATAACATGGTTATGGAAGAGCAAGGTTTCAGAGAACATGGTTACAGAGAACATGGTTACAGATAGCACAGCTGTAGAGAACATGGTTATGGGGGAACAAGGTTATGGAGAACATGGTTACAGATAACACAGCTATAGATAACATGGTTATGGAAGGACAAAGTTTTGGAGAACATGGTTAAAGATAGCACAGCTATAGATAACATGGTTATGAGAGAACAAGGTTATGGAGAACATGGTTACAGATAACACAGCTATAGATAACATGGTTATGGAAGGACAAAGTTTTGGAGAACATGGTTAGAGATAGCACAGCTATAGATAACATGGTTATGAGAGAACAAGGTTATGGAGAACATGGTTACAGATAACACAGCCATAAATAACATGGTTGTGAGAGAACAAGGTAATGGAAAACATGGTTACAGATAACGCAGCTATAAATAACATGGTTAAGGGAGAACAAGGTTATGGAAAACATGGTTACAGATACCACAGCTGTAGAGAACATGGTTATTGGAGACCAAGGTTGTGGAAAACATGGTTACAGATAACACAGCTATAGATAACATGGTTATGGAAGAACAAGGTTTCAGAGAACATGGTTACAGAGAACATGGTTACAGATAGCACAGCTGTAGAGAACATGGTTATGGGGGAACAAGGTTATGGAGAACATGGTTATAGATAACACAGCTATAGATAACATTATTGTGGGAGAACAAGGTTGTAGAAAACATGGTTGCAGATAGCACAGCTATAAATAATATGGTTATGGGAAAACAAGGTTGTGGAAAACATGTTTACAGATAGCGCAGCTATAGATAACATGGTTAAGGAGATCAAGGTTTTGGATAACATGGGTATTAATTGCTGTACCATTGATATAAAGTATATTGCTACAGAGAACATGAATATAGAGAAAACAGATATATAGAACATATTTATAGGGTCATGGTGATAGAGAACACGGCTGTAATGGATATGGTTATTGAGGAAATACATCTAGTAGACAATGAGTTAAAGGAGTTTATGGACGACATGATAATACAGGAAAGAACTGTAGATGTTGTGGTTATAGAACAAATAGTTATAAAGAACCAGACTACAGATAGTATGGTTAAAGAGAGCAGGGAGAAAAACATGCTGATAGAAAACATGCTTAGAAAGAACACTGTTATACAGAACATGGCTATTAAGAACATGGTTATATAAAACATAGTTATAGAGAATGTGGCTGTACAGAACTTGTTTTTAGGAACATGACAATAGAGAACATTGTTATGAAGAACCGAGTTATAGAGAACTTAGTTGAAGAGCGCATGGCCTTAGAGAAAATGGCTAGAGAGATTATCTGTTAAAGAAAAGATGGCTATAAAAAACACGCATCATGGAAATGGATATAGAGAACATGACTTTGAAGAAAATGGATGTAGAGAAAAGGGCTGTAGAGCAAATGGTAATGGAAAACATAGTTTTAGAATAACTTTACATTATATATGGAAGTCATAATAGCAAAGTACTTGAAGGCAGTAATTGTTAAAGTTTGATTACATTTTTAAGTTACCCTCGGAAAGAAAGCTGTCACTAGAATCACCGGGCTGCATGTCCTATGTGGCTTACAGAACTGTCATGTCTGTTTGTTAAATTGAAAGACCAATGTCCTAAACAAACAAGCAGACTAAAAATGGACTGTTTTATATAAAATCTACAACTCTGCAATAACCATGACAGACACTAAGTTTTCAAGGATGAAAACTACTCAATTACTATAACGTAGCCTTCTACAAGGGAACATAGTCATATAGATATTGGTATTCAGAACATGTAGCTCAATGATTCCCTTATCACTTCAGCAGTAGTCTTACCAGGGATAAAACTGAGAGTCCCTTTTTAGCAGACCCCTTGTGGTAGTATACCCAGCTGTATGCTCACATGACCAACATTATGGTATAACATAGCCTTTTACAAGGGAACAAGGTCATAGAGAAATTGGTATTCAGAACATGTAGCTCAATGATTCCCTATCTCTTCAGAGGTAGTTTTACTAGCGATAAAACTGAGAGTCCCTTTCTAGTAGACCCCTTGTGGTAATATACCCAGCTGTATCACATGACCAACATGCAACTTGAGTATACTGGGTACACATGAAGACTAAAGAGATGAAAAGAGGATTCAATTCTCATCATTATTGAGCCAGAAGAGAGATTTACTGAATGGTAGCGCAAAAAACTCATGCCATGCAAGTCTTCATCAATTATTCGATTCAACATTTTGCAGCTAAAGATGCGTTAGTTTAGGTCATGCCATAAAGTTTCATCATAGTTTCATTTTCAATATATTATTATCGAACAGTACATGGTTGTATGGACCAGTTTGTCGCACTGTGAAATCCCGGACACTACCAGCAAGCTCACAGCTGTCATCCGCAACCACTTTCTGTGACCTCCCTACAGCCCACATCAGCATAAAATTGTATGGCTGGCTGTCATGTACAGCTTGTCTCTCCATCGCGAATCTCTTGCCTTGATCTTTTCAATGTTGCCTGAACCTCTGGCTCTTTTTGGAGCACCAAAAACTAGAGATACAGGAAAAAGGAAGACATGCATAGCAACAAAGAATAATGTTGACAAGGAACTTGTTGATGAAACAATGACAAGTAGAGAACAATATGTTGATTTTTGGGGAAATCAGCAAAGCATTTCTAGGGTACAGCACATGACATTGCTAAAGAACATATTCGGGTTACTTACCAACTGCTTCAATATCTGATCCCTCACCCATATAGGACGCTGTTACTATTACTACTACTATTGTTGACAATGACATATATGAATACTGTAGGGTAATGAATGATGTAAGATATTTATTACATACTAATTTAATCTATCCATATCACAGTTATAGAAAGTTGATCTGCTTAATAACACCAACCTTAAATCAACTTCCATATAACTTTCTGTAGGTTGACATGTCAGTTCAGTGTCTGACTATGAAAGTTATTGTAAGTTTGATTGTGATGGTTTGACTGTGACTCTGAAAAACTCTCTGAGTAATCATCATACTGGTCGACGTCTTCTTCATAGGTATATACTGAGTCACCATTATAATCGATTTCTTCAAACTAATTTTTTATTATAAAACTAGCAAATGCCCGATTAATCACAACAATTTTAGCTGGACGCGTTTTTCCTTTTTGTCTCTTCCAACATTATTGGGCCGACTAACGCCTAATGGCCAATGATGTAAACTATAAACGAAATTCTAAGGAACTATCCAATCGGATTGGTCTAAATAAAATCAGTCGATAAGGGCATGGACATTGGCTTAGCCAGTACAAGGGTTAACCTTTACCGTAACCTAGGGTACACATTGAGGCTGGATTTCAACTACAGAATCTAGTAATAACTTTAATAAATGCAAAAATAAACCACAGGGTTTGCATGAACTATTACGCTGTAAGTGTGTAAAAATGGTGTACCATAAAGGTAGAACTTATGCTAAAATCGTCAGTCATGTCCGATTTGGCTCACTCAGATAGAACCAAAGTTTATCGTTTATTGGACATCTTATTTAAATCAAATATAATACTCACTTTATTTTTTACAAATAGTTACATGTAATTATGTCATCATTCAATATGCAACAGATGTGATCACATAACAAAAAGACAAGTCGCTGTAAACTTTTACAAAGCCAAATGAGAGTATGTGTGATTATTTTAACGCATATACCAGCATACAAATTTTTGTTAGGCTTCCTCACAAAGTAAAACTACTACTACAAATCTTGCATTGGAATGGTTTATCACCAGTATGAATCCGCATGTGTTCTGTTAGGGAACTACGGTTAGCAAAGCTACTTCTGCAAATCTTGCATTGAAATGGCTTTTCTCCAGTATGAGTCCTCATGTGAATTGTTAGAGTACAGCGTTGAGTAAACCTCCTACTGCACGTTGTACACTGAAAAGACTCCTCTCCAGTAGAAGTCTTCATGTCTCTTCTCCGAGTACTGCGGTGAGTAAATCTACCAGAATAATCACCTATAATAAAAGTTGACAGTGTGAGAGTTTGTTTGGCACACAGGCTTGGTGGTACCAAATATAGGTAAGTATTGTTGTCATGAAAGGCCACTTAAACCCTACAAGTAATATAAGATTTTTAGAGTTCTCATCACAAAAACACCTAATTTATGTGACACTACAAACATGAGATGTAAGTTCAGGCACCAACCTTGAAATGTGCTAATATTGACCAGCTGTCAAAAGTAAAGAATTTAGTATGAAAAGATGTCTTGGATGATTAAATTTAAATATTTCATGTTACAACATCCACATCCTTAATAGTCAAATAACAATATTACCTCTGCATGTCTTTTTTGTGTTAGGAAGTTTTGTGTGACATTCGAGTCTATCTATCCTTATTAAATAAGTTCATATAATCAGCACTGTCTCATCAGAAATGTACTTGCAATAAGCTAGTACGTATTATTAGTAAAGTAAACTTGATAGGTTTATGAATGAGGACTTTAATTGTGAATTCTAATATAAAGAGAAGAGGGAAAACCACTAAATAATTTAAAATGGATAGAAAAATAAAGTTCAGAGAGTGTTTGATCAAAAGTTAGCCCGAATGCAGTCAAAATGTAATCAACTTGAATCAAATAGGCAAATTTCATCTTGTGACAAACTGATAGAGATACAATTTTATTGTCTGAAGTCATAGTCAACATTCGGTTTGAGCCACTAGCTGGTTTCTTATGCTAAGTAGCTTCTTCATAAAAAACCAACAGCTAAACATGTCCACAACTCAAAGAAGCTGAAAGCCTCTCATCATCTATATTTTTTTCAAATGATTCTCCAAAATGTTACCATCTATCAACTTATTATAACGCAAAAATAAGCCAATTTTCATCAACTAATACAAGTAAAAATGACGATGACGACCGAAGGTGTTGTGATGAAAATGAGTTGGATCTTGTAACAGTATGTAAGGATTAAAACTAGTGATACACATGTTGAGATGGCAGCCTGGCAAGACTGGAATAGCTAGGTAAAACTGCAGCTCAAAAGAAACTTGATGAGAAATACAGGTTCAAGATGAGCTAAAGAATAATGACATGTTGGGATGTAAAAAGAAAAGTACAGTCTAACAGTCTTGATGGAAAGAAAAGGGTAAATAAGAAAGTGGTGCATTGATTATAAATAACTAAAACAATTCCAAAATAGGAAAAGTATTTTCTGTTAAGACATTTAGAGAAAAACATGACTTTATGAGTAGCTAATAGCAAATGTTTGTAGAGAATGCAAGCAAGGTTACAGTCATTATCACAGAGGTGCTGTGGCAATAACAAAAACTAGCATTTACACCTTGGTGATAGTGTCCTCAGAACCGGGGTATATAGTGGTGGAAGTTAACATTGATTTTTGATGGAGTTATTGCAGACTTGACAGTTCAAACAAACTGATCCCAGTGTTTCAATGCAAACATGTGCTAACTGGAAAGTGCTGAAACCATAAAAATAGGACCCGAGAAACAAGAGAAATTAAAATGGACAGATATATTGTTAAAAATTAGATAGCAATTATTGGTGATCCGCCACTGAAAGCTCTCCAAAGACCTGTAAAATCATAAAATGTAAAATTCATGTGGCGGTTATTTTGTGGTTGTGTTGACATCACCTCAACACTTGATTCTGTGACGAGTTTTCATAAAAACAAACTGTGTGGTAGGCAGTACCAATATTGCTTATCTTGTTTAAAAATAGTTGGACTTGTATACACGTGTATTCAAGTCTATATACAGTATACAAAGCAATTATACTGCATGCTACATGACTGTCACATGCTTACTACTGCTACAGCACTACAAATGCAACTACATGGATGTCCTGTTATTCAATCCATTAAAGTAATACCATATTTACCTTCCTCACAGTTTGTGTTGACTGATGGACTCTCTAGTTCTGGGTTATATTCAACATCTACAATATAAACAGTTTATCAGGATATTGTAAAACCTCTATTTGAATGCCACTATAGGAGAAGGATTGAAAAATACAGCACCACCCTTTAATTGAACGCCATTTCTTATAAAATGCCACTAGAGCGGAAGGGTTGAAAAATAGAGCACCACAGCAGTAAATTGAGGTTTTACGGTAACTAGAATTATTAGATTTGTACAAGAATATTTAAAAAAATTTGTTTTAAAAACTTTGTCTGATTAAAACCTAATTTACCTTCTGCATTTTTGAGAAAATAGCACGTGTTTTTATTAGTTATAGCTCGTGTGTGCGTGTTTGTGTGTGCGTGTTTGTGTGTGCGTGTTTGTGTGTGCGTGTTTGTGTGTGCGTGTTTCTGTGTGCGTGCTTCTGTGTGCGGGTTTCTGTGTGTGTGTGCAGGTGCGTGTGCACTTCTCTGTGTTTGCACCTGTGTGTGTGTGAGCGTGTGTGCAGGTGCGTGTGCACTTTTCTGTGTGCACCTGTGTGTGTGTGAGCGTGTGTGCTGCGTGTATGTGTTTTCCTGTGATTGTTTATTCTGTGAGTGTGTGTGTGTTTTTGTGAGTGTTTTTCTGTGTGTTGATGAGTTTTTTGTGCGTTGTTGAGTTTTTCTGTGTCAGTGCGTTTTTCTGCGTCGGGGTGTTTTCTGTATCGATGTGTTTTGCTGTGTCGGTGCGTTTCTCTGTGTCGGTGTGTTTCTGTGTCGATGTGTTTCTGTGTCGGTGTGTGTCTCTGCGTCTCAGTGTGTCGGTGTTAGCGTATAACTGTGTCAGCATTTCGCTTTGTGTGTGTTTCGGTGCTTATGTCTTGGTGCGAGTCCAGCTATAGCTATTAAAATTCCACAATTCTTTGGATTTGAACTGACGGAGATTGCAACCGCGAGTTCTAAATCCACACGCTCTCAGGGTTGGCATTCTTCCTGAGAAAAACTGGGGATAATGGGAAATATTATAATGCCAGAACCTTATATACAAACATTTTTGTAAACAATAATTACTTTGATAAGAATTTAGAGTATAATTCGGCCGAAGATTAATGTTTTAGTTTTGCCCGTTTTTGGACGAACAGTGAGTTTTGGGAAATATTACGCCAACCCTGCGCACTCTACCACTGCAATATACAAGGAATATTGATCAAAGCCCCTATCATATACACTATACCGTATGATCACGCTAAATGACATATTATTTGAGCATTGTGCCCACGCGCTACGATGCCCCTGTTATAAAGTACTTTTCGCCAAACTCTAGGAAAAACAATGCTTTTTCGTTATTTCTTTTGTTATTGCGTCATTTTTCCGCCACAAGGTATCAACAATTATTTTATCTCGCAATTAAAATTTGGCGATTTGTGTACCAAGTCTGTCTCAAAGGTAAAAACTCTCGACTTAGTAGGTACATTGTAATGTTATATTATCTTGCAGATCATAACCACAGCACACACTAAAGTCATTGTAGGTACATATAGTTAACTAAGGTTGACATATTATTTTGTTACTATTCTTTAATGATGATTGATTTTACCAGGAGGTGATTAGATTTAGATAATTAGATAGACGCATTAGATAATTACTGTGGGTTTCTAGTACTTTCTACACCACTCTATGTATGCCTATAGTCTGCAATATTGTCACATGCCAACACTGGCGTGCAAAAATTGGCACGCCAATTTCCGCATGCTAACACTGAAACGAACTAAAATCATATAATTGTATACCAAATAACTTTTTATTGTAATCGTAGCAAAACAGACTCTATTTAGCCATTACTTGCTAACAATTTCACATTTACATTTCTATTTTTCCTCTTAATTTATTTCAATGAAACACTGCCTTCAAGTTATTAAATCAAAAACTTAGTTGTTTTAGAAAACCTTTACAATTGCTTTATTTTTTTCTTAATTCATCTGAACTGAGCAAAAATACTTCTCTCATGATACAAAGTTTAAATGTTAGAATGGTAAATGTTGTATATGCTAAACAGAAATCAATTTTCTGTCCAAATACTTTTTATTACCCGGGCAATGCCGGGTAGTACGGCTAGTGTGAACTATAAATCAATATTGTAAGGGACGATCTGATTGGCCTGCTTTAGGTGAAATCAGTCGATACCGGTGATGACATCGGTTTGGTCGATACTAGGGTTAACCTTTACCTTAACTTTACTTTAATCTAGGGTACACAATGAGGCTGGACTTAAACTACAGAATCTAGGAATAACTCTAGTAAATGCAATAAGAAACCTTAGTTGTTGCACGAACTATTACGATGTAGGTGGGGAAATAATTGTGTTCTAGATGAATTATTTAAGAACAGAAGCAACCAATCAAATGCTTGCTTTGTCGGAAGAATAAGCTCAATATATGCTAAAAGCACGAAGTCGTCAGTCATGTTTGATTTGGTTCACCCAGATAGAACCAAAGCTTATCATTTATTGACATCTTAGTTTTATCAAATATAATACTCACTTTGTTTTTTACAAATAGTTATATTATCGTTCAATATGCATCATAAATGATCACATAACAAAAAGACAAGCCACCATACAATTTTTACAAAGCCAAATGAGAATATATGGGAGTATTTAAACGCATACCAGCATACAAAGGTGTGTCTCAAAAATGTCTTACAAGCAAAGCAATTACTGCACATCTTACATTAAAATGACTTCTCTTTATTGTGTATCTTTAAATGTCTTGTTAGACTTCCACGCAAAGTAAAACTACTACTGCAAATCTTGCATTGAAATGGCTTTTCTCCAGTATGAGTCCTTATGTGAGTTGTTAGAGTATTGCATTGAGCAAACCTGCTACTGCAAATCTTGCATTGAAATGGCTTTTCCCCAGTATGAGTCCTCATGTGATTTGTCAAAGTTTTGCATTGAGCAAAGCTGCTACTGCAAATCTTGCATTGAAATGGCTTTTCTCCAGTATGAGTCCTTATGTGAGTTGTTAGAGTATTGCATTGAGCAAACCTGCTACTGCAAATCTTGCATTGAAATGGCTTTTCCCCAGTATGAGTCCTCATGTGATTTGTTAAAGTTTTGCATTGAGCAAAGCTGCTACTGCAAATCTTGCATTGAAACGGCTTTTTTCCCGTATGAGTCCTTATGTGAGTTGTTAGACTATTGCGTTGAGAAAACCTCCTACTGCAAATCTTGCATTGGAATGGCTTTTCTCCAGTATGAGTCCTCATGTGAATTGTTAGAGTACAGCGTTGAGTAAACCTCCTACTGCACGTTGTACACTGAAAAGGCTCCTCTCCAGTAGAAGTCTTCATGTCTCTTCTCCGAGTACTGCGGTGAGTAAATCTACCAGAATAATCACCTATAATAAAAGTTGACAGTGTGAGAGTTTGTTTGGCACACAGGCTTGGTGGTACCAAATATAGGTAAGTATTGTTATCATGAAAGGTCACTTAAACCCTACAAGTAATATAAGATTTTTAGAGTTCTCATCACAAAAACACCTAATTTATGTAACACTACAAACATGAGATGTAAGTTCAGGCACAAACCTTGACATGTGCTAATATTGACCAGCTGTCAAAAGTAAAGAATTTAGTATGAAAAGATGTCTTGGATCATTAAATTTAAATATTTCACTATTTGTGTCATGCATCTCGTGTCAAGTTACAACATCCACATCCTTAATAGTCAAATAACAATATTACCTCTGCATGTCTTGTGTTAGGAAGTTTTGTGTGACATTTGAGTCTATCTATCCTTATTAAATAAGTTCATATAGTCAGCACTGCTTCATCAGACATGTACTTGCAATAAGCTAGTACGTATTACTAGTAAAGTAAACTTGTTAGGTTTATGAATGAGCAACCGGTGAATTCTAATATAAAGAGAAGAGGGAAAACCACTAAATAATTTTAAATGGATAAAAAAATAAAGTTCAGAGAATGTTTGATCAAAAGTTAGCCCGAGTGCAGTCAAAATGTAATCAAATTGGCAAATTTCATCATGTGACAAACTGATAGAGATACAATTTTATTGTCTGAAGTCATTAGTCAGCTTTCGGTTTGAGCCACTAGCTGGTTTCTTATGCTTAGTAACTTCTTCATAAAAAACCAGGAGCTAAACATGATCACAACTCAAACAAACTGACAGCCTTTTGTCATCTATATTTTTTCAAATGATTCTCCAGAATGTTACTTTCTTTCAACTTATTGCAAAAGTGAAAATAAGCCAATTTCCAATAACTAATACAAGTAAAAATGACTATGACGACTAAAGATGTTGTGTTGGCAATGAGTTGGATCCTTGTAACCAATATACATGTATAATGATTAAAACTAGCTATACTCATGTTGAGATGGCAGCCTGGCAAAACCGAACTAGCTAGGTAAAACTGCATATTTACAGTAAATCTGCAGCTCAAAAGAAAATTTAGACTGTACAAAAGAAGCTTTGAGCGTCCTGATAGTCTTCGTGTATAAAAAGATAAATATGGAGACAGTGTGTTTATCACAAACAGCTACAGGAATTACCAAATAGAAAAACTATTTTCTATTAGGACACCAAAAAACATGACTTTATGAGTAGCTATTAGCAAATGTTTGTAGAAAACACCAGCAAGAAGGTAAGTCATCATCAAGGAGAACTAAATGTACTAAACAAGGATGATAGCTCTGAGAGATTGATCAAAGTATTATTGTAGCTGCAAATGGCGTATTGATCAATGGCAACAAGTCACAAAAACTGTAATTACAGCCTTATGCAATGACACCACTTGATCTAGTACAAGGAATACAATCAACCCCATATACAGTGAAACTCGGATAACTCGCATAACTCGAAAACACGGTTAACTCAACGTATTTGTTTGGTCCGTTCCCACGCAATGATAAATAGCTTTAGATAACTCGACCGAAACTCCATTAACTCGAACAGTTTTTTGCCAAACGGCTACCGAGACGGTTGTTACTATCGCTTTAGAATATCACTTTATTCAAAGCCATAGAGATGAACGTCGACTTTTAGTAGTTTTTAGTTCTCGTTATTACCAACATCGGCAAAATATTTTCATTAATGATTTTTCTAAAGGTTTGCAAAAATTAAATTTTACCAAACATCCCTTAGCGATAACACTTCGAAAGCAAGAAAAGCGAGGTAAAATTCGGATAAATTTAAAGTAAAATCGGCAAAATCGATAATGGGTTTTTAATAGTAAAGCAGTTTTGTACTAACTGACTTACTGCAAAATTGATCTTGGTTAAAATGCTCGGTAGAAAAATAAGTATGTATTTTTTCTGAGCGTTTTAACCGCGATCAAGTTTTGCCAATTCTAATCTGAGAACGTCCTGGCAGTCACATCACCTAAAACACTAAACAAATCTCAAGTGATAGAAAAATATCTATACTTTCTGATTAAAAATATTTAAAACTGCACAGGAGAGACCCTTTAACTTGCAACAAGCAATCTATGCTTTTGATTTATATATAGTTTGTATATGTACATGTATCTACTGATAAATACGTGCACTTATGACTGTCTTGATAACTTGAACGCTTTAATAACTCGAACACTTTTGCTCGGTTTCTTGAAGTTTGAGTTATCCGAGTTTCACTGTATTTGTACAGAAAAAAGTGTTCAACGAAAACAAGTGATACTTTTAACTAGATGGGTGTATAAATAAACTGACGAATGTGAGTAACAAATAGATTAGAAAATCTCTGAGTGACAGAGCATCCAAACTAATAAAATTCTGTAATCTAATTAAACATTGCCACTAGGAAATACCACTCTTGACACATACATGTTGGATAGAATTAAGATTTTAAGAAAATCGCACAGAGCACAACCAAACTAATGCTTCAAAGTAGATAAATTGTTTGGAGAGAACAAAAATGATCTAAAATCGTATACTCCTTATGAACAAATGATACCAAATGATCTTTTGAATGGTACTCCATTCAAGTTATTTTTTAGCTAAAGCAATTTAATGGAACATGTAGTCTGTGATCAAGTAGTGCAAGAGAAGATAAGAATCGAACCAACGTGAACAAAATAGTCTCAAAGTAGAAATGATGCGCCGGTTGCATCTTCTCTGGTGTGTAAAGATTTTTGCCACGTAACTGAGCACCATGGTGGACAGTAGGAACAACAAATTTAATCATGTAGAGAAAGTCTTTGCACCACTAGACTGGTGCACATTATATCTTCTATCTGATGATCTCATGAGATCTGTCAAGCGGCCAGGTAAAGAGCACATCATAAGACTTAAATACCCTACAGGATGAAAATATTGGATGGATATAGAAATTCGCGATTTCGCGAGCAGTCAATTCTGCGAATTATTAACTCTATTTTTAAACACAAAAGAGAATAACTATTGCCTCAAATTAAAAACTAGCCGCTAGGCAGAAGTACTAAACGTAGCCAAGTTCCATAATTTTTTTAAATCATCGCCATGATTACGAGTTAACCCCATCGCCAACGCATCACACTTCTTTACAAAATTATTCAAGGTTGTCACAAGTTATGTAGAATGGCGTCATCGCAAAAATGGCCGCTAGGGAGAATTACTAAACGTAGCTGAGTTCCAAAACTTTTTTATAATCATCGCCTGGGTTTCGATTGTCAATGCATCACACTTCTTTAGAAAATTATTCAAGGTTTTCACAAGTTATTCAGCATGGCGTCGTCATCGCAAAAATATCTCCTAGTCTTTTTACATTGAAATCAACTCCATCAACCTCTAATACCGAAGTTGATGACGATAATAATTATAATCTGGACATTAATTAAGGTATGTATTTTATTTGCAGTGCAGATACGTTTTTTCCATATTTAACTGCGTTAGTTCATTATATTGTTTAAAAACTGATAGCTTTCATTAAATACTTCAGCTATTGTTTTTGTACTTCCTTTACACTTATTAATATTTTTTCTTTTTTTGTGTTTACTGCAGATTGAGAATGAAACAGAACCTATTCAGATTACGAAAACTAGAGACAAGTAGTAATATTGACCAAGGCAGGAATATTGGCAGAGAAGCAACCAGTTAAGCTAGACCCCTTTATCAACAACAACTCTTTGATATGGCTGCAACCATAGAGTTATCTCCCCCTAGAGTGATAACTACACAAGCGTTTCCGGTGCCAACAAGGAGCGTTTAGGCCACGCCTCTTTTTTGTGCTAGTCAGTCGTAGTGATTGACTAGATCGATAACATCAGCCATGAGAAGGGTTAAACAAGGATCATGAATTCCAGTTGAGATAGTAATTAATGCTCATATTAAAGAAATGATGATTATAGTTTATTACTCTAATATATGCTTATTATTTAAAGCAATTCAATACCTACCAGGGATTGCTAAACATATGGAAATGTTTACTTTTTCATTTCCATAAACATAAATATTTCCATAATTTTAGGGAAATAGATATGGAAATTTTATTTTACAAGTATGGAAATGGTATGAAAATGGAAATAATATGGAAATGAATTATGGAAATGCTATAGAAATGGAAATGAATTATGGAAATGGAATTAATATGGAAATGAATTATGGAAATGGAAATAATATGGAAATGGAAATACTATGGAAATGAAGTAGGGAAATGGAATTAATATGGAAATGAATTATGGAAATAGAAATAATATGGAAATGGAAATAATATGGAAATGAATTATGGAAATGGAAATACTATGGAAATGAAGTAGGGAAATGGAATTAATATGGAAATGAATTATGGAAATAGAAATAATATGGAAATGGAAATAACATGGAAATGAGTTATGGAAATGGGATTAATATGGAAATGAATTATGGAAATGGAAATAATATGGAAATGGAAATAATATGGAAATGAATTTTGGAAATGGAATTAATATGGAAATGAATTATGGAACTTTTATGGAAATGGAAATAATATAGAAATTAATTATGGAAATGAATTATGGAAATAATATGGAAATGAAGTAGGGAAATGTTATGGAAATAGAAATAATATGGAAATGAATTATGAAAATGTTATGGAAATGGAAATAATATGGAAATGAATTATGAAAATGGAAATTGTGACATACACGTAATCCCTGATACCTACATGACTTGCCAAGGCACTGAATAGATAGTGAGTAAAAGTGAAGGTAATGCAAGCAGTTACTCATAGATAACATACATAGTCATACTGGGGTTGTATTACATTGGTGTGATGGGAAGCTAATCAACTGCCATCAACTATGAGCTGTACTACCCGGTGTTGCCCGAGTAATTAAAAAGTATTTGGACAGAAAATTTATTTTTATATAACATTTACTATTCTAACTTTTAAACTTCATATCATGAGAAAATATTTTTAAGCAGTTTAAATGAATTAAGAGGAAAAAGAAAACAACTCTAAAGGTTTGCAAGCTTTTTCAAACAACTACAACTTTTAAATTTCATATCATGAAAGAAGTGTTTTGTTGAAATAAATTAAGAAAAAAATAAAACTGTAAATGTGTTTAAATGTAAAATAATTAGCAAGTAATGGCTAAATATAATCTGTTTAGCTATGATTACAATGAAAAATTATTTAATAAATAAGGTAATAAAAAAGTCTATTTTATTTTTATATAATTATAGTTAGTAGAATTAAGTATTTATTTTTATTTAACATATAACAACATTTACCACTTTAACTTTCAAACTACATATTATGAAAAGTGTTTTGTGTAATTAAAATAAATGAAGAGAAGAGAGAAAATAAAAACAACTGTAAATGTTTTCAAGCTTTTTCAAACAACTACCACTTTTAAACTTCATATCATGAAAGAAGTTTTTTGTTAAAATGAATTAAGAAGAAAAATGAAACTGCAAATGTGTTTAAATGTAAAATAATTAGCAAGTAATGCTAAATATAATCTGTTTAGCTATGATTACAATAAAAAATTATTGTAATCATAGCTAATTTTTATTACTTTATTTAATAAATAAAGTAATTCACAACTACTTTTTATTACTTTATTTAATAAATAAAGTAATAAAAAGTCTATTTTATTTTTAAATTTTTAATTATAATTTAGTATAATTAAGTATAATTTATTTTTATTTAACATATAACAACATTTGCCACTCTAACTTTCAAACTTTTTGCTTGCTTACATCAAGCAAAGATGTCCACTAACTAGTGGACATCTTTGCATCAAGCTAGTCTATATATTTGATTGATATGTATTGAAATCTAAGATTACATGCAAGGGCTGTTTATGAACTGAGGTGACAATGAACCACTCTATCACCATACAATGTCAATACTTTCAGTTGATGGCAGTTGATTAGCTTCCCATCACACCAATGTAATACAACCCCAGTAGGACTATCTATCTTACCTATGAATAACCAATGATATACAGCCCCTCATGTGTGGGGGCTGTATATCATTGGAGTAACTGATTGCATTAACTCACTTACTTAACACCATCTATTCAGTGCCTTTGCAATGCATGTAGGTATTGAACTGCTTTAAATAATAAGCATACATGTATATTAGAGTAATAAACTATAATCGTCATTTCTTTAATACGAGCAATAATTACTATCTTAACTGGAAATTCATGATCATTCTCATGGCTAATGTTATTGTTCTGTCGATCACTACGATTGACTAGCACAAAAAAGGGGCGTGGCCTAAACGCTCCTTGTTGGCACCGGAAACGCTCGTGTTGTTGAATGCAGTTGTCACTCTAGGGGGAGATAACTCTATGGCTGCAACAAACATGATTATATTATATATAATTATATTCTATTTCATGTATAGATATATTATAATTTATTACAAACTTGAGCGTAGAAATAAAATATTTCAAATACAAATAAAATTTTACAAACAATCAATGGAGTAAATAAACAGTTTAGTCCATATGGTGGTTGTCTGGCAATAAAATTAAACTGATACTCTTGATAAGTAAATACTAGCGTGTAATGGTGCTCTCTGACTAGTTATTTTGGTTATAGCAGCTCTATATCGCTCTCACTGTCTTGGGTAGGTGATGAAGGCGATACTCTCGCTACCACATGGCTGGTAAGGGAGTTATCGTCAGAACTCTCTTCATGGTTTACCATTGCAAAGTTCTGCCGGTTGGCCAAACATTTGTGCTCGTATCGGCGTTCTTGTTCCTTTTTTAAAACATATATATTCTCTTTTTTAGCAGCTGTGGTCACTTCTAACTCAATTTCAAGATCTTCCTGAATTATTGGTGATCTTGTATTGCAGTACGCAGTAATTTTAAAGTGCTTTATAACTTTCTAATGATCAGCAGACTTACTGCTGCTGCAACTGTGCTTCTATTGCAAATTGTCCACTGCGCTCTACGGCTCATTTACTTCCAATATGCAATCTGTGAAAATCAGCAACTCATACATACATTGAATGCGCATTATACAAAACCTAAACTGTATGTACACCGCAACTGCGCTTTAGTAAATACTGTAGATCAATTGATACCACATCTGCCCTTTATTGTACAAAATAGTCAGATGTTATGTTTAGCAAACCCATGAACTTGTGCTCTAACTCCTATATCATTTCAGATTAGCGTCAGGCATTATCACTATTCCTAT
Organism: Watersipora subatra; assembly: GCF_963576615.1. Lineage (NCBI taxonomy): Eukaryota > Metazoa > Bryozoa > Gymnolaemata > Cheilostomatida > Watersiporidae > Watersipora > Watersipora subatra. Next base: position 40,801,976 of record NC_088709.1, on the reverse strand, counting down.
AAAATTGGGGTAATTGTAGTATATTCCCATTAAAATTATGAATTAAAACCTTAATAGATTCTCTTTGCAACGGTATACAACATGCTAATTGTGATCAATTTACTCACTCATACTCAATATTGACCAGCATTCATATCTGGTGGTTATTTTGTGGTTGCATTGACATCACCTCAACACTTGGATTCTCTGACGATTTTTCATGAAAAAATGCTGTGCATATATGTGTAGTGTTATTCAAAGGTTTCTGCTGCATCTAGCTTTACGCAATGTGCACTAGCGATGCACCAACCACTCTATCTAGCAATACACAGTGTGGTAGGCAGTACCAAATAGTTGTACTTATATACACGTGTATACAGTGCAGTAGCGCAAGTATACAATGCAATTATACTGCATGCTACATGACTGTCACATGCTTACTACTGCTACAGCACTACAAATGCAACTACAGTAATACTTCAACTTACGAGTGCTCCAACGTACGAGAAACTTGAGATACGAGCCAGCTTTTAAGCAAGTTTTAGCACTAACATACGAACCATGTTTGAGATACGTGCACGTGAGTCAGTTGCCAAGTATGCCGGAGGTGTTTTATGACAACAGCATCCATCTGTATTTTTTAACTGCTCAGGTTATACTTTTGTACCGTGTTTTTGTGCACGCTTTTCAGTGCAAAATTATGCGAATTAAAAGTACTGCGCGTAGACCGAAAGTTTGCCAGTAAAATGAAAAAAAATGCAAAGAAAAAGCAAATGATAACAATTGATATTAAACGAAAAATTATTGAAAACATGCGAAATGTGTATGCGTGATTGAGCTAACTCAGCAATATGACAGAAATACATCCACAATTATCAAACAGAAGGATTGTATTCAGGGCATTTAGCTCGCAAAAGGACTAACCATAGTTTCTAAACGGCGCAGCGATCTTCACGACCGCTAATGGAGAGACCGCTCAGGCATTGGGATAAAAGATAAACAATTGGCCGGTGACAGCGTAACTGAAACGACGCTACCTATTTGAAAAGGCCGGTGCTATCTATCAAAACTATAAAAATAGACATTCGGACAAGTTGGCTAGTGGTCGTGCATTAAACCTTTGTGACGACACCTGTGTTCGTCCTAATCGCAACATGTTGAAAGGGTCACAAAGGCAAACGTCCTTAGATAGGTTCATCTTAAAACGGCCGGCTAGTCGTGAAAGCGAAACAAAGGAAAAATTAGCTAACCAGCGAGAACCTTCAAACTATGAACGCTGAAGAAATTTTAATTACGCTAAGTTAAAAACGAAAGTTTGCTTTTAGATTTGCTTCTAAGTTTGTCTTTTAAGACTTTGATAAAATCCAAATTTATCAAAGTCAACTGTTGTAAGGAAGGATAACTTATATCTCCCTCTCTGGCAAATGCTAGCGTTGGCTGCTATTGTATGTATTTAATTTTACATTTTAATTTATCACATTTCCTTGCATTATTTTTTATTTGTTTCTTTTTGAAAGCGTGTGGTAAGTTAGGACAATAACCAACATGTTCTTTCTGTTACAATATCTTGTTTGAGTGTTTTATTTGCATTTTTTAGAGTATGGAAACCAATCAATATATATTTAATTGTTCTATATATAAATAAATGCACCAACATACGAGTAAATTGACATACGAGCTCAGTCTCGGAACGCATTAAGCTCGTAAGTCGAAGTATGACTGTACATGGATGTCCTGTTATTCAATCCATTAAAGTAATACCATATTTACCTTCATCACAGTTTGTGTTGACTGATGAACTCTCTAGTTCTGGATTATATTCAACATCTACAATATAAACAGTTTATCAGGATATTGTAAAACCTCTATTGGAATACCACTATAAGAGAAGGATTGAAAAATACAGCACCACCCTTTAATTGAACGTCACTTCTTATAAAATGCCACTAAAAAGGAAGGGTTGAAAAATAGAGCACCACAGCAATATATTGAGGTTTTATGGTAAATCAAATTATTAGATTTGTACAAAAAAAACTTAAACAAAGTTGCTAAAGAAATTATATGTGATTAAAACCTAATCTACTTTCTGCAAACTTTGAGAAAATAGCTCACATTTTATTAGCTCTCATGTACCAGTAGTAGCCAATCAAATTCTAAAACTAGTCAAGTTCAGAATTTCTTCATAGAATTTACACTTAAACTGTAACTCTGGTCAGATTTAGTATTTTATCTTGAACAACAAACCAGTAGGTGAGACAATAGAGGAAAGTGATTACCATATTTAATCAACTCAATGGCAACAAAGCTTATCAACAGCAGTTATCACAATTATCTGATAAATCCATAGATACTGTATATAAACCTAGATTGGCCAATAGGGAAAAAGCATGTCAGACTTAAATAGCATGACGTAATGTCATTGTATTGTACCTCATGCTTGACTGCACTCCTTGTTGTTAACAATGGAGATAATCAGGAGAAGGTGACAAAATCACATTTTTTTTCACATAAAAACCTTCTTGGATACATAATCCAGTAAACTAAAGCATTTCTGTGATAATATCTGATAACCACCATAGATTAAAGCTATAAAAGCTATGAATTGCTGCACACAAGTCATGAGCCATCCAGGCTTTATTTGCCACCCTCTCCTATCCCCATTCTCTCTTTTCCCCTTCTCCAAAGAAGAAGTGAAAAGGGGAGAAGAGAGAAGGGGGAAAGGAGAGGGGGGGGGCAAACAGCCCACCCACCCAAAGAGCCAGACCCTGGCTAGGTAAAAGACTAATATCATGTTGAACTAAACATGACTAAATATGATGAGCCTGTGAAGTTTTGATCTGTTCAGGGAAATGGAATCAATGGCTTTCTTAGCTAGAGCTGGAACGAGACCAAGGAATGCAGGGTCAGATCAGACTCAGGGTCAGCAATGAGGGCCAAGATCGGGTCGGACCAGGTCAGCACGCGCGATTTTTTATTCATTTAAGGTTAAGAGATAGTTCTATTACAGCCTAATGTTGTTACATCAATAAACTAAGAAAAAAGAAACCATTATCACACCAATCATTATATTTTGTGGCTTGGTTTATAGATGCAATCTACAATTTACGGCTAGACATTGGTGGATCAAGGCTATTCAATAGGTGATAGATTAATGGCATGTTTTATTTCGTCTGGTCCTTCCGCTCTAGGACTATATGCGACTCAATTTCAATCGCACTTAAAAAGCGATATACAACCGCTGTTGTTTAGCCATAAACCTCCCTGTGTCTTTGTATAGAAAGACCCGAGGGTCGGGTAGCCAGACCCGGGCACCTCTGACCCGGTGGTTAAAGACCAGACGAACTACCTGTGCCAGCACTATTCTTAGCTTCATAATGCGCCCTAATCGAAATATATCTCTTTGCTATCTCACGAGCTAGGCTACTAGCTTGGTGATTACACTTAAACAATAGCAGGATGTTGAACCTCAGCAACTTCTCCATGGTAGCCATTAGTGCTAGCCTGGGAAAGTTTTTTACAAATCCAGCACTACTAAGCAACACCCTCATCGCTTTCTCACTGTGATTGCAAACTTCAATCACCACAGGCGAAGACAAAGTCAAGCTACCTTAGCTTAACTGAGTTTAAGTCAAGTTAGCCTTACACTCCCACAGTTAGCCTTAAACCATAACTGTCACGTACAACTTTTATCGTATATTTTAGGTAAATCAGCCACGCTGATTCCGATTTTGTACTCAAAATAAAGATTGGTCTGCTAACCTTCAAAGTAATTTAGGCTTTTTTAAAGCGTTTCAATATCCGTTTCGAAAACAACACAATTGGCATTACAAGCTCCGCCCATAAATATGTGACGAAACCTAGCTTTTTCAAGAACAGAAGTTAGGAATGTTTAGTCCGATTTAGAATAATAAGGATAGGTGTCTTAAAACCCATTATTATAAGGCTGAATTTAGATATTAATGTATTTTAAAACACCCATCTCTATTATTCTAAATCAGTCTAAACATCCTTACGTAACTTCTTTCCTAAAAAGCTAGGTTACGTCACATATTTATGGGCGGAGCTTGTTGTGCCGATCATGCTGTTTCGGAGACTGATATTAAAACGCTGTAAAAAAGCCTTCATTACTCTGAAATTTAGTGGACTAACCTTTATTTTGAGTACAAAATCGGAATCAGCGTGTCTGATTTACCTAGTAACAACGATAAAAGTTGTTCGTGACAGTTATGGTTTAAGACATACTTGCATACTCATCATATTTATATTTTACAGTCATGTTTAGTTCAGCATGATATTCGTATATTTACCTAGCCAGGGTCTGGCTCTTTGAGCGGGTGGGCTATTTGCCCCCCCTCTTTTTCCCTTCTCTCTTTTCCCCTTTTCAATTCTTCTTTGGAGAAGGGAAAAAGAAAGAATGGGAATAGGAGAGGGTGGCAAATAAAGCCCTGATGGCTCATGACTTGTGTGCAACAATTCATAGCTTTTATAGTTTTAATCTATGGTAGTTATCAGATATTATCACAGAATTGCTTTAGTTTACTGGATTATGTATCCAAGAAGGTCTTTATGTGAAAATAAATTAGATTTTGTCACCTTCTCCTGATTAGCTCCATTGTTAAGAACAGTGCAGTCAAGCATGAGGTACAATACAATGACGTTACGTCATGCTATTTAAGTCTGACCAGGCAACCGATGGGAATAGCTATTATTGGCCAATCTAGGTTTATATATCTATGGATAAATCTCAAACTAACCAGTAGGGTAAAGATTATCTGGACCACCATCATAACCTGGTTCTCTTTTCACTTCTGTAACTTCTACAATAATTATGAGAGTTTGTCAGAAGCTTTAGGTATATACAATGAATAATCAAAGTTATCATGAAAAATCCTTCTGTATAATTACCTTCATAACTGTCATTGTTGACTGCTGAGTCATTAGGTTCTACCTTAACTTCAATATCTACAATATAAAGTATTGATAATTTACTAGCTACAAACACTGGTTTAGTGGAGCTACACAAAAGGACCAGCCTAAACAGTACATTAAGCTGGCTGAAGCACCACAATAGAATAGTATGTAGTTACAATACACTATGGTTTGAGGAGGGAAGGTTATAGCAGACATGGGGATATAATATACAGTAATACCTCCAGTTGAATGCCATGGAGTTCTATTTTTTAACCCTTCCGCTATTATAGTGGCGGTCAAATGAAACTGGTGTTCAAAAAGAGGCTGGCATTGTATTTTTCAAAAAGCTCATCAGAATTTAAGGAAAATATATTTAACTGTTTTATAGGCGAATCGATTATAGTCTACATTGTGCACTTTCCGTCAGACTGCGACATTAACCCCTTTGGATGCACTGAATCTGCTAATTTGTCAAGGATCTCTAAATAAATATGCATTGGGAAACCAAGAAATATCTCTAACAGTTCATATATATTGCTTACAGTAACCTTCAATGATATTATTTTGCAATTTGCTGGTGCTTTCAACTTTTTTTGTATTCTCAATTTCCAAGTAAATGTTCATTTTATAACCATATCTAACAATGTTGCGTAAAAGCTCATTGCACTCATTTATATCAGGGTTGGCAAAATATCGATATTTTTAAAATATCATATCACTGATATACATCATGATATTTATGATAATTATTTTTGAAACGAATGACACTTTTGAAAAAAAATTGAAGGTAGGTTGAATTTGTATGATGTTTACATTGTGATTGACGTATTTTATAGGTTGTATGGGACCAGTCAGCAACGTTTAATACCAAACACTTGAATTATTGTAAGCCAAATATAATAATAATATTTATAAATATGAAAATGTTTATCAAACATTGGATTGGAAATCATGACATGAATGCAAAGTGCAAACAAAATAGAGCAAATAGTAAATACACACTATGATAGTCTAAGCATGTTTTAATGTCCTACTCTTGTCTAGTTTAGGTATTTGTAAACACCAGCTTGCCAGCCTTCACCACATCACGACGATTTCTCAACTTGCTGTAAACCAGTCCACCTTCGATGAAAACACACACTCAACACTAGCAGTCAGAGTTATATCATCATATTTATAGATTTTATACTGAGCCAGAATCCTTTGAAGCTATTCATTGAAAGACTTATACAGAAAATGATGAGATGAGTTACTCTGTCATCTCAGGGAGTCAGTGTAATGTGCTTACAATTCTGTCTCTGGGTGTCAGATTGTTCAATTCAAAATCATGGATTGGGAAGTTCAAAGAGTTTTCGGCAGGCTGGTTTTCCAATAAGGCAATAGATTATAACAGTTGAACATGAGATAAGATAATCAGGTTAGGGAGATAGTACTGGGATGAAGGAATACAACTTAGATTTGAAAAACTCTTCGCAACTCAAACACTAATTAATGGGTTCATGCCCAGGGGTAGGGAACCTATGGCTCTTGAGCCATATGTGGCTCTTTTGATGATTGCATCTGGCTCTTTGATAAATCATTGGAAAAATAATCCATAAATTGGCTGTTAATTTAATGAACATAATAATACAAATATTGCTGAAATTACAGTAATAATAAACACAATAAAAAATAACGTCAATTTAATAAAGATATATTTTCATTTGCAGCTTTTTTATGTGGCACTCGCAGCAGTTTCTAGTGCTTTCTGTACTACGCTCTGCTCAGGCCGCACAAAGATCGCACGAGTTATTGTTAGATCAAAAGGTAAACCCTTCAAACCAAAGTATGGCTAAAAGAAAAGCTTGTTATTTAAACATTGTTGTTCAAAAATTTTTATACTCCAAAATTGCTCAAACGTACTAAATTTGTTGGTCTTCCTTTCTCATTTTAGGTTTTCGAGATTCAAAATATACATATGGCTCGCTGAGAATTAAATTTTGAAACATGTGGTTTTTTGGCTCTCTCAGTCAAAAAGGTTCCTGACCCCTGGTCTAGCCAATGTCACCTCCTTAGTCTGGCTGTCTTTGTTTGTCTGTATTGGGTAAGCATAATAGCCCCCTATGCAAGTATTTGATGACTTTAAATTTAGGTGTTATTTAGCATTTGTAGACTGCTAGCAATAGTTGTAAGGTGAAAACGGAACGATAAAATTGATATTTTTCAAAAAGATCAAAAATATCGATTTTTTTGACCCAAAAATATCACATCTATCGGCAATATATATCAAGCGATATATATCAAGCCAACCCTGATTGATATGTTCGCTACAATATACAGCCAGAACTGACTTTTTATATGCAATATAAGATGAGTTATGAGCATCAATCTATTGTAGGCCGTGTTACGATAAGCGCAATGATGCTATCAGATAATATGCTATAAATTTGAAAATTTATAAGTTATACAATAATGATTTATCAAACGCTACAAATATGTATTCATAAACAACTGACTAGCGTACAAACAACTTCTTGAACAGAGCAAAACATTTATGCGTTGCATTTAGCTTAAGCAATAACCTTTTAGCAGCATTGCATAGCAAAACTTTCGGTCTAAAATTAGTCGTTCATATACCATCATAAATATAAACTGGTTTTACATACATCAAAGTATCAGGACCACATTAAACAAGCAACTACTATTAGCCTGATACAGTTAGTAATTATTTCTATGATGTTGCTTTCAATGTTTCAACGAAAAGAAAAACGAAAACCTTCCGAGTTAAAAAATGGACTTCGATAGGAACAGAAACAAGGGAAGAAATAATTTTTATTGATGTAACCGAGTCATTGTTAGTACGATTTGGAGGACACTTTTCTACTGATCACTTGCTATTATGGATTCATAAAGATCAAATAATGTCAAAGTGGTGGTGGTCAAATGGAGGTGCCGTTCAAATAAAGGTGGCATTCCAATAGAGGTGGCATTCAATTAGAAGTGTTACGGTATGTTTACAGAGAACATAGCTATACTAAACATGCATATAAAAGAAATAACAATAGCAGACAGACTTATAGAAAACTAGCTGTGCTACCCGCAACGCCGGGTAATAAAAATGTCTTTGGTCAGAACATTGATTTGTATTTAACATACAACATTTGCCATTCTAACTTTCAAATTGCATATCATTAGACAAGTGTTTTGCATAATTGAAATAAATTAAGAGCGAAAATAAAAACAACTTTAAAAGTTTTCAAAATTTGTCAAACAACTCTTAAACTTCATATTATGAAGAAAATGTTTTGTGCAGGTCAAATAAATTAAAAAAATAAAACGACTATAAAAAGTTTAGATGTAAATGTGAAATAGTTAGCAAGTAATAGCTAAATGAAGTCAGTTTTGCAACAATTACAATAAAGGATGATTCCATGATACAATTATTATGAGCTGAGAAAACAAAATAAAAATCCTAAATATGTTAAATTAATAATAACTATTCTTGCATAGAAGCGTGTGTTTAAAAAAGGTTACTGCTTCACCAGAAGATATCCATCAAAACTTTGAATTTGACGATACTATTACTTCTCGATACTGGTATAAATGTAAAAATGAGATATCGTACTTTGTCTGACCGAAAGGAGAGAGAATGTTGAGGCTTTACCACGGAGACGATATAATTATCCGCGCGAGAAGAATTGGCCTTGACTCCAGATATAGTAATTGAACCTTATGAAAGATATTTTTTAACAGAAGCATCATAACGCATGGCCACACCGGCACAATAATCAGCGTACGCTATAGCTATATCTATTATAGCCAGAATGCATACAGACATACGACATACTTCGAGAAATATATATATATAAACATGGCTAAAAAGAAAATAGATATAGAGAAAATCACAAAGTGATTTGATAATTTGATTGATGAATAGGAAATAAATGCAGTGAACATGGCTATTAAATGGCTTCAAGAAAATAGGTATGGAAGACATGAATACATATTGCAAAAATTCTTAAAGGTTGCCTTGCAACAAAATTCACATTGCAGTTGTTTGGTATCAAAAGATTCACCATGTCTTACTCTGCGGTGTTGTAAGTGCAAAATAGAGTCAAACATGGATAACTCGTCCACGGATAGCTCGAACGCGTGGTTAATTCGAACATTTCCTTTGGTCCGTTCCCACGTAATGATAAATTGCTATAGATAACTCGAACTCAACACTGTTAATTCGAACTGTTTTTTTGCCCAACGGCTACCGAAACGGTTGTTATCGCTTTAGAAAATCACTTTATTCAAAGCCATAGAGGTAAACTTCATCTTTTCGTAATTCATAAGCGTCGTTATTACCACCATCGGCAAAATATTTTTGTCAACGACTTTTCTAAAAGTTTGGTGAAAATTGATTTATACTGCGATACGATGAATAGCACGGGCTAACCGGGTCACGCGCGCAAGGATTTTCGCCACGCACATATAAAACAAAAATCGCATGTTGTTTTGTATGTGCGTGGCGAAAATCCTTGAGTGCGTGACCCGGCTAGCCCGTGATGAATAGTTTTCCGACGTTGATTCCGTGTTGAATCAACGTCGGAATGTTGAATGTTTAAAACGTCTTAAAATTGGTGTAATAAAACGTATACGTTGTCTGAGCTACAAAAAACTATTCATCGTTTGACCTAAACACAGAATATGTGCGTACATTCAATAAGTATCTATTAAAAAAGCGTGAGTGATATAGAATGTACTGTAAAACCTCGTAAAACTTCTAATTGAACTGCCTCGGAGTGTTGCTCTTAACGAATCCCAGGTAAAGTAAGGTAATCTGCATAAACTTCAAGAAAAAATGGCAAAATTGATCGTGGGTAAAACCCCAAAAGAAAAAAATGTCTTTTCTTTTGAGCATTTCAACAACGATCAAGTTTTGCCAATGTCAATCTGAAAAACGTCCTGGCAATAACATCACCTCAAACAACAAACCAATCTCAAGTGATAGAAAAATCTCTATACTTTTTCATGAAAACGTTTTAAACTTTACATTAGAAGCATTTAATTTGAAACAAGCCATTTGTGCTTTTGATATATATTATAGTTTGTATATGTACATGTATCTACTAATAAATAAGTAAATATATGGACTTGTGACAGTGCTCTGATAACTTGAACGCTCTGATAATTCGAACACTTTTGCTCGGTCCCTTGAGGTTCGAGTTATCCATGTTTGACTGTATGTGGAAATGTGACTACAAGCTCTTAAAAGCTCAAAAACAAACAGTTAATCGCCGCCATCACGAAACCGCCGGAGATTAGAATCCCTTTCCAAAACGGCTCAAATGGGATGTAGCTGAACAAGATGGCTTCTGTTTACACTTTCATGCAACCTCATTCGTCGAAATATTTTCACAAATATACTTTACGCAATCAATAAAACCATGTCTATAATTGTCCTTACACGTCTAATTCATCATCATTGTAATGCTGTCACTTTGAGCACTGATATCTCAAAACCGACTGTAAAAATTCGTTTAATTTTTTAACCTTAGCTCGAAAGAGTACATATCATCCTCTGATAAACATTGTTGGTCACCAGTGATAGTTGAAAAACGCTGCAGAAATTGTTCGCGCCAATTGGCAAGAAGTATGGGTCACATGATCAGAATACGACTAGATGATTAGACCAATCCGAAACAAATTTGTAAAATAGCGAACAACTATAATTGATGCAGGCTTTTTGGTAAAACCTGAAGTGTTTGTCATAAACTAGTGCTATGAGAAGTTTTATATTGAGCCTTTTATTGGCCTTTCAATTCGTGTCAAAACAATAACCAAATCGTTTGACTACGTCAGAGAAATAAATGTATTCCAATATACGGCGGTTTCGCGATGGCGGTGATGGACTGTTCGTTTTTGAGCTTTTAAGAGCTTGTAATCACATTTCCACATATTTTGTACCTACAACACAGCAGAGTAAGACATGGTGAATCTTTTGATACCAAATAACTGTAATGTGAATTTTTTTGCAAGTCAACCTTTAAGGCCAATAATCTTTATAATATACATAGTTCAGTAGAACTCTCTAACTAACCTGTTGGATAGAGACTGTCACTCAAATCCATTGCTGCTGGGTCCGATTTTACTAACACAGTTTTCATTGCAGACATTATATGGAGAGATCAGTTTATCTAAATAAGAAAAGAGCGTAAGACTAGTTTAGGTAAAATCCATGTTTGAACGCCACCTCTATTTGACCGCAACTACGAGAGAAGGGTTGAAAAATAGAGCTCCACCCTCTATTTGAACGCCATCTCCATTTGACTGCCACTTTGACTATTTTTGATGTTTATGAACCTATAAAGTCAAGTGATCAGTGAAAGTGTCCAAAAAATCGTATTATTAACTAGAAATTCCACTGTCATACAGCCCACGACCAAAGTGATAATGGAAAAAAGAAAGGGTACTGTTGATTGTTGAAAAAGTAGTTCTCAGCAGGAATTGACAGAGTATAGTGTAAATGAGACCTGTTTGAAATAGAAATATAAATGTTCTAGAAATAGCTTGAAAAGCTTGGTTTAATATGATAATAAATCACACCTAATCACACAAGAAATCACACCTAATCTACTACTATCTCAAACCTGTTTTACAACGATAAAAAAAAATTAATTTAAGCTGTAGGCCTAACCTACTGTAATGTATGTATTTTGACAACAACAATAAGGAAACATGTTTATTATAACTCTGAAATTCAAAAGTAGCTGTAAAATGGCAAGCTAATGTGTACTATACACAGTTTGAAAGTCGGATGTGTTGAATGTAGAATGGTATTGATAGCGGTCTTTAAAAGAAAGCAAGTATGAGGGTTCACGCGTCTGGAAGATTTCTGCAAACTGCAGCAAAATAAAAGCTGTTATAAAAATGTTATAAAGCTGAAGGCCTAATCTACTGTAATGTATGTAATTCAACAACAATAAGGAAATATGTTTATTATAAATCTGAAATGCAAATTAGAAGTAAAATGGCAAGCTACTGTGTACTATACAGTTTGAAAGTTGGCTGCGTTGAATGTAGAATGGTTTTGATAGCGATCTTTAAAGCACATATATTACATAATTTTTTATTGTATATTTCAATACATCAGAGTCTTGGCTTTCGAATGAACTATTGTTTGCCATGGTGAGACAGACATTGGTTGGTGTTTATAGGATTTCCCCAGAGCTCTACCGCGAAAAAGTTTACTGGCATAGTCACGAAAATTGTGACGTCACAATTCTCATATTCGTTGTTGTGTGCTCTTACCGCTTATTTATCAACTACAATAATGACGATAATGACGCTAGTGGCAGGCGAAGGTAGGACAACTCCAGAGAACGAATGAAGATGACAAAGGAATTAGTGTCATTAGTTCTCCATGTACATATTATTTCTATGATAAGTACCTCAGATTCCAAGAACCATACTCTGTTTTCCCAATGATATTATGCACTAGCTCTTTATTTTTAATGTGATGTTGAGGGTGACAACTGAGACTAATTAATTTCAAGCATTGCGTGATCTCGCGAAAGTGCGATTGACATTTAGTCCAAGGGCCACGCAACAGCAGGTCATAATTTAATCGATGTGATTTCATTACCTTTATCAACGACAGTGCATTTATTGAAGCATAATTAATTAACCCAGAACATGTGTTTGCATTGGTCGAGCATTAGCCCGATCGCGGGCTTTGTTGATTATCTAGAATCTTAGTCTATTATTAGCGCTCTTCGGGTTTAACAGCACCGATTGTCACAGAAAAATGCAGCCTCAGTGACAGCGAACGGGATCGACGACCTAACGCTAAATGAGAATTATGACGTCACATTTTGAGTACCTGAACCAAGTGTTTTTTTTTGCAGGACGTACTTTTGACACCCCATTTTTCATAGTTCTATTATTCTTTGTGTATTGAATATAGGCTCATTCGAAAGCCAAGACTCTGATGTATTGAAATATATAATAAAAAAATTATGTAATTTATGTGCTTTAACAGAAAGCAAGTATGAGCATTCACGCATCTGAAACTGCAGCAAAATAAAAAATGTTCTCATCATAAAGGTGCGTTGTAGTTCCGCCCTAGCTTGTACATAAGTTGTAAAGAATTTCGGCTAGCGTTTTAAATAATGAAACCTTCGGTGATTGGACAAAAAACATAGGCTGATAAACTGTGTACCACAATTTCGTACCTGTAATTCGGTCTACGCCTCAAACGGTCTAGGTTTATTACAGAAACCTTCGAATAAATTCGATTACAAGGAAACAATGCCACAGACTGGTGAAATGAGCAAGGTATTCTCGTGAAATGCGCACTGCGAAATAGTTCTACTATCTGTCGTACGGCTTTATTGGCGTATCGTAGGCCAGTCTTAACTTTTATTAAACCAAGCTTTTCAAGCGTTTTGTGGCGATTTTCGTCCAAATTAATCTGTCTATTTGTGTATAATCCGATCGGATGGGTAAGTTTTAAGATAATGCCGAGGGTTTACACAGACTCGATAACATATTTAAATAGGCTTAAATGTGTTTTGTATCGTTATTATACTTTAATGACTCTACAAAACGATGGTTAAATTTTTTGATGAGATTTCAAAACAGGGGTTCGTCTCATTGTTGATGAATAATTTTCGTAAGTTGTGTGCACATGCACTTATCATAAAAACTCTCAAACTTCGTTCCGCTCGTTTGGTCGTGGGATTAATCGTTTACATTATTAACAATCAATTCTCTGGTTGTCCAACTCCAAAGCTTTTTGCTTTTTTGTTGTTAAAACTTTGAAAGCAACACTATAGAAAAAATTAATATCTGTCTCAGGCTAATAGTAGTTCCTTGTTTAACGCGGTCTGTTTATTTCGAAGTAGTCTACGTATATAAGAAAAAACAGTTTAAATTTACGATGATAGATGAACTTTCAAAGCAAAGCCATAGAAATAATTACTGTCTCAGGCTAATAGTTGTTTCTTGTTTAACGCAGTCTTAATACTTCGAAGAACATGCATAAAAAACGGTTTGCAAGTTTTGGGGCAAAAGTTTTGCTTAACGAGCAAAGCTTTTACGTGTTGCATTTGTGCTAAATGCAGCGAGTGAAAGTTTTGCTCTGCCAAACAATTGTTTGGACACTAATATCGACTAGTTCAGCAGTGCAGAAGAAGAGTTGAAGTCAGAAAATATTGTGGAAGGCATTGGACAACTAGAAGATGTTCGTTCCATCAAAAGCAACAATCAGAACATAGCGATCCGAGCAAACGATGCAAATATTTTTGTTTTAAAAATGTTCATTTTTGTTTTTGCATGTAATATAAGTGTGGTTCGTTTATGTCACTTGTTCATGAATATATATATGTGTATTTGTATAATTTGATAGATTATCATTATATAACTTATAAATATGCAAATTTATAGCAGGTTATTTAATAACATCCTTGTAGCTATCTTCACATGGCTTACAATGGACCGATGCTCGTAACTTCACTTCTATTGCACATAACAAGCTAGTTTTGGCAGCAAACTGTAACAAACATATTTATGAGTGAAATGAACTTTTATACAACATTGTTAAATATAGATATAAAATGAAAATATGTCTTCAAATTTAGAATGAAACAAAAATTGAAAATGTCAACAAACTTGCAACGGAGGACGCAGGCTATAATATCATCGCAGGTCAATATGAAGCAATAGATATCAACTGGTAGAGGTATTTCTCGGTTTGTCGATGCATATTTATTAAAAAATCTTTGACAGGTTGGAGGGAAGGTAGCAGATTTATTGCATCCAAAAGGTTTAATATCGCTCCACCAGAAAAAGAGAACAAAACATAGGTGACATTCGCTTCTCCTGTAATAGGGCTAAACTTATTTTCCCAAAATTTTGACGAGCCATTCGAGAAATAAAATGCCAACCTCTATTTGAACGCCGCCTCCAAATGACCGCCACTATAAAGGAATGGTGGAAAAATAGAGCACCATGGCATTCAATTAGAGGTTTTACGACGTATTGATTTGAGGATCATCGATGGTGATTGGTTGAACTCAACCTGTCAAAACTACTATCTAGGAATATAGTGACAAAATAATATTTCCATGTTTTGATATATCTTGGCAGTCTCAGTGTTTTATACTTTTAGCATTACAGTTACCGGTCTTTTTGGCTTATACTGACCTTCCCTTTTTTGCACAACTGCTATAACTGCTATAATAGTGATAAATTTGTTGCATTATGTGATAAACAATGTCTACAGCATTATAATAATTGTCAAGTAATGTAAGCTCCACAAACGGCTCTACAACCAATTGGATTGATTCCGCACTGTAGGTTTTAAAGTATGAATACAACAAGAGAAAACAACTTTTGGAGCTAATAGGTAGTAAACAGGCGTAGTGCAATCACTGCAGAAGGATCGACCTGACATGTGATCAGTGTAGGACAAAACACAAAATCTCAGAGAAAATTTAGTGTATATGCTAAATGCTGTGAACAGGGATGCTCTAAAGTTAGTACCAGAAATCACCATGATCACCTTAGATGCTAACTCCTTCTGTACATTAGTTTATATAACCAGTTTACACCAGAACCGTGTTTTTCAGGCATGTGACTCGTATGTATGAATCCAGTCTTGTTAGCAATATCTTATAGAGTACTTTCAAGTTAGTTAGGCAAATAGGTAATCAGAATAGAACCAATATCTGAACATTCCTAATTTGGGTTTAATAATATTCCATTCTTGTTTTGTTATTGCTATACAGGCATCGATAATTCTGTTCTTATCAAACTGTTGGCTATCCAAGTACGGGATCTCACGTTGATGGATATCTATATATATATTTCTCAAAGTTGGTCGTATGTGTGCTGTTCCAGCTATAGCTATAAAATCTTGGAATTAAAATTCCGCGTTCGGATGGATTTGAACTCACTACAAATGCATCCGTAAGTTTCTTATCCAGACGCTCTACCATTGAGCCTACAAGGCGTCATAATCAGAGTTGAATACGTCATCAAAATAAAGGGATTCCAACCTACGACCGTTTTTTTGAACTGTTTCTTTTTGATCTTTTAAGAAGTTGTAATCACATTTCCACATATTTGGAACCTAAAACACAGCAGAGTAAAACATGGTGAACCTTTTGGTACCAAATAACTGTAATGTGAATTTTGTTGCAGATCAACATTTAAGAAATATTTTTTGTAAGGTTCAATTACTATATCTGCGTTCAAGGCCAATTCTTCTCGCGCAGACAATTATATTATTTCCGTGGGAAGAGCCTCAAAATTCTATCTCTGTTCGGTCAGACAAAGATTGTACGATAACTCATGTTTACATTTGTACCAGTATCGAGAGGTACCAGTATCATCGTATTCAAAGTTTTGATGGGATAGCTTCTGGTGGAACAGTAATCTTTTTTATACACACACACACTTTTATGCAAGAATTGTTATTATTAATTCAACATATTCAGGATTTTTATTTTGTTTTCTCGGTTCATATTATTGTATCATTACCGAATTATCTTTTATTGTAATCGTAGCATGGCAAAACCGACTTAATTTAGCTTTTACTTGCTAATTACTTCACGTTTCCATCTAAACCCTTTTATAGTTGTTTTATTTTCTTTAATATATTTGCACAAAACATTTTCCTCATGATATGAAGTTTGAAAGTTACAGGTGTTTGACAAAGTTTGAAAACCTTCACAGTTCTTTTTATTTTCTATTAAATTATTTCAACTACACACAGAATTTTCTCATGATATGTAGTTTGAAAGTTAGAATTGCAAGTGTTGTTATATGTTAAATACAAATCAATTTTATGAGCAACACCAGGTAGTACAGCTAGTTCAAGTATAATAAGAAGTAGTAGTAATAAAAAGTGTTTATTACAACTTATACAACATTTACCGTTATAATTTTATATGCAGGGTTTTTTCTGTATGAGCTAAAAGTTTAATTATATTTAGTTATACACATATTTATAGCATTTTTAGGAAGGTCCGGGCACATATTTTCTTGTAGTAGTTCAAACGTATTAGCTGAAGGATGTGTATTTTAACAAACCACCATTAAAACTTGGTAGGTGTAACAAATATGTGCACAATTATTCCATAGAATGGCAAGTAAGCTGTGGTGTAGTGGATAGCACGCCTGTCGGTAGAACTGGGGTTTTTCAGTTCAATTCCAGTGCAAAGCAATTTTTTCCATTCTTAAAACTTTGGCGCTATAGCTGGACATTTGGACGACAGACCAACAAATGACAAATAAACATTAAAATTATATACACTGTATATAGATGAAAATGCAGTTTCAGTTTTATTCATCCATGTATAATGCTTTGAATTTTGTGATTCTGTCTAGAGCATATTAACACTTGTCATTAGTAAGTGAAGTCCATGAACATCCTCATATTGTCCACAAACTCAAAACTACAGGACAACAAAGGCTGTTTCTGGAGTTTACTTGTAATCCACTACTTTCCACCTAGTGTGAACTTTTTAACATTAAACAAATCTTTCATCCATCAGTCCCAAAATATTCCCTAGTATTGAATGATGTAGGCTATACTGGATTTTTATTTATAACGCAAAAAGTTTTGTTTTTGAGTTTTTTTTAAATATTTTAAAAAATTGTTTCAATTTGGATTAATTTACGCATGTTGCTATACGTTTGAAGGAACATTGGTGCTGCTACTAGTAAACTCATCTATAGGGAGGCGTAGTAGCAACCAACAAAATCTTTTTGCAAACACTAATATAAAAAACTGCTTTAACTTGGAGTAGTTTACTCATGTTTGTCATACTCATGAAGGGACACTAGTGCTGCTCAATCACAAACGCATATCTGTATCGCTATAAGTATTTAATTAATTATAAGCTAAGCTATCTGTAAAACTTAGTAATCTGTTCATGGCATTAGTACATCCTCACAATTTTATCTCACTTTAACTTTTCGAGAAAATTTGTATTACACTCAATACCGAGTTTCAAGCACGCTTTACTGTCACTACAATATAGCATGTGTGATTGTTTGGATCGTTACGACTGAAAGGCGGAGCTTTATTTCACTAATTTTAGCAGAGAGGACAACTCATAGATAAACAAAGCAGACAACTCCCTTTATATGAGGTTTCTCACTAAGCAAATTTCAACTAGTTTGACATAAAAGATTAAATTAGCTTATCTCGTGCTTGCCAAGTCTTTTTTGTAAAATATTTTGGGTATATTTATCATGCTATCAAACTATAGCAGTTGAGGTGTTTTAATTAGGTATAGTACTAAATTAGTTTTTTGTGAAATTGTAAAAGTAATTTTATTAAAGCAAAGCCACACCACGAGCAGACAGCTTCATCTTTGCAATAAATGAATTGAATGAAAATGTAAAAGCTAAAATGGAAAGCCTGAAATGCAGCTCAGTAGCAAAGCTTTCACCTGTAAACCTCTGACCCATAATTGTAAGTAAGCTTTACAACTTGGAAAAGTGATATCGTGGTTCTGGAGCTTGCGGCCGCAGAGATATATTTAAAAAACGATAACTGCCATCAAAGGTATTATGTTTGCTTTATGTTGCTAATATTCACCGTCTGTAAATAATTTTTATTGTAACATTAAATGAGTATAAAAAATCAAGCTTGCCTAGTTTTATGTATACAAAGTTGTTTTTATTAAATAAACATAATCATTTAATAGTTTTTCAATTAAGATTATTAGCACATTTGTTTTATAAATACAGTCAAACATGGATAACTCGAACTTCACGGGACCGAGCGAAAGTGTTCAAATTATCAGAGCGTTCAAGTTATCAGAGCACTGTCACAAGTCCATGTATTTACTTAGTTATTAGTAGATACATACATGTACATATACAAACTATAATATAAATCAAAAGCACAAATGGCTTGTTTCAAATTAAATGCTTTTAATGTAAAGTTTAAAACGTATATAAAAAAAGTATAAAGATTTTTCTATCACTTGAGGTTGGTTTGTTGTTTGAGGTGATGTTATTGCCAGGACGTTTTTTAGATTGACATTGGCAAAACTTGATCGTTGTTGAAATGCTCAAAAGAAAAGCCATCTTTTTCTTTTGAGCGTTTTACCCACGATCAATTTTGCCGATTTTTCTTGAAGTTTATGCAAAGATTACCTCACTTTACCTTGCTTCCGAAGGGCGATCCCTAAGCGGATGTTTGGTATAAATCAAATTTCACAAAACCTTTAGAAAAGTCGTTGACAAAAATATTTTGTCGATGGCGGTAATAACGACGCTTATGAATTACGAAAAGTTGAGGTTTACCTCTATGGCTTGGAATAAAGTGATTTTCTAAAGCAATAACAACCGTTTCGGTAGCCGTTGGACAAAAAACAGTTCGAGATAACAGTGTTGAGTTTGAGTTATCTATAGCAATTTATCATTACGTGGGAACGGACCAAAGAAACTGTTCGAGTTAACTATGTGTTCGAGCTATCCGTGGGCGAGTTATCCATGTTTGACTGTAGTTTGCAGTACTTTTACTGAGTCAACCGGTAAGAAAACAGCAAGTGCAGACCTAAAGCTTTAAAAAAACTGGTCTTTGTTTTTTGGCATTTCCTCTGTACTTTTAAAAAGAAAATTACTCAGCATTATCAATTTGAACTTAGCTTATAACATCAAAACCTTTACTAATATAAAACATTCATTTAGTCTGTGTTTTAAACTGTGTTTTTAAACATCTGCAATAAATGCTCTCATAACATGATTGATCCATTTTGAGAAAGTTTATGTTAAGGGGATTTTACGCTACACAAATGATAACATTGTGAACTGCTTAATCTGTTATAATGTAGCCACAAACTCACCTTTTTTTCCTTCAAATAAAAAAAAGTAAGCCTAAGTTTTAATGATTGCACAGTAATTGTCATATTATTAATTTTTGATCAACAACTTTTCTATTTTTGTGCCACTTTCACCTGGTTTAGAGTTCTTGATTACGGTAAGTTTACGCAATCATATAAACCTCCACAGGATAGGCGACGAGCATCGTGTGGGTGAAATTTAATGATCGAGCTCTGTTGGGATGAACCCAAACAAAGAAATATGCTGAATAAAGCACCTTGTAAATTTACAAATATTTTGAACAATAGTGGTTATTTTACTTATCCGTTGGTTTCATTTTGTTGTCAAAAAATATAGTTGCCCAATATTGTCACCGTTATGATCAGTCAGTTACCATTCACAAGGATTCGTGATATTAATAGTCGCGATTGTAAAATGGCCCAAATTTGGCTTTAGATTTTGAGTATGAAAACTACACTGCACAGCTTTGCCTGCTGTCCCATCTTATTGGCCAGGTCAAACAATATGACATTGATAAAAGACTTTTGTCATTTTATATTAGGGGTGGCAAAATATTAATAAAAAACTAGAGAAAAAAAGAATGTTTTTCGGGCGATTTCGGGTCACGTCAATTTAATTGATCACTCAACTCCAAATGGGGCATTAGAGCGATATCTTTATTTAAAACATGAGATTATAAATCTTAGCTTATATTATCTATTGAGTTTTGAAATTAACAACAGGTTGGAGTAAAAAGTGTTGGCGAAAGATTAGATCAGAGAGTAGGGAAAATGTGAGTCAATTGTTATGGGTCTTCACAAAAAAAGAATGTTTTTTCATGTTTGTGCTAATGGTACTTTTAGTACTTTGGTGTCGTGTGTATAGTGCATGTGAGCATTAGAGTAAAAATCTAAAGGGATTGCAATTTTTTCAGTAATGATTTTATGTTTTAGCTTTTGCTCTTAAGTCTTTCGACACACTGCAAGAGTGGCCCATGACCACTCAGATATGAGGTCAGAAATCATGTCATTTTTGTTAAGGTTAAACGCCCACCTAAAAGCTTTCTATTCACTGATTCGAGAGAGTGAATAGGAAAAATAAAAATAGGCTTTGATAAAAATGGGGACCAGACAGTTGAGACATACTCAAGAATTGGGCGGCAGATGGTTCTAAAAGAAAGGGTTTTTGTTTTGAGGGAGTAAATTCTTAAGGACCTCATCAGCATAAATAGGGTGGATAAAGACTTAGTTATGGTCTTTTTTATGTGGAAGTTAAAGTTGAGTTTGTTGTCAATAATAAATCCAAGGTATTTAAAGTGAGTGAAAAATGTTCAGGCCTGTATTCCCTGGTTGAGAGTTGGAGCGGCTAAGCAAGTTGGGGCGGCTAATGTTAGGCGACGAGTTATGAGCATCTGGGGGTTTGGAGGGGGCGTGTCAGCCCCCTCAACAGTTCCTTTTATGTGGGGCCTCAACCGGACATCTCATGTAAAGTTTTAAAATATTTTATCCGGAAGTATAACCATTTTTTCTATTATTTGAGATTTGTTTGTTTTAGGTGATGTGACTGCCAGGACGTTTACAGATTAAAATAGGCTAAACTCGACCGCAGTTGAAACACTCAGAAAAAATACATCTTTTTCTTTTGATCGTTTCAACAAAGATCAATTTTGCCGATTTTATTTTAAGTTCATCCTAAGGTTTCTACGCTTTCATGGGGCTATTGCCAAGCGGATGTTTGTTAAAACTTGACCTTTTGCAAACCTTTATAAAAGTCGTTAACAAGAATAATTTGCTGATGATGATAATAATGACGCTAAATAACTATTAAAACTTGAAGTTTATCTATATGGCTTGGAAAAAAGTGATACTCTACAGCGATAAAAACGGTTCCTGTAGCTGTTGGGCAAATAACTGTTCGAGTTAATGCTGTTGAGGTCGAGTTATCTAAAGGAATTTATCATTGCGTGGGAACGAACCAAACAAATCCGTTCGAGTTAACCAAGTGTTCGTGATAAAATTTTACATTTTATCCGAGAGCGAGTTATTCTAGTTTGACTGTACTTAGCCGCCAAAAATTCCTAAAAGGTTGGGGCGGCTCAGCCGGCCAGCCACCCCAGAGAATACGGGCCTGCAAATGTTAGCTGTTGGCCTTTCATTAAATATTTGTGAAAAAAGCTACATTCCTGGGACTTTACAAAAGAAGTTGTCTCACATTTAGTGATGTTAAATTCTATTTGCTATTTATCAGCCCAGTCTATGATAAAATCAAGGTCTGATTAGAGGTTTGTACAGTCATTAGTTGACTCAAACTGTGAATATAGGAGAGCATCGTCAGCAAAAAGTCTGAGTTTAGAGGTATTTATGACTGTTGGCATATCATTTATAAAAATCAGGAAAAGGATGGGGTCTAAAACAGATCCCTGGGGCACACCAGACCAGACCTGACATAGTTTGGAGTATGTTTCATTTATAAAAAATAGTCTGTGTACGATCTTTTAACCAGTTCTCGACCCAAGCAATAATTGAGCTATCCAGTTTGGTTTGCCTGAGTTTGAATATAAATTTGTTATGGGATACTTTGTCAAAGGCCTTAGAAAAATCAAAAATCACTGCATCTGTATGGGTACCAGCATCAAAAGAGTCAATAAGGTCATGTGTTGTAAGGATTAGCTAGCTTTCACAGCTTCTTCTGGAGTGAAGACCATGTTGGCAATCGTGGAAAAATCAATGGAGTCCAGGAGGTTACAAATGAAATGTGCTACTATGTGTTCTGTGGTTTTTGATAAAACACACGTCAGAGAGATTGGGCTGTAGTTAGATGGCGGGATTCTGCTACCTTTATTTTTAAAAATAGGTATGACAGTAGCAGTTTTTAATCTTTGAGGACAGTGTGAGTGGAAAAAGAGTGCTGCATTAACTTTGTAAAAAAATGTGCGTTATAGAGGGCCAGGTGCTTCAGTAGTGAGGGTAAATCATATTTAACTTTGAGCATATGCTACGACTCTCTAAAATTCTCAAAGTTGATAAAAATAGGTTATTTAAAATGTTTTATTTTCCATGGATCCATTTTGTGGTTAGGTATTACCCCCTACACTGTAGAAATTCAAGGTTTGCTGATTCATGGTTTGTTATCCGCGATCGACCCATATCTGAAATAAAAACCTATGCCCAAAACCTAACAAGGCAATGCAACCGCCTGAGAACTGTGTTAGCCCCGAAATCCAGGCTAGCACAATCCGAACAGAGCTCGATCAATAAACCCCGCCCATATGATAGCCGTCACCTATCCTGTGGAGGTTTGTATCATTGGTTTACATAAGTTGAAGGAAATGCCAAGCTTCAAGGTCGAATTAATTTTTTTTTTAAACGAGTGAGGTTTATACTGCAGAGAAAAAATAAAAACTATTATATATGTCTAGAAGAAAGTAGAACAGAAATACACTTACTATCATAAGGGCAGTGTGTGTCTGTCCATCCATTTTCCGCAGACAGGGCTAGAGGTTGGTGGTTAGGTAATGATCCATTTTTCAACAAGGTGGTGAATGCTGTAAATGATAGCATGTTTGGCTGCTCTGCTGATTCTCTGCGGTGGAATTTCATGCAGTACACTTTTCCCCACCAACCACCTATGGCTTCACAAGGAAAGGGGGGCACAGCTCCTACTATAGTAAAAACTAAAAACTCAGAACATCTTATTACATATAGATTCTTTGCCTTTTTGCATTGGCCTCATATAAAAATACACTAAAAATCAATAGAGCTACTTCAACCCCCAACACCAGAGTTATCTGCTCTCATTTAACGGTCATACATTTTTATAGGCATACATGCACATATCTTTAATGTATACTGTGTCAAAAAGTAGGAAATCAAATACAACACACTGCTGACCACAATTTTGTATCATTTCAATAGAGCGAACATGTATATAGAAAATACAGACATAACCTACATAGCATGACTAAAGAGAAAATTGGTAAAGGGAACATGACAATAAAAACATGGTCATAGAGAACATGGCTATATAGCACATGGTTATAGAGACCATGTTGAAGGAAAATTTGGATACAGAGAATGTGGCAATCGAGAACTCAGTTGCGGAAAATATGGCAATATGGAATACGGTTATGCAGAACGTGGTTACAGAGAACGTGGTTACAGAGAACATGGTTACAGAGAATGTGGTTACAGAGAACATGGTTACAGAGAACGTGGTTACAGAGAACATGGTTACAGAGAACGTGACTGTCGAGAGCATAGATCTAGAGAACTTGGCTGTAGAACACATGACTATATAAAACATGGTTACGGAGAACAAGACTGTAGAGAGAATGAATATAAAGATAATAGTTGCAGAGCAAAAAATGATAGACAACATAGCTATGGAAAACATATAGGGGACATGGTTTTAGAGAAAAAAGTACAGCAGGCATTAAAAACTTATTGGCAATGTTCTTGATGGACCAGTAGAAAACAAACCAGTAGAAAATAGGCTGTAACCGAAGTCGCCTGGTTCCATGTCCGATGTTACTTCCACAGCTGTAATGAGAGTCATTAATCGGAAAGATAAGGTTACCAAAACAAAAAAACGGCAATAAACTAAAGTATACCAAAATAGATGTCTCCACAGAGAACTTGAGAGAACATCAATTTTTATGAATAATATATTTTTCTACACCACATCATATCAAGTTAACTCGCATTTTATAAGATGATAGCAAATATTAAGGTGGAAATAAGGTTATTAATAAACTTTGTCAAGTTTAGCTTGAGGAATATCAAAATATCAACAAAGTGTGTTATGTCTAAAAGCGTAAATATTCATCACTTTTTAAATTTTAATAATCTGAACTGCGCATTGTTCTTAGACCGGATGGACAGAAGTCAAAGATATGTTGTGGTAATAAAAAGCGGGATGAAAAAAACCCACTTGCAGAGAACATAGCACTAGAAACATGGTTATGGAGAATAAGGCAATGGGGAACTTGGTGGAAGAGAAAATGGCGGTAGAAAATGCGGTTACGATGAGCAAGGTTGTCGATAACATGGCTATAGATTCCATGACTATTAAAACATGGCTACAGGGAACATGGCTATAGATGCCATGACTATAGAAACATGGCCACAGGGAACATGGCTATAGATGACATGACTATATAAACATGGCCACAGGGAACATGGCTATAGATGCCATGAATATAGAAACATGGCTACAGAGAACATGGTTGTAAAAAACCTGAATGTAGAGATCATGACTCAATGGAACGTGTTTATGGACACTAGGTTTTAGGAACATGGATAAAAAGAATATGGAAATGAAGATGATTATAGAGAAGATGGCCATAGAAAACATGGCTCTAGAGAACATGGTTATCAACCAAATGGTTATAGAGAAAACGATTATAGAGAACATGGTTATAAAGAACCATGTTACCATGAGCCATAAAAGAGGTTATGGATGGAATGGGAGTTTTTAGGGCTGACATTTTTTCACAAGACCTTTTGGCGTAACAGTTTCTATTACAAGAGGTCTTGGCGCAGACATCTGACCGCAGGTTATGAGTTGACGATTTATCTCTATCTTTTGCAGTGAGTTATAATAGCTAGACAAATTTTAAGCAAAGCAAAATAGAAATGGCAAAATTTATGTATTTGACAGATGCAGTTCATGAGGCCCTTTAATTGAATTTGTTAATATGAATGTATACATTCATGTAATTAACGAAATAGTGATTAAAATTGAGAAAGTAATTAAAGCCATAATGGTCACAAAAAATCGTCATTATATAATACGTCGAACCGAAGTAAATTTCAGTTTATTTTTTCTCATGTATTCTTTATCTATATATATGTGTACAGCATTCTCATTTGAGAAGTTTCATGAATGAAAGTTATTTGCATTTTTATTATCACCATGTTGTTTATTTACTGTGAAAACGCAAAAATAATTTTTGGTGTTAAAATAACACTGCTAAAAAATCTGGCACTAAT
The DNA here is from genome assembly GCF_963576615.1 of Watersipora subatra. NCBI lineage: Eukaryota > Metazoa > Bryozoa > Gymnolaemata > Cheilostomatida > Watersiporidae > Watersipora > Watersipora subatra. The sequence continues at coordinate 40,776,285 of NC_088709.1, read as the reverse complement.
AATTCCTACATGGCATGGAACATGGCTACAGGGACATGAAAATAAAGATCTAATTTATATAGAAGTTGGCAATTGAAAGCATGGCTATTGCGAACATGTTTATAAAAACAATGATTATACAGAAGATGGCCATAAAAACATGGCTGTAGCGAATATGGTTATCGACCAATTGGTTATAGAGAAAATGGCTACACAGAAAATAGCTGTGGACAACTTGGTTATGGCAAATGTGACTAAAAGAACATGGTCATAGATAAAGTGGCAAGGAAGAACTTGGCTATAGAGAACATGGTTGTAGAAAACATGGTCATTGAAACATTGGTATACAGAACATGGATATAGAGAACACTGTCATATAAAACATCCAGGCTATCAAGAACAAGATTATAAACAGTGTGTCTATAGAGGAAATGGCCACAGAAAACATGATCATGGAGACCATGTCTGTAGGATCATGGCACTGATGGCATGGCTGTAGAAAACATGACGATAGAGATGATGAATATACAAATGATAACCATGGCAAACATGGCTATAGAGAATATGGTAATAGGTGAACTTGCTGTAAAGAACTTGGCTATGGAGAAAATTATTGAAGAGAACATGGTCATCGAGGCATTGGTATACAGACAATGAATATTTAGAACATGGCTATCAAGAACATGGTTAGAAAGCGTGGCTATACGAACATGGTTATAGCGTACAAGATTAAAATGAAGAACAAGGTTATGGAGAACATGGTTACAGATAACACAGCCATAGATAACATGGTTATGGGGGAACAAGGTTATGGAGAACATGGTTACAGATAACACAGCTATAGATAACATGGTTATGGGGGAACAAGGTTATGGAGAACATGGTTACAGATAGCACAGCTATAGAAAACATGGTTATGGGAGAACAAGGTTATGGAGAACATAGTTACAGATAACACAGCTATAGAAAACATGGTTATGGGGGAACAAGGTTATGGAGAACATAGTTACAGATAACACAGCTATAGATAACATGGTTATGAGAGAACAAGGTTATGGAGAACATGGTTACAGATAACACAGCTATAGATAACATGGTTATGGGGGAACAAGGTTATGGAGAACAAGGTTATAGATACCCTAGGACACTTATGTATTCGCGGCATATAACTTTCGCGTTTTCGGGGCAACAGCCTTTCGCGAAAATTTCATGAGCGAAACTAAACTATCACAACGAACGAGCGAAAACGCGAAAATAAATGGCTTTCTTCACTGATTCACAATAAAATCGTCATATTAGAAATGCAGGCAATTTTCGTGTGTGGTTGGCTCATTGGGCAAGTTTTGCTAAACTCATTATAGCTAATACACCGACTGAGCAGCTTGGCAAAAAAATTAAGATAATAAGTTTTTTGGAAAAGCCTAGACAAATAAAGAAGATGATGATATTAGTTTAGTCATTGAATTTGTAATTGATGAGGATGACAGTCTGGTAGGGAAAGTCATAAAATTGAATAATAATTATTGTGGTGATGAATTTTATTACCAACCAAAAGCAATAACAACCCGGGGCCATGACCACCGCGGCACCGCGTGCTATAAATACAGTACTTGAATTCTAATATTGGTACAACATCAGTCACTGCGGCAGGGACCTTGACGTCATTGATAGTCCAGGAGACAAACTGCAGCAAGCGAGCAAATTGCATTATTGATCTCGCCTACACATTTCTACCTGCGGTTCACAAATACAAACTATCGTACTTTTCGGACGATTAGCTGCTACTTTTTTCTGATGATTTGAGCCATGCGGCTTATAGGTAGGCCTACAAGGGTGCGGCTAATCACTGTGGCTTATTCTGTGGCTTTTTCTTTCACCGCTAGGGCGCACTAACGGGAATCGCCAATTAGTGCACTTCTAGCTGTGAAAGAAAATACGAAACAATGCCTCACGGTACTGTCCCGTTAGGCACTAAGTTAAAAAGCGTCGGATAATACGAAACTGTGCCGTTCTGCACTGTTCCGTTTTAAATGGCATAGTTGCTGCCTCGTTAAAAAGCACAGTCCTAAGTTCTGCGGCCTATAGTAAGGTGCGGCTTATGTATTGTTTAATTATCGCTTTTGGAAAATAAAGCACATGCAGCTTATATAGAGGTGCGGTTTATAGTCCAAACAGTACGGTAGTCCCAAATTGAAAAATATTTCGTACCAGTGAACTGGACCTGAGGAATCTAATGTTTGTTCCACTGCATTTATTTTCACATCACTATATTTTCGCACTCATCAGAGCTGCGAAATTAAGTTCCAGCGAAATTTTACTCTGTATGCTACTCACGAAACTAAATACTAGCGAAATATAAGTGTCCTAGGGTAGCACAGCTATAGAAAACATGGTTATGGAAAAACAAGGTTTTGGAGAACATGGTTATAAATGGCTGTACCATTGATATAAAGTAAATTGCTACAAAGAACATGAATATAAAGAAAACAGATATATAGAACATATTTATAGGGTCATAGTGATAAAGAACATGGCTGTAATGGATATGGTTATAGAGGAAATAGATCTAGTAGACAATGAGTTGAAGGAGTTTATGGACAATATGATAATACAGGAGAGAACTGTAGATGTTGTGGTTATAGAGCAAATAGTTATGAAGAACCAGACTACAGATAGTATAGTTATAGAGAGCAGGGAGCAAAATATGCTGATAGAACAAATGCTTAGAAAGAACACTGTTATACAGAACATGGCTATTAAGAACATGGTTATATAGAACATAGTTATAGAGAATGTGGCTGTACAAAACTTGTTTTTAGGAACATGGCAATAGAGAAAATTGTTATGAAGAAGCGAGTTATAGAGATCTTGATTGAAGAGTGCATGGTTAAAAAGAACATGGCAATAGAGAACACGGTAGTAGAGGACATGACCGTACAGAACATGGAACACGATTATAAAAACAATGCTATACAAAACATGGATATAAAAAACATCGCCTTACAGAAAACAGCTATAGAGATCATCTGTTAAATAAAATGTGGCTATAAAAACCACGCATTGGAGAAATGGACATGGAGAACATGACTGGAAAGAAAATGGTTGTAGAGAAAAGGGCTGTAGAGCAAATGGTAATAGAAAACATGGTTTTAGAATAACTTTACATTAGATATGGAAGACATAATAGCAAAGTACTAGAAGGCAGTAAATTTTAAAATTTGATAACACCTTTAGGTTACCCTGTTAGGAAAGAAAGCTGTCACTAGAATCACCAAGCTGCATGTCCTATGTGGCTTACAGAACTGTCATGTCTGTTGTTAAATTGAAAGATCAATGTCCTAAACAAACAAGCAGACTAAAAATGGACTGTTTTATATAAAATCTACAATTCTGCAGTAACAATGACAGACACTAAGTTTTCAAGGATGAAAACTACTTAATTACTATAACGTAGCCTTCTCCAAGGGAACATGGTCATAGAGAAATTGGTATTCAGAACATGTAGCTCAATGATTCCCTATTTCTTCAGAGGTAGTTTTACCAGGGATAAAACTGAGAGTCCCTTTCTAGCAGACCCCTTGTGGTAATATACCCAGCTGCGTGCTTACATGACCAACATGCAACTTGAGTATACTGGGTACACATGAAGACTAAAGAGATGAAGAGAGGATTCAATTCTCATCATTATTGAGCCAGAAGAGAGATTTACTGAATGGTAGCGCCAAAAACTCATGTCATCCAAGTCTTCATCAATTATTTGATTCAACATTTTGCAGCTAAAAATGCGTTAGTTTAGGTCATGCAATAAAGTTTCATCATAATTTCATTTTCAATTTATTATTATCGAACAGTACCTGGTTGTATGGACCAGTTTGTCACGCTGTGAAACCTGGGACACCATCAGCAAGCTCACAGCTGTCATCCTCAACGACTTGGTGCAACCTCCCTACAGCCCACATCAGCATAAAATTGTATGGGTGGCTGTCACGTACAGCTTTTCTCCTCATTGCGGATCTCTAATGTTGATCTTCTCAATCTCGCATAAACCTCTGGCCCTTTGTAGAGCACCAACAACTAAGAGTACTACTTAAAAAAGGAAGACATTCATCGCAACAAAGAATAATGTTGACAAGAAATTTGTTGATGAAACAATTACCAGTAGAAAAAAATATGTTGATTTTTTTCCGCTGGCCCTTTGTACAGCACCAACAACTAGGAGTACAACTTAAAAAAGGAAGACATGCATCGCACAAAGAATAATGTTGACAAGAAATTTGTTGATGAAACAATTACCAGTAGAAAAAAATATGTTGATTTTTAGGGAAATCAGCAAAGCATTTCTAGGGTACAGCACATGACATTGCTAAAGAACATATTAGGGTTACTTACCAACTGCTTCAATATCTGATCCCTCACCCATATAGGACGCTGTTATTATTACTACTAGTGTTGGCAATGACACGTATAATTGTGATAATGAATGTAATATATTTATTACCAACTAACACCTCTAAGTAATTTAATCTAACCATATCCCAGTTATAGAAAGTTGATCTGCTTAACAACACCAACCCTACATCAACTTCCATATGAATTACTGTAGGTTGACATGTCAGTTCAGTGTCTGACTATGAGAGTGATTGTAAGTTTGATTGTGATCGTTTGACTGTAACTCAGAAGAGCTCTCTGAGTAATCATCAGACTGGTCGACCTAAAAATCACTGCCATCAGAATCTAAAAAGCCTAAAACCTCTTCTTCATATATATACTGAGTCACCATTATGATCGATTTCTTCAAACTAATTTTTCATTGTAAAACTAGCATATGCCCGGTTAATCACAACAATTCTAACTGGACGTGTTTTTCCTTTTTGTCCCTTCCAACATTATTGGGCCGACTAACACCTAATGGCCAATGATGTAAACTATAAAACGATATTCTAAGGGACGATCTGATCGGATTGGTCTAAATAAAATCAGTCGATAAGGGCATGGACATTGGCTTGGTCAGTACAAGGGTTAACCTTTACCTTAACCTAGGGTACACAATGAGGCTGGATTTCAACTACAGAATCTAGGAATAACTCTAAGAAATGCAATAAGAAACCATAGTTGTTGCATCAACTATAACACTGTAAGTGTGTAAAAAATGGTGTACCATAAAGGTAGAACCTTCGCTAAAATCGTCAGTCATGTCCGATTTGGCTCACTCAGATAGAACCAAAGCTTATCGTTTATTGGACATCTTATTTAAATCAAATATAATACTTAATTTATTTTTTACAAATGGTTACATGTAATTATATCATCATTCAATATGCAACAGATGTGATCACATAAACAAAAGACAAGTCACCATAAAATTTTAACAGAGCCAAATGATAGTATGTGTGATGATTTAAACACATACCAGCATACAAAGTTGTGTCTTAAAAATGTCTTACAAGCAAAGCACTTACTGCGCATCTTACATTAAAATGACTTCTCTCTATTGTATGTCTTCATATGTCTTGTTAGACTTCCACGCAAAGTAAAACTACTACTACAAATCTTGCATTAAAACGGTTTCTCTCCAGTATGAGTCCTCATGTGTTCCGTTAGGGAACTACGGTTAGCAAAGCTACTTCTGCAAATCTTGCATAGGAAAGGTTTTTCTCCAGTATGAGTCCTCATGTGGCCTGCAAAAATACTGCGACGGGCAAACCTACTACTGCACATCTTACACTGAAATGATTTTTCTCCGGTATGAGTCGCCATGTGAATTGTTAGAGTATTGCGTTGAGCGAACCTGCTACTGCAAGTCTTGCATTGAAATGGCTTTTCTCCAGTATGAGTCCTTATGTGAATCGTTAGAGAACTACGATAGGCAAACCTCCTACTGCACGCTGTACACTGAAAAGGCTTCTCTCCTGTAGAAGTCTCAATTTCGCTTCTCCGAGTACTGCGGTGATTAAATCTACCAGAATAATCACCTGTAACAAAAGTTGACAGCTTGAGAGTTTTTTTGGCACGCAAGCTTGGTGGTACCAAATATAGGTAAGTACAGTGCACCCTCGATATACGATTACCCTGATATACGATTTTTTTCACCTTACGAAGTCAAACATTGCGATATCTTCACCTCGCTATAGGATTTTTATTTCACCATACGATTTTGAGAAAAGTTTCGCCCGAGTTAAAATTTAGCGGCCGGTGTGCTCATAACGAACGTCGAAAAAAAAGAGACCGAAATTTAGTTTGCCGAAAACATTTTCAGAACGTTTAGAAGAGACACGATGATCGACTTCTCTCAGGTAAGCATTCCGCATGGAAAATTTTGTGTAAAATACACAAGCAAGAGCAAATATTCATTTGTAACGTTATTATATCTCTAACTATAAACTTTCAAGTCAGCATATGTATATAACTACAAGTATCTACATTTAATTCGTTAGCCATGGAATCTGAGACCGATACGAACGTTACAAAACGAAGGAAAAATGATTTTTATGTCAACAAAGTTGGATATCGTAAATAAGAAGAAGGTACCCGTATTATTAACATTGTCAAGAAATATGATCGCAACCAATCATTTGCAATTATTATTAAAACAAGAACTCCATTCAAGCAAGCGCAAGAAAGAGCTTACGACTGAAGATTTGAAAGAGCTAGGTCATGCACGCGATCAGCATTCAAAAGGAGCAACCATTTAGTAAAGGCGAAGAAGTAGAAGATACAGAAAACCCCACATTGGCAGAAATATTTCAAGTGTTAAATTTACTGATGTGGACTGGTACATTAAGACAATACATGTATAATATATATATTATTTATCTCATGTGTGGCATGTTTTTCATATTTTATTCATTTTATTTGTTTCCTATTGATTTTATGTTTTTTCTTGTTTAACCATGTCTTTGCAGGTGGGCTTGTTATCTCCTATGTGAATACAATTCATCGTATGTATGTAACTCATATAACTAGCTACTCAAGATAGTTGACGCATTTACATTACTTTCTGAAACTTGTTAAAGCCATTTCCTCTAGGGTATAAATACGTACAAACTTTGTACGTATGGTTACATTGATTCTTGTGCACATTTCATACAAGAAAAACTACTGTAGCACCTTCTCTGGATCCTTCTACAAGCTTTAGCTAGCTAGCAGTTTTCTGCATTGCGCCAGCATTTTTTTCTTTTAAACCAGAATAAAAACTGGACAGGACTAGACAACCTTCTTTAGCCTGGTAAAAATTCCATTTTATTATGTAGTAAATTGATCTTCAAGTGTACAGCAACATAATTAGCATTGATACGTTTTTGCCTCCTCTCTGCTTTATTTGCTACAATATATCAGCTAAAGTCACGTTACTCCAAAGGTATGTACGTCCTGTATAGGAAATAAAGTTTCATTTTTCTTTTCGGTAGCCATTAAATGGTCAGGTGTGTGAGAGGCCGCTTTCGATAACTGCATCGCTTGGCCTTATTGAATTCTGGTTGAAAACGGTTTCAACCAGACACGCTAAATTTTATAATGAAACTGAAGACAGAAACTAATGAAGGATAAAATTTCGTGATAACAGTTGAAATTCATTAAAATAGTTCAAAGTACATACTAAAACTTGGTTTTAAGGGTGAGTTTGGCAAGCTAAACTTATTTGAAGTGAATTCAACGTTTATGTTATGTGTACCTTTTGAAGGTAAGAACTTTTTACCGTACGATCTGCATTTGGCACACAGATTACAATTTTACAGTATTGCAGACTATAATCACTAGGTGCACTTAATACAATGCAGCTACTGTAGGTAACTATAGTTACTAAAGTTGACATACAATTTTGCTACTAATTTTCAATATATACAGCATTTTTATAAAATTTTGGACGATTTTTACCTTCTTTTTTTTTCATTGTATAATTACAATGGTTTCTATACCCGGACATACGATTTTTTTCGCCATACGATGCCAGACTTGGAACGGATTAACATCGTATCTCGAGGGTGCACTGTATTGTTGTCACAAAAGCTCCCTTAAACCCAATAAGCTGGCACATATTGTTAGTAATGCGAAGCGCCTAGCATTTGTAATATTTAGTTACACAGCTCATCAATACCGTGTCATTGTGAAACAAAGGAACTCATAATGTTATTCCACTTTTGTATTGATATTTATGAACCCTGTTATAAGAGTATTATACGCCTCTAGCAGAACCACTCATACCCTTTTATATAGCCATTTTTGACACCATTAGGAAATAAAACTCTGTACTAATGGTAGCCTGACACACCGGTTTGTTATTCTAATCTTCTAGCACCTGTTATTTCACTGCATAGCATAAATGTTATTTGCTTATTTTTACTTCCTCGCTTACTGCTTGGGAATTTTGCAGCACCCAATCGTCTGAGATCTACGGATATGGCGGTTGGCTGACATATGTCGTAATGACTAGGCAAACATATATAAGCATGCGTAACTTAGAAGTCATTCGAATTCCATATCTACCTTGTCAAACCATTTGAATTCTATATTTTACTCACGCTCTAGGTATCACTCTGTTCTTGTATAACTTTTTATATTTTTAGACTTGCAAAAATTAGCATCAACCATTGACTTGATTAGCCTTTATATACTTTATGTTTTCTGCTATTGAAAGTTTGCATTTTTAATCAAGATAATCTGTTTTAAAGTTTTCCAGCTAAAACAAATTCTAATTCTCAACATTAAATCTACACCTAAAATACAGTCCTCTACATTCGCAAATCACAAAACAACTACTTGAACCACCAATCCAGCACTTATAGTTAATAATCCTTAAAACAGAGGATCATTACAGTAAAGTAAACTCGATAGGTTTATGAATGAGGACTTTGTGAATTCTAATATAAAGAGTAGAGGGAAAACCACTAAATAATTTAAAATGGATAGAAAAATAAAGTTCAGAGAGTGTTTGATCAGAAGTTACCCCGAATGGTCAAAAGGTAATCAACTTGAATCAAAAGGGCAAATTTCATCCTGTGACCAACTGATAGAAATACAATTTTATAGTCGGAAGTCATTAGTCAGCTTTCGGTTTAAGCCACTCGCTGGTTTCTTATGCTTAGTAGCTTCTTCATGAAAAACCAGGAGTTAAACATGTCCAAAACTCAAACAAGCTGACAGCCTCTTGTCATCTATATATTTTTTTCAAATGATTCTCCAGAATGTTACTTTCTTTTAAACTATTACAAAGCAAAAATAAGCCAATTTCCATTAACTAAAACAAGTAAAAGTGACTATGCCCACTGAATATGCTGTGTTGACAATGAGTTGGAGCCTTGTAACAATATACATGTATAAGGATTAAATCTAGCGATACACTCATTGAGATGGCAACCTAGCAAAACTGGACAAACTAGGTAAAACTGCAGCTCTCATATTAAAAAAGGAAATTTATGAGAAATACATGTTCATGATGTTCTAGAGAATGGCACGTTAGTGTGTATAAAAGAAGCTTTGAGCTTCCTGATAGTCTTCATGTACGAAAGGATAAATATGGAGGCAGTGTGTTTATCACAAACAACTAAAGCAGTTACCAAATAAAAAACTATTTTCTGTTAGGACACCAAAGAACATGACTTTATGAGTAGCTATTAGCAAATGTTTGTAGATAACACCAGCAAGAAGGTAAGTCATCATCACGGTGATGCTATGGCAATAACGAAAACTAGCATTTACAAACTTTGTTGATGATGTCCTCAAACCGTGGTCTATAGTAGTGGAAATTAATATTGATTTTTAATGGAGATATTGTTTAAAATAGGTTAGACAGTGTAAAAAACTGATAACAATGCTTCAATGCAGACACATGCTACCTAGAAAATTATGAAACCATAAAATGGGACCCGGGAGACAAGACAAATTAAAATGGGCAGATATCAATTATTGAAAAATATAGCGGCAATTTGACATCTGCTACTGAAAACTCTCCGAAGACCTCTAAAAACTTGAAACCCATCGATAGTGCTGCCCACTCTAGTTAACCCAAACAGAACTAAATGTACTAAACAAGGATGATAGCTTCAAGAGATTGAGAAAAGTATTATTGTAGGTGCAAATGGCGTAGGGCCTACTGATCAATGGCAACGAGTCACAAAAACTGTAATTACCGCCTTACGCAATGAAAACCACTTGAGCTAATAGAAGGAGTAGAATCATCCACATATATTTGTACAGAAAAAAGTGTTCAATGGAAACAAGTGATACTTTTAACTAGATGGGTGTATAGATAAACTGACAAATGTGAGTAACAAATTGATTGGAAAACCTCTGAGTGACAGTGCATCCAAACTAATAAAATTCAGTAATCTACTTAAACATTGACCACTAGGAAATATTGACACATACATGTTGGATACAATTAAGATTTTAAGAAAATCGCACAGAGCATACCCCTACTAATGCTTCAAAGTAGATAAATTGCTTGGAGAGAACAGAAATGATCTAAAATCGTATACACCTTTTGATCAAATGATACAAAATGATCTTTTGAACGGTACTCCATTCAAGTTATTTTTTAGCTAAAGCAATTTAATGGAACATGTAGTCTGTGATCAAGTAGTGCAAGAGAAGATAAGAATCGAACCAACGTGAACAAAACGGTCTCAAAGTAGAAATCATGAGCCCGTTGCATCTTCTCTGGTGTGTAAAGATTGTTGCCACGTAACTACGCACCATGGTGGACAGTAGGAACAACAAATTTAATCATGTAGAGAAAGTCTTTGCACTACTAGACTGGTGCACATTATATCTTCTATCTGATGATCTTATGATATCTGTCAAGTGGCCAGGTAAAGAGCGCATCATAAAACTTAAATACCCTACAGGATGAAAATATTCGATGGATATATAAATTTCGCGATTTCGCGAACAGTCAATTCCGCGAATTATTGAATTCGAATAATAATTAGTTCTATTTTTAAACACAAGAGAGAATAACTAATGCCTCAAATTAAAAACTAGCTGCTAGGCAGAAGTACTAAACGTAGCCAAGTTTTAAAAAAGTTTTAAAATCATAGCCGGGCTTCGTGTTAACCCATTGTCAATGCATCACACTTCTTTACAAAATTATTCAAGTTGTCACAAGTTATGCAGAATGGCGTCATTGCTAAAATAGCCGCTAGGCAAAAGTACTAAACGTAGCCGAGTTCAAGAAATTTTTTTAAATCATCGCCGGGGCTTCGAGTTAACCCCATTGTCAATGCATCACACTTCTTTAAAATATGATTCAAGGTTTACACAAGTTATTCGGCATGGCGTCGTCATCGCAAAAATATCTCCTACAGTCTGTTTTCATTGAAATCAACTCCATCAACCTCTAATACCGAAGTTGATGATGATAATTATTCTAATCTAGACATTATGGTATGCATTTTATTTGCAGTGCAGACATTTTTCCATATTTAACTGCGTTAGTTCATTATCTTTTTTAAAAACTGATAGCTTTCATTAAATACTTCAGCTATTTTTTGTACTTCCTTCACACTTATTAATATTTTTTCTCTTGTGTTTACTGCAGATTGAGAATGAAACATAACCTATTCCGATTACGAAAACTAGAGACAAGTAGTAGTATTTACCAAGGCAGGAATATTGGCAGAGAAGTAACCAGTTAACCTAGACCTTTTCATCAACAACAACTCCTTGATATGGCTGCAGCAAACATGATTATATTATATATACTCTATTTCATGTACAGATATATTATAATTTATTACAAACCCTAGTGTAGAAATAAAATATTTCAAATACAAATAAAATTTTACAAACAATGAATAGAGTAAACAAAAAGTTTAGCCCATATGGCGGTTGTCTTGCAATAAAATTAAACTGATACTCTTGATAAGTAAATACTAGCGTGTAATGGCGGTCTCTGGCTAGTTATTTTGGTAATGGCAGCTCAATACCGCTCTCACTGTCTTGGGTAGATTATGAAGACGATACTTTCGCTACTACATGGCTGGTAAGGGAGTTATCGTCAGAACTCTCCTCGTGGCTCACTATTGCAAAGTTCTGCCAGTTGGCCAAAATTTGTGCTTGTAACGGCGTTCTTGTTCCTTTTTTAAAACAGACATATTCTCTTCGTTAGCAGCTGCGGTCACATCTAACTTAATTTCAAGACCTCCTTGAATTATTGGTGATCTTCTAGGAATGACATCCACCACCCTTGCAGTCATTGTGCCTTTGTGTATGATGACAAAGCTGCTTACTCTACTTATTTTACAGGGTAGATGACCAACCGTTACGCTGTGTGCATTTACTAGCTTTACTGCAAATGGGTCGTGCAGATTATTGGGCTCTCTCTCACCCTAAAACAAATAACGAAGCATTAGGTATAGAAAAAATAAATATTGCGATTTACCAAAGTGAAATTCAATTAATTTAGTAAATGGTTTTGAAAAAAAACTCACTACTTACTAAAAGTTGTTGATTCATCAAAGGCCTCCAAATCGATAAATATTCGTGAAACCCTCTGAACGCAGCAAGAAATTTATAGCTTAGCATGATCGACTCGTAATTGTAAGCTAAATATAAACTTAAACACGCGGTGTGCACATGCGAAGGGTTAACTCTATTGCTAGCCGCAATAGAGTTAACTCTTAAGAGAGTGATTGCGTTCACCCGCGAATAAATGAGTCCGTGAATATGTATGAAAAAGTAGCAATTTACGTGAAACTTAACTCCGCGAATAAATTCATCCTGTAAGGTAATCACCAACTTGCAGACTGGCAACAACTTCAACATCGCTGTACTAAAACCTACCAATTTTACTAGATAGTGCGATACCAACCCTTCTGCATAGCATGGGTGAAAGTTTTGCTGAGGCATCTTACTTAAAAAGGAACATTCCCCCAAGAGAAGATATGCAAATCTGAGTTGATTTGAAAAACCAAGCTAAATCACAAAAGCTTTTCACCCTTCGACAATTGGCAGTAGTAGCTAAATGCAAAACAAGTTTGTTGTTAATCGTAGAGAAATGTGATGTAGGAAAAGCCAATAATGATTAGGGATTGCCTTTGAGCCATTTGATCCCACGCCTCAAACGATTAAAACCATTTGGTTTTTGCCCAGACTGCAGCTCAGGAAGTTTTAAACTAACAAAATACACTTGTCAGATGTCTTTTTCACAGAAGTAGTGTGCAACGATCTAGTGGTAATTACAATCAAATTGTAATGTTTTCGCGCAGGAGAGACAACTCTCTTTTTGGATCCGCCTGCCTCCCAGATGCTGTGTGTTGCTTTTTTGGGTGAATGTAATGTCTACCAGAATAGAAGCCACCAGATACTATGACCAAACAGATTTTTTATATCACTGCTTGATCGCCAATAAATACTACTGTCCGGCTATCCAAAAGTTTTGGCTACTAAACAAATATATACCAGATGCTATAGCTGGTCTACCTGTGTATAAAATGGCTATCAGATGCTAAGGCCAGAACAACAACCTGTATCCTGGGGTAAACTGGCTATGCTATCAAACAATCCCATCTTTAGAGCAACCATCATCAGATGCTATGACTGGACTATTCACAACACGATTAAAAAGCGACAACAGGATTGTGATGTATCGGAAGTACATTACATCATGGCATTGCAGTACGCAGTAATTTTAAAGTGCTTTATAACTTTCTAATGATGAGCAGACTTACTGCTGCTGCAACTGTGCTTCTACTGCAAATTGTCCACTGCACTCTACGGCTCATTTACTTCCAATTTGCAATCTGTGAAAATCAGCAACTCATACATACATTGAATGCGCATTATACAAAACCTAAACTGTATGTACACCGCAACTGCGCTCTAGTAGATACTGTAGATCAATTGACACCACATCTGCCCTTCCTTGTACCAAATATCAGATGTTATGTTTAGCAAACCCATGAACTTGTGCTCTAACTCCCATATCATTTCGAAATAGGAAGTCAGGCATTATCACCATTCCTATAAAATTGGAGTAATTGTAGTATATTCTCATTAAAATTATGAATTAAAATCTTCATAGATTCTCATTGCAACTGTATACAACAAGCTAATAGTGATCAATTCACTCACCCATACTCATATCTGGCGGTTATGTTGTGGTTGCATTGACATCACCTCAACACTTGATTCTGTGACGGGTTTTCATGAAAACACAGTGTGGTAGGCAGTACCAATACTGCTTATCTTGGATTAAAAATAGTTGGACTTGTATACACGTGTATACTGTGCAGTAGCGCAAGTATACAATGCAATTATACTGCATGCTACATGACTGTTACACGCTTACTACTGCTACAGCACTACAAATGCAACTACATGGATGTCCTGTTATTCAATCCATTAAAGTAATACCATATTTACCTTCCTCACAGTTTGTGTTGACTGATGGACTCTAGTTCTGGGTTATATTCAACACCTATAATATAAACTATTTATCAGGATATTGTAAAACCTCTATTGGAATGCCACTATAGGAGAAGGGTTGAAAAATACACCACCACCCTTTAATTGAACGTCATTTCTTATAAAATGCCACTAGAAAGGAAGGGTTGAAAAATAGAGCGCTATGGAAGTAAATTGAGGTTTTACGGTAAATTGAATTTTCAGATTTATACAAAAGAAATCTTAAACAAAGTTGCTAAAGAAATTATATGTGATTAAAACCTAATCTTACCTTCTGCAAACTTTGAGAAAATAACTCGCATTTTATTAGCTCTCATGTACCTGTAGTAGCTAATCATATTTTAAAACTAGTTAAGTTCAGAATTTCTTTATAGAACTTACACATACACTGTAACTCTGGTAAGATTTAGTATTTTATCTTTACTAACAAACTAGTAGGTGAGACAATAGAGAAAAGTAATTATCATATTCATTCAACTCAGAAGCATCAGAGCTTAACAGCAGTTATCACTATTATTTAATAAATCTTTAACTAACCAGTTGGGTAGAGATTATCAGGACCACCATCAGATCCTGGTTCCGTTTTTACTTCTGCAACTGCTACAATAATGATGAGAGTTTGCCAGAAGCTTCCGGTATATACAATAAATAATAGTTATCATGAAAAATCCTTCTGTATAATTACTTTCATTACTATAATTGTTGACTGAAGTATCACCAGGTTCCACCTTAACCTCGATATCTACAATATAATGTATTGATAATTTACTACCTACACACATTGTTTTAGTGGAGCTACACAAAAGGACCAGCCTAAACAGTACATTAAGCTGATTAAAGCACCACAATAGAATAGTATGTAGTTACAATACACTATGGTTTGAGGAGGGAAGGTTATAGCAGACATGGGGATATAATATACAGTAAAACCTCTAGTTGAATGCCATGGAGTTCTATTTTTTAGCCCTTCCGCTATTATAGTGGCGGTCAAATGGAACTGGTGTTCAAAAAGAGGCTGGCATTGTATTTTCAAAAAGCTCATCAGAATTTAGGGAAAATAAATTTAACTGTTTTATAGGCGAATCGATTATAGTCTACATTGTGCACTTTCCGTCAGACTGCGACATTAATCCGTTTGGATTCACTAAATCTGTTAACTTGTCAAGGATCTCGAAATAAATATGCATTGGGAAACCGAGAAATATCTCTAACAGTTCATATCTATTGCTTACAGTAACCTTCACTGATATTATTTTGCAATTTGCTGGTGCTTTCAACTTTTTTTGTGTTCGCAATTTCCAAGTAAATATTCATTTTATAATCATATCAAACGATGTTGTGTAAAAGCTCATTGCACTCATTGATATGTTCTACAGTATGCAGCCAGAACTGACTTTTTATATACAATATAAGAGGAATTATGAGCGTCAATCCATCGTAGGCGGTGTTAAGATAAGCG
Source organism: Watersipora subatra (assembly GCF_963576615.1). Classification (NCBI taxonomy): domain Eukaryota; kingdom Metazoa; phylum Bryozoa; class Gymnolaemata; order Cheilostomatida; family Watersiporidae; genus Watersipora; species Watersipora subatra. The sequence continues at coordinate 40,760,447 of NC_088709.1, read as the reverse complement.
CAAAGATGCTATCAAATAATATGCTATAAATTTGCAAATTTATAAGTTATATAATGATTTATCAAACGCTACAAATATATATTCATAAACAATTGACTAGCGTCCAAACAACTTCTTGAACAGAGCAAAACATTTATGCGTTGCATTTACCATAAGCAATAAACTTTTAGCAGCATCGCAAAGCGAAATTTCTAGTCTAAAACTAGTCGTTCATTGACCATCATAAATGTAAACTGTTTTTTACATACATCGAAGTATCAGGACCACATTAAACAAGCAACTACTATTAGTCTGATGCAGTTAGTAATTATTTCTATGATGTTGCTTTCAATGTTTTAACCAAAAAAACCTTCGGAGTTAAAAAATGGACTTCAGAAACAAGAAAAGAATTAATTTTTTTTTATGTAACCAAGTCATTATTAGTACGATTTGGAGGACACTTTTCTACTGATCACTTGCTATTATGGAATCATAAAGATCAAATAATGTCAAAGTCGTGGTCAAATGGAGGTGCCGTTCAAATAAAGGTGGCCTTCCAATAGAGGTAGCATTCAATGTTTACAGAGAACATAGCTATACTAGACATGTCTATAAAAGAAATAACAATAGCAGACAGACTTATTGAAAACTAGCTGTGCTACCTGCAACGCCGGGTAAAAAGTCTTTGGACAGAAAATTGATTTGTATTTAACATATAACAACATTTGCCATTCTAACTTTCAAGCTACATATCATGAGAAAAGTGTTTTGCGTAATTGAAATAAACTAAGAGAGAAAATAAAAACAACTTTAAAGGTTTTCAAGCTTTGTCAAACAACTCTCAAGCATCATATCATGAGGAAAATGGTTTGTGCAGGTCAAATAAATTTAAAAAATAAAACGACTATAAAAAGATTAGATGTAAATGTGAAATAATTAGCAAGTAATAGCTAAGTGAAGTCGGTTTTGCTAGGATTACAATAAAGGATGATTCAATTATTATGAGCTGAGAAAACAAAATAATCCTAAATATGTTGAATTAATAATAACTATTCTTGGATAGAAGTGTGTGTTTAAAAAAGGTTACTGTTCCATCAGAAGATATCAATCAAAACTTTGAATATGACGGATACTATTACTTCTCGATACTGGTACAAATGAGATATCGTACTTTGTCTGACCGAAAGGAGAGAGAATGTCGAGGCTTTGCCACGGTGACGATATAATCATTCGCGCGAGAGGAATTGGCCTTGACTCCAGATATAGTAATTGAACCTTATGAAAGATATTTTTTAACAGGGGCATCGTAACATGTGGCGGCATCGGTACAATAATCAGTGTGCGCTATAGCTATATCTATAGCCAGAATGCATACAGACATACGACATACTTCGAGAAATATATATACAGTCAAACATGGATAACTCGTCCACGGATAGCTTGAACACATGGTTAATTCGAACGGTTTCTTTGGTATAGATTGCTAATAGATTGCTATAGATTGCTATAGATATAAATTGCTATAGATAACTCGAACTCAACAGTGTTAACTCGAACTGGTTTTTGCCCAACGGCTACCGAAACGGTTGTTATCGCTTTAGAAAATCACTTAATTCCAAGCCATAGAGGTAAACCTCAACTTTTCATAATTCCTAAGCGTCGTTATTACCACCGTCGGCAAAATATTTTTGTCAACGACTTTTCTAAAGGTTTGGTGAAATTTGATTTAGACCAAACATCCGCTTAGCGATCGCCCTTCGGAAGCAAGGAAAAGTGAGGTAACCTTTGCATAAACTTCAAGAAAAATCGGCAAAACTGATCGTGGGTAAAACGCTCAAAAGAAAAATATGTCTTTTCTTTTGAGCATTTCAACAACGATCAAGTTTTGCCAATGTCAATCTAAAAAAACGTCCTGGCAATAACATCACCTTAAACAACAAACCAATCCCAAGTGATAGAAAAATCTCTATACTTTTTGATAAAAAACGTTTTAAACTTTACAATAGAAGCATTTAATTTGAAACAAGCCATTTGTGCTTTTGATTTATATTATAGTTTGTATATGTACATGTATCTACTAATAAATAAGTAAATACATGGACTTGTGACAGTGCTCTGAACACTTTCACTCGGTCCCGTGAAGTTCGAGTTATCCATGTTTGACTGTATATAGAGAAATACATATATAGACATGGTTAAAAAGAAAATAGATATAAAAAAAATCACAAAGTGATTTGATAACTTGATTGATCAATAGGAAATAAATGCAGTGAACATGGTTATTACCCTAGGACCCTATTCGCCTCATCTAACTTTCGCGTTTTCGCGAAGTCATCTTCTCGCGAAAATTTCATGTGCGAAACTAAACTCTCATAACGAACAAGTGAAAACGCGGAGTTAAATAGTAGAGTTGCCCCGATTTTGGTATCGGAATCGGTATCGGTGCCGATATGAGTGTCAAGTATCTGAATCGGTATCGGCCGATCTTTTCTTAAAAAATCTCAACCTTCCGATACTTTTTACAGATCAACCATTTAGCAGAAAACTGTATTTTAGCTTGCTATACTAATAAAAAATCATCAGCTGTAAGCTTCTTACTTTTACTTAATGAATTTCAGGCCTGCCAGACAATTTATTTCATGTCTATAGCCTGATCAACACAGCGAAGGAAACTTTTTAGCCAGAACGTAAACAAAAAGTGTGGTATTTCCCAATTACAGCGATAGGATTTATTGCAAGCAATCACGAACAAGATAACAAAAATGTGAGACAAGAACGCAGTGTAATATTTCTATTTACTAGCATTACGAAAGTAATTTAAACAGTCGACGCATAAAGTTATCTATCACTCTCTTAATCCTGACGATACAATGGATCGTTTGTATTGTACAAAAGACGGTAACCCCAGTGGCGTATCGGTGGTATGTAGCCTGTCCTCCAACATCTGTTGCAAGGGAATCCCCCTTCAGTACGCTTGGCTACATTAATAATTATGGAAGAGAGAGACGTCTTACTGAGATAATGGAATCACTAACGGTTTTTAAAAGAAACATTGATTTGCTCTAAACTTGTACAGGCACAGCAGTTCATCCAACAATAGAAGAAGGACTTCGTTATCACAGATAGAACTGTACCACCAACAGTAATTACCTTTATTTATAAATTACAAGAAACATGGACTGTTTTGCTACTACATGCACGGTATGTCAGTATGTGAATATGTATATATTTTTTTCCATAAATGCAAACAAATAAATACAATAATATTCATGTTTTCTTTGCATTATGTTTGTATTTGCATAATAAAATGAACAACTATCTATGCAACACAAAAGATCTGAATCGGTATCTGAATCGGATTATTTTTCAATTAGGATCGGTATATCGGATCGGTATCTGAATCGGCTGGTGAATTTAGAATCGGGGCATCTCTATTAAATAGCTTTGTTCATTGATAGTCTAAGAAACAAATGGCAGCAAGCGATCAAATTGCATTATCGACCTCGTCCACACCATTCTATCTGCAGTTCACAATTACAAACTAGTCCCAAATTGAATTATTTTTCTTATCGGTGAACCAGGCCCGTGTTCCCTGGGGCGGCTGGCCGGCTGAGCCGTTCCAACTTTTTAAGAACTTTCCGCGGCTAAGTACAGTCAAACTCGGAAAACTTGCCCTCGAATAAAATGTAACATTTCATCTCAAACACAAGGTTAACTCGAACGGATTTGTTTGGTCCGTTCCAGGGCAATGATAAATTGCTTCAGATAATTCGACCTCGACATCATTTATTCGAAAAGTCATTTGCCCAACGGTTATGGAGACGGTTTGTATCGCTGTAGAATATCACTTTATTCGAAGCCATAGAGACAAACATCAACTTTTAGTAGTTCTTAGGCATCATTATTATCATCATCAGTGGCAAAATATTATTGTTAACGACCTTTATAAAGGTTTGCAAAATATTAAGTTTCACCAAACATCCGTTTGGCCATGTCCCATCGAAAGCGTGGAAACCTCCGTTTGAACTTAAATAAAATCGGCAAAATTGATCTTTCTTAAAACGCTCAAAAGAAAAAAATGTCTTTTTTCTGAGCATTTTAACTGCGGTCAAGTTTTGCCTATTTTAATTTAAAAACGTCTCGTCAGTCACAGGACCTAAAACAAAACAAATCTCAAAAATAGAAAAATGTTGATGTGGTATTTTGGCAAATAGCACAGAAAGTGTTATTTGCCAAAATTCAGAAATATACTACAAAATTCAGCAGCAAAAATCGACCAAATCGTTGATGCTTTTGCGCATTACTATTGCTTCCTTCGCCAAAAACTACTTTTATTCCACACACCTCAGGAATGACTCGGAAGCGTTTATAATCTCTAATAGTGACAGAATCAAGAAATAATTTTTGTATTGTGATAAAGATAAAGAAACTCCTCATATTGCGCTTGGTCTTAATGATCAGTAACTGGATAAGTAAGACCAGGTTGCGACCTTATATCCTATATAATAAACTCTACTTTTATGTGACTTTACAACAATTAATCCAAATATAATACTAATTCAAGTAAAGGCATGTTCCACAGTAAAAGAAAATTACCGGCTTTTTTCTTGCTAGTTGTCAATAATGGTTGCTGTTTCCTTTTCGCTGACAGCGAGGACGTAGTGTAAGTCTGATTAGTCATGGTCATGTCAGTTTTTGTTTTTGTACCACTATCAGTTGAAGTAGTCATGGTATTAGTTGTTCTTGTTTTGGAGTCTGTAACAGTAGAAGCGGTCATCAAGGAGTGTGTAGCAGTAGCGGTCGGGGAGTCTGTAGCAGTAGTCACGGAGTCTGTAATATTAGCAGGGGTCATCAAGGAGCGTGTAGCAGTAGTCACGGAGTCTGTAACAGTGGCAGGGGCAGTCAAGGAGTGTGTAGGAATAGCGGTCGAGGAGTCTGTAGCAGTAATCACGGAGTCTGTAATAGTAGCAGGGGTCATCAAGGAGCGTGTAGCAGTAGTCACGGAGTCTGTAACAGTAGCAGGGGCAGTCAAGGAGTGTGTAGGAATAGCGGTTGGGGAGTCTGTAGCAGTAGCCACGGAGTCTGTAATATTAGCAGGGGCTGTCAAGGAGTGTGTAGCAGTAGTCGTCTCGTTGGTCATAGCAGAATCCGTAGTGGTAGTAGTCGGAGCGTTAGTATCGGTAGCTATGGCAGTGTCAGCTGCAGTGGTGTCAAGATAGTGAGTTGTGTGATTGTCCAATGAGTCAGTCAGTGTCTCTTCAGTTAATGGCTTATACATATCTTTCTCTAAAAATGGAAAACCATGTTCAACCGTAAACAATTTAATAAAACAACAAACAAAACAACACAATATAATATACACAACAAAATAGTTGTATTTGAGCTAAATATTTGTACAGTCATACTTCAACTTACGAGCTTAATGCGTTCCGAGACTGAGCTCGTATGTCAATTTACTCGCATGTTGGTGCAATTTATTTATATATAGAACAATTAAATATATATTTATTGGTTTCCATACTCTGAAAAATGCAAATAAAACACTCAAAATAAGATATTGTAACAGAAAGAACATGTTGGCTATTGTCCTAACTTACCACTTGCTTTCAAAAAGCAACAAACAAAAAATAATGCAAGGAAATGTGTTAAATTAAAATGTAAAATTAAATACATATAATAGCAGCTAACGCTAGCATTTGCCAGAGAGAGAGATATATATATAGGTTATCCTTCATTACAACAGTTGACTTTGATAAATTTTGATTTTATCAAAGTCTCAAAAGACAAACTTAGAAGCAAGTCTAAAAGCAAACTTTCGTTTTTAACTTAACGTAATTAAAATTTCTTCGGCGTTCATAGTTTGAAGTTTCTTGCTAGTTGGCTAATTTTTCCTTTGTTTCGCTTTCACGACTAGCCGACCGTTTTAAGATGAACCTCTCTAAGGACGTTGCCTTTGTCGCCCTTTCAACACGTTGCGATTAGGACGAACACAGGTGTCGTCACAAAGGTTTAATGCACGACCACTAGCCAACTTGTCCGAATGTCTATTTTTATAGTTTTGATAGATAGCACCGGCCTTTTCAAATAGCGTCGTTTCAGTTACACTGTCACCGGTGAATTGTTTATATTTTATCCAATGTCTGAGCAGTCTCTCCATCAGCGGTGGTGAAGATCGCTGCGCCGTTTAGAAACTATGGTTAGTACTTTTGCGAGCTAAATGCCCTGAATATAATCTTTCGGTTTGATAATTGTGGATGCATTTCTGTCATATTGCTGAGCTAGCTCAATCATGCATAAACATTTCGCATATTTTCCAATAATTTTCCGTTTTATATCAATTGTTATCATTTGCTTTTTCTTTGCATTATTTTTTTCATTTTACTGGCAAACTTTCGGTCTACGCACAGTACTTTTAATTCACATAATTCTGCACTGAAAATCGCGCACAAAAACACGGTACAAAAGTATAACCTGTGCAGTTGAAAAATACAAATTGATGTTGTTGTCATAAAACACCCCTGGCATACGACAGCTGACTCACGTGCTCGTATCTCAAACATGGCTCGTATGTTAGTGCTAAAACTTGCTTGAAAGCTGGCTCGTATCTCAAGTTTCTCGTACGTTGGAGCACTCGTAAGTTGAAGTATTACTGTATACATATATTTTTTAAGAAGCAAGAAATGCTGTTCAGAACAATAATGACTACAGTAGATGCCCTTAAGAACAATAATGATTACAGTAGATGCCCTTACACCATAAACCTCCTATAAAGTAAATTCCACTGAATGTAAAGAATTTATATTAAGTTTTTGCACTTGTATTATGTAAGAAATTCCATTTAACGTAAAGTGTCAAGTCAGTGCAGGTTCTCTAACTTGATTTGAATAATGAGCTTTCCATAGTTAGCCTTGAAAGCATAGTGTGCTTTACTTTTGGTTGGGATTAAGAAATCTATTATCCTCTAATCATGGCTTTGTACAAACAGAGAGACGCCTTTCTTATAATAGTAAAGATATATTTTTCATTTGCTTTATTTCAGACATACACTTTTTTTCTTTGTAACATAGATCGTGCTGTGGAGAAAAAGTGCAAAAAATAGATTTGCAGTGACAGTGAACGACATGTGCTTCCATTAACATAACAGTACTGTTATTATAGACCTAGAAGCAAGTGTATGCGATAATAAACAGAAGGGAAAGGTTGTTAATACGAGCCAATAATACCCGTTACTATACAATCATTCGGTTCAGGAAAAAATTAACCGACTTGAAGCACAGTCTTATAAAAGTACAAAGCATACAAATTAAATCTTGGAAGAATTTAAACTATTATGCAGAGGTATGACTGTATATGCAAAGACAACAGCGATATAAAGCTATTACCACACTTGTTAGAGCACAGAGTTGAGCAGGTTAAAATGCACGCGTAACATCACCACAGGCACTCTCGTGGGTAATTACACCCACTATAACCATGTAAACAATTATTAGGTAATAGCACTGTTGGAAAGTTGTGGCAGCAAAGGACTAACCATCAAAACCAAAAGATAAGGCTGATGTCTCTCTGATCAATTTGATTAACAAAAGCAAAGCTAAGGAAAGGTTTACAAAATCAGAAAGAATAAAGCACGCAAGACAATAGCAAGCGCCAACCATCACTCATAGACTTTCAACCAGTCCATATTACCTTACCGTATAACAAAAACTCCTTGTTTGTAATTAAAAACTCAATTCAATGACACAACACCCATAATCGTAGTTTTCAAACTACAAGAGGCACATGTAATCACTATATTTGTTAAAACAAGCGCCTTGTACTCCGGTGTACCAATATATGATCAGTGAATGTTCATACACTAAAAATATCTGTCAACATGTTCTATTACAACATTGATCCAACATCAACATCCTCTTGATTGTCGAATAAATCGCTTTCAAGCTAACCGAAAGCGGTTTTCCCAATACACGTGATGTCTTAATTTCCAGTAATCAAAGGAGCGGAAATGGAGGGTATTAAAACAGTGTTTACGATTTCAAATTCAAAGCCATTAGTCATGCAATACAAGATGGGAAAGCCGCAATCATCTAAGTAACAGCGATGAAACTGGATTGGATGGTGAAACAGGTCTGAGCTTGCTTGATGGTGAAATTGGCAAACTATTAAAGTCTAACACAAAAGATCAAAGAGTTTCATTGATTTGTAGAGAAGTGATCAAAAGGTTTGCGTAATATTTGTGTAATATTGTCAGTTATAGATTTGAATGAAGACTAATCTATCCAACTCGGTTTTGCTGTTTTATATGTCTTATCATCCAGTGCGCATTATACATGTATATGAAAATAGACAAGTTGACTAATACAGTTCACCCTCGAGATACGATTACCCTGATATACGAGTTTTTCACCTTACGAAGTCAAATATTGTGATATCTTCACCTCGCTATACGAATTTTATTTCACCATACGAATTTGAAAAAAGTTTCGCCCGAGTTAAAATTTAGCCGTCGGTGTGCTCATAACACACGTCGAAATAAAAAAGACACCGAAATATAGTTTGCCCAAAACATTCTTAGAACGTTTAGAAGAGACACGATGATCGACTTCTCTCATGTCCGCGTGGAAAATTTCGTGTAAAATACACAAGCGAGAGCAAATATTCATTTGTAGCGTTATTATAGCTTTTACTATAAACATTCAAGTCAGCATACGTATATAACTACAACTATCTACATTTAATTCGTTATCTATGGAATCTGAGACCGATACAAACGTTACAAAACGAAGAAAAAATGATTTCTATGTCAACAAAGTTGGATGTCGTAAATAAGAAGAAGGGACCCGTATTATTAAAATTGTCAAGGAATATGATCGCAACCAATCAGCATTTGCAATTATTATTAAAACAAGAACTCCATTAAAGCAAGCACAAGAAAGAGCTTCCGACTGAAGATTTGAATGAGCTAGGTCATGCACGCGATCAGCATTCAAAAGGAGCAACCATTTTGTAAAGGCGAGGATTTAGAAAATACAGAAAATCCCACATTCGCAGAAATGTTTCAAGTGTTTAATTTACTGATGTGGACTGGTACATTAAAACAATGCATGTATAATATATATTATTTATCTCTTGTGTGGCATGTTTTTCGTATTTTATTCATTTTATTTGTTTCCTTTTGATTTCATGTTATATTTTCTTGTTTAACCATGTCTTTGCATATGGGCTTGTTATCTTCTACGTGAATACAATTCATCGTATGTATGTATGTAACTCATATAAATAGCTACTCAAGATAGTTGACGCGTCCACATTACTTTCTGAAACTTGCTAAAGCCCTGTCCCCCCATAGGGTATAAATACGTACAAACTTTGTATGTATGGTTACATTGATTCTTGTGCACATTTCATACAAGACAAACTACTGTACCACATTCTCTGGATCCTTTTACAAGCGCTAGCTAGCAATTTTCTGCATTGCACCATCAATTTTTTCCGTAGAAAAATTGGACAGGAATGAACAACTTCTTTTAGTGTGCTAAAAAATTCCAATTCATTACGTTTTAAATTTATTTTCAAGTGTACAGCACCATAATTAACATTGATACGTTTTTGCCTCCTCTCTGCGTTACCCGCTACATGTACCAGCTAGGTTACTCCAAAGGTATGTACGCCCAGTATAGAAAATATAACTTTATTTTTCTTTTCGGTAGCCATTAAATGGTCAAGTTTGCGAGAGGCCGCTTTCTATAACTGCATCGCTCGGCCTTATTGATTTAGGTCGAAAAAGATTTCAACCAGATAGGCTAAAGTTCATAGTAAAAGTGAAGATAGGAACTGCTGAAGGATAAAATTTCGTAAAAAAAATGTTGAAATTCAGTAAAATAGTTCAAAATACATACTAAAACTTAGTTTTAAGTGTAGGCTTTGCAAGCTATACTTACTTGAAGTGAATTCAAAGTTTATGTTATGCGTACCTTTTGAAGGCAAGAACTCCTTACCGTACGTACTACATTTGGTACACACATTATAATTTTGCGTTTTATTGCAGATCATAACCATTAAAATAAACTAAATACAATACAGTTACTGTAGGTAACTATAATTACTAAAGTTAACATACTATTTTGTTGCTAATTGTCAATATGTACACATTTTTATAAACAAAATTGACGATTTTTACCAGGGGGTGTTTGCATTGTATAATTACAATGGTCTTTATACCCCGATATACGAATTTTTCACCATACGATGCCAACTCTGGAACGAATTAACATCGTATCTCGAGGGTGCACTGTACTGTGTTTTTATAATTTGGTGCACTTTATTGTCAGAAAAATATACTAAGTGATCTACAACTAATTTATAAGACAGATATGCGCGACATAAATGTCTCAGATAGAATACACCAGAGTTTGGCAATTACGATTGTACAAGTCTTCAATTGCTAACCTGTACTACAGAATTAATAGCTGTGACAATTGATTTTTTGGTTCACCCACTGGAGGTTTTTTCAACAAATAACAGCTCGGAACTTATGAAGGAAACTTTAAAAATACAGTTGACAGGCATGGGCACCAGAAGTTGCAAGAGAAAATGAAGCTTAGAGACTGCTTGAGCTTGATACCAAAATTCATTCCTTACGTTTTGCTTTGATGAGGTTTGCAAAAGCCTCGAAGGCTAAGCGGCAGTCTTCATCTGGGAACTTGAGGCCTTTTATCACTTCATAAAATGAAGGCCTTCCACCGGGCAACACCAAAAAAGCCACAACACCAAATCCAGCGCCATTGGCATATGCAACCTAAATTCAAATAGAACTGATTTTACAAGAACAACACATCCTGCAGTCAAACAAATTTTCACAAGTAATATGCTCGACGAAGTTGGATTTACATGTACACAGTTTCTGCAAAGGATACTTTTGCATAGGTAATCAACAAATGCAATGATGAATGCCTATACATTCACTGCTGGTTTAGTGTCTTGAACTTTCAAACATTGCTTACATCCACATATTAAGGTACGGGCACACGTAAGGAATTTTTCATTCATTTTGACAGAAATTAACGAAAAACAGAATTATTTGGCAGAAATTCACAGAATTGTCTGAGTTGTGCATGCACACCAATTGGTCGACGAAACGCTTTTAATTGCCGGAACAAATTATTAGCGAGCACAATTCTAGCCGCTTTGCAATTTATATAGTCCAAAACAAAAACATGACACGCAAGAAAAATACTAACGCAATATGCCATAGTAAATACGATGAAACTGACTCGATTGCGCTATTGTTGGTTCTTTATTGTTTGGACAGCATGGCTACAAATTGTTTGATTTTTAAAATTAATTTATTTTTAGCAGCAAAAGTTTCGTTGTAAAAACAGTTGCCATCTTTAGCACAATTAAGGCAGTTGCATCGTATTCACGTATGACAAATCGCATCAACATTTTTTGCCTGTCGTGTAATGTGTTTTGGACTACATGAATATCAAAAGCTGCTAGAATCATGTCCGCTAATCATTTGTTTAGCCAATTGAAAGCGTTTCGTTGACAATTCGCTGTGCATGCACAGCTCAGACAATTCTGTGAATTTCGGCTAAATAATTCCGTGTTTTTCGTTCATATTGTGATTTCGGTCAGAATGAACGAAAAATGTGTTACGTGTGGCCGTACTTTAAACTTCTTACACTGACCTTTTAAATAAGAATTTTATTCATATTTCTACGCCAACTCACCACAATAGAATATGTGAACTCAAATTTATCTGATAAATCTTGCCAATAAGTCTATCGCAAAGCTCAATATACGCCAGCCAATGTAACTTTCCACGCTTAATGAAGATGTTCAATTTATTTCACATAAAACATTTGGCAGAATGAATTTTTTTCAAAAGTATATACAGTCAAACATGGATAACTCGAACCTCAAGGGACCGAGCAAAAGTGTTCGAATTATCAGAGCGTTCAAGTTATCAGAGCACTGTCACAAGTCCATATATTTACTTATTTATTAGTAGATACATGTACATATACAAACTATAATATAAATCAAAAGCACAAATGGCTTGTTTCGAATTAAATGCTTCTAATGTAAAGTTTAAAACGTTTTCATGAAAAAGTATAGAGATTTTTCTATCACTTGAGATTGGTTTGTTGTTTGAGGTGATGTTATTGCCAGGACGTTTTTCAGATTGACATTGGCAAAACTTGATCGTTGTTGAAATGCTCAAAAGAAAAGACATTTTTTTCTTTTGGGGTTTTACCCACGATCAATTTTGCCGTTTTTTCTTGAAGTTTATGCAGATTACTTTACTTTACCTGGGATTCGTTAAGAGCAACACTCCGAGGCAGTTCAATTAGAAGTTTTACGAGGTTTTACGGTACATTCTATATCACTCACGCTTTTTTAATAGATACTTATTGAATGTACACACGTATTCTGTGTTTAGGTCAAACGATAAATAGTTTTTTGTAGCTCAGACAACGTATACGTTTAATTACAACATTTTTAAGACGTTTTAAACATTCAACATTCCGAGGTTGATTCAACACGGAATCAACGTCGGAAAACTATTCATCACGGGCTAGCCGAGTCACGCACTCAAGGATTTTCGCCACGCACATACAAAACAACATGCGATTTTTGTTTTGTATGTGCGTGGCGAAAATTCTTGCGCGCGTGACCCGGCTAGCCCGTGCTATTCATCGTATCGCTGTATTAATCAAATTTCACCAAACTTTTAGAAAAGTCGTTGACAAAAATATTTTGCCGATGGTGGTAATAACGACGCTTATGAATTACGAAAAGATGAAGTTTACCTCTATGGCTTTGAATAAAGTGATTTTCTAAAGCGAAAACAACCGTTTCGGTAGCTGTTGGGCAAAAAAACAGTTCGAATTAACAGTGTTGAATTCGAGTTATCTATAGCAATTTATCATTACATGGGAACGGACCAAAGGAAATGTTCGAATTAACCATTTTTTCGAGCTATCCGTGGACGAGTTATCCATGTTTGACTGTATATAAACACATGAAATACATAGATTCAGTTCATGTCGTCTTGAAACAACCCTATACATTAACTAAAAAGAGTGCTTTCACAGTAGTTTACCGTCTCATCAAACTTCTGTTTAACATGAGATGGCCCTTTCTTCTGCTTTTTGCCATAAGTGAAACTTTTTTTTAGCCGCTCAGACCGTTTGTTGGCCGTTAAGATGTCCATGGATGAACCTAAAACGCAATATACATATCTATGCAGCATATTTTGTAAACTATTACATTTGCTAATTTTAACCTAGCGCATGAGACTGAGCTAGGCTGTTGCTTACATTACCATGATGGCTTATGAGTCCTTTAATATCCAAATTCCAAATATAATGTAAAATATGAGCAAATGCTGCAGAAATTTGAAATTACATAATGTAAACCTCGTTTCACATAAATTTCACTGAGCGTAAAAAATTTACAAAGTTTTTACATCAAAAACTACAAATAAAGTTCCATATAACGTGAAGAGTCAAGTCGGCGCAAGTTCTCAATTCGATTTGAATAATGAGACTATAATAATTAGCCTTAAACTCCCACAGTTGGCCTTAGACTCCCACAGTTAGCCTTAGACTCTCACAGTTAGCCTTAAATGCCCACAGTTAGTCTTAGACTCCCACAATTAGCCTTAAACTCCCACAGTTAGCCTTAGACTCTCACAGTTAGCCTTAAACTCCCACAGTTAGCCTTAAACTCCCACAGTTAGTCTTAGACTCCCACAGTTAGCCTTAAATTCCCACAGTTAGCCTTAAACTTCCACAGTTAGCCTTAAAGTCCTACAGTTAGCCTTAGACTCCTACAGTTAGCCTTAGACTCTCACAGTTAGCCTTACACTCCCACAGTTAGCCTTAAACCATAACTGTCACGTACAACTTTTATCGTATTGTCTAGGTAAGTCAGACAAGCTGATTCCGATTTTGTACTCAAAATAAAGATTAGTCCACTAACTTTCAGAGTAATGAAGGCTTTTTAACAGCGTTTTAATATCGGTCTCGAAAACAACACGATCGGCACACCAAGCTCCGCCCATAAATACGTGACGTAACCTAGCTTTTTAGGAACAGAAGTTACGTAGGGATGTCTAGACCGACTTAGAATAATAGAGATAGGTGTTTTAAAATCCATTATTATCTAAATTCTATTATCAAAATAATCTCAGTCTTTTCTGAAAGGTAGATAAGCTATTTAGCATTGCATATTTAAAAAATCGCGATAACAACGCCAGCTTGTAATAAAACCACACTTTTTGAGCTCATTTTTTTTGGCGTCCAGCCTATTTAAACATCATGTAACAAGCTACGAGCAATTTTAAATAATTTATATACCTTTCATAAAAGACTGCGATTATTTTACAGGTTGGATTCAGATAATAATGGGTTTTAAGACACCCATCTCTATTCTTCTAAATCGGACTAAACATTCCTAACTTCCGTTCCAGAAAAAGCTAGGTTTCGTCACATAATTAGGGGCTGAGCTTGTAATGCCGATTGTGTTGTTTTCGAAACGGATATTGAAACACTTTAAAAAAGCTTAAATGACTTTGAAGGTTAGTGGACCAATCTTTATTTCGAGTACAAAATCGGAATCAGCGTGGCTGATTTACGTAGAAACTATGATAAAAGTTGTACGTGACAGTTATGGTTTAAACTCCCACAGTTAGCCTTAAACTCCCACAGTTGGCCTTAGACTCCGACAGTTAGCCTTAAACTCCCACAGTTAGCCTTAGACTCCCACAGTTAGACTCCCACAGTTAGACTCCCACTTTAATATGTTACAATACCTGTTTCCACGCCATACTAACTCTTGGCTTTAGTTCGTAATAAAGTTATCATAAGTTTTGGGACTGCAAAACAAATTAAGCGAATTGTAGCACATTTGCATAGGAATACTTGCTACTACATAACAACCTCACGGATTGATTATGGTCTGATAGCCTGTGGATTTTTTTTTTGGCAGGCTAACAGACTTGGACTGTGTTGATGTTTCCGAGAAGAAGTTGTGGTTGGTTATCTTTTTAGCACCACCGATAGACCTTGACTGGCTTTAGCTATCAAATCACTAGTTATACAAACCATGGCTTCATCCTCAATATTTGCTTCTATTAAGGCTGCTTTCACGCAAAACCAGATCGATCAGCAATTAACTTCGTAATGCTGACGTGGAACAACCTTATTTTTTACGGAAATGATTGTTTTTGTACCGATGGGTGGAGCTGGTTAGACTCGGAAACAATTTACATATATGCCATACATTTTTTACGGAATGCAGTAACCTCTAAATGGCATAAAAACACCCAATACTTTATGCTAAAGAAAAAATGACAGCTTCTGATATTTTAGTACTTAAGTATATAGTAGAAGATAGCAGATCATCTTACCACAGTTGGTGCATTTCTTGACATTTATTTTCATGCTGTGCTCACAGCATGGACATTTCCTTAATGTAACTAAAAGAAGAACAACATCAACTATTACAGATATTGTGATTGCAGTCGCAATAGAAGTCCAGGTATAGTATATTCATGCATCAAATGATGCATTACTCCTATGCTAACCTGTAAACCAACACAACTAACCTTTTATTCTACATTGCATATAACATGTTCCCAAGCAAGGTACTCAAAAAGGTCTGACATAGTCGCACACAGAAACACTTTCACAACCTTATTACTCAATAGTAAAATAATGCTTTCTCGTTAAGTACTCCAGCGATGCAAGTAATGCATTTAGTAAAAACAAAGATTATTGAAGTTAATACTATATTAGCTCCAAAATTAAAGTTGGTAACATTATCATTCCGCCGACATACATAATCGTATGCAGTATTATTCAATTGTTACTGTATTCATGAGTAGAGGCATTTTTGGATAGTTAAGGAAGCATTTCATAGTATATACAGGGTTGAAAGGTCAATACCAGGGCGGTCAATACCACTGGGAAAAAAACGGTTTTCAATGTCCACCCGAAATACCCTGGGGGATAAATGAGGAAAAATATCAAAAATTGAAATGGAGAATGCTATTCAAACCATTATGTTTGTAGCTGTTTCCATGGTCTAACTAAACTATTTCCACTGAAACTAAGAGCACTGAAAGCATTTTAGCAAGCTACCAGATGGTCTTCCACCGTTCCACTAGCGGTAGTCACGAAAGTTTCAAGTGGGGTTAAGCCTCAATATATGACACCAAAGCAAGAGTGAAGCAGGATGCAATTCCAAACAATTAGTGACGTGTTACTTACTTACTTACTTGGTGGAAACTGACAAAAGTTCATCAACTAGTTCATTGTTTACGGGTAAATTTCCTGAAAGGTTGATAAACAACACAAAACCCTTATTTTTCTTGTAAAACTTTAACATTTGTCATTATTTTTCTAATAAAAACAAATTTACTTTTTTTTCCATGGTATTTACCGGTCAATACCAAGTTTTTTAAACCACCAGGATTAATTCAATAATTACCGAAAAAAATCCGAACCTAACTATACATAATATCAACACATGCCTTAAAATTCTATCCAATATTCAGTTTTTCATTAATCACAAAAAATGCTACAAATGCAACCCCGTAAATGATGTGATGGGATCACACTGTATTTCGTAAATACTTAAAGAATAGAGAAAGCATAATATTATTATGCTTTATTATTCATCTTGAGGTGTTGACTGATGTTCTAAAAAAAGAATCAAGGAGATTGACCAACCAGAAGCTGAGATATAGCCAGCCAAACACAGGTCTACCAAAAAACAAAAGTGTTTTGGTAATCGTCAATATATGACGTATGAAATGGACTTGTGTGCCATTGGTCAATTAAGCCAACTAATGCGCTCTCCTGTAACAATCACGGCGTTTTAATTGGTTTAATCCCTGGAAGTATAGAACAATCAAATTGGGCCTAACAATCATCGTTCCTAGAATTCCGAACCAGTCCCTCTGACGTTTAGATTAGTTTTAGCATAAAATAATTACACGCATCTATTATTTCGCAACATTTCGCTATCTTGCTAGTTCAGCTCAGTTTTGTTGTTCTCCTACTTAGCTTCCCTATTCAGACTCATCTTTAGCGTTGTTCAGATTTTTTAACTATAGCTAATAAATAGAATCAATTAAATCAATCATCAATCTCGGTTATCATTTGGAATTTTCTACAAATTATATTAGTTACATCATTTATTCTATACGCAGTTATATTATTATTTTGTATAATATGCATTATGAATATTATATAAATCATAAAAAATAATCATACATAAAATAATAGATCAATAGAAAAATCAAAGCAAAAGTTATCGTTTTCTTTTCTTATAGCAAGAGCAGCACGGTCAAGTTAGTCTTTTTAAGATTATGGCTGTAGTGAACTTCCAGTCTGTTAATAGTGACGATAATCATGAAAATCAACTGAATGCTGCAGTAGATACACAGTAGAAGAATGCTGCAGTAGATACACAGTAGAAAAATGATGAAGGAACAAAAAGTCCCATTCCTATTTCTTATTCTAAACAAACTGCAACTCGCGGATATCGCATATAGACTATACACGCGCCGTTCGTTGAACAGATGATCTTCGGAGCATATCCGTGGAGATCGAGTTAAAATTTGAAGCACAATAGTCAAAATCTGCTCTTCTGCTTTAAAAAATCATGGCGAGGAATTGTGGGCAAATGCCTTTACCACACAATGTTTGGATGATTTTCCTGAGAAACCAGAGCTAGTATGTAAATTATTTACTATCGCGAGAAGCGTTTCACATCTCGTAGCCAAAACAATCATTATACATAACGGCGGTAAGGGTGCGCAACTCCGGCACATGACCATTAAGTCGATTTTATACGTCACAGTTTTCGGGATTTTCGAAGGGTTTTCCTCTGATTCTTTATTAGGTAGACCTGTGTTTGGCTGTCTATATCTCAGCTTCTAGTGGGTCAATCTCCTTGATTCTTTTTTTTAGAACAACATTCAACACCTCAAGATAACTAATAAAGCATAATAATATTATGCTTTCTCTATTCTTTAACATTGCATTATATTAAAAAGTAACAAAACAATAACGGATGAATAACAATAATATGGATGCAGAATTACACATCTGAACACCAAATGTAAATTCTACATAAAGGTTTATAGAACTCTAGGAAACATGTAATTAAACTTACTACAGACAGGACATTTTGATATATTTGCCAGTGCACCAGCTTTCTTCGCAAAGGTCTGTTGGCAAAATGAGCAGTGCACAACGGCAACACTGCTGGCAGACATATTCTGGAACACAAAATATACAATAGCTCAACGATTACAGGAAAAAAGTGGACCTACTTTGCAAGTAAAAGAAACAGTCATACCTCTACATAAAAGTGCCTCAACATGTGAGAAACTCTAGATAAGAGCTGACTCTCTAGCAAGTTTTGAGTGAAATGGAAACACAGAAGCCATGAATGAAATTTCATGCACAACAGCGATTATGCTAGCACCATTCTAGAAACAACCAAGAATCTTATATATTCACTTAAAACATGCTGCGCCATTTTGAACAATAAATAGATAAATGGCATAAAAACTTTGAATGGCACAAAATGTCAGTCAGCTTTGACAACAATTGGGAAATGCTCTACAAAATGTCATTGTGAAGATATGTCGTTTGTCTACGTAAAAAGACGCAGCCTAAATCAAATCATCGAAAAAAGACAAAAGAAAATAACACTTTTTAGACTGCTTGTTTAAGCCAAACATCCAATTTTAATAAAAAACTTTGGGTTCACAAGTGCAGCTTCTACGCGAGGATTTATGGTGAATTACAAATATAAAATGACATAAAATGCAATCCATGTTGAGCACTAGCAAATGAGGTGAAAATGAAAAATTTGACACCTGCCTCTGCACCTACACAGTAGTAAACTAATGGGGCCGTACAGAAATTAAATATGAAAACTATTAAAATATATGGCTAGTATAAATTACTAGTTCTCTAATTGGTAGCATTCTTGGTCACCAATCACTAGCCGATTTCTATTGTGTTGTCCAACAAGGACGAAGCTAAGAATTTATCAAACACAAACTTTCACAAGCAGAGCATAGTTTTGAAAGCAACTTTAGCACAGCGCAGAAAAAGAAAATCCTTAATAGGTAAAAGGTAATTAATTTTCTTGGCATTGCAAACTCGCAATGCCTAAACAAAAGCGCATATGTTGTCAACATGAAGGCGAGTCAGTCAGCGATATTTAGTGGACCGCAACATCCACATCATTTATTTAGTTCATGTTAAAGTCACAAGGCCCAACTGTTCTTTTTCTTGTGTGACTCCCTTCCTTCCCCTCAAATTACTTATAAAACACGTTGCCTTGTTCGGGACCATTTCAAGCAATCATACATATTTATTTTCGCTTGGGTCCCATACCTCGAGATTAATATATGCGATTAATTTGATTTAAGGTGGTGCTGATGAGATATTTTGTCTGAGCATGCCGAGAGTCTGAATAGCCTCTGAATGTTTTTGACTATATGCTCACTCCAATTAAAATCATTTGTTATTGTAACTCCTAAATACTAGATACTGTTTACAGTGTTTAAAACTACATTGTTTAATCTATATATTTTAAATCTTGGATATTAACAGCTTTGGTATTCCCAAAAATAATTATTGAACACTTGGAAGTATTAAAAGACATTTGCCATTCACTCGCCCATCTCTCCAGGCTATCCAAGTCCTTCTGAAAATCTTCCACAGAAGATGAACTAGTAATCGGGCAGTGTAGTAATGCGTCATCCGCATACAATCATATTGTGGATGTCAGAGTAAGCCCTATGTCATTGATATACAATAAAAACAGAGCTGGCCCGAGGACCGAGCCCTGGGAGACTTCTGAAGTTACTGTTTCAACATCTGAACAAATTCCATTTAAAACTACTCTCTGGCTTCTGCCCGATAATAAGTCTAGTATCCAGGAAAGAGTATCACTTGAAAACCAAAAATAAAATAGCTTGCTCATCAGTAGTGAATGAGAGACCTTGTCGAAAGCCTTTGAAAAATCTAAAACCGCTGCCTGCACACATCCTCCCAAATCCACTTCCCTCATGATAGACTAGGTGGTGGTCAAAAGTTGGCTGGTGCAAAACAGTCCCTTTCTAAAACCATGTTGTTGTGGTATTAAAATATGATTTAATTTGGAGCTTAATTTTGTCTCATCCATTCTATAACATACCTGCCAACCCTCACGCATTGGGCGTGAGACTCACGCAATCACCCCAAAAAAATATGAAAATGCGTGAGAAATGCGTGAGATATTTGCCCCAATTTCCACAACTTTATATATACTATCATTGATACATCAATTGCCCCAAAACCAAATCTCACACATCGCCCCACTCTTGGGTTGGCAGGTCTGTTTTATGAACACATGCCACTCGCCGCTTCCCAAAAATAAGTTCATAATGATTATAAAGTTCTTTGAACTTTAGAAGTTATTTATCATGCGTGTGTGTATATTTGTATTTAGAGTACTTCCCAAAGTACAACGGTGGTTAGATCTTTGTTGACTGTGACTTTATTTCCAACCGACCGTGAAACCTGAAAGGTTTTTAAAAAACAAATTGATTCACAATCTTTAAAGCAAAATTGCTGTCTGAATCAGAAAATGTTACGTAAATTACGTGATATCAAATGTTATAACCAAAAATATTAGATAAAAGACAAGTAAACACAAAACATACCTCTGCCATACTCCAGAATATACATATAAGTTTCTTGTCCGTAATATCGTTAGAATAATGTTTGTTCGTCAATGGCACACACGCAACTGACTTGATCGAGCCAGGTGTCAGACAGTCTTTTGTGTAGTTCTTTCGAAATAATGTCTGATGACAGTTTATAGGTGAAATGAGTAAAAAATGTTTATTGAACGACCACCATGGCAAGTGTAAAGGCCTGGAAAACTCATTAAATGTTTGGCGACTCGTGAGAAAAGGCAGCTGTTTTATTGTCTTTGTAAACAGGTCAATCAAGTTGTTCTACAGTCATTTTTTATGGCAAGCGATAATAAGTGCTGTACGTATACATCCTAAGAACTGGTTTATTTTTGTAGATTTTGTGTTTTGCAAACTTTACACTCTCCCACCTAAATTTTTCTAAAAAATTTACTAGTTCTATATGAAGTTAACAAATCTAAATCTAGTATAATGTAATTGTACTGAGTGTATTCGTGTATACCTAAATAATTGATATTTGGTACTACTATGATAATATTTATGCAGGAAGAGAATAACATACGTTTGGTTAAGAACACTGCACGTTAGTACTTGGAGTTTACGCTAACCAATAGCAGTAGTTTCTGTATGGGTCTGTAAAGCATGTTAGGTTCCCCTTTCCGCTTGCCGGAACGCGTTATCTGTTCTGGGTTTGAGATTCTGACAGTAGCGGATCTGACCAACCCATCTCTACCTGTGTTCACGGAGTCGACGGCTCCCACCTTCCACTGACTACGCCAAGTGTTTTCATCAACAACTGCGACAACGTCTCCCACCTTAAGGTTTTGGCATGGATTTCTCCATTTTTGTCGAGTCTCTACCTTTGTCAGGTAGTCCTGCCAGTGGCGCCAGAACTCATCGGCGAAACGTTGCGTCTTTTCAAACATGTTTTTTCCGTATACCTCGCCGTCTGGCACTTCACCTATCTCCTGATGTGTAGGTACTGACACAGGCTTCATGGTGATCAGATGATGTGGGGTTATAACTCCTTCATCGGGATTGTTCAGATTTGAACAGGTCAGTGGTTTCCCATTGATTATGCTGCAGATTTCGTACATGGCGGTCCGTAGTCCGGCGGTGTCCATCCTTGCGGAAAACCTGCCTTTCATCTGGTTGAATACATTCCTAATCATTCTTATTCCCCGTTCCCATACGCCGCCCTGGTGGCTAGCACCGGGAGTGTTTGTCTTGAAAGTTATTCTTGATTGGAGCATAGTCTTAGAACCCATGAAATTGGTTCCGTTATCGGAGAAAATTGTAACTACAGGCCCTCGTATGCTTTCAAGACACCTTAGCGCTTGTAGGAAACTCTCTGTGGATAAGTCACTTACGACTTCGATGTGAATCGCTCTGGAATACATACAGGTGAAGATGATACACCAGCGTTTCATCTCCTTCCTGCCTTCTTTGACGAGGAAGTGTCCAAATGTATCTACCCCTACATGGGTGAATGGAGGGCTATGTTCCACTCTTTCTTTGGGTAAGGATCCCATCTGTTGACGCAAGGGGGCACCTCTTAGGCGTTTGCAGCCTACGCAGGTTCTGAGTAATAATTTGATGAGGCCTTGTGCACCTATAATGTAGAAACCCGATTGTCTGATTGCAGACTGTGTAAAGATCCTCCCTTGATGGTGGACCTTCCCGTGGAAGTGTCTGATCAGTACTGTGGCTAGGTGACTGCGCTTATGTATGATTGCGGGTCGAAGCTCTTTGTCTGTGAGAATAGTTGAGGATTTTGCTCTACTGCCTATCCTTAGGATTCCTAGATCGTCTAAGTAGGGTGACAGCTGTCTGAGACAACTTCCTTTGCTTACCTTTCCGTGTGCTTGGATGTCCAGTATTTCTGAATGGAAGTACTTTTGTTGATCAAGCCTGATGAGAAGAGCCTCTGCATCTTGAGAATGTTCTCTAGACATTTTTTCAAGTTTCCAGATTGGCTTCAGCTTGTCCTTGGCTCGTTTAGCGACTGCACGTAGTTGTGCTGTTGCCCTGATGAGATTGTCCCACTTTGAGAAGTTTTCGACTTTGATGGGGTAGGTAACCTGGTTCATATCTACCCTAATAGTTTTCCTCAGTTCTGGATCTGATGCAGGAACATTGAAGCGCGTAGGTTGATTGAGCAAGATGTCGTCAAGATTTTCCTTCCATAGGAAGTCTGGGCCTGAAAACCAGTGAGAGTTTGTCAGTTGATGTATGGTTGCGCCTCTGGAGGCCATATCAGCTGGGTTGACTATTCCAGGAACGTGGTTCCATTGTGCCGGCTTTGTTCTGTGTCTAATTTGGGTTGCTCTGTTTGCTACAAATGGAGAAAATCTTGATGTTTCATTTCTGATATAGCCCAGTACAATCATGCTGTCTGTCCAGAAGAACACTCCGTCTATTGGCATCCTCAGTTCCTCATGCAGTTTCCCTTGGAGCTTGGTAGCTAGCACCGCACCTTGAAGCTCCATACGAGGTATGGTCGTTCGGTTCAGGGGGGCCACTCTAGCCTTTGAGAGGACAAGTGCGCAGTGGATGCGATCTGTGGTATCGATAAGACGGATGTATGAGCATGCGCCATAACCATCTTCACTCGCGTCCGCAAAGTGATGATGTTCGGCTCGTTTGATAGTTCCAAAATCCTTTGGCTTTATGCAGCGGTCAACTCTAATATCATGAATAGTGGCGAGTTGTCGCGTCCAGGCTTCCCATGACGAAGTAGTATCTAGATCGATCTGTTCATCCCAGTCAAGTCCTTTGCGACAGACATCTTGTAGCACATTCTTTCCCATTAGGGTAAAGGGTGAAACCAGACCAATCGGATCATATACCTGGGCTACGGTTGAGAGAATACCGCGTCTTGAGAGTGGTCTTGCGTCGATATTGCTGGTGAAGCAGAGCTGGTCACTCTGTAGACACCAACTAACTCCAAGTGTTCTTTGTGTCGGCATGATGCTGTTGAATGAGATAGCTTCCGTCTCTTTCTCAGATTCTGGCAAATCGGCAAGAGCTGCGGGCTCATTACTGACATACTTGTGTAGGCGAAGGTTGCCTTTAGAGCAAATTTCCCTCGCTGAATTCACCAAGTCTTTGGCAGTTCTGATGTCATCCACGCTGAACATTCCGTCGTCCACGTAAAAGTTGTCTTTGAGGAATTCTGCCGCACTTTTAGATATTTCTATGTTGTCTTCAGCCAGACGCCTCAGACCAAAGGTGGCTACCCCAGGCGAAGAGGTTGCCCCAAATATATGGACTCTCATGCGAAAGGTTTTCACTGTCGATAAGTCATCGCTATACCATACGAATCTTAGGAAGTTCCTATGATTTTGACTTACCCGAAAATTATAAAACATGGATTCTACATCACACGTTACTGCGACCTTCCCTGTGCGAAATCTGCATAAGATACCAAGTAAGTCATTGAGCTGATCTGGGCCAGTGAGAAGGTGATGGTTGAGGCACGTGTTGGCGTATTTTGCACTCCCGTCGAAGACCACACGTAATTTCCTTTTCTTTGGATGAAGCACTCCAAAGTGTGGTATATACCAGCACTTACCATCTTCTCTTACCATCTCTGAGACTGGGACTTCCTCCGCAAATCCCTTTTCGAATAGTGTGTTCATAAATTTTCGATAGTCTGCTTCATATGCTGAGTCCTTCAAGAGTTTGTTTTTGAGCAGTCCGAGTCTCTGCTCTGCTTGATGCCTGTTGTTTGGCAGTATTGGCGTTGATGATGACTTGAAGGGCAGAGGCATGACGTAGCTCCCGTCCGGATCTTGGTGAATTCCTTCGTCAAGGATTTTAAGAAATTGCATGTCTTGTTGTGACAGGGGCTTACCTCCAGGGTCTTCAAAGTCTTGTTCCACTATGGGAAAGAGTGTGGCATCCGTCTTAAAACTTGTTGCCAGTTTGGTTTTGAGTTTACCCCCGCATAGTGTCCATCCAAACATCGTCTTACAAGCTGATGTCTCCCCAGCTTCTCCTCTTTTTGTCAGGAGTGGTGTGATGATTTCTGGACTGTCTTTACCTATCATCAGTCCGATCGGGATGTCCAGCTTTGGTGGGAGATGCCTTGCAAGGGATCTTAAATGTGGTATCTTGCGGCACTTCTCATCTGTCGGTATGTTGTCTGAGTGGCACTTTATTTCTGGTCGTTCAACTGCGTCAATTGTTGAGATTTCATCGGTTAGGTATCCTCTGATTTGCAGTTTTTCATACCTCAATGTGGATGATCGGCTTATGGCGTTCATGGTTTCTAGGTTTAGGGTGTCGGGGATGCCACTTGCTCCAATCTCCATTGCGGTTTGCTTGTCAATGAAGGTGATGTCGGACAATGTATCGAGGAGGGCATACACTAGTTTTTCATTGTTTCCAGCGGATACATATACTGGTACCATCATACTGAAGCTAGATTGTCCGTAGACTCCAGTTGAATTGCATGTCTTAGTTTTTGTTTGTTCTTTGCCTTGGTTGCTGGTAGTAGGTTGTTGGCTGGAATTTCGTTGTGAGTCCGATTTTTCTGTGGGCTTCCAGTCGGGATCATGTAACATAGTCGGGTGCATTCTATGGCAGTTAGAACATGTCTGCTTGCGGTTACAGATGCTTGATCTATGTTTACCGTTCAGACAAGAGAAGCACAATCCCTTCTTGTGTACAAAGTCTTTTCTTTCCTTTAGTGATTTCTCGGCCAGTTTTCTGCAATCCCTTGTGTAGTGTCCTTTGTCGTTGCCGTTGCAGAAGTAGCAAAATGGTTCTCTTCTTGTTCGTTCAGTTTGGTATGATGCAGCCCTTCTGTTTGTCCTCTCTTCATATCTGCCCTTACTTTTAGGCTGATCATGCTTTTGATCCTTACTCTGTGATGCCATGATGTTGCTCATGTAGCAGTCCGCTTGCTCGAGAACAAACTCTGTGAAATCAGAAAATGACAAATTTCCTGTCCTCATTCGCTTAGCTCTACATACTCTCTGCGTCCAAGAGAACTTGGCACTGTCGGGTAGCTTTTGGCAAATGCGCTCGTTGTATAGCTCAGTGTTGAGGATCTGTAGGCCTTCTGTGGAGCTCATGCTTCTTCTGACTTGATCCAAGAAGTCGCCGAACTCTCTCATCTTCTTTCCGTCTCCAGAGCGTATGTTTGGCCAGTTTTCCAGCTTCTTCAACAGTATCCTTGCGATGCCGCCTTCCATACTGTATCGATCTCGCAGTTTTTCACGAGCTTCCTGATAGGAGTTATCGCTACTGTATGTCAATAAACCGATTATGGCCTTTTTTGCTTCGCCTGCAACAAATTTCTTCAGGTATCGCAGGGCCTCCCTGTCTGTTAGTCCTTCCTCGAAAACGAAGGCATCCATATCTACCTCCCAATCTGCAAATTCGAGGGTATCGCCAGAAAAGATGCTCGGTTCAACGGACTTCCTGTTTGGCTTCGACACACTAGCTGTCGATGAGTTCATTTTGGCATTGAACGATTCTGCTAGGTTGTCGGTGAAGGCTTTGAGGATGTGGCGGGTGCCAATTCCAACTTGCGGTTCCTCAGTTTGTGGTTGTTCGGCTTGTGGTTGTTGGGCTTGTGGTTGTTGAGCTTGTGGTTGCTCGGCTTGTGGTTGTTGAGCTTGTGGTTGCTCGGCTTGTGGTTGTTGAGCTTGTGGTTGTTCGGCTTGCGCTACCCTCAGGTTGATGCTATCGATTGCAATTGGTGCTGAGGACGATTCGTATCTGTCTGTGTTTGGAGTTGAAGATGCTGTAGCCCTGATACTTGGACTGCTCAAACGACTTACCCTTACTGATGATGATTCCATCCTTCTCAGGAGATTTTGTCTTTTCACTGTGTAAGCTCGCATTTCTTCTTCCATTCTCCTTTTAGCATCTTCGAGTGCCTTCTCTTCAGCTAGGATTTCACTCTCTTCTTGGCACTGTTCCTGGATCTGGGTTTTGAATGACTTGACATCCGCTTGAAATTCATTTAAGAGTTGTTCATGGGTGGGGTTCTTCTCATTTTCATTTGTTTCAATAATTTTATTATATAAATTGCCTATATCTTTGACTTTCAAATCAAGGTTGTGAACAAAGGCATCAACAGCAGGTATATCAATGACATGGGTGGCATTTTCAACAGCTTGTGTGAACTTGTCTAGGAAATCTATCATACTCTCAGACTGTCTACTTATTTCATTGATAAAATCACTGCCTAGTTGTAAAATAGTGCGCTCAGTCAGTTTTTGACTCCTTGCGAGCGCTCGTTGTGTTCTAGGGTTGTTTGATTCAGTTACCTCATCTAACTGTAGCTGCTCTTCCTCTACTCTACTTTCGCTCAAATCAGAATTTGAATTTAGCTCAAGGCTTTCGCTTTCCATGGTGATCAATTTAAATCACTGATAATTGCTATTAATTTTGTTTAGGCCTTTTTACCCTTATTGTTGCTACAATCTTAATATGAGTACAATTATTTAAACCACTAAAGCTGTCTGGCTAAATTGGCTCGATCGCGGTTCAGTTTTACAACACAGTTTGATTTTTAAACAAAATTATGATAACAACTGTTTGCAAAAGAAAAATCCAAAATGTGTGACAACTCCAAATTTACTTTACTATAATAGTGTTTATAGCGCACACTAGGTTGAGCAAGGAAATGTCAGTTAGATTGAGTAAGCAAACCTTTCAACACAGTACGTATACTTAGCTGACTGATGCAATGTGATGACTTCCTCGTTGCTGACTATCTGATATGCGGCTTGATGGCTAATAGGTACGCTTTTGCTTGGCTTGCTATTTGTGAACAGTGACGAGCAATGTTTGTTGTGTGGGTTAGTCTTTCTAAGCGACAGGCTTTCGACCTCGAAGTGTTATGATGTCTTGCAGTGCTGATGATTAACGTGAGTGAAGTATTGCGTAACCAAATCTATATCAACTGTCTGTTCCTTATCCTTGATTTGTTGACAGATGATGTCCGTATTTATAACGCAAACTCGGTTCGTCGATTGTCACCAGTTGTGTAGCAAAACTCAATCTTCAGACTTCGAGACGTTTTGTTTGAGGCTTAGTATTGAATTCAATAACTTCCGTGGCTTTGAATGAGGGTTATCGTCCATAAATAGCACTTAGGCTCCGTATTTCGATAACTTCCGTGATGAGTTTCTATGAAGGTTATTGACCGTAGATTAGCACTTAGGCTCCGTAGAATTGTATGATGTGAACACCTCAGTATGTTGTATGCTCAAGGTTTCACTATAAAGTTCTTTGAACTTTAGAAGTTATTTATCATGCGTGTGTGTATATTTGTATTTAGAGTACTTCCCAAAGTACAACGGTGGTTAGATCTTTGTTGACTGTGACTTTATTTCCAACCGACCGTGAAACCTGAAAGGTTTTTAAAAAACAAATTGATTCACAATCTTTAAAGCAAAATTGCTGTCTGAATCAGAAAATGTTACGTAAATTACGTGATATCAAATGTTATAACCAAAAATATTAGATAAAAGACAAGTAAACACAAAACATACCTCTGCCATACTCCAGAATATACATATAAGTTTCTTGTCCGTAATATCGTTAGAATAATGTTTGTTCGTCAATGGCACACACGCAACTGACTTGATCGAGCCAGGTGTCAGACAGTCTTTTGTGTAGTTCTTTCGAAATAATGTCTGATGACAGTTTATAGGTGAAATGAGTAAAAAATGTTTATTGAACGACCACCATGGCAAGTGTAAAGGCCTGGAAAACTCATTAAATGTTTGGCGACTCGTGAGAAAAGGCAGCTGTTTTATTGTCTTTGTAAACAGGTCAATCAAGTTGTTCTACAGTCATTTTTTATGGCAAGCGATAATAAGTGCTGTACGTATACATCCTAAGAACTGGTTTATTTTTGTAGATTTTGTGTTTTGCAAACTTTACAATGATTTAAACTCGAAATATATTTACTGGTTGAAAGAATAAGCCTACCTGATTAGTTAATAATTCTTACTGGTTGGTGGAGGCAACTAATACTTTTAGAATCACGGTGAAAAATTGTAAAAGAACTAAAACGCCGTGTGCCCGATATCAAAAAATTGTTTAGAATAAATTGTAGCGCTAGGAAGAAACAACCGCAAATTTGTATATTGATTATCTTGGTAAAGAATCGGCGGTACGGTTTTGCAACTTTTGTAGGTGTAGCTCTAGCAGCATGCGAATATAAATTGTGGCTCTGTAATAGCGGCACTATGAATATAATTATCCTCTTCAACAAATTTAATAGCGGTAATATCGAAGACCGGTGTTTGCCATTGGCAGGGGAGATAATGAGTAATAGAAGAGTGGTTCGTAGTGAAGAAGTGTAGTTCGTACTGGAAAAAGCTCGTTTTCTTAGTTGACTCGCTGGTCATCCTGGTTGTTATAGTTACCTGTACACGCTATCACCGCAAAAACGCGAGTTGAATTGAAATTCACTGTTACTAATATTGTCTTATGGCCAATATTGTCTTATGGTGTTAATTGATTGTTGTTTTTCTTATAGCGGGCACTAATCATGTTACGATTTCTAATTTTAAAAAAAAGTTGTTTAAAAATTGAACCAAAAATGTGTGCCTGGCTCAATGTATTGGGCTAAACAATAAGTTAAACACGTTTCTGAAAGTGAAGGAGCTCTCTTTATTTTGCAACACAAAACTACTATGTATGTTGTAGTTGCTGCAGTAGTTGGTAACTTATTACTAAACAGTAGTAGGTGTAAAACAATACAAAGTATAGGAAAACTATTCACAATTTTGTTTCAATACACAAAAGCAACATTTTGTAACGCAAAAAGTCTATGTGATACTGATTAATAACAGTAGGCATACAACAAAACAGAGTATGTGATATATGTTCAGTGTCCGTATATAACGCAAAAGTAACATTATATGTGTAACGCAAAGTAATACTTGTAGCAATTGACAGTATGTCTACAACACAGGATATCTGATACCTATTCACAATAGGTGTGCATGCACAACACAGAGTATGTCATCACCATTTACAGAAGACATAGAACTAGACATAGACATAGGCATAGAACAATGGAAACTGTCTATCAGTGAGTATATAAAACAGAGTATATGTGATCTGGTTCAACAAGAAGACAGGCATAAAAGTATAGATTAGAAATAACGACAAGAAAGCTGACAAATGAAATGAAAACAGCTACTGCAAGCACCTGTCTTTGTCAATATGGAGCTACAGAAATAATCATTAGTTAAATTGTTAGTGAAAAGGTGATGATATTTGTTGGCTCAAGAGTTATACATCTCCTGTGGTATCACTTGTCGCAAGTACTGCACTGAACCATAGGTTTGCTATTCAATGATAGTCATTCTCAAGCTGAGGCTTGTTGTATGGTCAGTGATACAAAGTGAACCAACAACAAAGCAGGCATAAAATCTATGAACCACAATCAATAAACTCTTTATCCGGATGTTTCCAAATGGATGTCATTGTGAGGTATACGACATGCACACCCTGAAAAAAAAACTGAGCAATGGCAAAGTTGTTAACAGAAATCTAACCTCTCACAGTAAAGAAGTAGTAATGAAAAATCTTGCAAAATAGATAGTCCTTTCAGTTTCCAGTTGTGTTTTACAAATTGTGCCACCTTGACTGAGAGCTGTGCTTATGTCATCAAAAGCCTGCTGTGAATATTTACTATGATTTATATAACGCGTCTTACCTTATCACTGATAGTGTGGGCTCTAATCCGTTTGGCCTATGAACCCCTGAAAGCAAATTCAAAACGGATAACTGTAAATTATATCCTATACAGAAGGCTGCATTTTTTTTACCTCACATTAAACTACTCCCTCAAACTGTTTGAGAATGTCTCCAAAAATTTAGAAATGTGCTCAACTAGTATAGGAGAGAATTTTAAGATAAAACTGGTTGTCTACAAGTTTGCTGCACACTTTCTTTAGGAGATATGATAATAAATGTAGTTCTCAAATAAGTCAAACATTTCCTTAAGCAATAACTATCAGCTGATTGACGTTATGTTAAGCATATTATATCAAGCTATATTTTTAGACTTTACTGGGTTTATAAACAATACTGTTCAGGAATTAAATGCCACCCTTTTTGACTTTCAAAGGCGCTTTCTCTCTAGTTAAATCAACTGCTTATTTGGTATTTGCTTACCTACAATGGATACGGGTCAGAGATATGTTACCCTGATCTAGAATACTTAGTTAATTAGATTATTAAAGAAAATTAATCATAAGGCTTTTATATGAACATATATGGCTTTAGTAGACTTAATTATATTTCCTTTAAAATGATAAGTAGCAACTGGCAGTCCCTTGAACACAGACAAGAGCTGAAACAATTGCACACCTTCAGTTAAATCCAATCTCAAGATCTTAAAGTTACTATTGTCAGATATCAGCTCCGGAAGAAAACAGGAGTACCTATTTTGCCAAGGAAACCAGAAACCATTATGACCTATGATGACAACAATACACGCAGAAAGAAAATTTAATGACCTATTCATCTTAGACTCTGGACGGGGAAAACCACAAATCACTATATCTCACCATCATATATACACTTATTTATATACTTATTCAAATTCAACACAACTCATCAAAATATTTCACAAACCTCAAAAAGGAGAGACCGCCAGACAGGCCAGAGAGGACAGGCCAGGGAGGCCGGATGGGTGAAATTATATAACCCTTTTTACCACGAGGAGATAAGACCATTTGGTCGAGTACTGTGATTACACAGATATATTTCTGAAGACACTTTTACCGCTCATTTTGCCGAGATATACATTTATTATACTACGAACTATTTGAACAATTTTCTTCCTTCGTTTTATGCCCAAGTGAGGCTTGTTATTGATAAATATACTTTATATCGAAGCCTGAGATAGGCCAATCTATTATTGGTTCGACGACGATATTTGAGTCTGTAACCAGCATTTGAAATTGACGCCCGAGAGAAGCTATATACTGACAAAACAACAGTGGCTAACACTCATTCTACAGAGAAACATACATTGGTGCCCAAGCGAGGCAAGACAACATCTGAACTGACAGATAAGTATATAAAAATTCAGGAGAAAACAACTTGTGTCAGAATTATAAACAGAGAGGCTAACAGATCATACACAAATTTGCAGGTTTGATTTGACAGTTTATTGCTATAGAGAATATATTTTTATAATTTAAATACTTTATTATTTTATTTTTAATTTTTCTCACGTGACACTATTCATTGTCTCACACAAACTAACTCTCAATATTTTACTAAACGCAACAACATATGGCATACTCATACCTGCCAACTCTCACGCATTGGGCGTGAGACTCACGCAATTGCCCCATCCCTCACGCATCCCACGTATTATCTCACGTATATTGCACGTAGTATGCCGCATACTATAAATACTAACACAATAAAAAAGTTATTTTTAATCGAAGCATTAAAGTTTCACAACTTATTTAACTTTTCTCCTCTATTTTTTTTTAAATTGAACCATTTTATCTACATAAGCTAACCACGCCACCGGAGATACCCTACAGAGATAGACAAACTGCTAGTATCTACCACACTATTCGCTCACCATCCCTTCTTATTGCTTTCTCCTTTGCCTGCCAGACTCTCTTCATCATCACTCATTCTGATTCTGTTGAAAGATTACACCAGGGTCCTATTGTATAGTTTCCAGATACTTCAACTGGTTTAGGTAGTAAAACGCGTGACGCTGTAACAGGAAACAAGCTTTTTCCAATACAAACTATACTCTTCTATTCCTCATTATCTCCCCTGCCATTAGCAAATGGCAAATACTAACAAATGGCGCACCGGTCTTCGATATGAAAAAAAAAGTTACCACAACAGGTATTGGTTGTGTAGAATCAAAAATAGTGATGACGAGCGATTGATTGAACCGATGTAAACAGGTACAATAAATAGGTACTCTGACTAATAATTAACCAATGGGGTGAGTAGTTTACCGAAAGCTACGTGTTTATTCGCTGCCCAATTTAACATCTAGACCAGGCCTAATAATGAATATAACACAATACACCTAGCTAGGCAAAAACTTTATTACGCCTAGATCCGACAAGTTGCTATAAAATACTAAATACTAAATTATTTGATATACAGTTTTGGAGTTATATTTTCAAACATCTAGGAAAGGAAAACTAACAATATATAGGAGTCGCCATCGTTTGTCACCATCATACCATTATCTTTGTTTTACCAATAGTAAAACAAAGATAGAGGTAACATAAATAGAGGTAACATCGATAGTAGTCTTATCAGTAGTAATAACATCAATAGAGGTAACATCAATAGAGGTAACATCAATAGTGGTAACATCAATAGTGGTAACATCAATAGTGGTAACATCAATAGTGGTAACATCAATAGTGGTAACAACAATAGTGTTAACATCAATAGTGGTAACATGAATAGTGTTAACATCAATAGTGGTAACATCAAGAGTGTTAACATCAATAGTGGGCACATACATAGTAGTTATGTTAATAGTAGTACCATCAATAGTGGTACCGGTAACATCAATAGTGGAAACTACTACTTGTAATTTGAAAAACTACTTGTAACTTGTACTAAGTAAAAAATGGAGAAGTGGAATTGTTGTGGTTAAGTAACCCTGGCTAATTTTGAAAGGGGTTTTTGGAGGGTGAAAGTCAGTGTCTCAGTAATATGTTATCAATTGGAGGCATGGCATTTCCGCCGCCACGGCTAACTAGCTATGACATAATTGTCTAAACTCTCATAATCGTAAATTCAGGAATGAGCTATCTCAACAAGATCTATGACATCATTAATTTGGCAGAGGTCATGACCTATAACTAATGCACTCTTATTGCCCTTTATATATTTGTCAAACATCAAGTAAAGATCTCTTTTTCCATATGAACTGTTCAACATACAATGAAAAAGTTGAAAAATGTTATTTCAACATATAATTTTTTCAAATAGTTTGAAATACTAAAGTTGTAAAACTAAAAGGGATATCAAAAATTAAGTCTGAGAGAATTAACTCTGTATGTAGAGTTTGACTGTATTCAGAAATATTCAGATTTCAATTAAATTTTCTTTAGTATACATGTAAATTCAACCTTTGAATTAAGCACCAATAAGCAAGGTACCATAACTTAGAAGTAGTAGGGTGACCCACAAAGTACCTTAGAAAGAGACAAAGACGCCGTATTATAAGTTATAGAACGTGTTGGATATTTCTCTTTCTACTGAGGATGGACGGCTGCAGAGACTACAACAAGATGTTGTTCATATCTTGGACTGTGTGCAGAATGCTAGCTAAGCTAGCATTCTGCACACAGTCTTTGAGGCAGCAAGCGAGTCGGCATCTTACAATCCTTTAAATTTTGTCTTCTTTTTAAAAGCGGAGGTTTTCATGGTAGTAGAAATAAAAGCTCGCATGGCCAAAAAGGGTCGCACCTCCTGATGACTGGAGCGACGATTAAATCGTTGAAAAAGAAATATATCGCCAATTTGAAGAGACTCCATCGAACAAGACGCAGTGCATGAATAGTTGAGTAGACTGTAGTCATTGGCTTTGTGCATCTTTACCTGCGTATGATGAAAGGGGCTGAAGTATCTTTACCTGCGTATGATGAAAGGGGCTAAAGTATCTTTACCTGCATATGATGAAAGGGGCTGAAGTTTTTGGAAGTCTGTTAAACTACTTGTTTTGAAAGGTTGTTTAACGTGCTGGAAGACTGGGACTGCTAGTGATAAGTGTGGAGAAGCCAAATTATTTCAAGACAACCATGGAAAAACCAGTTCAAGACAACGATGGAAAAACCAGTTCAAGACAACAATGGAAAAACCAGTTCAAGACAACAATTAAAAACCAGTTGAAGACCACAATTAAAACCAGTGAAGTCCTACTTTTGCAATTTTAAACAAACCAATTATTTAAGTTTTGGCACTGATCATGCAATGAGTATACAAATGATAAAGATATATACTTGTTTTAAAGATACATGATTTGTTGCTTAAAATAACTTTTTCAACTCTGAATATTAATTTATTATAATTTATTATAATTTATTATAATTGCAATTGCCAGCTATGATGCTCGTGTTGCCAACTATGATGCTCGTGTTGCCAACTATGATGCTCGTGTTGCCAACTATGATGCTCGTGTTGCCAACTATGATGCTCGTGTTGCCAACTATGATGCTCGTGTTGCCAACTATGATGCTCGTGTTGCCAACTATGATGCTCGTGTTGCCAACTGTGATGCTCGTGTTGCCAACTATGATGCTCGTGTTGCCAACTATGATGCTCGTGTTGCCAGCTATGATGCTCGTGTTGCCAACTATGATGCTCGTGTTGCCAACTATGATGCTCGTGTTGCCAACTATGATGCTCGTGTTGCCAACTATGATGCTCGTGTTGCCAACTATGATGCTCGTGTTGCCAACTATGATGCTCGTGTTGCCAACTATGATGCTCGTGTTGCCAACTATGATGCTCGTGTTGCCAACTATGATGCTCGTGTTGCCAACTATGATGCTCGTGTTGCCAACTATGATGCTCGTGTTGCCAACTATGATGCTCATGTTGCCAACTATGATGCTCGTGTTGCCAACTATGATGCTCGTGTTGCCAACTATGATGCTCGTGTTGCCAACTATGATGCTCGTGTTGCCAACTATGATGCTCGTGTTGCCAACTATGATGCTCATGTTGCCAACTATGATGCTCGTGTTGCCAACTATGATGCTCGTGTTGCCAACTATGATGCTCGTGTTGCCAACTATGATGCTCATGTTGCCAACTATGATGCTCGTGTTGCCAACTATGATGCTCGTGTTGCCAACTATGATGCTCGTGTTGCCAACTATGATGCTCGTGTTGCCAACTATGATGCTCGTGTTGCCAACTATGATGCTCGTGTTGCCAATGGACATCTCCTACATTTAAATATGAATACTAAAACCAAGGTTTATTTAATAACAAATTTTGTTTTTCATCTTTAAACTTAATTTAACTATAATGTACAGTAACACAGTAATAGCTGATTCACTATTACTAACTCTGTTAGTAATATTAATAGTAACTGTGTATAATAATAGATTCAATTCCATATTATGAGTTAGACATCTTTTGTTTATTCATTGGAGCATAAAATTGAACCACCGATTTTCATTGGCCAACACAGGTTTTTCCAAAATGAATGCCCGGGTAATAAAAAAGCATTTGGCAGAAAACTTTTTTTTATTATATACAAAATTCACCATTCTAACTTTTACATTTAATATCATGAAATAAGTGTTTTCTTGAAATAAATTAGGAGGAAAAATAAAACTGTAAATGTGTTTAAATGCAAATATGAAATTGTTAGCAATTAATGGCTAAATATAGTTTTTTTTTGCTACGATTAAAATGAAAAAATTATTTGGTATTCGATTATATGATTTTGGGTCGTTTCAATGTTGGTATCATGAGGCAAAAATATCGTATAGAGTATAGGCGTATAAAGTGGTATAAAAACCCATAGTAATTATCTAATGCAATCACTGCGTGGTAAAAATCATCAAAATCATTATCATTAAATAATAGTAACAAAACAATATGCTAACCTTAGTAACTATAGTCACCTACAATAACTTTAATGCAGTTTGTGGTTATGATCTGCAAGAAAATGTAACATTACAATGTACTACGTGCAGAGTTCTTACCTCTGAGACAGACGTGTAACATAAACGCTGAATTTAATTCATATGAATTTAGCTTACTAAAAATATACTTGAAGGAAGTTTTAGTATGCATTTTAGCAAACTTTTAATCAAAATTTTATCACTCATCTGTTTGCGAACCCATTTCTCTTATAACGGATGACGCTTGAACTGAGATACAATCGCTAAAATTTAATTTCGAGATAAATTATTGTTGATATCATTTTGCAGAAAACAAATTAGCCCTAGTACGGCAAGGACAAAGCATCGCGTTTGATAGAGTTAGTAGAGATCATAGAGTTTCAATTAATATGTTATTTATGGTGTGAAATCGGGATTAAGGTGTAAACAGTATATAGTAAGGGTTACAATCGTAACAACCTGCGTAGACTCATGGTTAGACAATTGGATTAAACCTGTGATTGCAATCTTCGTGAGTTCATATCCAGCACGGTGTGAGGTTTTAGAGATTCCAAAGTTTCAATAGCTATAGCCGGACAGGACGATGACTGACAACAAACTTTGAGGTTTTTATATATAGACTATACAATTCTACAATGCCAAGATTATATGTAAGTAGCGATAACTCCAAAAAGCTTAAAACATGAGACTGGTTTTTTCGTGGTGGTCTTCAAATGCTTCATAGAATTTTTACTTTTTAATGGTAATACGATGAAAATATATCTTAAGTTTTATAATAACCAGACCGCAATAAATTAACTAAATCATTCATCTCAGGCACTAATTGGGATACATGAGAGTCAATTATATTCAAGAAGGAAAGTTTTCATCCTCTATGGGTATAAAGTGCCTGTGAGAAGCAGGTTGATGCTTGATTGTCATTGGGGGATGGAAATGAAGTCAATCTCAAATTGCTCCTTCTGCCAATTTGCTGACACCACCGTTTGTTTTTGCGGAGGCTAACACAAAGGAAATTGCTCAAGGGAAAAGAAAGAGCTTCATTTGGCTAAATTGCAGTTTAAATACTAAAAAGGAATCTTTTAAAACTTTTATTGAATTAAAAAGAGAGTTGCAGAGGTTTCGTTCAAAAGACTTACAGGTAAGTAAATATGGTCAAAAGCCAAAGCATATTCATATGAATATATGGGAGACACAGGACTTCTGTCTATTATAATTTAGTAAATTTTGTACTAATTAAATAAATTTCTGTTAATGAAAATGTTAGTATGAAAATCTAATAGTTTTTGGAAGCAGATACCATATGGCTATAATGTATTATATGATTGTAGCATGTCAAATCACTTTAATATTATACATAATGGATACAGATACATTATAATCACATAATACATTATATGACTATAATATATTATTTGACAATAATATACTACATGACAATAATATATTATGATTATAATATAACATAGAGCAGTTAATAATATAAGCGTGGCATGTCCAAAAGACAATCCTATTATCTGAGCTGAGGTGGTACACCCTGTCATCTTCCCTCATTGTTCCCAGAACTTTAACCATAATCATTTGTCTGCCTAATGTTTAACGCTTATGGTCATGGGGAATTCCCTCAAACGGAGTTGTCGTCTACACGCTCCAGTTCCATATTGTTGCTTTTTTTTAGTGGCCGATCATTAGAGTTCTGATTTTTGTCGACGTCGTCATCTTCCATCGCAACATTTATGTGCCCTGTAACTTTGTAAGAGCTGTTAAGTTCATCGTCTCCCACCAGTCCATTCTATAAAAAACACAATATTTAGAAACTGGTTCAACCTATGATGATGTCTCAAAGAATGTAAATCACACTTGATGGTGAAATGTTTGTTTGTTTTCAAGCAGTCTGTTTGTCTCTGCAGTCTTAATAATGTTTAATCACATGACTTGAAGGATTGTTAAAGGTTGACTTGCAACAAAATTCACATTGCAGTTATTTGATATAAAAAGATTCACCATGTCTTACTCAGTTGTGTTGTAGGTGCCAAATATGTGGAAATGTGATTACAAGCTCTTAAAAGCTCAAAAATGAACAGAAAATCGCAGCCACACAAGACCGCCGTAGTTTGGATTCCCGTTCCAAAACGGCTTAAACGTGGTGTAGTTGTGAGAAATGGTTTCTGTTTACACTTTCTTGCAACCTTATTCGTCAAAATATTTTCACAAATATACTTCACGCATTCAATAAAGCCATGTCTATTGTTCTTAAGCGTCTATTTTATCATCATTGTAATGCTGTCGTTTTCAGCACTGATATCTTATAACCTACCGTATAAATTCGTTTAATTATTTAGCCTTAGCTCAAAGGAGTACATATCATTGTCTGATAAACATGATGAGCCTGTTGATTACCTGTGATAATCGAAAAATGCTGCAGAAATTATTCGCAAAGTATTGGGTCACATGATCAGATTACGACTAGACGATTAGACCAAGCCGAAACAAAACTGTAAAGTAGCGAGCATCCATATTTGATACGGGGTCTTCGGTACAACCCAAAGTGTTTGTCATAAACTAGTGCTACAATTAGTTTTAAATTGAGCTTTTTATTGGCCTTTCAATTCACGTGAGAACATCACTAAACAAGACATCACCAAACTGTAATGACTACGTCATCGAAATAAAGAGATTCCAATCTACGGCGGCTTTTCGTTTTTGAGCTTTCAAGAGCTTGTAATCACATTTCCACATATTTGTCACCTGCAACACAACAGAGTAAGACATGGTGAATCTTATGATACCAAATACCTGTAATGTGAATTTTGTTGCAAGTCAACCTTTAAGATTATTCATTTTTATAAAACTTGTTATAGACACAAAATTTTATAAACATAATTTTATATACTTAATACTTCAAATATTATTATTATTACATGAAAATTCAACAAGTGAAACGCTTTTCGATCATAATAGATGCACACCTAATTTTAAAAATAGTGTTACTTGACAAAATTGGTAAACTTTTAAAAAATTTTTAAGATTGTACCTACCTACACGTATATCTACAAACAGCTTGGCAAAACAAATACTGCACAACTTGCTTGTTTTCTTATGGCAACATGAGAAAGAAGAAATAAATGTTAAGTCTAGCCAAAGTAAAACATAAATATACATTGAATGTAAACTCTGGCATATACGACGAA
The DNA here is from genome assembly GCF_963576615.1 of Watersipora subatra. Lineage (NCBI taxonomy): Eukaryota > Metazoa > Bryozoa > Gymnolaemata > Cheilostomatida > Watersiporidae > Watersipora > Watersipora subatra. Next base: position 40,720,917 of record NC_088709.1, on the reverse strand, counting down.
AATTTGACACCAGAATTCAAGCTTAAAAATCCATCCTTGACTTATATGGCAGTGATATTTTCCATCACACGAATTCTAGTAAATCTCTACTTCAAAAGACCATCGCAAATCAAAACTACATGATATGAAATACATGAATAGGAATTTATTTATAAAATAGTAAAATACTACTAATCCCACTCCACATGAGATGGACCAAACGCCAAGTCCCATTCATCACCATTTAAACTGCCATTGCACGGATTCTTTTCTGAAATATCGTGTTTTTTCTAATGTAATGCTTTTTTGTAGTAGCTATCACAAACTAATACTTCGGTAATCCGCTTAATACATCTACTATTGTCTATCCATTCTTTTTCTTGTACATGAATAACGATTTCTGACAAAAATTTGTCTTGCGGCATGGCTTTTTTGGTAAAAATGTACATATTATCAAAGGTCGTAGTTTCGTTTTATTGGCAAGGCGGGCCAATCCGATGATGAAGTATTGTTTTTACTGCCTTGTGTTCTTCACTAAAACTGTCGTCTCCCGTTTGCTTTTTAATTAATTAATAAATTAAACTAATTATCGTGTCCTGACGGCATTAAGAACTTTGGTGTTTTTGCTGATGGAGTTTTTGAATGCCATTTCCTCAACTATGTATCGCCCGCCTCTGATGCCGACTAAACTATTAGCGATCAAACAGTTTGAACCAGAAAACTGGGTCGACTTATATGGCAGGTACATATGAAAACCAAGATTTGTAAATCAAGCTGTAGACTTTGGACTTATACGCCATGTCAACTTGTACTCAGAATTTATGGTAATAATATTTGTAAATTCTTGATAATAATACTTTAGCGTTATTTAGCTCAAGATCCTTACATTATGTTGTGAAGAGTTCATGGCAATGAATTTGCCCTTTCTGGAGTAGCTGTAGCACCACACAAGGACAAAGGTTAAGGCTACGATAAAGGCTGTCACTCCAACGATTATAATTATGGCGATCCAGAGTGTACTACCTAAAACATTTGCAATCATTAGAAGACAAGTGTCTGCAGGTGCTTGTATGTAGATGACTGGAGCTGCTTGCAAGTGCCTGTAGACGCTTGCAGGTGCCTGTAGATGCTTGCAGGTGCCTGTAAATGCTTGCAGGTGCCTGTAAGTGTTTTCAGGTTTATGTCGGTGTTTACAGAGACCTATAGGTGTTTGCAAGTGCCTATAGGTGCTTGTAGGTGCCTGCAGCTGCCTAGAGATACTAGCAAGTGCCTATAGGAGCTGGTGAAGATGCTTGCACAAATTGCTTAGTATACTGTAGAAGGCAGTTGCAAGATTATAAAAAACAGTTGGGAATCAACTTTGAACTTGTTGAAAAGACTATTTTATTAAATAAAAAATAGCAATAAGCAATCTTCAATATTCATCACTACATTTTTCTCATTTTCTTTTCATATACTTTCAGTACAAATTTGTTTTTAATCTTATTTACTTTGGCAATTTTGTAGTATACCTACCAGAAATGAACTAAATATTACATTGTGACCTGATGATAGTTCTCTATGGCTCACACAATGTTAGTTATTTACACCGCATAATTTAATTTTTAATCGAAATAAAACATCGGTTTGAAAACTTTACTCAATATTGCAATTTGTTACTTAGCGCTGATAATCAGTATTGCTAGCTAGCACAACAAAATAGCATAGCTAACCAACTTTACTAACTTGCATTGCTAATTAGCGTTGCTAATGTTCGTTTAGTTGCTAATTAGCATTGCTAACTAACATTGCTAACTAGCATTGTCAACTAGCATTGCCAACTAGCATTGCCAACAAGCAAAGCTAACTAGCATTGCCAATTAGCATTGCCAACTACCATTGCCAACTAGCATTGCCAACTAGCATTGCCAACTAGCATTGTCAACTAGCATTGCTAACTAGCATTGTCAACTAGCATTGCCAACTAGCATTGCCAATTAGCATTGCTAACTAGCATTGTCAACTAGCATTGCCAACTAGCATTGCCAACTAGTATTGCCAACTAGCATTGTCAACAAGCATTGTCAACTAGCATTGCTACTAGCATTGTCAACTAGCATTGCTCACTTGCATTGCTAACTAACATTGCTTACTAGCATTGCTAACTAGCATTAGCAAATTAGCAAAGCCAATAGGAAAACACGCAAATTGAATAAGCAACTAGGTGTCTAGCAGCGATGACTGTATTCAACATATAACAATAGTTTTAACCTTTTTCATCTATGACTGGTTTTGCTGTTGGTTTAGTTGGCTGCCCTCGTCTCAGTTTTTTAGGTAATGCTTGAACTTTTCCAATCACTGAACCTGTTTGATCTCCGGGATCAGCGTTTTCTAATGAAGCAATGGCTGCCTCGACACTTGCTTTGGGTATCACATTACCATCACCTACAAATATATATCAGCTGTCGGCTACTATTATATGATAAAATAAAATGCATTGTCATCCCTTGCATTTATGACAGCATTCCAGTGAACCTCGTAAACGTGCCGCATCAAAACAAGTAGACATTTATATATGAATACCTGCGATACTAGTGATTAGGATAGCATCATCTCCTATTTACTGCTTATAATTCTAATAAACAATTATATATTATAACAGCCAACCTAACTGCTAACATCTGTGGTAGAACAGCTGGTTTATATTGAAACATTCACATGTGACACCATTGCATCATGTTACCTATAGCTCTTCTTGGTTGGGCGGGTCTCATGATATACACCAGTACCTTGGTAGTCTGGTGTGCTGTGAGAGATTGTCAGGTGTATTACTAGAGCACAGAGAATAAGTGTATGCACAATTATTCTAGTGTTTTGACTTGATGGTAAATGACTGGTGCAGCGGTTAGTGTGTCTGTCTATGAAGCTGATGGTTGCGAGTTGAAATCCTATATGATGCAACCCTTTTCCCAAACATCCAACCACTCACATGTGTCACAGGTTATGTACACCTCACTTACAACTAACATGTGTAGCAGGCTCTGTACACCTCACTAACCACTGCCATACGCCACAGGCTATGTACACCTCAAGTACTACCGACTTGTGTCAAAGACTATGAACACCTCACTGTCCTCTGACATATGTCACAGGTTCTGTATAGGTAAACCCAATCAACGTTCTGTATAGGTAAACCCAATCAACGTTCTGTATAGGTAAACCCAATCAACGTTCTGTATAGGTAAACCCAATCAACGTTCTGTATAGGTAAACCCAATCAACGTTCTGTATAGGTAAACCCAATCAACGTTCTGTATAGGTAAACCCAATCAACGTTCTGTATAGGTAAACCCAATCAACGTTCTGTATAGGTAAACCCAATCAACGTTCTGTATAGGTAAACCCAATCAACGTTCTGTATAGGTAAACCCAATCAACGTTCTGTATAGGTAAACCCAATCAACGTTCTGTATAGGTAAACCCAATCAACGTTCTGTATAGGTAAACCCAATCAACGTTCTGTATAGGTAAACCCAATCAACGTTCTGTATAGGTAAACACAAATAATTCAACTCTGGTTAAACTTAAATATACTTTAGCATATTTATAAACTAAACTCTTTGATTTAACAATTCAGAATCCGTAAACTTTATGAATTCTGCTTAATGTTACCAATGACTGCTACCGGCTTGCATTGATTTACCTTTTGAAAATATGGTTTACTTACTGTCACTTATTCCCGCATAAGTAGCCTTAAAACCTTAAATGCAGACTCCCTATCAATTATTCAGCAATATCACATACCGTCGCGTACAGAGAGAACGTATAGTGCTTCATTTTTTTCTATGTTGATTTCAGGATATCCGTCCAACACCTCCACTTGTACCTCTGCGGCTCCACTTGATCTCTTCTGACGATTGTTCAATACAGTTTCTACTTGTTCTTTAACTTTGTCTTGTAGACCTTCTGTTGCATCTACCCATTCATTCTAAGATGTACATGATACATGATAGTAATGCACCTACATGCAATATACAGCTTTCATGTCTTCAACAAAGATGTTTGCACCTAAAGGTAAGATATTGAAAATTTAAAGGATATGACACTCAAAAATCTATGCTACCCAGAAAAAAAAACAGCTTCAGAGTATGGTGGAAGCTCTACTTATGAAATTAACTCGTTCTGTAAGCTGTTTTGTAATAAAAAAAACTTTCCAAGTAAAAACCCATTTTACTATGTAGGTGCCTTAATTTGTTTTAAGGCTCCACAAAACTCAAGCATAATTTTTGTATAAACTATAGATAGATGTACATTTAATAGGTAAAACCGCTAACAAATACACATTAAAAATAAATTGCTATAGAATAAACGGATAAGTACATATGGAAAGACAAAATGAATAAAAAATAAGAATCTTTGTTTGTTTGCTTTTGTCATTGGCCATCTAGACTATGCTCAGAGAAGGAGGATGGCACTCAGAAAAGGTACGTGTTGTATTGTTGTCTTGGTTCTGTTTTTCACAATAATTGTTTTTAAGAACTCAAGTAGAAAAGTTTTTTCATCAGCACGAACTGAAAAAAACTGTCATACAAAAAACATCAAACATGAACTGCAAGAAATAAAAGTTGTCTGACTTTGCGAGTGGTAAATGATAACTCCAAATTATGCAGTGAACAAAAACCACCATTGTTCAGGGGCATTTGCTAATAAAGGAAATTAAGTGAGACGAATTGTAAGTTGGACACCCACGGAAATCAAGCGGGTCAAACATGCATAAAAATAAAACAACCAAAATACGAACGGCTCTATCAGCCTTTCATATCTAAAAATATACTTCGTAAGTTGAAGCAATATTTCTACCAAAAGTCGTTTCATAACTTGGAAGTTGTGTATGTACATGTAGAATCTCTCACAAGTAGAGGTTTCCCTGTAATTCTATATGTAATAGAATGATCCAAGATTGCTCAGTGTGTTTGCATATGAACAACATAACAGTGCTACCAATTATAACAGTTATAACAACATAACAGTGCTACCAATTATAACAGTTATAACAACATAACAGTGCTACCATTATAACAGTTATAACAACATAACAATGCTACCAATTATAACAGTTATAACAACATAACAGTGCTACCATTATAACAGTTATAACAACATAACAATGCTACCAATTATAACAGTTATAACAACATAACTGTGCTACCATTATAACAGTTATAACAACATAACAATGCTACCAATTATAACAGTTATAACAACATAACAGTGCTACCATTATAACAGTTATAACAACATAACAGTGCTACCAATTATAACAGTTATAACAACATAACAGTGCTACCATTATAACAGTTATAACAATATAACAATGCTACCAATTATAACAGTTATAACAACATAACAGTGCTACCATTATAACAGTTATAACAACATAACAATGCTACCATATATAACAGTTATAACAACATAATAGTGCTACCATTATAACAGTTATAACAACATAACAATGCTACCAATTATAACAGTTATAACAACATAACAGTGCTACCAATTATAACAGTTATAACAACATAACAATGCTACCAATTATAACAGTTATAACAACATAACAGTGCTACCAATTATAACAGTTATAACAACATAACAGTGCTACCATTATAACAGTTATAACAACATAACAATGCTACCAATTATAACAGTTATAACAACATAATAGTGCTACCATTATAACAGTTATAACAACATAACAATGCTACCAATTATAACAGTTATAACAACATAGCAGTGCTACAATTATAACAGTTATAACAACATAACAATGCTACCAATTATAACAGTTATAACAACATAACAGTGCTACCATTATAACAGTTATAACAACATAACAATGCTACCAATTATAACAGTTATAACAACATAATAGTGCTACCATTATAACAGTTATAACAACATAACAATGCTACCAATTATAACAGTTATAACAACATAGCAGTGCTACCAATTATAACAGTTATAACAACATAACAATGCTACCAATTATAACAGTTATAACAACATAACAGTGCTACCAATTATAACAGTTATAACAACATAACAGTGCTACCATTATAACAGTTATAACAACATAACAGTGCTACCAATTATAACAGTTATAACAACATAACAATGCTACCAATTATAACAGTTATAACAACATAACAGTGCTACCATTATAACAGTTATAACAACATAACAGTGCTACCAATTATAACAGTTATAACAACATAACAGTGCTACCATTATAACAGTTATAACAATATAACAATGCTACCAATTATAACAGTTATAACAACATAACAATGCTACCAATTATAACAGTTATAACAACATAACAGTGCTACCAATTATAACAGTTATAACAACATAACAATGCTACCAATTATAACAGTTATAACAACATAACAGTGCTACCAATTATAACAGTTATAACAACATAACAGTGCTACCATTATAACAGTTATAACAACATAACAGTGCTACCAATTATAACAGTTATAACAACATAACAGTGCTACCATTATAACAGTTATAACAATATAACAATGCTACCAATTATAACAGTTATAACAACATAACAGTGCTACCATTATAACAGTTATAACAACATAACAATGCTACCAATTATAACAGTTATAACAACATAATAGTGCTACCATTATAACAGTTATAACAACATAACAATGCTACCAATTATAACAGTTATAACAACATAGCAGTGCTACCAATTATAACAGTTATAACAACATAACAATGCTACCAATTATAACAGTTATAACAACATAACAGTGCTACCAATTATAACAGTTATAACAACATAACAGTGCTACCATTATAACAGTTATAACAACATAACAGTGCTACCAATTATAACAGTTATAACAACATAACAGTGCTACCATTATAACAGTTATAACAATATAACAATGCTACCAATTATAACAGTTATAACAACATAACAGTGCTACCATTATAACAGTTATAACAACATAACAATGCTACCAATTATAACAGTTATAACAACATAATAGTGCTACCATTATAAAAATTGACCGACCATCAATTGCGTTAAATAAAAACTGAGTTAAGTAAAATATGAAATCTATTTATACTATATGCATGTACTATATTGAATCTATACTATATGCATGTACTATACTGAATCTATACTAATATTTACTATAATAAGAGTCGTGTACGTCAATCCGTTTGTCCAAAGCCATGGTTAGATGTTGAGAAAAAAATGCATTGCACAGGAATAAAACAAGCAGCCAGGGCTGAGCTTGAAACTGAACATCTGTGCAGTAGCTGAGGTTTCTTTGTCACTGGACTCAGACATGTCCAGCTAAGATCACAGAGCCATTGTTTGTACAATAATATTTTTAAAAACAGGCACAACCTCTGCTTGCGGTAAGCTAGCAGACCTCATACGCGATATATGATTGCTGGCTCACACACACGACTACTATGCTTGTTCAAAACTTAATATTTGGGTTTTGTATGTTCAATTCGTACTAGTAGAGCTACTAGTAGGCTTTGCACATGTTGAAATTTTTGAGCTAATTTCCAAATTACAAAAACAAAATTTGAATTATTTTATTGTACTTTAAGGTTTTTTGTACATGAAATTACATTTAATCAAATAAAATTTCCGTTATTTCAATGTATGTTTACCAAATACAAGTCTCTGATTTGAGTTTTTGTATTTTTATCCTAGTCTTTACATCAAATCTAGAGTAATCATAATTAGACCAAATAGTATATTGAACGAATCGGTTTAGACTAACTGTCTTTGGACAAATTGGTTGATTTCATCGTTAGACCAATCATACCACATCCGATAATATTTACCTCAGACTACTTATACTAGAAATCATATAAACTAACCTTCAATATAATTTTACTATAATAAGAACTGTATTCATTCATCCTTTTACTTTGTTTTCAAGCCATGCTAAGGGCATTAATAAAAAAGTGCACCGCATAGGGATCAGACCTAGGTACTCTTATTGTCAGGCAAGCATGTTACCATCTGTACCACTCCACCACACACTCTCCAGCCTCATGGAGCGGCCAACATGCTAGTGTAAATATTACTTTCTACCAGTCGAGTGTCACTCACCTTAAATTGAGTTATATTTGTTATTACTAATACCACTGCTACTAAATTTTCTGCTGCGCTGTCATCCAACTCATCAAATGTCTCTGGTAAAGGATCTCCATCCTCGACAATGAAGGAGAACTTGGGTGGATCTAAAATAAATAGAAACCCATCAGTTGATAAACATACATATTGAGACCATTCAATCTTATTCAATAAAAGCTTGATATCTCTTTATATATTGTAAGATGGTGCATCACATAATAATATATTATATTACAACATATTAAATTCTACTAAATAAAATTACAATATATTATAGTAAGTTGTATTAAAAGTTATATTATTTTATATTGTATAACATTATATTAAATTAAATTGTAGTATATAATTTTATATTGTTTCGTATTGTATTTTATTATTTTATATCATATAACATTATATTAAATTATATCATGTTATCTTGTATTACATCATATTATGTTATTTTATAGCGTAAACCAAGACTGTGAGTTTGAATCACCGAGTTATAGCGAAACCATTTGAATGCCTTTTACTGATAAAATGATGTAAGTAGTTGATACATAACTTGTACCAGCCCTGCATTTTTACCTGAATTTTCCGAGAGGCACACCTTCCCACATTCGTTTCGCGACATAGACTCTGACAGCCGATAAATTTGGAAGCCATCATTACAGTTCATAATTTCAACATCAATAGACTCCTCACAGCAGTAAGCACTTCCGGTCTTGCTGCTGACTGTAGTGCAAAGGTCAGCGCTGACACTTTGGTTAGCCTCAGGCAAGTCGCATCCACTCAGGTAGTATGGATACTGGCTTCCACATTCTCCAGGCTAAAGAAGCAGAAAATAATATATGCTAGAAAAAAAGACGCAAACTTTTTTAATGTTTTCGATAGTTATAATAAATACCATGAATGTGCCTGGTTTTTTCTCAACTTGAGCTGGTTGCTCCATACTCTCGGTCATGATTTAGTATACTGTAAAACGTGTATTTCAATGCTACCTCTAATAGATTGCCACTTTGACATTCATTATGTTTGATCTTTACAAACCCATAATAGCAAGTGATCAGTAGAAAAGTGTCTACAAAATGGTACTAATAATGACTAAATTACATCACAACAATTAATTCTTTCTTTTTTGTTGTTGTTGTTGTCGGAGCTGCCGTTATTTTAGTGACGGTCTACCTGAGAAGACCGATCGTCACAATCATCCGAACTACATACAGATTTGATGTCACTAAAGTCGAAATTTAACCCAATGACTTCTGATTCCCCCAAAATGTGGTTTACAGCTTGATCTGGAAACTTTAAAGTGTTTAGAAGAATGATGAGAATACTCCTCAGGAACAGTATAAAACATAATAAAAGCTATAATTGTTACAGCATATTGAAATCTGTTTTACAACTCTAAAGCTTTCAGCTTTTTCCTCAAAACTTTGAAAACCACACCATCGAAATAGGTAATAGTTGTAATAGTCTAATGTTTTACTCAGAGTAGTTCTTTATTTAACTCAGTCTGGTACTCTGACGTATACCTATAAAAAACTGTTTAGCAATGCTATACTATGTAGCCAAAGACATTAACATAGCTCTGCCTAGAAAGTGTACAAATTTAGGCAACATTAGCATCACTTCACTCATAAAAGGGTTAAATTTATTTTCCCAAATTCTGACCAGCTAGTCAAAAAATAAAGTGCCACTCCCTATTTGAATGCCACCTTCAATAGAACGACACTATGGTACGAGAGTTAAAAAATATAGCTCCATGAAGCTCAAATAGAGGTTTTACGGTAGTTTTAGAAAAAGCTTGTTTAATTGAATTAATGTTTCAGGAAAGATTGACAGCTACGAGCATGGAAAGGACCTAGCTACCTAGCAAAGCTTGCTAGCTACCTAGCTAGCAAGCTACCTAGCTCAACTATTTTTGTTAAATATTGTTTTCATTTTGAAATACAACTTTTTGACTATTTCAAGGCTCTATTATGGTTCCTATCCCTCTTTATTTTCTTAACCCAACTTGTGTTTACTGTACACCAATTGTTAGATTCAAACTCTACATGTTTGCTTTCTTTCCTACCACAGAAATTCATACATTTATCTATTTTAGATATTTCCTATAATATATAATATTAAGAGCACTTAGCTGTTAACTCACTACGACTTTGTTTCAAACAGATATAGATCTGCTCTCATTAAGTTATCACCTTGTAGCGATTTGTAGCAATAACAGCTAAATGTTCTTTGTTAGTCAATTTATGACAGATTCATTTCACATGAATATAGATTTGCTTTCATCAAGTGGTAACTTGAAAATGATGAAATTCAAGATGGCTACTAATGATGGCTACCCAGACTTCCTGATAGCTATCTTGAATCTTGAAAGTAGCTGGTTCTAAAGTGATCAGCTGATGAAATCATATCTACTGTATATGCATTTGAAATAAATGTGTAGTGAATTACTAACAGCTATGTACTCTTTATATTTTATACTAGATGAATACCCAGCATTGCACTGGTAATATACCAAGTTTTTGCACAGAGAATGAATTTTTAACTGGCTGAGTTTTTTTACTCAATGAATTTGAGTAACATAAGCTAGGTAGCTTTACTATAATAAGAGCCGTCAATATAACTTAATTAAACCAGAGGTGGAAAAAAGGTTGCGTCATGCTCTTTAAGCGGGCTAGCTAAAGCGCGATTACTTTAACTCAGCGGTGCTCAACCTTTTTAGACATGTGATCTACTTTTATATTTGCCTGCCTTCAAAGATCGACTAGTCTAGCGAAGCCCCGAAACAAAAAATTAAAAACAAACTTGAGCCTGTAGTGGTGAGCCTATCACCTTTATTAAGTTCCACATATATGCTTATATAATGCAGTGATCCAGTAAGTAACATAATTTTAAAGGAAAAACATTCATTCTCTACCTTAGTGAGAATGGGTTTATGTTTTTATTCAAAAAGAAAAAACGAGATCGACTGCTAGCAGAAAGCTGCATAACATTTTAACAAAAGTTATTTTGGGTGCATGAAGAACTATACACGGTTTTGTATCGAGTGCGTACCTATCGGCTTTTTCTGCGGTCCTGTGCTGGGAACTTATGAATGGCGTTCACGTGTATTTTTGTTGGTCTTGAAATACACAATCAAACACGACTATACATAAACAACGATAATAGGTAAATAATGTTATTATTAAAACTACTTTTTTAGTGCAGTAGTTTAGTAAAGTGCTGTGCAGCAATAGTAGTTGCTGCTAGTTAGTGAATAATTATTATTTTATGTTGTAATTATATGTTATCCTAAAATCATCCCGCGATCGACTGCCAAGCACTTGAAGATCGACTGGTAGATCGCGATCGACTGGTTGGGCACCCCTGCTTTAACTACTCGGCGTTAAAGATTGGCAGGTGTAATAAGTATGTGCGTCATTATTCTTTGATGTGGCAACTGGGACATGTAGTCTAGTGATCAGAACGCCTGCCTGCAAACCCGGAGATTTCGAGTTGAAACCCAATGCAAAGTAGAATTTTAATTTTGAAAATTTTATTGTTAGAATTGTACAAACGATAGACAAGCGACAAACACTGAGGTTTATATATACAGATTAGGCAATCCATAGTTTTTTTATGTCATCACCCTGTTTGCACAAGCGCTCGTCTATGAAAAATCTGCCATCTTTGTAGAAAGCGATCGTCATTCTCTTGATTTATAGTATTTTTTGGTGTTTTTTTTATACTAAAATAAAAGATTTGAAAACAAAAGCATTGTTGCAACAATTAATTGCAGAAGCTTCGTGTTTGTAACGATAAAAGTTGTCCATAAAGATGGCAGACAACGATAAAATGATGTGACGAAAAAACGAAAGATAGATAAATAAATATAGCAAAAAGCAGGCTGTCTTACTCTTAGGTAGATTTTCAGCACATGAAGTCTCCAGTGATCATACGTATATGATCGCTTCGGTTCAAGACGCTAAAGAAAAAGTGTTTCCTGCCATCACCCTTACAAAACACAACAGTAGACAAAGTCATAGATGTATAAGAAGAAACCTAAAAGCACATTTTAATCAGTTTTTACCTTAAAACAAGTTGAATCTGAGAACATCGGTATATTTTTGCAGCTTTCTTCGCTGTCGGTGAAGCGGATCCACTCATGAGCTGTCAGCTCGTCAGCATGGCACTTGTTATTGCTAAGCTCCAGAGATCTGTGATTGGTTGGATGACAGGCAGATGATTCTTCAATGTTTTCAACTACAAACAACACAAGTATCTACTATCTGATATTCTCTTGATCAATCTGCTTAGAGCTCAAGTTTTCTGTTCAACTCCAACTAGCCAACAAATACAATGGGCATTTAGGAAAACTAAAAACTAACACAAAGTAGATACCTAGCTTTAGGCTAGCAGGTAGCTTTAGGCTACCTGCTACAAAGTCATGAACCATGTACTTTATAAAATTTAATTGCGTAGCTGACAGTTTCGTATCATCAATGTCTGGACTGTTTTGTCATGTCATCACTGCTGTTTTTTTTTTGTCACCACTCTCAAGTTGTTGTATTTGGCACTGTTGGTCAACAAGAATCATTATGTTAAGTGCTTTTGGACTTCCTAGTGTACTCCAAAGGCGCTAAAACATCTAAAACATATGTTGCTTAGTGACAGATATATGTTTCTGAGTGACAAATATCTGCCACTCAGAAACAAATATCTGTCATTCTGTGACAGACATCTGTCGATGCGTGAAAAATGTCTGTCTCTTAGTGACAGATACCTTTCTCAAGGTAATAGATATTTGTTGCTTAGTGATGGATATCTGTTGAATAACAGATAATTCTTTCAATGTGGCACGCAATAAGCATTCATTAAGTTCTATGTACCCATGAATTTGGAGTTGTCATCTCTATGTAGATATCAAAGCTGTCTATGTGGTTAACTCTGTGATTACTTTACTGATTGAAAGATGATCTGGGCGTAGAATGTTTTACCCTTCATCGTACACATTCAAAGCAGGTGAGTGTACCCTTAGTGAATAAGTATGAGTGAGTAAATCATCAAAAACCAAGTATCATTTTTGCTTAGCTTACTACAAGCAGAGGTTGTGGCGTTTCAAGTGCGTTATTGCATTTGTGGTTTTGTCTGGACACGCCTGAAAAATATGCTCAGTTGTAGGGAGCGATTTAAAGTTGCATGTCAATCCTGTCGCAACCAGTGCCCACCACCAGTGCCCACCACCAGTGCCCACCACCAGTGCCCACCACCAGTGCCCACCACCAGTGCCCACCACCAGTGCCCACCACCAGTGCCCACCACCAGTGCCCACCACCAGTGCCCACCACCAGTGCCCACCACCAGTTTTCTGGAGTTGAACTCCAACCAGTTGATTGCAGGTCAAGCGATTTAGACTACTAGATCAACTCATAGCTGCTCTCTTAGTTAGTGTTTGAGGCAGTTTTGAAAGATGATGTTTATGTCATCATTCGCTATATGCACTATTGTTTAATGCATGCGCTCTCTGCCATTTGGTCAAAAATGCTGCAGGTTCAAGAATATTCTTAAGAAATTTTTTTCTTTTTCATCAACAGTAAAATAAAATTATAGGAATGGCGGTCTAAATGTTTCCGGTAACATTTCATTATGCATAGTTAGCCAATGAGATGTGGGCCAGTAGCATTAGCCAATAGGATGTGAGCGATGCAGAAGCACTCTGAACAATCACCAGCAAGCTAGACCTGGTATTGATGCTATCTAAATCATGTTTGAGGTGCATTGATACGTCTCGCATCATTGCCAAAGTTTAGCCTGTGCACCTTAGGTCTAACCCAATGGTATGATAATTGAATGAAATGCTCTCTATAAAATCTACATTACCGACTAATTGGCTAAGAGTTGAAAATGATAACAACCAACAATAGTCACACGTTTAGTGCCTGGGCGTCTATAGAGTCATTAGCCGAGACTATAAACTATGTAACAAAGTAATGAAAATATCATTAATGGGCTCGTTACATTTTGGGGCCCCCCCCCCCCCCCCCCGTACATTCATCTATATCCTTACAAGGTTTCAGATGTATGAAATAGGCTTGTTATGGGAAGAAAATATTGCATAAAAATTGGCCAATTTGTTCTGAACGCATACTTGGCTAAGTTCAGCTATGGAAATGTAGGTTCAATAAAAATGTTGTGTGATATGAATTATTTTCCCTTGTCTTGTGTGCGGTGCTTCTTGGCCATCAACAACGAATTAAAATATTGCAGAAGTCTATTTGTACCACAAAAAGTTTCATCCTATCTCACCTTTAACTCATGTAAAATTCATGCAGCTGCCTATTCATACTGCAAATATATATATATATATGTCTCATTTTATGCTGCAACTTACATATACTGCCAGATAAGTACCACTATCTGTGCTCCCACTTACACACGCTGTCCACTTACACACGCTGTCCACGTACACACGCTGCCAGATACTGCTGTTTTATCATCACTTTGTGACTAGAAACACATTTAGCACATCATGGCAACCATGCAGGTTAGCTGATTCTAGAATGTTCTTGAAGTTGCTTACTTTTCTTACAAGGCCTAACAAGCAAACTAGACATACGCTAAATGCCTTTTGTTTAACAATAACTACATACAAAAAATTAAGATTAAATTTTTTTGTAAAAACCTTTTGATGATTTTTGAATACTTTAAGTGTGCCTATACAATAGTAAATCTATTACAGTGTGAGTGCTCACCTTTTACACCGCACACTTTTTCTAAAGACTTTGCAGCAGACGTAGTTTCAGCTGTTGTTGTTACATGATCTTTTGCAGTAGGCGTAGTGGTGGCTAGTACAGTTGCATTATCAGTTGCATTAGTGCTAGCAGCAGTAGAAACGACCTCACTTGTACCCACTGTCTCATTGGAAGATGCTGAGGTTACAACTTCAGTTGTGGTAGCAGTATTAGCACTAGCAGTAGCAGTGGTAGATGTGGTAATAGTAGTAGTCGTAGCTTCGGGTTTGGTAGTCGTTGTACTGGCTGCTTGATTGGCTGTAGTGCTAACGCTGACTTGAGGTTGTGATGAGGCAGCAGTAACAGAAGGGATCACCTCAGATGTGCTTTGACCTGGTTGTACTGAGCTCACGGTAACGCTGAGAGCTGCAAAAACAAACATAGTCACCTATTCCATTCCGTCACCTCGAATACAATTTCTAACTCATGGAGTTGAATATTACGATTCCCATGCCGAAACTAATAAAAACTTTTAATTTGCTATTCCAGCCATCTTTCACCTTTTCAACACTGAAGATAAAAATAATACACAAAAAATATTCAGTGCTGCAGTTTGTAAGAGCTCCATTTGCTGAGTTAGAAACAGATAGCTGTTAGAACCATTAGCTATTTGCTGAGATCATTAGGAATGCCAATAAAGCGCAGCGAATTCCTTTGTGCACAATTATTTTTTAATAGTAGATCATGGTTGACTGGTGCAAGTGTTAGAATGCGTCCACACAGCCCAAAGTTGGGAGTTCAAAACATGTATGGTGCAATCTTTTTCCGTGGCGTCGGAAGAGTGTACACGGCTTTTATTATAGTACAGAAGACTACTAGCTCGGTAGCCTAGTGTGTTGTGAGAGAGATCAGCAGGTGTAGTAATTATACATACAGTTATTCGCAAGCATTCTTAGCAGGGTGGTTTAGTCTAGTGTTGTGCCGGTGTCTAATTTAGTGCCGGATCGGATATCCTTGCACTTTTTTATCGGTTTTCCCGGTATTGGTATCCTCGGTATTTACTATGTTTGGTATCCTTTGCCAACTAAGAATGTTCAGTATTGTCGGTACTGTCGTTCGGTATATGGTTTTCAGTGTGGGTTTAAACTTTAAATGGTTTAAACTTTAAACCATAACTGTTTCGAACAACTTTTATCGTTGTGCAAAAAGTAGCCTGTGCAAAAAACATTCTTTAGTCAGCAGTATATCGTTACGGCAAGGAGACTCCTTGTTTTAGCAAGCCGAAAAAGAAAAGAAAGATGGAAATATAAGTTTCATGATAGCTGTTTTTAATGTTTATTCTATTAAAAAATATAGTTATTGATACAATCGTTATGTATAATAGAGAACAGATAGATAATGGCAAGGGGCTCTGTTTGTTAAATATACTGAAACAGTTTACAGAAATCTTACTATCACATATTGTAATCAGGTAATGTAATCACATAATTATACGCAGTCCAATGAGAGTCCAGTCCCATTAGAGTCTTTATACATCCTCCCATCTTCGGAGAACTCCCAAACCTTCGAGACTGGTGGCATTATCAATGTAACGTAATATAATAGTAGATACGGTAAGCGTGGAAATTTTCGTTGAATTTGTTCGCCAATGCGCGCTGAGATTAGCATGTTCGTCAAAGAAGCGTTTTAAAAATCTATCCGGATATCCGTATAACCATTTACCGATAGGCTTTTATGGATAAATACCGATCATATCAAACAGGCCGCGGATAACTAGCTGTCACCACAAACGATTGGTTTCCTCGGATACCGAGAATCCCTCAGTATCGGTAAGAGCGGATAACCAAATACCGGCCCAACACTAGTTTAGTCTTAGTCTTCAATGCTGAAAGTCCTGAGTTCGAATCCTGAATGAAGTGATCTTTTTAAAATTTGTCAGCCATTGCTTTAATGGGTGGATAGACATGGCTCGTATTATAATAAAGATTATAGCAACTAATGTTAAAAAAATTATTTTGGAACTGCTTCGATGGAAAATTGTCGCGGTTTACGTCACTCATTGATACTTTGGGGCATAGACCTATCAACTATACGTACAGTGTAGACCTATTAAGTATAGTTAATAGGTCTATGTTTTAGGGTTACACAAGGGAAGGAGGTGTTTTAGTCACCGGATTGCTCACCAGATATTCAATAGAAGTTTACATTGATAGAATGATGGTAATGCTGATCGAGGTAGTCTTTAGATTTGCTCCCTCTTGATCCATCTCCTTTACTTTAAAAAGCCTCTATCTGGTGAGCAAACTAGTATTTACCGCAGCCAGGTAAAGATGACAAGCTTTCGGAGTTGTCACCTCTCAAATAGTAAAACTCGCGGTTGTACGTAGACATCAAAATTAACTCTGTGTTTCGAATGTTTTGAGTTGTCAGCTTTCAAAACATTTCTTCATTTCTCTTTACATAGATTGAGAAGCAAAAAAAGAGTGTTAAATACTTGGGGTAGAATATTTTCATTTCCGTACACAGCGGCGAGACAACTCCTCCGCACAAATAGTGTTAAGCACAGTTTGGTTTTTTTTACCTATCTGTTGACAGCTGGACCAAACCAGAAACAAATCTGTAGCATTATTTAGATGTTGTTTGGTTTTCTTTAGCAACCTCAACAACTTCTTTGTGATGTTGGTGGCTATGCTGGGTTGTGCCACTCACACTGGGTGGTCTTTCGAGTGTGTTAAGGCCACCCTAGTTTAAGCATAGCTATCTACACGTATTAGCTAAGCTAGTAGCATCCAGAAACTGTCTGATGCCGATGTCATTGCTGTAACTGCTAAATGGTTGAGGTATTCCTTCCCTTCCCCCTCCTCTTAGCAACTGATCATTTAAAAGCTATATGAGTCACTGCTGACAAAAACTTGAAATGTTTATTTAGTGGGTAAAGGTTTGTTATACCTCCATCTTGCTATCAAAATAACTAGAACCCCCTTTTAATTTATGCTCAAAAAAGAGTTATTTTGAAATTCTTTGAAATTTGACATCATTATTTGAGAGTTGTTTAAAGCCATCCTAAAATTTACAATGTAATCAAATTTCCCCGAGGGAAAACTTGATTACAAGGAAATGAGAAATTAGGACTGTATGAGTTTTTTGCTTTCCTGGTTCCGCATAAAAACGTAACAAGAGGAAATTGTGGATATTTATACAAGAGACATATATTATATATGATGCAATATACATGTCTCTTGTTTCTGCCAAGCAGAAGATCAAAGTCAACCAGAAAGGAAGATTGGAATGCTGACAAACACATGATGACCTACTAGAAACTAGCAACTAGCCCAGCAAACAAGCATACATGGTTCCAGGAGAAGTCATAATGGGTTTACTTGTTGTTCTAGGTTTGACTTCTCAAAATCAAAAATGCTACACAATTTTTTTACATCTAGGTTTGTGTATTTTTGTTTCACAGTTTTTAATGAAAGGTTGTTTGAATATTCAAAAATTATTTTAACTTTAATTTCCTGCAGGCGCACTTCAACCACAGGTAACATATCTTGGTTGATAAATTGGTTTGGGGAGGGTCAGATTTCTGTCACTATCAGTGGATTTCTCAAAAATTGAACCACAATTAATTATTTGACAGTCAGGCTCATTATGAGGCTAAGCTATCACTGCTCCATTCCAAAGAAAAGTTAATTATTCTTAAATCAATTACTGGCAGCCCATTGAACTCGCCTATAGCCGTAGTGTTACGTTCTACATTTGACACAAAAAACTCTTTAACAGCCTAAAGAAAGGCCTAAAAGGCTTGCGCACATACAATAAACTGAACAACTCATAGCTTAATTTAGACCAATTAAGTATGACAAATCAAAACTCTGGAAAACTGTTATACCACTCGCTTAAAAACCAAAATATCACCCATTTTGAAACCAAAAATACCCCCCACTTTGAAACCAGTATGCTAGCCACTTGACAAAATTTTCAGATTATAATGGCATATACATAAGACGATTAAACTATCAGTGATAAATTGGGAACACTACATTTTAGTGGCCAAAATTTTAACAAAGTTTTAGTCAAAGTCTTCAACACTAAATAAATAATATTTAGCATCAACTCTACTAATTCGAAACTATTTTTGCTATAATAAGAGCCATATCTGTCTATCCATCTGTGGTTTGTCCAACGCCACGGTTGTAAATTGAAAAAAAGATGTCATCTACTAGATGACCTACTAGGAACTAGCAAATAGCCCAGCAAACAAGCGAAGAGGATTCGAACTCACTACAGCGAGCTTCACAATCCAGCATGCCACCACCTGCACCAACCTTCCCACCACCTGTACTAACCTTCCCTTCCACCTAACCATCTAAACAACCTTTACCTTCTATATGGAGTAATTTTGCACCTACTTATTCTCTGTGCTTTGTTGGCACACCTGTTGATCTCTCACTCCACACTAGATTTCTGGGTACTATTATTTAATATAATAATGGCCATGTTCGTCCATCTGTCTCTCCGAAGCCACCCTTAGAGTTTTAGGAAATGAAATTGGGTTCACGAGCCCTGAACTCTCATACCCGGATTGGGCATCGACACACTGGCCACTTCACCACTTCCCCTCCTCATTTCAGCAATAATTATACCCATAGTTATTACACATGATGATCTCTCACAGATTTGGGATTCTCACAAACTGCCAGCATGCTAGTCTACATGTATAAATCATAATGTTTGGTATCTGTCCAGCTATAACTGGTTACAATCTAGCAATGAAAAACCGCTTCGCACAAGATTTTATCTCAGAACTTCCCGTTCACAAGGCGAGTCGCTAACCCAATAGGCTATATGAGATGCAATAGATTCACTGGACAATGTGAGTCACTAGGTAAGTTAAAATACTGCATAGAACTCTGCGCAACATCTTAGCGCAACGTCACTAAAGCTTGCTCTCATGGCTTTTATTAAGTTTAACAATACAGATACTAGCTTACTCAAATTAGCCATTAGCAGCTATATTGTCTGCCATTGTTTATAAGCTGTCTTTTAATACGCCTACAATGCCGGGCATTCAGCTGGTATTTAATAAAAGAGTTATCAAATAGAAAAAGCCAAAGTAGAGACTTTTTCCTCAACTCCTTAACCATTATCAATAGATGGTCGAAGTGCTGATGCAAGCGTGTTATTTCTTAATTTACTGAGTGGTTAATTGAAGTAAGTACACATATAATATATATTGACTCACAAGTAGAGCTTGTTTGTGCAAGAGTGCCTGTCGCCATAACGTTGCCATTTGTAGTGGACGGTGTTGCAGAGGTGGAGCCGCCTGATCTCACTAAAATGAGCCAAGTCAATAATTGAATGTGATATACATCAGTTCAAAGCAAATTTTCTAGAAATAGTATGTAGGAGGCATAGAAAAGAAGAAATAATTGATCATAGGTCGTGCATACCTTTTACAGGTTTCAAAATCTTGTTTAAACTTTGCCTAGAATATTAGTATTTATACTTCCATGCATATGGCAAACATTGTTACCTATTCCTTGATATCAACATACTATATCCACCATGCATATGGCAAACATTGTTACCTATTCCTTGATATCAGCATACTATATCCTTCCATGCATATGGCAAACATTGTTACCTATTCCTTGATATCAACATACTATATCCACCATGCATATGGCAAACATTGTTACCTATTCCTTGATATCAACATACTATATCCACCATGCATATGGCAAACATTGTTACCTATTCCTTGATATCAACATACTATATCCACCATGCATATGGCAAACATTGTTACCTATTCCTTGATATCAACATACTATATCCACCATGCATATGGCAAACATTGTTACCTATTCCTTGATATCAACATACTATATCCACCATGCATATGGCAAACATTGTTACCTATTCCTTGATATCAACATACTATATCCTTCCATGCATATGGCAAACATTGTTACCTATTCCTTGATATCAACATACTATATCCACCATGCATATGGCAAACATTGTTACCTATTCCTTGATATCAACATACTATATCCACCATGCATATGGCAAACATTGTTACCTATTCCTTGATATCAACATACTATATCCACCATGCATATGGCAAACATTGTTACCTATTCCTTGATATCAACATACTATATCCTTCCATGCATATGGCAAACATTGTTACCTATTCCTTGATATCAACATACTATATCCACCATGCATATGGCAAACATTGTTACCTATTCCTTGATATCAACATACTATATCCACCATGCATATGGCAAACATTGTTACCTATTCCTTGATATCAACATACTATATCCACCATGCATATGGCAAACATTGTTACCTATTCCTTGATATCAACATACTATATCCTTCCATGCATATGGCAAACATTGTTACCTATTCCTTGATATCAACATACTATATCCACCATGCATATGGCAAACATTGTTACCTATTCCTTGATATCAACATACTATATCCACCATGCATATGGCAAACATTGTTACCTATTCCTTGATATCAACATACTATATCCACCATGCATATGGCAAACATTGTTACCTATTCCTTGATATCAACATACTATATCCTTCCATGCATATGGCAAACATTGTTACCTATTCCTTGATATCAACATACTATATCCACCATGCATATGGCAAACATTGTTACCTATTCCTTGATATCAACATACTATATCCACCATGCATATGGCAAACATTGTTACCTATTCCTTGATATCAACATACTATATCCACCATGCATATGGCAAACATTGTTACCTATTCCTTGATATCAACATACTATATCCTTCCATGCATATGGCAAACATTGTTACCTATTCCTTGATATCAACATACTATATCCACCATGCATATGGCAAACATTGTTACCTATTCCTTGATACCAACATACTACATCCACTATTGTGTATTTAAGTTTATGAACTTTCTGTTACTTCAACCTACAATTCACTATCCTAACTCCTCCACAATACTATTATATTACCAACTTTTAAACACATCTGTTCAGCTCACTCAATAATTCCTGATTTCTGCCATTTTATTTTTGTTTTGTCATGTAATGAAAAACTTCATTTTGTGGATGATGACTGATACTAATGTTAAGTTATACATTTATGCATACACACCTTTAAAATTTCCTACTAATAATAATATTCCCACGACCAAACGAGCGGAGCGAAGTGTGGGAGTTTTTATGATAAATGCATGTGCACACAACTTACGAAAATTATTCATCAACAATGAGACGAACCCTCGTCAAGAAATTTCATCAACAAATTTAAGCATCGTTATGTAAAGTCGTTAAAGTATAATAACGATACAAAACACATTTAAACCTATTTAAATATGTTACCAAGTCTTTGTAAACCGTCGGTATTATCTTAAAACTTACCCATCTGATCAGATTATGCACAAATAGACAGATTAATTTCAACGAAAATCGCCACAAAACACTTGAAAAGCTTGGTTTAATAAAAGTTAAGACCGGAAATTGAAAAGCCGAGCGACAGAGAATAGAACGAATAAGTCGTGCGCATTTCACGGAAAAATAATGTGCACATTTCACCAGTCTATAGCATTGTCGAATTGCCGAAGGTTTCTGTAATTAACGTAGGAGTATTGAAATCATTTCATGAAAGTTTCGTTTTTGCCGATTTCAAAGTAACTGACATTTTAGACACTCTTGAGTGCTTTGGTATTCTAACTGATGTCCAACGCAGTGTAAGTAAAGGAAATGACGATGATTTTTTTCTAACGATCCTTATGAGGTTATTACAATATTTAATTATAAGTTTGGATGACTACAGAACAATGACTACGTAGTACAGATTTTATAAAAATCTATATAAATATCACAACTTCTTGATATTGCTAGCTATGACGTTTTGAAATGTAAACAAAATTGTGCATTGGTTTTATATTATTACTATATTAATAATATTTGTTATTCTAATAATATCAGTGCATTTTACTTCTAATATTGGCCAATATTGCATTTCTTTTTTTGCAGGAGGAGAGATATAAACATATAATCTTTTCCTTTCATTATTGCTATTTGTTGTATATAATAACACCCAGTACATTACAGCTACCATTGCAGTTATCCTATTTGACTGCTAATATTGCATTTCTCAACCATCAGTACCCTTTCTTTTTTCCAATATCACTTTGGTCATGGGCTGTATGACAGTGGAATTTCTAGTTTTATTGTTTTGCCACCTCTTCTTTTGTTAGTGATAGATTACTAAGTATGACCTAGAACAATCCCAGAGACACAGAGATAGGCTTTTATAATACAGTGGTGATACAAATTATGGAACCGCCTCTAATTTTCGTTACATAGCAATGGATTTTGAGTTGTGTTTGTTTTTATACAATCAAAATTTTACATAACTGTACAAAATTATATATCATTTGAATCATCACAATGTTGGCTTTTTGATAAATTTAGATTAAAACCACATCGTATTTTCTATAAAAATATTATTAGAGGATTACTGAAAACTGTCAGAGAGTTACTATACAGTTGTCATTTATATTAAATAGTGTCTGACCAAAAGTCGTAAAATAACATATTTCTTTTCTTTGAAATGGCTTTTATTGGGAATTAACTTAAAGACAAGGTATAGTAGCTTTGAAAAGAGCTGTTTTGTTCCTGAAGTTGATCAATACTTGGTTGGCCAGCCTTTGTTGTCAATCACTGCTCGGCAGCGCCTGGGCATACTATCTGTCAGCGTCTGAAGCTCTTCAGGTGTAACTATTCTATGCCAGGCCAGGATTGCACAATAAGCTCCATCAATCTTCTTTTATTAGTTGGTTTGTATTTAGTTACAGGATTGCTTATAATTCTGCTCCACAAATTTTCCATTGGGTTAAGGTCTGGTGACTAAGAAGACCAAGTCAGAGTGTTAACGTTATTGTCAGCAAACCATGTTTTTACTCTTCTGGCTGTGTGGTATGGACCATTATCTTGCTGAAGCAGCCACTCTCTATCAAACAGACTTCTAGCAGATGGTATCATCACACTTTGTAGTACTCCACAATATTTTTCTGCATTCATCATACCATCAACAAAATCTAATCTACCAGGACCAGCAGCGGAGAAATAACCCCACACCATTACTGAGGTGGGATGCTTTATCATAGGTAAAATACATTCTGGTTTAAACTCTTCATCAGGTTTCCTTCTTACATATGGTAATTGTTGCCAGAGTGATTTTGCACAGTAAATGTGCCCTCATCGCTGAATAATACTGCCCCCCAGTCTTCTGGTGACCAATTCACATGATCTTTTGCCCATTGTAGACGAGTCTTTTTTGCCGAGACGATAACAAAGGTTTTCTACAAGCTTTACAGCCTCGTAAGCCATTATCTCTCAATGATTTGCAAACAGTTGATGGTGCTAATTTTGTACCTGTTGATTATTTTAACTCACTGGCTAGCAGAGGACTGGTTAGATGTCTATCAACCAAAGAAAGTCTCACTAGGCGTCTGGTCACTCGATCTATTGCTAGCTTTTTCCTTCCCCTACCAGCCCTTTCTTCAACTTGACCAGTTTCCTTCCATCTGCAGATTATTGTAAATGCACCTTTTTAGAGCAATTTACCTCCCTTGCAATTCCCCTCTGTGATTTCCTTTGCTGATGAAGGTGAATTATTGCAGCACGCCTTTCTTTCGTGAGATGTTGAGGCATGATGATGAAGTTATTAGAATGAATTTACTGAGAGCAGAAGGACTTTTCAATACTACTTGGGTTACGTTGCATAATGCACAACGTCTCACTCAATGCAATTGTTGTCTTAGATGATTGTTAAACTGAGCAGACTAAAGAATTTGGAAATTCTAGACATCATTCACTAGACTACTGTTTTTGAAAAAAGTGACTTGTTATGAGACACCCTGACTAGTTGCACTTTTAACTGCACTAGCGATGGTATTATGTTTGGATGCAGAAAAAAATAAAACAATGGGACAGCTGATAAAATTCCCTTTCTAATGATATATAACTTTTCATATCTGGACTGAATATAACTAATATGAGAGCCATTACAGCGTATTATTTACTAAAACTCAAAGGCGGTTCCATAATTTGTATCACCACTGTATCTGACAGTAACGCTATCTAGCAATTACCAAGTTTCCATCTCGCTATAGCATAGCGACACACCCCCATATGGCGCAGTAACGCCATCCTAAAAGCAGCCGTGTCGCTCTCAATTTGTCATGGATGCGAAACGCCTGTGTGATGCGCTATCTTTGTGCCATGGAAACGGGCTTATCGACCAACGGCATCGCACTTGTGCATGCGCATCGGTCTTGCATACAACCTTGACATAAGGCATTACACAACTATCTCTCTACTATAGCACTCTATGAAAACATGTTCGGCTGGGCGGCCACCCAGGTGTGGCTACACTATCGCTGTATGGAAATGTAGTAGATTTGTTCATCTTTAACGAACGCGGACATTGGAATTTGAGTTATGGATCTGTGATTTCTGCTGATCCACCCATTCACTTGTTTATTTATTCCCCAGATGTCTCGTCCTAGAGCATTGCCCCACCCTGACAGCTGTTATATCATCGAACTGGTCTAGTTGCCTTTAGCATCATAGCTTAAGATAAGACACAAAGTTGTTAGTTGCGGGGCGGAATGATGCACTACCATAGCCTTTGGCCAGCAACTCCCATGTCTGTAGCGAGATTAACAACCTCATTAAAGATTCTGCTGGGCAATTTTAGAAAGTCTGCAATGTATTGACAGTTCATCACCGCCTGAGTTCATTAACCTTGGTTTGCTCGCAGCCATGTTCTGCTACATGATTTAGAGCATAGGACACTATATATAGTACATCGAGCGAATGATGCAGATTTGGAGTTACGTGCACATTGTGTTATCGTTTGATAAGTGTTTTAATAGACATTTGCATGATGAAGATTAACGCAGGCTCTTTGTTAAAAAAAACAAGGAATTTTACAGGGAAAGTCATAGCGTCACATTTACTTTTCTTCAAATTGAAATAAGGAATCATTAAAGCATAGAAAATGTTTAAAATGGAATAGCTCGTCTGGCATTTTTCATTCCGTGTTGTCTCCATCTTTCGCAAGCATGAAACACTTGATAACAATTTTCCTGTAACACTCACTTAAATGTACCGGTAAATTTACTCACTTCTCTTAACATTTTTTGCCCTTTTATTTTGCAGCAGACACAAATTTGCAGATAAACTGCGCTGTGGAAACGTAGTGGATGTAGAGGAGGCAATAAAAATCCTAAATGTGATGATTGGGATTTATGATATAAAGGCCAATGTAAAAACTCTGGTGGTTGCAGAATTATTCTACACCTAGGACGCTCAGAGCTAAATTAGTTGTCACAAATACCAAAGAGAGTTTTATTAACTGCTTACAATATCAGAGAGAATAGTGGAAAACAAGAGATTTAAGAACTACCTGTTGGTGGCATTCAACAGTATTAGTCTGAGTATCACTGAAATCTTGCCTTAAAATTCAAACAAATACTAGTTCTAAAATAAGAAATTTATTTGTCAAAAACTGGTGTTTAAAATATTTTATAGAAAATAGTAAATAATTAATAAAATTAATGAAAGAATAAAATAATAATAGAAAAATACAAGTAAGTTAATTTAAATTATATACAGTGTAAGTTAGAGTAAGTTATACAAATCAGTCTAACCCTAAACCCACGCATTGCCAAGTCTATTCCTCTCACATATCATTAAGGTCAGACAGTAATAAAAACCTCTTTTTACTGATTATTACCTTATTAATATAGTTTTAACGTATAATTTAGGTTTTTGCATTTATATTTTTTACATGAACTTATACAATACATTTATTTTATTGCTATAAGTATTTACATAAAATATTTATTGTAGCTGTGTAGTATTCTGACATTAATTACACAGAATATAATAATAATACGAAATTCTATGCATACTTACTAAATATCTGCTGCGACATAATAAAGGAAGCACCTGAGCCAATTTATTTCTTATGTCGAGATTTGACCATGCTAGAGTTTCTTTCAGTGTCTGCGGGATTTTTTGCTTGGCAAGTTTTTGCCTTCAGTATTTAAGAACATGAGAGATGATTATAAGTTTATAACCTTTCATCTGGTTTCCTTAGAGTTCACATGTGGGTTACTATGCTTTTTTTATTTGCATCCAATATACAAAAGAAGGCTATTATTGTATTCATAGTTGACAAAAAGCTTTTTCATAGACAGGAAGTGAATTCCGAGACCTTTAATCATGATCAATGTTTAGTTGGTTTTAATCATTGCTTGCTGAGCTAGGCTGGTAGGTCCTGAGCTAGGCTGGTAGGTCCCGAGCTAGGCTGGTAGGTCTAGGTAATGCCATATTTATTTTTGGAGGTAATATTTGACTACATAGCCATAATGACGTTGTTTTGTAATTGGCAATGTATCATGTTACAGATCATGCACAAATGTGATGAATGATTCTATTCATTTCATGAGTATACAACTCCTGATTAAAATCAAGTTGCCAGTCTTGTAACCATTTTCCATAGACCTTGTCGCTGTTTCTTACTTAACAATCAAAAGATTATTTATAATAGACTCTATTAACTGACAATCACTTCACTTCCGCTGTGCGCATTATGCAGATGCGGAGTTGTGCACACGTTCAGTTATTGCGCGATCGGCATTTCAGTGGACATTCGCGTGTTGCTCAGTAACATTAGAGCATTGTTAGTTAGAAAATTTACTATTTCTACGCCAGAGGTCAGTAGCAGCGGGTTTGGAACTGCTCTAGTTACAATAATAATAACTGATGTATGAAAGATGTTTAAAAAGGAATAGCTTACACGACATTTTATTGGTCACCATTCGCAAGTGCCATTTCCATCTTTCGCAAACATAAAACATTCGATAAAAAATTATAACTATTAACGAAATTTGCTTGACTTGCAGATTTTTGTCGTTCCCATGTTATAAATGACACAAACTTTCAGATCAACTATGCCAAGGAAACAGAGTAAATAAAACTTGTCTGTCGGAGCTGCGGGCGTATGCTGTCGACCTGTCATACATAGACCCGGTATCACCTGACTCCTCATACTACTAAAATAATTCCTTTGTTTTCACACATAATCATCTCTCTCGTAGATAATTTATGACAGATGCAGGTAGTAGCGTTGGCATACTTGTACAATGACTTGTTGTATCCTAAAAGAGGCTGTTTCACAAATTAATGAGCTTACGCTTTGCTTCTAAATGTGTCGCATACCTAGCTAGAGATACAGAAAAAAGGGGGTTGATGGAGAGTTCGACTTGCTTTTATGGAGGCAAGCTAACAATCCTGAGTGGGAGCAAAACTAGGAATGTAATAACGGTAAAGATTATGTTTTCTTTAGGCGACCTTTACTTGACCTTCAACACTGTTGATGATACAACTGCCGTTTACTATGTGCCGCTATGATATAGAGTTTCCCTAGCGGTATACGTGTCGAGGGTCTTTTTATCATTGGAATGTGACATTCATACCTCTAACAAGCCTCCTGACCTACATATCTCATGTGAGAATTGACCTATACATCTGTGTGCAGCATCTGGAGGGCTCAGAAAGTTACACTATTTATTTACAGAGAGGTGTGGCCACCACTGTGTGTGTCCATGTAAATACTGTGTGTGTCCATTTGATGCTCTTTAGGCATATTTATACTACAGTGCGTTGTGATGTAGAATCTCCATCTGTGGCTGGTGGTGAGATGGTTTCTAAACCCTTTCTCTGCCATTCATGTACAAAATTAGCTATCAGCCTACTGCCAGCCATTTTATCGAAAATTGGCAATTTTGCTTCATGATATGTATACAATAATTTTTAACTTCAAACTCTATCTGGAACATTTTTGTTATATATTTTATTTAGCAAACATGTTAATAAACACTGCTATGCAAAAAAATATATGTATGTATACTTTGTGCATTGATAAAGCTACGTGAAGCTACGTGAAGCTACGTGAAGCTACGTGAAGCTACGTGAAGCTACGTGAAGCTACGTGAAGCTACGTGAAGCTACGTGAAGCTACGTGAAGCTACGTGAAGCTACGTGAAGCTACGTGAAGCTACGTGAAGCTACGTGAAGCTACGTGAAGCTACGTGAAGCTACGTGAAGCTACGTGAAGCTACGTGAAGCTACGTGAAGCTACGTGAAGCTACGTGAAGCTACGTGAAGCTACGTGAAGCTACGTGAAGCTACGTGAAGCTACGTGAAGCTACGTGAAGCTACGTGAAGCTACGTGAAGCTACGTGAAGCTACGTGAAGCTACGTGAAGCTACGTGAAGCTACGTGAAGCTACGTGAAGCTACGTGAAGCTACGTGAAGCTACGTGAAGCTACGTGAAGCTACGTGAAGCTACGTGAAGCTACGTGAAGCTACGTGAAGCTACGTGAAGCTACGTGAAGCTACGTGAAGCTACGTGAAGCTACGTGAAGCTACGTGAAGCTACGTGAAGCTACGTGAAGCTACGTGAAGCTACGTGAAGCTACGTGAAGCTACGTGAAGCTACGTGAAGCTACGTGAAGCTACGTGAAGCTACGTGAAGCTACGTGAAGCTACGTGAAGCTACGTGAAGCTACGTGAAGCTACGTGAAGCTACGTGAAGCTACGTGAAGCTACGTGAAGCTACGTGAAGCTACGTGAAGCTACGTGAAGCTACGTGAAGCTACGTGAAGCTACGTGAAGCTACGTGAAGCTACGTGAAGCTACGTGAAGCTACGTGAAGCTACGTGAAGCTACGTGAAGCTACGTGAAGCTACGTGAAGCTACGTGAAGCTACGTGAAGCTACGTGAAGCTACGTGAAGCTACGTGAAGCTACGTGAAGTTACGTGAAGCTACGTGAAGCTACGTGAAGCTACGTGAAGCTACGTGAAGCTACGTGAAGCTACGTGAAGCTACGTGAAGCTACGTGAAGCTACGTGAAGTTAAAACGATCCTCTACAATGTCCTTAACTTTTACAAAACTAATACTTTCATCACCATAAGAGTCAGTGCTGCCATTTTAATTATCTGTGTAATCATTAAAATTTGAATCTGAATTGGCTATAATGTCATCAACATCAGTAATTCGTTATTTTCTAACTCAGGAGGTACTTACGAAAGCCATAATAACACTGAATAGCTCGAATGTAAAAAAAATGTTCGTTTTTAAGTTGGAAATTCCCAAACAAAGATTTAAAATTGTTTCGTTAATTTCAACTAATTTTATAAAGAAATCTTCAGACATCACTGTCAATACTATAAAAGTCCTAAAGACCGTTGGTTAAGTTGTCAACGACTAACAAAATTAAGCTACCATGCAATTGAGTTGCTGGGAAATTTGTAAAAATTCGCATACGGCAGTCGACCATAGGCAGTAAAAGGGTTAAAGATTATTGTAATCGCTGGTCAGTTTTTGATAAGTTACAGTTAATGATTAATGTTAGCTATCGACATCGTGGTATTGCTTATATCTCTCTATATTGCCATGGGGCAGTTAATATACAAGGCTGTGTCATCTGCAGGATGCAAACGACTAAAACCCAAGTCAAGGGAGTTTTTTTACTTGCATATTTTAGTTTAATATTTCATGCTTGTGAAAGATGTAAATTTCACTATCGAATGATGTGCAAGAAAATGTTGCACAAGCTATTCCACTTTAAACATTTTTCATACTTCCGTCATTTTTATTTCGAAAGCGTGTTGTAAGTGAGACATGAGTGCGCCGCTATTACTTCTGGCGTAGAATTCCTTACCTTTTTTAACAAAGCACTTGCAGCAATCCACAACATTCGAATGTCCATTGAAATACTTATCGCACTGTAACTCAACGTGCGCACAATTCCAAATCGGCATCCCTCAAACAATGGAAACATTGAGCATGTTTTTTAGAAACGATTTGTTTTTTTGCTGCAGCAAGTAGGTTGGACTTGATGTTTACATCAATGTTTGTTTTACCAGATAGCATTGATATTCCACAGATCATTATGTGAATTTTATAGCACAATAAATACATTTCTTATGACAGTTTAAACAATCGCGCTTACCTTGTCCAATAAAACCCAGCCAGCAGTTGATGCTTTTTTGTGAACAATTTTGTAGAAAGGTAGTTTGAACAAATTCCATCAACAGTATCGATGAAATGTTGTAAACACACGCATGCAATATCGCATGCTATATCGCGCGCAATATTGCATGCAAGATCGCATGCAATATCGTGTATTAACTAAAATATATTAACTATGATCCTTTGAACTGAGCACCTGTTGTAGGTTGTCATTTTAGCTAAAACAATGAATTTTGTAAAATCATCTTCTAGGTCTAGTCAGCTGCATATGCTATCAAACTTGTCTCTTCGTGTCAAATTTGGCAGTAGACCACAATCTGGGTAGCTGTTTTCAACATATGGTTATTTAGTAAATTGACCTATGCTAGCTCATCAACCTATGTTACCTTTGCTTAGGTTGTCGCTGTCTATTATGAGGAGACAATATCCTCTGTATAACAGCAACAACCTATTGCTAAGTGACATTGCAACAACCCTAATCCTTACCAAGCAACACCCTTTCATTGCTGGGTGATCGTTTTATGGAGATACATAGATGTAACCAATGCTCTTTAGCTGTCAGCTGTTATGAAAATAATAAATAGATATGACTTCTATTATCACCAGTCAATACCACTTAAAGTAAATTAGACCTGAGGTCAAAAAATAAAATAAAAGTAAAATAAAACAAAGAATAGAAAAGTAAATAATGTGTACTGGAAAAAAAGCTTTTCTTACAACACGCTGTTTTATCATGTAAATAGGCAAGGTGTTGGTATTCGGTATAAAGCGTTGCGGTTTTTTTGAGGAAATAGGAATGTGATGGATGATCAGACAGATTGGAGATACAATATGAGTATTTTAGACAGCAAATATCAAAAACACTCAGATGATTATAGGATTCAGTTGGCAGCTTGTAAAGAACAAGATATTTGTTTAGAAAATTATACTTAAATACTATAATATATGATATACATATAAGTTAACTAGTAACTTGTGTGAGCAGATGTGCGGTGTTATCTTTAGAGCAAGTTGTAAGACGAATTTTAGCTAATCGATTATAAAAACAGTTTCCCTCATTGGAATAAAGTTTGATGAATAATCCAGAGAATTTGGAGCATCACATTGCGATTGCAACCCTCGCCTAACACACCTAACACGCCTAACACGCCTAACACGCTCTCAGTTCCTCTTATAACTCATTCGTCTAAACCTTACAAATATGAACTAGCCAGATAAATCCATTAGAGATGAACCTACGCAAAACTTGAGTAAATTTTATCAGAAAGTATCAATACTTTTCTATCTTTTGAAATTTTTTTTATGTCTGATGTGATCTGACTGCCAGGATGTTTCAAGATTGAAATCAACAAAACTCATTGCAGTTGACATGCTCAAAAGAGAAGTATGTGAAAATGATGTCACTAGTTGTTATTGATGCGATAGTTGATATCAGCAATCGTGGTCAAGTTGCAGCATTACGCGTCTCTATTTTGCCGGTCTCTTTGTAACTATAAATGTCATAATAGCACTTTCACTTGATCTGAGCGTTTGAACAATGATCAAATTTTATCATTTTCAACCTTGAAGCATCCTGGCAGCCAGATGACCTCAAACATTAAAAACAATCGCAAATGATAAAAACATCCCAATACTGTTGGATAATATCTACTAGAATTTTGTGCAAGCTCATCTTTAAGCCATTGTTATATAGAACGCTCATAAGGAGCGCAGAGAGAATCATGTTCTGCTTTGCTATTGCCACATGTCAACCATCTGGTTTTCACCGGAATGGCGAACTGCAAGTGGCATGTGAGAAAGGAAAGTTGTACATGCCAATTTCTTTAGATTGAAAGACAGATTTGTTGAATTCCCACAGTTAAGATATATTCATAACCATAATAACAAGAGCCGGTTTGCGACGTACGATAAAACGAGTGAAATGAAGGAAGTTGCATTATTACAATAAAAGACATGCTAAGATCTGCAATGTTTAACATTTACCATCAAAGTGCCTCTATGGCACCCTTACAGAGTACCTCTATGTAGTACCAACAAAATACTTCTATGGCATTGTCACTGAGCACCTCTATAGAATACCATCTATGTCATTCTTACAGAGTACCTCTATGGAGTACCAACAAAATACCTCTATAGCATTGTCACCGAGTACCTTTATAGAAAACCATCTACGTACCTCTATGGCATTCTTACTGAGTGGCTCACCCATTTTACACTTTCATAATTAGCTGCTTGAATCGAGATATACCAAAGATGGAGCCTAATGTCTGCTGAGCAGAGGCTATGCGTGTTTTTTAAGAGTATTGTTGCACAAACAAAGACTGTGTGATCTTGACTGCACATATCTGGATCCAGCAACAAGGGAACCTCTACGACTGGAGACATGCCCAGTTGCGGAGAGCAATTTAAGATTGGATGTTATTCCTGTCATCATCACCTTTTTGGGGAGTTGAACCCAACTTGTTGCTTGCAGGCCAGGTGTTCTAGACAACTAGGCAATGACTGTTCTCTTACATGCCATGTTTGGTAGCTTGTTATCACCAAATTTCTATAAACCGAGGCTATGTTTGCCATCACTTATTTATCCATAGACTGAGGTCATGTTTCCCCTCAGCCTTCATACATAAACTAAGGCTATGTTTGTCATCACCTATTATCTATACACTGTGGTCAGGTTTGTTATGAATGTTCACCAAGAACTCTCTTACACTAAAACTATATATAGAAGATTGACTATAGGAATCTCAATTGATCACAGCTGCTGGATTAGGACAGGAATGTAAACAACAAACCTTACATCCACAAACACACATTTGAAAAACAAGAGACAAATGCTCACTGCTGCGTTTTTAGAGAGTAATGCTGCCACTCTCAGTCTTTAGAGAGTAAAGCTGACACTAGTGTAGCAGCAATGATGGTCAATGATTGTTTTAAAAGGGAAAATAAAAATGCTGAATGTCTGAGAGATTTGACCATCATTAGGTTGGTTTGTTTACTTGAACACTCCCTTCACAAGATATGACTGCATGTGTGATTACAGACCTACTATTATTAGAATTCAAGGCATAAAGATTTGTTATATGGTGACCACAATGTGAAGTCATTCAGCGCAATTAGGTAGATCTTAGATTTGATCGATAAACAATTTTTAAGATTTTTCGAAAAATTTATTTTTTGAAAAACATAAATATTTTAAACAAAAAATACGTTTGTATGCAATGATATAAAAATGACTGCCATGAACAGGTAGATGTATCTAGTATCTCTTCATCCTAGTTAGGTTTGAAGTGACTACTAATACAGGAGGACATCACGCAGCTAAACATAAATAAAGACAGTACACACGTACCTGTGGACAGACTCAGGCAGAGGAGAAAGAACACTTTTAAAATTTGAAGCATTTCTAAATGTGATCTTTTTCGGCAGCCTTGATTCACCGTTTAAGTTGATGCATATGCCTGTGGAATGGCAGCCGCCTTGTGTCAGAGGTCCAATTTGATTGCTAGGCTGCCAGCGGGTGTGGCGCTTACTGTACAAGTGACTGACCAATAGGAGGAAAGCTATTTTCACAGCGTAATAATGCTGACAAATGATGACTGAAGAGATTGGGTCAAATCACCAGCTTCAGAATTGATTGGGTGAGAGGGCAATTAGTGCTAATAAACTCCTTGCCTGCTGTGGTAGTGTTTGTAAGGCGTTTGATGGCGTGTCTGAGAATTGGATGCTATGCATGTACCTGGAATGTACCCTATCTAAATATAACAGTAACAGCCTGTTTTACCCTTTTGCCACCTTCTTACTGAATTCATCTCCCGAGGCTACAAACTTCAATAGAATTGCAGAAGAATAACATGGTAAGACAACTCAACATAGAAGTAGAAGAAATGAAATAACGTTGCTCTTAAAATGATTCAATCCAACTTTTATATTTATTAACAAACACGCCGCATTACCATACTAATGCTATATAGATGTAGATAGGATGTACAGTTGTGCAAAGGCTGTTCAGTTGTACAAAAACTATGGCATTGTACAAATGATTTAAAGTTATACCAAGGATGTATTGTTGTCCAAATGATGTATAGTTTTACAAGAGATGTATAGTTGTACAAAAGGCTTATTATCTGTAATCTCATGATGATCAGCAACTCTTTTTAATACTGTAGGCTCGGAGAGTTTTACAAGCAATTAAAAATAAAAAAATTGAAAGAGAAACGACATAAAAAACTGGAACAGCTGTTATTCATGAATGAAAATACAGGAGTTTTTGCTATGTTTTTGACAGTGTTGTTCATCTAGAGAAATTATAAGCTCTCTTTAAAGCTACTAATATCAATAGTTTTTGTATCCCCAGCTGCAGATCGTTTAATAATGAGTAGATGATCGAGTGAGTCGCCTCCCCATTAGGGGAGGCGACTGTTATTTATATATATGTATATCTATATATAAATATATACATAAATATCAGTGTTGGTTGTTTGTAGTTTATGTGTTCAACGATAGCGAAAAAATTTAGGTACAAAAAATTGGCTTCTCATAAGATTTGAACTCCGATGGTATCTAATAGTGATTGTACCTAATAATCTAATATCTGATTTGATCTAAATAAATAATAATAATAAATAATCTATATATACATATATATAAATATAGACTACCAATATATATATATAAATCTCAATACTTGTGTGTATCTGTGTAGTTTGGTTTGTCCAGTTGTAACAAGTGAAATTTTAAAATGAGAAGCTCACTGCGTGCTGGACTTGAACTCACACAGGTTTCAGCTATGTAGTCCTTAGCATTCGATCCATCTTATCGTATACCTTATAATGTATACACTCGCTAAATGTGCATTTTGATTATTAACTAATACTATCTTTTGCATTCGTTATTTTTTGAAATTTTTAAAAGATAATCTTTTGCTATCATTACCTATTTTTTTAATTTGTAATTTTAAAATGTGCTGTTTCAATTTCAAATGTGCCATTACACTTATTTTTATGGTTTTTCGTAAGGTTCAATTGCTAAACTGGTAAAGGCTAATACTTTTCACACAGACAGTTGTATTGTCTCGAATAGGAACAGCCTCTACGTTCTTTTTCTGTTCAGTCAGACAAAGTACCAGACAAAGACAGTCTGATAACTCATTTTTACATTTGTACCAGTATCGAGAGGTACCAGTATCGTCGTATTCACAGTTTTGATGAATAGCTACTGCTGGAACAGTAACCTTTTTTATATACACACTTCTATGCACAAATTGTTATTATTAATTCAACATATTCAGGATTTTTATTTTGTTTTCTCAGCTCATATTAATTGTATCATTACCAAATCATCTTTTATTGTCATCGTAGCAAAACACACTTAATTGAGCTATTACTTGCTAATTATTTCACATTTACATTTAAACACTTTTAGATTTGTTTTATTTTGTTTCTTAATTTATGTGACATGCACACAAAAACTTTTCTCATGATATGAAGTTTAAAAGTTAGAATGGTAACTGTTGTTATATGTTAAATGCAAATAAATTTTCTCTGCAAAGACTTGTATTACTCAGGCAACGCCAGGCATTCAGGTAGTATATAATTATATAAATAAATATATGTATAGTTTATTTATTTAGTTATATATATAGACTATTTAAATTATATATACAATGTATATATACTGTGTATAATCTAAATAATACAAATATTTTTATATACATTTATATAAATAAGTATTTTTGTCTGATTACATAATAGACAAGGTTTTCTTTAAAAATTCAATTATTTTGTTTCACCTCTACATATTCTGCCCATTCAACATTTGGCAGTTGGAAGAAAAATTTTGCATTTGCTATAATTATTATAAAGATTTTTGGTTGCTTATAGCCTGAGTGTTACGCATGGCTTCAAAATCAAGAAATCGTAACTCTAAGAAGTATAAGCAAGGAATTCCGCAAGAGAAAACTACCAGGTCATTATTGGAATGCAAACAGGCCTGTTTTTACATAACCAGGATGTTTACTGGAGTTCAAAGCGATGACTTCAAGTGCACGGGCAAAGCGTATCATAAGGAAAAGCTATAAGATCATTGGCAGAATGTGAACTCTGAGCAGGTAACAAGAATTGTTACCTCAGACCTGCAGTAATTAGCACATTGACATGTACAGCATGTGCCCGGTGACAAGAAAGTATTAATTTATTTTTTATGGCTGTCATTATCACTACATCTCCATGCTTTAACTTCTGATAAACTCATACGCCCAGTCTAATAAAAGTAGCAATTTTGAAATAGGCATCCGCCCATTTGTTTTATAAACAAGAAAATTAAATCTGCTTGCCTTTGGCATCATTTTAAAGCTACAAGTTTTCAGTTTTGATAGCTCTGAGCCTCCTAGTTTCTATGATGCTGGTTTCAGTTCGCTGGCCTCCATTTTGCTAGGTTTCTAATACGTAAGCGCTGTTAGGATAATAGCTAGTGTAACCTTTTTCGTGCAATTAATCTTATCTTGCTCGTAATAAAATGTATTCTCTACACTCTACTCTACTCTGTATTCTCTTCTTTACTGCAGACAGGTGATGGCCAAACATAGAATCGGCAAGAATAAGGAACTGTTATGCACGTGCTTGCATACGGATCTCGTCTCGCAGTAGTGACATTTACTAAGTCTCTATACAGCAATAGTGCACTACGCTGGGCCGGCAAGCAGATCATGTATTTATTGGGTGCTATAGTAGAACGATGGTTGCGCGACGCGATGTCAAGGTTGTATATTTAAAGAAAGCAAGACCTATGCGCTTGCCCAAGAATGACGCTGTTGGTCACTAAGACTGTTTCCATGGCACAAAGATGGCGCATCACACGAGTCTTTTGCTTCCAAACAGTGACACTGAATCGCGACAGAATGGGAAGACACAACTTTTTCCATGATGGCATTGCAGCACCACATGGGGTGTGTCACTACGCTGCCGCTGTATGAAAACTCTGTAAATGGTAAATAGCTCATCTATAGATTTTGTTCTATTCCATGAATCGGTAAATTTGCCAATTAAAGCGCAGACAGGGAGCAGCCGTGGTTCGGTGATTAGGACGCTGGTTTGTGATCAGTAGGGCAGTGGTTGAGTCTACAAGGACAATATTTGAGTCAACAAGAATAATATTCTTTCGCTCAAAGACATCTAATGTTATTATTATTGCTGGTATCCTGGCAGCCGAGTGTGCTCTGAGAGATCATCATGTGTGCCAATAAAGTACAGGGAATAAGTAGGTGAACAATAAATCCAAAAATCTGGAAGGTGAATGGTTGGTGCAAGTGCTAGTGAAGCGGTGATGGTTGGTGCAAGTGCTAGTGAAGCGGTGATGGTTGGTGCAGGTGCTAGTGAAGCGGTGATGGTTGGTGCAGGTGCTAGTGAAGCGGTGATGGTTGGTGCAGGTGCTAGTGAAGCGGTGATGGTTGGTGCAGGTGCTAGTGAAGCGGTGATGGTTGGTGCAGGTGCTAGTGAAGCGGTGATGGTTGGTGCAGGTGCTAGTGAAGCGGTGATGGTTGGTGCAGGTGCTAGTGAAGCGGCGATGGTTGGTGCAAGTGCTAGTGAAGCGGTGATAGTCGGTGCAGGTGCTTGTTGTTGTGCTGGTTGTTGCCAAATGTTGTGGGATCACATCCCTCGCTTTCTTTTTTCTCAATCTCCAACCGTGGCCGACAGAAGCTTGTACTGATGAACACAAATCTTATTATAGTAAATAATATAAGCAAATATTTATTTCACATAAAAACAGCCTTAGATTGTGCTCCATAACATTCTGACCTTCTGCTTAGCCTGTGCTCCATCACTTCTACAGTGAACCTTTTACCAAATATTTGCAAGCTTGCACACATGGCAGTCATAGCAGGTGACAGTGATTGACTAGGCTGTGGTAGGTAGGCACAGGTCGATGAATTACAAATGGATACTCTTTATGTCAAGCAGTTGGTGTCAATAATAAGTGTTTTATGTTTATCCTTCAAGCATACTTTGGTTTGCTCAGGGATATACAAGCCTCCACTGTAACCTGTATACTTCTAGTCTACTGTGTCAGGCGCCATACTGACAACAGTGCTCATCATTTCATCAGCACTCAGCTAGACTTACTAGCCTTGGCGCCTCAAACTAAATACATGTACCAGTCGTGACTGAACATGATGGAAGACAAACAATTGATTTGATTCTGTTTTTTAAAACGTATTGTGTGTATTTCACAGCCTGATAACTAAAAAAAGGAAAGTGGCTAAAACTATAATTTTGGCTGCAACTACAAATGACTATGGCTATCAATGACTATGACTGTGACAATGACTGTGATTATGACTGTCATTATTATTGTGACTATGACGGTGACTATGGCTTTGACTATGGCTGTGACTATGACGGTGACTATGGCTGTGGTTATGGCTATGATTGGGACTATGACTGAGACTATGACTATCACTGTGACTATGACTGTGGTTATGACTATGACTGGGGCTATCACAGTGACTATCACTGTGACTATGACTGTGACTATCATTGTGACTATGACTATCTATGGCTATAACCGCAACTATGATTATAGTTTGAATCAAAGAACTTTGATAAACATACCTATTCCAAATCAAATAACTTATTCATCATCGATCTTTGTTTTTTTAATTTAGTTTTGTATTTTATTATCAGAATCCACTGTGAGCCAGTGGTTTTTAGTACAGTTCATTTTAAGAACAGTAGCATGTTTGTGATTGACCCGCATTATATGTTTAAAAACCTAAAGATATGCATAGTGCATATGATATCACGATTTGGGCAGCCTATTCTAAGCCCAGAAAGAATTTCCTGTCGAGTTACCTCTCTATTGTTTTTTATATCATTTGTATTTACTGTTTGTAGGCCACCACATCAGGCTTTATCATTTTTCTCATGCTCAAACATTGAGCCTAACAGGTGGAGATGATGAACCCAGTGGCTGACCTCACTAGTAACTTTAGCTATATGACATCACTTTGATGCCAAATATGGATATTTGAAAAATGTTCAACTGAAATGGCACATATTTATTTCAGTACTGAATGTATGAAGCATAGAGTATAGGATACAGTAAAATATATATTTGATTTTGAGTATTGTTTTTTTAATCTATATAGAAAAGAAGAATGACAAAGATCCACAAAAATCTCAGCTCTATTGAGACATTTGACTTTCCAATAAAGATATCAAATCTTTTTCATAGAGCTGTTAAAGTTTTCACTTTTTCACATACATTTATATGTTTGCCACATGCCTATGTCTGTTATATGTCTGCTACACTAGAACACCTGACCTACAAACAACAGGTTGGGGTTCAACTACCAAGGAAGGCTACTAGTGGTGACAGGAATGACATCCAACCTTAAATTGCTCTATGCAACTGGGTATGTTTCCAGTTGTTGAGGTTCTCTTGCAACTGGACTCGGACATATCCAGCCTAGATCATAGAGCCATTGCTTGTGTAACGATAAAAAAATAGGCTGTGCTCTTAAAAATAGGCAAAGCCTCTGCTAAGCAGACATCATACGCTCTCTTGGACAGATTGCTCACACACTTGACTACTTCGGAGATTGGACACTAGACATTTAGATTTGGTATGTTTGATTTGAAATGCTTTGAGCATTGATTTTGTGCCTGTGTGTTTGTCTCAGCAGAGTTGTTCTTGCTCAGGTAATTTAAATCTAATCATAAAGGTTACGACCATGTAAAATATAACTCACACCGCTGAGCTGTTTTGATTTACTTGGAGGCAAACAGCCTAGCTCAATGACGAAATCTAATTACATGGTATTTTATCAACTATGAGGTCCAACACCGAGTTGTCTACAAATTCAATTATGACACGGATAAAGAGCCTTCGCTCGAGTAAAGTCATGGAATGCCAGAACTCTAGCGTGGGACACGCCCACGGTGTGTGCTAAATAACGATAACCTTTATTAGACAGGAAGTGTGCGAGCACGCCTAGCAAAGCTGACATCTCATATTTCACGAGGTGCCTCGACCTCATCGCGTACAGACGCTGACTAGCCCACTACTAGAGAGCTAGTAATATCCAATACTATTAACCTAGTATGAAAGGCTATTATTGAGAGATTACCAAACTATTGTCTATCATAGCTTTTTCCTGCATTGCTTTGGCCCCGCCAAGAATTCTTTGCTGCCAAGAATGGTATTTTTCGCTGCCTCAGTATAAAGACAGCAAGCCCTAAGAAACCCTTGCTAGCGGACTGAGCCTTAGAAGGTTTTCACAGATGTTCGTAATGATTTCATTTTATCACAATCATGACACTGTCAAGATCGAAATAATAATGATATACAACAACGTCAAAATGTGAAATTTATAGGCATGGAATATAAAAACAACAAAAAAGTGACAAAGCGAAAAACAATAAACTAAAACATACCTATTATTTTCTCAAATCAGCTACCTAAACAAAAAGTGAAATACGCTTTTTCTCTGCTGAAGCTCTACCATGAACTGAGCAGCAATCTGTCATCTGCTAACAAAAATGTTACCCCTAACGTAATAAGGAGTACCGGTGTGTGCACATTACCGCTGTGCACTAGTTAGCCTATATTAAGCGCACTGCATTAGGAGTATATGTTTGGAATTTACAACACCCTTCTAGAGTGACATTGTATGAAAGAAGCACAACAGTTTCAGAACAATAAGATTTTGAAGGTATAGAAGGGTTTACTTGCGCGATTAGAATGTCAGAATAAACTAATTATTTTATAAAGTTAGTAAATTTACTGGCTTACCTAGAATCCCTTTTTGGAGATTTTTGTGTTGCCATAGATTGTTGCTTGTTTGTAGCTGAAAATAGCTCTTAAACTTAAACCTCTTAAACTGAAACCTCTGCAGAACTTTCAATGAGACCCTGAAGGCAATGCTTGGTGTGGTACCAGTTCACAATAGGCTCCTATGGATTAAGCCATGGATACATTTGTCTGTGCTTGGTTGACCAGCGGATCAGACATTGGAAATAGATGCACTCTATTTCTTTAGTTGAAATAGTTGAGACAATCTTATTAGTTTTACTAAAGTTTCTGTTTATGGTTACTATCTCTTCTTTGTAGATCATCTTTTGATAAGATGAGACATGCTGTAGATCAACACCCAATGTACCAACTCCAAGGAAGCTATGAACATATGAGACAACTCAAATCCAACCAAAGCTAACAAGACTAAAGCCTGGTTCCCATATAAGTCGCAAAGCACCGGCGATAGCACCGCAGGCTATTAGCGGTGAAATGGGAACCTACGCGCCGAGGACCGCCGGTAGTTGCCGGCGGCATCGCAATAGTTTAGCGCTGTTCAAATTTTGCAAAAGGCTGCAGGAAAAACCTTCCCAAAATGCACTGTACAGGTCAAGGTCACCATTATAAAAATGGCATAGCGAGCGAACATTTTATTTGAGTCCGCGATTATGTTGTGTGATGCCGCTTATATGTGAAAAGATGCCGCCGAGCCTAGCGTCGCAAGCATTTTGCTGCGCAAGTTACCGCCGGAGTCTCGCAATTGATATGGGAACCAGGCTTAACCAAAGCAATTATAATACGGCTGGAGTAGTAGCAATGTTTGAGCATCAAATCTTTACAATAGAAAGAGCTATCATGTCTGTCTAAAGTCACACTAAAAGCGTTAGTAAAGAAGTTCTCTGCCCCACTTAACCACCTTTCCATATCCAAGAATAGTTATGCGCATACTTACTACACATGACAATTTCTTGTAGCGCACGGGTTTGTCACAGTGTATTAGCATAAAACAATGGAAAATATATATTATATATTGTACAAATTCAAAAAGAGTGGCTCAGCAGTTTTTGTGGCTAAATAACAATTAAATACAGTGATTATCTTCTCACAAAATATCTTCCTAATACTAGTCATAGAATAAGGTTTACTGTTTACTCTCTTCCACAAAAAATAACAGACATCTACTGTTTGCAGATATGTAATTAGTAGTTGTCTACCCTGAACCACTTTTCATAAAAAGACAACTTCAAAACATGTGAAAAAAAGTAAATGTAACAGAGTTGAGTGTATTAATTACATGTACATCATTTTAGTATTTGGCTCTATATATGCATATTTCATTAAGCAGCACTTGCAAACGTTATTCATAGTATAACTTACAAACGTTTTGAAAACTTTGTTATTTCAAATCGTTGGTAACTTTCAGTCACATTCATAGAATGTAAACTCTATGATTCGACCATCACGAACGATTAGTAGCAAAATTAGTTTTTATTTTTGTTGTAAAAAATGCATCAAATATGCTTTTTTCATAAATATTGGACC
Source organism: Watersipora subatra (assembly GCF_963576615.1). NCBI lineage: Eukaryota > Metazoa > Bryozoa > Gymnolaemata > Cheilostomatida > Watersiporidae > Watersipora > Watersipora subatra. The sequence continues at coordinate 40,677,607 of NC_088709.1, read as the reverse complement.
AAAATAACAATGTGTCCTTAGCATCATGTACCTGTTTTTTTTTCTTTTTCGTCTAACTCGGCTGTTGTTGGGCTCCATACTGAAACTGTCATCTCATGATGTCATTCATTGGCTTGAGTAAGTTTTTTCTTCAATTTAGTTGAAAATTAATTCGAAATTCAACACTCTAAAACTGCTGCATTTCCAAGTCAAGTTCATTATTAGTAGACTTTCCATTGTGGTTTCCATTCTGGTTGCTGTCCATAAGGTCATCTTCTTCCAACATGGCGACATTTAGACGACCTCCTTTCATTTTGTAGGAGTCTGTTAGCTCATCCTCCTCTATGAGCTCATCCTAAATATAACACATTTATGATTCTTAACAAACCAAAGTTTACCAAAACTGTTGTTTTTAAAAAACTTAACTTACAGCGAATTAATTTGAACAATTTTGTTGAAGTGAAGCGACTTTGAGATAGCATTGATTGGAAAAATAATTTGCTTCAACAAATATGCAAGCTACATGTAAGTATACAACCAACTGAATGATCACTCTCTCTCTCTCTCTCTTTTCTTTAACAAGTTTATACTATCATTGGTAATTCTAGCATCCAGTTTTTAAAACCTGCCGATTTAAATTTCATGCAGAAACGACTACCTTATTAAAATAAAACGACAGTACTCATGGGAGACGGATAAGTGATGTCTAATAAGTGATGTCTACGGTGATGTAATAACATATGTCTTAATTCTTTGTTACAAAAGATTATACAAACATTTTAGTAAACTTGTCACTTTTTCACCAAAGCAACAAAAGTTTTCATAGGACACACGCACTAACCCTTAGTTGGAGGACATTCATAGTTCCAGAGCGTCTTTTCCAAAACACCTTGTAAAATCCGATGAACAGGAGCACGAAAATAATGATGAAGAGGACGATTCCAACAATGATTACGATGGCCATCCAGAGAGGAGTGTCTGCAACAACACATTAGCCAATAAAGAGGATCACCAAATATTGGCACAGTTCATAGTGCATAGTTCATAGTGCTTAGTTCATAGTGCTTAGTCCATAGTGCTTAGTTCATTGTGCTTAGTTCATAGTGCATAGTTCATAGTGCTTAGTTCATAGTGCATATTTCATAGTTCATAGTTAGTAGTGCTTAGTTCATAGTGCGCTGTTCATAGTGCATAGTTCATAGTGCTTAGTTCATAATGCATAGTTCATAATGCTTAGTTCTTAGTGCATAATTCATAGTGCATAGTTCATAGTGCATAATGCATAGGTCAATATCACTGTTTGCTGTAGTGGGGCGGTCTTATTCAACATGCAAACACTGTGCATTCCTTGTGATGTACGATGTATATGTCTAGCTATTATACATTTGTTACCACCCATCACACAGAATTCTCACTATTCAATCACATAGCTCTTCAGCTATACCAAATGACACTTTGCGACACTTGTCATGTAGTCACTGTCTGTCACTCATCTACCACTCATCATATTCAATTCTCAGTACTCTAGAACATACATGTAGATCGTTGCAAACTCTTGCACTTCTGCCACATAGCTGATACCTACTCTACCACCAAATTACCCATCAGCAAGCACTTTGTAACGCTTGTCATTTATGGTGCTTACCATTCTGCTATCACTAATCACGCAGCATTCTCACTAATACACATCATAGCTCATTTTCAAGTGTGCTGCAGTCTTAGATTCTTTGCAGCAGCTCATACCAAACAAATTATATTCTTTCTACCACCATACCTTTTTGTATTTTAGGCTCATCAGTGACATCAATGGAGGGCAGCGGTGTTTTTACTAGCTCTTCTGGTAGTTTTGTGGTTGATCCAAATTTTAATCCGTGACCAATGTCTTTATTCTTGAGTGAAGTTATGGCTAACTCAGCAGTTTCTTTTTTTACAGGTTTACCATTGCCTACAATGCATAGTAAAATGTTCACAATTGATCGAAACACATTTTAGAATGTTCATCATTGATTAATATAAACCCCTTATTGCTTTAGGTTGTAGTCTTTGAAGTTGTCTCCCCTAGTTCACACTTTTGATTTGAATAATTTAATGATTTAATGAGGAGCCACTACAATTTCATTGACAAGAAATGTTTAATGATTTGGGAACAGCTAAAAATATATTTTTGTAATTCATCACTTGCCCCTACCTACAGCAGCCTAGTCAATCACTTTCACCTGCTGTGAGTGGCATGTGTGCCAGCTTGCAGGAACGTGGTTTTTATATAATAAATGTCAAAGAGACAACCCCAAAAATACATGATCTCGGTATAGTAAAAATAATGTCAAAAGATTTGTGAACCATGTATAATTGCTACTCCATAGACAGCTCTAAAGTTTTACGGCCTACGTCTAGCTAATGCTGGAAGGACAACTCCAAAATTTGTTCTGCCATAAATGTTTATTTGGCTTAAGTAGTTTCAGATTTTAACGGACAAAAAAAGGTATCATTTTCAATGTTTTAAATAAAATTTAGAAATGAATACAAACCTTAACAAACACCTTGCTAACATAGGGGGTATTTGATGTTTTAGAAAACCTAGAATTTTGTTATGGATATAGCATGCGGACCAACAAAGTAATACAGTTATACCTTGACATAAAACGTCCCAACGTTCGAGAAAATCGAGATACGAACGGCATTTCCAGCAAACTTCTTCTTTGAGATTCGATCAAACAAACCAGCTCTCGGTGGCTACTATATGGCCAAGTATGCGAAAGACCTCTTTTGAAAACAGCATTCCTCAGTTTTCTCCTTGAATCAGTTTGAAAAACTTTTTTTTAATGTTGGCTAAAAGTTATAGTGAAAGTGAGACAAAAAGCGCCAAACCGGGAACAGACAAAAAAAATAAAGACGACGAAATTAAAGTAAGTTTAGTAAAAGGTTAAAACTTAGCTTCAAGTGTGTGCTTAGTGAGCTTAATTCATTCATTTTATTCTATATTTGGTAAGGGCTCAATAAGGCTGGTAATTATTCACGGAGTATGGGTCACATGATCAGATTACGACTTGACGATTAGATCAAGCCTAAACGAAACTGTATAGTAGCAAGCATCTATATTTGATACAGGGTCTTCGGTAAAACTCAAGTGATTGTCATAAACTAGTGCTACGAAAAGTTTTATATTGAGCCTTTTATTGGCCTTTCAATTCACAAGAGAACATCACGTGACAAAACGATAACCAAATGGATTGATTACGTCAGAAAAATAAACCGATTCCGATCTATGGCAGATTCGTGATGGCGGCGATTAACTGTTCGTTTTTGAGCTGTTAAGAGCTTGTAATCACATTCCCACATATTTTGCATCTACAACACAGCAGAGTAAGACACGGTGAATCTTTTCATATCAAATAACTGTAATGTGAATTTTGTTGCAAGTCAACCTTTAAATTAAATGCAAAGTTTCTGTTACAGAGCATCACCAAAGTTTAGTATACCAAACGGCATTACTGCCAATTCTCTCAGACTGTTAGTAACTACGTCTGCCTCTAAAGTAAACGCTTACAGTAGTGTACATGATAATGTTACATCTTAATAACTACATAGGTATTTGTTACTTTGTTAGCGTAGGTACAGAATTACAACAGTTAAAAACACATTTTCTACCAAAATATCTTATTATATGGGATTTTTTCGTAATATGCTAACGGATTAATTTGTATTTAGTTATTTTATATAGGAAATAGTGCCTTGAGACACAAGTAAATAGACATATTTGCTCAGTCTTGAAACTCATCAAGCTCGTACATCGAGGTATGACTGCAGTTATACACAGTTGTAACTCTACTAGAGAATGTGAATCCAACCCACACTTCAATATACTCATTGTAACTCAGACTTTTTGTATAAAAAAAACAAGAAAGCTCATTTGTTCTTGCTTCAAAAATTTAAAGTCTGTAAAGCGATTGTTAGCCTCATGTTTGAGTGCGTATCTTTCAGATTATGTTTTTCGTTTTTGTTTCGGTTTTTTGCAGCCAAAAGGTCTTTCAGAAAAACAAATAAATGAGAAAAACAAACAATTCTGAAAAAATAAGTTTACTTTATCAAACTATTGTTGTTTCTCTGGAATACACATGGGTACAGCTGTAGCACATTTTGAGAAGCTATATGATGTTTATTAGGAATGCGTAGCAAATTTTTTCGTGGCAGCTACAACGCTGTTTCACTTTTTACTGACAAATTTTAGCCAAAAAATTGTCTAATCTTAATCTCTTCAAGTTTAGAATTCTTTTATATTTTTTAATATCTTTTAATATCTTTTTTATTTTAGTTAATGCAAAACAACATAAAGAGAGGAGAGAAATTCGAGAAATTCCCCTGTTATACAACCGATGACCACAGTGATATTGGAAAAAAAGGGTACTGTCGGTTGAGAAATGCAATATTAGCAGTCAAATGGCACTGCAGTGCAATAGGATAACTGCAATGGTAGCTGTAATGTACTGAGTGTCGGTGTTATTATATACAACAAACAGCAATAATGAAAGGAGAAGATTATATGTTTATATCTCTCCCTGCAATAAGAGAAATGCAATATTAGAAGTAAAATGGCAAGCTGCTGTGTAATATACACAAGCTGGAAGGCTGTATATCATTGGTCATAGCAACCAATATCAAGAAGTTGTGATATTTATCTAGAATTTTGTGTTTCTAGATTTCACCTCTCTCCGAGATAAACTGCAAAACACCACTAAACAGTGCCTTGGTATTCAAATAGCAGTTTTACTGTATATGTATGTGTACAGCAATATATATAATATATATAGAATAGATATATAGTTAATTATAAATTAATTGCTGATATATATCAGCAATTATTCATCTGTCTCTTCAATTAGACGAAGCCTCTAAAAATACTCAACTCTAGTTCAGCTTTCATGAAATCAAACAACACTCCTCAGAAAAAAGCAAATTTGAGAAAGTTTTGATAGTTTTCAATAATATAAAATCTCCTTTTTATATTATTAATATAAATATTGTATTAATAATATAAAAAGTTTTATTTATATTATTATTATAAATAAAACTTATCTTTCCATCTTATGAAGGCTGAAGACCTCTGAAAGAGATGCGCTGATGATACAGCTCAACTTGACAAATCTTGCGTATGCTGCGCATGAAACTAGATAACAAATTTTCACCGAACCGAAACTTACTATAGCTCATAGTAAAGACATATAACGCCACATTATCATCTTCGTTGACCTTTGGGTAACCGCGCAGGACTTGCACTTGTACATTTTGTGAATCATCAGACCGCTTTTGACGATTACTAGCATTTTGCAAAGCTTCTTCTGCAGCTTGTGTCAGCTTGTTCTTCGCCTTGTTCCATTCTTTCTACAATTATGATATTACCATCACCAATAATAATGCTGATTCAAGCAGGAAATACCAAAATGATGAGATGAGTAACAATCATAGGAATATTAGTGAAGACAGTAGTAATAACAGCAGTAATAATATAACAACTTCTTAAGAAATTTTGGCTTAAAAATTGAGTCAAGAAAAATGCAAGTCATAACCAAAAATTAGCAGTAAACCCTAAAACACTTGTTGAACCTAGCGAAGAGGAGATGACACAAGCACTTGTTGCACCTAGCAAAGAGGAGATGACTCATAAGCACTTGTGGCCCCTAGCAAAGAGATGACTCATAAGCACTTGTTGCACTTAGCAAAGAGGAGATGACTCATAAGCACTTGTTGCACCTAGCAAAGAGGAGATGACTCATAAATATTATTTTCAGTCAACAATGAGAGAATGGTTCATAAACAAAATTTTCAGTCGATAAAGAGAAGATAACTCATAAGCATTGTTGCAGTAAGCAAGCAAAATCTGACTTGCAGATGGCAAGGCAAAATGGTATAACTCAGTTTCCACTATTGTAGCAAGGCCAGAGAAAATGATTCACAGGCAGTTTTTGCACCATTCAAGGAGAAGATAACTTACATGCCATATGACAAGAGGAATCGGCCCGCATGCCATTATTACAGCAAGGTAAAAGGAGATAAATCTATGCGTTTGTATAAACAAACTGCAGTAAGCATGTCAATAGTTTGTTTGAAATGTTTGCATAGGTTAGTATTAAAACCTTTTTCTAGTAGAATTACACTTTTTATCACTTGTGTCTTAAATGTTTTAGGCAAAAAACTTACTTTATATTGTGCCATGTTGATGATCTTCATGATAAGTGCTACCAGGTTAAATTTTGACTCATTGTCCAGCTCTTCAAATGTTGGTGAAATACGACTACCTGTCTCCACAATATTTCCTATAGGAACCGTTCCTGTGATCGACAAGAAACATTATAAACAATATGTATTACTTATATGTAAGCATGTACACTTGTATGCATGCACATACTTGTATGTAAGCATGTACACTTGTATGCATGCACATACTTGTATGTAAGCATGTACACTTGTATGCATGCACATACTTGTATGTAAGCATGTACACTTGTATGCATGCACATACTTGTATGTAAGCATGTACACTTGTATGCATGCACATACGCGGGTACATGTGTGTACCATACTTTTCGGACTATTAACCGCACCCCTATATAAGCTGCATCTGCTTTATTTTTAAAAAACTGATAATAAAACAATACATAGGCCGCACCTGTTGTATAGGCCGCAGAACTCATGACGGTGCTGTTTAACATGGCAGTAACTTTGCAGGCTAAAACGGAACAGCGCCGTTAGGCACCGTTCCGTATTAACCGACGCTTTTTAACCCAGTGCCTAACGGAACAGTACCATTAGGCATTGTTTCGTTTTTTCTTTCACCGCTAGACGTGCCCTAACCGGAGATTCCGGTTAATGGGCCCTAGCGGTGAAAGAGAAAACCCCAGAATAGCCGCACACATATATAAGCCGCGTGGCTCAAAACAACAAAAAAGTAGCGGCTAATAGTCCGAAAAGTACAGTACATGTGTACATACGCATGCGTATGTATGCACATACATACAGACATATGTATACATACATTACAACGCCACCCGTTATTTGAAGACCGCTTCTTTGTAAACGCCTCAACAGAAAATGGGCTGAAAAACGAAGCACCAAAGCAATCAAATAGAGGTTTTACTATATGTACATACAGGCACATATGTATGTACATATGCATGTATGTATGTACATATGGACATACATATGTTCGTATATATGTGCATATGTATGTACCTGTAGCTTAACTCGATTTATAAGTTTATAACTCGATAACTTGATAACTATAAGATTTATAACTCGCATTTTAAAGGATATGGGATTGAAAAAAACGTGGCATACCATATGCTTACTAAACGTACCTTGGAACTCTGTGAGGCAAACCTTTCCGCAGATTTGCGGTGGCATCCAAGACGTGAACTTGTATATGAAGAATCTGTCACCACAGTTTATCACATCGACGTAAATTTGACTTTTTGCGTCACAGCATTGAGCATGACCAGTTTTGTTAACAGTGGTGGTGCACATTTCAGCTTGCGATACAGAATCTTTCGGCGTTAGATTTGTTCCAGTCATATAATACGGCAAATCTGAGTCACATGACTCGGGCTAAAAGCAAAGAATCTTTGTTCATAAGTTTGACCTTGCGGGAAACAGCTTTCAAAATAATTGGACATAGTTGTGATTGACTATCAAAGAGTGATGTGGTGCCCTACATTTAACTGGAAACCAATGAATTATCGCTGCTCTCAGCATGTTCGACAAGCAGTTTTGGATAGATTGTCTTACAAAAGTGTATATAGAGCTTTACGATAGCAGTGAGGTTCGCAACATATTTTTAAAAGTTGAGTTGTGACATCCGAAGCGTTTGACATGACTTGCAATGCATGTATAGGCAAGATTTTGGCATAAAATATGTAGTAGCTTTCAACATAATATGTCTGGTGCTTTTATACAACACTAACATACTGGCAGAGATTATCATATTTAATCAGTATTCCATGATACTACATGGTGGTGAAGTGGTGCAGTTGATGGTGCGCTTGGCTGCAAGGCTGAATATCCAAGTTCAACTCCTGTGCACCACATTTTCTTTTCTAACGCTCTTGGAGTAGCTACAGCTGGACGGACAGCTCTAATTATAGAAAAGATTATAACTTTGTAAATCAGTACAATGTTGCTTTCCTTCACGTACTTTAATTCAAAAGGTCTTCAATAATATTAAACAGTGCTTTAGTTTATAGTTTTTAAATCATTAGCTCAACAAAGACTAAGATGGGTGGCACAGTGGAGGCTGTAATTATGAGACCAACTAAGAATTTGTTTGCGCCCAATGTCATTAACTAATCTAATAATCCTAAACTAATCTTCTTAATTGTCTCAGTCCATACATACTATACCTACATGTATTTGAGAAGAAAATTGTGTAGACACTCTGTGTGCTACCGAAAGTATTCTAAAAAAAATAGAATCCATTAATTGGACAACCATTTCATCTTCTGTGATTGACAATAATGGTTGGCCAAGTAAATATTAACATGCTATTAATATTCCAAGAGCTACCAATTAATACCAAGGGCTACCAATTTACTTTCATATAACTACATGTATATGTATGTTCAAACCATATTATATTTGGCTAATTTTTTCAATGATTAAAAATTTAGTTTTCATTGTTTTTCTTCATAAACTGCAGGTACCAGTATGTTAGATCAAAACCAGACTAAAAGGCAAATATCATTTGGTACTTTACATTATTTATGTTATGTAATATTTATCAATTGATGTGTATATTGACATGATTCATTTAATAAATACTTAACTATGTATTATTATAGAATGACTTGTTTATTTCAAGAGGTACCACATCAGGTAATCACATCAACACTTTAGCAGCAGTAAAAAAGGAAATTTTTGTCTAAGAATTACAATAACAAATAATAAAAAACTAAAGCAAACATCCACGAATCAATTTATTAAAATATATTGAAAGTCTTCTAGTAGTCATTGCCACAACAAAAATAAAAGTAACGCAAAAACAAAAAATGTAAACTACTGAAACAGAAAAGGCAGGCTGTAATAATTAAATAGAAACTTAAAACATATAAAACCTAAAATCAAAAAATATATAAATAAGTTATATTAATTTAAGATTAAGGTAAACCAGACAATCTTCATATCTTAATTAAAACCTATACTTATTTGCCACTCAATTTTCCTGTCGTATTCGTAACATAAAGCCGATATGACACAAGGATCCCTGTTTACTGATTATTACAACATGTATTCATTTACCAAATGGATACATGTCGTACACTCAGCCATACCTAATACATGGCTAAGTCTGTTACATTTAGTGCTATATAATGCATTTGTTTTAATGCTATATTTAATTGCTCGAAATATATATTATCAAGTATTTGTGTCATAGAACGAATTAAGCAAAACACATTGTATTCTCTTAAGAATATGTGCTTCAACATACAAAGCAAATGATGCAATAGCTTATTAACTTAGTATGTTGTGCTTTGTCTGTAAACGCTCTTGTTGAGACAAAAGGAGCGCCACCATAGAGGTCAACATTGCTATAAGATAATAAAAACTCCTCTTTAGTTCACTGTCTAACCTGAAAACAAGTAGAGCTTTGGAACATTGGGATCTGTCTGCACTTATCTTGGTCATCAATGAACCGAATCCACTCATTTGTTTTTTGCAGATTACCATCACATTTGTTTGACTCCAGTTTCACAGCTTGGTGATTGTTAGGGTAGCATTCATCGCGCTTCATATCGCTCACTAATAACGTAGTCGTTTATATTAATATCATCAGTTGTTGATCACATACAGCTGCCATGAATGTGCTTATGCTGACCATTTAAAGTGAAAATGCTTAAATTCTTTTCACAATACTGAAAGTAGATGTTTGACATAGGGCTCACACTCAAGTTCACAAACCAACTATCTCTTGAAACGAATTTAGTATAAAATTGTTTAGCAGATTTGTGTGCAGAAGAAATGATAAATACAATAAGCCTTACATATCACATATCAACCATGTATCTGTTTACATTTCATCGTGTATTATTTACATGAAGGTCAACATTACAAAATGTGCAGTATTCAGAATAAATCAAAAAAGCTTTAAAATGAAAGGAGCTCAACATAAATTTAGTTTGCTGTGTTTTTATTTGTTTTTAGTTTTTTAAATTTAGTTGTGGAATTTTGATTTCAAACCTGGTCACAACAAATTATTTTGTGACTGACGTTTTGTAATAATGTTTTACATGGAATGAATCACCGATCTAAAATTACAGAAAGATGTTATTTTTTAACAAAAAATTTTGTAGAAAACCTTTATCTTATATGAGATTTGACCTACTATAACCACCAATTCCACAATTCACAAAATTATCAATATCGATTAGCTTACCAGGTTTTCCACAAACCATGGTTTCTTTTTCTGTTGGTTGCCATGAAGATGTGATAGGAGCCCGAGTAGCAGAAGAAGGTAAATGAGGCATAGTTGACTTCACATCTTTTGTTACAGGAAGTATTTCCTCACTTGTGTTAGCTTCCACACTGATTACAACTGCTGTCATAGTTATTGATATAGTTTTAGTTGGCGGGGAGGCTTCAACATCGGCTGCAACTGTTGTCATTTCTACTGTGGTAGTATCTCTTTCTTCTGCTGATATATCCTTGCTTGATGTAGTCACTTTATCATCTATGGCAACTGTTGTTATTTCTACGGTGGTAGTATCACCTTTTTCTCCTGATATATCCTTACTTGATGTGGTCCCTTTATCATCTATGGCAACTGTTGTCATTTCTACGGTGGTAGTATCATGTTCTTCTGCTAATATAGCCTTACTTGATGTGGTCACTTTATCATCTATGGCAACTGTTGTCATTTCTACTGTGGTAGTATCTCTTTCTTCTGCCGATATATCCTTGCTCGATGTAGTCACTTTATCATCTATGGCAACTGTTGTTATTTCTACGGTGGTAGTATCACCTTTTTCTCCTGATATATCCTTACTTGATGTGGTCCCTTTATCATCTATGGCAACTGTTGTCATTTCTACGGTGGTAGTACCCCTTTCTTCTGGTGATATATCCTTGCTTGATGTGGCCACTTTATCATCTATGGCAACTGTTGTTATTTCTACGGTGGTAGTATCTTTTTCTTCTGCCGATATATCCTTGCTTGATGTAGTCACTTTATCATCTATGGCAACTGTTGTCATTTCTACGGTGATAGTATTACTTTCTTCTGCTGATATAGCCTTACTTGATGTGGTCACTTTATCATCTATGGCAACTGTTGTCATTTCTACGGTGGTACTATCTCTTTTTTCTGCCGATATATCCTTGCTTGAAGTAGTCACTTTATCATCTATGGCAACTGTTGTCATTTCTACGATAGTAGTATTACTTTCTTCTGCTGATATAGCTTTACTTGATGTGGTCACTTTATCATCTATGGCAACTGTTGTCATTTCTACGGTGGTAGTATCACTTTCTTCTGCCGATATATCCTTGCTTGATGTAGTCACTTTATCATCTATGGCAACTGTTGTCATTTCTACGGTGGTAGTATCACTTTCTTCTGGGGATATATCCTTGCTTGATGTAGTTACTTTATCATCTATGGCAACTGTTGTCATTTCTACGGTGGTAGTATCACCTTCTTCTGGGGATATATCCTTGCTTGATGTAGTTACTTTATCATCTATGGCAACTGTTGTCATTTCTACGGTGGTAGTATCACTTTCTTCTGGGGATATATCCTTGCTTGATGTAGTAACTTTATCATCTATGGCAACTGTTGTCATTTCTACGGTAGTAGTATCACTTTCTTCTGGGGATATATCCTTGCTTGATGTAGTTACTTTATCATCTATGGCAACTGTTGTCATTTCTATGGTGGTAGTATCACTTTCTTCTGGGGATATATCTTTGCTTGATGTAGTTACTTTATCATCTATGGCAACTGTTGTCATTTCTACGGTGGTAGTATCACTTTCTTCTGGGGATATATCCTTGCTTGATGTAGTTACTTTATCATCTATGGCAACTGTTGTTATTTCTACGGTGGTAGTATCACTTTCTTCTGGGGATATATCCTTGCTTGATGTAGTAACTTTATCACCTATGGCAACTGTTGTCATTTCTACGGTGGTAGTATCACTTTCTTCTGGGGATATATCCTTGCTTGATGTAGTTACTTTATCTTCTATGGCAACTGTTGTCATTTCTACGGTGGTAGTATCACTTTCTTCTGCCGATATATCCTTGCTTGATGTAGTAACTTTATCATCTATGGCAACTGTTGTCATTTCTACGGTGGTAGAATCACTTTCTTCTGGTGATATAACCTTGCTTGATGTGGTCACGCTATCATCTATGGCAACTGTTGTTATTTCTACGGTGGTAGTATCTCTTTCTTCTGCCGATATATCCTTGCTTGATGTAGTCACTTTATCATCTGTGGCCACTGTTGTCATTTCTACAATGGTAGTATTACTTTCTTCTGCTGATATAGCCTTATTTGATGTGGTCACTTTATCATCTATGGCAACTGTTGTCATTTCTACGGTGGTACTATCTCTTTTTTCTGCCGATATATCCTTGCTTGAAGTAGTCACTTTATCATCTATGGCAACTGTTGTCATTTCTACGATAGTAGTATTACTTTCTTCTGCTGATATAGCCTTACTTGATGTGGTCACTTTATCATCTATGACAACTGTTGTCATTTCTATGGTGGTAGTACCACTTTCTTCTGCCGATATATCCTTGCTTGATGTAGTCACTTTATCATCTATGGCAACTGTTGTCATTTCTACGGTGGTAGTATCACTTTCTTCTGGGGATATATCCTTGCTTGATGTAGTTACTTTATCATCTATGGCAACTGTTGTCATTTCTACGGTGGTAGTATCACTTTCTTCTGGAGATATATCCTTGCTTGATGTAGTAACTTTATCATCTATGGCAACTGTTGTCATTTCTACGGTAGTAGTATCACTTTCTTCTGGGGATATATCCTTGCTTGATGTAGTTACTTTATCATCTATGGCAACTGTTGTCATTTCTACGGTGGTAGTATCTCTTTCTTCAGGTGATATAACCTTGCTTGATGTGGTCACGCTATCATCTATGGCAACTGTTGTTATTTCTACGGTGGTAGTATCTCTTTCTTCTGCCGATATATCCTTGCTTGATGTAGTCACTTTATCATCTATGGCCACTGTTGTCATTTCTACAATGGTAGTATTACTTTCTTCTGCTAATATAGCCTTACTTGATGTGGTCACTTTATCATCTATGGCAACTGTTGTTATTTCTACGGTGGTGGTATCACTTTCTTCTGCCAATATATCCTGGATTAATGTAGTTACTTTATCATCTATGGCAACTGTTGTTATTTCTACGGTCGTAGTATTACTCTCTTCTGGTGATATAGCCTTACTTGATGTAGTTACTTTATCATCTATGGCAACTGTTGTTATTTTTACGGTGGTAGTATCACTTTCTTTTGGTGATATATCCTTGCTTGATGTGGTCACTTTATCATCTATGGCAACTGTTGTCATTTTTACGGTGGTAGTATCATGTTCTTCTGCTAATATAGCCTTACTTGATGTAGTCACTTTATCATCAATGGCAACTGTTGTCATTTCTACGGTGGTAGTATCACTTTCTTCTGCCGATATAGCGTTGCTTGATGTAGTTACTTTATCATTTATGGCAACTGTTGTTATTTCTACGGTGGTAGTGTCACTTTCTTCTGGTGATATAGCCTTACTTGATGTAGTTACTTTATCATCTATATCCACTGTTGTCATTTCTACGGTAGTAGTATCACGTTTTTCTGCTGATATAGCCTTACTTGATGTGGTCACTTTATCATCAATGGCAACTGTTGTCATTCCTACGGTGGTAGTACCTCTTTCTTCTGGTGATATATCCTTGCTTGATGTGGTCACTTTATCATCTATGGCAACTGTTGTCGTTTCTACGGTGGTAGTATCATGTTCTTCTGCTAATATAGCCTTACTTGATGTAGTCACTTTATCATCTATGGCAACTGTTGTCATTTCTACGGTGGTAGTATCAGTTTCTTCTGGTGATATATCCTTGCTTGATCTAGCCACTTTATCATCTATGGCAACTGTTGTCATTTCTACGATGGTAGTATTACTTTCTTCTGGTGATATATCCTTGCTTGATCTAGCCACTTTATCATCTATGGCAACGGTTGTCATTTCTACGGTGGTAGTATCACCTCTTTCTCCTGATATAGCCTTACTTGATGTGGTCACTTTATCATCTATGGCAACTGTTGTCATTTCTACGATGGTAGTATTACTTTCTTCTGCTGATATAGCCTTACTTGATGTGGCAATTCCATTATCTATGGCAGCTGTTGTCATTTTTGCTGTGGTAGTACCACCTCCTTCTGCTGATAAAGCCTTACTTGTTGTGATGGCTTCAACATCTGCTGTCACTGTTGTCATATCTACTGTGGTAGTACCACTTTCTTCTGCTGGTCTAGCCTGATTGGATGCGGTGGTTTCAACACCTATTGCAACTGTTGCTATATTTACATCGAAGGTTCTGTCTTCTTCTGCTGATATAGTCTTTCTTGTTGTGGTGACGTCAACACCTGCTGTAGCTGTTGTCATCTTTACTGTGGTAGTACCACTTTCTTCTGCTGATGTAGTCTTACTTGATGTGGTAACTAGATCATTTATGCCAGCTGTTGTCATTTCTACTGTAGTAGTGCTAATTTCTTTTGCTGTTGTTCTTTTACGTTTTGTGGTGGCTTCACCATTTACTGTAGATGCTGTAATATCTATTGTTGTAAGACCACTTTCTTCTGCTGGTTTAGCCTGACTTGATGTGGTGGCTTCAACACCTTTTTCAACTGCTGCTATATTTACATCGGAGGTTCTGCCCTCTTCTGCTGATATAGTCTTACTTGTTGTGGTGGCGTCAACACCTGCTGTAGCTGTTGTCATCTTTACTGTGGTAGTACCAACTGTTTCTGCTGATGTAGTCATACTTGGTGTGGTAACTGGATCATCTATGGCAGCTGTTGCCATTTCTACTGTAGTAGTGCTAATTCCTTTCACTGTTGTAGTTTTACGTTTTGTGGTGGCTTCACCATTTACTGTAGATGCTGTCATATCTACTGAGGTAGTCTCACTATTTTTTGCAGGTATTGTCTTACTTGTTGTTGTGACTTCATCATCTCCTGTAACTGTTGTCAAAGCTACCATGGTGGTACCGTCTTTTTTTGTTGATACAGATATATTCCTATTGGCTTCGTCATTTACAGCAACTGTAACCCCTGCTATTTTTCTAGTTTCGATTGGGTTTTTACTGTCAGGTACTGCATCGATTGCATTAATCCTATAATTTGCTTCTGTAGAAGTTGTTTTATCTGTTGCAGAGTTACTATATTCTGGTGTGAATATCTGTCGAAATGAAGTGTTGCTAGTATTATCTGCAAACAGCTCTAGAGTCTTTGTTACAGTACTATGACTAGTGGTTGAGCTAGAGTTTTCTGTGATCTGGCTTGTGGTCACTGTAGTTGTTGTATCATATGCTGAACCATCAGACTCTGTAAAATTTGAAAAGTTTGTGTAATATTAGTTAAAGTGCCAAGCAGTTTGATATAGGGGTATAGCTGGTAACAAAGGTTCTCTGGTTTTAAACTTTTCATTGCTGATAGCATATGTTCAACATCATTTTAATCAAAATGGGCAGGCTGACTATGAGTTTGAATCTTAGGATGCTGTCAGATTTCTTACACATAGGATATGCACAATATGTATATACATGCATATATATATATACATATATAATATATATGTACATATATATATATCATACATATTATATATCATATATCTACTAGTATATATATACACTAGCGGATTATTTACATGATTTATACATTTATATATATATATATACATATTATATAAATAGTATATAGCATATATAAATATATACTAAATAGTTAAATAGTATATATAAATTTATACTAAGATATATGTATATATACTAGTATATATATATTTATATGATACTATATATATATATATATATATATATATACTAGTGGAATGACTGGTGTTGCACAGGTATTAAAAATCAGCTTATAAGCAATGAGATGTAATGTAGTTGTCTGCCACTTGCCATTAGCCTGGCACATTGCCAATAGCTAATTTTGAGTGAGCTTACTAGTGAGAGCTAATTACTTGCTCTCACTGAAGAGCAAGAATTACGTTGCGCCGTAACGGCGAGCGGTAGAGTATTTTTACCCACACAATGACATATATCGCCCAAGGAATCTATCCATCTCACGTGACCAAATTGGTAAGGCATTTGAATGGTGACGAGGAGGTTCTGAGATAATATCTTCTACGGTATGAATTCTTCAATCCAATATTCTAATACCTATAGCTGAACACACCGAATTACAGAATCACAGAGCAACACACAAACTTTGAGATTTAGATATATATGTGTGTATGTGTATATGTGTGTATATGTGCATGTATATATATATATGCATGTATATATGAAAATGCAGAAAATGTTGACGTAGTGAAGTCTTTATTATAAAACATGACAGTATATTTAGCATGCTAGAATTAGTATTTAACAAGTAAAAATTTCCTCCTTTTTGTTCCGACACTCTTTAAAAACAAGTAGTCCAACTAATTCAAAAAAGTTGAAGTAATAAATAGAAGCTTTTGAGTCAGCACATTCTCACAGCTTATGGACGTTGCAAGCAGCAAAACAAAGTTCATTATGCTGATGGTAAACAAAAATCACAAGCAGCAATGGGTTTGCCCTTTGACCTCATCAAATTGGTGTGATTTGTGAACAAATAAGGGTTAAACTGTTTCCTAATTTATTTCCTTGTTGAGTTTATGGTCGACCTTTCCAATGCCAAGGTAAAAGATCAGCAAACTGCAAGAGCTATTTGCTGATTGATGACACAGCAATGTCGAGACTCCTTCAGAGGGCAGTAAGTCATTGTAATGATTGCTATTTCATTACAAGACGCTGTTTTATATCGATTTTATAGACCAATAAACTAAACTAGACAAATAACCAATAAACTAGCAGAAACACGGTTGATATGTTGGATATTGCTGGGGCCAGCATGTTGGTGTCTGTTAGAACACTTTATCATTGCCGCAGTGCTGTTGACTATTTATATTATCACTGAGGTCGGTTGCTAATTTAACAGCACCCTCGACTGATCAGAGAGCAGTTACGGTGATCTCTGACTAGAAGGGGAAAATAATACTTTAAAATAGTCTCAAACGTGTAAGCTCATAGGACAATAGAAACGTGTAAGCTCATTGGACAATAGAAACGTGTAAGTTCATTGGACAATAGAAACGTGTAAGCTCATTGGACAATAGAAACGTGTAAGCTCATTGGACAATAGAAACGTGTAAGCTCATTGGACAATAGAAACGTTTAGATTCATAGGTATGTGTAGGGGGTATGCATAGGGGATATGCGTAAGGGGGTTTACATAGGGGTATGTGGAGGGGGTTTACATTGGGGTATGTGGAGGTGGTATGTGTAAAGGGATATTTGTAAGGATATGAGTATGAGATTTATATAACCTTCACACTTCTATACTGCACCCTTTATAATTGTAGAAAGATTACTGTGGTTTTCGCAAAAAAATTGTGGTACACAGCAATACACGAACATCTAGTTTTAGAGGCATTCTTGACAGTGGCTATGTGTATGCCTCTATGACTATTTATTAAAAAGCATGTACTATGTATTAAAAAGTGTAGTCTGTACTCCACGTCAGATATATTGGGTTTATAAGCAACGCTGACAGCTAGTCAGCCTGTACAAGAGATGCTTTACTAGCTGCTAAAAAGCTTTTTATTTGACTCATTGGTGGGACTACCTCTAATTAAGAAGTTATTGCCTGCTTGTTGAAAGTAATCAGTGGAAGATAACTCCTAGTTTATGAATACTTGCAACCCTCAACGATTACATGTTGCATTACCTCATCCAGCGCCAGATTTTCTTACAGATATTTTAAATAAACATGTGCAAGTAACTCCAAAACAACCTAGGTGGCTAGATATTGTATTACCGATGCGCTATATAGAAAGGCAGCAACCATCATTGCTGCAATTACAAGTAGTAACAACTGTACCATTCAAGTCAAGGTGACTTCAAGTAACCTTGAAGTAACTTTGACTTGTTTATCTGTTTATTAACCAAACCCATTAAGCAGGGAAAATTATAGATCCTATTGGAAAACCGGTGTTTCCGATTGATTGAGTATCCGGTTTGACTCGCTGATTTTGTGTGCTGTCATTGTTACGTAGATACTACGTGTTGTGTTGACAATGATTATAAACTAATGCACCTTCCCTGCAACCAACCAGGGACTCCGAAGTTAAGGATTGTGGAATGAAAGTGGGAATGATGAGGGAAGAAGTAACAACATTTATTATTCTATCTCTCTAAGAAAATTAAAAGTATACTACACCGCAACTATAGCTAACGAGCCCTATGGTCAGGACTCAGGAGTATATACATTCATGGATACTGGAAAGATTTAGTTGGATGGTAGAATTGGATGTAGTAGGACATATAGTACCGTCTAATAGTAGTTGGATATACTATTAGACGGTACTACATGTAGATGGATAGAACTTCAGTGCAAACACGCACACAACATCAGTTTGGGTTTCTATGTTTTCAGTGAGCCGACTAAATTTTATTGTAACAGGAAGCGGTTTTCCAATAGGATCTATAATTTTCCATATAAAGCAGCTCAAACACAGAGAAATAGTGTCTGGCATTTTAAATGTGAATGCAGAGCTAAGGATACCAGTTACACTGCTGCATGACTGTCATTGTTCAGCTTCAAATCTAAATACCAACAGCTTTAAATATTTGTATGAGATACTCGTGTATGTTAGTATAAACAAAACTTAATTACAAGCAAACCTACTTTCATGTGTAGCGAAAGTAGCTGGTAATGGAGTTGGGACAAACTAGTTGGCTAATTACTGGGTATATATAAATACTCTTGTCACGTTTACTAAGTCTCCAAACACCGATGGCGTAGCAACACCGCCCCCCCCTCCTCATGGAATGCTGCAAGGCTATCATTGAAACAGCCCTGTTGCTATCGTTCAGTGACGTTGTTTAGAAATGAAACACCATTTTTGTGTCATGCAAACGACCTTGGCGACCAACAGCGTTGAAACTGTGCGTTAGCATAGGCCTTGCACAACCATCGCTCTACTATAGCCCCCTATAGAATCATGATCTGCTTGTCGACCCTGTGTAGGGATTTGGTGCTGGTGTACTCAGGTCTCGCTACACTATCGATATATGGAAACTTATTAATTGTCTGCTAAGGGCGGAAGTGCTTGACTCGAGCACAAGCAGGCGCACTTTTTTGCAAATGCTAGTCTCATCTCTTTATTTTATATGACAGTTTTCATAATTACCATTGAAATAATTTGAAAGACACACTTTTCATCGTTACAGAACGTATTAATAAAAATATTTTTTAGCTCACATCATCTATTACGGTCTTGTTAGCGCAGGCATACCATTGATAACCCGCTGTGAACAAGAATAAAAATGTGCTTACTCTTTAGTTTATGAGGTAGTTTTATTGATAACTGCATGCAGATCTGTGTTCTCAATCGTTGTTGACGATGATTTCGATAATCTGAGAAGCGTCAGAATTGTGGGTCTTTCCTTGTGAAAACAAATGGTTGTGAGCCACGTTGCTCTTTGGTTTATCAAGCTGTTTGGCTAACTGTATATTAGTTTTTGTTTGTTCAGGCTGTCAATAAAGTTACGATAAAACACATCATAAACTCTTTAGTTAATCAGGTAGCTTTGTTGATTTGTGTTCATAGTCATCATAAAAAGACAATAGTCCAATAGCCGAGAGAAATAGTAAAAATAATGACTACTTCAATACTGATAGAAGAGAAGCTGAGGCATACCAGCGCATCCAACATTGTGGAAGCAGCCTTATGTCTGTCACACAGATTGTATAAAAATTAATATTAGTCTGCGTATAGTAAATGATTTTCTTAATTAGCAGCACATCCCTGCGTCTTCCTTGCAATCACAACAAATTGGTTGCTACAGATTGCCCCATGATAGTGTAAAGCCGTGGTCACACGGGCACCGAACCGAACTAAATGACGCAAAACGACGTCGTTTTCAGCTCTAAAAAGTTCGGCTGAGGACATTTCTGGCCGAAACGAACTATTTTGGTACTGCTCGAAATTTCGTGCCGAACCCTTGCTCTTATTGGCTGGTTAAAATTCTAGAATTCTAGCGAGCACGCGTCACATTTCTTCTTACGTGCGTGTGAGTAAAGTTAAAAAAGAAATGGGACGATACTTTTATTTCGTTAAATAAACAACATGAAGCAATTTACGACAAGGTTCACCCGGACTTGTGATTGGGTTGCATAAATGTAAGATGTTGCACTTAAGTTTTGCATAAATGTAGGGGAATGGTTGTGATTTTCTTTCGTGTAGAATATAAGTAATGTGTCATATTCATCCTGATGAACTATCGTTGACTGATTTATTTATGTAAAACCACAGTACTATGATAAAGACTGTTTTTGTTTGTTATGTACTCAGCATAGAAAAACATTCATATGTTAATAAAAAAAATATAATTATGTTGATGGGAAGGGTTAGCAAAATATTTGTATCGAGTGATTTACTTTGAGCAGCCGAACGATTTTCTGATAAATCTGCTGTGTAATTATAATTTATAATTGTTCCTCAAAGTTTTTTTGTTTCAATAGAAATATTTAACTCAAATACATAACAACTACTAATGAAACCGTGTCCTGTCTCTATACGTATGGTATCTAGGAAGCGAAGTTACTTCGGTGGTCGTGTGACATGTGCCACGAACCGAACCAGCCTCCGAACCGATCCTACGTCGGTTCGGTGCTCGTGTGACCACGCCTTAACTGTACATATCAGGAACCTTCAAGAAAGGTTTTATAAACACAGATTGTTACAGCGCTAGTTATGCATCCATGGCTAGTAATATAATTGGACTCCATTGCTTTGATGATCAGTTGAATGTAGACAGTTTGATGTCTGACTGGGAAGGTCACAAACGGCTGATTGCGTAAAAGTTCTCTCAGTGCAGAAGTCAACATTTTGGTCTTTTTCTAATATGACTAATTTTGCCTTTTTATTTTATTCCAGTTTTTGCCACTAACATGCTTTAGTTTCAAATGAGATGACATAGAATTTGGCAATAGAGATTGGAATGAGAATAGAAATTTGTAACGGGACTGGAACCGCGGAATGTGGTGGCCCACGGATACGGTTTTTACATCTTACAATGCAGAATATGATGTTTTACCCCTGGTTACTATATTTTCCTCGCCTTACTACGGCACCAAAAAATTACTACGATGCCAATACACTATTGGCTGAAATCCTTCACAATACCTGAGAGTGATCTGAGAGGCTATGCGTTGTTGACGGCTGGATAAGTGTAGAATCAATAGAAGGTTGCATCTGGTTTATCACATGCGATTGCGTCATATTAACGTTGTGCATTTTAGTGCTCAAAAACCAAAAACTTTAATTCATCCGTCGTTGCTCCCAAGGTTGCTAGTGATGGTAAAGGGAAAAGCGAAAAGATTGTTTCTAAGGAACATAGCTGAAAATAATAAAAAAATTCAAAGCAGGGTGAAATAGAACGAAAGCCATAAAATAAAGAAAGTTAACGGTTGATTGGAAAACCTTGCTAGATTTATTGCATAAAAGCACCCATAAAAATTCTCACCTGACATTTAATGGCCAGTGTTAACAACAGATGCAAGGGCCATTTCATAAATATTTTGAGTAGTTACTAGAAACAGGTTTTTTGCATAGTATTTCTCCACAGTATGAAATGGATTAATGCCGTATCTTGGGACTCTACAGCATTAAAAGATTAAAAGGTATCGCGGTGTACAAAGTGCGGTGTATGCCGCATACAGGCACTAAACTACTTATAAAGATCCCAGACTAGCGCTTTTAATTATGCAAAGCCTTGCGTAAAGTCATCTGCTGTCAGCAGCCTCTAACCAACCTAATCAAAGCAAAAACTGTCATAATTATTCCACGATTGTGACGGGTATGCTAATAGAATCCAAACGATATCTATGGACCAAATGCTGAGGGAATCCAATGGTGCCCCAAATTTGAACTTGTGGTCTGGGAGATCTTAGTCTACACGCTCCGTTAGCATGCAACATGTTTAATATATGAAGATAAATCCATAAATATGGCGATAGTATCAGAATGTTTTACGATAGTCATCACTATCAAATGCAGACTACCCTCGTTTATTCCAACCAATACAGACTCGGCCATGTTCGGACATTGAAAAGGTCTGGTACAGGATTAATTGGTAGTGTGCCATATGGTTGTCTGGATTATGTCCGGACAACTGCAAGCCCGAAGTGAAGTCCTAAAGAGAAGTCGACTGTACAGTCAGACCTCTGCGTACAGTCAGACCCCAACACTCAGAACCCATACGTAGTGATATTCATTTTGTATGTTGAAACCATACGTAGTGATATTCACATTGTATGTTGAAACCATCCGTAGTGATATTCCCTTTGTATGTTGAAACCATACGTAGTGATATTCACTTTGTATGTTGAAACCATATGTAGTGATATTCAATTTGAATGTTGAAACCATATGTAGAGATATTCACTTTGTATGTTCAAACCATACGTAGTAATATTCACTTTGTATGTTGAAACCATACGTAGTGATATTCATTTTGTATGTTGAAACCATACGTAGAGATATTCACTGTGCATGTTGCAACCAATATATGTCAAATATACTTACAGTCACATAAGAGTACATTATACATTGCGTGATTTGTTTCAAAACCAAAAGATACCGATAAACACTCTATTGCCATTTATTGCAGTAATTGTTTTGTATTAATTGTACAATTGTTTCGTTCATAAGTATAAGTGTTTTGTACTGCAGTAAACTAATACAAACAATTACAAAATAATAAATTCATATAACAAATACAACTGCAGCCGTATCTGTTTATTGCAGTTTAGCTATTGCAATAAATAAATGTATTATATAAATCTAAATAAACGATAATATATAAATTAATCTATATTAATAAATTCCACATGGACATTGTGTGTGTGTCTATTAGCGGGTGTAAATGCTACGCTTTTCTCTATTTTCATCTGATCTCATCCAAACTTCACACCCACAGCCAGGTGTCGCCAGGTGTCGCCAGGTGTCCGCCACGCAAATGCGCCAGGTGTTGCCAGGTGTCCGCCACGCATATGCGCCAGGTTTCGCCAGGTGCCCGCCACCAGGCTGCTAATAATATTTGGTTTCAAAAGTTCGTTCAGTTCCTCTCAAACACCCACCTGTAGACAATCTGATTAAAAATGAAATAAATCCTATGAAATAAAATAAATAAAATTAAAAAATTAAATAAAAAGGTTTTTATTGTCACTTTATCAAGGAGACATTTTAACTGAAGCCAAGGTGTGACGATGCGTGAGTTTGGAGATAGAGTACCTGATAAAAATACACAAAGTAATTCACTTTAACTTACACTAGATATAATTTAATAAGATTTCATTCGCGTATTCTTATTATTTATAGTTTTTAATATTTATTTTCATTGTTACCGGCAAGTACGTAAGTACGTGTGTATGTAAGTACGTATGACAGTAAGTACGTATGACAGTAAGTACGTATGACAGTAAGTACGTATGACAGTAAGTAGGTATGACAGTAAGTACGTATGACAGTAAGTACGTATGACAGTAAGTAAGTATGACAGTAAGTACGTATGACAGTAAGTACGTATGACAGTAAGTACGTATGACAGTAAGTACGTATGACAGTAAGTACACATAGGTGTATAACAACTACAGTCCATCCTTCATTTATGATCATCTCTACGGTGGAATCTCTACGGTGAAATCTCTACGGTGGAATCTCTACGGTGGAATCTCTACGGTGGAATCTCTACGGTGGAATCTCTATGGTGGAATCTCTACGGTGGAATCTCTACGGTGGAATCTCTACGGTGGAATCTCTACGGTGGAATGTTAAAACATAACAGTGAAAAATGAGTCAATATTTGTTGACACGTTTGTTGTTGTTATTTAAAGCACCACTGACTTCATCTCCCTGTTTGTTCAGTTGTCTGTGTTGCCTGTCGATAAACTTTACCAGTATAAAACTCTTTTGATAAATCACTCAAAGTTTTATTCAAGTGATGACAAAACAAAAAAATATTCACACTATAACACCAGATTTCTAGAAAACAATCTACCATTTATATCACTTCAGGTCAAAAAAACAATTGAATACAGAGTACCAACACAATGGAACAGTCTTTCAATAAATTTACTCAAAACTTCTGCATTTACTAGTTTTAGAGTTAATGTTAAAAGCCATTCATTAAACTTAGATTAATTCAGACCTGCTGTTTGAGTTTGGCAAATCCTGCGGGTCCAGCGTCTCGACTAGCTGCAGTGCTACTGCGCATGTGAGCCTCATCATGCCTTAACAAGTAGGAACTAAGCTTTCATTTATTTTGTTTAACTTGATCAATATTATAACTATATCTTTATTTTGCTTGATGTTATATTTCTACTAATTGATACACATACACGCGGCGCACGTGTGAAGTAATATCCAACATATCTATTAAAATATCTCCGAGTCTTACAGTTTTGAAAGTAAAAAACAAATGGTAGAAAATGAAACTAAAATAATAACAATATTTAATATATTAATTACATCAAATCGCTGTACATATGTATTACATATGTACAGCTTACACTGTACATATGTACAGTGTAAGCTGTACATATGTATTACATATGTACAGCTTACACTGTACATATGTACAGTGTAAGGTGTACATATGTATTACATATGTACAGCTTACACTGTACATATGTACAGTGTAAGCTGTACATATGTACAGCTTACAATGTACATATGTACAGTGTAAGCTGTACATATGTAATACATATGTACACCTTACAATGTACATATGTACAGTGTAAGGTGTACATATGTATTACATATGTACACCTTACACTGTACATATGTATTACTTATGTACAGTGTAAGGGTACTATCCATGTACGAATATATCTTTTGGCCTACTGCCAGCCATTTTACTGAAAATTACTGATTTTGCAACGTGATACGCGCACACTTTTTTCAATTTCAAGCACTATCTAGAACATTTTTTTACATATTTTATTTTGCCAACATGTTAGCAAACAGAACCGTATGCAAAAAATTCAATGCAGCTATATATTGTATAGTAACTATTGTAAAGATATAGTTTTTCTAACATGGTAGGGGCTTGCGGAAGCCCCTTACAACTAAAAAGTTACGGAGCAAGAAAAAGATGTTTCTTTGCAAATCTCCAATCAAAGATTATAATTTGCTTTGTGAATATAGACTAGTTTTTGAAAGAACTATTCGACATCCCTGCCAATGCGATCCGATCGTTAGTTATGGTGTTGATAAAATTCACTTAATACACAGCCACCGTGAATTTCGCACAAATGGGTCCATGGCAGTTGATCAGAGACTTGGCATAAACTCAGTAGAGCCTTAAAGGGGTTAATTACAGTATATTTAGGTAGAAGGGGTTGGGTAGAAAATCTGGAAGCTTGTCATACATGAATGGGACTTAAGCAACTTTACTGTGTTGTTTAACCTGTTTATTCATAAGCATTGAACATACATTCAAATATCAACTGGAAAATCCTAGAAGACATCTAAACTTGGGTGCAGTCCACTAATAAAACTTACATTGCTCAAGTGGAAAATTTTGCGAACTGCTCCTTTCCCACAGTCCTAGCTCAACGGATCAGTTCATGCACGGACAGCTACACAATAGGCAAAAAAGATCAGTGCAATCAGGTCCTTAGGCAATTGAAACAAAAACTCCAAGTGTGGATGACCTCTGTATGTTTAAACACTTTGCGTTGGTCAACTCTATGGCTGTGGGAGGTTATGCAATTTATGGACCAATCAATGAGAGGAAGGATGAGAGAATCTGCAAGTGTGGTCAAAGACCTACTTGTGTATGTTAACGTTGCTTGTTCGCTCACTAATAAACTATGTCTCCATTGTGCGGGTGGGAGTTGTGTGCACGCTGAGTTACCGTGCAATAAGCGTTTCAATGGAAATTCGCATGTTGCGGATTAATGCGTGTGCATTAAATCGCAACTCTTTTAAATTTGTTAAAAAAGATAAGAAATTCTATGTCAGATGTCATAGTGGCACACACTTGAATGATTGAAGTGTGGAAAATGTTCAAAATGGAATAGTTTGCACAGCATTTTATTGCCCATCATTCGCAAGTGCTGTTTCCATTTTTTGCAATCATGAAACATTCGATGAAAGTTTGCTATTTGGGTTTTGCTATTTTCGTGGATGAGGCCAACTTGCAAGTTACACACATCATGAAAACATAGTGCTAGGTAAAGTGATTCTAGAACCTTCTAAAATGACTGCGCAGAATCCATCATTGCTCTATACTAGTGGCTAGTAGAAACATCCAATAGGATTGCGAAGGGAAATTACCTTGGCAGAAACGCAAAAATGTGATCAGGTATGGCAGGCACCTGTGGGATAGCCTGGCTGAGCCACCCTTCTCTAGCCATCACCCATCAGATGCTAAATATACTGAAAACGCTTTGGCAGCGAGTGCCAGCACTGCCTATCAGATCTTTCAAAAGCTGCCTACGCTGATGCTAGCTAAAATAGATTGGGCTGATTTCTGTGACACCCTATTTGCAATGCAAGCAATCACTTAGATCAATAACACATGATAAACCTTAAGTTATTTTTATCTGTTCTCATCCGTTTATGTTTTATGTCTGCGGGTGGGGGGGGGGGCAGCTGTAGCGGTGGTAACACCTGACCTGCACACAACAGGTTGGAGCTTATTTCCCAAAACGACTACTGATGACAAAGCGACATCCAACATACATTACTTACCAGCACATACATATAAATACCCAGTTGCTGGAAGTAATGACCGTTGTCAGATGAAAGGAAGCTATGCCCATTGTCAAGGTTTGCCTTTGAGGGAACATCGACGACTGGAGATATGCGCATCCTCGAGGGCAAACTTCGACGGGAGATAAGCCTGTCAGCAAAAAATTTTTTCTCAAACAGGTTTAGGCCTACATACGGCAGTAAAAGCTTGGCTCCTGATTGGTTTTAGTAATTGAGTTTTAGTAACCAAAACCTACATCATTACATTAAAAATTAAATAGTTATAATTAGAAAGGAACACAAAATTCTAAATGACGTAGTAAAATTATGTTATCATTCAAAAAGTGCTGTTAAAACGTAAAAGAGCGCTCACTTAAAACTCATTGATTTGAACCATTTTTAATAAAATTTTGAGGTTTTGTGTTTCTTTCTAGTTATAACTATTATATTCTTAATGTAATGTAGGTTTTGGTTACTAAAACTCAATTATTAAAACCAATCAGGAGCCAAGATTTTACTGGCATATGTAAATCTGTTTGGGAAAATTTTTCGCCGCCTGTCATCAAGGTTCACTGCACTCAGTCAGCAATCTAGCCAGTCAGGATCACAGAGCTATTGTTTGTACAATACTGACTCTTAAACTCACACAGTCTCCGCTTGCAGTAGGCTAAGCAGAGACCAGATTTGAACTTCAAGGGATTCTTCCCACATGTCTGCGATTCAAAGCAATAATTTCATTGCCTTGAATCACAGAAGTTGAATTGCATTGCCTTCAATTTGGAAGTCAAGAATAAATAGATCTATTCAAATATTTTTGGTAACCTATGTTGCTGTCATCACAAATGTTAATTTATTTAAATTTTTCATGGATACTGTGCCATTTTAAGCCAATCCAGAATGTGTTTCAATTTTTAAGCATTTTCAAGGTTGCTCTAGTTGCAGCAATACGAAAGACACTATTCCAGGTTTGAATAACAAATAATTTAATGCAATAAACATAAATGTTTGAAAGATCTGTGTTTTATATCGAGTGTTTTTAACTCAAACACTGTAGAATAACAACGAGAAAATGTGACAATAAAATGTTTTAGGTTCAGCGTTGAACAAATTAATAAATTTTGAACAGTTTTCTGTAGCTCGTACCTTATGTCAGTAGAAGTTGTATTATCATGTTTTTACTGACAAAATTTATTAGTTTTGATGCATGAAACTAACCAGACATTTCACGTTTTGTGTTTTTAGTTTTCCATTCTGTCAGTTTAACATTATTGTGGTAGTTCTTTAGCTCTGTTGTACTCTCCTGATAAAGTCAATGTTATACCGAAAATCGTAACTAGACATATTTAACATTGTTCAAAAATCACAATTTCAGTAAATGTTTGTAACAAAAGAGATCTAACACCTTTTATGACATCTCTGTTAGAAGGTTAGTACAGAAGTTGTTTGTTAATTAAACTGATCAAAAACTATTTCGTCTGAAAGTTGAACATTATAGGCCTATATATACCATATCTTTTACACCATCAGGTATACTTGAAAGCCTAAAAGTTTTATTTTTTTAAATTACACGTAGATTTATGCAAACAAATTTTTTTAGTGAGCCCCTTAATACGATACATACTGTATGGATTGAGTTCCAAAATCTGTTGCGTGTCTTTGCTGAGTGCACTCTCAGGGTTGATACTCTGCCCCAAAAAGCCCATTAGGCTCGGCCCAAATCAAGTTTTAGGGGGGTTTTCAAACCATGGGGCACTGTCAGTGAATTATTTTTATAGCTTCTGAATCATATTGGATGTTTAGCAGGGTGTGGAACCTGGGCGCCCCCTAGGGGACTCCCAGTGTTTAGGGGGTGTATTTCAAATTGACCAACCAAGTGATTGGGGGTACAATATCCCAGTCTGGGCCTAGCCAGATGGGTGTTTCTTTCAGAGTATCAAAGCAATGCCGGGTAGCACAGCTAGTATAAGTGTATATAGTATATACTATATATATACTATAAGTTCAAGTAAATCTGAAGCCATTACTGTTAATAATGTAGCAAGAATTAGAGGCATTTTAGATGAAACTAGTGTTGTTACTTCCGGAACCCGTAATGCTGCACAATTAATAGCTCGGCTGTTTAATCCGGACACCGAGGTCAAGAACCTTGAGGGTTTCTGGAAGAAGAGTGAATATTTTATACAATAAAGTCGACTAAGCTCCCTGTTCTGCCGTTGTTGTTTTTTATTATTGTTTTAAAAAGCTTACTATAATACGGTGGGTGCGCCTTGCATATTAGTGAAGTAGAGAAACAGCCCAAGGGGTTGCGACTTCGCCAAATGATCCGGTGCACCCGTTGGTGCAGAAAATACAGAAACTGCTTTTCAACTAATTGCTTAATGAGTTTAAGAGTGACAGATAATCGTAACCTCCTTTTAACAACATGTGGTCGATTATGAGTGATGCAAAACTTGCACAGGGAAACTGTAAGTTGAAGACAACCATGTTCTTTTTCAACTTTGTCTCGAGTTTCCTTCTCTCTCTCTCTCTCTGTTGATTTGCAATACTTGAGTAACATTGATTATTATTCGCTACAGGCAAGATTATTTAAGTCTAAAATCATAGTTTAGATTTTTGCTAATTGTTTTAAAAGCTGTTTTCATAATTCAAAGTAGTTTTTGCTACGGTAAAGCTCAAATCACTCTACTGCACACAAAAGCAATAGATTAGGAGCAGATGATGAAAAAAGTCCACAAGCACAACTCCAGCGATGTCTTAGTTCTGGTGTAAGTCCTGTTTATCACGGAATCGATAACAAACCCGGACAATAACAAACCCGGACGAGCTTTCAATATTCTATCTGGTAATGATGATGGCAAAACTATCAGGAAAATCTTTGCAATTCAGATGACGAAAATATCACTAGATGATTGGCTATCAGTTCTTTTTGCTGCCAATTATTTTTCATGCTGCCAGGTTTTGAGTGCAAAAATCTGATAGAAAATATTGACGCCTTGAAGATATGTTTATTATATACTTGCTAAATATATAATCAAGCCGTTTTTAAGATGAATCAAGTAAACAAACCCACATAAATGGCCTTTGTTATAATGAGCGCCATGTCAGTCTGTCTGAAACCACCATTGAAGATTGAGAAAAAAGATCCCACTCTACAGGAGTTCAACTCGACACCACCGGCTTCACTGCCGGCACCCTACCACCTGCTCGAATAATTCACCTTCTAAGTTTTAGAATTATACTATCACTCTGTGCTTAAAGCCTAGTTCACACTATATCGCCATTTGTCGGCATTTTCCTTTCGGCGTTCATCGTCGATTATGCGAACCGTGAACCGATAGCATCGATGAAGTGATTTATTCATATCCATTTATGATAGTCGCTGCAGGGCTAGTATTTGATTCCAGCATGCAAAAACAAAGAGGTTTCTTCGCGAAAATTTAAAAAGAGAAATGGGAACACTACATCACGGAGTATTTCCTGCTGCAAGCGGGATAGGTTTGTGATAGCGTGAACATCGTTATCATCGACAATATAGTGTGAACCAGCCTTTATTGACACACCTGGTGAACTCTCACAGCACACTAGACTGCCAGGTGCTAGTAATAATGTATTTTGTACTGACAGCTTATGCCTCAGGATTGCACTAGTACCCAATTGACTAATAAAAACACTAAAATAAACTTACAACAAAAGTTTAACTTTAAATTAAATCCAATAAAATGTTTATTAGGTGTACAGCATGTCCGATTTTTCATGATGCTGCACTTAGACTGTAACTAGGAACCAGGAACCTCATGTAACCGATAGTAACTTGCCAACAACCAAGAATTTCAAGAAGCAACTGAGACTGCCATCATTCCTAGAGCCCCTAAACACTATCCGCCCGCCCGCCCGATGGTCATGCTGTGTTTTGCTGTTAACAGAAGCAATATAACGTACATTGCAAAACACTGATCCCATGACCTTTTGACCTTTTATATTCGAGCTTGAATTCATACTTAAATTCATACTTCATAATACTCACACTTAAATGTCTAGAATTTTAACTATAATTCACAGTCAAACCTTGACATACAAAGTTAATATATCTCAGAACTGCCAGAGTTGTAAAAATCATCCATGGTGTACCAAATATTCTTGAGGTAAGACACATTGATCAAAGATTAGCTGTGTCGAAATACTATAGCTACAGCAATATTGGCATGCCAGAAACTACAAACTAAATTTTGTATGCAATATTCAACCAATCATAACGAAGCACCAAAATAGTTAGTAAATTCTGCTGAAAGTGAAACTAACTAATATAACCGATTAACCAATAAAGCAGCTAAGACCAAATTAACCCGCATCAACACCCGACCTCCAACACTCTTGCTGCCAGGAAAGAAACTGCTGCTGTTGTTCAGTTAGCAAATGCCTATAAGAGGATGACAGATATTTTTGTTGAAATTAATGTCGCATCTTGCTAGCATGTTTACATACAATAAATTGATCTCATTTCAGTATTAGTTGTATTGACTGATGCTTAATAGTTGGCATATTGTTAGATGCCTAACTAGATCTTTTCTCAAGATCTTTTTTAGTTGGCATCTGTTCTAATGGCATTAGCAGTATGTATGTCTAGCTTGTTGGTCGTTGTTCAAAGTTCTTGTACAACTACCGAATCTTATTGGTTAAGTTTTTACCTTTTTGTAAGTTGTTAGAAATGCGAAGACTGCGGCTTTAATGATAATAATAATACAAATAAAACAAGATCATTAATAAAATAGCTCTCTTCGATCTTCCTTGGACCACATACCACCAATAACAATCCCCTTGTAATTTTATTAAACCTCCAATAGCCTTCATCTCATATTATCATTAGACATTACATCATCAATAGCCTTTTCCTTATAACTTCATTGAGCCATATACGTACGACCAATAGCTATACTTGGTGTACAGAGCCCCTCAGAATAACCCTTGCTGAACATTTATCCGTGAACCATGTCATACAGCCATCTTTTATTATCAATAACAATAAATAGTGCACTAACCTTACGGTTGAAAAACTCAGTTTTTAATCATGAGAAATTTATCCATAAGCTCAACCGCACACAGTAACAAGTGGCAAATCATTACGAAATGTTTAAAAACAGCTTTAACCCAACTGGTTTCTTTTGTCATATGTTAGTTATGACCACATTATGAGTCTAGACAAAAAAAAACATTATTTTATGTTTATAATAACAGTTGCTATGGAAACGATTATATAGGCTCAGTAAGAGCTGTAAATATGTACATTATGTAAATTCCTTCTCCGATTGAGAACGATAATCAAAACATTTTTGTATAAAACTCATCATGAACTGCGCAACGGAATTACTAATCGTACTAATAATACATCAATACTAATCATCGACATAGAAATGACTCGTTGTTAAATTCCGTTAAAATCAATTTTCTAGCCAAAAGTTTTAGTTTAAATATTAGGATGAACATTGCTTCCAACTTTTTAGATGTCATCTAATTAGATTACTGGTTAGTTTCAATAAAAACACTGACTTCAGAGCATTCATGGCCACTGTATCTAATTCCATATCATAAATGGACAAATTGTTTACAATTGTTTTAAGATAGATTTTTCTACCGTTGTAACAATATTATAGCAGGTTTGCTACCACTCGTTTTTTAACAAGAGTTAATTCACATCAAACTGTTATTTATCCATTAGAGTCAGCCGGTTACATCGGTTGAACAAGAATGATTCTTGTTCAGATACCAATTGGTAGCAGTGAACCAAAATCTAACTTCCTAGTTCTTTCAAACATCAACAACTTCTGCTACAAAAATTGAGATTGAAATCGACAATTTTTTTGCATCAAAATAAGCAAAAATCTAGAATGATGTGTTAACCACAGGTTTTTGTCATTTTATTGGGCAAGTACATTTTGGCGTTGCTACATAACTATAATAATATAAAAATCTAGAAAAAACGCCGTCTCTTGTTTCATAATCAGTTGTTATGACGGAGAGAAGGCGCCTTGCTAAGCTCTAGGATACATTCTGAGTAATATCTATGGTATGCCTCCCAGCAACACCATGGCAATGGCAGCGAATAATTCTTGTCTCGTTTATCATACACAGTTGAAGGTCTATTTACCTTAGAGAAAATTGTTTGTAAGGTATACAACGCCTGACCTCATAATAAGTGTTTATTGCGCCTAGCAGCAATGCAGGAAAATATGGTTTGACAGGACCAACCTAGACCAACTGCAGAATAACAAATATTCAATTATAAATATCAAAAAATAGTTTATTAAAAATTCAAATTGTCAAATACTGCCTTTCCAACATTAATCCTATTGATATCTGACAAAAAATTCAACATACACAAAAATTCGCCAAAAACAAAAACTGAAATTGTGTTACGGAATGTTCTAGAAGCTAATCTATTGTGACAAAAGATCATATAAACTTTAAAACTTGAAAAAAATTTTAATTCACAGAAGTTCCAGGTGAGCGATACTTTTCTTATCATTACGGATAAAAATTACTGTCAATGGGCACTTACACTCAAATAGCTATATACACCTACCTGTAAGTATAAGAAGGTAGAGCGTCAAAAAAGACAATATAACCTCCATCTTGCTGAGTCAGCTAACTCTTCTAATACTCGCTAGAAGTGCCGGCAGCTGCCGCCAACCTTAGTACTAGTTGTGCTGCTACGATCAACAGACAGTATTAGATCTCCAATGAGAAGTTATGACAAGTGGTGCCAAATCAAAAACAAATGCAAGAAATGAAAACATTTCACTTGGTGACAGCATGAAGAGCGCCTTTCAACGATTGTCTAAACGGTTATAGGCTGCCAATAGAATTGCATGTCTTCAGCCAATCGAAGTGAGTAATCTTCAAATCATCCATAGGGTTACGAGGTATGTATGGGTGTGGGGGGACTGAATGGTATATTATCACTCAGTAATGTCAGATTAACGGCAATCGCAAGACAGCCATTTGTTTTATGTACCATTCATGTGGCCTTTGTTTATCATTGACAGGAAGGCCTTGCAGTCTTCCTTACCTATTGTCTTATGCCAATTTGCCTATTTAGGGTTTTATGATTCAAAAGCCTTATAAGAGCAAAAATCTGTTCAGCACTTTACCGTTGACCCGGTCTTGATCCTGAACAAGTAACCCGGCAACACCAGACATTTTGGTTTAAATGTCTCGCCATTTACTTAATTTGGGAATCCCTGATAGTGCCATTCTACAATTTTGCAAAATAATCGATAGCGCTTTTACCAATCATATCCTGTATTATAATGACTCAAGTTCACTCTTTTCTGACAAAAGCTAAAGGTACATTGACTTAGATTTTTTCAAACCTGGAAGGTCGTGTAGTGAGAGTGAACTTGCCCCTCTGATAGCCTGTTTAACGCTGACAGACAAAAAGACGTCATGCCATTTTATTCTTATTATTTAGGTCAAAAGGCAGTTTTGTTGTTGCCTAAATGTCCGTTCCCATCCATAATCAAACTAAGCACCTGGATTTTTAGTTGCTTAAAAAAATAAATCGAGCAAAACTCTTTACACAACTTAATTGCATTTAAAGACAAGCTACGTGTCTCATCATATAATGCTAGTGTTTATGTCAGGAATACATACATGTCACTCACTTGGCTCACTAAAAGTGGAGTAGTCCAAGCCACATAAGATTAGTAGCACATTAACGACAATGTTAGCATAGTTACCAATGTTAACATAGTTACCAATGTTAACATAGTTACCATAGTTACCAATGTTAAAACTGTTAAAATTGCTGTTAACAATGTTAAGAGCATTATGAAAATTATTGTTAAGTTCTCAATTTGTTAGTTATATATGTGAGTATTCATTAGCAAGCTCTCTTGAGTTTTATATACAATACATGCATCCTTATAAACTTGTGTAATTAAGTAGATGTACACTTAAATACATGTGTACTATACGTACATATGTGTAGTAGATGTACACTTAAATAGAAGTATACTATCCTTATATATGTGTACACGAGCAGAAATCAGCTGTAGGTTGTCATATGTTAATAATCCTGGACATAATATACTATATATAGGCCCTATATACATATATACATGTATTTAGGCTATATATATATATATATAAATTGATTCCTCACCCCGGTTAACCCCTATGGGTGGTAGTTTCTGCTCTAACTAGGGTCTCCTACCAGAGACCTGGGAGTTTGAGCACTCGCCTCAAGATCTTAGCTGTTCCCAGTAGCGCACTTTTCTGCAACTCACCTGAGTTGATCGTTGTTGGTATTTGGGCAAGCCACATTTTATGCGCCGGTGTTATTGCGCCCAGTGCCCCAATGACTACTGGGATTACAGTTGTTCTTACATCCCAGCATTTTTCAATCTCTTCTCCAAGAGGGAGATATTTCTCTACCTTTTCTTTTTCTTTGCTGGCTATATTGTAGTCATTGGGTACTGCTATATCTGTTATAGTAGCCCTCTTGTTCTCCTTGTCCACCACCACTATATCTGGTTGGTTTGCTAGGACATGCTTGTCAGTCCGGATGTAGAAGTCCCAGAGGATCTTAGCGCGATCTATATATAGTATATATATACATATATCTATATATAGATATATCTATATAAAATTTATTCATGTAAAACCTTAGATAAAAAATAACTTCATTACTATTAGTTTTATGTCTGTTACGCAGACAATCATCAGATTGTCAGCGTATTAGTTGGATTTGGCAGCTTTAACACACTACTTTGGAATAGATATATCTATATATAGATATGTAGATATGTGTGTGTGTGCGTGTGTGCGTGTGGTCATAACGCATGACAAAGGCGTCCTTTGTCATATGTTATGACCACATTATGATTCTAGACCAAAAAACCTTATGTTATGTGTTACACTTCAAGCATGTGAATTCACATCCTATACTATAAATATATATGTATCTATATATATTATATATATGTATATATTATAGGCCTACATATATATATATGTAATATATGTATATATTATGCATATATATATACCCATATTATGGCAAGAGATAGGCCTATACAGTATATAATATATATAAATATGTGATATATAGTAACATACTATTATATTATATACACTAACATATATTATATATATATATATATATGTGTGTGACTAACTAGAATGTTGGAATAGGTTAACTGTACTTATCATTTTGCTGCTTGATGTACTTATCTGGAGTTACTACAGTACTATTTCATGCCTCTGCACTCTTCAGGTAGCTGGTAGTAAGTTACCTGAAGAGTTAACATATAGACCTACTACAAGTTACCTGAAGAGTGCGGAAACATGAAACAGAACTGTAGTGACTCCAGAGAAAAACACTAAGCTGAAAAAAGATAAGTAACATTAATCTATTCCAACACTTTAGTTATTTATAATACTCCACACTTTTTAGAGCCTAGAGCTCTGTCAACAGTAGGTCTGACTAATTATCCATTATATGTATTATGTATATATTACTTTATTGGAAATATTTTCATTTCAAACCAAAATATTTTTTCAAATTTTATCATACAAGAAGAATTCTTCCACGCTGTTATCACTTGGGTGGCTACTACCAAAAGCCAAAGACAGGTAGAGCATCCATTGTTTATGGAGGTATGAAAGGTCATAATGTGGATTGTGCAATGTCACAGAGCCAGTGATTTATAAAACATGGAGATACACAAACATCTGCAGGCTATCCAACTTAATTGCATGCAATGTGGTGCCCTGCACGCCACTGAATGTATACACATGGCCAATGTACCCTTGAAAGTACGAGCTGTACTTTTATTGAATTAGTTGTATTTTTATGCTGAGAATAGTGTTTTTATTTGAAGCGCCCTTACTGGATGAAATCCCCTTGAATGCTTCCTTTATTTCATTAAAACTGTTGATTGATGTAAGAGAAAATTGATGCCATGCAATGGAAATATTTATATTATGGCAAGGAGATATATTACAAAGTTGAGAATTTGACTCCCTGCAGATATTTAAATTGACAAATATTTCTTTGTGGATCATTGCCAATTTCATTTGGTTGTCTGCTCAACTATCAACTGATACAGTATGATATTTAAATTTTAGTCATCTATTGCTGCGTTTTCATGCTTCGGATAGGTTCGGAGTTGCCCGCTACCGGCGAATTCATATCCTACCGTTTCAGCAATTCAGAGTTGCCCTAGAGGCATATAACAATACAGCAAGATATGCAATGTATCCCTCAAAGCGAAACTTGTTAAGTAGGTTCGCTTTCGGGTCAAGGTCACTTTTCAATTCATGCGTAGTCAACTAGTTGCACTAACCAGGCCAGGATCCCTGATCACGACGCTGAAATATTTTCACGACGCTAAATCAATATAGATCACGACGCTGAATTTTTTTCCCACCACTGGGAGAGCTAAGCTGAGTATTGCCGATTTGGATCCATTAGCAGTGAACGTTTCTATGATGCCAAATAGTACTCTTACACCGAATGCCCTCACACAAATTTGGCGAAACAAAATGATGTCGAATGCATTCAGATTTCACAGTTTCTATGATTTGGAGTGGAAGCAACTCCAACTCATTCAAAGCATGGAAATTCAGTGATTATAGCATTTTCTGTGATATTTATGGGAGATGATGAGACATGACTATAGAATCATCGCCCTCAATGATACAAGATCTCCATAAGTAGTAAGTATTCTGACCAATCACTCTATAACAGACACGCTTGGTGAATAGTAAAATGCTAGAAAAGGAGTTGACCATGAGACTTCAACCATACCATAGGGTTATGGATCTATATGCAATCGCTCACTGTTTTAGATACAGTAGTAAGGATAACTCCGGTGTTTTAATATGTTCATCGCAGAAGTTCAGTCAAATACAGGGTGTTCTCACTCATAATTAAGAGATATACACACAATTTGAATGCAACCTATTAAGCCTAATTTCCATATATGTCGCAAAGCACCCACGACAGCACCTCAGGCTATTAGAGGTGAAATGGGAACTTATGCGCTGGGTACCGCCGATGACCTGGTAGCTGGGTACCGCCGGTAGCTGCCGGCGACAAGGGAAGAGTTTAGCGCTGTTCAAATTTCCTCGGAGAGTCGCAGGCAAAACCTTCCCGAAATGCACTGTACAAGTGACGGTCAGCATTATCGAAACGGCATGGCGGGCGAACATTTTTATGCTGTTATTAGCGATGCAGCTTTATGTGAATATAAGCCGCCGAGCCTAGCGTTGCACGCGTTTTGCTGCGCAATATTACCGCCAAAGTCTCGCAATAGATATGGGAGCCAGCCTATAAGCTTACATGAAAGTAATTATGTCATAATATCCTGAACATCCTTTCATTAAAGACTTCTGATAGTGAGCTCTTTACTAAGGCTTTGCGTGATTTTTCTTAGCCCAAGCTGACCAAGAAATGTAAGGTTCACCATTTTTGCAAAAAAGCAAAGAACTATAAAAAACACTTGTGGCCAACATCATCATTTTATTGCTAGAAATATTGCGAGTTGCACAATTTTATGACAGCCTTATGCGGGAACTACTAGGCAGCAAATATTACTAATACATAAATTCCATCATCGTAACAAATCAAAACATGACTATGTAGTGTGAGGTACTGCACCCTGGTATGCAAGCTTATGCAGGTGTACGTTTGACGTGAAGCGCAATAGCGATGAAATTGCAAGATAATGCAAATAAATCACGGCGCACACTCCCCAAAAGCTTTGTCATACGTAGCCGCGCGAGGGCACAGTGCCTTGCATCATACATACGACATTGACCTGAACCAGGCATTGATGTGTGTCAACACCAGGATGATTGTGCCAGAGTTGCATCAACCTTGAGTGAGTTAGAATGGCTTTTAGTCTATGATCTGAAATACATTTTACCAAAGACTTCATACAAACTTTTTTTAACCAATGAAATACAACATCGATATCCATTCCATTTTGACCTCTTATCACCAGATCTCTATCTCCATATCATATATATGCTAATTCTTATAGTAATTAGTAATAATAATGTTCCTCTGACGCAGGTTTTTGCAATTATTGAACAAGACAAATGACCCGGATGTGTGTGGTTTCAGATAAAAAATTGTGGCTGCACCTCAGTAATTAGTTGATCCGTATTTATCGATTTTAATGCTATTTTCAACTAATCCATTGCGGGAACAGGATATACCGCCATCTTTCTATGCTTGTATTTTTGGCGCTATTGCGAGATATGGTTGGCCAATTTATTGTTGCAGTCTTGCGATAACGGCCTTAAAAACGGACAAACATAGTATGCAGCATTTCACCGATATTGTGTCTGTGAATGGACAAAGTTTTTACAAACGATTTGCTTTTTACATCAAACAGACTTTAATGGCGTTAAAGCAACTTGACAAATCTTTCCTGTGTAAACGCACCAACTCAAGAATATCAAAGGAAGTTCAAGAGACTAAAATATGGAGAAAGAAGAAAGTAGGCACAACTCCAACCAATAACAATAAGATTACAGACTCAAGAGAAGTGCAACTCTACAAATTGTAGCAGCAGGAAGGTGTGGTAATTTGTCAAGTTCCAAAATAGTTGTAATCTATCAAAACTTTACGAGGCCACTGCAGTAGGGACAGAGATCTCTGTAGCGTCTCTGTCCCTTCTGCATTGGCCTCATAGTTTTGACAGATTACAACTATTTTGGAACTTGAAAAAGTTCAAAAAGG
Source organism: Watersipora subatra (assembly GCF_963576615.1). NCBI lineage: Eukaryota > Metazoa > Bryozoa > Gymnolaemata > Cheilostomatida > Watersiporidae > Watersipora > Watersipora subatra. Next base: position 40,637,788 of record NC_088709.1, on the reverse strand, counting down.
TTTCTTGACAAAAACAAAGAAGCTGGAAAACAAGGAGGTTAGTGAAAATACATCTTTTATTTTATTCTGGATTTTCCTGAAGCAGAAATCAATGTTAACAAATGAAGAAAAAACTCTATTTTGTAGGCTCCAAAGTTCCATGAGCATGCAATTCACAAATCAGTCCACCTGCTCACAAAACAAATATTATAACGCATAAATATTAAAATGTGTAATACTGTAAATGCAATGTGTAAATACAAAGTATGAAACTAGGAACAGAGGAGAACATACATACGTAAAATGCAATTAAAGTAGAACATATGCCATAAAATAAGAACAAACAATAATATAGTACAACTAAACATTTATATACTGTTTATGCATTTATGTATATAATCAGTACATGTGGAGATTACTTCAAGATCATTCTTTTCAAATAATGCAGTACAGTCAAACATGGATAACTCGTCCACGGATAGCTCGAACACATGGTTAATTCGAACGGTTTCTTTGGTCCGTTCCCACGTAATGATAAATTGCTATAGATAACTCGAACTCAACACTGTTAATTCGAACTGTTTTTTTGCCCAACGGCTACCGAAACGGTTGTTATCGCTTTAGAAAATCACTTTATTCAAAGCCATAGAGGTAAACCTCATCTTTTCGTAATTCATAAGCGTTGTTATTACCACCATCGGCAAAATAATTTTGTCAACGACTTTTCTAAAGGTTTGGTCAAATTTGATTTATACTGCTATACGATTAATAGCACGGGCTTGCCGGGTCACGCGCGCAAGGATTTTTGCCACGCACATACAAAACAAAAACAGCATGTTGTTTTGTATGTGTGTGGCGAAAATCCTTGAGTGCGTGACCCGGCTAGCCCGTGACGAATAGTTTTCCGACGTTGATTCCGTGTTGAATCAACGTCGGAATGTTGAAAACGTCTTAAAAATTGTTTTTATTAAACGTATACGTTGCCTTAGCTAAAAAAAACTATTCATCGTTTGACCTAAACACAGAATACGTGTGTACATTCAATAAGTATCCATTCAAAAAGCGTGAGTGATATACAATGTACCGTTAAACCTCGTAAAACTTTTAATTGAACTGCCTCGGAGTGTTGCTTTTAACGAATCTCAGGTAAAGTAAGGGATTTTTCTTTGGTAAGTTTTTCTTGAAGTTGCATAAACTTCAAGAAAAATTGGCAAAATTGATCGTGGGTAAAACGCTCAAAAGAAAAAGATGTCTTTTCTTTTGAGCATTTCAACAACGATCAAGTTTTGCCAATGTCAATCTAAAAAAACGTCCTGGCAATAACATCACCTCAAACAACAAACCAATCTCAAGTGATAGAAAAATCTATACTTTTTGATAAAAATGTTTTAAACTTTACATTAGAAGCATTTAATTTGAAACAAGCCATTTGTGCTTTTGATTTATATTATAGTTTGCATATGTACATGTATCTACTAATAAATAAGTAAATACATGGACTTGTGACAGTGCTCTGATAACTTGAACGCTCTGATAATTCGAACACTTTTGCTCAGTCCCTTGAAGTTCGAGTTATCCATGTTTGACTGTATATTAAATTGGATGCAATGCTGCAAGTATACGAGCAGGAATAATGCAGTATATTAAATTGGATGCGATGCTGCAAGTATACGAGCAGGAATAATGCAGTATATTAAATTGGATGCGATGCTGCAAGTATACGAGCAGGAATAATGCAGTATATTAAATTGGATGCGATGCTGCAAGTATACGAGCAGGAATAATGCAGTATATTAAATTGGATGCGATGCTGCAAGTATACGAGCAGGAATAATGCAGTATATTAAATTGGATGCAATGCTGCAAGTATACGAGCAGGAATAATGCAGTATATTAAATTGGATGCAATGCTGCAAGTATACGAGCAGGAATAATGCAGTATATTAAATTGGATGCGATGCTGCAAGTATACGAGCAGGAATAATGCAGCATATTAAATTGGATGCAATGCTGCAAGTATACGAGCAGGAATAATGCGGTATATTAAATTGGATGCAATGCTGCAAGTATACGAGCAGGAATAATGCGGTATATTAAATTGGATGCAATGCTGCAAGTATACGAGCAGGAATAATGCAGTATATTAAATTGGATGCAATGCTGCAAGTATACGAGCAGGAATAATGCAGTATATTAAATTGGATGCGATGCTGCAAGTATACGAGCAGGAATAATGCAGTATATTAAATTGGATGCAATGCTGCAAGTATACGAGCAGGAATAATGCAGTATATTAAATTGGATGCAATGCTGTAAGTATACGAGCATCAGGAATAATGCAGTATATTAAATTGGATACAATGCTGTAAGCATTGTAACGAGCATCAGGAATAATGCAGTATATTAAATTGGATGCAATGCTGTAAGTATACGAGCATCAGGAATAATGCAGTATATTAAATTGGATGCAATGCTGTAAGTATACGAGCAGGAATAATGCAGTATATTAAATTGGATGCAATGCTGTAAGTATACGAGCAGGAATAATGCTGTATATTAAATTGGATGCAATGCTGCAAGTATACGAGCAGGAATAATGCGGTATATTAAATTGGATGCAATGCTGCAAGTATACGAGCAGGAATAATGCAGTATATTAAATTGGATGCAATGCTGCAAGTATACGAGCAGGAATAATGCAGTATATTAAATTGGATGCAATGCTGCAAGTATACGAGCAGGAATAATGCTGTATATTAAATTGGATGCAATGCTGCAAGTATACGAGCAGGAATAATGCTGTATATTAAATTGGATGCAATGCTGCAAGTATACGAGCAGGAATAATGCTGTATATTAAATTGGATGCAATGCTGCAAGTATACGAGCAGGAATAATGCTGTATATTAAATTGGATGCAATGCTGCAAGTATACGAGCAGGAATAATGCAGTATATTAAATTGGATGCAATGCTGCAAGTATACGAGCAGGAATAATGCTGTATATTAAATTGGATGCAATGCTGCAAGTATACGAGCAGGAATAATGCAGTATATTAAATTGGATGCGATGCTGCAAGTATACGAGCAGGAATAATGCAGTATATTAAATTGGATGCAATGCTGCAAGTATACGAGCAGGAATAATGCTGTATATTAAATTGGATGCGATGCTGCAAGTATACGAGCAGGAATAATGCAGTATATTAAATTGGATGCGATGCTGCAAGTATACGAGCAGGAATAATGCAGTATATTAAATTGGATGCAATGCTGCAAGTATACGAGCAGGAATAATGCAGTATATTAAATTGGATGCGATGCTGCAAGTATACGAGCAGGAATAATGCAGTATATTAAATTGGATGCAATGCTGCAAGTATACGAGCAGGAATAATGCGGTATATTAAATTGGATGCAATGCTGCAAGTATACGAGCAGGAATAATGCGGTATATTAAATTGGATGCAATGCTGCAAGTATACGAGCAGGAATAATGCAGTATATTAAATTGGATGCAATGCTGCAAGTATACGAGCATCAGGAATAATGCAGTATATTAAATTGGATGCAATGCTGCAAGTATACGAGCATCAGGAATAATGCAGTATATTAAATTGGATGCAATGCTGCAAGTATACGAGCATCAGGAATAATGCAGTATATTAAATTGGATGCAATGCTGCAAGTATACGAGCATCAGGAATAATGCAGTATATTAAATTGGATGCAATGCTGCAAGTATACGAGCATCAGGAATAATGCAGTATATTAAATTGGATGCAATGCTGCAAGTATACGAGCATCAGGAATAATGCAGTATATTAAATTGGATGCAATGCTGCAAGTATACGAGCATCAGGAATAATGCAGTATATTAAATTGGATGCAATGCTGCAAGTATACGAGCATCAGGAATGGTTGGCGATCTTAAAGATGAACTTAAATAAAACTTGAGTAGATTTTATCAGAAAGTATCAGTATTTTTCTATCATTTGCGATTGTTTTTGATGTTTGAGGTGATCTGGCCGTCAGGATGTTTCAAGATTAAAATCGATAGAACTTGATTGTGGTTAAAATGCTATACTCAGATCAAATAAAAAAATACTCAGATCAAGCGAAAGCGCGATTATGACATTTATAGTTGCCAAGAGACTGACAGAATAGAGACGCATAACACTGCAACTTGAATGGAATAACTGATATCAATCACTGTTTCCATGAAGTGCATCATAGGAATTTGGAGTTGTGTGTAAGTTGTGTTATCGTGTAAATTAAGTGTTTCTATGGACATTAGCATGATGCGGATTGGCTCCGGTGCCTTGATGAAAAAAGGTAAGAAACTATATGTTATAACTTAATAATTAGCGGTGCATGTGTTACCAACGGAAGTATTGAAAATGTTTAAAATTGAATAGCTAGCATAGTACTTTAATGCCCATCATTCGCATTTGCTGTTTCAATTATTCGCAAGCATGATGGATTCGTCAAAGTTTTCCAAATCTCAAAACTCGCTTAGCTTGCGGACTTATGCCATTTTCATGATGCTGTTAACTCGCAGATTGGCTCAAATTTGCGCATCATGGAAAAATAGTGAATAATGAGAGAGTCAAGAGTCAGGTCAGCACGCATTTTTTTCCTGAGCAATTTTAACTGTAATCAAGTTTTGTCGATTTTAATCTTGAAACATTCTGACAGTCAGATCACCTCAAGCATCAAAAATAATAGCAAATGATAGAAAAATACCACTACTTTCTGATAAAATGTACTAACATCTTGTGAAAGTTTAGTTTTAACCTGGCAAAAAGTAAGGCTATTTTAACCTGCTCAAAGCTCTAAACAACATCACTATAGCAATGTCTATAAACCTTCAACGTAACAAGGAGCAACTATGTAGATAGGAAAAGCCTTACCTCAGCCATATATAAGGCCCAGTTAGAGTTCCACATAGGCCTACATTTATTTGACTGGTACTTTCTGGTTACATATGCACAGTGCTGTGAGCGATAAACTAGTCTCAACAAATCAAGTACAAAATCGTTTTTATGACTTTCTACGCTGCCAATGATAAACCTCGTGTTTGATTGACTCGGCACGCGAACTAAAAATGTTAATTTTAATATTCTTCACCAACTCACTGTAGCTGCACAAATATTTTTAAATCTTTCTCTTGCAGTCGGTCGTTGCAACAATGACTCTTATAGTTTATCACAGACTTTAATGTTTACTTCTCTTACCATGAAGTTTAGTTTCCTCAACTTGATGTTACACTTAGCTACATTTTTGGTTGTTTGTTTGACTGACTCAGAATGCTAAGCAAAAGTGTTAATTTTATTATTTTTTGCTATACAACTGTTACTGTACGAATATTTTCAAATGAAGTATAATATTTGTATATATTACGAATACATTACAAGAATATAAGAAAACTTTGTGAGTCTTTTTAACATAATATGGCTGATCATAAAAAATAGCCACCTTAGTGATGATAGCTTTAACATCTTTGGATAGACCGAATTTTAAAATATACATGCATATTAAAGGAATAATTAAAATTGTAAAGTTTATAAAACCAACTGGCATATAACGATATATTAACAAATATGAAAAGATCTTGATTATAGCTTGTGTGGCCACAAATGCATATTATCAGCAGATTGATAAGGCTCTAATCAACAAATCAATTAGAGAACTGACCCCCTTATAAATACTTTATTAACCAGTTGAAACTAGGTTGTGACCAATTTACAAATAGTTTGTGGCCCGTTAAAACCAGGTTGCGTTCCACTTAGAAATAGGTTGTGACCTTGTTAGAACCATTTTGTGAACCAGTTAAAAATAACTTGCGACTTAGTTAGAAAGTTTGTGACCCTGTCAAAAATAATTTGCGGCTTTGTCAAAAATAATTTGTGACCTTGTTAAAAATTATTTGTGACCATGCAAGTAGTTTGTGAGACAGGTACAAATAGTTGGTGACCCAGTAAAAATATTTGGTGGATCAGTTAGACCTAGTTTGTGGCTCACTTAAGAGTTTGTGACCTTGTAAGAAATAGTTGTGACCCAGTTAGGAATAGTTTGCAGCTCTATAAGAGGTAGTTTGTGGCTTTGTTAAAAATAATTTTTGACCTTGTTAGAAATTATTTGTGACCGAGTCAAAACTAGTTTGTGACCCAGCTACAGATTGTTTGTGACTCAGTTGAAACAGTTTGTGGGACAGTTAGAAATAGTTTATGACCCAGTTAGAAAGAGTTGGTGGCCCAGTTGGAGTTGAATAAATTTTGAAAAAGTTGCTGGCATTGAAATTTATATCAGTTTGCATGAATATCATTTTGGTTCATTTGTCATGTTAAGTGGTCCAAGGGGTCATGAAATTATACATAAACTAAATTTGTAATAGAATTGCGCCTTCAAAAGTCTCCTACTACATTAGCAACCATGCATGTTGGAAATCTGAGCCGAATTAGGCCATCCAGAATGTACCATATGGTGCCAGCCACTTTTCGAACCAAACCATTACATAGAGGTCAGTCTATCTCCCGTAGATCTACCATTAGATCTGTATGTAAACAAATGAAACAACAGAGAATAAATAAGACATATAACTAGCGCAATCATTTATTCATTTGTTTAAAGGAGAAATCAGACAGAGCAAGAAAATATGAGTAACATAAGACTACACAGCTAAGTTTTGGACTATGTACTTGCTTGCAACCTCATCAGGTTGTACATTCTAAATTCTTGTATGAGACAGAAAGCATACAGCCATGAATTGGTACTTTTAGTGTATCCACAAGGTAGGATTCCTAGCCTAAGAGTCTCATCTACCAACCGGAGTGTAAGAGAAACGTAGAGCACAGTCTAATGCCTCTTTCTTTTGCCGGGTGTTGCGGAGGGAGTATGAGCGACAGCGTGAGTCGCATACTTTTCATTTGATGCCGCATTTAGATAGTAGAGGGCGAGAAGAGAGAAGAGCAAGCTGTCAAACAAGATAGGAAAGAGTTATTGACAGAACAAACAGCTAAAGAACACAGGATGCGGCTGTGAAAGTCACAACAACCAGCTTGTGGTTAGATGATAAACAAATGATGTTGCCGAGTAGTATTCTCCCCCTATTGATATTTTGAATGTAATTATTTCAGATAACTGAGACATCCCCTTTAACAGATTGCTTCCTAGTCCTGTACACACAAGCGGTTTACCTGCCTAGTCCTGTATACACAAGCAGGATACCCTGATCCTAGACAGCTTTCCATCGACTATGAAACATTTCAGTATAAATAACAAAGTATATAGTACTATAGTAACAAAGAGTTGACAATGTAAACAGACTACGATGAATAACTGGAGAAGGTAAATCATGTCTCCAACAGTGCATTAGTTTAATGTAAGTTTATCAGCTCATGAGCCTAATATTATAATCGATTAGAATTGATGAAATGTCTATCTTGACTACAATAGGAGTAGTGTCATTTCGTATGCCCATATGTCCGAAGACATACTAAGAGCGTTAGGAAAAAAGATTGCATGACACAGGAATCAAACCCAGAACATCAGATTGAAATCCGAGCCTGCTACCATTTGAGACACAGGACCACATTTCCACATTTAAGAATAATTACGCACATAGTTACTACATATGATGATCTCTCACGGTGTATAGGACTGTCACCATACTAGTCTTTGCTATAATAAGAGTCGCGTCAATCCATCTGTTCAAAGTCAAGGTTGGAAATTGGGAAAAAGATTGTATCGTACAGGATTTGAACTCGTGACTTTCGGCTTGGCAGGCCGACACTCCAACTCCTGCCTCAATCAACCACTGGCGATGATTTTAAAATAATTGTGGGGATAGGTATTCGCCACGCTTTCGTGGCACACCTGGCTATCTCTCACAGCAAACTTGATTGCCAGGATACTAGTAGCATATAACATTCCGCAACTGTATAAAACTGCAATTATGTCTTTAAATTATTGAAACTCCTAGCAGAAACATTCAAAGCGTGGAAACCCAAGCCATTTTTGTGATAAAAACATTTATCTGGAACTTTCCTGGAGAGAACTGACACACTAACTCTCTCCCAAACAGATGCACAGCTAGTAGGCCACTCTCCCTCCTCTCTCCCCTCCCTCCCCTCCCTCCCTCCCTCTCCCCCTCTCTCTCTCTCTCCCCTCCCTCTCTCCCTCCCCTCCCCTCCCCTCCCCTCCCCTCCCCTCCCCTCCCCTCCCCTCCCCTCCCCTCCCCTCCCCTCCCCTCCCCTCCCCTCCCCTCCCCTCCCTCTCTCTCCCTCCCCCTCTCTCTATGTGAGAAAAGAAGTGGTACAAGCCATTGCACTTTGGTTTTTGAGGGTTTTTGACAACCACGTGAAATTTCTATCAATAAACATAACCAAAAAACTGATTTTTGTAGTAACTTAAAAAACAACTACGCTATACAATTACGATATAAATCTACCTGAACACTAAACTCTTACAAGTCCCATGTCTAGCTTGAAATATTAATGATGGACCACATCTTGTGCAGACTAAGTTAATTAGAGAGTCGGCCAAGGATTACCAGTGGAAGCTCTGGTTGCGCCTGATATCAGTAGTGCAAATGGGGAACACAGCACAGGGGAGACAATGACAACTGTGGCCAATTTAGCTAAGCCGCTTCAGGCGACGACCTTGAGCAAATCTCCAGATTGTCACTTGTACGTTATTTTTTGCCAAAGATAAATAAATGGAGAGAGCTATTAGACAACCTACTAACTTACATTCTATTGGTCAAGGTTGTACGGATACACAGATGTCACTTTTCTAATATATTTCTAATCAAGATTTCATAGCTGAAAGAGTAAACCTCACAAACACAACATTCGACTACCTCAAGAATGTCTTGGCTACACTAAAACTTTATGTTACACCGGAGAAATTACTAAACAGACAGCACCTGGGCCACAATTTGGCAATTTGAGCATGTGAGGGCAATTCTTTTTAAATTTCAAACCAGAGATCGGCAGCGACAGCACTAGATGTTTACGGTGCTTTCGGATGGATGCGCTGAAGATTACATGCGAGACGACAATCTATCATTTGATGAAAACAGCAATAAGAAATCACTTACACTTAGTAACGAAAAATTTGGAGTTACCCTCTACATGCCGCTAGCGATGACATGCATTACATGCTAGCATTACTCTATTGATTAGAGAATTATAGCCATCAGACGAATGACAGAAAAACATTTGTAACATTGACTGAGCCCATTTGTTAGACAACAGGCATGCAATCGCTTATCATACCCTATAAATGTCTGCTAATCATGAAGTCAAGAGCGAAACTGTTCATTGACCCACTGAGAGATGTAGCCTTATCTACTACCAACTAGGACTACCTGATTTAGTAATCTTTGTAGCATTTTGTATCTCATTGAAAACTACCATGAATCCTCGATAAATTGTTATTAGAATCAGACCATCAGGGGTATGTGTATCCCTATACGTATACCCCTTACACACAGGAAATCCCCTGTCTTGTAGTAATACCTCAATTGTACAGCGGCACCCATCATTCAATTCAGTATGAGGAGAAAATTCTTGGTAATGTTTAGTTTATGTTCTACTGGCTACAGCAGGTACGAACTTCAGAGGCGATTAAAAGGCTAAACGCAAAACGATGAGCTAGCTAGAAGTTCTGTGTTTACTTGAAGAATCAACCGCGATCTGGACACTTGGAGGAGAGTACAAGATGGTTTATGACACGCTAAGCTTACTAACAGACAGACTCCTCAGTAGGCTCAAAAGTTGCGTTCAAACTAGAGTGGAAAACGTCCAAAATTTGAAAAGCCAGCGCTATTGACAACGCGAGCATCATTAATTGTCAGTGTAGACAGCCAATGTCGTTGTGTTAGCATAAAATGTGGCAGGTCATAATGTCTGAAACAAGAAATGCAACAGTGTCTCATTTTGAGGTCTAAACCCAGTATGGTGGTCAATCAGAGCTCACATTATCACTGTATTGATAACAACTCCAATAAACTCAGTTCAGATTATTTGTGCGATTTGTTTCCACAGTTGTAGCCCACTTGTATAATCTATATATGTATATAATCTATTTCAAATATTTATTACATTCTATATATTTGTGTGTTCAGTTATAGCAATAAAGTTTTAGGAATGAAAAATCCACTTCACACTGGATTTGAACTCAGATCCTCCAGGTCTACAGACTGGCGTACTTAACCACTAGGCCATACGGCTACATTGCTATACAATGCAATAACTGTGGTCATATTCATTACATCAGTTAAAATGCCACGCTTGAAGCCATTACGCAAACTGGCTTCATGGCTTATATTATAGTAAAGATTTAGACAAGCTTAAAGTACTCGCTTAAGTTACTCAAATTAGCCATTTTGCTAATTTTGCCATTGACTAATTAGTCAACTTGGATAGTGGCAACTACATTACCTGCCACTGTTTATAAGCTGTTTTTTATTTCCCCTGCAATCCGGCATTTATCTGGTTTAATATAAATGACGGAATCGACAACACCAATGTAGAAGAATTGTTTAAGAGAGAGTAGGTTTGGAATAATGAATGTAGACAGCATTTTGTGCAAAAGGAGAAACAGTTGAAGGAGTTTGTCACAATTGACGCACAATACAGCATCTCTTTATATTCTGAAAACTCTTAGTACTCCTGTAGCACGACCTATTGACTAACTTAAACGTAAAAACATTGTGCACAGTGATGTATTGATAGTCTTCCACAGTGTTACTACATGCTAGTGTAAATGTGGCTTTATTTGAGTAACAAGCAGCCTTAATATTTGAATGTAAATTCCCTTTTCACTTTTCACATTTGGTCATGTCTCTATTCAAACTGCACACCAGTGAAGTGAGAGACTGCATTTTAGTCCACAGTAAAATATCTTCTAAAGAATACATAACTACAAGGAACAGTGAACAATCTCTGTGTTCTTATAATTGTTGTGGTAATAAAACAACTGTGAATGAAAAATAATTTCTTGAATAGAGTAAATTGTACACTTTTTGGCTAATAAAACAAACCATTTTCGATTTTTGGTGCCTGTAACCCTCAGGCTTGTGAGTGGTGTCAGAAAATCAATGTGTTTTGTTCCCAACTGACGAAGCCTAAAAGCACTCATTTGGTCGCTTTACGATTTGTGAAACGGCACTTTGAGGCATCGTGTTTTGCCGAACGTACTTCCAGTAGGTAAGCTGTCAAAGAGCCTGCACAAAAACCATTGGATAATTAGAGCCATCTTCAGCAAATCAGACAACAGCAACTGCCAGTACTTACTAATGTACAACCAGCACCCTTAACTTTCGATTAAAAAATCATTACAAAAATTTATAAGTAGTGCTCTAATACATTAATTGAAACAATAGTGCAGTGAAGAGGTCCAGACTGCACCCAAGCACTCAGATAATGCCCTACTCTCATACCATCTAATGTGTCTCTCTAGTACAAAAGGAATTGGTTTACAACCAGAGTATACACGTTATGTAGAAGTTGCAACGCCAGCGCTTAATGTACTATGTCCTTGTCTGCTTGTACTTGTAGTACAGTGATACTAGCAGCATGCCGAACTATTCACCCCATTGTAATAAACTCTTGTTTTCATATGAGGCAGACAAACGGCTATTAATCAGGTAAAAAAACAAACAATATCCTCAATCGCTTACCAAGTCGTGACGCATACTCTGTGTACTAAACTACAGGAGAACATCGCCAGAGCCAGGGAGAACACGACTACAAAAGTCAGACAGAATTTATCAATCATCAACAACAAAACTTGACCTCTACTGCGGCTATCTTCAAAGTTAAAAACACAATGAAGTAAAAATACAAGCAACAGAAGCAGCATCATACACAACACATAGTAGACAATACTAAAACATAGATGTAGATGTTGTAATTATAAATACAACATGATGAAACTAAACGCTATCACTCTGAACACAACTACAGGCCTAGCAACTAAGTACATACAATGCAATTGATGTTATAGACAAGGTGTATATTTCTAAGACAATAAGAATAAAAGGCCAGATAATTCAACAAATAGGGTAGATAACTCCTATAACAAGGTAGATAAATCAATATAAAATCAAACCTCTACATGTGAATTTAATTCACTCCGAAACCTGCTTCGTATAATAAAACCATCAATTGTTGAGGCAATTATTCCTATAAGAATGTACTGTAGTTCATTTAATTCGTTCCACAGATCAAATACCTATATTCAGTGTTGGCACAAAAGACTTGCTTCCTATGTTAAAACCATCAAACGTTGAGGCAAATATTCCCATAAGAATACACTGTAAATCATTTAATTCGTTCCACAGCACAATCACCTAAGATGACTCCTCAATAGATACTGTAGGTAATTATATATACACATAGCAATATCAATACATTATGAGAAATATAACAAATAAACTGATAAAACAGTAATCAATAAAAATAAGTTGATATTATTATTTTACCTGAGGGGCAGGCAAACACAACTATAGGCTTGGTGATGCACAGCTAGAGGTAGTGATAGAGATATGCAGGGTAACTTACTTTAACCTAGCTTAGGTGAAGTATAAACTAGCCCAGCTTGCATATTTTTATGCCTTTGCATTTTCAACCTTCTTACTTTTACTAAAGATACTGCGGTGCTTCGAGACATTTCGAACACCTAATGTGGGAAACAATTTTAGGTGTCAAGTCAAATGTTTAATTGAATTTGGCGTCACATGTAGGAAAATTTCTATACTACTGCATTTGTAAGCAGAGGTTCAACTGTAATAGAGTAGACAACTCCTACAACTGGGTAGACAACTCCATATAACAAGATATATATAATTTTTATACGTGTAAGGATATACTCGCAAATAACTCCTATGGGCAGACAAATCTTAAAAAAGACCTTAATCTACTTATACACTTATGCTACAATGATATGCTGCTAGCTCCTATACCTGAAATCTACATACAGCTGATATAACGTAAAACTTCTATTTGAATGCAACCCTTCCCTGTAGTGGGATTATATTAGAGGTAACGGTTCAAACAGAGGCTGACGTATTTTTCAAACGGCTCATCAGAATTTTTAGGAAAATAAATTTAACCCTTTTACAGGGAAAGCGAACGTCGCCTATGTTTTGCACTCCCCTTCGGGTGGAGCGATTATTAACACTTTTGGGTGCAATAAATCTGCTGTAACTTCTTGTCTCCAACTTGTCTAAAATCTCTAAATAAATATGCATTGTAGAGCTAAAAATATCTGTCAATTGATATCTATTGCTTTCAACTACCTTACGATGATCTAATAGCCTGCATTAAAATTTGATGAAGCTTTTAATTTTTTATTTCATTCTAAATGTGAAGGCATATTTTCACTGCACTCATCGATTTGTTTGTTACAGTTTGCAGCCAAAACTGGCTTCTTATATGCAATAGCAGAGGAGTTATAAGCGTCAATCCATTGTAAGCCAAGTTATGATAACCGCTATGATGCTATCAAATAATATGCTATAAGTCTGAAATTTGTAAGTGGTATAATAACAAACTATCAAATGGAACATTCATATGTTCAAGAAAAACTGACATAAACAAACCGTAGTTATAATACATGTATGCAGAAACAAAAATTAAAATTTTTGAAACAAAAATATCGTTAGCTCGACAGGCTGCGTTCTGATTTTTGTATAGAATCATTTCACCTTCTTCTGTCTGTTCAATACCTTCCAGTGTCTGCTAACCTCAACTCTTCTTCTGCACTGCTGAACTAGTCGATGTTAGCGTCCAAACAATTTTTTTCGGCAGAGCAAAACATTTATGCATTGTTATTTGAGAAACCTTTCGCGAAAATAATGCAAAACTTTTAGACGCGTGCACACATGGCACAAGTTATTGTCTGAAAATAGTAGTACAGATTCCATTGAAATTGTAAACCGTTTTTCATATACGTCGAAGTATCAAGACTGCATTACACAAGGAACTACTATTAGTCTTATGTAGTTATTATATATTTCTATGGTGTTGTTTTCATTGTTTAAACTAAAACAACGAAAAGATTTGGAGTTGGAAAATGAACTTCGATATGAACAGAAACAACTAAAGATTTGATAGTTATTGATGTCATGTAACAGAGTCATTTTGTGGACACTTCTACTGATCAATTTCTATTAGGGGTTCGTGAAAATCAAAGAATATCAAAGTGGCGGTCAAATAGAGATGGTATGGTGTTCAATTAAATGGTGGAGCTCTATTTTTCAATCCTTCTATAATGGCAGTCAAATGACGGTGCCTTTCGAATAGCGGTCTTGCGGTATATAACGTGAATACAGTCATATACGGTCGTATACATGTGGGCATATATTTTACCTTTTTGATAATAATTGAATTTCTAACAGAAATATTTTTCAAATTATGCCATACAAGAATCATAAAAAACCAAAAAAATAAAAAAGGCAAATAAAATAAAAAAACGTAAATTGTTTAACATTTAGCGTTTAAAATACTTTTTTGCTAAGAGAATGGATATTAGGCGGAAGATAGTTAAAGCAGCTAGTGATGATACTTTCAAAATAATTATTAGACGTTGTATGCAATTTGTTTCTATCATATAAGTTGAAATGAATTAAAAACCTGTAATTGATATGTGAAAAAAAGACACAAACTAGGAAAGATCGTGAAGCCTATAATTGACGCATTATCACTGCCATAATATAGTATATGAGTTTTACACATATACATACACTATTATATAATCTTCATTGTTACTTGTTGGAGGTCATAACTTAACTTTGGTGGCAATACGGGGACAAAGAGGAGAAACACCAAAAGGTCGTTCACTGGCCAATGAGTGAATGAGCAATAACAAAAGAACAAGAAGGATAACTCACCATCTGGAAAGAGCTGCGCCTGGAAACCTTGCTCAAATAAAGTGCTCTCCAGGTTGTTGATTGCCTGTAAAACAGCTGCATTTAAATATGCTTAGAATTTATAAAGATATATTTGACAAAATAGTGGTGGGCAGTTGATATGCAGCTTGATAACAAAACATTGTTTAAACCATATCAACTAGGGTTGCAGAATACTGGCTATCAATAGACAGAATACTGACTATCAATAGACAGAATACTGACTATCAATAGACAGAATACTGGCTATCAATAGACAGAATACTGACTATCAATAGACAGAATACTGGCTATCAATAGACAGAATACTGGCTATCAATAGACAGAATACTGGCTATCAATAGACAGAATACTGGCTATCAATAGACAGAATACTGGCTATCAATAGACAGAATACTGGCTATCAATAGACAGAATACTGGCTATCAATAGACAGAATACTGGCTATCAATAGACAGAATACTGGCTATCAATAGACAGAATACTGGCTATCAATAGACAGAATACTGACTATCAATAGACATAGTAACAAATGGAGGAGACAGCCACTACGCATGACCTCGCACACCTGAAAACAACTTTCCTCAATAGGTTATTTCTAGCTGGCAACGGAGTACATTTCTACTGCCATCTGACTACTGTTGACGTAAATGTTGCTAAAATTGGGCTGAGGCCACATTTCTAGTACTGAAAATTGGACTTTTGCACACAGTGGACCCTCGCCATACGAGTTTAATTTGTTCCAATGTTGTCATCGTAGGACGAAAACTTCGTATAGCTTAGAGCTTCTGTTAGCATAGTTTAAGTGCAATCACAATCATAATAATATTATTTATCAAGCAAAATAATTTCACATTACTATTACTAGAGAGAATAATTCTGAATTAATTTGAAATTGCCTATCTAGTAACCTATTTTACACAATCGATAGCTAACTTTGCTGATGTTATGCTCTCTTCAACAGTAAAGATGAGTGTTACTACAGCAGATGCCATGATTAGATGGGACAGACTAAAATGTGCTGTAGCGAGGTTCTCATATTCCAACATCTTTCTATCTTTCTATCTGTCTTACGGTAGTACAGTAATACTTCAACTTACGAGTGCTCCAACGTACGAGAAACTTGAGATACGAGCCAGCTTTTAAGCAAGTTTTAGCACCAACATATGAGCCATGTTTGAGATGCGAGCACGTGAGTCAGTTGCCAAGTATGCCGGAGGTGTTTTATGAGAACAGCATCACTCTGTATTTTTCAACTGCTCAGGTTATACTTTTGTACCGTGCTTTTTGTGCAATTTTCAGTGCAGAATTATGTGAATTAAAAGTACTCTGCGTTGACCGAAAGTTTGCCAGTAAAATGAAAGATGAAATGCAAAACAAGCAAATAATAACAATTGATATTAAACGGAAAATTATTGAAAAATATGCAAAATGTGTATGCGTGATTGAACTAGCTCAACAATATGACAGAAATACATCCACAATTATCAAACCGAAGGATTATATTCAGGGCATTTAATTCGCAAAAGGACTGGCCATAGTTTCTAAACGGCGTAGCGATCTTCACGACCGCTGATGGAGAGACCGCTCAGGCATTGGATAAACAATTGGCCGGTGACAGCGTAACTAAAACGATGCTATATGAAAAGGCCGGTGCTATCTATCAAAACTATAAAAATAGACATTCGGACGAGTTGGCTAGTGGTCGTGCATTAACCTTTTGTGACTACACCGGCGTTCGCCCTAATTGCAACATGTTGAAAGGGCGAAAAAGGCAAACGTCTTTAGATATGATTATCTTAAAACGGCCGGTTAGTCGTGAAAGCGAAACAAAGTAAAAAATAGCTAACCAGCGAGAAACTTCAAACTACGAACGCCGAAGAGATTTTAAATACGTTAAGTTAAAAATGAAAGTTTGCTTTTAAGTTTGCTTCTACGTTTGTCTTTTAAGACATTGATAAAATCCGAATTTATCAAAGTCAACTGTTGTAATGAAGGATAACTTATATCTCCCTCTCTGGCAAATGCTAGCGTTAGCTGCTATTGTATGTATTTAATTTTACATTTTAATTAATCACATTTCCTTGCATTATTTTTTAATTGTTGCTTTTTGAAAGCATTTGGTAAATTAGGACAATAACCAACATGTTCTTTCTGTTAAAATACTTTGTTTTGAGTGTTTTATTTGCATTTTTAGAGTATGGAAACCAATCAATATATATTTAATGGTTCTATATATAAATAAATTGCACCAACATGCGAGTAAATTAACATACGAGGTCAGTCTCGGAACGCATTAAGCTCGTAAGTCGATGTATGACTAAGTATTTTCCTATTTCTTCCTTTTCCATGCTAGCTACATTCTAGTAATTTAAAACCACGATGTCCAGTATTTAAGCATGCTGATCTTCTTTGGTTGACCGATGGATGTGTGCCACTTGACATCATCTCCATATGTTAATGGTCTCTTCATAAGCAACATAGTGGAATTCAGTTAACTACTTATCCAAACTTGCCATCAAAGTCATACGATTTCTGCCTTTAGTCTTCACTTCCCAAAACTTCTCCCCACACTTTTGAGGCGCTTTTTCTCCATTTTCAGAGCAGACATAGTCAAGTAGTACACGACTTTGGGTGAAATTCCCCATGCAAGCAAAGTAGTTTTCTAGTTGCTTTATCTGATACATTGATGGCACCTTCCTTTCATTTTATGATGCCAGCTATCCTACCACAGAAATGGTCCACAAGCTATGACCTGATTATTGGTTTAGACTGCCATAGTTTAGATTCCCTTTCCAAAACGGCTCAAATGTGATGTAGTTGTGAGAGATGGTTTCTGTTTACACTTTCTTGCAACCTTATTCGTCGAAATATTTTCACAAATATACTTCACGCATTCAATAAAACCATGTCTATTGTTCTTACGCGTCTGTTTTATCGTCATCGTAATGCTGTCACTTTTAGCAGTGATATCTTATAACTTACCATAAAAATTCGTTTAATTTTTTAGCTTGAAGGAGACATATCATTGTCTGATAATCATGACGAGCCTGTTGGTCACTTGTGATAATCAAAAAGTGCTGCAGAAATTATTTGCGAAGTATTGAGTCACATGATCAGATTACGACTTGCCGATTAGACCAGGCCGAAACAAAACTGTAAAGTAGCGAGCATCTATATTTGATACGGGGTCTTCGGTAAAACCCAAAGTGTTTGTCATAAACTAGTACTATGATAAGTTTTATATTGAGCTTTGTATTGGCCTTTCAGTTCACGTGAGAAAATACGTGACAAGACGATAACCAAATTTTGTGGTTACGTCATCGAAATAAAGAGATTCCAATCTACGACGGCTTTTCGTTTTTGAGCTTTTAAGAGCTTGTAACCACATTTCCATATATTTGGCACTTACAACACAACAGAGACATGGTGAATCTTTTGATACCAAATAACTGTAATGTGAATTTTGTTGCAAGTCAACCTTTAAGTTTTGCCAATTTTAACCTGAAAACGTTCTGGCAGTCACATCACCTAAAACAGACAAATCTCAAGTGATAGAAAAATCTCTAGACTTTCTGATAAAAATTTTTAAAACTTTACATTAGAAGCCTTTTAATTTGCAACAATTGCAACAATTTGCCATCTATGCTAGTAAATACATGCACTTGCGAGAGTGCTCTGATAACTTGAACGCTCTGATAACTCGTCCCTTTCGCTCGATCCCATGAAGTTTGAGTTATCCATATTTGAATGTATTTGTTAATACTATGATGTAGTAAAGAGATAAGCAACATTAATTTGTAAAAACCAGCTTAAGCGATCGAACTTAAAATAGTTTACAGACAATTCAAGATATCAATACGCATAAGATTTCTTGAAGAATGAGTCCTTTTATAACTCTATACAATCACAAGGTGCCGACTTTACTGAGAGTTGTGTTGGCTTGTGTTGAGCTGTTTTCGATGATCCTTAGCATAACATAACTGACTATTGCTATGTTAAACACCACATATGACAGCTAATATATTTCAGTATGTGATTAACTGAATTAACTCTTATCATGTTGGCTCAGTGCAATCTTTACTATAATAAGAGTCGTGTCCGTCCATCTGTAATAAGCCTTGATTGGAGGTTGGGAAAAAGATTGCATTGTACTGGATTCAAACTCATGACATTCAGCTCGCTAGACCAACACTAACACCTGCACCAATCAACTGCCTTACAGCACTTTAAAGTACTTGTACGTTTAGTTATCACACCTAGCACTCTCTCACGGCACACTAGACTGCCAGGATACTCGAACTAAATGATTACATGGTAGTGCTGAAATGAGTTTACTCACTGTAAGACAAAATATGAAGAGCCATGATCCGATGAATCCACCTCCGATTGTTCTCCACTCATTAGCCGCTATTTCAGTTTTGAACATCTGCATAGCCCCGAATATGAGCACGCATAAGGATAGGCTTATGACCAAGGATACAGAACTCGCTACAGCTGCAAGTGAGAATGAAGGCGTCATGAATTGTTTCACGTTCAACACAACCAGCTGCGATTTTGATTCATCTTGAAATATTTTGTGACTAATTTAAAGAAATGCCCATCTTGTTAGACCATTTCTGAGCATTTATACATTATGTAAGCGCTTATACGCTTCACAAATTATCATTTTTATTACTTTAAAGTGTGGTTATTTATTTATTTAAAGTGTTTTAGTAGTGCTTAAAACACAAATTTCCTATTGGCACAACCTTCTTTTGTTTATACAATTGCAGATAAAAGGGTGCTCTGATATACAGCTATATTTGTTAGATTTGCCTGATCTCTTAATTTTAGCTCTCTTTAAAAGAATTTATACCTTTTTAGAGGAATATCTATTGTGAATTGTCAGTGCTATGGCTATAATATACATACTGTAAAACTTCTAATTGAACATCACCTCTATTTGAACGCCACCTCTATTTGAACACCACTGTGAGAGAAGGGTTGATAAATAGAGCGCTAATCTCTAATTGAACGCAATCTACATTTGACTGCCACTTTGACAATATTTGATCTTTAAAATACTATAATATCAATTGATCAATGAAAAAGTGTCCACAAAATCTTATTAATAATGAATCATTTACAGCAATAGCAATTATTTCTCTCGCTGTCCAACTACAAAGATTTTTGTTGTTTTTTTCTCGTTAAAACTTGGAAAGCAACGCCATAAAAATAAGTAATAACTGTCTCAGGCTAATAGTAGTTCCTTGTTTAACGTGGTCTTGCTACTTCGAAGCACACATATAAAAAAGCGGTTTACATTTACGATGGTAGGTGAGCGACCAATTTTAGACTAAAGGTTGCGTTTAGCGAGCAAAATTTTACACATTTTAGCATTTGTGCTAAATGTAATGCGTAAAAGTATAGCTCTGCCAAAAAATTGTTTGGAAACTAATGGCGACTAGTCCATCAGTGCAGAAAAAGAATTGAAGACAGAAGACATTGTGGAAGGTATTGGACAACCAGGAGATGTTCGTTCCATCAAAACCAACAATCAGAACGCAGCTATCCGAGCAAACAATGTAAACATTGTTGTTTTAAAAATGTTAATGTTTGTCTTTGCATGTAATATAAGTATGATTCGTTTATGTCACCTGTTCATGAATATATATATTTGTAGCATTTTATCGATTTATAGCATATTATTTAATAGCATATTTGAGATCATCTTAACACAGCTTACAATGGATCGACGCTCATAACTTTTCTTCTATTGCACATTAAAAGCTAAGCTGGGTTGCAAACTGTAGCAAACATATCAATGAGTGCAATGATATTTTATTCAACATTGTTAAATATAGATATAAAGTAGAAATGTTTTTAAATTTCGACTAAAATAAAAATTGAAAGCTCCAGCAAAGTGCAAAGCAGTACACAGGCTATAATATCATCGCAGGTCAAATGCAAGCAATACATTTCAACTGGTAAAGATATTTCTCGGCTTGTCAATTCATATTTATTAAGAGATCTTTGGCAAGTTGGAGTTATGTTAGCAGATTTATTGCATCCAAAAGGTTTAATATCGCTCCACCGGAAAGAGAGGGCAAAACATAGGTGGCATTCGCTTCGCCCATAAAAGGGCTACATTCATCTTCCTAAAATTCTGATGAGCCATTTGAAAAATACAACCCCAGCCTCTATTTGAACGCCACCTCCAATTGACTGCCACTACAGAAGAATGGTTAAAACTAGAGTGCCATGGCATTCAATTTGAGGTTTTACGGAATGTAGGCCTACTATATTTATATTTGTGAGATTCATGGCCGCGTCAAAAAAAGGAGAGCAGTGACATAAAACGGTGAGCTGTGACAGTAGGCCAAATGCTGAATGTGACAGTAGGCCAAGCATAACCAAAACTACATTATTGAATTTAGATTACAGAAAGGACAGTTCTTCGCTGCTATATTTAACTAGGTAGTTTAAGCTCAGCCTTGCTCGATCTACTAAGCTTAGCTACAAGAAAAATGCTCGGTTTAAAAAACTGTT
Source organism: Watersipora subatra (assembly GCF_963576615.1). Taxonomy (NCBI): domain Eukaryota; kingdom Metazoa; phylum Bryozoa; class Gymnolaemata; order Cheilostomatida; family Watersiporidae; genus Watersipora; species Watersipora subatra. Next base: position 40,616,358 of record NC_088709.1, on the reverse strand, counting down.
CTTTTGTAATCTGTAGCTGCTAGCTACCATCCAAGGCCCATGAGCGGGTTGTGCAAGTTTGACAGCACTATTGAAATATGGTGAATACACTTTTATTTTTGCAAAAACCAGTCTTGTTGCATAAAATCGTAAATATCATGATCCAACATTGCTACACCGTATCAAATCTTAATAATCTATTTTACAACAGTCTGTTTTGCGGGTCTTATTTCAGCACTTAAAACCTGGACCGAAATACAAAATAAACTTCACATGGTAATCCTTCTACACATATGTATTATTTTATCACGCAAAATTGGCGTCACTACAACCAATGGGCTAATAAATCGTTTCTATTAAATCAAAGTTAAAGTTATTTTTTTTGTGTAATGATCAAGCAAATACTTACCCATATTTTAAAATTCTACTAAGCTAAATAAAAACTGGCAACGTCGATGTATAGCGGAAACGGAAATGTAGTTGCGCCGCAGAATGTCAGCATAAAGTGTCTATTGGGCAGTTCCAAATTCATAAACAATAAATAGATGCACGTGGAAACGTGCGTAATTTGTGCATTTTATGTAATTTGCGCAAGCGCTGCTGGTTTCTAGAAACGAAGCCTCTGATCCATCGGCTTTGCTAGCTATAAATGTTAGAATACAAAATATAAACACCATCTCGTGGAATGCACGCCGTTGATAAAACTCAACAAGGTTCGAGCGACTGACAAAGAAGGCATTCGTATGCTTGAAAACCAACAATCCTGCTCCATGAAGCTGTGAACTCGCCAAAAAGTTTTTTTTATTATCAGAATAAGATTATGAAACAAAATGTTAGAATTGGAAGTTACTCTCTCAAGTTTACTTAACAATAAGTTGGAGCTCAGCTTGGGTAATATTTTTATTTTTCTGGTGTTTTTATCGACCAATGTAGAGAATCTATTTGTTGCTAACTCAATGTGCTATTTTATCGATGCATTAGTCAATTATTTTTAAGTATTTAAAGCAGAGGTGGTTTTTAAATTAACGACCTTCAACTTATGACGCTTTTTATTTCCATAAAGTAATGCTTGAGAGAATAGAACTTCAATATGGGACGAGACTGTAGGCTTTTGCTTAAGGAGAGAATGATAAGTCTGAAATTTTTTGATATTTCAACTGAGCTATATTTGTGACTTGGAAAATTGGATTTCGATGAATCGTTGTTAATACAACTTTTGTCATGTACCCTGCACCTTGTGATGCACCCATATAATCCTGCCTTTATGTTAATGGTGTACATTAGTTCATGTGTTTTAGGGTGTCCATTTTGCCATTCTGTGTCTGTACTACAGCAATATGACAAAGAGATTACGCAAATTGAAGTCTGGTATAGTGATGAGGTGAGGTTATATGACCCTTTCATTTCAATTTAGTTGAGCTTTTGGTACATATTTGGTCACACCTTGCTTCTTTAGTCACTGGGCCATAGTTTCTATTTTGTTTGTCACTTATAATTATATGATAAATTCATATATAACCTGCAGCTATGATATTGGTAGATATAACTGCCAATTCCTAATCATTAAAAGATTGCCGCATACGGATCGGTGTCAATTGAAGCCCTTAAATTCATATAGCCATTGTTTGTTTGTTATAGAATCCGCTAGGAAATGATTTGGTGCTGAATCTGTCAAACGATGGAATCAAGCTAATATTTGACCCCTACAGTCAAAGAGTCAAGGTATAGTTATTCATAGTTTCTATTCTTTTACTCTTAGTGCATTAGCTATATTTTTCCAGCTCTGTTTGAGCTGATCTAACACAGACATTTTTCAGCTCTTCTTGGCACTCCAGGGCACTACTCACTATGCAACTTAATTCACTAATTGCTAGAGCAGAAAGCAAAAACTTTTCGGCTATGCATTATCTAGCCACTTGGTCTAGCTGCACAGGCCAACTTTATTTTTTACTATTCTAATGAAAGGAAAAGTGGATTTTTCAATTTCATTTTAAAGTATGGCTGACTAACTTTTAAACTTTCAACTCTGACTTCAACCTTGCGTAGTCCAGATTGATGTAGTACCTGGTTGTATTAATTTGTGTAACACAAATATTAATTGAACATCTGTGATTGAATATCTTTATACGATGGGACTACCTGCATACTTCCAACACCACCAGAAATAGACATGTACCAATAGGTTTGATCAAATCCCAGACCTCTGTAATGTTTACAACCGGAGTTACCTTAAATCCACATGTTCTACTTATCAATAGGGGCCTAGTTTATGACCAATCAGGAGCAGGGTACCTATTGCTAAGTTTAAAAACAGAAATTTTAGTTAGAGATCTGTTGCTAATCATGCATTTTCTAAAATTATCAATTTTCTGCATTATTTGAATTTTTGCATTATCAATTTGAAGATAGTTCTATTGTTTGGGTAAAGGATCTAACTTCTCCAAGTTTTAAAAGTGCTGATTATACTGAAACGCGTTGTTACTAAATATAATTCCGTGACATGTTTACTCAGCGTGATGCTGTAGAGAAGACCTCATGCACCTTTTATTTGAATGAATTCAGCTACTAGGTACAGACTTTGTGTCTGAGTCGCTTGAATTATAATTGGAGATATTGTTAATCCTTGCCCTTTGGATCACTTGGCAAGAGTAATAGCGAATTTTACTGTTCTCTACTGATATGTACCCTCAACTCTATAATGAAGTACTTTATAATAAAAACTTGGTTTTATCTTACATTCACTGTAAACATATCACTGCAGTTGTTCTGATTCAAGTGCAATAAGGATTTGGATGCTATAAAAAGCATCTAGCAGTAAAACAAAGCCTACTAAAGCATATAAATGTTTGTCTCAAAATGTTTCCATTAATCAAAAAGCCATAAGATTCCCTGCATAAATGGAACAATTCTTTCTACGAGTTTCACAAATACCTAAGCCTGAGTTGTTCTCATCAACATATTTGCTTCCATAAAATTGCTTTCAGTATGTAGATTGTGGTTTACTCTATTCTTTTTCAGTTACCTATTAAGATCAAACAAAGGTCGCTTTTATCTATTGGTGACATCTTTTTCTTGCAACTGCCGATGGTCTAACAGTAGTATCACTTTTTTCTGCTGTTAGGTGGTTGGTAGAAACGGTCACATCATGCTCTCGTTTGCTACCCCATCCTGGCCATGTAATATTTTAAAACATCTGATAATTGTAGCAATAGTATGCTGGCTCTCTCCACAGCTACTCATAGGCGCAAAATCTGATCAAGTTGCAAAATATATGTCTTATTCCTTTTGTAGATGATAGAAGTTTATGAAATGGACAAAGTTTCACTGCGATATCAGTAAGTCAAACATTAACATATGCAATTTTGATATTTAAAGTAATCTATGATAAATTTAATGCATAACTTGCTTACACAAACTGCTACCCTACTTACGTACATTCGTGTTGCACACGATGGTAGATACAAATGGTGTTGTGTGTACCTTACTGTTGGTACTGTACACACAACTGTATTTGGTACGCATTGTACTGTACCATACTGTTGAGCAACCTGTTGCTCAGCAGGTTGCGTTTTGATTATTGTTTTTGCATGGAACAGTTTTATCTTCTGGCTGTTCAATATCTTCCAAAGTGTCTGCTGACATCAACTCTTTTTTTGCACCGCTGAACTAGTCGATATTAGCCTTTAAACAGTTTTTGGCAGAGAAACACTTGTACGCTTTGCTATTTGAAAAACTTCTTCGCAAAACTAATGATAAACTTTTAGCCCATGCGCACTGTACAAGTTATAGTGCGACACAACCTATGGACAAATTTCCTTAACGCACGACTGCCAGAATGTACGTACCAGAACGTATCTTATTCGTAAGTGGGGAAGCATTTGTATAGCAAGTCATGCTATTCAGTCTTTTGTTTTTTGTTTTATTAATATTGTTATGCTGCTTGGTCCGCTGTGATTTTCAATCTGTTTTTTTTCCCATATGTTTCAATCATCAAAGAGAAGATTCAAAAGGAATATGGAACTATACAGAATTGTTAGTGGGTAAATCTAGCTGGGTTGAATCTTTTTAATGAAACTCTCAGTTGTTAAAGAACATAGACAATAGTAGATCATATATAATATTTATTGTGTTAACCTATTTTTCATTGGAAACGAATGTACAGTAATCTTTCCTACCATGCTGGGGTTACCTTGAAGACCCACTCGCGAATAGAAAGTATATTTTTTAAAAGTATGAATCATAATTTTAACACTTCCGAACACTTGAACTCATTTTTAAATTGTCACAATTACTACACATCTAGGTACATGTAAGTACAAGCACATTTCCTTGTGCATGTGGCATACTTGTGTGGGATATTGTGGATACAACTCTGAAATTCCAGGCCCGTATTCCCTGGGGCGGCTGGCCGGCTGAGCCGCCCCAACTTTCCGCAGCTAAGTACAGTCAAACTCGGATAACTCGCCCTTGGATAAAATGTAACATTTCATCTAAAACACAAGGTTAACTCGAACGGATTTGTTTGGTCCGTTCTTACACAATGATAAATTGCTTCAGATAACTCGACCTCAACATCATTTATTCGAAAAGTTATTTGCCCAACGGCTATGGAGACGGTTTTTATCGCTGTAGAACGAACATCACTTTATTCGAAGCCATAGAGACAAACATCATGTTTTAGTAGTTCTTAGGCGTCATTATTATCATCATCAGCGGCAAAATATTCTTGTTAACGACTATTGTAAAGGTTTGCAAAATATCAAGTTTCACCAAACATTCGCTTGGCCATGTCCCATCAAAAGCGTGGAAACCTCCGAATGAACTTAAAATAAAATCGGCTAAATTGATCTTTGTTGAAACTCTAAAAAAAGATGTCTTTTTTTCTGAGCGTTTTAATTGCGATCAAGTTTTGCCTATTTTAATTTAAAAACGTCTTGTCAGTCACATCACCTAAAACAAAACAAATCTCAAAAATAGAAAAATGTTGATACTTTCCGATAAAAATTTTTAAAACTTCACCCGGGAGTCCCGACTGTGGCCCTACATATGAGAAACCTGTTGGGGGCTTACACCACCCCTTCATACCACCAGGTGTTCATAACTAGTCGCTTCACATTAGCCGCCCCAACTTGCAACTAGTGAATACAGGCCTGTGAAATTCCATGAGAAATTAACCAGAACTGAACGGTGGAGCCATGGGGTGGAGCCATGGGGTGGAGCCATGGGGTGGAGCCATGGGGTGGAGCCATGGGGTGGAGCCATGGGGTGGAGCCATGGGGTGGAGCCATGGGGTGGAGCCATGGGGTGGAGCCATGGGGTGGAGCCATGGGGTGGAGCCATGGGGTGGAGCCATGGGGTGGAGCCATGGGGTGGAGCCATGGGGTGGAGCCATGGGGTGGAGCCATGGGGTGGAGCCATGGGGTGGAGCATGACTGAATCAAGGAGGCAAAGTCAACACTAAATATTATTGAACCAATCAGTGTTCAGATAAAAAAATGATGTAATTGATTTGTTAGGTTGTCCAATATCTTCGAATCAGTAAATTATTGTTGTTTGCAGAAAAATGTGACGCATTTCCGCTCTCATATTTGATAAATGTTAAAATGGTCTTACGCTTGCCGATTGACTAACGCATGAACACACATTTGTGAGGATTTAGATCTGACTCACTTGAAGGTCCTGCAGATGTGAGCCAAGATAATATCAGAAGTTAATTTGAACATTTACAGCTGGTTTGCTAGAAGCCTATAAATGTGAATGCATTTTTCATTTTAGAATGGGCATTGTCTTATCATCTATTCATACTGCCTCACATCTATGTTTGCAGTTTGTTTGTAGAAATATTTCATCTCATTTGCAGTGGGAAGCTTTTCAATTCCCCGTCAGTCTCTCCGACCATTCAACAAATCAGTCAGTCATTTGGTGCAACGATTCCATGCACCCCAGTTCTTGACGAGAACAGACAGATGTATGTTATGAATTTCAGGGGTCTAGCCTTCTATTTTGCTTCAGGTAAGGCTACCCCCATCTTAAATCATATAATTTCAGTCTCAGGCCATTTTCTATGACCTAAGATCACGTTATGCTACTTTGAACCACTTTATACTATCTCATGTTACTCAATACTATCTCATGTTACTCCATACTATTTCATGTTATTTCATACTATCTCATGTTACTCCATACTATTTCATGTTATTTCATACTATCTCATGTTACTCCATACTATCTCATGTTACTCCATACTATCTCATGTTACTCCATACTATCTCATGTTACTCCATACTATCTCATGTTACTTCATACTATCTCATGTTACTCCATACTATCTCATGTTACTTCATACTATCTCATGTTACTTCATACTATCTCATGTTACTCCATACTATCTCATGTTACTCCATACTATCTCATGTTACTCCATACTATCTCATGTTACTCCATACTATCTCATATTACTTCACACTATCTCATGTTACTTTATGCTCACATTCTGATGTAGCATCACGTCTCCTGTTCCTCAATCTATTAGTGGACAACTCCTATATTTTTTAGTAATTCTGATTGACAGCATCATCATTCTTTTTTTTGTAAAAGGCTTCAAAAACTTCAGTATTTTTTATAATTTATACTTTATAAAAATTATATTTATAAAATTTTTATTTTTTTATAATTTATCAGCCACTAACACTAAATAAGATGCTGTTGTCTGTCATTTCATTCACAAATACATATTAGCTTTTTGTTATTGCACATAAAAATTAACAAAGTGAAAATTGTCTTTCAATTTTCTTTTTTTTTCAAAAAATATATCAATGACTTTGAACATCGGGTGTTTTCAATTATTTGCAGTGAAAGTAGAAAATCATCCAATTGCAGTCTGTTTAATAAACACCAAAACCTTTGTTAATTTTGTTGTTTAACTCGTTTGTTGACTTATATTCACATTTCAAATCAACAGTAATAACATTGTTTACAAATCAGTTTTTACATTTTGTACACTTCACAAGAGGCCAACACACATGTAGTGTATTATTATTTTACGCGGCCAGTCGTATTCTACAGCTACTGAAATATTGGGCATTACAGAAAATGCAACGGCGAATGTTGGCTGGGATGAGGACACAGGACCTTCATATTGGGACATGAAAGTTATTAAGATGCAAATATATAGAGGTAGCAGTGCCAAGACAGCTCAGTAAGTCACAGGCTAGCTGCATATTTTATGTATGTCTTCAGCTCAAGACTCTAGGAAATGAGTCTAGTCTTTTTCAACTAATAAGACATTAACTTCGCTGAACGATGAAGTCTCTATTTCATTTTACACGCATTCCAACTTCTATATGTCAAGTTAATCTGTGCCAATATTTGCCTAGTATGTCACAACCGTCATATTTTGAAGTAAGTGATCCAAGAATACATAGTATTTTTTTATTCGTTCTAGAACCTAAGAAAGTAGGAATAATTGGTTTATATCCAGCATTAAAACAAATGCGCTATATATAGTTATGTACAAACTAAACATAAAAAACTAGATTATAAGTGAAAATGAACAGGGTAATCGATAAGAAGTCAGTTGTTACTTTAATGGCACATGGATGGTTACATGCGCAGCATGTAACCATCCATGTGTTATGACACATCTCAGTGTCTATCATCGTTCATCTGTCCAGTTATAACGATAGAGTTGTAGGAATGGTAAATGTGCTTTCTACCGATTTTGAACTCGACACCTCCTTTTCTAGAGACTGTGAGCTTACCTATTAGACTACATATCCAGTTGGCCCCAATTGAGCTTGGTAATTAATACCGTACAGGATGAAAATATCCGATGGATATAAAAATTCGCGATTTCGCGAGCAGTCAACTCCGCGAATTATTAAATTCCGTGAATAATTAGTTCTATTTCTTATCACAAGGGAGAATAACTACTGCATCAAATTGAAAACTAGTCGCTAGGCTAGTTTTTAATATAACTACTAAACGTAGGTGAGTTCCAAAACATTTTTAAAATCATTGCCTAGGCTTTGAGCTAACACCATTGCCAATGCATCACATTTATTTACAAAATTATTCAAGGTTGTCACAAGATAGGCAGAATGGCGTCATAGCGAAAATAGTCACTAGGCAGAAGTACTAAACGTAGCCGAGTTCCAAAACTTTAAAATCATTGCCGGGGTTCCGAGTTTTATTGCCATTGCAACAAACTTTACAAAATTATTCAAGGTTTTTACAAGTAGTTCGGCATGGCTTCATCATCGCAAAAAGCTCTCCTAGTCTTTATACATTGAAATCAACTTCATCAATCTCGAATACCGAAGTTGAGGACAATCATGATTCTGATCTGGACATTATGGTATGTATTTGATGTGCTGTGCAGATACGTTTTTCCATTATTAACTGCATTAGTTAATTCTTTTGTTTAAAAACTGATCGCTTTCATTAAATACTTCAGCTATTGTTTTTGTACTTTCTTGACACTTGTTAAGATTTCTTTCTTTTTTGTGTTTACTGCAGATTGAGAATAAAACAACCTACTCCGATTACGAAAACTAAAGACAAGTAGTAATATTCATCAAGGCAGGAATATTGGCAGAGAAGCAACCAGTCAACCTAGACCCCTTCATTGACAACAACTCCTTGATATCGCTGCAGCAAACATGATTAAATCATATATTTTATTTCATGTATAGATATATTATAATTTATTACAAACTTGAGTGTACAAATAAAATTTTACAAACGTTGAATGGAGTAAATATAAACAGTTTAGTCTATATTGCGGTTGTCTAGAGCAAAAAAATTAAACTGAGACTCTTGATAAGTGAATACTAGCGTGTAATGGCGCTCTCCGACTAGTTATTTTGGTAATAGCAGCTCTACATCGCTGTTACTGTCTTGGGTAGATGTTAAAGACGATTCTCTTGCTACTACATGGCTAGTAAGGAAGTTATCATCAGAACTCTCCTCGTAGCTTACTATTGCAAAGTTCTGCCGGCTGGCCAAAGATTTGTGCTCGTAAAGGCGTTTTTGCTCTTTTTTTAAATCAGATATATTCTCCTCGTAAGTAGCTGCGGTCACTTCTATCTGAATTTCCAGACTTCCCTGAATGATTCGTGATCTTCTAAAAATGACATACACCACCCTTGCAATCATTGTTCTTCCGTGTATGATGAAAAATCTCTCTCTCACACTAAAACAAATAATGAATTGGTAGGGATGGAAAACATGAATATTGCGTTTTACCGAAGAACCAAAGTAAGATTCAACTAATTAAGTAAATGTGAAAAACTCATTACTTACCACAAATTGTTGGTTCATCAAAGGCCTCCAAATCTGTGAATATTCGTGAAAACTTCTGAACGCAACAAAGAATTTATAGCTTAGTACGATCCACCCGTAGTTGTAAGCTAAATAGAAAACGGAACGCGCAATGCGCGCAGCCGCGCATGCGTAAGGTTAACTCTATTGCTAGACGTAATAGAGTTAACTTTTCCTAGAGAGAGGCAGTTTTCAGCCGCGAATAAATTCATCCGCGAATATGCATGAAAAGACAATTTTCGCGAAATATAACTCCGCGAATAAATTCATCCTGTACGGTATGATATCGAATATATTCATTACGATTGAAATACACGTAACGACGTTGCGTCCCACACAATGATTACCAGCTGGCCTCACTATATGAATGACCAGCATTGTACGAGTAGTAAAAACAGCCTATAGACAGATGCAAGTAACATAATGTTAAGGTAATGTAGTAGGCAATGTAAGGCAGGTAATGTAATGTCTATAAGCTGTGTTTTTATTACCCACGCAACTCAGGGTATTCATTTAGTATATCGTAAAGTTTGTGGATAGAAGGGGTCGTAAGACGAGTGTATTATTATATGGTTCCCGATAGTTTGTACTGTGATTCCTAGTTGCAGTCTTTTACACAAGTCGAGGCCATTATTTAACATAATAAATGTGTCTGTGCTTACGGTTTTCATTGTTTCCTGCATTCACAGCGGGACTCTAGGTTGGTCAGCAATGATTTTACAATGTTTTATGTGTTTTCATATCTATCAACTTGGTAAAAGCGTATTTGGCTTAAGTTTGTATCAGGCTATGACAGAGATTCCATAGATGTCTACATATGGTATAGCATGTCAGAAAGATAAAAATCTGTGAGATTATCAAAATTAAACATTTATTTGAAGTTTTAAAGGCCCTGTTTTGTGAGAACTTTTAATTAATGCTTTCATGTTATTGCTATTGTATATTTTTTATTATTTATTTCTTTTATGAGAATCCAAACGTTTTTTTTTTCAAATCACAACACTAATAGTTTTTACATTTTAGTGTTTGTTCGTTAAGGTGTTGCCTTTGTAAGTTTTCTTACACTTTAATTTAATTCCCAAGTTGCTTCAAATACAAGACTTGTTAAGACAAGTTGCTTCAAATACAAGACTTGTTAAGACAAGTTGCTTCAAATACAAGACTTGTTAAGACAAGTTGCTTCAAATACAAGACTTGTTAAGACAAGTTGCTTCAAATACAAGACTTGTTAAGACAAGTTGCTTCAAATATTGGCTCTTTCCCGTTGATGTTTTTATAGAGAAGACTGAATTTTTCTACTAAAATAACTAATAAAAAGCAAAACTTTATACAAGAGGCGTGTGTTGAACACTTCAGTGCACTTTAGCTTTTAAATCTTACTATTTGCTAGCAATACTGTAAATGGGTTTGTGAAAAATGTAGATTTATTAGCATAAGATGAGGATTATTAACAAAACTTGGCTGATGAGAGAGTAGGAAGGATGCATATTGCCAAACAATTTATAACACAGTTAAGACTGTTTGCTGTTATACTGTTTCTAAGAAAGTAAGTTAGTGCTACCATATAGTTGTGGTTCTCTTGTTCTGGGATATGAGTGAGTGCTCAAGGCTATATTAGACGTATAGAAGACAACATTCAATATTCTTAACAATAAAATTATTATTAAAGCCGAAGAAAGACATCCTGGCATTCATAGTTTTAATAGTAGAGAAAAAGATGAACAGCTGAGTGCAAGAATATCATACCAGGAGCCATTTTCAACTTGCACTTGTCGTCATACAGAACAGCGGTCTTTGTTGTCATGGAGGAAATATAATCATTAGCGTGATTATATCTCCTCCATGGTGTCACCAAAGTCAGCATGATAACCGCATGTGATGCTTGTAGAAACCCTTTATCTATTACTAAACATGCCAGCATCTTAGCTGACACATTTCTGCTAACAACTAATAGTGAAATGTCCTTCATGTTTCAAACTATATCTGGATTATACCTAATAACAGGCTGACCAACCAGTTCGTCTCAGTGTTCATTTTGGCCCTTCTATGAATCATGATCATCTATTAGTGTTCTCATTGATTATGTTATAGTTTAATTCAGCAATACGGGTTATCTACAGTATGTTTAGTGGATTGTACTTGTAAATATTTCATGCATGACAATATTACTCCGTGTAACCTGGTAACTGAATAGTATCACCCAGTGTTTTGTATAGTTCTGGACCTAAACCAGCATTCACTCTAAGTTTAGCAAACTGATAAAATTGCACTGTGATCTTTAGAAAGTTGTTTGCTCCTTTTTCAATACTGCGGAATAAAAAAGTTTTTTTAGTTATCAACAGCTGTTGCTCGTGATATAGTCACAACTCATTGAATAAATCATTGTATAACTCATTGAATAACTCATTGAATAACTCATTGAATAACTCATTGGATAACTCATTGGATAACTCATTGGATAACTCATTGAATAACTCATTGGATAACTCATTGGATAACTCGTTGAATAACTCGTTGAATAACTCGTTGGATAACTCATTGGATAACTCATTAAATAACTCATTGAATAACTCATTGAATAGCTCATTGAATAGCTCAACTAAATTCACTACTCATCACAACACATTTCACTATCAGCTAAATAAATCTACTTCTAGCAGTAGTTCTTTAAATATTCAGTGAATATGTCAAAGTTAATAGTTAAAGTTGAGTCGTCCCAACTAACAAGTAGTCAGTAGCATGGGTCACACAGAGCAATTGAACAATTTGTCAGAGAAATGGAGTCTATATGTGTGTTGCATATGTACGTTCTTGTAGCTTCTTTTCTTATTGGTAATTTGAATAATACGATTTGTTTGCAGAAAATAACTACATCTACATCAAATCAGTAATTGTACTAGCTATACTGCACAGTGCTGCTGAGCCAACTGCATGCTGTGACTATATATGTTATGACAAGCTTCTTGCTCCAACAAAGATACATCTTTGTTACGTTTACAATTTGTCTGTAGTCATCACATCTGTTATCTCTTCATAATACTCGCAGGGCTCCAGAGCTGCCCATCAACTTGTACACAGGTGTTGCCTTGCTCGAGAAGGCACAGGTGCAACGATCCAACAACCACTTCACTTCCTTAGATCTCACACTCAAGGTAGCCCCTGCCAGACTAGATGCCTCTGAATACACGATTCTAAGTCGACAGATTGTCTTTGGCTTGTCATGTCAAGTAAGTGTTTTCACTACTAGCAGCTGGCCCCCATATGAAACACTGCACGTGTCGTACAAGGCATGATTGAAAATAAAGCGCTTTATTTTGTCTTTTAACGATTGGACTTGGGCGCAAATGGAGGCTTGATGAGGCTCTGCAGCTGACACTGTTCTAACTAGAATATCACTTTCAGATATTTCCTTTCACTACCAATTAGTTAAGTAGCCTGAGCTCATTAGAAAACTAATGATTTACTGAAGGCCTGGCTCGCACGATGATGTAATGCATCACTGGCGTGTAATAATAATATGTATATGTTGTGGCTACACACACCGACCCTACTCAACAGTGCATCAGTGCTAGATATATAATATCCTTGCTTGGATTTTATAGTGAAGTATCACCAAGGTAGTTGTATTGCAACATGGATCATCAACAATTTGTGATAGCAACAGCATTTGTGCAGTCGTTTGCATTGCCTCATCGTGCTGAAAAAAAGGTTATAACGCTGAAGAAAGGACAATTACAAAGATATTTCAAGTTCATAATATAGATGGAACTAAACGAAAGAGGATTTTAACATAATCACGAGAAAGTTGTCGGAAAGGTTTTATAGGTAACCATTTCAAACTTGCATTAATGAGTTTCGTATAATTATATGTTAGAAATGAGATTATCAAGTCCACATATGAATAGCTGTCTGTGTTATGCCCTTTCCTCTTTTTGGTTTAAAACCAACATTACACACGACTAGCATGTGTTGCAAATGAATACAATTGATATGAGGTCGTAATAATAAGCTATTTCAACCAATCAAAAATGCTTTGGTGCTATGCTCAAAGCAACATGCTCGTTTTGACACGACTCATCAACAAGGCACTGGCCTCATAAAAAGGTGCATTTATTCCATCGTAGTCAGGCCTTCATATCTACATTTATATTACTGCTATAACTCTTATATAATAAAATATAGATTGCAAAACAATCGGCTGATTAAGGTATTAGCCTTTTTAAATAAGTCAATACATGAATAAACTAAACCCTCATTCTACCACTACGATGCAAGCATTAGTTTTTGACCATTTTCATTACGTAATTAGCAGTCCAGTAATACCTTGTCAAATAAGTGCACCAACATATGAAGCAATTTGATAGGTGAGAAAAGTTCAAGCAAATCTTTTGATTAAAATTTTGAGCAAAATTCGATCAAAATTGCTTCGAGATATGAGGCGATTTTGGGATACAAATGAGATGGCATTTTGCATGCTAGGTGGCCAAGTAAGCGAGAGGCCGCTTACGAAAACAGCATTGTTTTGCCTTTCTCGTCAGATCAGTTTGAAATAGTTTTAAAAAGACCAGCTAAATGTGAAGGCGAAGCGAGTCAAAAGAAGAAAAGTAAAAACTGAAAATTAAAACAAAATTAGAAGTAAGTTCTTATTTTAAGCGTGTTTATAGTAAGCTGAGTTTATTTAAGTTAAACATAAAGTTTACTTTGTTACGTAATGTCGCAAGTCTCTCTCACACTGCCGTTCGCTGCTTCCGTCTGTCTTGCAAGTAAGAGCTCCCTACAGTACTGTTTTAACTGTTACATTTTATTGCAGATCACTTTGTGAGCTTAATGTTGTGAATTGAAGCAATTGAAAAAACTTTTTATTGTATTATTATCAAAGGTTGTTTCCGAAGGGCGGGGAATGGATTACTTTATATTTGGTTATTTTATATAGGAAAAAATTGATTTGAGATATGAAAAAATTGACATAAGAACTTGGTTCCGAAATGCATTAAACTCTTATATCAAGGTATGGACTGTAGCTAAATTAGTATGTAAATTCAGAACAGGAAAATATTGTGTTGTTTCGTTGACTCAGAGCTCCGTATAAGAGCACACTTCTCAGGATAAAGGAGTCTGATATTCAGGAGGTTTTGTGTGTGCGCAGGTGTCTTTAACTAGAATGCAGTTAGGGTTGCATAGCCTGTGCACATATGTTCTTTTCATTACATAAATCTTCTGTGCACCTTTTCTCTGTTTCCAGCAGAATATATTTGTTGTTCCGTTTACTCTGCTAGCCAACCAATCAATTTTGCAGTTTAAACTGTCACTTGTGCCTGTTTCTTCTTGCTGTTTCTTCTTGCCTTTTGTATACAGATTTTGCTTTGTTTTGACTTGTACAGATGGTTTGAGTTTCCTTCTTATTTCCCAGTTGTAAAACATCATTGACATTGGATTATTGATAGGCGAGGGTTATCAGCCTAGCACCTGTCCAGGCTCTTCTATCCTAGCTAGCTTAAGCAACCTGACAGCCTCAATTGTCTTTCTGGTTAGTCTGAGAGCAAGCACCTATAATAACAGTTGTCTGCCCATGTCATAGACCATGGTAGCAAAAAACACCAGGGCTTTTGGTAGCAAATCACTACAATAAAGCAGTAAATTTAGTGCCATCGCGTGCATTAGTACAATCTTGGAGTTGTGCACTCTTTTTAAAAAAGTGTACAACTCCAAAACTGTACTATGCACGCGATAGATTTCCTTTTGTGCAGTCTTTTTAAAAAGAGTGCACAACAGAAAAGGAGGAAGTCCTAGTCTTAGTCTATTATTTTTGCCGGCCATTAACCACCAAGTAGCATTTTAGTACAGTGTTTATATACTGCTTAACAGTGGTTTCAAATACTAGTTTGACAATATTGGTCCAGGTAAACTAGTAGTCTAGGTAAATATATTAAGCTATTAAGTGAATTGAATAAAGCAATTTTATAAATTTGTTCAGGTATGCGGCAAATTAGTAGACACTATATATGGAATGCAGTAAGGCAATAGGTTTATATCCTGACATACAGAAGGTAATTACAAAGCATTGCTAACAAGTCCTTTATAATGTGTTGGCGTGTATAGAAGGTATCCAGCAAGGCACTAACAAATGTTATTAGTGCCAATTCAGTTCTGACCTGTTAGTTGGTAAAACGATGATAAAAGATTTATTATTCATATCATAAAGTTAAGCCTTGGGTGTGCTGCTGCTGTTCCAGAATATCGATGGTCACAGGCTAGGCATGTATTTCCATATTCTCTTCACGATGCTTTATGCACACTGGCCATGTTATACACGCTCACACTCCCTGTATGTTGACCATTGAAATAGCGTATTTTTAATACGCAAGGCCATTGTTACTTACCATTTTATGATGTGGGAGATCGTCAGGTGTGCTGATAAACCACAAATACATATGTGTGTAACTATTTGGAAAAGCTAGAAGGTGGTCGATTATCTCATGTTATCTTATACGTTAGAGTGTTTGGTTGGTAATCTGAGTGTCATGAGTTCGAATCTCATACAACGCATTATTTTTCCAACCTCCAACTATGGCTTGGAACATAGGCTTCTTCTCGTCTGCTACTGTTTACTGGTAGAAAAAATGTTGGCTGCTCACAGTATTAGCCAATGAGGCATAAGTGATGCAAAGCACTCGTAACGAACAATCAACCTGCTGGACTTGTGGCCAGGCTATGAAAAGCACATATTAAGTTTAGGGTTTTATCTATCACTTGTAGACGTGAGACAAAATTGCTGAAATTTGTTTTGACTGATCGTTGTCTCTGCTCCAGCTTTGGGGGTCAGATATTAACTCAAAATTTGCCATAGCATTTTAATACCAGTTTATCTTTTGTCATATTATTTATGGTACACATATATTGTAATATAGCTCCAAAATGCATCACTAATGATTCATTTTTGTTACAAAAAAGCATTTCAACTAATTGCAAATCTGCATCATATTCTAACATTCTACTCCAATCATTAATCTGTCTAATTCTTTGCATCTTCTTACTCTGATAATCTGTTTATTTTACGTCAATCCTTACAGGTTTCAAGATTTTTCTTGGTTTATATCCTCGTTTTGTCCATGACAGCTACTCATTTTCAACTCTTTTCAATTTATGTGCTATGAAAAAATTGTCTATGGCCGACCTCAAGCAAAAGATTTCATTCATGTAACAGCTATTTATACCCAAGACTATTTGACAGGAAGTAGCGAGCAGGCTGGGAGCACCGACTCGGATATTTCATAAAAGTGACGATAAGATGAAGATTCATTCTAGTAACCCCCAGCGATGGACGACCACAAGAACTGACTGCATCTATAATTACTTCTCTCTTGGCATGGTATCTGCTTATTACCTCCCTTGTTTCCACTCAGAATTCCAGTCTCTCTCTATTAATGTTTGCTATCAGTCTTTATTTTCATAGATCTAGTACGTGGTATCAATAGGAAATTGTGACTAGTCGCATTATTTTCAATAGAAATGAGGCATTTTATATAGTGCACAATGAACTCCCTAAGGGAAATTTGTCAATGTAGCTTAGATTTTTGGGAAGCCAAGTCATTCCTTATAAAAATGTGATGTTTGTAGGGTGCAGTTGCTATGACCTCCCTAAACATCAACAAATAACAATGCTTAAAATCCAATTCATCATCTTTGAAGACAAATTTCTCGGTTTGTTGTGTTGACTCTTTTGACCAACATCACCTTCGAAAAAAGCTGTATCTCTGGTTAAATTGCTTCGATTTCAATTCCAAAAACAGTTTAGACAAACTTAGAAATTTCTCTATCACAAAGGGGTGAAAACAATTTTTGGGTCCAACCACATTTGTATTGAAAATGATATGACCTGTCACAATTTTGTAAGTTGTAGCTTAGTGTTAGTTTGTCTTCTTGAGGGACACCTTGTCACTCTTCGCTGTTGTATTTTATTGTTGAATGAACTTAGTCTAAGATAGCAGAGCACAGCACTATTTACCAGACAGCAGTTAATGAGGACAGCCCGCTTTATTTTTTTGTGAAAGTAGGAATCTACAACTAAATGTAATCAGCTTATCAGAGTCAATCGAAAAGCCTACCATTCCTCTAAACTAAATTACATAATAGTCAATAAAAATGTTCCTTCATTGTCACTTAATCTTTCGATGGAAGATAAACGGATTAAGGTGTAGGAGATGGGTGGGCAGGTAGACAGCCCTATAGAGATATAGAACTAGTCTAATTTAGACCGAGTAGATCTTAAAAATTATTTATCAATTTTCCTGGCTAGCCTTCGGGCTTTCACTTTTTTCTGACATTTATTTTTTCTCATTTCATTTGCTTCTCGGTAGCTGTCAGATGACTTACAGGATTTTTTACTGAGTAGATCCAAAGATGTTTGCTCTTGTTTGTCTATAATTTATTGTTTTAGTTCTAAGCAAAGTACGTACTACCCCATCATTTGTACGCAACAACTACCACCCACGTTAGTCTCCGATTAAAAGTCTCCGCTATTAAAACTAAAAAAGGATGGTCTGAAACTATTTAGTATTATCTGAAACAAAATTATAAGAAGGATAACTGTATACGTGTGTACATATTCACGAAGACTGATACTTCAAGAAACTTCGGATGTCGCATGTTGAATGTGCTTATCGCGTTACGCTAGAGATAGACATATTTACTGATTTTGCATTTACATGTAAATATTGGCATCACATAAAGTAATGATTAGTTTTTATGCAAGTATGTGTTCAGCCACCCTTTGCTATCATTTGCTCATCCAGCATTATTTTATGGAAATAATTTTGTATTTTCTGAAATATTTTTCATCAATTTTAGAGAATTTTTAAATATGTCTTTTTTCCTTGCATAGACGTGGGTACACTGTCTCTCTTGCTACTAATAACTTAGCAAAACAAATATTATGTTTGTAAAGTTAGGCCTTAACTACATTTCTTAATATTTTTAAAGATTTGCGGTCAGAGTTGATCATCAAAACAACTTTAATTTGGCTCAACGATCATTAATAATTCTTATTTGAGAGTAAAAGAGATTTTTTACATGATTTCAAGCAGAGCTGTTAAATTTAGAATTAAAATTTGCTAGCTTTTTAACTATCTGTTTAACGGCAACATTAAATTTGTGTATTGTTGAGGAGTTATGCTCTCTTCACCCTATGACCTAATCATATACACAGTGATTCCTTTCTACTAAACAGGACCTGATATTTGATGGATACTGTTACAAGTTAAAGAAGCTCGTGCTACACACCAACTACCCAGGCCATTATGACTTTAACATGTAAGCATCTTAGTTTTATCAATAAAGGAAGAGCTGAATTGACATGGTATGAGAGAGTATATATTGACTGTTGCAAAGAGTTAGTAACTTGTTATGGCTGCCGAAACTGATGTCTGGCAGCCATAACAATAAAAAGCACCAGTACTTGTAATTCCATTATTCAAGGTCATTCTAGCTAGTGTTTGTTGGGAACAATTATGTTATTGCTCTTTTCTCATTGCCTAATACTGTTAGCATCAAATTGACTACTTTGGTATGTAAAGTCTCACCAGGTTGGCTGAGCTAGCTGCATTGTCCTAAATTTTGTGGTGGATCAGAGGGCTAAAACATTCCTGAAAGAGTAATTTAATTGAAGCAGTTATTATTATAAATTGTGAGCTTAAAAAATGCATCTTAGGAGACATATCAGTCTGCATAGCTGGACTGTAGCCGCTCAAGCGTCGGCCTAATGAAAATTGTGTTCCAAGGACATTACTGATAATTAAATGGAGTTGTCTACTCCTGTAGTCATTCTCCCAAACTGCGTGGACTTTGTTTGTTACCAATCTTTTAAGTTTGTGTTTGTTATCGTGCAGAGATTCTCATGATAAACTCAGCCTGTGAGCGCAATGGCAGTAGTTTTATACGGAACTAGCCGAATTCCCGTGTTGCACTGGTATTAGATACAGCTTATAGACAGTGGCGGGTGTTGTAGCTGCCTGCCATTGGCCTGGCACGTCGCCAATGACTAACTTGAATGCACTACTATCGCTACTATCCGTATTGCAGGATCTGCGTTTGGGAGTTATAAATTGCATATTAATAATAATAATAACATTTGGTCTTGGCCAACGTGAACCAGTGTTTTGGAATATCTAGTGAAATTAAAGAAAATTTCGGATTCAAGGATGAGAATTTTTTAGCATTGCCTGTGGCTCTTGTCTTTTTACTTTAGATATACGAGGTGCAATTTCACCATCCCTCTGTCAGAGCACATGGAGCTGGAGCACAGAATGGCAAATCCATACCAGTCAGATCAATTGACGGTCACTCCATTCACAAAGGTACGTCTTGTGACCAGTACGTCTTGAGCAGTACGTCTTGTGACAAGCTGTAGTTGCTCACCGCTCGACGGGGGGACAACTACGCAAAAACAATGGCTTGTCAAGACAGGCTACATGTTTCCATGTTATTGTTAGTTCTGTACACACAACTCTGGTGAGAACTCACCCTGAATAGCTATTCCATCCAATTACAGTCTTTTTTCTAAAATCAGAATAGAAAATTAGGTTACTCAGCTCAAGCCTACTTACATAAATTGATAAAGTAAATTCCTTTTTTGAATAAGTAAACCTGTTATGAACCAGACAGTCGGTGGGACCTTCAGCAGCAGTGCCATTTAAAATGGTTAACTGTGTTGCTGTAGCTATGATTATGTAAATATGACTATAGCTGCCTGTGGCACTGAGTGCTCTCATTCTAATTGTTAGTAAGTTCACCCGTGTCATGGAACAAGTCAAGAAAACTCAGGTATGAATTGTACTGTCAAAGTTGGATGAAATGTATAAAATGTTTAATCAAATCAAGGTTTCCCGCTGTCCGACCTTGTGTTTGCTTACCAAAATCAATCTAAACTATAAGCTTGCCAATCTACAACTTACCTGTGTGTAATGTGTTATTACTAGTTGTGTGGATAACTCCTGTCATCTGTTTATGGCACCTCATGTAAGACTACTAATTTTTGTGATCATCTGAGCGGTCATTGTAGGGGTACTAATAGTCACTGACCTGCTCATTAGGAAATCTTAGTTGGCAAAGACATCCTTAAGTTTAAAGATGTGGTTGCGTCAAATTTGAGTTGATCTTAAAAGAAAGCATTTTTTTCTCTATCAGTTGACATGTTGTTTGTTGTGTTAGGCGATCTCGTTGCCAAGATAGTTGAAGATTAAAATCGAAAAAATCTGATGGCGGTAAAAACGCTCGGGCCAAAAAAACATGCCCAGACTTGCCCAAAATGATGTCACGCGTGATTTATCTGTCAATATATCTCGTATTCACATCGGCTATTTGCGGTAAACGTCTAGTCCTACGCAGCTCTATTGGCATATATTTTATTTTGTATTTGCTCATGCTGGTTAGAATAAATTTTTAAAAGCCATTCAAATGACAGAGCAATTCTTATTGTAAACGCTGATCATTACGAGCCTATCTCACTTTGCTTTTTTCTCCCAATGAAATAGTCTTTTTATTTTTACTATCTTTTTCATTGACAGAAGTACTTTGTTTTCAATCACGGTTACCATAAAACCTGTATTTGAATTCCCCCTTTATTTGAATGCCCCCTTTATTTGAATGCCACCTTTATTTGAACGTTACTATGGGAGAATGGTTGAGAAATAGACCGCCACCCTTTAATTGACTGCCACTTCTGTTTGAACGCCACTATTTGACATTCTTGATCTTTGCAAAAACCATAATAGAAAGTGATCAGTTGAAAAGTGTTGAAAAGGAGTAAAGTGTCCACAAAACTGTGCTAATAATGACTCGAATACATCAATAACAATTAACTCGTTTGTTGTTTCTGTTCGTATCAAAGTCCGTTTTCTAACTCCAAATCTTTAGGTTTTTTTGTTAAAACCTGATTGCAGCACCATAGAAATAATTAGTAGCTGTATCAAGCTAATAATTTCTTTTTAATGCTGTCTTGATACTTCGATGTGTGGGAAAAAGTTTTGCTCAATGTGCTACTACGTATTTTGAGGCTAACATTTTGGGACTACCGGTATTTTGATTGCATGCGGTTTCTCTTTGTTCGCGCTTGAAGTCTCTATGTAAAATGTCATCACGTAAAAGTTTTGCTCCGCTAGAAAGTTGTTTGGATGCTAATATCGATTAGCTCAGCTGTGCAAAAGATGGGTTGAGGTCAGAAGACATTGTGGACGGTATTGAACAGTCAAAATAACATGAAATGGTTTCAACCAGAAGCAACAATCAGAACGCAACTGGCCCAGCAAACGGTGCTAATATTTTTGTTTTTAAAGATGTTAATATTTGCTTTAAAATGTTAATTTTTGTTGCTGCATGTATTATGATTGTTGTTTGTTTATGTCATTTGTTCTTGAATATGTATTTGTAGTATTTAATAAATTACTATTATTATAAAACTTATAAAATTTGCTGCTTTTAGTATATTATTTGAATGCATGATGGCGATAATCTGAACTTAGCTAACAATAGGTCGATTTTATATTTGTGGGCCTGTTCTATCGCACATAAAAAGCCAGTCCTGCCAACATATCAATGAGTGCAATGAGTTTTTATACAACCTTGTTAAATATAGTTGTAACATGAAAATATGCTTTCAAATTTAAAATGAAATAAAGAAACTTTAAAGCTCCAACAAATTGCAGCACTGGCTATAAGATCATTGTAGGTTAATTGTAAATAATATATATCATCTGGTAGAGACAGGTATCAGCTTTCTCGTGTGTATTTATTTAAAGGTCTATGACAAGTTGGAGGTAAGTTAGCAAATTTCTTGCATCCAGAAGGGTTGATGTGAAAGAGAGTACAACATATAGGCGACATTCGGTTCCCCTATGAAAGGGTAAAATTTATCTTCTCAGTATACTGATCAGGTGTGGGAAAAATTCAACGGCAGCGTCAATTTGAACGTCACCTCTAATAGAGCGCCACTCTAAAAATAGAGTTGGCAAATAGAGCGTCATGGCTTTCAAATAAAGGTTTTATGGTACTTTTATATACCCTAGGACACTTAAGTATTCGCGGCATCTAACTTTCGCGTTTTCGCGGAGTCATCATCACGCGAAAAATTCATGCGCGAAACTAAACTATCATAACGAACTAGCGAAAATTCGAAATTAAATAGCTATGTTCTACACAGGCCTGTATTCACTAGTTGCAAGTTGGGGGGCTAATGTTAGACGACTAGTTATGAACATCTGGGGTGTGGAGAAGGAGGGGGGGGGGTGCTGTAAGCTCCCAACAGGTTTCTCTTATGTAGGGCCTCAGCCGGGCCTCTCACGTGAAGTTTTAAAAAATTTTATTGGCAAGTATCAACATTTTTCTATTTTTTGAGATTTGCTTTGTTTTAGCTGATGTGACTGACAAAACGTTTTAAAATTAAAACAGGCAAAACTTGTATGCAGTTAAAAAGCTCAGAAAGAAGACATCTTTTTTCTTTTAAGCGTTTTAACAAAGAGCATTTTTGCCGATTTTATTTCAAGTTCATTAAGTAGGATATGGGCAAGCAGATGTTTGCTAAAACTTGATATTTTGCAAACCTTTATAAAAGTCGTTAACAAGAATATTTTGCCGCTGATGAAGATAATAATGACGCCTAAGAACTACTAAAAGTTGATGTTTGTATCTATGGCTTCGAATAAAGTGATATTCTACAGCGATAAAAACCTTTCTATAGCCGTTGGACTATGAAATTCCTAAAAAGTTGGGGCGTCTTAGCCGGCCAGCTGTCCAAGGGAATACGGCCCTGTAGTTCATTGATATCCACAACAAAATCGTGATATTAGAAATGCAGATAATTTTGTGTGTGATGGAGCTCATTGGGAAATTTCTAGTAAATTCGTTATTTTTTTATGAGCAATATTTATTCGTTAATACACCGAATGAGCAGCATGGCAAAGCAAATTAAGATAACAAGTTTTTTTGGAAAAGCCAAGGCAAACGAAGAAGATGATGATATCAGTTTAGTCACCGAATTTGTAACTGATGAGGATGAAAGTCTGGTAGGTGAAGTCATACAATTAAATAATACTTATTGTAGTGATGAATTTACTGCCAACCAAAAACGATAACAACCCTCACCAGGTCCAACCATGTTATACAATTCTGGTTGTGATGTTGGTTGTTATCTATTTTCTTTTTTATGAGACATGTACTGTATTTGATTTTTGTTTAATTTGAAATATTGTGAACTCAAAACGTGCCATGGCCATCGCTTGCTATAAATACTTGAGATCTGATATTGGTACCATATCGGTCACGACGGAAAGGACCGAGACGTCATTGATAGTCCAAGAAACAAATGGCAGCAAGCGATCACGTTGAATTATCGATTTCTGCCATACATTTATACCTGCGGGTTACAAATACAAACTAGTCGCAAATATAAAAACTTTTTTTACTAGAGGACCGGACCTGAGGAATCTAATTTGTTTGTTCCACTGTATTTATTTTCACATCACTATATTTTCGCACTCATCAGAGCTGCGAAATTAAGTTGCAGCGAAATTTTACTCTGTGTGCTACTCACGAAACTAAATACTAGCGAAATATAAGTGTCCTAGGGTAGTAGAATATTGCTGTCGACAAAGCTGTCTTGGGACTTGAAGGTTCATGTCAGCAGCACTTCACATAGCACCGACCAATCATGGTTTCCTTCCCCTTTTGCAGCAGGTCAAAAGTAATCCGCGAATTTTCGTTGTTATAGTAATAGTATTGGTTTCCTTTTCCCATTTGCTTTTTGAAGAGTTGAACATTTCTTAGCTTAAACTCTTGTCTCTCTGAAACTTTTGAAAAACTCAACTTTGTGATTATCATTAAAAGGAGAGCTTTAGCTTGTGTTAGCTAGAAGAGCCTTGACAGAATAATCACTAACATAAAAATGAGACTCACTTTGCCGTTTTAGAAAATCATGCTGAACATCAGGAAATCATGCTACAGAAATGATTTCCTGATATTTGTAGAGCATTTCTCATAAGCATTTATTGAAAGTGTAGGTTTACTGTTGTTAGATTGACTGTAAAAATATTTAGCAGTTTGTTGCAATAAATAACAAGCATTGTCTGACATTCATAATAAGAATGCACCCATGTTATCTCTCTCTTGTTCACCTAGGATTTAATAGTGGCTTACAGTTGTAAGGTTCCTCGAGTAAGCATTCTTTGTAATGATAATTAGTGATGAGATATTTGTGTAGGTGCCTCTTTTCAATAACATAACGTCTCATATGATCGGTTACTTCCGATTTGTAGAGCATTCTTTCACCTCGTCCGAGCTCAAATCTTCTGGTGTTTCTTTCTAAAATCTCACAACTGAATTTGCTTTGCGTTTGCTTGTGTGCCACAGTGATTTTGTAATAGACACAGGAATTTAGGTATAGTTGGTACGATGCTTAGGCGATTCAAATAAAAACTGTTTTATTATTTAAAATTCTATTAGAACCAAGTGAATCACTGGAGCTAAGAAGAGCTAAAATTTCATCGCTTTTACATTTGCTAGGAAAAAGTTCAATTTATGTATTGTGTTGTTCATTTTCTTGTTTAATGAAATTCGTCTCACTGTGGAGCGATTTCTCAAACAATTTATCTTTGTAAAGTGTCTTATCATTCAATGAGACCATAGGGTATTCAAGTTTGCTGCATTTTAGAATTTGTTAGCTAATAGGTGATTGTTAACCTAAAAAGGTGGCTGAACCTTCCTGACCTATAGCTCTGTTTTACAGTGGGTTGATATTCAACCCTTTGGGACCCGACCTAAATCGGTATCTGTGACACGAAAAGCAACTATCAACTCATCAAACCCGTTTGAGCAAACTACCTGCTATGGAGTTCAGGACATGATATTTGAGGTTGGTTGACTCACTGGTTAATATTACATCTGAAAAGTAACACCATAGCAGTTCATTCATAATCAGGTGGGACTACATATTAAAATAAGTCATTTTTTAAGTGATTTGGTTTGCAAGATAACCAATCCTATGTGCCACCTTTTTGTTTGTCAATAAGTTATGCCGGGCGGAATTCTATCATCGTTTTTGCAATGTTATTTAAAATGCTTTGAATACAATGCATATATAGCATGACAAGCTTTCTATTTTAATACCATTTATTAGCTTTTAAGGTGCTATGATTTCGCACGCTGAACTCAGGTTTTTGATTAATACGTACACTACTCTATGGATAAGTACACTATTCTATGAATAAGTACACTACTCTATGAATAAGTACACTACTCTATGAATAAGTACACTACTCTATGAATAAGTGCACTACTCTATGAAAAGAATAAGTACACTACTCTATGAATAAGTACACTACTCTATGAATAAGTACACCACTCTATGAATAAGTACACTACTCTATGAATGGAAATAAGTACACTACGTTGGGAATAAGTACCCAGATACTGCTAATATCCTTTTGGTAATAGTAATTAATCTTTGTGTGGCAAGTGACAAGTTTCTTCATGCAATAGTAACTGTTTCACATTTAGATTAGCGTGTCACTTATTTTAGATTCGTCTCCCTTGCTTTTTTATGCTGTTTTATAAGGTTAAATGAAACTGACCTTTTGCTGCTGCTTGTGCAAAATTTCCTAAAAGATATTCTAAAATTAGATATCCTAAAATTCCCTAAAATGTATAAAAATTTGCTGATCCAATTTCTATCTATCTATATATGTATTTCTCAAAGTTGGTGTGTGCATGTATGTATGTGTGTAGTTCCAGCTATAGCTATTAAACTCTTGCAATATAGAATCCATATCGCCGAAGATTCAATCTCAGACCCTCTGATTCGCCAGTCCAATGCCTTATCAATTCAGCCACACGAGTTTGATGGAATCATTAGGCTATATATGTCGCTGTATGGGAGCAAATACGCTACCGCTCTCCGTCACGACGCAAAGTGATGGTGTAACGTCATGAGAAGCTGTAGCTCTTATTAGTAAGCTTACTCAAATTATCCATTGGCAATGTACCAGGCTAATAGCAAGTGGCAGGCATCTCTTATTACCTGTCATTGTTTATAAGCTGATTTTTATTACCCGGGCAATGCGGGTAACACAGCTAGTAGTGATATAATTTTTTTTTTAATGACAAACGGCAGCAGGCAGTAACCTTAACTTCTCCAGCAGTGCTTACTTGACTAATTAGTTACAATTGAGCTCCATAATTATATTCCTAGTGAGATTTGTTTCTGTGAGTTCTGTGTAGTTGTCGGATATCTTAAACAAAATTTGACAAACTCTTCGTGTAATAAAGTGACTTGGTGATAATGTGCTGCCCATAACTTTGAAAGTTAACTAACACGACAAATCTTTATTGCATTTACACTAGCAGATAACATTAGAGATTAGAGGATGTGTTTGAAAAATATTTTTGGTTAATTTTGATCAAATACTAAGTTTTATTAATAGTTTTACGTTTGTGAAAATAGAAAGAAATATTTGCAATTTTTGCAAAATATTAACTGGAAACAGCTATATAATTATACTGGTTGAATGCCCGGCTTGCTTAGGTAATAAAAAAGACTTTGAACAGAAAATATTTCTATTTAACATACAAAATTTCCCGTTCCAACTTTTAAACTTCATATCATGAGAGAAGTGTTTTTGTGCAGTTCACATGAATTAAAAGGAAAAATAAAACAACTATAAAGGTTTTGAATCTTTTTCAAACAACTGTAACTTTTAAATTTCATATCGTGAACGAGGTGTTTTGGTGAGATAAATTAGGAAGAAAAATAAAACTCTAAAAGTGTTTAAATGTAAATGTGAAGTCATTAGCAAGTAGGACCTAATGACTAAATATTATCTGTTTTACTATGATTACAATAAAAAATTATTCGGTGTACAATTATATGATTTTAGTTCGTTTCAGTGTTGCATCTTAAGGCGAAAATATCATATAGAGTGATAAAGAAGCCCACAGTAATCATCTAATGCAAACACCTGATAAAAATAATCATTATTAAAAGATATGAACAAAACAATATGTTAACCTTAGTAATTATAATTACCTACAGTAACTTTAGTGCATTTTATGGTATGATCTTCAAGAAAATGTAACATTACAATGTACTACGCGCAGAATGTATCGTGGAGAGTTTTTACCTTCAAGACAGATGTGCAACATAATGCTGAATCTATCTTAAATTAATTAGCCTACTTAAAGGAAGTTTTAGTATGTATTTTAGTTAACTTCAAACTTTCAACTAAAATTGTATTATTTATCCATTCGTGAATCTGTTTTTACCGCAATGGATAACGCTAAACTCGCCATGGCGAGCAACGTATATCTTTTAATAATATTTAATCAGTACACAAATCGCCAAATTTTAACTTCGAGAAAAAAATTTGTTGATAATGTATGGGGGGAAAAAATTCACCATAGTATGGCAGGATGAAAAGACGTCATGTTTCATAGAGTTAGGCAACAAATATTTTATGACAGGGGCATGGTAATCTGTAGGCGTAATGTATCAATGTTATTTAGCGTGTGAAATTGGAAAAAGGGTATAGAGTAAGAGCAAAGGAAACGTAAGAGCCTTCGCAGACTTGTGGTTAAATGATTAGTTTATAAACATGTGGTTGCAATCTTTGTGATCTCAAATCCAGCACGGGATGAGCTTATCATTCCAAGATTCTAATGGTGCGTTTACACTGGCCGATTTTGTCACCGATTTTGTCGTGCACAGACAAATTTGATGAGTCGGTGTCGGTAGGTGTGAACAGAAAGATCGGTGTCGGCACTGATCTGAAAGTCGGTGTCGGAGAAACCCAGCAGTGCCCGGTTGCACCAACAAATCGGACACTCATCAGCCAATCAGAAGCTAGGAGCCTCTTATTAAATGAGCCTAGACTTTAATGACATTGCTAAGTTAAAGAAACGAAAGGGCTAGGTTTAATGAGAGGCTAGGAGGTTGTCATTAAACTTTCCCTCGTTCTCTTTTTGATAGTGAACCAGCATGGCTAGCAACGATGTGAACGCGAGAGTACCAAAAAATCAAGTTAGTTCTTTAATTTAAATTAATTAAAAGTGAATAGCCAGTTGTACGACTACTACTAGTACTACTACTAGTTCTACTACTAGTACTACTGTAAAGGAATTTGCCGGCCCATCCTTGGCACGATCTAGATTATTTCATACAGAAATAAATTGCGTGTGATTTCATTCAATGTTTTATTAGCGAAGGAAATTCACTAGCCGAGGAGCGTACGGCCATTTGCTCTGTCTACTAAGTGAGCGTTGCTCCCTTATATACAATAAAATTGCCCGTTCCGGCTAACGGGACCGAGTGAGAGCACCGGCTAACAATGTTTAAATGGCCAATAATTAGGCCCACTAGTGTGTTAATATGACAACATAAACGACGACAATTGATTGCATAACGAGTAACAAGGCCAACAATAAAAAGAGATTAAAAAGGACAATAATAAAATATTTACAGACATATAAAATATGTACAAACCTATAATTACAAGAAGTGTAAAGTGTTGGCCCGGCGTCCACCACACTACTACCACAAATATACATTCACCATTCAATCTTCTTCATTATTCATTTTATTTATTATAATTACTCGGACGTATAATAATAATAATTAACTATACGTACAGTTCTTTGCTCGGACTTTCATTGCCTCATCATTCATTCATTGCTCGGCATTCAGTAGTTGCTTCTAGCGGTAGTAGTAGGAGCAGTAGTAGTGTAGTACTAGTATATAATTTTCCACATCAAGCGCGTTGATTTTCATGTGTACTCGTCTTCGCGTGGTCGGGTGAAGGTCAGAATGGCGAAGCGCTGTGATTGGCTGTTGGTACGACCAAAATCGTTTGATCGTTGCAATGTAAAGGGGGAGTCGGTGTCGGCACCCATACGTGAAATGTCTGAGGTACCTGTCTGAGTCGGGGTATTGGCACCTAATCGGAGTCGGTGTCGGCCAGTGTAAACGCACCATAATAGCTATAGCTGGACACACCGAATCACAGACAAACAGACCCACACACACTGAGATTTACATATACAAATCTACAATGCTCATTTTTTTCTACAAGATTATCTAAAAATTGTTCAATCAGAGTCCCTGTTCATGAAAGCAGAGAATGCATAAATAGGTCTTAAACAAGTGACTTCCGAGAATAGCTAATTTTTATGGTTAATTTTTGCAATTTCATATTTGTGTGAAGGAAAAGTTTTGTGCTCGTACACTCCATAAGCTATACCCACTAGCTGATTGGTGTGATTCTATAACCACAGCTCTAAAGTTAATGCGGGCTGCAGAAATACGACAAAGACGTTTGGGATTTGTAGAATATGCTTCTACCTTGCGTTAGAATTAACTCCCATATTGGGTAACCAAAACATCTAGCGTGGCCACTAGATTGGAAAAAAGGATTAGATTAGCGGGCTCATAGCAGAAGTTTCGTCTCGTGTGCTCGCCTTGATTAATCGTTGGCATTAACCTCCAGCTGGCAGAATGCGTCACGAGTGTTTTTGTCTCCAAAACCGGTTTTTCGTTATTATAACATCAAAATCAAAAACCATTTATCAGTTAAAAAGATCATTGCTGAAAAATGTAATATCAGGTCATATAACAATATGACTGTGATATTATGTTTTTCAGCAATGATTTTGAAAGTGAATAGATGTAATTTTACAAGGCTGTTAGTTAACCTTTAACCTTTTTAGTTAGTCAAGTAGATGGTCAGCTACAGATATCTAACTACAATTATGCACATTTGTCATTAATCTGTGCATGCTGGATGATTACCGTATGAATCGCCTGAAAGGTTTGTCCTGTAGCAGTTTACTCAACATGGCAATACTTTTCTGTTTTGATTTCATCTTCCGCAAATCTGGTCAGATCTTTCGGCATCATTTAAAACTCTGTTTAATTACTCTGCTGTTGCAATTTGTTCTCAAGGTCCGTGATATATTTGTTTGATCAGTTGGATAAGGGCATTAATTGGCTGCTAGTTGGTCTGGCATTCTCATCTTCCTACTTGCTGATGCCCGTTTGAAGACATCTGGCTAGCTCTGTCAAAGCCCGTGATGTTTACTCACCTGCCTGTCACCTGCCTGCAGAATATTGCGAGCTTTACCTGGTTCCGCTTCGCTTGTGCAAACATGATTAACTTGGCGCCTTTATTGTCGATAACGAATTTACTAATTGTCATTACTACCCTGGATAGGGGTAAAACAGAAATTTTGAATAACACTCCTTAAGCAATCCCTTAAATAGATCACTTCCAGCCTCCACCCCCACCCCCCCCCCCCCCATCAGCCGTGACTCATGTGCAAAAAAAAAGTCATGTACGCCGCTGTTCGTATGATTATAATACTGCCTTTTTTCAGCTGAAGATTGCCTCTTTTTGAAGCTACAAATGCAACCCTTCAAGTTATTGGCAATTCCATATACCTTACTTACTTTGGTGGAAAGTCGCCATGAATGGAAATTGTGTTTGCAATATTTTACTACCTACTTTAAAGTAACTTGGCACAAACTTGGGTTGAATTCAAAAAATTAAACTTGTTTCTTTTTACGAATCTCCGACAGCGCTTGACATTAATTTTACTGTCACTTGAATGAAACATCAAAACTTTAATCAGTTCGGCCGAGTTGAAAAATTTGCATGAAACAAAACAATTAAATCACTCAACAAACATTCACTCATCCAGCTATAGGTTAAGACTTTCCTTTAAAAGTACTTATTCAGTACTCGACATAATTTTGACTGTCCATTTAGCGCAGAGTGGTAACTATCTTAGTCAACTTGGTAGGTGTTTGTAAATTTGTACAGAGGAATATTGTAAGATGAAATAAGAAGCTGAATATCTGGTGAACCTACTCATATAACTCAAAGCAAGTTTTATCTTTCTTCTTAAATTCTTGAGTAACACTCGAGAATACGTTTCACTGTCAACCTTGGCACGAAATGTTAACAATTGTATTTAATTGTTAAAAAAGTTAATTGTGTTTAGTTTACAAAAGTGTTTGCAGTTGCACAGCGTATAGCCAACTGAAAGTAGCAGCGCTGTTCAACCTTCTATTCGCATACCAACTCGCAGCTATTGCATTTACGATACGAATAATTTTATAACGAAAATGTGGACAACTCCTGCCACTCAGACGAGACACCCTACGCAACATATTAGTAGTTTTGATTGAGGTTTAGTGTATGAAATGCAAGACCTTAAGCAGTTCATATAAAAACTGTATGTTCTTTGGTTGTCTGATGTTATAACCTAAAGCAGACACTCCTATAACGTAAACTCCACACAATGTAAAGTCTTTATGTTTTGTAAGTTTTTGCTTGTTACTACGTAATAAATGATAGAAAGTATGCACATACAATGTAAAGCGTTAAGTCAGCGGAAGGTCTCAAATTCAATTTGAATAATGAGTATCTCATAGTCAGCCTTAAAAATATAGCCTTCTCTCTTGTCGTTCTTGTGAGAGAAAATGACATAGATCTATATTATATATACTCGGCAACCGAGCTGTCTAGTTCACCTTGGGAGAATGTCAGGGGTGTCAATAAAGCGCAGAGATTCAGTAGCCAGACAATTATTCAAAATTGTTGCAAAAATATTAGAGTATCGGTTGACCAATCGGAATGTCATGTGACCAATCTGAATGTCATGTGACCGATCTGAATGTCATGTGACCAATCTGAATGTCATAAGTTAGAGTATCGTCGAAAGCGATCTTTTATCCTAGCCTGGAATCCTGGAGATGAATCGACGGACAGATAGATACCGCTGTTATTATAGTAAAATACAATTTATTTATTTTATTGTACACATATGAAAAAAAATTTTGCAGAATTGACCTCGCCGTCTAGAAAAAACATGAACAAATAATTGTAAATTGACGTTGAAGGTGTGCGCTCCCCTTAACTTATTGTAAAATTACGGTAATCAGAAGCCCTAAACCGAGTGAGAGTGATAAGAACAAAGAGAAAAGTTGACAATACAAACCAATAATACTACAGTTACTGTATAATCATTAAATTGAAAAGTTAAGTCAAGCTTTTTCCTTTTTTGAAGGTTTCAAATGGGTGAGTTTTGCAGATCTGAAAACGGATTAGGCAATTTATTTGTATTTTACTGTTCATATATATATATATATATATCATATTTATGAACAGTTATCACTGTTTACATTATAGGGATTTTATATATATATATATATAATCCCTATAATGTAAAAGTTCCCGGAATGGATTATTTATGTTGTAGGATCATATAGGCTACTATAGGTGTTTTTCAAAACTCTGAGTTTGAGATATATTAGGTATGTCCTACTGCTCCAGAGCTTATGCTTTGTCTCCTGTGTGTAACAGTTACTAGTCTGCAGGAGATTAGTCAGCAGATTTCATTGATGTTGTTTTTCTATTAGTTTTCTGGGAGCCCTTTGGGCACTTCGTGTTACTAGCTATTTCAATAAAATGCTTGCTTCCAGATTTAAATAGTTAATTCCATTACAATTAAGTGACTCTTTATAAAAGAAGGTAATTCCTTATATTGTCATTAGAATAATGATCAATGAAGACAATAATACAGTCATGTATTTCATTCTCTGTACACGTCAAAGTTAACAAACGAATAGTATGGAATGGATACTAGGTTTTTTCTTTGATAACTAAAAACTAACCTCTATTCAGGTGAATAATATACATCGCTAGAGGAAAGTGTGAATTTATGCATAGTGCAGAAGATTTCTCGTTTGCATTTCCTGGCTAGGAGCTGCATTTTTCTAATAGCATTTAATTGGTTTCTTTACTAAGTGCATATGACAAATGAACATTCAAATTACTCTGGTTGCTGATATGCGTACGGTTGCTTATACGCGTACGGGTTGCTTATATGCGTACGTGTATGTATACCCTGCTCAGGGCAGTCATTAGCTTTGCTGCCAAAAGTGGTCAGTTCATGCATACTAACATTCAGTTGTTGCAACGATCAGCACATGAGCTACAATTAAATCTTGTTATTCATTGTAGGTGATGAAAAACAAGCATATAGGCTCTGTCGTTATCTACCAGATATGACTACAGCTTACCATTCGGTGTTCCAAACAGCATCTATGCATATCGATGTCTGTGACTGCCAGTCATCCCTTATATTATCTCTTCACCAGTCAAACATTTGTGCTTTTCATTCAATTGCTTGTGCGGTTTTATTTGTATTATATCTAATATATTTATATCTTATATTATTTCCTACTCGCCTATCTTGGTCATAATCTGGCAGATATTATACAATTCTATTGTCACATCTGACAATATATACTCAGGTTTTGCCAAAGCATCTGCTACAACAAGCTAATATATATAAGCTGTGTTCTCCTCTCCATAACTGTTATAACAAGCAGTATATTATATATAAAAAAGACTATGTAAGATGCTATTATTACAAATAGTATATATTATGCAGTTAGACACCGCTGGTCTGGTCCGCTTTGTGCAGTTTTGTTATAATTTTAATTATAAAGAAAAATAATAAAATAGTTTACAAATTTGAAGGATATTTTTTTATGGTATCGTGTGGTGTTAGTAAGAGAGGTAAGTAGTTATATCTCTCAATATCTGTTGGAAGGCTCGCATTGATGTCTCTTAACACCTACAGAGTTTCTTGGGGACTCCTTGAC
The DNA here is from genome assembly GCF_963576615.1 of Watersipora subatra. Lineage (NCBI taxonomy): Eukaryota > Metazoa > Bryozoa > Gymnolaemata > Cheilostomatida > Watersiporidae > Watersipora > Watersipora subatra. The sequence goes on along the minus strand of NC_088709.1, from coordinate 40,582,355 downwards.
AGCTTTTACTACGGAGTTTTGTGCCACCCATGGGCAGTAGCTCAGAGTATGAGCAGTGTCCCCTACAGAAGTAATGTCTACCAATGAAACCATTGGCTAATTGTTAGCTCCTTAGACAAATGAGTTAGGCATTACATAGTACAAACAGGTGGAAACAGTAAAAGGGCAATATAAGTGTGAGAGGATTAGCCTAAGGTCATTCACATCATAGACTGGGTTCGAAAGCTGTGTTCACACAAGCCAATTTACAAACCAGGTTTTTGTGGCTGAGCTCTGAACGATTTTTTGGAAGCTATCACACAAGCTGTCATTCACACTAAAACTCATTTGGACTGAGGGTGGGAAATTTTGCCAGTTTGTATTTGCAGGGTCAGATAACTTTAGTTGATACATTTTATCGAGTCATACTTTACATTTTGTTGACTGTTTCTTAAAATGTTTTTCATGGATGTTTTTAGCAAGTTTAATGATCCATTATACTTATCCATTATTAGTGATGACCTAGGCAGCGCGAGTGATTGCACTCCTTAGCTCATCATCGATAATAATGGATAATTATAGGAGGCGATCTTTTGCTAACATGGTCTGCTTCAACTATTATAGCAATGGGATAATTATAGAAACAGGTGCTTCAATTATTATGTCATCGCTATAATGGTTGAATGAGAACAATAATTTTGTTGAAAGGCAACTCAGGGGTACCACTAACAGAATTATTACTCGTGTTTGAAGCTTTGACAAAAAACTTTCCATAAATATGAAACAAATATGGCAATCGCATTAAATGAAAATGTGTGATTCGCTGTGAAAGTGGTTTCATTGGCTAGCGAAATTGAAATTCAGCCCAAAGCCATCCACTGACAAAGCACAGCCGATAAAAATTTTCTCTGGACAAAATCGGTCTCGGGCCCCTTTCCTCTTTTCCCATGATGCGATTCTCGGTCAGTGGGTTAATCGGCATGGAAACGGCCGGTGGGAACACAGCTTTGGCTGATTGGCCGTTAAAAAATAAAAACTTAGTCATAAATCTTGATGCTTTCAGGGTTTTCTATGACTATGGTCTTATTTTGTGGATGATGCGAATTTGGAATTGTGTGCACCCGAAGTTTTTCAATGAACATTTGCATGTTGCTGATTAAGGCAGGCGCTTTGTTAAACAATAAAATACTATGTGTAGGTCAGAGCGGCGCACTCCTGTCTCGCTTACCAGCACACTTCCCTGGTCAAATCGAACTAAGGATAACTGAATTATGGAAAATGTTTAAAATAGATTAGCTTGCTCGGCATTTTCTCATGCATCTTTTGCGATCGTAATTTCCATCTTGCGCAGGTATGAAACTGTCAAATTTCAGCGGCGTACTTCTCATAAGTTTGAATAGCTTATTCATTGGTCGGAGGGCATGATGGCACAACAAAAAGCTCGTCAAGTCGTATTAGCCGTCAGCAGGCAGGCACAAGGGATCAAAGAAATAACGTCAAAGGCTTTTGTAAATATTTCCACAATGTGTAAGTGTCACCAAATAAAAAAAACAAAAAAAAATATTTGCATAAAAAAATTGAAAATAGAAATTTTGAAAACCTAACAAACTCTGATAAAATAATGGAAAACAATTACTAAAAAAATTAGAAACTGTCATTAAATCAAACAAACATCATTTTCTGACTCAAAATTATCAGTGAAATTATGGTTAGTATCACATAACTCTTTATTTGTATCACCATCATCTATCGCATGCAACACCTGAGTCGTATCAAATCTTTTTGCCATACCGTCACACTAAAATTGTTATAGTAATAAAAAAAATTTGGTGAAGACATTCAAAACCGATAAAAATAAAAGTTAAATTTGCCATCTAATGCTCTATGTGAGAATTAATTTGATTGGTTCGAGCTGTTACTTGGAAACAGCATTTGGAAACAGAGCCATTTAAAACGTGGTAAACCGTCTGCCAGGGTTTCTGACACACGCTATGCAATGCCGTAATACCAACCGTCAGGGTCTAAGGTTAAAGCACTTCAATTGCAGCATGGTGATTGTACTCCAACTGCATTGGATACAGTTTGGGCTCTGATCTGAATGCGTAAATAGTCAAAGTTAATAAAGTGAAAACCACCCCTGTGAAAAATACAAAACTTTAGGCACTAACCTGTAGCACCACATGTTGGACAGATATGTGCCCTGAGCACAGGGCAGCAGAGAATTCCATTTTCTCGCAAGTTATGGGATTTGTAAACAGAGGCAGTCTCACCATTTCGTTGGCAGAAATTACAACGTCTTCCTGAAATACACCCAAGAATCATTGACATCTTATTGAAAACTTGAGCCAGAAAATTTTCGTTTGTAGAACCTAATATCTCAAATGATTTGCATGACACTATGGAACCCATTATACTAGGCAGGGGATATGCACTGCATGATTGAAGTAATTAACCTCAAACCAATATGGTGGGATACATTGAACTAACAAAACAATATGTAGTAAACTAACAAAGCTATGCTTTAAACTAATGAGGCACTATGCACTGCACTAATGTGGCGCTTTCCAATACACTAATAAGGCACTATACACTACACTAATGAGGTACTATGCACTACACTAATGAGGCACTATGCACTACACTAATGAGGCACTATGCGCTACACTACAGAAGCACTATACACTACACAATAGTTGCACTATTCCTATGAATTAGTGACTGCATAATAAACCAAATGCAACTAGGTTAGGGAAAGTGGGATAAAACATTTTCCTAGAGCTCTATTATGTATCTAGTAGGCTCTCCAGATCTCGGTTTTCAATCACCGACTTTGACAGCAGTTCTGTATGCTTAGGGCTTCGTTATGGTAATCTGCCATGCAATGGAAAATGTTAAACGTGTTTCATCAAGAAATGCCGTCTAACCGTGGCTCACCATTGTTATAACAAAAAGACAAAAATCGGCATTCAACAGGGTGACTTAACAACAGAAAATATCATACTGTTATTTGTTGGATGGTTTTCATTTTTATTGTGCTGCACTTACATACCGTCCCTGTTCAATCTTATATATCAGAAATGTTTATTCAAAACATTCTTTTTAAAGATTTCCGTATTAATTATTATATTTTAATGCAGAGAAAATTATCATGAAAGGTTTATAATCATGTTGTGTTTTGCAAAATCAGTAATAACACTCATTATTATTATTGTTGCTCATGTGGCTGATTATCATGTTATAGCTGAAAAACCACACAAAACACTTTGCCACATTATTTATAAGCTTACATAGATAAATATACCAACGATTGGAGGCCTTTGGGCTTCATGAAATTTCGATATTTTTGAATATCATATGTCATACACCCACCCTCCCGCTTCCTAGATATGCCCACAAACAAAACCACTGAATTCGCTTGATATAAGCATCTTGCCCCTCCCATCTATAGAAGTTTTTTTATTTCTTTATTATTAAGAATTTCTTTTTTAAATACCATTGATATCCCATCTGACGTTATTATTTGCCACATGCCCTAATTTGCTATAATCGATATCTTAAAATTACGATCAAATATCAAAATTTTTTGTCATCAAAGATTTTTGTAGGACATTGCAAAAGATAACAGAATATTAGCCAAGAGCAAGTTCTTCTAATCCTGCAGGTATAGTACAGTGCACCCTCTAATCTCCCTGTTGTACGGTTTTGTCACACACAATGTTTTTTGTCCATCTCATACGATATGTTTGTACCATATGACAACAAAAGTTTCTCTCGAAATTCAAATTTGGCAGTCAGTATGCTGAATACGTCGAAATAACAAAGATTTTGATATGCTATTTGGGTCGAAATATTTGAAAGATTTGCTATGGGTCGAAATCCCTTTTACAACCCCTGAAGGAGATACGAAGCTCGCTCTCTCACAGTTCAGTATTATTCATTATAGGTTTTAGTGAAAATGAAACAGGTAATAAAATTTTAGATGATAATAAAATTAAAGTTTAGTAAAATACATACTAAATACTTTGCTCTAAGTAGTACTTGAAGCAAAGTATTTAGCGTACTTGTTCAGTACTCTGAATAATAATAATAATAATAATAATCAGTACTCTGAATAATAATAATAATAAGTGATTTAAAGGTTGACTTGCAACAAAATCCACATTGCAGTTATTTGGTATCAACAAGTCCACCATATCTTACTCTGTTGTGTTGTAGGTGCAAAATATGTGGAACTGTGATTACAAGCTCTTGAAAGCTCAAAAACGAACAGTTAATCGCCCCCATCACAAAACCGCTGTAGATTAGAATCCCATTCCAAAACGGCTCAATTGGGGCGTAGCTGAACATGATGGTTTCTGTTTACACTTTCATGCAACTTCATTCGTCGAAATATTTTCACAAATATATTTCACGCATTCAATAAAACCATGTCTATTGTCCTTACACGTCAATTTCATCATCATCATCATTGTAATGCTGTCACTTTGAGCACTTATATCTCACAACCTAGCCTAAAAATTAGTGTAATTTTATAACCTTAGCTCGAAGGAGTGCATATCATCCTCTGATAAACACGAGTAGCCTGTTGTTCACCTGTGATTGTCGAAAAATGTTGCAGATTTTGTTCGCGCCATTTGGCCAAAAAAATAGGTCACATGATCAGATTACGACTAGATGATTAGACCAAGCTGAAACAAAACTAAAGTAGCGAGCATCTATATTTGATACGGGCTTTCCGGTTAAACTAGAAGTGTTTTATCATAAACTAGTGCTACGAGATGTTTTATATTGAGCCTTTTATTGGCCTTTCAATTGACGTGATAACATCACCTGTCAAAACAATAACCACATTGAGTTGAGTACGTCATCGAGATAAAGGGATTCTAACCTACTTCGTTTTCGTGATGGCTGCGATTATCTGTTCGGTTTTGAGCATTTAAGAGCTTGCAATCACGTTTCCATATATTTTGTACCTACATGTACAACACAGCAGAGTAAGACATGGTGAACCTTTTGATACCAAATAACTGTAATGTGAATTTTGTTGCAAGCCAACTCTAAGTTGAATTCAAAGTTTATGTTATGTACGTCTGTTTTGAAGGTAAGAATTATTTACGATATGTACTGCATAGTAAAATGTAACATACGTTGTAATGTTATACATTTTATTGCCGATCATCACTACTAAATACACTAAATGTACTGAATATGATAAAGTTACTGTAGGTAACTATAGTTACTAAGATTAACATACTATTTTGTTATTAATTTTGAATATGTACAGTACATGTATAAAATTTAGATTTTTTCACTCGTGTTTGTATTAGATAATTACTACGGGTTACTACACCCCTTTATACGACATTTTCGTCCTATGATGCCAACACCAGAATGAATTAATTTCGTATGGCAGGGTCCGGTGTACTTCCATAAGTAGGCTACACACAGTCCGTGAATCTAAATTTACTAACACGCCGTGTTATATCAGCATCACAATATGCCCAAGTGTTACATTCACTACTGCTTTAGATTTAAATATATATTTACTTATTTTACTTGAAGATTATGAAAATAAAATATAAATTTCTTGATTTAGCTGAACTAAAAATATAAAACAGGAAATATATATCCCAGTATTTAGCTATATATGCTTGTAGGAGCCTTTTAGATGCAGCAATAAAAATGTGGAGTCGGATCACTAAATGAACTATTGCCCAGAAGGCTGACCAGGGAGGCAGTTCTAAATTTACATTAGTTTTCAAAATTTTCATGGTGCTTCCAGTTGTTGATTGGTTACAAATTACATCTGCAGATAATTTTATTGCTTTGTTAAAAACTAAACTAGAGATTTCCTGGCAGTGGCCTAAAATTTCCTTGCACCGCTGCTGAATTACATAACTCTTCATTCTTACTGCAGAGAATTGACACTTCCCTGGGGAGTAGAAACAACACCGGTGTTGATCAGTGCGTAAACCTGCACCAACATGTCTGAGCAGCTGCACTGTATTCTGGATTGCTGCCAATAAAGCCAGACAGCCGGCAGGTCTTGGCAACAAGATTAGCACATCCTCGTACTGTGTTGAGAAGGAGCACTGGTGTGCAACTTTGGTGGAGTGAGTACTGATGTACGCACTATCACTAGAGTTCACTTTTGTTACTGCCCGTGAACAAGTGCAGCTAGTGCTCTATAAATAGCTTAGGATGAGTCATCCCCCATCTTATGGCTTACCAGCTGGTCAGTTGACCTTGTTCGGGGCTGAGTTGACTGGTGCTACTGTGGTTCAGTTGCTAATAAAGCTATCTAATTGAAATGTTACATTTGCTTTTTGCTTCTTATTACAAGATGTAACAGGAACACGGAAAGAGAAAGAGTGTGAGTGATATTGAAAAACTCTGAGACTGCATGAGATGACTTAATGCATGGCATAGAAAGAAAAACTTTCCAACATTGATAAGCTAGATAGAAACAGAATAAGATTATGTTTAGTTCTGGGCAAAATTATGGCAACCTTCTAAACAAAATGACATATGTTATGTTTCATTTTAGGTTGCTGTGCTAAAAATCACCAAAACTGGGCAATTCTATATATCATTTTTATTCATAATTGAAATTTTATATTTCAACAAGTCTTCTTATGCAACAAAAACCTGACGTGTGTCTATAGCCTATATCTATATAGATGTTATAGACACCCACATCTACACATGTCTATAGCCTATATCTATATAGATGCTATAGACACCCATATCTACACATGTCTATAGCCTATGTCTATGTAAATGTTATAGACACCCACATCTACACATATCTATAGCCTATATCTATATAAATGTTATAGACACCCACATCTACACATGTCTACAGCCTCTATATATATATAGATGTTATAGACACCCACATCTACACATGTCTATAGCCTATAACTATATAGATGTTATAGACACCCACATTTACACATGTCTATAAATATTTCTGATTGGCTGCTAAATTTCTCAAATGTTTCCTGCTTTCTTTGTAACGCAATAAGACTAAGGATAGATTACAAACCTTTAAAAAAACATTATTTTGATACCATATGCAAAGATCGACAAATTTGCTTTGAGTTTTAGTATTAGAGCTCAGTTTAGCTTGTAACTATTTGTAGTCAGGAACCAAAATTCTGTTTTAATTAGATGAAAAGAGTACACTTTAAGCTTTAAAATGATGTCTTGATTTATACAATTAGAGATGAGATGAAATATGACATGATATTTCAAGCAACAACAAACACAGTGGTCGCCATTATTTTACACACTCTAGTACTAAACATTTGCTGGTTATTGAGAGATTAGAACAGTATCATTGGTATTGATAGATGACAGGAGAGGCTGAAGCTCGTTAGTAATACAAATACATTACTGATAACTCGGGGTGATAAACAGTACATAAATGAAAAAACTGGTTTGCTAAAGACACAATTCTCAGTTATTGTTTTAACTAAATGTAATGTTTTGCCAAATACAAATAGTAAAAAAGTTTGTTCACCCTGTAAATTTGCAACATCGAAAAATGTTTAGCATTGTGGAAAGGCTGTTGTTTCTATGGTATATAATATAATATAATATAAATATAATATAATATGTGTAATGTAAAACAAAAATAAAACTATGTAGAAACAATTTTACTCTTATCTTATCTGTTACTATCTCCCAGTAAACATAATCTATATTAATAAATGCCATCTTGTTATTGTGTGTACATGCGAAGGTGTGCGTACAGGTTTTCAAAATCTTTTGGCCATTTCTGTTTTAACTTCACAAGAATAGGCTACGTGCCTTTCACCAAGTTACTAAAAACAGCACAGGTGTCCTTTAGTGGGATATTGCCGAAGGTGAGGTAAAACTGAGCCGTAGGTGAAACGAAGCTGAGCCGTAGTCTACACACACAAAAACAGCACAGGTCAACGTAGTTATGAGCAAAAATAAAGTTTGCATCTAAATATCTTACCAATCCGATGAGCAGCACACACAAAAATTATACCAATCATCCATCATGTCAAAATATTCCAAGTTTTAAGTCACATCTTGCACAACTCACCTTATGGTTTCTCAAAACCTGTCCCAAGTCCTTATTAATCTGAGACTGCCTGATTGCTGTTTTCAAAATGGTCGCTACTAGCCTAGCGTCCTGCTTCAACACCTTAGTAGCTATTGGGGCCTAGCTAAGTTCTCCCGAACTTTTCAATTTCCCTTTAAGCATGCAAGAACAAACCATAATCGGGTTAATGTTGTTTTTGTGTGTGTGGGTATGGCTTACGGCTCGGCTTCGTCTCGCCTACACCTTTGGCTTCACCTCACCTTTGGCAATATCCCACTAAAGGACACCTGTGAAAAACACCTGCTTTCAAAACTCGGTTTGGTTTCTGAGAACCAGCCTATTAAACGTCCACCTACAAGATATCTGATTAAATATGAAAGAAAGTTGTGGGCATCACCGGGCCTGCTGCTAGTAATAAACTACAAATATAATTTTTGGGAGACTGCTCTAAGAGAGCATATGAAATCAGAAGTTAACCCTTTACTTTTAATGCATATAGATAGTCTCATTGAAACAATTGAAACAACTTTAAGTATTTTTGTTGCACTAATAAATGACATAGCAGTGGTTTATCAGTAGCAGTAAGCCTGAGATCTCTTTTATTTTGTATCAGATAGCCTGCGTGCGAGTGTTTAGGAGGCCGATCCTCAGGAACCAAATAGATTTTAAAACTAAATATTATTAACAACCTTGTGGAAGGCATGGAACATAAGCTCTTGAAGTTTGGATGAAATTGACCCACAAATGTGGAAACGCATGCGTTCGTGCAGACTAACAGACAGACAATATTACAACATGGTTTTCATAAATACAGTAGATGCTATAAATGTAAATAGTCTATTCTGAAAATACTTGATGTTACAAAGATGCAACCTTATAAGAACAGTAAAATACATGTAAATTGCCTAATCCCTACCAAGATCTTTCCAAACTCACCTTTTTGGCCTTTTGAATTGGAAAAAAACTTAAATGTTTTAATTAGTTTCAATTTAATGACTATGCTGTAACTGTGGTAATATTTGTATGTAATGAGAATTTTTAACATTTTTATTATCACTTCTAATTGGTTTAGTGTTGACTACGGTAATTTTACCAAGAGTTAAGGAGAGTGCACAACTTCAACGACAATGTAAATTGATTTTTTCCCTCTTTTTTAGACAGCAAGGTCCATACTGCGAAGAAAAAAAATATGCATGGCTAAAATAAAGGGAAAACAAAGATCTATATTTAGAATAGTAAGAATGTTGTCTGTCTGATCGTACATTCATCCAAAGCCAGAGTTAAAGATTAGGATAATATATAGGTTTTAATGAGACTCCAACCCGTGACATTCAGATTGATAGACTGACACTATAACACCTGCACCCAGTGTTCGAAATGGGGGGGTACGCAGGGGTACGGCGTACCCCTAAGAAGAATTAGTGGGGGTACTCCCCAGGACGCGTACCCCCTCATATAAGGTTGCTCATCTACTATATATTTCTCAAGTATGTTGTCGCATCGTATACCGGTATATGTTGGTTAATCAGCTGTAGATCTTAAAATCTTGTAACTCATATTCCGTACCGAAGCGGATTCGATCTCGGACCCAGCCGTACACAAGTCTAACGCCTAGCCCACTGGACCATGGAAATTAAATTGCTAGTTTTCTAATATAAGGCACTATATCAGAGCAATACCTAACTGCTTTACGTTTGACGTGGGTCATAGCATAACGTCACGATAAGCTGTTCGCTCACCTGTTCGCTCACCTGTTCGCTCGCTGCCTAATAGCAAAACTCTCACTACTTCTCATTGTTTATAAGACAAAAAACTTTTCTCATGATATGTAGTTTGAAAGTTAAAATGGCAAATGTTGTAATATGTTAAATACAAATCAATTTTCTGTCCAAATACTCTTCTATTACACGGGCAACGCCAGGTGGCACAGCTAGTATCTTATTAAATGCGGTAAAACCCGGAATGAAGTGAAATGTTCACGCGTTTTGTCCTTTTCTTCCTGAACTTATATTAGCTCGAGTTCGTTACACTGAAAACAGTGCACGTGTCTGGGATGAGAGAATTACGCTACTGATCTTTAACTTCTTCAGTCAGTTTTTTGCTATTATAGCCGATCAACTAGATTGTTTTATTAAAAACCTGAGAACCGATCAGTTTTCTATCAATTCATAATGAAACAGCGTGGGCCAATAGATAAACTTCTTTAAAGGTGAGTAAGAATTAGTGACTGTCATGAATTTAGAGTCTGTATTTAAAAAAATAGTGAGTGACTGAGCTTATCATATAATAATATTCATGGTGGCTTGGAGATGGAACTGTCTTGTGTCTGGGGTCTGTGTGGACTGTCCATAGGGTTTTTTGACTCACTCACATCACAACCTGGAGTCTCCATAGTCATAGAGCACACAGGTTGTGCAGCTAAGCCCACTTTTAATTTCTTACTGAACACAACTCAGGAGTTTAAGTTATGGAAAACGGCATAATTTAGGGGCATTCATGCTAAAAAAATTTCGGGGGAGTACCCCCGGACCTCCCTCTACTGAGAGGGGCCACGCCCCTCTCAGACGCACCCTGTGAGCGGCGAGCAGGGCCGTTGGCCCTGGACACTACCCTCCTGGCATGACAGAGAGTACCCCCAAGAATCTCTCTCCACTTCAGACACTGCCTGCACCAATCAACCACCTTTAGTTATTTCTGAATAATTATGCACCTACTTATCTCTGTGCTTTATCTGCACACCTGATGATATCTCACTGCACACTAGGCTGCTGGGTACTAGGATATATAATAGAGATACTATATAATATATAGTATCTCTATATAGTATATATAGTATAATATATATAATATAACCTCATATTATGAGGTTTTCTTCCCCAAATGCACCAAAAGAAAAAACAACATTTTAAGGCTAACCATTGAACCGTTAGTGTAAGGCATCCAGTCAGTGTAAGGTCTCAAATCGAATTTGAGACCTTACACTGACTGGACGCTATAAGTTATGAGGAATCTTTTACATAATACGAGGCAAAAACTTCACATAATTTCCTATGGTATGGTAGACCTCCACTCTAACACCTGCACCAATCAACAGCTTTTAGGTATTTATGAATAATTGTGCACCTACTTATTCTCTCTGCTTTATCAAGGCACCTGATGATATCTCACTGTACACTAGACTGTCGGGCACAAGGATATATAACAGAGATACCCTTGTATGTCATTTTCTTTCCCAAATGTGGCGATAAAGAAAACAATATTTTTAAGGTTAACTAAAAGTCAAAATGTTGGTAACACTTAAATGTTTTGTATTTATATGAGGGTTATATTCTATGCTCATGAAAACTGCAACACAAAAACCAAGACAGACACATACCAATATCTCTGCTAGAATTGTGATTAAACTGAGACATACCAGCTGGCAAATTATTTCTCATCTGAGGTGGTGCTTGTGGCCTGTGTTCCACATTGTGAGGCATAGTGCTGATTACCAGGTTTTGTATTAGAGATTCTGGCAGGTTCTGTGACACCGGTGTTGAAGTCATATGTTTCTCCAGCATAGAATACAGAGGTCTTAAAACTCTACCTTAAGTATATAGCCCGTATAGTATATAAGCCTGGCTATAGGGCATTATCGTGTCAACAGGTGGCAGAAGATGGGGTCTATGGTAGCTTGACACTTTTAACATGTTTCTAATTTATTCATTATTAATTTAGTTTCCTACCGCTATTTTAGTTGATAAGCTAAGAGTAATTGGCCATTAAATGGTGAGTTGTTATACAAAAATAAATTTTTTCTTACGCGGTGTGCAGTCAGTCGGTCCAGCTAATCAGAGCCGTAGACCAACATTTACGTCATGTTATAGTATGGGGGTATTAAATTACCCCGATATCATTTAGGTTTGTAGTCAGTTTCCTGTCTCGCCGAGCGACCGTCGGCGTTTGTAGTAATGTTTGAAAACTTTAATTTACTAATTATACCGATTTCCAAAGCTAGCTGTCATGGATTACATAATTCAATATAATCAACTACCACATTCTAAGATAAAAGGTTGTTCAACGCACTAACACGTTCAACACTGCATCTTTATGACAAGTCTGATTCTACAAGTGAAGCCGACGCCAGATAGGGGTAACGGGGGCACAGTAGACATAGGGGCACAGTGAACACCCCTCTTTTTTCAGAGATACAATTAGTTGAGTGTTGTCACACCAGTTATAGTTCATAGGAAATGATGGCAGGGGTTTACTTTTATTATTTGGTAATAGATAGCTAAAAAAGGAAAAGCTCAGGTAAGCAAAATGTAATTTTTCATGGTAAAAGTAATGTATGACATGCAAGCTAAAAATGAATATATACATTACACTGTCATAGGTATGTATCTCTTAATGTGAACAAAGATAGGCATAAATGTTCTCTTCTTTTTTCAATATTCAACATAAACAATGGATGGAAGCTGTGAAAATTTCAGCTCATTTTTTCTCACATGGTATGGTTGGGGCACAGTGAACAATTTGAAGTGGGGCACAGTGAACAAGGTTCACTATACCCCGCTTTATTCTCAATGCTCCTATACCAAAACAAGGGAAATAAAAAGGCAATTTTAAGCTAAAATACAAATAGGCTAATTTTGAAACGCTTTCCCCTCAGATCTCCAGCACTATTTGTACCAATAATAATCTCCTCAACCCACTAAGTTTAGTTGTTCAAACTTACTTTCCCTCATATGTGAGACAGGTTTTAAAAGGCATTTGTTTATGTTATTTTTAAATAAAAGCATCAAGATTGATACTGCTATTGAAAAAAGATAAAGATGGTGCGTACATATAAGAAAATGGCTGACGGCCATGAGAAAAATTGAACCCCTGCTGCTGAAATTAGGACTGTCGTAAAGATGGTGCTTGAGGAAGGCCTAGCAGCGCACAGGGTCGATGAAAACCTGAAGGTCTTGAGAATTACCATGACTCGTTATGTAAATAAGGCAAAAGACAAAGGAATAAATAATGTTGAGTCCTTTCTAAAAAGAACCAAATAGAACAGTTTTTACAGTTCATCAAGAACTTTTACTGAAAGAATACCTGCTCACAGCTTTAAGGCATCATCGAGGGCTGATAGAGAAACAACTAAGAAAGTTAGCATGGGCCCCCGGCCTATGCTAAACAAAACCATTGTAGCTATCCTCCCAGATGGAATGAGAACGAATGTGCTGGGGAAGATTTAATAAACGGGTACTTGAAAAGACACAGAGAGTGACATTTAGCTGAATACATTGATTTTTCTTGTCACACGCTTGCTTGTTATCGAGTAAAAAATAAATAAAATTTCATATAACTCACAAAGATAAATAATCACATTAAAATCATCGTGATTTGATAACATTATGACGGAATATAAGTGATGTCCAGCGTACCCCGTGTCATGGACCACTGTGCCCCAGCCATGGGGCACAGTGGTCCAAAATATTTATCTTATGTAATGCGCAATATTTTTTACAGGGATTGGCATAGAGCCAGAAGGCTTTCAGATATGTTAGAGAACATATTTCTGTTGCTTTCCTATCAATTTAAACTTAGTTGATAGACTATGAGCGGGGAAATCTTGAGTAAGGTAAAAAACGGCCCACTGTGCCCCCGTTACCCCTACAGGTTGTTCTCATCAAGGACATCTTATGAAAAAAATCTTCCACCAAGAGGGTTCTCTCCGTCAGCATTTAATGAGGGTCAATTACTAAGCAGCAATACAGCAGTGGAAAATTCAACCATTAATGGTGCCCCCAGATCCCACAAACCTTGTCTGGAGTAAAGACGATGATGAGATTTCTGGGCAATGCTTTCCTGATGAGCAAAGAGCTATTCCTAGGCAGCTTGTCCAATGGACCAGTTGCTCATGCAAACAAAGTTTGCATAAGTCTATGCGGCTGTGTAGAGTGCAGTAATGAAATGACTGACGAGATTGAGGATGGTAATTAATTAGATGGTGATGATGAGCTTTAAGATTATAATTATGTAATAGTTTTATTAAATACTTTGCAATATGCTTTCTAGAATCAATTAACAGTTTTTGATGTATCATGATAAACAGACTATGTACTTTGGTAAACATGCTATATAATAATCATACAAAGTACTAAGATACCCATACAAAGACATGATATTAATTAATCATCCAGAAAGTTGGTTGTCATCGAACATACTGCACCATACATTCCATCATACTGGTCACATTCAGCATTTCAACCATACATGGTTTCAAAATACTGCATGGTTTTAACATGCTACTAGTACAATAAATCTAAAGCTAAGCCAGAGATTTCGCATATAAATGTCAGTTAAATAAAAAAGAAATAACATGTATCAACGGAAAGTACTAAGATAAGCATAATAAATACTTTATGCTTGTCACGTGCTGCCTAGCAATACAATAATTTCATTTAAAAGATTATGTTTACATTAGATTCGTTAGTTAGACTGCGTCACAACTAGTGTACCCAATGAGGTATACAGTATAGCCTGTCAATCAGTAGTTGTACAGGTATCAATCTAACGAGTATGAAGAGGGTTTCAGGCAGATCAGTGGCTAAGGTGATGGCGAGAAATGTTTGTCATATCGAGTCCCTGGCGGCCGACTACAATGTAAAGAATCGCATCCATTACAGACAATGAGTTCAAAATACAAAATGATCATATAGACATATAAAAGCTGACATACATTTATGATGCAATATTTATCGATCATAACCTACCCAAAAAACGATCTATCAAAGCATGTAGCAATAAATTTAAAACTTGAAAATAGGAAGAGCTACAATACTGATTTGAACGTGTACGCAATGTGCATAGCCCTACATAAAAGTAATAGATGTACCCCCTTTAGCTTTAACCACAACAATACTTAGTTAACTCATATATCGCATACTTCTGTAAGGTAATAATTGATATGTGAGCGCTGTAACAATACAAATGATTAAAATACAACAAAATATGTATTACTATATATAATATCACACAACATAATGCCACATATCAATCCTATAACACAATTCAAATCAGTTCAATACAACATAATACAGCTATTATAATACAATACAATAGAATATAGTGTAATAACACAATAATACAGTACTGATAAGTTCTGCATGACACAATATAGTAACTTAAAACCATAGATATAGTAAACCCTAGATATGCGAATAATCAAAACAAGTGAGGCCTATAATTAGCATGACGCAACGTCATGGTGATGTGCAAAGCGAATCAGCTGATCTATTAACTCCTATTGACTTAGCACTAAAAACTGCTCAATTTTTCCATAGTTTGTGCATCTGAGACTGCATATTTTATTGAAAATATGTAAAACTTATATGCGGTAATACTTCAACTTACGAGTGCCCTAACGTACGAAAAACTTTAGGCACGAGCCAGCATTTAAGCAAGTTTTAGCATTAAAATACGAGCCATGTTTGAGATACGAGCACATGAGACAGTTGCCAAGTATGTCGGAGGTGTTTTATGAGAACAGCATCACTCTGTATTTTTCAACTGCTCAGATTATACTTTTGTACCATATTTTTTGTGCGCGATTTTCAGTGCAGAATTATGTGAATTAAAAGTACCGTGCGTAGACCGAAAGTTTGCCAGTAAAAGGATAGATAGTGCAAAGAAAAAGCGAATGATAACAATTGATATTAAATGGAAAATTATTGAAAAATATGCAAAAGATGTATGCGTGATTGAGCTTGCTCAACAATATGACAGAAATACATCTACAATTATCAAACGCAAGGATTATATTCAAGGCATTTAGTCTGCAAAAGGACTAACCATAGTTTCTAAACGATGCAGCGATCTTCACGACCACTGATGGAGAGACTGCTCAGGTTTTGGATAAAAGACAAACAACTGGCCGGTGACTGCGTAACTGAAATAATGTTACGTAAAATGGCCGGTGCTATCTATCAAGACTATAAAAAATAGACATTCGGACAAGTTGGCTAGCGGTCGTGCATTAACCCTTGGTGACAACACCTGTGTTCGTCCTGATCGCAACACGTTGAAAGGGCGACGAAGGCAAACGTCCTTAGATAGGTTTCTCTTAAAACGGCCGGCTGGTCGTGAGAGCGAAACAAAAGAAAAATTAGCTAACCAGCGAGAAACTTAAAACTATGAACGCCGAAGAAACTTTAATTGCGTTAAGTTAAAGATTAAAGTTTGCTTTTAGGTTTGCTTTTAGGTTTGCTTTTAAGTTTGTCTTTTAAGACTTGGATAAAATTTAAATTTATCTAAGTCAACTGTTGTAATGAAGGATAACTTATCTCTCCCTCTCTGGCAAATGCTAGCGTTAGCTGCTATTGTGTGTATTTAATTTTACATTTTAATTAATCACATTTCCTTGCATTATTTTTATTTGTTGCTTTTTGAAAGCATGTGGTAAGTTAGGACAATAACCAACATGTTCTTTCTGTTACAATATATTGTTTTGAGTGTTTTATTTGCATTTTCAAAGTATGAAAACCTATCAATATATATTTAATTGTTCTATATATAAATAAATTGCACCAACATGCAAGTAAATTGACATACGAGCTCAGTCTCTGAACGCATTAGGCTCGTAAGTCGAAGTATGACTGTAATGACTTTGGATGAGAAAAGCAAGAATCTTACACACATGGTAATGAATAATACCAATGATTTAGAAGCTTCTATATCATTGATAATACAAAGAGTGACCAAATAGAAATTAAACTAATAACAAACTAATGAATCAAATGAGGTTTAGAAGCAGTTACGCTGGACCCCTGTATTAAACACCCATTAGACATGACTTAAAATAACTAGACGAGATAGTTTTTGTCTAAGGTTGGTTGAGCTAGATTCCTGCTTTGAAGCGGCATAGTGTTTTCTGATTTTAGTATAGCGATTTACTATAGTTTTGAGTAGACTGTTGGCATGCACTGTACATGTAAAACCTTGATGGAGGTTATGTAATAAAACATATATGTTACTGTCTGTGATGTTACTTGTTTAAAAGCTCTCTGTGTGATACCACAGCTCTCCACGTGTGAACGTAGGCACTTTTCTGCAGCAATTCATATTCGGCCTATCAATCTAGTCACCAATCCTTCTCTGTTTTTAACTGAGATTAGGGTTATGTCATCAGTATTTCTACTTCCCACTACTTCGACATCGGTCAAGAACTTGATACGCTCATCACATTTGAGTTAGAAAAAATCCTCATCACCGAACTCCTCATCTTCACCTTCCTCAGCTTTTGTCTCTTCTTTCTTTTTCTTTCTAGCCAGAGAATGTAGCAGGAGTTGGCCAGTTTTTTCAGCCCTGCTCACATCCAGATCAATACAGTTAACATTGGGATTTGGTGTGATATCTGCTTTTATGAACAGTGCTCGAAGTGTAGATCTAAAGCACTGCACATCCGGGTTATTGTTATAGCCACCCTTAGATCGTAGTGTGGAAAACAGAATCTCAATGTGATCCTGGTGTGATCTTGGTTGGTTAGGAAGTAGTTGATGTAAGGGTAGTTGCTGAAAAGATATTGAGCAATTTCATGTATAGATTTGGCTGCTGACTCGAAACCAATGACGAAATGATGATGATTTTCCTATTATTTTTCACTAGCAGCTTTCAGCTTGGTGTCTTTAATCGGCATAGATAGCTTATGATATTGTTGAGAACTTCTCGTTTTAAGTTGAAGTTCTGTTTTGTTATAGGCAATTCAGGATATACCTGGGGTGTTGTGGTCTCTTCTGATGACATTTCACTAAGAATTTGGTCTTATTGTTATGTTTATGACTTAAAAACTAGCATGCAAAGCGTGCTTCCACTACTAAACTTATTGCTCAATTGAAGGCTTTGATGCTGTGATGCACATCACTACGACGTAACGTCGTGAAAACAACAGCCAATTATAGGCCTCACTTTTGCTCCATTGTATTGATAGCTATTCGCCAATCTAGGGTTTACTATATCTATGCTTAAAACTAACCAAACCATCAGTTAAATAACAATCATACATTTGCATGGAGGTACTACACTTTGTGTTGATATAGGTTTGACGCTTCAAAGATCAATACAGTCTCCAATTTTGTAAATAGGCGAGCTAAGTCTTAACAAAAATCAGCAGAGGCATGCTATATTACAAATAGTCCAGTATTACTGGTTTATTAAAAAAATACCCAATCTAGGTATTCTATTTATGAAGCCCAATAATATAAGTAGCTTATAATGTTATGTAGTGCTACCGTCTTAGCCTAAAAATTAAACAAATTGAATTAAGCTATTGAGTGTATGAAACAGTGAGTGTCTAAAGACAGAGCAACAATACCTACGACAGAGAGTAGTTTATTGTATAGTTTGTAACCAGTATGTAAAATCTGGACTGAGAAGTTTGACTTGAGAGTTTGATTCATTATAATCAACACCTATCACTCATTGATCCAACGGACTACAGTAAACAGTGAAGGAAACGCAATATTTTCAATAAAGCAATGCATTTAATCTTTGATTAATTAATCATAAATATTAAGTAAATGAGTTCGCTATCATCTTCCCTTGGTTTTTTTTCAGGGGTTTGAGATTCTTTGCAACTTGAGCTCTTAGTTATTTCGACTCACTAGCAATCTTCCTCAAGCATTCAGTGTGGCATTTACATACGACTAACACTGCGAGCTGCGATCTGACTGTTTGTAGATGGTGCTCTACATCTCATAACAACTTTTGATTATCGCTTTTTTCCGTTAGTAAAGCTTTGTTGACTTCTTAGCATGTAAAACTTGATTATAATGAATTATGTAACCGATAATAGCTAGCTGTGGTAATCAATTTAAATAGAAGATACTAAATTTGCGACTACTAACCAACGTAGACGGCAGTTTCTAAGGATCCAGTTTCTAACGGGGAACAGCGGAAACAGACTAAGGGCACAAATGTTACCAGTGAAAGCAAATACGCCCCGTATTAAACAAATGCATAGATTTATGTTTACCTAGCTGATTGGCTGATTTGGCTAATTGCGCATGGCGCAAGGGAAATCTCATTTATGTATTTCTACCCATCTTTTAATGACAAATAATCACTGCTTGACAAGAATAATTTTGGTAGGTATAATAAAAAAGTTATGAGATGATTTATTCTATCTATTAAACCTAAGATTCGTTATACCCCATTGTCGTGCCACCTTGGCAAAAAAACGACACAAAAATGCCCTGTGGCCACCAGACTACTGTGGATTAGTTAGCTGCCGGAGAATTTCATAACACATATTTGCTCTCTGGTTCTACTCATATTAAAAGTTACACCCAATAAACCTTCCAGCTGAAGAATGGTGCTTATTAGGTAATATGAAATTTTCTGGCAGTTGATGACCTAGCAAGCAAGTTAGCTACTAGTATAACTGTATAGCTCTGAGGTGAGCTACAGGTAAAGCTATATAGCCATGAAACAAGCTAGCATTATAGCTATTTAGCTCTAGGGTGAGCAAGCATTATAACTACCATATATGGCTCTATATCAATTATCGGCGGATTACGAACGATGAAAAACTTTTAATTAATTTCTAAAATCTTTTGAATGTTCTGAATGTGACTTACTTTAATAATTTAATTTATTTTTTAAAAGTCTTTTATTATTTAACCTAAATTTTCAGGTAATTCCGGAACTTTGCCAACACATTTTTTCACCCCATCACTCTAGCCACTATTAAACTTAAAAACTTAAACACGAAGTTCCGAAACTACATTTTACGAATTTGTATGCAAACTATGAAACCTAATTGTATCATTTATATAATTAAATTTATCAATTGTAAACTCCTATCCCATGCAGGCTTCAGAAGGTAACACAGTTATGACAGTCAAGGGTACATATATCACAACTAACAGCTGTGGGCTAGTTCACAGGTGTTTTGTTCAAAAAAGCAAAATTTGTAAACTACAACCAGAAGACAAGAGAATGCTTGTAAAAATTGATTTGAACAAGTTATTTTGAATATAATATTGAAGCGTTTACCCACCCGGATATCTTGAGCCATTCTGATGTCATTCACTTGCTGACTAGTGTCAGCGGTGGCTTATCTAGGAATGAATGGTACAACGCTGCCAGAGGTTTTAGTCTGGTTTTACTGCCAGAGGTCAGCTAGTCATGCTTGAGTTATTTTGTTAGCATACCAACAAGCATGCAAATGCTCAGAGCCATCGAGTGTAACTCGATTACACTCGATGGCTCTGGCAAATGCTACAAGCATAGCAGCTATTTTCACTGTTTTGGAGTTGTCTTTTCGTCAGGTGTTATAACTAAATTAATCTTTCTTCGCAATTTATAAGCCTGTGAACTGAGGGCTTTTCAAATACTTAAATCTTTAAAACCTTTGGAAACTCATTATTCATATTAGAATTTTCAAATTATGGCTACAACGTCTATTGGTCTCATAGAATTCTAAATATATTAGGATTATAATACACAAACTGATACCCTGCCAGTTTCTTGCGTCATGAGAGATCCTCAGGTGTGCTAAAAGAGCGCAGAGAATAACTATGTGCAAAAGTATTCAGAGATTTGTTCCCATTCGGTGTAATCTTTTTTCAGCCTCCAATCTTCGTTCCAGACAGACAGACAGACAGACAGACAAACACGGGTCCTATTATTGTGAAAACTAACATGCTGTGCAGCCATGCTCCCTGAGAGATCATCATGTGTAATAATTATGTGCATAATTATTCAGTGAAACAGCAAGGTGGTCGTGTGGTGCAGTTGGTAGTGTGCTTGACTGCTAAGCTGAATATATGAATTTGGGCCAATTTGATTCAAGTCTGAGGTAATTTTTCCTAACCTTTAAGCTTGGCTTCAAACTGACGAAGGAAATGGCTCCTATTATAGTAAATATACATAAAAAATAGTATCAAACAGGAAGAACAAACAGTAACAAGATTATATGATATGCATGTAGGGATGCATATCATATAATCATAATTGAACAAGAGTTATTGATCAACAACATTGATCTATCAGTTTTATTAAAACTTGATTGTACTTTTATGTTAAAAATGCTCAGTTTGTTTGTGTCAACAATATCACGGATTTAATAAAACAATCAAGCCATTACTCTAGTAAATATTTTAACAACTTTAGATACTTTAACAACTTAAATATATCAGGCCGCAATCATCAATGGAGACCTACAGCCTGATGATTGCGTAAGCATGAAACTGATAGTAGCTGACAAAGATAAGTACACTATCTAATTTATATATTAATTTATGTATGTGCTAATTTATATCTTCTATATCTATATAATTATATATTCCTCAAAGTTTGTTGTATGTAGGTTTGTAGGAATGATTGTACGGCTATAGATCTTAAAATCTTGGAATAAATATTCTGTACCGAAGAAGATTCGATCTCGGACCCTGCCTATC
The DNA here is from genome assembly GCF_963576615.1 of Watersipora subatra. Lineage (NCBI taxonomy): Eukaryota > Metazoa > Bryozoa > Gymnolaemata > Cheilostomatida > Watersiporidae > Watersipora > Watersipora subatra. Next base: position 40,560,872 of record NC_088709.1, on the reverse strand, counting down.
ACCATTCTGACGCCTTTCCCACTAGACTGCAGAAATCGAATTGCTAGTCTGCCAATATAAGTCATTATATCAGAGCAAATACCTAACTGCTTTGCGTACGACGCAGGTCATAGCATAACGTCATGAGAAGCATTTCGCTCACATTATTAAACGGACTAATAGCGAGCAACTCTCACTACTTCTCATTGTTTATAAGACAAAACACTTTTCTCATGATATGTAGTTTGAAAGTTAGAATGGCAAATGTTGTTATATGTTAAATACAAATCAATTTTCTGTCCAAAGACTTTTCTATTACCCGGGCAACGCCGGGTGACACAGCTAGTATAAATATATATATATTTATATGTGAAGTAAGTGTATGTATTTGTCTCAGCAAGAGAAATAAAATGTTTGTATATATGCTCATAAAAAAATCTGATACTGACTAAAAAATATATAAATAAAAATGTAAAACCCTAAAAATCCTATTACTTGGTAAAAATGTGATTAAGATACGATATACACTTAGATCTAAAAGTAGTTTAGTGAGAGCAGATCTACACATAATAGGCGGAGCTTAGGGAGCAGGAAGTGACATCACATCAGGATCTGTTTGATTGACAGTTGGGGGGCGGAGCTAGGCGGTGTTGAGTCATGGTGTGAGTCATGGCGATCTGTGTGATTCGTGGTGCGAGTAATGGTGTGAGTTGGTTGGTGACGTCGCGGTGGTGGTGTCGGTGGCCGAGTGGTGAGTCGGGCCGCGAGACGATTCGCGGTTGTATTTGGGATTATCGGATTTCGTTGGCGTCCGGTAGAGGTCGCTCTTCCGTGCCGTTTCGGGGATTGACGGAGAGCTCGGTGGCGACGGGTTGACGGACGGTGGCGGATGGATTTCGAGATCGTCGGAGCTTGTATGTATTTTCTTTTTTCCGATCCCGAATGAGAATGATGTGTCTGCGAACGAATATTCATTTTGATTGTAAACTTCATAAATTCTGAAATTATCTATCGCCTCTAAGTCTTCATCAGGATTAAAACTTTTCAGAATTGACGGAGCATGCAATCTGAAGGAATTCAGAGAGAAATTAAAACAAAGATTATAAACTCTGTATATCAAGACAGTAATGAGTTAAGGAAATGATATTATGATTAAATTTTATATAGTTTATTTGATGATATATCATAGGGATTTAAACTTACTATCAATGGATATGTTATTGAATAAAAGTTTTGTATATAAAAATGCTAAAACATAATATAAAAAAGACTATTGAATTTCATTCAATCCCAATTTTCTTCTTCTTCTTTCATTGTCGAATGAGCATGAACTGTCTACAATCAAAACATACATTATTTTTAGTGAGATATAGTAAAAGTAAGACATACAATCAGATTAGATCATTCATTCAAACTAAAAATCAAATATAATGTAATACTTACTGAAGAAGAAGAAGATCCATCCTTTTTCTGAATGGAATCTTCCTGTTGAGATACGGGAGCCTGCAATTGCAATGATTACAGTCAGGATGGTTTACTATATCCTTGCTGAGATAGTAGACTCTACATTCACAATGGACTCCAACTTAAATTGTAAATTTCAATTGCATTAGTCATCGAATCATAGAATGATATGCAAGATGTAATGCAGACAGAATAGGATATGCAATCAGCTAGAGTAGGACATACAGACAATAAGAAAAACAAATATGTTACATCACATAGTCAGACTAGGACACACAGACAGAGGAGGATATTCAGTTAAAATAATCTGTTTTAATCTGAGTAGGGATATAACATACACTTTGCTAAGATATTGGAGTTTGCAATTGCAATGAATACAATCAGCCTAGAACACATAGTTACTACTCAGAAGAGAAGATTCATTGTATCATTCCTACATAACATCTAGATTGAATTTGTAGTACTTACTGTAAACCGTAATCTTTCGTTGAGATCTTGATAGAACTTTTCACGTAAGAGAAATCGACAAGCTTTTCGCTTCCGAACGCTTATTTCCATTCCATGAGAGCAGTAACCCCATCGCTTCACACATTTATCTACACAATGTAATCGTTCTTGAAATTTCCTTTTTCTGTTGTCTCTGGTACTCATTGTGAAATTATGAACTGAATTGAAAAGGCATATTTGCTCGAAGGTTTTATAACAAGTAGAAGTGTTGTCGCGGTTCAATAATTTTGTGATCTAATGATATATATAAACAGTTTTCGCGAAATTCACTTTCGCGAAATTCAATTTCGCGAAAGTTGACTATATAATATATATGTGTAATTTCGCGAAATCCAATTTCGCGAAATTCACTTTCGCGAAATTCAATTTCGCGAAAGTTGACTATATAATATATATGTGTAATTTCGCGAAATCCAATTTCGCGAAATCCAATTTCGCGAAATTCACTTTCGCGAAATTCAATTTCGCGAAAGTTGACTATATAATATATATGTGTAATTTCGCGAAATCCAATTTCGCGAAATCCATATTCGCGAAAGTTGACTATATAATATATATAATGTGTAATTTCGCGAAATTCAATTTCGCGAACTTCACTTTCGCGAAATTCAATTTCGCGAAAATCTGTTTACTATTTTCGCTTCATTAATTCCTTTGGACACACCCATCATTCTTCAATTCACTATATAAGCGTTGTATAATCTGATGGAATATTCTGCCTCATTAACCATCTCTTGATACCTACTTATATTTGAGAATTTGGGACGATCGAGTGTTGATACCATAAGGCTTGTATGCTTCAGCTAGAATTCTGTTAGCCGGCTACTCGCGATTAAGTTCGTTGAGTGTCGCTGTTTTCAGGGGCTGTTGTGTGGACAAGCGCCTTGGCATTCGACTTGATTGTTTTCCTAGGTTTACCTATGGAATTCTCCTGTTTGGTTTGGCTTAACCATTCCATAACAGTTTCTCGACCAGTAAATAGATGAAGATGATGAACTAGTAAAGGGGCATACATGGATTAATATGTGGATTATTTTGAGGATAGCTCCAACTCAGTGTGAGTATATCAATATATAAAACTTATATCAAAAAGTAAATAATATTCGGTTGTATTTGTTACCAACTTTATTTCGATATAAAGTATATATGTATATTCAATTGTAAAATATAGAAAAAATTTTTTATGTCAGATCTTCTAGTAATTTAACAATTTGGGAAGTTCCTTGAATATGTACATTGTCAACACCTTCATTTTCTTCGTTATTAAGACTTTTACTAATTTTTTTTTTCATTCCAATCATATCTATCTAGTATAGTTTTTCGAACTACATGATCTCGTGTATCTGTTTCAGAAATTTTTAGCATAACTGTTAGAAAATCTTCTATTGAACATCCTCTGCTCCAAAATATTGCAAAGAGAAGACAGTAATCCCCACATGTTGTTGAAAGAATTGTTTCCAATGAAACAACCTTGTTGCCAATGACGTGCAACTAAATTTTTGGTTCAACAATTCCATTTCTAATTATTTTTTCAAAAACGGTAAAACCATACCGTTATCGTCATGACAATAAGAAACACACCGAGTTTGTTCAACGCAAAGAAAAGCGTCAGGAATTTTGTGAGAGTAAGAGTTGCTAAACAATTTTACACCTATCTTGTGGAGAATTTTGTTCTGAATAAGATACATTTAAAAGTAAAACGATATATGTTTTCATTTTTTGAGATATTGCTTAAATACTAACGGTATATCGGGTTTTTTAGAAAATCCGTTTGAATTAACTTGGGCAGAATAATCGTTTGGTCAACAATTAACGTGGTAGCGAAAGAGTTAATATACAAGTGAGCAGTGATTATAAATGTATATATAATAATAAAATGTGAGTGAGATAAAAGCTACTGAAGATACAATAAACAAAGCTAGGATTGTGCTAGTCCATGTTGATATACAAGGGAGCAGTGATTATAAATATATATATATATATATAATAAATCGTGAGTAAGATAAAAGCTACTGAAGATACAATAATCAAAGCAGGATTGTACTAGTCTATGTTGATGTACAAGTGGGCAATGATTATAAATGTATATATAATAATAAAATGAGAGTAAGATAAAAGCTACTGAAGATACAATAAACAAAGCTAGGACTGTGCTAGTCCATGTTAATATACAAGTGAGCAGTGATTATAAATATATATATAATAATAAAATGAGAGTAAGTAATGTGAGTATATATAATAATACATTTTATTATTATATATATTTATAATCACTGCTCACTTGTATATTAACATGGACTAGCACAGTCCTAGCTTTGTTTATTGTATCTTCAGTAGCTTTTATCTTACTCACATTTTATTATTATATATACATTTATAATCATTGCTCACTTGTACACCAACATAGACTAGTACAATCCTAGTTTTTGTTTATTGTATCTTCAGTAGCTTTTATCTTACTCACATTTTATTATTATATATATTTATAATCACTGCTCCCTTGTATATCATCATGGACTAGTACAATCCTAGCTTTGATTGTATCTTCAGTAGCTTTTATCTTACTCACATTTTATTATTATGTATACATTTATAATCACTGCTCACTTGTATATTAACATGGCCTAGCACAATCCTAACTTTGTTTATTGTATCTTCAGTATCTTTTATCTTACTCACGTTTTATTATTATATATTCATTTATATTCGCTGCTCACTTGTATATTAACATAGACTAGCACAATCCTAGCTCTGTTTATTGTATCTTCAGTAACTTTTATCTTACTCACATTTTATTAGTATATATACATTTATAATCACTGCTCACTTGTATATTAACACGGACTAGCACAATCCTAGCTTTGTTTATTCTATCTTGAGTAGCTTTTATCTTACTCACATTTTATTATTATATATACATTTATAATCACTGCTCACTTGTATATTAACACGGACTAGCACATTCCTAGCTTTGTTTATTCTATCTTGAGTAGCTTTTATCTTACTCACATTTTATTATTATATATACATTTATAATCACTGTTCACTTGTACATTAACATGGACTAGCACAACCCTAGCTTTTATCTTACTCACATTTTATTAATATATATACATTTATAATCATTGCTCACTTGTATATCAACATGGCCTAGCACAATCCTAGTTTTGCAATTATTATAAAGTGCTGTAAGAGATCATCAAGAGTGTTAATAAAGTACTGAGAATAAGTATATGTACAATTATTATAAAGTGCTGTAAGAGATCATCAGGTGTGGTAAAAAAGTACAGAAAATAAGTATGTGTACAATTATTATAAAGTGTAGTAAAAGACCATCAAGAGTGTTAATAAAATACGGAGAATAAGTATGTGTACAATTATTATAAAGTGTAGTAAAAGACCATCAAGAGTGTTAATAAAGTACAGAGAATAAGTATATGTACAATTATTATAAAGTACTGTAAGAGATCATCAAGAGTGTTAATAAAGTACTGAGAATAAGTATATGTACAATTATTATAAAGTGCTGTAAGAGATCATCAAGAGTGTTAATAAAGTACAGAGAATAAGTATATGTACAATTATTATAAAGTGCTGTCAGAGATCATCAGGATTGTTAATAAAGTACAGAGAATAAGTATATGTACAATTATTATAAAGTGTAGTAAGAGATCATCAGGAGTGTTAATAAAGTACTGAGAATAAGCATATGTACAATTATTATAAAGTGCTGTAAGAGTTCATCAAGAGTGTTAATAAAGTACAGAGAATAAGTATATGTACAATTATTATAAAGTGCTGTCAGAGATCATCAGGATTGTTAATAAAGTACAGAGAATAAGTATATGTACAATTATTATAAAGTGTTGTAAGAGAACATCAGGAGTATTAATAAAGTACAGAGAATAAGTATATGTACAATTATTATAAAGTGCTGTAAGAGAACATCAGGAGTATTAATAAAGTACAGAGAATAAGTATATGTACAATTATTATAAGGTGCTGTAAGAGATCATCAAGAGTGTTAATAAAGTACAGAGAATAAGTATATGTACAATTATTATAAAGTGCTGTCAGAGATCATCAGGATTGTTAATAAAGTACAGAGAATAAGTATATGTACAATTATTATAAAGTGTAGTAAGAGATCATCAGGAGTGTTATTAAAGTACAGATAATAAGTATATGTACAATTATTATAAAGTGTAGTAAGAGATCATCAAGAGTGTTAATAAAGTACAGAGAATAAGTATATGTACAATTATTATAAAGTGCTGTCAGAGATCATCAGGATTTTTAATAAAGTACAGAGAATAAGTATATGTACAATTATTATAAAGTGTTGTAAGAGAACATCAGGAGTATTAATAAAGTACAGAGAATAAGTATGTGTACAATTATTATAAAGTGCTGTAAGAGATCATCAAGAGTGTTAATAAAGTACAGAGAATAAGTATATGTACAATTATTATAAAGTGCTGTCAGAGATCATCAGGATTGTTAATAAAGTACAGAGAATAAGTATATGTACAATTATTATAAAGTGCTGTCAGAGATCATCAGGATTGTTAATAAAGTACAGAGAATAAGTATATGTACAATTATTATAAAGTGTAGTAAGAGATCATCAGGAGTGTTATTAAAGTACAGATAATAAGTATGTGTACAATTATTATAAAGTGCTGTAAGAGATCATCAAGAGTGTTAATAAAGTACAGATATTAAGTATATGTACAATTATTATAAAGTGCTGTAAGAGATCATCAGGAGTGTTAATAAAGTACAGAGAATAAGTATATGTACAATTATTATAAAGTGCTGTAAGAGATCATCAGGAGTGTTAATAAAGTACAGAGAATAAGTATATGTACAATTATTATAAAGTGCTGTAAGAGATCATCAGGAGTGTTAATAAAGTACAGAGAATAAGTATATGTACAATTATTATAAAGTGTAGTAAGAGATGATCAGGAGTGTTAATAAAGTACTGAGAATAAGTATATGTACAATTATTATAAAGTGTATTAAGAGATCATCAAGAGTGTTAATAAAGTACAGAGAATAAGTATATGTACAATTATTATAAAGTGCTGTAAGAGATCATCAAGAGTGTTAATAAAGTACTGAGAATAAGTATATGTACAATTATTATAAAGTGTAGTAAGAGATCATCAGGAGTGTTATTAAAGTACAGATAATAAGTATATGTACAATTATTATAAAGTTCTGTAAGAGTTCATCAAGAGTGTTAATAAAGTACAGAGAATAAGTATATGTACAATTATTATAAAGTGCTGTAAGAAATCATCAGGAGTGTTAATAAAGTACAGAGAATAAGTATATGTACAATTATTATAAAGTGCTGTAAAAGATCATCAGGAGTGTTAATAAAGTACAGAGAATAAGTATATGTACAATTATTATAAAGTGCTGTAAGAGATCATCAGGAGTGTTAATAAAGTACAGAGAATAAGTATATGTACAATTATTATAAAGTGCTGTAAGAGATCATCAAGAGTGTTAATAAAGTACTGAGAATAAGTATATGTACAATTATTATAAAGTACTGTAAGAGATCATCAAGAGTGTTAATAAAGTACTGAGAATAAGTATATGTACAATTATTATAAAGTGCTGTCAGAGATCATCAGGTGTGTTAATAAAGTACTGAGAATAAGTATATGTACAATTATTATAAAGTGTAGTAAGAGATCATCAAGAGTGTTAATAAAGTACAGAGAATAAGTATATGTACAATTATTATAAAGTGTATTAAGAGATCATCAGGAGTGTTAATAAAGTACTGAGAATAAGTATATGTACAATTATTATAAAGTGCTGTAAGAGATCATCAGGAGTGTTAATAAAGTACTGAGAATAAGTATATGTACAATTATTATAAAGTGTAGTAAGAGATCATCAAGAGTGTTAATAAAGTACAGATAATAAGTATATGTACAATTATTATAAAGTGTATTAAGAGATCATCAGGAGTGTTAATAAAGTACTGAGAATAAGTATGTGTACAATTATTATAAAGTGCTGTAAGAGATCATCAAGAGTGTTAATAAAGTACAGAGAATAAGTATATGTACAATTATTATAAAGTACTGTAAGAGATCATTAGGAGTGTTAATAAAGTACTGAGAATAAGTATATGTACAATTATTCTAAAGTGCTGTAAGAGATCATCAGGTGTGGTAAAAAAGTACAGAGAATAAGTATGTGTACAATTATTATAAAGTGTAGTAAAAGACCATCAAGAGTGTTAATAAAATACAGAGAATAAGTATGTGTACAATTATTATAAAGTGCTGTAAAAGATCATCAAGAGTGTTAATAAAGTACTGAGAATAAGTATGTGTACAATTATTATAAAGTGCTGTAAGAGATCATCAAGAGTGTTAATAAAGTACTGAGAATAAGTATGTGTACAATTATTATAAAGTGCTGTAAGAGATCATCAAGAGTGTTAATAAAGTACAGAGAATAAGTATATGTACAATTATTATAAAGTGTAGTAAAAGTCCATCAAGAGTGTTAATAAAATACAGAGATTAAGTATGTGTACAATTATTATAAAGTGCTGTAAGAGATCATCAGGTGTGTTAATAAAGTACTGAGAATAAGTATATGTACAATTATTATAAAGTGCTGTAAGAGTTCATCAAGAGTGTTAATAAAGTACAGATATTAAGTATATGTACAATTATTATAAAGTGTATTAAGAGATCATCAAGAGTGTTAATAAAGTACAGAGAATAAGTATATGTACAATTATTATAAAGTGCTGTAAGAGATCATCAGGAGTGTTAATAATGTACTGAGAATAAGTATATGTACAATTATTATAAAGTGCTGTAAGAGATCATCAGGAGTGTTAATAAAGTACTGAGAATAAGTATGTGTACAATTATTATAAAGTGTAGTAAGAGATCATCAAGAGTGTTAATAAAGTACAGAGAATAAGTATGTGTACAATTATTCTAAAGTGCTGTAAGAGATCATCAGGTGTGGTAAAAAAGTACAGAGAATAAGTATATGTACAATTATTATAAAGTGTATTAAGAGATCATCAGGAGTGTTAATAAAGTACTGAGAATAAGTATGTGTACAATTATTATAAAGTGCTGTAAGAGATCATCAGGTGTGGTAAAAAGTACAGAGAATAAGTATGTGTACAATTATTATAAAGTGTAGTAAAAGACCATCAAGAGTGTTAATAAAATACAGAGAATAAGTATGTGTACAATTATTCTAAAGTGCTGTAAGAGATCATCAGGTGTGGTAAAAAAGTACAGAGAATAAGTATATGTACAATTATTATAAAGTGTATTAAGAGATCATCAGGAGTGTTAATAAAGTACTGAGAATAAGTATGTGTACAATTATTATAAAGTGTAGTAAGAGATCATCAAGAGTGTTAATAAAGTACAGAGAATAAGTATGTGTACAATTATTCTAAAGTGCCTTAAGAGATCATCAGGTGTGGTAAAAAAGTACAGAGAATAAGTATATGTACAATTATTATAAAGTGTAGTAAAAGACCATCAAGAGTGTTAATAAAATACAGAGAATAAGTATGTGTACAATTATTATAAAGTGCTGTAAAAGATCATCAAGAGTGTTAATAAAGTACTGAGAATAAGTATGTGTACAATTATTATAAAGTGCTGTAAGAGATCATCAAGAGTGTTAATAAAGTACTGAGAATAAGTATGTGTACAATTATTATAAAGTGCTGTAAGAGATCATCAAGAGTGTTAATAAAGTACAGAGAATAAGTATATGTACAATTATTATAAAGTACTGTAAGAGATCATTAGGAGTGTTAATAAAGTACTGAGAATAAGTATGTGTACAATTATTATAAAGTGCTGTAAGAGATCATCAAGAGTGTTAATAAAGTACTGAGAATAAGTATATGTACAATTATTATAAAGTGCTGTAAGAGATCATCAAGAGTGTTAATAAAGTACTGAGAATAAGTATATGTACAATTATTATAAAGTGCTGTAAGAGATCATCAGGTGTGGTAAAAAAGTACAGAGAATAAGTATGTGTACAATTATTATAAAGTGTAGTAAAAGTCCATCAAGAGTGTTAATAAAATACAGAGAATAAGTATGTGTACAATTATTATAAAGTGTAGTAAGAGATCATCAAGAGTGTTAATAAAGTACAGAGAATAAGTATGTGTACAATTATTCTAAAGTGCTGTAAAAAATCATCAGGAGTGTTAATAAAGTACTGAGAATAAGTATGTGTACAATTATTATAAAGTGCTGTAAGAGATCATCAGGAGTATTAATAAAGTACAGAGAATAAGTATATGTACAATTATTCTAAAGTGCTGTAAAAGATCATCAAGAGTGTTAATAAAGTACAGAGAATAAGTATATGTACAATTATTATAAAGTGCTGTCAGAGATCATCAGGAGTGTTAATAAAGTACAGAGAATAAGTATATGTACAATTATTATAAAGTGTAGTAAGAGATCATCAGGAGTGTTATTAAAGTACAGATAATAAGTATATGTACATCTAATCTGATTGTATGTCTTACTTTTACTATATCTCACTAAAAATAATGTATGTTTTGATTGTAGACAGTTCATTCTCATTCGACAATGAAAGAAGAAGAAAATTGGGATTGAATGAAATTCAATAGTCTTTTTTATATTATGTTTTAGCATTTTTATATACAAAACTTTTATTCAATAACATATCCATTGATAGTAAGTTTAAATCCCTATGATATATCATCAAATAAACTATATAAAATTTAATCATAATATCATTTCCTTAACTCATTACTGTCTTGATATACAGAGTTTATAATCTTTGTTTAATTTCTCTCTGAATTCCTTCAGATTGCATGCTCCGTCAATTCTGAAAAGTTTTAATCCTGATGAAGACATAGAGTTCATGTAAATCTCACTTCGATCCAATATCATGAGAGCTGGTGTCAACCATTGAAATGATGAGGGAATGTTATACTTTTGAGGTTCGATGATCGAACATAATACCACACGCTCTCCCTTACGTTCAACGAAGAATTGCAATGCAATCTCACAATTGTCATTTTCTTCAGACTTATTTGCTTGTATTACTTCTAACGAAGCTGGAATATCCAAAACTTTTAGATCAATCCATTTCCATGGTTCTTGCATTTCCTCGGTTTTAAAAACTGTTGCAATATGTGACGTAATTTTCTTATCTCCTTCCATATAATTTTCCTTGGATTCGAATAACCGCTTTACTACCGAACTTTTTCTTGATGATCTTCGTAATGACGTAGTTCTGTTCAATCTAGACTTGGTTGGTCTTCTATACTCTCTTTGTTTCATATTCAATTGGGAAGTTCTTTCAGAAATAATGTCGATATTCATACTATTGGAAGTTGACTCCTCAGAAGCTCCAGTAACAATCAACACTAACTAATAATACTTCATCAATTTATACATTATCTTTAAAAAAGTAGTGGAACCATAACAGCGATGGATAATTTCAGAATTTATGAAGTTTACAATCAAAATGAATATTCGTTCGCAGACACATCATTCTCATTCGGGATCGAAAAAAAGAAAATACATACAAGCTCCGACGATCTCGAAATCCATCCGCCACCGTCCGTCAACCCGTCGCCACCGAGCTCTCCGTCAATCCCCGAAACGGCACGGAAGAGCGACCTCTACCGGACGCCAACGAAATCCGATAATCCCAAATACAACCGCGAATCGTCTCGCGGCCCGACTCACCACTCGGCCACCGACACCACCACCGCGACGTCACCAACCAACTCACACCATTACTCGCACCACGAATCACACAGATCGCCATGACTCACACCATGACTCAACACCGCCTAGCTCCGCCCCCCAACTGTCAATCAAACAGATCCTGATGTGATGTCACTTCCTGCTCCCTAAGCTCCGCCTATTATGTGTAGATCTGCTCTCACTATACTACTTCTAAAACAGTGTTTGCGTAAGTTCACTCTAATTTTTATTGTAGACAGACTTTTTGAGGATAGTTTTGTCAAAACTACGGTTGGTGTGGCTTCTGATGTTATTAACCTTATGATTTTTATGGCTAGGCAGCAGTCATATAGTTGTTGGACTGACTGCAACTTTGAGACACCACTAAGTTTTATAGCTGATTTTTATTACCCTTTGTAATAACTTCTTAGTAATTGGTGAGATGGGAGAGGACAACTACCAGATAGTAAGTCAGAACACTTTCGATAAAAGATTTATTGCATGTGATGAGACTAGCGTTGATACCCAGATGCTGCAGTTTACTCATAAGATGTAGTCTATTGCTAGCTTTGGATACACACTTTCAGTGTTGGCTTTAAAGTCTAGTTTCTGGTTCAGAACTTTGCCAAGCTAGGTGAATTCTGACACCTGCTCAATAGTCGAGTTGTTTATGACCAGATTGTAGACAGCAGGGTTATCACGACGGTTAATGAAAATTATCTCTTTAGTTTTTTTAGAGTTTAGCCGAAGGTCATTGTCACCAGTTACTGAGATTATCTGCTTCATCCTAGAGGTTTGATGTTGGCGATACTAAAAGGAACTCCATGACTACAGTGTATTTATTCATATATATATATAAATATAATTATAGAAGTATATATACATATATATATATATAAACAGACGTGACAAATACATATAAATATACATATATAATACCAACAAACAGAAGTGTATAGCACTTGCACTTCTACTAGTCTGCGGTATCGGTTCTGGATCAGCCTTTAATTTAATTGTCTGATAGCTTTCAGTTAAAATCAAAGTATGAGTATTTTGTAAAAATTACTGATGTTTGCACTTGCTATGACAGAACATTAATAAACTAAAATGATGCAGTTTGAAGTTTTAGTAGTAACTAGGGCAGACCTAGTATTTGAGACTCCTAGAATATTAATAGTCTCGCAGTGATTGTCCTCTCATCGCTTATTTGACAATGCTATGTTGTTAAACCTCTGCCTTTAACAATTACTTATTGATGAATAATTTTCATATTATGCCATAATTATTGAGGAGGTTGTGTGTGCTATCCAGTGTTTATGACACTTCACATTTACCTTAGAAGGAGCTGCACCAATATATCACTCACAGTAGTGCCATTGTGTACTTACCTAGTTATCATCAATGAAGGCCTCTGTATAGTATTTACATATTTTAATACTGAATGCTGATTGGTCGTTCAATGTTGATGAAATGTTACGGCTCGTCATTTAGTATATCTAATCTATTAGACGCACGCAATTCAACTGTGTCTGAGTTTCAGTCATCACTGATCTACAAGTTAAGCTCCATTTACTGTATTTTTAAATGTGTAGCAGGTTTAAAATAAATAGGTTCAAAGGTCACTCTATCACAGTTTAATCGGGTCTGTATTTTCAAGGTTCTGCTAATAGATTAGGAAAAACATTGCTTTCGACTGGATTCAAACTTCAAACTTTCAGCTTGGTGAATCAAAACACTACCAACTATACCAATTGATCACCTTGATAGACATCTGTACTAGTGGACCTATAATGTAAAAGTGTTAGCAATACCCAAACTCTGAAGAGAAGCAATGAAAGTCCTATGGCCAAACGATTATAACTCAAAATATTTTTTACATTACACACTGCCTATTGGTAACTCATCTAGAACCAACTCACTCACTGCTGAGCTGTATATCTTTGGTTAAAGTTGCTCAGGCTCGAGATACATTAAACTATGACCTCTGAACCTAAACATTTCACCAGTTTAGAATATTCAGCTACACAGTTTCAAGCCAGGAAGATGGTTTCAAGTGATATTGCTATCAAGGTAACTATAAAGGCTAATCGTATAATAAAAAGATGAGCTTCATTTATGACACATTGCACTTTCGATACAATAAACAGCTGGTTGCGCCCATCATCATTACTATAAGAAGCGCTATGTCTATCTGTCTGCTTGAAACCACCACTGAAGACTGGAGAAATGATTGTACCATACAGTCTGATGACTGTATGTCTGACTGACTGATGACTTTCACTATAGTAAGCTGACACTCTAACGCCAATCAACTGGCCAGCTGCATTCTAGAATAATTGTGCGTATAGTTATTACACCTGATGTTCTCTCACGGCACACTAGACTGCTAGAGCAAGAGTAATAATATTATAAAAGTCTAACAGGTAGCATTACACAAGGCGGTGTTGCTGGTAGTAGCTTTAAAGATATATAAAAAAAACAATAGACATTGTTCTATCTTTTTTTGTGTATTTCTATTGGAAAGTTACATTTTTACCATGCTCTTCTCATACAGATAAGAAGCCCATATAAACTCACTATAATCGCAAAGTAGGTTTTGCTCTCTTTTTGCATGGTGGCTTTGTTGAAAATGTTTCAGAAACATCAGGAGTTACCGTATTTTAGACTACATGCGTTCTAATTTTGGATTTTACAGCTCTACATCCACGGAAGCAGAGCTGATCAACAAAAGTTGGTCAGGTTTGCTACTGGTCTATCAGAAAGGCCAATTACAAATCTGTCTTTGTAGCGCCTAATTTTTCTCTCTCTCATTAGTGCCGCAAGTAGACTGTATGCGTTGCTATAGCAGTAGCTCAGAACTTTCTAAGGTATTGACCATCTACCTTATTGAAGAAAATTGTTGATTCCCGGTTGATTGTACTTGATTCCTATATCAATGGTAGCGAAATATTGCAGACGAAAAATCAGTAAAACGTTCATGTGCAATATTGTCAAGTTGTTTCCTCTTTAATAAACGAAACCTCCATAAGACTTGGTGCGTTTACACCAGGCCGATTTATCGGAGTTGCTTAAACTCCGATAAAGTCGGCTTGAAATCGGTTGTAAAAACTGTCTTGTCTCAGACACAAGACATCGACACAAGATCTGTGAAATGCTGCATACTGTGTTCGGCCTGGTGTAAACGAACATCTAATTTAATCTGTATACGACGTCTTTGACTCGTTGGTTGCCCCTTGTCTGATTGTAACCGTATCGCTTCAAAACTTACTGACTACCCGTTCTTTTAACACTTTATGCTCTCAAACTACAATTTATGACAGTAACGGCTCCAGTTTTTAATATTGTGTTATGATAGGTCGCTTTCACCGTGGTGACAGGTCTATGTTCCGCACGCCCTATGTTCCGCAAGGCCCTATGTTCCGCACTTTTCCGCAAAATCGGATAAAATTTCTGAAAAGGACAGACAACTTCTAAAGCAAATGCAATTACTGCTGTTTAAATTAAAACCGTCGTTGCGAAATCACGCCGTTGGGAAAATACAAACCGCTCTGCTGAACTTGAGAGAAAATAAAAAGATCTGACGAATGAACGTTCACTAAAAATTAGTAGTGATAATTCACGAATTATCAAATTAGAATACGCAAAAAAACCATCTTTTTCAGTCATTTTTATTTTAAAGTAATATAGATAAATTCAAAGGCTACTTCATTTTTTTATTTAATTATAGACAAGCGTTCATGTAAGCCTACATTTCTAATTATAAAAGCCATAAACTCTATATATCTCACTCCATAACAATATTAACATAATCATGTAAGCCTATGTTACGTACTCTGTAATATTATACAATTTTTCTTCTAGGCGTAATGTTCCACCATATGATATTGTATGCCAAGAAAACCGATGCTCTACACTAAATGATATAGTAAATAAACGTAATCATGAGGCTATGTTCCTCACTCAATTATAATACTGTATAAATATAATCATGAGGTTTATACTCCTCACTCAACTATATTATAAATAAAATAAGTAGGGCCAAAGCTCCTCATTCGATTATATTATAAATATAGTAATAAGGGTCTATATTCTTAACTCTATTATATTATAAATATAATCATGAGGGCCTATGTTCATCACCCTAATATATTATAAATATAATTGTGATGGCCTATGGTCTACACTCTGTTATAAAGATAACCCTGATGGCCTGTGTCCTTCATTCTATTAGCATAAAAATAAAAACCGTGAAAGGCCTATGTTCCTCACTATACTTTATTATAAATATAATTATGTTATATTATAAATATTTTATTAGTTAAATTATTTATATTATTAGCTATGTATAGTTACGTATATTATAAACATATTATGTTTCTCATTTTATTATAATATATACATAATCATGAGAGTTTTTGTTCGTCACTCTATTTTATTATAAATGTAACAATGTTGTATTATATATATTTTATTAGTTAAATTATTTATATTATCAGCTGTATATAGTTATGTATATTATAAAATAATATGTTCTTCATTTTATTATATTATAAATGTAATCATGAGGGTCTCTGTTCCTCACTCTATCATGTTATAAATATAATAATGAAGGCCTATGTTCCTCGCTCAATTATAATATAAATACAATAATGAAAGACTATGTTCCTCACTCTATTTTATTATAACTATAACAATATTATATTTTTAATATTTTATTACCTAAATTAGTTATATTATTACTAGTTACGTATATAGTTACTCACTCATAACTATATATAGTTATTTATATTATAAATATAATATGTCCCTCATTCTATTATAATATAAATATAATCATGAAGGTCTCTGTTTCTCACTCTATTTTATTATAAATATAATAATGAGGGCCTATGTCCCTCACTCAATTATAATATAATTATAATCATGAGGGCTTATGTTCCACACTCGATATTGTACAGCGCACTCGCTTGAGCCTATGTTCCTCACTCGAGATATTACGATATAGGTATTCACTAGGGCCTAAATTCCTAACTCCATAACGAGCATACTACACTTGCTTGGGTCTATGCTCCTCACTCAAGATTGCGCAATATACTCAAAGGGCCTATACTCCTCACTTCATAATGAGCATATTATAATCCCTTGGGTCTATGTTCCTCACTCGAAATTGGGCAATATAATTAAAGGGCCTATATTCCTCACTTCATAATGAGCATATTTTATTTGCTTGGGTCTATGTTCCTTACTCAAGATTGCGCAATATAATCAAAGGGCCTATATTCCTCACTTCATAATGAGCATGTTATACTCACTTGGGTCTATGTTCCTCACTCAAAATTGCGCAATATAATCAAAGGGCCTATATTCCTCACTTCATAATGAGCATGTTATACTCACTTGGGTCTATGTTCCTCACTCAAGATTGCGCAATATACTCAAAGGGCCTATATTCCTCACTTCATATTGGGCAATATACTCCCTTGGGCCTAGGTTTCTCACTCGATTGCTTGGGCTTATAATCCTCAATTGGTAATGCGGAACATGCTCAAAGAGGCTATGTTAGTCACTCAATCCTGATATAAATACAATCAGTAGGATCTGTGTTCTTCATTCTGTTATATCATGAATAGTCATATGGCCGAGGTTTTTCCTTGATATTGCATGCTAGTCTTGCTAGATCATATAAAGCTCTTAAGATCTCATAAAGTCAGACATGGCCATTTTTGGCATGATTGTGAGGCGCAGCACATTGGAATGCTCCCTCGCATACTTTACAGCCTAGATGTGAACTTTTGCTGTCATTTATGCTGCTTTAGGCAGCACTTGGCACCAACTATCACTGAATGAGGTTTCATCCTTGTCATGTAATGGATTGAAAAATTATTAAATATCAAACCTGGTGTGATAACCATAATTTGACACCAAAAACTGATTTGTGATCAATTGCAAAAATCTTCTGAAGTTTTTGACACATGACATTATTGTTCAGCAAGCTCATATCTCTACTACCCTTCTACTAAAAATATGTACTGTTTTGTTTTTTAGGACCAAGTTTAATGATTCTGTGAGGTTTGAAAGAAGACTACCACCTGTGACGCGCGGAACTGTGACGCGCGGTACTGTGACGCGTGGGACAAAAATAACACTACGAAAAATCCAGAATTTCTCTACGTTTTGTAGTATTTAGACAACAAATTGTCATGATTTGGAGTTACAACATCTACCCATATAAATGTGGTCAACCAACTAATAATTTAAAATTAGTATATATTATACTTATTTTATTTAACCGTGAATTATAAGACACATACGATTCAAAGATTGTGAGACTTTTATGCAGTAAACAATTTTTTCTTAAAATCGTCATAATCTGCCGTTATCATTTTCTCATTTTTTAGTAAAAAGTACCACAGTGACCTGATAGTTACCCCTGGTGCAATAACTGGAGATACTTTAAGAGGAAAGTTCATCTGGGTGGTTCTTTTGTCGTTGGGGTTTGGCTGCATGAACTTCTTGCGTGCACTGTGCATGTACTTTATAGTTCAGCTACTTTCATTGGCCTTTGCTATGAGAATTTCTCCCGTGTTGACTTCAGAGTCATAGAACAATGCGACCAGCATTTGTGGTGAAAACTCCATTAATGTTTGTGAAGTATCTCTTGTGGTAACTTCTTGATTAGGTTCGCTGCTCTGTGTGTGTGGAATTGGCTGCCAGGTGGGATCAATCAATCAGAGCAACATAACTATTTTTTAATTGCTATGTGATGGCACGATCAAATGCCATGAATTAAAGGCACCATGGACCAGGGTTCTTTGCACATTTGCGCAGTTTCAGTAATCTTATTTTTTGAGATAGAGAATATCTTTATTGGTTTCGCTGATTTGGAAGTTATTGTTGTTGCAGCTTTCGCAAATGACTGCAGAGTTTACGACATACTTTTTTCCGGTACACTGCCATTAGCACCTGTTGTTTGATGCTTTTCCTCAATACTATCTATTACACCTTCGCCATGCGATGTGATTTTTGTAATCATACATTAAAAACACACATTCAGTTCAAAGATTACCTCACAATTTGACGGGCATCACGCCAAGTGTTTGTATCAGTAGGGTAATGTTGACCAACTCCATGTTTTGAGTTCGAAACATCGTAAATTAATTCTAATTTTTTATTTCTCTCAAAGAAACTGGCTTTTTTGCCTTGGAATATCCAGCGATGTTTTCCCATGCACGGTATCAAAATGAAATCTCAAACAAAGGCAGACATCGTCATATTATTAAAATTGTTCGGCGTGTCACAAATACTTCCATGTGCCCATAAAATCGAAACTAGCTATATTTTCAGCTAATTAGCAAGTTTGGCTGGTCAAACTCGCCAATTCTCGCCAAATCTCGTTTTATAGATAAAAGATTTTTACCTCAGATAGCTTAGGAAGAACAGGCTGCAACTAAATGCACTAAAATTGCGACACGCGGAACAAGCTATTCTTTGCTCACCCGAATGGTAAAAAAAAGTTGCATTTGTTAGGAAAAAACACCTAAGCTAAAAGTCTACTTTTGTATTGATTATAAAAGAAAAGCAAAATTTATTTCAGAATGAATAGCAAAATTTTAAGAAAGATGACCTATTGTCCCGCCCGTCACACACCATACCAGAAAAATCTACTCGCATACCCCATATCATCATGAGAGATTATTTCATTATAAAAACTTTCTTGTTTCTGTATGTCTGAACATGTTTACTCACTAATTGACAGAAAATTATGATCACAAAAGGTAGAAAAAAATTGCCTATGTGTGTGACCCTATGTCTGGCTCTGCCCAGTCGGATTTTTCTTGCTTGTTCTCGCGTAAAACAACTCGCTGTTGCTCACTGGGGTGAGCCATGCTGAAACTGACAATTCAGTTATGTATACTGTATACAGAAAAAAACCTTTTTTCTGGCATTATACAAAACATGCCTTTATAAATGACCTCAAGACTCAAATTTTGGAGTAATACATTTATACTCTTTCCTTTTAGAATACAGAAACCTGTGGTGAAACCTTATGATGCTAAAGTTAATCAATAACTTTTGGGAACTTGGGTTTGGGAACGTTCAGGAAATTCAATTTTATTGCATTCTAACCATAGCGTGATGAGGTATTCCAAGTAGTGATGAGATTTTGAATTTAGCGATGTATAATGTATTTGTGTTTACTTGCTACCAAGCCATCAACAGCGCATTTTAAGCAGCTTTGGAAAAATTTGCAACTGACCAAAGAGGTGCAGTTTATCTTACAACTACCAGCAAGTATGTTTGGGGCCTATGCTTATGTGATGTTAGGCCTATTATAAATGTAGGTTATTCAGGGAGTCCTGTTTGTCATTCTACTCTATTTCAACTTTGCTTATGCAGGCTCCCTGGGTGGTGTTCATAAAGCTGAAAGATCATATTTCACATCAGAAGGTTATGCTCGCAGCAACAATAAATATGTGGTATGTTTCAGCCAACTCATACTCACTCAGGCTCTGTAACTCTGAGTCTGATCATCAGGGACCACCGAGAAAGGAGATGGCTGTAGATAGCCGTTTCCTTATGCCTATGGTGTTTTTATAAAAGCACCTATACTGATCATCCCACTGAACACGTAGCCAGCAGAATAAATCAGGCTTATGGGGGAATATGGGCACTAATTCAGGACTGACAACTGCCAGCTTATCAACCTGAGAATTGTTATTCACTTTTTTAGTTTTCCTTGTGCCCAGCAGCAGTTGAGCATAAGTTATGTTGTGACATTATTATTTGTGTTCATAAAAATTAAGGCTATTGGAGGGTATGTCAGAAAAGTGTCTTATTGCAGCCACATTTATATACATGTAGTCGTAAACATTTGCTCCGTTTGATTGTCTGACTTAATAATTTAAGTCAGAAGTTTAAGTTCTTAAAATAATTTTTTTACTTTGATAAGGTTTATCATCACCGCTATGTACAATATCTTTAACATACCATGAAATTTTTAGTAAGTGTTTGTCTCAACACACAAAGTAATGACATTACATGAGGTCGAGTTTTTCAAAACATTCTCTTTTTGCAAATTAAAATAAAAAGGCAAGTAAAAATAATAAAGCATTAAGGCTTTACTGTATACATTTGTAGATGCTCAAGGTAGTCAACGGCACTGAAGAATTCAGTGCCTTTGAGGTTGTTTGCGACTTTGAGATCAGTCTGCACGAGCAATAAAAGCAGCAGGGCCCAATGTAGAAGTATGTGGGTGCTATTTTCACACCACCCAAAGTATTTCTTGAAAGGTTGCAGCTTTTGGTTTGAAATTGGCATACAATAAAGATTGTAATGGACTAGAGATCGTACAAACACTCTCAAGTATAGGATCTTTTTCGCCACATCACGTGATCGGGGCATTGAGTAAGTTGTATTAAATTAATATGAATATTGTAAGGTAGATTTTTGTTGTTATACAATTTTATTAATTTCATTTGAATATTATTTGACATGATAAACATTTGAACAAAAGCTGATCAGCAATTGTGCGCATTAAAAAGTTATTTAAAAGTTAATACACCTGGTTATCGAAAAATGGTGGTGATAGGACTAACGATCAAATCAAGAGTGGAAAGTATTTTACTGATTAATAAGCAAACTACAGTAGAAGTTGTTTAATGCTATAGTAATCAATGTAGTTCTATGCCTGGAAGATTAGCTCTACATAGAGTAATCATTTGGTTAATAGAATCTTACAAAAATATATGAAATGAACGCTTACATTAGTATAAATGGCAATTCTTTACAAGTGGATAGGCATTTTTAAGGCAAAAATTGTATTATTATAAGTATTACTCATGTATAAGATCACCCCGCTATTCCAGAATATTTTAGAAGCACTATAACTGTATCGATTTTTGCTATCCGAAAAAAATATAACTTTCAAAAGTTTTTTATTCGATATGATAAATAGAGTTCATCGGCATGTTTTAAACAAGGTTTTGGTTGACTCACTTATGATATTGTTTGTGAATGGATCACATGCTAAAACAAAAGTTAAGCATTGCCTGTTCTCAATTGGGTGTGGGCTGCTCAGGAGGTAGTAAAAAAACAAACAGTGCATATCTATAGTCTATTTAGAATTTACAGTTGGAATATTTTGCCTAATGTTTTCCGAATATATTACTTGTTAAACTTAAAACCGATCGGTAGTAGTTCAGCATAACATTAGCGCCTGCCATATTATGATTGAAAGTGATGTACTAAGCATGTTCAGTAGAAATATATATGGTATCTTCGCTGATATTTGATACTGGTAATTCTGTGAAATAACTTTAACATTTATATGCTGAGCTATCATTAATATGAGTGTTTGTGAATCCGTAGACAAGTGCATGCTTCGTCGCCATTAAATTTGCTATTTGGCTTATTTGCTATTTGCTATTTATGAAAGGGTTTCAATAATAACGGCTTTTGCTGGAAAGCCTTTCGTCTTCAACAACCATAAACAATTGTTTTTTATTTATCCACAATGCTCGTGCCATCAAGATTTTGTTAATTAGTAACTATGCATAGTATGAACACGAGCTATATGGATAAGAATTGATTTTCATATTTGAAAAAAATTTTTTTTTAAATATTTTACTGCATATGTGCATATAAAATTTTATGTAGACAACAGTGCGAATGCGCAGTCGTCAGTATTTAGGCTAAGATCCTAAAAGGCTAGTGAGCTAACAGCAATCTGCTGTAAATCAGAAACAAGCTTCCACAAGGTTAAAATAAAAACTGTATGCGATTTTCATCCAAAATTTTGGGTTGAAAAAGATTATTCGTATAGCTTAATCATATTATAAGCTTATTCAGCAAAGTGTTTTTCCTTAATGCCTAGCCTGGAACAGTCATTTCAATGCATGGTTGGAAAAAGCACCCTTCGATATAGCTTCTCATTTCGTGTTTAGAGGACGAAGAAGTATTGTATAAACAACAAGCCGCAGCAGCTGCTGAATATGGGAACTACCATTGTAATCTACTTTCTTTGGCAGACTTTGTGTGACATGATGATTAATTTGTATTGCTGAGTGAGTATAAATTGTGTCATAGAGCAATAATTGCTCTATGACACAATTTATGCTTAATACTTAATTACTTATAAGCATAGAATTTACCAAGTGTAACTGAAAAAATGTGTATCCTGGGCTGCATGATTAGCGACTCTGTATTGGCCGCCTATATATATATATATATATATATATATATATATATATATATATATATATATATATATATATATATATATATACATGTATATATATACATGTATATATGTATGTATGCGTCAAATAGAATTTCTTATAGGCATAGAATTTACCAAGCTACAACAATGGATAACATTGAGAAATGTAAGTAAAAAATATTTTAAAACTCATTACTATCGCAAACCACAAGCACACAGCGAGTCTGAATTCAATAGGATAATAATCAGCCAAGTTAAAGCTTGATAAGGGGGGATAATCTCATTTAATTAGGCAAATTTACAAAGGTGTTCATATATTCCACTATTCATATATATGAATAGTGGAACCGATAACAAACCCCAAAATGCTTTTTAAATGCATTTTTATTTATATGCAATAACTTTCATTTCAGAGAAACTGATAGTTCGCAGGCGGAAAAAATAATAGAAGTTAGAGGAACAGATTCAAAAGCTCAAGAGACAGCTGGAGCAGGGAAAACGAACAATAAATAGCTACTGGCGGGCAATAAAATATGCTGTGAATTGAATATTTTAAAATTACCCCCATTTACTTTATACTTCATCCATTTCCTCATTCTAGCGGTTTGATAGCAAACTGTCAGACTCTTCCAGGGCATCCAATGAGTCATAAGTGATCAATGAAGCAGAAGAAGAGATGACCATGTTGCAGCATTTACAGTCATCCACTATGCTTTTAGAGCTCATGCTAGATAGCTGGCTCAAATTTTCTGCAGAGGATTGTACAATGTGCTCAGGATGGAAGTTCCGGATGCATAGCCCGTTTGCAGTTCTAGAGCTACGGCCAATTGTCCAGGCTTGAACATATTGTTGCAGCATACTTCAATAATATCAAGCGTAATTCCTTGGGCTTTGTGGACTGTCAGTGCAAACGCTAATGACAGAGGCAACTGTGACCTGCAGCCGCTAGTCATGTGACGTGAGGGGTTGAAACTACGAACAAAACAATGTGATTATAAACTAAAAAAGCTAAACAACTGAGTCACGGGGTACCATAAAGTCGTGGGCACACGATGGCCGAACCAACATAGGTTTGGTTCGGAGGTTGTTTTACATCGTTTTATTTTGTCCATACGCATGGAGACAGGACACTGTTTCATTGGTAGTTTTTATGTATTTGAGCTAAATATTTCTATTGTAAACAAAAAACTTTGAGCAACAAGCAAGATAACTCACTTCAAGCAATGCAGCAGAACAACAATTAAACAGAGAAATATATTATGTAAGTAATATTATGTAAGTATATTATATAAGTAATATTATGTAGTATATTACGTAACATATTATGTAAGCAATACTGAATAATAAAATGCTGCTTAGAATAAAACAATCAAAAATTTCGCTGCTAAAAGCTGCAGACCAACTATTAACTTTGCGGTATTCAAATACGGTAGCCACACCTCATGAGCAGGGCTTCTGCGTAGTATTTCCTTAGAGCCTGAGTCTTTAGCCAGATATTTTGAAATTTTCCCAGACCATCGGTTCACACAAGCAATATTATGAGCCCATGCATCAAAATTACGCGCATACAAAACGGTCTTGTCTCGATCGGAACATGGAAGAGGTCTGCATTTGGACTTCAAGAATTCCATGGTTTCTGCCGAAACTGAACCATCACTTGTCTCTCTAACAGCATTGGCTAACATCATATCCCTTGTTCTTACTATTTGCAACAGCATTCCAATTACATGAGGTTTTTGCTCAAAAAATAATTGAACAAATAAAAATGTCTTCTCGTAAGAACATTTGCTTCAACAAGAATTTTGAAAAAAGCTGAATATTGGAAAGAATTTACTGTAAGTGCTGAGGTTTGACTGTATTGAAGTTTAGTGCAGAATACTGGGTTACATTATGATGTGGTCAGTAGTTGTATGCTACCTCAACTAAATTCGCTTTCTGAGGAATATAAGCAGAAATGTTTACATGCTTATATATAGGCTCGCCAATGTCTCCATTGATCAGATTGGCAACTGGAGCCAGAGGAAAGAGGTCACCAACAAATATGCGCTGCACTCCTCCTAGAGGCAAGGAATTTCTTTTAATATCTGGCATTATGGCAGATAATGACAATAAAGTGTGGACCGACGTGATGCTGATTTCATCAATCAGCATCACGTCACACTCTGCCAACCTGCAAACAATTCATTCGGCTAGAGTATTTAAAAGACTAACAGCATAAGCAATTATGTGTGGCTTGTCCAACCAAATCAACTTTAATGACGCAACCAATGACATGTTGTGAGTCACAATGCCTATTAGATGTAGAAACATTTACCAATTAATTTATGTATACAATTAATTGAGTTCTAGGGCTAAAGTTGATAGCCTTGAAAACAAATGAGAGTGAAGTGTTATAAATTGGCTCCAAATTACATTTTGAGAAATACAAACTCTGCCCTGCAGATCATTACGCCTTTTTATGCATGTTTATATGCATCTGGCGTTTATCTTTCTGTTGCAAATAATTTGGTTAATGTGGTAGTCTTCTTAACACGCGAATATCCAGTTTATTTTAACAATTTCACATATATGAAGATTGTTTTAAAACACTCATGGTAGAGCCTATGCCATCCATCGTTGTTTTGACGTCATCACCCTGTTTGCACACGCGCTTGTTCACGAAAACGCCGCCATATTTGTAGAAAACGATTGTCATTCTCTTATTTAATAGTATTTTTTGTGTTGTTTTCACACTATAATAAAAAATTGCAAACAAAATAACCGTTTTCAAAAATCCATCGCAGAAGCTTGGTGTTTTTAACGATAAAAGTTGTCTATAAGGATGGCCGACAACGATAGAATGACGTCACAAAAAAACGAAGGATAGGGTCGTTCATAAGGCCAAGTTGTAAGGCTAGCTACCATGTACAACTACATAGTCCAATTTTGCGTTCAGGTACAATTATATCAAGATGATCTACAGATTAGGACATGGATCCATGAAATCTCAGTTTAACCATAAAAGCACTCAAATTTTCATATAGAACACATAAATTTTTGCAAAACTGAGAAAAATTTTTGCATCTTCTGATGCTATTGTTGTTAAAAAAAATTTTTAATATGAAAAAGTAGCACGAAATTGCGGTTTGAATAAAACTCGTGTTTCACCAATATATTCAACTACTAAGGGTAGCATTTAAACGCATAAATGTTGAAACTATAATCAGCAATTAAAACATTGTCCTTTGTATAGAATACAATGAAGTAGAATTGCCCTACTCCTAGTACAGAACATAGGCCCTTTGAGTATATTGTGCAATCTCGAGTGAGGAACATAGACCCAAGCAAGTAAAATATGCTTATTATGATGTGAGGAATATAGGCCCTTTGTGTATATTGCACAATATTGAGTGAGGAACATAGACCCAAGCAAGTAAAATATGCTCATTATGATGTGAGGAACATAGGCCCTTTGAATATATTGCGCAATCTCAAGTGTGGAACATAGACCCAAGCAAGTAAAATATGCTCATTATGATGTGAGGAATATAGGCCCTTTGAATATATTGCGCAATCTCAAGTGTGGAACATAGGCCCAAGCAAGTAAAATATGCTCGTTATGATGTGAGGAATATAGGCCCTTTGTGTATATTGCACAATATTGAGTGAGGAACATAGACCCAAGCAAGTAAAATATGCTCATTATGATGTGAGGAATATAGGCCCTTTGAATATATTGCGCAATCTCAAGTGTGGAACATAGGCCCAAGCAAGTAAAATATGCTCATTATGATGTGAGGAACATAGGCCCTTTGAATATATTGCGCAATCTCAAGTGTGGAACATAGGCCCAAGCAAGTAAAATATGCTCGTTATGATGTGAGGAATATAGGCCCTTTGTGTATATTGCGCAATCTCAAGTGAGGAACATAGGCCCAAGCAAGTAAAATATGCTCGTTATGATGTGAGGAATATAGGCCCTTTGTGTATATTGCACAATATTGAGTGAGGAACATAGGCCCAAGCAAGTAAAATATACTCGTTATGATGTGAGGAATATAGGCCCTTTGAATATATTGCGCAATCTCAAGTGTGGAACATAGGCCCAAGCAAGTAAAATATGCTCGTTATGATGTGAGGAATATAGGCCCTTTGTGTATATTGCGCAATATTGAGTGAGGAACATAGACCCAAGCAAGTAAAATATGCTCATTATGATGTGAGGAACATAGGCCCTTTGAATATATTGCGCAATCTCAAGTGTGGAACATAGACCCAAGCAAGTAAAATATGCTCGTTATGATGTGAGGAACATAGGCCCTTTGAATATATTGCGCAATCTCAAGTGAGGAACATAGACCCAAGCAAGTAAAATATGCTCATTATGATGTGAGGAATATAGGCCCTTTGAATATATTGCGCAATCTCAAGTGTGGAACATAGGCCCAAGCAAGTAAAATATGCTCGTTATGATGTGAGGAATATAGGCCCTTTGTGTATATTGCGCAATCTCAAGTGAGGAACATAGGCCCAAGCAAGTAAAGTATGCTCATTATGATGTGAGGAATTATATAGGCCCTTTGAATATATTGCGCAATCTCAAGTGTGGAACATAGGCCCAAGCAAGTAAAATATGCTCGTTATGATGTGAGGAATATAGGCCCTTTGTGTATATTGCGCAATCTCGAGTGAGGAACATAGACCCAAGCAAGTAAAATATGCTCATTATGATGTGAGGAACATAGGCCCTTTGAATATATTGCGCAATCTCAAGTGTGGAACATAGACCCAAGCAAGTAAAATATGCTCGTTATGATGTGAGGAATATAGGCCCTTTGTGTATATTGCGCAATCTCGAGTGAGGAACATAGACCCAAGCAAGTAAAATATGCTCATTATGATGTGAGGAACATAGGCCCTTTGTGTATATTGCACAATATTGAGTGAGGAACATAGGCCCAAGCAAGTAAAATATGCTCGTTATGATGTGAGGAATATAGGCCTTTTGAATATATTGCTCAATCTCAAGTGAGGAACATAGACCCAAGCAAGTAAAGTATGCTCATTATGATGTGAGGAATTATATAGGCCCTTTGTGTATATTGCGCAATCTCAAGTGTGGAACATAGGCCCAAGCAAGTAAAATATGCTCGTTATGATGTGAGGAATATAGGCCCTTTGTGTATATTGCGCAATCTCGAGTGAGGAACATAGACCCAAGCAAGTAAAATATGCTCATTATGATGTGAGGAACATAGGCCCTTTGAATATATTGCGCAATCTCAAGTGTGGAACATAGACCCAAGCAAGTAAAATATGCTCGTTATGATGTGCGGAACATAGGCCCTTTGTGTATATTGCACAATATTGAGTGAGGAACATAGACCCAAGCAAGTAAAATATGCTCATTATGATGTGAGGAACATAGGCCCTTTGAATATATTGCGCAATCTCAAGTGTGGAACATAGGCCCAAGCAAGTAAAATATGCTCATTATGAAGTGAGGAATATAGGCCCTTTGATTATATTGCGCAATTTTGAGTGAGGAACATAGACCCAAGCAAGTAAAATATGCTCATTATGATGTGAGGAACATAGGCCCTTTGAATATATTGCGCAATCTCAAGTGTGGAACATAGACCCAAGCAAGTAAAATATGCTCATTATGATGTGAGGAACATAGGCCCCTTGATTATATTGCGCAATACGAAGCGAGGAACATAGGCCGAAGCGAGTGTATTGTACAATATCGAGTGAGGCCCTTTGACTACATTGCGCAATATGAAATGGAAATATAGGCCATCATGGTTATTTTTATAAAATAATTGAGTGAGAAACATGGTCCTCATGATGATTTTTATACTATTACTGTGTGAGAAACTTAGGCTTCAATCATTATATTTATATTATTATCGAGTGAGAAATATAGGTCCTCATGATTATATTTGTAGTTAGTTAATCTTCATTGAAATAATATTGATATCAAATATAATATTATTTGCGCTTCTATTTGCAGGCAAAAATAAATATCTTCAATTATATTTCATGAGAAGGAAACTCCCCATCTGTAGGTGAGATTGTCAGATGTAAATAACGAAACGGTTATGTAGAGAGGGTAATTACAAGTAGCAAAATAAAATCATACTGGCAGCTAACAGAAATTGCTTCACGGCAAGACTTATATGCAGTGTTTATATACAAGACAATGTTGTATTATACTCATGTTTGCGTGCTATTTTGTATTGCGCATGAATCTTGGTGTGTTCAATAAAGACAGTTCGGCGTCACGCAACATGGTGGTCAGTACGAAATAATTGTGCTTGCGTTGTGAAAATTAATTTCGAGGGATGCCGAAATTTAACCCCCCTGATGGGTTCGACTTTTTCCCGGAAAAATGGGCAGAGTGGTCTAGAAGGTGGGGCAGATATCGTAATATCTCCAAACTAGACCAAGATGAACAAGAGGTCCAAGTTGACAGTTTGCTGTATTGTATGGGACCTTCTAGCGAAAGTATATTCAACAGCTTAGGCCTTTCAGATGACGATAAAAAGGACTATAAGAAAGTGCTAGAGGGATTCAACCAGTACTTCTCTCCTAAGAAGTACGTGATATTTGAAAGGGCGAAGTTTTTTAAGCGTGACCAAATGCCGGGTGAGTCAGTGGAACAGTATATACGTGCTCTTAATGAGCTCGCTGACAAGTGTGACTTTGGCGAAAAACGGTCAGAGCAGATACGAGACCGGCTGGTAGTCGGCATTACTGACACGGACTTGAGCAGAGAGATGCAGAAGATGGACATTGAGAAACTGACTGAAAGTACAGCTGTGGCAATGGCTAGACAGGCCGAGCAAGTCGATAGAAACGTACGTGAACTAAACGCAACTGCCGGTGACACCAAAGCAGTGGATGCAGTAAAGCGCGGTACCGATAATCGTGATACTCAGCAACGACCCAAACCTGATACTTATAGTGGTAGTAGCAAAACTCCAACGGGTCAAGCATCTGTGAGACAGTGTGGGCGATGTGGTCATAACTCCCACACATTCGGAAAATGTCCGGCCATGAATGCAACATGCCACAAATGCCACAAGCAGGGGCACTTTGCTCGTTTATGTAAATCCAAACCTAGTGCAGTACATGCCTTGGAGGAACAGGATCAGCAGCCGAGTAGTAGTAGAGGTTCCTCTGATAATCCCGGACATTTTTTCCTCGGAGAAATCAACGACCGGACCGCTGATGTTGAATGGACTAAGACAGTGAAAGTAGACAAAATACCCATACCTGTACGCTTCAAACTGGACTCAGGTGCAGATGTCTCCATTATTCCCCGTAAATTGTGTGGATCAGTGCAATTGAACTTACCAGACAAATCCTTGTTTGGCCCTAGTAATGCTGAAATACCTGTGTTAGGATGGTTTGAAACCACTTTGTATGTAAACAATCGCAAGGTAGTAGAGAAACTCTATGTGGTAGCGCATAACAAAGCTTTGCTTAGTAGAAAAGCATGTGTTGATCTAGGCTTGATTGCATGTAATACTAGCATTGACTATGTATCAGAACCGTGTTCTTTTGACAGGTTTAAATCTGAGTTCCCTAGTCTGTTTTCAGGGCTGGGTAGAATGAGTCAAGAGGTTGAGGTCAGGTTGAAACCGGGTTCCACTCCTTTTGCAATAAATTTGCCGCGGTCTGTCCCTTACCCTTTGTTAGACAGAGTAGAGTATGAGTTAAAGCAGATGGTTGATTGTGGAGTTATATTTTCAGTAAGTGAGCCCACGGATTGGTGCTCTCCGATGGTGGTAGTGCCCAAGCCCAACAATCGAGTTCGCATCTGTGTAGACTATACACGACTAAACCTGGTAGTAAAGAGGGAAGTGTATCCTATGGCACATGTTGATGCTAGTTTGGCAAAGCTAGGTCGTGGGAAGGTATTCAGTAAATTGGATGCTAACTCCGGGTTTTATCAAATTCCATTGTCTAAGGAAAGCAAGCTGCTTACTACATTCCTGACCCCCTTTGGTAGGTTTGCGTATCATAGACTTCCTTTTGGGTTGTCCTCTAGTCCCGAGATCTACGCCAAAGTTGTTTCCCAGGTTCTTTCAGGTCTTGAAGGAGTTATTGTCCACATGGACGACGTCTGCATCTGGGGTTCCACCAGTGATGAACATGATAAGCGAGTGAGGTTGGTTCTGAAGCGTATGGCGGAGGCAGGAATGACGTTAAACAGTTCCAAATGTGAGTTTTCTAAGAGCTCCATAAAGTTCTTAGGTCACGTGATATCGGAAGAGGGCATCAGAGCTAGTCCTGAGACAATGCAAGGTATTCAGGATTTCACTACACCGAAAAATGTCTCAGATGTGCGTAGTTTTCTGGGCATGGCTAACCAGTTTAGCAAATTTACCCCAAACTTGGCAGAAATGTCCAGGCCCTTGAGAGATCTGTTGTGTAAGGGCTCTCAGTGGTTTTGGGGTGATTCCCAAAGTAAAGCCTTTGCCCGGATCAAGGGTGAACTGTCTAGAGAATTTGTTCTTGCAGCGTATGACCCTAAAGCTGAAACAATAGTACAATCTGATGCTTGTCGAAATGGCATCGGGGCTGCATTGCTCCAGATTCAGCCTGATGGTACAAAACGAGTTGTAGCAACTGCCTCTCGTTCTTTATCCGATACTGAAAGACGATATGCCACAATAGAGCAGGAGGCACTTGGTGTAGTGTGGGCATGTACCAAGTTCAAGGATTACATCACGGGTATGACAGTGCGAATTCAAACCGATCATAAGCCCCTTATCCCACTCCTTAGCACCATCGAGTTGGACAAGTTGACAGCACGCATTCAAAGATTTCGAATGCGTCTGATGAGGTTTTCGTACGTGATCGAGTACTTGGCAGGGAAAGACAACACCTTGGCAGATGCATTATCCCGTTCTCAAGCGTTGCCCACAGTTGACGAAGTGTGTTTTGTTGAAGAGGTGGAACTTGTTGCTAAACAAGCCCATCAGATGTTCGCTTCTAGTGGAAAATTAGCTCAGTTGGCCAAGTTGCAAAAAGCAGATGAGGTTTTGTCCCAGGTCATACAGTTTGTTGAGACGTCATGGCCGGCTTACTTGACCAGCCAGGATGTCCTTCTCCGTCCCTACTTTGAGTCCAGAGCATGGTTGTCTATTCAAGATGGTTTGTTAGTCTTAGGAGATCGCATTGTTATCCCGCAAGTTGAAAGAGTTGGCGTGTTAAGGACCCTCCACCAAGGTCATTTGGGAGTCTCCAAGTGCCGCGCTAGAGCAAAGCAGGCTGTTTGGTGGCCCGGAATATCCCAACAGATCGCTGAGATGGTGCGTCAATGTAATACCTGCAGATTACATGCCAACACAGTCCAGGAGCCTTTGATGGTAGCTGAACTTCCCCAAAGACCGTGGGAGAAGTTAGGCAGTGACTTGTTTTACCACCAGAGCCGATGGTATCTTGTGCTAGTAGACTACTATTCTAGGTTTGTGGAGGTTGCCCCCCTGTCCGAACTCAGTAGTAGAGAAGTTGTGGATCACTTGCGTAGTATTTTTGCCAGACATGGTATCCCAGAGCTGTTGGTTTCAGACAATGGCTCTCAATATTCTAGTTCAGAGTTCAAGCATTTTGTTTCGTCTTACGGGTTTGTGCATGTTACTAGCTCGCCAAAACATCCCCAGGCAAACGGTGCTGCGGAGAGAGCAGTTCAAACGGTTAAGGCGCTGCTCAAGAAGGAATCTGATCCGTATCTGGCCTTGCTGGCATACCGGTCTTCACCCTTGGAAAATGGGATGTCCCCATCAGAGCTGTTAATGGGTAGAAAACTCAGGACCACAGTTCCCATCTTGTCTAAGTTGCTGGACCCTCAGACACCGCAGAGGTCTGTAGTCAGGGAAAGAGAGGAGTACAGAAGAAGTCAGACAAAGATCAGTTTCGATCAGAGACATAAAGCAGTGCCGCTATCTCCCCTTAAGGTTGGAGACAGAGTGGTTATCAGAGACTTAAACAGAGAGGCCAAAGTATCTCAGGCGACTTCCCCTAGGTCCTATGTTCTCAGAGATGCTAACGGCATGGAGTTGAGGCGTAATCGTAAAAGTCTGGTGCAGGTAGTCCCGGATAGTGAGTTGAGTTCATCTAGTCAAGTAGTTGTTGAGCCTAGAGAGAGTCCCCAGGCAGGTTGTAATACACCCATCAAGTCAGATGTACCCCAGTACACGACACGTTCTGGCCGCGAAGTAAAACCTCCAGTAAAACTTGACCTGTAACCTCTTGACTCCTACCCACATGCCCCCCCCCGATACTCATGTACTCATTTGAGAATACTCCTTTATCATGCTTATGTCTTAAGCTGGCTCGTATGCTATTTTATCTCACTTATATTCCAAACCGAATTGGTATCTACGTCGGTAGAGTCATGTTACTGGTTTTTCAGATAAAGGTATTAGATGTGTTATTTCTCAGTTCATAGCTTTCATACACGTTCCATTATTATCCCCGTTGCACTTAAGTCACTGTTGGGAAGGAGAGATGTTGTTATATGGTTTTTCAGGTAATTTGACTTACTTGAATACCACACTAACATCAATGATTAATAACCACAAGTTCTACTTCAATCTAGACTATGCTTGTTGTGGTTAATTAGGCTAGGTAAGCCTAATTGTTTATTCAATGGTTGCTAATAGTATGAGTATGGAACTTGACCCAGATCTTTGTGCAAGCCTCAACTGTGCTAACTCTCAGATGTTTGGTATAGCAATCAAAATATCTTTTATTATTATGAACCAAAGCCTAATACACAAGTAGCAAAATTCTAAAATATAAGATAGATAGAAAGCGATAGAACTAAGTAAAGATAATCTCTTACGCCAACAGCTAGCTGTATCTGCTCTTAAGCTCGGCTTGTACGTCTACAAGTGTCACTGTCAAAAGAGGATGAGCTACTAGAAATTGTTAGCTTTTATAGGCATTCAGGATAGCCTGAGGATGGTACGTATAATGTTCGTATTATATCTTTGTGTTGTAGGAGTAAGTCTACTGGAAGGAACGCTGTCTCTGAGCCGTCATCTGATTAGCGCTATATCTGTATCTTGAAACTGGGATTGCATAACATTGATTGGCGCTGTGTTATGTAATGGAAAAGTGCTGACTCAGGGTAAGCTCAGTTATCTTTGGTTGTGCTTGGTCATGGTTGGTAGATGTAATTGTATTCCAAATTCCTTTGGCGGTGTTGATGTGGTGTTGACGCAGCAGTTTCCAAGATTGATGTTTAATCTTTTAATGTCTCTTTACATTCCCTGCTGGTATCTTGTTTTTGAAGTATTCCAATACAACATTTCTCCCGCTGTTAAAGAACGATATGTCCTCATATCGGTATTCCGTAGTAACGTTGCTGTTGGCATAACGGTAGTAAAATAAGCAGAATATATAAAATGAAGTTATAAAGTTATAGTTAGAATTAAGATATTTAAAACCCATATACCCGAGTTAAAAAAAAATTATATAATAATTCGTAAAACCAAAACCATAAAGATGTTAAGAGCGGAGCAAAAAAAAATTTTTTTTTTTCAGAGCAATAAGGTATGTGTTAGTAGTAGAAGTAAATGGTTGTTAGTTTGCCTTGTGTATGCGAGTGTCAATTGTCCTTTCGGGATCGCGTATTATTGTACTGGTGTTTGTATTGCGTCTCCCTTGGCAAAGTAAACGGGTCCTCCCGTATGTCGGTACGTATGGGTGGTTGTAAGTGGCGAGTAGTCATTGGTTTCATGGTCAGGAAAGAAAGCTAAATCTTGAAATAGAAACTTCATATAACATTGTAGCAAAAAAAAAATTGGCGTGCCTTTTGCAATTCTAAAATCTCAAAATAAATATTATAATATGCATGACTCAGTTGTGTGTAAGAACCTTTTCATTCTCCAATGCTGGAGCTACCTACAGAAAGAAATTCCAAACATCTGTGTTCATCACTAACCTGTCTTATCCTAAAAAAATAGGAAGTCACAATAGAAGTTAACAGTTTTAAATGAGTTCGTTTTCTGGTATGTGCCGTGTCTATTTCACAATAAAGTCTATCCTAAAAAATTCAAAAGTCAATTTTCATTACATGAAGTTAGCACGCCATTTATTTTCTACAGTGGCTACATTTAGTTTTTTTTTCAAGGTTAAATGAACGAATGGATGATGCGTTTGATCAAAGTAGGTAATCAATCAGCCACTATCTGAGATTAGAAAAAACGATACGGCACGCTGTACCTGTCAAGGAAATATAGATGTTAGCATGTGGTGAGCATTATGACAAGTTACTAGTGATCAGTTACTATTAGCGTCAGAGCGTGAATAATTATTATTGCAAGCGCTACTAGCCAAAGGCTAGTAGCAGTAACGCATACTTACGTTGCTGTTATGGTCTGATGGTTTCAGGCTTTGGGTTGATTATAGGCGTACTGCAAGTGGGTAATATTCGATCTTGTCCGGTAGTCGCTTGGGAAATTTGTGTAGCTGTTGAATTTGGAAAATGGGCGGAGCTTGTATATTGGCATGCGCTGTGTTGGCTGGCTAGCTTCAATGATAAGTTCTTTGGTATTGCTTGACTGTACGCGGTGTTAATTTGGCGTTGGACTTTCGCATTCCGTAAGCATTCTTAGATAACAAGCCAAGAATAAACATGCCACCTTAAGCATGCCATTACTTTCTCCGTTGTTTCTTATTTTGATCGCTGTTATCTCTGACGTGGTGAGTTATTCTTCTCAGATATGCTGTGTAGAAATGATTAGTATGTGATGGTTAGTCGTGTTGATGGAGGATGTACTCTCTTTTAGTGAACTTTTTTTTTTTTACTTCTTCTATAGCTTGTCAAAAGTCCGGTATATGTGTCGTGTTGTTGAAGAAATTTTTCGTGAAATTTCGTCTAGTATTGTTCCGTTTAATCGTAGTCCGAGTGAAGCTAATTCTTGAAAAAAAGAATCCGTTTAGTCCAAAATTTTGTTCCATTTGTGTAGGTGAGAACTGTGGCTATTCGTAGTATTCAAAATCTTCCACTCGGTAGTTCCTTGATGGTTTCTCTCTTCTCGAAAGTTCTGCTTCATTTTCTTCTATTTGTCTTGCCTGATCGTTCACTATCATGGTTAATCCTTGTAATTGTCTTGTTAATGGTGCGAGGGAGTCAGTGTCTACTTGGTTAACACTCATCGTCTTATTTCTTGTCACTGCTATATCTATGGCTTCCAGGTTTCTTGCTTCCTTTAGAGCTTCTTGTAAACTGATGTTTTCTTGTTTTAGGATCGATCTCTGATAGCTTTCCTTCAGGCCTCCTATGAATGCGGATTTTATTACCTGGTCGCGATTCACTTCCGGTAAATCTTTAAATACTGATCGACCTGCAGCCACAATCTCGGAATAGAAATTGTTAATCGACTTCTTCCCTTGGGTGATGTTCCATAGGTTCTTCTCTCGGAGTGGTTGATCGACTCGAAAAGCAGATATCAGCTCCTTCTTCAAGGAGTTGTAATCTATCGCGTAAGCTGGCTTAAGCTTTATGACGTTCCTATAGGACTCCCATGCTGGTCCAACAAGTTTAGCAGGTAGAGTTTGTGCTAGCTGTCTGTTGTCGTAGTTGTATGGAGCCATCAATATTTCCCATCGTTCAAGGTAATCTTCAAAATTATCTCCTTCCCTGTATGGCTCTATGATATCAGTGTTGGGTATTATACCGATGACAGGTGGTCCGGCCCGAGGTGGTGGGAATAGCAGTTGTCCATCAGCCATCCTTGGTGCTCCGTTAGCGAACGGGTCGAACTCTATGAAATTATCGGAGTCGTCCCCGTTTGGGTCCGCACCTTGTGGGCACTGCTCTTGTGGTTCGGGGGTAGCCGGGTCTTGTTGTTGACCTCGTGGGCTCTGGTCTCGGGGTCCGGAGGTAGCCGAGTCTTGTTGTCCACCTCGTGGGCTCTGGTCCGGAACTTTGATTCGGCTTCTCAAGCTTCTTATTGTCGTAGAAGGTGTTTTATTAGTTCTCTTCCTTGGCATTCTACAGTCCGGCTGTGTTGCCTTGGGTTAGCTTATACAAGCTGCGGGAGTAGCTCAACGCTAGCTTTGGCTGCTCCCTTTTGGTTGTTATATAGTTGCTGCTGGTTTGACTCCTGGTTGTAGTGAAGGATATGTGCGTGTAGGATCTGGTCTGCTACAACAAACTCAGCTAATATGCAACCTATGAGTACTGAGCTCTAAAATTTATGAATATTCTTATATGTATGTGGTTGACAGATGTTTAATTATTAAATCGTGTTTATGTTAAGACAAGTATCGAGTAAGTAACGAAGAAAAGATAGTCTATTATGTCTGTCAACAAGAAAGTTATTCTATATAGAGAGGGTTGTTTTCCAAATGGTTGGAGCTCAACCGCAAGTATGAGTCTGTCACGTTTATATAAAAGTAAACAGCGTAATAAAATGTACAGGATTAGTACTGTAAGCATATAAATGCAGTCAATCGCTGTTATAAGTTAGCAGTTGTCAGTTCAGTATCTTGTCTGAAATATGTCTAGAGTTGTGTAGTTTGTGCACTATATTATTATTTAACTGAAAGTTTATACTCGAGTTTTAAGTTTCTGATGGTAGTGTGCTTGTCTATAAGTCAAGCTGGTGTAAATTATTTATAACCGGTGTATTATTATTGTTAGGCCTTATACGTATGTAAATGTTAGGTGTAATAACCTAGAGCTCTTGTGTATCTACAGTCACTAATATGTATAACTTCCCTGCAAACCGAAACAGTCAGAAGTTATAGGTAGAATGAGTGTGAGCGTGTGACTGGATGAATCTGCAGAATTGCACGTACATAAGAAGTTGCCAATGTATAAATAGATCTATGCTTTCCCTGCAAACCGAAACAGTCAGAAAGGTAGATAAGGTAGTGAGTGTCCTAAGAAATGTGTGAAATTGTACGTGTATGAAGTTCTGATCTATGTTTGCCCTGGAGCGAAACAGTCAGAAGCATATAGTATAGTGATAACAGTGCTCAGCTGTGAACTATGTATGTATAACTTCCCTGCAAACCGAAACAGTCAGAAGTTATAGGCACGCGGCTATAATTTCCCTGCAAACCGAAACAGTCAGAAATTATGAAAGGCACGCGGCTATGTAATTGTAATTTCCCTGCAAACCGAAACAGTCAGAAATTATGGACACTATGGCAATGTAAAGTGAAGGCGCGCGGCTTATTAAATTGTTTAAACAGATCTATGCTTTCCCTGCAAACCGAAACAGTCAGAAAGGTAGATAAAGGTATGTATAATTCCCCTGCAAACCGAAACAGTCAGAAATTATAAAATGAACGCGTATATGTAATTGTAATTTCCCTGCAAACCGAAACAGTCAGAAATTATGGACACTATGGCAATGTAAAGTGAAGGCGCGCGGCTTATTAAATTGTTTAAACAGATCTATGCTTTCCCTGCAAACCGAAACAGTCAGAAAGGTAGATAAAGGTATGTATAATTCCCCTGCAAACCGAAACAGTCAGAAATTATAAAATGAACGCGTATATGTAATTGTAATTTCCCTGCAAACCGAAACAGTCAGAAATTATGAATTAGTTGTTTTCTCCTAGGCAAATGTAAATCTGACCTCAGATTTTCTTAAAATAGATTAGGATCCTCAAGCCTATAAGTAGTATGTAAGTGGGTGGTCAATCCCAATATAGGCTGTAATTAAGCGCTGCGCAAGTATAATGAAGGTGTTACGAAAGGTTATGCTTTGGCTAAAAGATATACCTAGATTAGTCACCAAACCTCAGCTAACATGGACTTTGTAATTAGTCCCACAATAGATATGTTAATTATCTACCTGCCCAGTAGAATATAGTGACCAAAATAAAATATTCTAGATAGTCAAGCAACCAGATATGAATAAAGATGGAGATGTTAGATCTATGGTAAGCGCTACGAAATATTATGAAAGTGTTACGAAAGATTTAAAAGCGTTTGAGGGATACCCACTTAGCTATGCGAAAGGTTGGTGACCGATAAGGCACCTCCACCAAAAATGTTATATGGTTTTTCAGGTAATTTGACTTACTTGAATACCACACTAACATCAATGATTAATAACCACAAGTTCTACTTCAATCTAGACTATGCTTGTTGTGGTTAATTAGGCTAGGTAAGCCTAATTGTTTATTCAATGGTTGCTAATAGTATGAGTATGGAACTTGACCCAGATCTTTGTGCAAGCCTCAACTGTGCTAACTCTCAGATGTTTGGTATAGCAATCAAAATATCTTTTATTATTATGAACCAAAGCCTAATACACAAGTAGCAAAATTCTAAAATATAAGATAGATAGAAAGCGATAGAACTAAGTAAAGATAATCTCTTACGCCAACAGCTAGCTGTATCTGCTCTTAAGCTCGGCTTGTACGTCTACAAGTGTCACTGTCAAAAGAGGATGAGCTACTAGAAATTGTTAGCTTTTATAGGCATTCAGGATAGCCTGAGGATGGTACGTATAATGTTCGTATTATATCTTTGTGTTGTAGGAGTAAGTCTACTGGAAGGAACGCTGTCTCTGAGCCGTCATCTGATTAGCGCTATATCTGTATCTTGAAACTGGGATTGCATAACATTGATTGGCGCTGTGTTATGTAATGGAAAAGTGCTGACTCAGGGTAAGCTCAGTTATCTTTGGTTGTGCTTGGTCATGGTTGGTAGATGTAATTGTATTCCAAATTCCTTTGGCGGTGTTGATGTGGTGTTGACGCAGCAGTTTCCAAGATTGATGTTTAATCTTTTAATGTCTCTTTACATTCCCTGCTGGTATCTTGTTTTTGAAGTATTCCAATACAACAATGTTGTATTATACTCATGTTTGCGTGCTATTTTATATTGCGCATGAATCTTGGTGTGTTCAATAAAGACAGTTCGGCGTCACGCAACAGACAATACAGAATATATTGTAATTATAAATTTAATCACATTATATTAAATAAAATAATTACAAATATAGAATTATATTTGTAATATTTTTGAGTGAGAAACATATACCTTACTGAGTGCATTACAAAATATTATGTGATGAACATCAGCCCTTGCGAGTATACTGCGCAATATTGAATGAGGAGCATAGGCCTCCATGATTTTATAGATGTTATTATTCAGTGAGGAAGATATGCTTTGATGATTTCATTAACAATCAACGAGTAATATACGTTTTTTGATTATATTTACAAAATCAAATAATCAGAAAACAGGCTTTAGTTTTTTCTAATTTAATTATAATACAATCGCTTGGACAACTTATACAGTACGCATTCCTACATAAACTTGTTTATTGTATTCTTGCGTGAGAAACATCGGCAGAGCTAATGTGCTGAGACGAATCATCAGTCACTTTTACGTCCGCAACGTCTAGACAGCAATAAATTTACTGATTGAGCCGTAGCGATTTGCGGAACATAGGGCCTTGCGGAACATAGGGCCTGCGGAACATGGGCTGTCCCCTTCACCGTTACACCAAAAGTAGCAACGTGATCTGTCGTACCATTTTCGTTTCTACAAGAAACAAATGGCACTTGTTATTGCGAGAAGATGTGCTAGAGCAGCTAGTTTGCTAGCTGATATTTCTGTAATTCAAACAAGTTGTTATACAACATTTTCAACTCGCATGAGTGCTTTACATCTTATTAAATTCCAAGAACATAAGCAGGTAATCACAACAGAGTTGTAGTCACATACGTACTTTACTACATTACATATACTCTGATATCGACATGTGTACACCAAAGTTAAACATGTCGAGCTTTGTTTGTAAGTGCTCATATTGCTACGTGAACTCAGTGTAATGTTAAAATGGTGCTCTGAACTATGTCGAAATGTTTACCTTGCACGGAATCAACTTGGCAGTTTGCATAATGGGGATGCCTAAGACAAAATATTCTGTTTTGCCGTAATGTTTCTGCTGAAATATTAATGAATTTGAGGTTTTTTGTTTATAGAAAAGCAAATATTGCTGTTGTAAGCATAGTTAGTTGGTTCAGTAGAAAGTTGACACAACGTTGCTCATTAATAACTCAATACGGTGTAAAAATATTAAAAATTAAAGATTGCAATTAGAGCCAAAGAATTTATGGTAGGTTTGGCAAGGGAATATATTTTTGGCAATGTGTTGTAGTGTGCATATGTGGTTCTTTGTTATAAAATGTATAGCAACGTGGGAGAAAGACAGAATTAAACTTCAAATTTTTACCTTTCTTTGGTGACAATAAATGAATTTTACCATTTAGACCATTGTATGTTTTTGCATTGCATCTGAACTGCGAATAAGCTACGTAGGAGCATGTAATTTAAACATTTAACAAATTTGAAAAGTATGTAGACAAATAGGCATATATATGAAAAACCTAGTTGCTCTGTTGTATCACTTTACTTATATTTAAAGCCATATTCTGATATATGAAATCAATATTTTATTCACTTTCGTATAACTGGGGGAAACAGTCCCAACATCGACAAGTCCGAACCTAGACAAGTCCCAATCTCGACAGAGGTTGGTCCGAATCTAGACAAAGGTTGGTCCGAACATCGACAAAGGCTGATGCAGTTTTACGATAATTTAATCTTCAACAAATAATAAATGTCTTTTTGCAGTTCTATCCTCACTTCAAAAAATAAAAATCAAAGCTACTCACTGAAGTTTAGATTTCAAATAAAACATTTTGCTAGCATAACAGTCAACCATATTTATGGTTGTTACTTGTTTTAGCATTCGTTCTATATTTAGGTTGGGCAAAATATTGTTAGGCCTACATAAGCTGGGGAGTGCTGCATCAAATGGATCACAAGATATTTTTGTGCAAATAAGTCTTTTACATATAAATCGCTCATTTACTATGAAAATAGTAGATGGTAAAATAGTAAAACTGCTGTCGAGATTGGGCCAACCGTTGTCGATATACAAACTCGTCGAGTTTCAAACCAGTCGAGGTTCGGACTATAAACCATAACTGGTAACCTAAATAAAAACTGTATAGAAGCTGAACGGCATTGGCACTAATGTCTAGGCACTGTCATCAAGTAAACAGCCATCAGTCATGAAAGAGATTAGTGGTCAACATCATTCGGTATCTCATACATGTATTTTATAATGTGCCTAGAATTGGTTTTATTGTACTCTGGAAGCCATCTTTAACATAATAATGCAATAATACACCACGATTATATTTACTAAATAGTAATACATTGTAATGATTGAAATATAACTAGCAGAGGCAGCCAAAATTATAACCTAAGTTAAGAAGAGGATGCCTACAACTGAAACTTCGTATAGAGAAGGTTTTGTACACATAAAGCCAGTACTAAATTATAGCTTCAAAACTTCTCTCTTAGGTCGTATTTTTAAGTTCACTTTGTTTTACACTTTTTTTAAATTCAGATGGAAACAAAGTTAACCCAAAAGGAACATGGCTTTTGCAATGAAATTGTAAAAGGTGTAGCTGTTTATATAGATCTATGTACAACTTGGCCATTGAATTCCCTCAAGTCTGCTTCTTATAGTGATGTGCTGTAGGTAGTAATTTATCCTTAATACTCACTGTTGTGGGCAGCTAATCTTTTCAACTATCAGGCTTGATATATTCAGTTGTCCTTCAACTTGAGTCTGTTTTAGTTGTTAGTAAAAATCTAATGAAACAACTCCAATAGATTTTGGCTAATATTACTAGTTGTGAGTTTAGGCCTGGCTATTACTATTGATCAAAAACCCTGTAATACCTGTCCATATTTCATTCGATACGTTAGCTGAGGGATTTTTCTGAGAGGTATGCAACTATTAAAAACACTCAACAGAAAACATTGATATTTTAGCCTGTTTGGAAAGCAACTGAATGACCTTTACTGTCTCCAACACCATTTTCTTGTAAACTATTGTTACTGTAGTTATTATTTCACCACTGCAAGCTGTCTGCATATAACATTGAACAATAACATTAGAACCACTCGAAGCTGCATTTGCAGATGTTTACTTATACCTTGTCTAGCTGTTACCCAAAAAAAGAGGCAGATTTTATAGTTATATATTACCGAACGCTGATAGTAAACTAGGTACAATTTCTGTGTAGCATTGGTTTAACCTTGTTAGAGGCACTGAGTCCAATCAGTTATAAATGTACACTCAAACTCTTCACTGTTTGAACTGGTGAGACTGCCTCAGCATATCCCTGGGGCTCAATAGAACACAGGTTGTGAGCCATTGGTACAAAGCTAAAAGGAGATGCAGTTTAAAAATTTAATTTTATCAAAGTCCAACGAATTTCATTATTGATGAAAACCATTTTAAATTGAAAAATGAAAACAAGGTGATTATTAACATGCTTCTTACCACGGTACAGTATAAACAACATCGGTGGTAGTCTATTTTACAATCTGAAAGACCAGAGGCATCAAACATGAATAACTTTTTTGTTGTGAACTTTAAAACCATATTTGGGCACTTTTATAGCAAATATTAATCAACCCATTTTTACCTCAAACAAAGAGTAAATGTTTGTCATCAGCATACAGCAAGAGGTTGAAACGAAATATAAGCCATGATGCGTGTTACTATAAAACATAAGCCATGATGTGTGTACTAGAAAATATAAGCCATGATGCGTGTTACTACGAAACATAAGCCATGATGCGTGTTACTACAAAACATAAGCCATGATGCGTGTTACTACAAAACATGAGCCATGATGCGTGTACTACAAAATAATAAGCCAAGATGCGTGTTACTACAAAACATAAGCCATGATGCGTGTTACTACAAAACATAAGCCAAGATGCGTGTTACTACAAAAC
Organism: Watersipora subatra; assembly: GCF_963576615.1. Taxonomy (NCBI): domain Eukaryota; kingdom Metazoa; phylum Bryozoa; class Gymnolaemata; order Cheilostomatida; family Watersiporidae; genus Watersipora; species Watersipora subatra. The sequence continues at coordinate 40,517,140 of NC_088709.1, read as the reverse complement.
ATAAGCCATGATGCGTGTTACTACAAAACATAAGCCATGATGCGTGTACTACAAAATAATAAGCCATGATGCGTGTACTACAAAACATAAGCCATGATGTGTGTACTACAAAAAATTAGCCATGATATGTGTACTACAAAACAAGCCATGATGCATGTTACTACAAAACATGAGCCATGATGCGTGTACTACAAAACATGAGCCATGATGTGTGTACTACAAAACATGAGCCATGATGTGTGTACTACAAAACATAAGCCATGATGAGTGTTACTACAAAACATGAGCCATGATGCGTGTACTACAAAACATGAGCCATGATGTGTGTACTACAAAACATGAGCCATGATGTGTGTACTACAAAACATAAGCCATGATGAGTGTTACTACAAAACATAGGCCATGATGTGTGTACTACAAAACATGAGCCATGATGTGTGTACTACAAAACATAGGCCATGATGTGTGTACTACAAAACATGAGCCATGATGTGTGTACTACAAAACATGAGCCATGATGTGTGTACTACAAAACATGAGCCATGATGTGTGTACTACAAAACATAGGCCATGATGTGTGTACTACAAAACATAAGCCATGATGCGTGTTACTACAAAACATGAGCCATGATGCGTGTACTACAAAATAATAAGCCAAGATGCGTGTTACTACAAAACATAAGCCATGATGCGTGTTACTACAAAACATAAGCCAAGATGCGTGTTACTACAAAACATAAGCCATGATGCGTGTTACTACAAAACATAAGCCATGATGCGTGTACTACAAAATAATAAGCCATGATGCGTGTACTACAAAACATAAGCCATGATGTGTGTACTACAAAAAATTAGCCATGATATGTGTACTACAAAACAAGCCATGATGCATGTTACTACAAAACATGAGCCATGATGCGTGTACTACAAAACATGAGCCATGATGTGTGTACTACAAAACATGAGCCATGATGTGTGTACTACAAAACATAAGCCATGATGAGTGTTACTACAAAACATGAGCCATGATGCGTGTACTACAAAACATGAGCCATGATGTGTGTACTACAAAACATGAGCCATGATGTGTGTACTACAAAACATAAGCCATGATGAGTGTTACTACAAAACATAGGCCATGATGTGTGTACTACAAAACATGAGCCATGATGTGTGTACTACAAAACATAGGCCATGATGTGTGTACTACAAAACATGAGCCATGATGTGTGTACTACAAAACATGAACCATGATGTGTGTACTACAAAATATAAGCGACGGTGTGCATATGTAAAGGAGCTGCCATAACCTTTTACTACTCCACAAAGAACCAAAGCAGTTTCAAAGTATAAGTCTTGATATGTTTTCACAAATACTGTATATAAATACTAGGTGTGCTTCCCGGTGTTGCCCGGGTATTAAAAATCCGCTTATAAACAATGAGAAGTGATGAGAGTTGCCTACCACTTGCTATTAGCAGGCTTTGGCGGTGATGAGCCTTGCTTTAGCCATGATAAACTGCTTTAGCTGTGATAAGCCGGCTTTATCTGTGATAAGCCGAAATTAGCTGTGATAAGCCGGCTTTAACCGCGATAAGTCAGCTTTAGCTTTCTCTCTTAGCTGACATGTGTGCAGCTGATTAGTGATGGCTTAGCCGGCTGGCTAATTTTGTTAGTGAGCCCAGCTGGCTTGTCTGGTTGGCCTGCACCACACATGCGCTACAAAACAAAAGCGATGATGTGCACATACTACAAAACATTAGCGATATTTTGATATTTTCATGAATTACTCTTGGATTAGGTGAAAGACATGCATTGTGGATAGAAACAATTGTTCGACCACATCTTGAAGGGGTTTCAATGAGAGACAATGTAGTGCTAGACCTGGGTGCTGGAGTTTACTCTATGCTTCTCATCACCTTGGCTGTTTTACTCGTTTAGGTGAATTCTATAGAGAGCCGTGGTACTCTCTTATCCTACCAACCGAGGCACTCATATTGCACTGAAGAGGATGAAGTCGACAAGTCAACTGAAGTGACAGACAAACGTAGGTGCAAAAAGCTGAGATTCATTCCGGTTGTTTTTAAAAAGTTGCTTCTTTATTAGTGTGTATAGGAGTTCACTGGCTGTAAATATATGGTCATGGTGCACTTGTAGTGAGAGTCTACATGTAATGGTCAATTTGTGTTACGTTTTAGCTATGCGCATGTATATATATTTTTTAAGCTTTTCCATTTTTGTTATCAATAATGTTAGAAATTTAAGGAGAAGGGCACTTCTGTTCTAACAATGTCTTTGAGTCATTATATTCAGTGTGGTCGTTAAATTCAGTGTGGTCATTATATTCAGTGGGATCATTATATTCAGTGTGGTCATTATATTCAGTGTGGTCATTATATTCAGTGTGGTCATTATATTCAGTGTAATCATTATATTCATTGTGCTCATTATATTCAGTGTGATCATTATATTCAGTGTGCTCATTATATTCAGTGTTGTCATTATATTCAGTGTGCTCATTATATTCAGTGTGCTCATTATATTCAGTGTGCTCATGATATTCAGTGTTGTCATTATATTCAGTGTGCTCATTATATTCAGTGTGCTCATTATATTCAGTGTGGTCATTATATTCAGTGTGGTCATTATATTCAGTGTGCTCATTATATTCAGTGTGCTCATTATATTCAGTGTGCTCATTATATTCAGTGTGGTCATTATATTCAGTGTGCTCATTATATTCATTGTGCTCATTATATTCAATGTGCTCATTATATTCAGTGTGCTCATTAAATTCAGTGTGCTCATTATATTCAGTGTGCTCATTATATTCAGTGTTGTCATTATATTCAGTGTGGTCATTATATTCAGTGTGGTCATTATATTCAGTGTGGTCATTATATTCAGTGTGCTCATTATATTCAGTGTGATCATTATATTCAGTGTGCTCATTATATTCAGTGTGGTCATTACATTCAGTGTGGTCATTATATTCAGTGAGGTCATTATATTCAGTGTGGTCATTATATTCAGTGTGGCCATTATATTCAGTGTGCTCATTATATTCAGTGTGGTCATTATATTCAGTGTGATCATTATATTCAGTGTGCTCATTATATTCAGTGTGCTCATTATATTCAGTGTGGTCATTATATTCAGTGTGGTCATTATATTCAGTGTAATCATTATATTCAGTGTAATCATTATATTCAGTGTTGTCATTATATTCAGTGTTGTCATTATATTCAGTGTGCTCATTATATTCAGTGTGCTCATTACATTCAGTGTGCTCATTATATTCAGTGGGGTCATTATATTCAGTGTGCTCATTATATTCAGTGTGATCATTATATTCAGTGTGGTCATTATATTCAGTGTGCTCATTATATTCAGTGTGATCATTATATTCAGTGTGCTCATTATATTCAGTGTGGTCATTATATTAAGTGTGATCATTATATCCAGTGTGGTCATTATATTCAGTGTGGTCATTATATTCAATGTGGTCATTATATTCAGTGTGCTCATTATATTCAGTGTGGTCATTATATTCAGTGTGCTCATTATATTCAGTGTGGTCATTATATTCAGTGTGGTCATTATATTCAGTGTGCTCATTATATTCAGTGTGCTCATTATATTCAGTGTGCTCATTATATTCAGTGTGCTCATCATATTCAGTGTGGTCATTATATTCAGTGTGCTCATTATATTCAGTGTGGTCATTATATTCAGTGTGGTCATTATATTCAGTGTGCTCATTATATTCAGTGTGCTCATTATATTCAGTGTGGTCATTATATTCAGTGTGCTCATTATATTCAGTGTGGTCATTATATTCAGTGTGGTCATTATATTCAGTGTGGTCATTATATTCAGTGTGCTCATTATATTCAGTGTGCTCATTATATTCAGTGTGCTCATTATATTCAGTGTGCTCATTATATTCAGTGTGCTCATTATATTCAGTGTGCTCATTATATTCAGTGTGCTCATTATATTCAGTGTGCTCATTATATTCAATGTGCTCATTATATTCAGTGTAATCATTATATTCATTGTGGTCATTATATTCAGCGTGCTCATTATATTCAATGTGCTCATTATATTCAGTGTAATCATTATATTCATTGTGGTCATTATATTCAGCGTGCTCATTATATTCAGTGTGGTCGTTAAATTCAGTGTGCTCATTATATTCAGTGTGCTCATTATATTCAGTGTGGTCATTATATTCAGTGTGGTCATTATATTCAGTGTGCTCATTATATTCAGTGTGCTCATTATATTCAGTGTGCTCATTATATTCAGTGTGCTCATTATATTCAGTGTGCTCATTATATTCAGTGTGCTCATTATATTCAGTGTGCTCATTATATTCAGTGTGGTCATTATATTCAGTGTGCTCATTATATTCAGTGTGGTCATTATATTCAGTGTGCTCATTATATTCAGTGTGCTCATTATATTCAGTGTTGTCATTATATTCAGTGTGCTCATTATATTCAGTGTGCTCATTATATTCAGTGTGCTCATTATATTCAGTGTGCTCATTATATTCAGTGTGCTCATTATATTCAGTGTGCTCATTATATTCAGCGTGCTCATTATATTCAATGTGCTCATTATATTCAGTGTAATCATTATATTCATTGTGGTCATTATATTCAGCGTGCTCATTATATTCAGTGTGGTCGTTAAATTCAGTGTGGTCATTATATTCAGTGTGCTCATTATATTCAGTGTGCTCATTATATTCAGTGTGCTCATTATATTCAGTGTGCTCATTATATTCAGTGTGCTCATTATATTCAGTGTGGTCATTATATTCAGTGTGCTCATTATATTCAGTGTGCTCATTATATTCAGTGTGGTCATTATATTCAGTGTGGTCATTATATTCAGTGTGGTCATTATATTCAGTGTGCTCATTATATTCAGTGTGGTCATTATATTCAGTGTGCTCATTATATTCAGTGTGGTCATTATATTCAGTGTGCTCATTATATTCAGTGTTGTCATTATATTCAGTGTGCTCATTATATTCAGTGTTGTCATTATATTCAATGTGCTCATTATATTCAGTGTGCTCATTATATTCAGTGTGCTCATTATATTCAGTGTGCTCATTATATTCAGTGTGCTCATTATATTCAGTGTTGTCATTATATTCAGTGTGCTCATTATATTCAGTGTTGTCATTATATTCAATGTGCTCATTATATTCAGTGTGCTCATTATATTCAGTATGCTCATTATATTCAGTGTGCTCATTATATTCAGCGTGCTCATTATATTCAATGTGCTCATTATATTCAGTGTGCTCATTATATTCAGTGTGCTCATTATATTCAGTGTGGTCATTATATTCAGTGTGGTCATTATATTCAGTGTGGTCATTATATTCAGTGTGCTCATTATATTCAGTGTTGTCATTATATTCAGTGTGCTCATTATATTCAGTGTTGTCATTATATTCAATGTGCTCATTATATTCAGTGTGCTCATTATATTCAGTGTGCTCATTATATTCAGTGTGCTCATTATATTCAGTGTGCTCATTATATTCAGTGTGGTCATTATATTCAGTGTGCTCATTATATTCAGTGTGATCATTATATTCAGTGTGGTCATTATATTCAGTGTGCTCATTATATTCAGTGTGCTCATTATATTCAGTGTGCTCATTATATTCAGTGTGCTCATTATATTCAGTGTTGTCATTATATTCAGTGTTGTCATTATATTCAGTGTGCTCATTATATTCAATGTGCTCATTATATTCAGTGTTGTCATTATATTCAGCGTGCTCATTATATTCATTGTGGTCATTATATTCAGTGTTGTCATTATATTCAGTGTGCTCATTATATTCAATGTGCTCATTATATTCAGTGTTGTCATTATATTCAGCGTGCTCATTATATTCAGTGGGATCATTATATTCAGTGTGGTCATTATATTCAGTGTGCTCATTATATTCAGTGTGCTCATTATATTCAGTGTGGTCATTATATTCAGTGTGCTCATTATATTCATTGTGGTCATTATATTCAGTGTGGTCATTATATTCAGTGTGCTCATTATATTCAGTGTGCTCATTATATTCAGTGTGATCATTATAGTCAGTGTGCTCATTATATTCAGTGTGGTCATTATATTCAGTGTGGTCATTATATTCAGTGTGCTCATTATATTCAGTGTGGTCATTATATTCAGTGTTGTCATTATATTCAGTGTGCTCATTATATTCAGTGTGCTCATTATATTCAGTGTGGTCATTATATTCAGTGTGGTCATTATATTCAGTGTGCTCATTATATTCAGTGTGCTCATTATATTCAGTGTGCTCATTATATTCAGTGTGGTCATTATATTCAGTGTGGTCATTATATTCAGTGTGCTCATTATATTCATTGTGGTCATTATATTCATTGTGGTCATTATATTCAGTGTTGTCATTATATTCAGTGTTGTCATTATATTCAGTGTGCTCATTATATTCAATGTGCTCATTATATTCAGTGTGGTCATTATATTCAGTGTGCTCATTATATTCAGTGTGCTCATTATATTCAGTGTGGTCATTATATTCAGTGTGCTCATTATATTCAGTGTTGTCATTATATTCAGTGTGCTCATTATATTCAGTGTGCTCATTATATTCAGTGTGCTCATTATATTCAGTGTGATCATTATAGTCAGTGTGCTCATTATATTCAGTGTGGTCATTATATTCAGTGTGGTCATTATATTCAGTGTGCTCATTATATTCAGTGTGGTCATTATATTCAGTGTTGTCATTATATTCAGTGTGCTCATTATATTCAGTGTGCTCATTATATTCAGTGTGGTCATTATATTCAGTGTGCTCATTATATTCAGTGTGCTCATTATATTCAGTGTTGTCATTATATTCAGTGCGGTCATTATATTCAGTGTGCTCATTATATTCAGTGTGGTCATTATATTCAGTGTGCTCATTATATTCAGTGTTGTCATTATATTCAGTGTGCTCATTATATTCAGTGTGGTCATTATATTCAGTGTTGTCATTATATTCAGTGTGCTCATTATATTCAGTGTGCTCATTATATTCAGTGTGATCATTATAGTCAGTGTGCTCATTATATTCAGTGTGCTCATTATATTCAGTGTGGTCATTATATTCAGTGTGCTCATTATATTCAGTGTGCTCATTATATTCAGTGTGCTCATTATATTCAGTGTGATCATTATATTCAGTGTGATCATTATATTCAGTGTGCTCATTATATTCAGTGTGCTCATTATATTCAGTGTGGTCATTATATCCAGTGTGGTCATTATATTCAGTGTGATCATTATATTCAGTGTGCTCATTATATTCAGTGTGCTCATTATATTCAGTGTTGTCATTATATTCAGTGTGATCATTATAGTCAGTGTGCTCATTATATTCAGTGTTGTCATTATATTCAGTGTGCTCCTTATATTCAGTGTTGTCATTATATTCAGTGTGCTCATTATATTCAGTGTGATCATTATAGTCAGTGTGCTCATTATATTCAGTGTGCTCATTATATTCAGTGTTGTCATTATATTCAGTGTGCTCATTATATTCAGCGTGCTCATTATATTCAGCGTGCTCATTATATTCAGTGTGATCATTATATTCAGTGTGCTCATTATATTCAGTGTGCTCATTATATTCAGTGTGCTCATTATATTCAGTGTGATCATTATATTCAGTGTGCTCATTATATTCAGCGTGCTCATTATATTCAGTGTGGTCATTATATTCAGTGTGGTCATTATATTCAGTGTGCTCATTATATTCAGTGTGCTCATTATATTCAGTGTGCTCATTATATTCAGTGTGCTCATTATATTCAGTGTGGTCATTATATTCAGTGTTGTCATTATATTCAGTGTGCTCATTATATTCAGTGTGCTCATTATATTCAGTGTGATCATTATAGTCAGTGTGCTCATTATATTCAGTGTTGTCATTATATTCAGTGTGCTCATTATATTCAGTGTTGTCATTATATTCAGTGTGCTCATTATATTCAGTGTTGTCATTATATTCAGTGTGGTCATTATATTCAGTGTTGTCATTATATTCAGTGTGGTCATTATATTCAGTGTGGTCATTATATTCAGTGTGCTCATTATATTCAGTGTGGTCATTATATTCAGTGTGGTCATTATATTCAGTGTTGTCATTATATTCAGTGTTGTCATTATATTCAGTGTGGTCATTATATTCAATGTGCTCATTATATTCAATGTGCTCATTATATTCAGTGTTGTCATTATATTCAGTGTTGTCATTATATTCAGTGTGCTCATTATATTCAGTGTGATCATTATATTCAGTGTGCTCATTATATTCAGTGTGATCATTATATTCAGTGTGCTCATTATATTCAGTGTGATCATTATATTCAGTGTGGTCATTATATTCAGTGTTGTCATTATATTCAGTGTTGTCATTATATTCAGTGTGCTCATTATATTCAATGTGCTCATTATATTCAGTGTTGTCATTATATTCAGTGTGCTCATTATATTCAGTGTGGTCATTATATTCAGTGTGCTCATTATATTCAGTGTGCTCATTATATTCAGTGTGCTCATTATATTCAGTGTGGTCATTATATTCATTGTTGTCATTATATTCAGTGTGGTCATTATATTCAGCGTGCTCATTATATTCAGTGTGCTCATTATATTCAGTGTGATCATTATAGTCAGTGTGCTCATTATATTCAGTGTTGTCATTATATTCAGTGTGCTCATTATATTCAGTGTTGTCATTATATTCAGTGTGCTCATTATATTCAGTGTTGTCATTATATTCAGTGTGGTCATTATATTCAGTGTGGTCATTATATTCAGTGTGGTCATTATATTCAGTGTGCTCATTATATTCAGTGTGGTCATTATATTCATTGTTGTCATTATATTCAGCGTGGTCATTATATTCAGCGTGCTCATTATATTCAGTGTGCTCATTATATTCAGTGTGCTCATTATATTCAGTGTGCTCATTATATTCAGTGTGCTCATTATATTCAGTGTGCTCATTATATTCAGTGTGATCATTATATTCAGCGTGCTCATTATATTCAGCGTGGTCATTATATTCAGTGTGGTCATTATATTCAGTGTGCTCATTATATTCAGTGTGCTCATTATATTCAGTGTGCTCATTATATTCAGTGTGCTCATTATATTCAGTGTGCTCATTATATTCAGTGTGATCATTATATTCAGTGTGATCATTATATTCAGCGTGCTCATTATATTCAGCGTGGTCATTATATTCAGTGTGGTCATTATATTCAGTGTGCTCATTATATTCAGTGTGCTCATTATATTCAGTGTGCTCATTATATTCAGTGTGCTCATTATATTCAGTGTGGTCATTATTCTCTTAAACCTTTCTGTTGACATGAAGTTGCAAACTGAATTCTCCTTGAACTACATGAATGTTGTCACACGGTCCAATCCTTGGTAGGTCAATCCTACACACCAGTAGATGTGGAGACAAGCATAAAATATCTAGAGAGTGATGCATATGCTGAGACGTATGGAGATCAACCAGTCTGGTTTCACTTTCGTCCCAACCATCCTACAGGCCGGCCTAGGGAACGTACCCGGCGGACGTGTGTTGTAAGTTGAAAACATCAGCTAGATAGAGTCATGCAATCATTATGATAGTTGGTTGGAATGTTAATTCCTGCGGAAACCTTGAAGACTTGACATATGCAGGCATAACATAAGTCAAAGACTTGAGATATGTAGACATAACATAAGTCAAAGACTTGAGATATGTAGACATAACATAAGTCAAAGACTTGAGATATGTAGACATAACATAAGTCAAAGACTTGACATATGCAGGCATAACATAAGTCAAAGACTTGACATATGCAGGCATAACATAAGTCAAAGACTTGAGATATGTAGACATAACATAAGTCAAAGACTTGAGATATGTAGACATAACCTAAGGTAGTAGGGTTTCACATAAAGCAAGCATTAATTCATCATATTAATTAACAAGCCACTATCATGGCTTGTGAATTAATTTGGAAATGGAGCTTCAATTATATATGTTATTTTTATAGAAGACATAAACCGTTTGTTGGTGTCTTTTAACATTCAATATTTATAAACTATATATACTGTATTTATAAACTAAACAAAACTAATTAAATTAAAGTCCCAGCTAAAGATTTCCGTGTGGAATCAAGATTAATTACTTTTGTAGAGAGGTGGCCATTACTCAACTGGACAGCCCTGTCCGATATGCAGAGATGACCACCTCGTAATGGACTACAGGGTAAGTTCTTTCCGCTTGGTTTGTTTCTGTCCTCTCGCTGGTTGGCCATCAATCAAGATGCCAACCACACGCCGCAGAATTGTGGCTGACCAGTGCTATTATTGGAAGACTTAATTTTCTCTTCATGTTCTGTAATAATAAAAATAATGATTATGAAAACAAAAATATTAAGAGCAACTTTATATAGCAGGAAAGTTATTACCTACTAGTTAGTTACTATTGTTACATCATTAAGGCTGACCTTGTAACTTGGGACCACAGTCTTTAAGTGCTCTGTGGAAGCTCATAACCATTGTGCTGACGGTTAATTCTAATATTATCTGAGGTAAGGGACGGTTACACAACGTCCTGTATAACTCTTCATATTGTAGAATGTAAAGCTATTAAAACAGTTTCTCACCCCAAATGAAGTGACAATCCACGTTCCATTTAAGACTCGTAAGTATAGCATACCTTTCTCCTTTTGTAAGTATTTACCAAATACTTGCCTGAAATATAAGTACTTGCCAGGTACTTGACTGTGAGATAAGTACTTACTAGGTACTTGACTGCGAACTTGATATAAGTAATTGGTAATTACTCGATTGAAAGCTAAAAATACTAGTTGTCATAACAACTTTATAATACTAGTTGTCATATCAACTTTATAATACTAGTTGTCATAACAACTTTATAATACTAGCTGTCATATCAACCTTTATAATACTAGCTGTCATATCAACTTTATAATACTAGTTGTCATATCAACTTTATAAAACTAGTTGTCATAACAACTTTATACTACTAGCTGTCATATCAACTTTATAATACTAGCTGTCATATCAACTTTATAATACTAGTTGTCATATCAACTTTATAATACTAGCTGTCATATCAACTTTATAATACTAGTTGTCATAACAACTTTATAATACTAGCTGTCATATCAACTTTATAATACTAGCTGTCATAACAACTTTATAATACTAGTTGTCATATCAACTTTATAATACTAGCTGTCATATCAACTTTATAATACTAGCTGTCATAACAACTTTATAATACTAGCGGTCATATCAACTTTATAATACTAGTTGTCATATCAACTTTATAATACTAGTTGTCATATCAACTTTATAATACTAGCTGTCATATCAACTTTATAATACTAGCTGTCATATCAACTTTATAATACTAGTTGTCATATCAACTTTATAATACTAGCTGTCATATCAACTTTATAATACTAGTTGTCATATCAACTTTATAATACTAGCTGTCATATCAACTTTATAATACTAGCTGTCATAACAACTTTATAATACTAGCGGTCATATCAACTTTATAATACTAGTTGTCATATCAACTTTATAATACTAGCTGTCATATCAACTTTATAATACTAGTTGTCATATCAACTTTATAATACTAGCTGTCATATCAACTTTATAATACTAGTTGTCATATCAACTTTATAATACTAGCTGTCATATCAACTTTATAATACTAGCTGTCATAACAACTTTATAATACTAGCGGTCATATCAACTTTATAATACTAGTTGTCATATCAACTTTATAATACTAGTTGTCAGATCAACTTTATAATACTAGCTGTCATATCAACTTTATAATACTAGCTGTCATATCAACTTTATAATACTAGCTGTCATATCAACTTTATAATACTAGTTGTCATATCAACTTTATAATACTAGTTGTCATAACAACTTTATAATACTAGCGGTCATATCAACTTTATAATACTAGTTGTCATATCAACTTTATAATACTAGTTGTCATATCAACTTTATAATACTAGATGTCATATCAACTTTATAATACTAGTTGTCATATCAACTTTATAATACTAGCTGTTATATCAACTTTATAATACTAGTTGTCATATCAACTTTATAATACTAGCTGTCATATCAACTTTATAATACTAGTTGTCATATCAACTTTATAATACTAGCTGTCATATCAACTTTATAATACTAGCTGTTATATCAACTTTATAATACTAGTTGTCATATCAACTTTATAATACTAGCTGTCATATCAACTTTATAATACTAGCTGTCATAACAACTTTATAATACTAGCGGTCATATCAACTTTATAATACTAGTTGTCATATCAACTTTATAATACTAGTTGTCATATCAACTTTATAATACTAGCTGTCATATCAACTTTATAATACTAGCTGTCATAACAACTTTATAATACTAGCGGTCATATCAACTTTATAATACTAGTTGTCATATCAACTTTATAATACTAGTTGTCATATCAACTTTATAATACTAGCTGTCATATCAACTTTATAATACTAGCTGTCATATCAACTTCATAATACTAGTTGTCATATCAACTTTATAATACTAGCTGTCATATCAACTTTATAATGCTAGCTGTCATATCAACTTTATAATACTAGCTGTCATATCAACTTTATAATACTAGTTGTCATATCAACTTTATAATACTAGCTGTCATATCAACTTTATAATACTAGCTGTCATAACAACTTTATAATACTAGCGGTCATATCAACTTTATAATACTAGTTGTCATATCAACTTTATAATACTAGTTGTCATATCAACTTTATAATACTAGCTGTCATATCAACTTTATAATACTAGCTGTCATATCAACTTCATAATACTAGTTGTCATATCAACTTTATAATACTAGCTGTCATATCAACTTTATAATGCTAGCTGTCATATCAACTTTATAATACTAGCTGTCATATCAACTTTATAATACTAGTTGTCATATCAACTTTATAATACTAGTTGTCATATCAACCTTATAATACTAGCGGTCATATCAACCTTTATAATACTAGCTGTCATATCAACTTTATAATACTAGTTGTCATAACAACTTTATAATACTAGCTGTCATATCAACTTTATAATACTAGCTGTCATATCAACTTTATAATACTAGCTGTCATATCAACTTTATAATACTAGCGGTCATATCAACTTTATAATACTAGTTGTCATATCAACTTTATAATACTAGCTGTTATATCAACCTTTATAATACTAGTAGTCATATCAACCTTATAATACTAGCTGTCATATCAACCTTTATAATACTAGTAGTCATATCAACCTTATAATACTAGCTGTCATATCAACCTTTATAATACTAGCTGGTATATCAACCTTTATAATACTAGTAGTCATATCAACCTTATAATACTAGCTGTTATATCAACCTTTATAATACTAGTAGTCATATCAACCCTTATAATACTAGCTGTCATATCAACCTTATAATACTAGCGGTCATATCAACCTTTATAATACTAGCGGTCATATCAACTTTATAATACTAGTTGTCATATCAACTTTATAATACTAGCTGTCATATCAACTTTATAATACTAGCTGTCATATCAACTTTATAATACTAGCTGTCATATCAACTTTATAATACTAGCTGTCATATCAACTTTATAATACTAGCTGTCATATCAACTTTATAATACTAGCTGTCATATCAACTTTATAATACTAGCTGTCATAACAACTTTATAATACTAGCGGTCATATCAACTTTATAATACTAGTTGTCATATCAACTTTATAATACTAGTTGTCATATCAACTTTATAATACTAGCGGTCATATCAACTTTATAATACTAGCTGTCATATCAACTTTATAATACTAGCTGTCATATCAACTTTATAATACTAGTTGTCATATCAACTTTATAATACTAGCTGTCATATCAACTTTATAATACTAGCTGTCATAACAACTTTATAATACTAGCGGTCATATCAACTTTATAATACTAGTTGTCATATCAACTTTATAATACTAGTTGTCATATCAACTTTATAATACTAGCTGTCATATCAACTTTATAATACTAGCTGTCATATCAACTTTATAATACTAGCTGTCATATCAACTTTATAATACTAGCTGTCATATCAACTTTATAATACTAGCTGTCATATCAACTTTATAATACTAGCTGTCATAACAACTTTATAATACTAGCGGTCATATCAACTTTATAATACTAGTTGTCATATCAACTTTATAATACTAGTTGTCATATCAACTTTATAATACTAGCGGTCATATCAACTTTATAATACTAGCTGTCATATCAACTTTATAATACTAGCTGTCATATCAACTTTATAATACTAGTTGTCATATCAACTTTATAATACTAGCTGTCATATCAACTTTATAATACTAGCTGTCATAACAACTTTATAATACTAGCGGTCATATCAACTTTATAATACTAGCGGTCATATCAACTTTATAATACTAGCTGTCATATCAACTTTATAATACTAGCTGTCATATCAACTTTATAATACTAGCTGTCATATCAACATTTGTAATACTAGCTGTCATATCAACTTTATACTACTAGTTGTCATATCAACTTTATAATACTAGTTGTCATAACAACTTTATAATACTAGCGGTCATATCAACTTTATAATACTAGTTGTCATATCAACTTTATAATACTAGCTGTCATATCAACTTTATAATACTAGCTGTCATATCAACCTTTATACTACTAGTTGTCAGATCAACTTTATAATACTAGCTGTCATAACAACTTTATAATACTAGTTGTCATATCAACTTTATAATACTAGCTGTCATATCAACTTTATAATACTAGCTGTCATAACAACTTTATAATACTAGTTGTCATATCAACTTTATAATACTAGTTGTCATAACAACTTTATAATACTAGCTGTCATATCAACTTTATAATACTAGCTGTCATATCAACTTTATAATACTAGCTGTCATATCAACTTTATAATACTAGCGGTCATATCAACTTTATAATACTAGTTGTCATATCAACTTTATAATACTAGCTGTTATATCAACCTTTATAATACTAGTAGTCATATCAACCTTATAATACTAGCTGTCATATCAACCTTTATAATACTAGTAGTCATATCAACCTTATAATACTAGCTGTCATATCAACCTTTATAATACTAGCTGGTATATCAACCTTTATAATACTAGTAGTCATATCAACCTTATAATACTAGCTGTTATATCAACCTTTATAATACTAGTAGTCATATCAACCCTTATAATACTAGTTGTCATATCAACCTTATAATACTAGCGGTCATATCAACCTTTATAATACTAGCGGTCATATCAACTTTATAATACTAGCTGTCATATCAACTTTATAATACTAGCTGTCATATCAACCTTTATACTACTAGTTGTCAGATCAACTTTATACTACTAGTTGTCAGATCAACTTTATAATACTAGCTGTCATATCAACTTTATAATACTAGCTGTCATATCAACCTTTATAATACTAGCTGTCATATCAACTTTATAATACTAGTTGTCATATCAACTTTATAAAACTAGTTGTCATAACAACTTTATACTACTAGCTGTCATATCAACTTTATAATACTAGCTGTCATATCAACTTTATAATACTAGTTGTCATATCAACTTTATAATACTAGCTGTCATATCAACTTTATAATACTAGTTGTCATATCAACTTTATAATACTAGTTGTCATATCAACTTTATAATACTAGCTGTCATATCAACTTTATAATACTAGTTGTCATATCAACTTTATAATACTAGTTGTCATATCAACTTGATAATACTAGCTGTTATATCAACCTTTATAATACTAGTAGTCATATCAACCTTATAATACTAGCTGTCATATCAACCTTTATAATACTAGTAGTCATATCAACCTTATAATACTAGCTGTCATATCAACCTTTATAATACTAGCTGGTATATCAACCTTTATAATACTAGTAGTCATATCAACCTTATAATACTAGCTGTTATATCAACCTTTATAATACTAGTAGTCATATCAACCCTTATAATACTAGCTGTCATATCAACCTTTATAATACTAGCTGTCATATCAACCTTTATAATACTAGTAGTCATATCAACCCTTATAATACTAGCTGTCATATCAACCTTTATAATACTAGCTGTCATATCAACCTTTATAATACTAGCTGTCCTATCAACCTTTATAATACTAGCTGTCATATCAACTTTATAATACTAGCGGTCATATCAACTTTATAAGACTAGCGGTCAGATCAACTTTATAAGACTAGCGGTCATATCAACTTTATAAGACTAGCTGTCATATCAACTTTATAAGACTAGCGGTCATATCAACTTTATAAGACTAGTGGTCATATCAAATTTGTAATACTAGTTGTCATATCAACTTCAAATTTATCGGACACTTTTTGGACAACAAAAATCATGTACCATGGAAAATTCCGAAACTACATTGTTAAATACAGTGGAACCTATTACCAAATTAATTCGTTCTGGAAGCCGATTTATAAGTAGAAAAATTCATAATTAGAAACTGATTTAACCTTATAAATGCCCTAATTTGATCTTAGTCCCCAACAAAGCTCGCACATACCGTAATAATTATCTGTATAAATTATATATATACATGTATATATATATATATATATATATATATATATATATATATATATATATATATATATATATATATATATATATATATAGATGTGCAATGCTCATCACTTTTGTGATTTGAGCACACTGGTGCCAGCACATTGACTTTCTTAAAGTCTGCGAGGCAACTTAGTTGTTTCGTGGCAGGAAGTCAACTCTCATTGGTAATGGGATTTGTGTCCCTTGCCTAAGCTCTGAGCTGCACTGATGAGGCTTCAATAGCCGTAACAGTACTGTCTGTAGCATGAGTATATGCTCCCTTACTTTGGTTTGGTTGAGCACTCTGTGAGAGGTGCGGCACTATTAGCCTTTGTGCAATGCTCATCACTTTTGTGATTTGAGCACTCTGGTGCCAGCACATTGACTTTCTTAAAGTCTGCGAGGCAACTTAGTTGTTTCGTGGCAGGAAGTCAACTCTCATTGGTAATGGGATTTGTGTCCCTTGCCTAAGCTCTGAGCTGCACTGATGAGGCTTCAATAGCCGAAACAGTACTGTCTGTAGCATGAATATATATATATATATATACATATATGTTACGTATATGTATATATATATATATATATATATATATACGTAACATATATAGTACATATATATATGTACTGGTTAAAACCTGTGACACACATATGTTAGAATTATAAGCCTACATAATAAGTAGAAAAGTTACATATGGGAAGAGGGAGGAACAGAGAAATAACAAATGAAAACTACGACCGATATCTTTGTATACCTTTGGAGTTGCTCGTCTAGAAAAGGCTAAGTTAAGACAGCGGAGGTTAAGAAGTGGCCGCTGTATTGTTGTCTTGCTTTTCTCTTGCCCAGAATATAGTGCGCTCTTACCATACGATTTTAATCTGGATAGGAGTATAGAAATCCATAGTAATTATATAATGCAAATATCCTCTGGTAAGAATTATCAAAATTTTATACAAGTACTTACTGTACATATTAAAAATTAGTTACAAAATAGTATGTTAATCTTAATAACTATAGTTACCTACAGTAACTTTAGTCTATTTAGTGTATTTATTGGTTATGGTCTGCATTAAAATGTAACATTACAATGCGCTATGTGAAGTATGCACCGAAGAGAGTTTTTACCTTCAAAACAGACGTACATAAAACATAAACTTTGAACTCACTTTAAATGAGTTTAGCTTATTTAAAACACACACTTGAAGCTAAGTTTTATTATGTATTTTTAATTATTTTACTGATCTTCAAGTTTTTGTCACAAAAATTTTATCACCTATCACATTCCGGCTTCGTTTTTGCTATAAAGTTTAGCTGACCTTATTGAAACCTTTTTCAACCTAATTCGCCAAGAGAGCCCAAGCGATGCTGTTGTCCAAAATGTTCTGTTTAATATATAATGAAGTAGATTGTCGTTAGCAGGTTAAGAGAAGTTGTCTGACTACTGGCGTTTTGTTTGCAGAGATTGCAACTCCAACTTTGCTACTGGTTTTGAAAGAAAATTATCATGTATGCCTTTTTACATGAGGAATGTCAAACTGAGAAAACTCGGTCATTGCATCTGCTTCAGGCGCTGTGAGAAGGTCGGTGAACAGCATATCGGCATATTTGCTGTTTCGATGTAATAAGCACACCGACTGCCAAATTTGAACTTTGAGCAAAATTTCTGCTAAATTTATATAGCGAAATAGGATTCATATGGCAAGGACAAAAAATTACAGACGGTTCCCTACTTACGAACATGCGAGTTACGAACAGCGGTACATACAAACAGGTCTGCACGTAGGCACTACTCAGAAGCACCACCCTGCATCCACCTTTCTCTGCCCAGTTCGTTGCAGTGCATAAGTGCGTGAACGTATCTCCAGTGCGCAAAGAACTTTTTTATTTTTACTGTACGTATTGTAAAGGGATTTGCCGGCCTTTACTTGGCACGGTCTAGACTAATAAATAAAGAGAAGAGAGTGCGTGTAGTTTCATTCAGCTTTTTATTAGCGAAGGAAATTTCACTAGCTGAGGAGCGTACGGCTATCTGCTCTGCTCAACTAAGTGAGCGCGCTCCTTTATATACAATAATATCAACCGTTTCGGCTAACGGCAAACGGTAAGAACACCGGCTAAAAAGCTGAATAAATAGGACCGCTCGTGCTTTGGTATGACAACAATATAAGTGACGATAAGTGATAGTGTTATGACAGTATATCAGATTTAACAATAGCATAACAAGTGAAACAATGATATAATAAAAGGACAACACATACAAAAAAATAAGACAACAACGATAAGTGATAGCATAACGATTAAAACAACAATATAATAAAAAGGACAAGACATACAATAAATAAGAAAAGCAGTGTCATGGCTCGGCGTCCACCAAAGTATTATCTCCATTTTATTAAATATTTTTTTCTGTACAAACCAATACAGGTTACTTATACAAGCCTTAAATATACTTATATAAACCTTCAATATACTTATATAGGCCTTAACAGGACCATAATAGGCCATAATAGGCCATATAGGACATAAATTATAGTACAAAATATAGCACTGAAGCAACTTAGGAACAAATTCACCTTACGAATAATCGTTCGGAACGTAACTTGTTCGCAGGTTGGGAACCGTCTGTATTGCATTCCATTGCGTGCGGCAAAAAAATCGTATAACTGGTCATCGTAACCCGAGAGCGCACTGTAAATGTTTTTAAGAACGCAAGCAGAATGCTTCATTTACATTGGTAAAGACTGACAAATACAGAACGTCAGTTGCTGGAGACAAAAGTTATCCTACTTTTATGTGATATATGATAACTCCAAATTATATAGTTAATGAAAACAACTGTCGTTACTGATTTTCAGTAACAAATAAAACTGAATGAGATGCGTTGTACATTATGTCGTACCAATGGGAAGCAAAGGGTCAAAAAATACAAAACAAACAAACCAAACTACGAAAGGTCTTTTTGTCTTTCATATCCCGAAACATCATTCATAAGTCGAAGCAAAAATTTTTTTCCGACTTAAAAAAGATTTAATAATTGGGAATTTTAGTATGTAGTCTTCATAAATAGAGGTAAGTATGTAGGTTCATATGTAGCTTCTACTGTACTGATTTGATGTCACGCAAGTCCGTGTGATACTGCAGTCAGCCGTAATATTTTAATGTGTAGCTTTCGTAGAATCTGATGTGTCAGTCAACCTTAGTGTATATGGCTGATGTGTTCACTTGTAGAATCTGATGTGTTAGTCAACCTTAATGTATATGGCTGATGTGTTCACTTGTAGAATCTGATGTGTTAGTCAACCTTAATGTACATGACTGATGTGTTCACTTGTAGAAATCTGATGTGTTAGTCAACCTTAATGTACATGGCTGATGTGTTTACTTGTAGAATCTGATGTGTTAGTCAACCTTAATGTACATGGCTGATGTGTTCACTTGTATAATCTGATGTGTTAGTCAACCTTAATGTACATGACTGATGTGTTCACTTGTAGAATCTGATGTGTTAGTCAACCTTACTGTACATGACTGATGTGTTTACTTGTAGAAATCTGATGTGTTAGTCAACCTTAATGTACATGACTGATGTGTTTACTTGTAGAAATCTGATGTGTTAGTCAACCTTAATGTATATGGCTGATGTGTTTACTTGTAGAAATCTGATGTGTTAGTCAACCTTAATGTACATGACTGATGTGTTCACTTGTAGAATCTGATGTGTTAGTCAACCTTAATGTACATGACTGATGTGTTCACTTGTAGAATCTGATGTGTTAGTCAACCTTAATGTACATGACTGATGTGTTCACTTGTAGAAATCTGATGTGTTAGTCAACCTTAATGTACATGACTGATGTGTTTACTTGTAGAATCTGATGTGTTAGTCAACCTTAATGTATATGGCTGATGTGTTTACTTGTAGAATCTGATGTGTTAGTCAACCTTAATGTACATGACTGATGTGTTCACTTGTAGAAATCTGATGTGTTAGTCAACCTTAATGTACATGACTGATGTGTTCACTTGTAGAAATCTGATGTGTTAGTCAACCTTAATGTATATGGCTGATGTGTTTACTTGTAGAATCTGATGTGTTAGTCAACCTTAATGTATATGGCTGATGTGTTTACTTGTAGAATCTGATGTGTTAGTCAACCTTAATGTATATGGCTGATGTGTTCACTTGTAGAATCTGATGTGTTAGTCAACCTTAATGTACATGACTGATGTGTTCACTTGTAGAAATCTGATGTGTTAGTCAACCTTAATGTACATGGCTGATGTGTTTACTTGTAGAATCTGATGTGTTAGTCAACCTTAATGTATATGGCTGATGTGTTTACTTGTAGAATCTGATGTGTTAGTCAACCTTAATGTACATGACTAATGTGTTTACTTGTAGAATCTGATGTGTTAGTCAACCTTACTGTACATGACTGATGTGTTTACTTGTAGAAATCTGATGTGTTAGTCAACCTTAATGTACATGACTGATGTGTTTACTTGTAGAAATCTGATGTGTTAGTCAACCTTACTGTACATGACTGATGTGTTTACTTGTAGAAATCTGATGTGTTAGTCAACCTTAATGTACATGACTGATGTGTTCACTTGTAGAAATCTGATGTGTTAGTCAACCTTAATGTACATGACTGATGTGTTTACTTGTAGAAATCTGCCAGATGCAACATAAAAAGCTTCTCATAGCCCTGGAGAAGGCTAAGGAGTCAGGTATGAGATGTACACTAAACTCTCCTACTTAGCAGCTTCATCTATCATGGCATCGCTCTAGCACAGGTGTCGCTGCCACTGGAGTTTCTTCATTTTCATTTAAAGGTTGACTTGCAACAAAATTTACATTACAGTTATTTGGTATCAAAAGATTCACCATGTCTTACTCTGTTGTGTTGTAGGTGCCAAATATGTGGAAATGTGATTACAAGCTCTTAAAAGCTCAAAAACGAAAAGCCGCCGTAGATTGGAATCTCTTTATTTCGATGACGTATTCATTACAGTTTGGTTGTTGTTTTGTCACGAGATGTTCTCACGTGAATTGAAAGGGCAATACAAAGGCTCAATATACAACTTATCGTAGCAGCAGTTTATGACAAACACTTCGGGTTTTACCGAAGACCTTGTATCAAATATAGATGCTCGCAACTTTACAGTTTTGTTTCGGCTTGGTCTAATCGTCTAGTCGTAATCTGTTCATGTGACCCATACTTCGCGAAGAATTTCTGCAGTATTTTTCGATTATCATAGGTGACCAACAGGCTCGTCTTGTTTATCAGACAATGATATGTACTCCTTCGAGCTAAGGTTAAAGTATTAAACGAATTCTTACGGCAGGTTATAAGATATCAGTGCTGAAAGTGACAGCATTACATTGACGATAAAATAGACACGTAAGAACAATAGACATCATTTTATTGAATGCGTGAAGTATATTTGTGAAAATATTTCGACGAATGAGGTTGCATGAAAGTGTAAACAGAAGTCATCTTGTACAACTACGTCCCATTTGAGCTGTTTTGGAAAGAGATTCTAATCTACGGCAGTCTCGTGATGGCGGCGATTAACTGTTCGTTTTTTAGCTTTTAAGAGCTTGTAATAACATTTCCACATATTTGGCACATACAACACAACAGAGTAAGACATGGTGAATCTTTTGATACCAAATAACTGTAATGTGAATTTTGTTGCAAGTCAACTTTTGATAATAATTAAACATGTTTAAAAATCGTAGTTATTTTCTTGGTTTGAAGTGAATAATTTGAATAATCAATATAGTGGACAGAGTTCAGTTTATCGTCTTTATGTGACTCCTGAGTGTTTTCTACTGGTGGTGGCTTTTGTTCGGACATTTATAGTAATACACTGTCAGTGTCTGTAGTTAAGGATTGAGTTCAGAGCACTCAGTCTATCGATATGACAGTCCTTTCCCAAGAGCTGGTTGAAGTCACTGATAATATCGCTCGGTTTTTCTCACCGGATCAGTTTAATTATGTTTTGCAAAGGCCAGTGAAAAGTGAACGTGAAAGTGAGTCAAATAGCACCAAGACAATAGAAGAAAATAAAAAATTAAAGCGAAGACAAAATTAGAGTTTAGTGTAGAAATAAAACTTATTTTTCATTTAGTAAGCTAAATCCATTTTATTTAAATTAATGTTACGTTACGTACCATCACAAAATTGTAGCATACGAACCTGTTGCCATCAAGTCTGTTTCAACGACCGTCAGCCGCCACGTCTGTCTTGAAAGAACTTCATACAGTACTGCACATAAAAAAGTTCAATTATATTGTAGACTATAACCACTAGATAGGTATTTGTTACATGGTGTGTAGGAAGTGAATTGAAACAAAAACACATTTTTCCATCATAGTTTTCTATTTTTAAATGGTTTTTGAGAGGATGAGAATGGATTAATTTGTATTGAGTTATCCCACGACCAAACACGAGCGAAACGATTGTTTGGGAGATTTATGATAAATGCATATGTGCACACAACTCACGAAAATTATTCATCAACACCGTCGCAAACCCTTGTACCGAAATCTCATCAACAAGTTTAACCATTTTTCATGGAGTTGTTAAGTATAATAACGATATAAAACACATATAAACCTATTTAAATATGTTACCAATATGTTACCAATTATGTTATTTGTAGACAATATCCTAAACCTTACCCATCTGATTGGATTATACACAAATAGACAGATTAATTTGGCCTAAAATCGCAATAAAAAACTTGACAAGCTTTTTTAATAATCAAAATTAAGACCGGCCAACGATACGCCTATAAAGCTGTGCGACAGATAGTAGAACTATTAAGCAGTGCGCAATTCATGAGGAAAACGTGCTCATTTCACCAGTCTATGGCATTGTATAATTGCCGAAGGTTTCTAATATTTTTCCGTTTTTCATATCTTGCAAAAATATTTAATTATAAGAATAATTATTTGATTTCATAAAATTATTATAAGATTTAATTATAAGAACAATAATTCGAATTTATTTATCCAAAGGTTTCTGTGATAAACGCAGACCGTTTGAGGCGTAGACCGATTTACAGGTACGAAATTGTGGTACACAGTTTATCAGCTTATGTTTTTTTTGTCCAACTACCGAAGGTTTCATTAAAGTATTTAAAACGTTAGCCAAAATTCTTTACATCTTATGTACAAGCTAGGGCCGAACTACAAAGCCCCTTTATGACGAGAGCATTTTTTCATTTTGCTCCAGTTTGCAGAAAACTTCCAGACGCGTGAATGCTCATACTTGCTTTCTGTTAAAGATCGCTATCAAAACCATTCTACATTCAACACAACCAACTTTCAAACTGTGTACCGTAAGTCTTCTTGGTCAAACCGCGTGGCTTGTGCTCAAAAACAGATGACTCACGAAAGAAAAAATAATCCTCCAACAAGCGACCTGAGGTATCTAGCCGCCCTTACCAACAAGCTGCATATGCCCACAGACCGCGGCTAACGACTGAGGTTTTGTCGTCCATGACTCCTCTGGGAGCTAGAGTGTTGAGGCGGGTTTCGTTATACCTCTGTCATCTTAAATAAGAAAACAATGCTACATCAGTACATGTGAAAATAATTTTTTTTTGCTTCCAATTCCGAATTAAGATTCTTGAACCCTTGCATCAAGAACTTACTTGCCATGTCTCAGCTAGATTTTTATCTGCTTCGATGTCAGCAGGTATTAACACGCTCCCAACCGCTTATCTCTCACTCGTGTGTCACAAATTTATATCGAATTAGAGCGATAAGTTCTTCTTTAGTCTAAAGTATTCCATTAACATGACCTTGAAAATAAACTAGTAGGTCGCCAAAACCCCGTACATAAAAGTGTATCATGACTGCGATTCTATGGTTATAGCACGGAACTGAGCAGAGACCGCATTTATCGAGAAGCCTTCTTGAGTCCCCCGTAAGTTTTAAAAATTTGGCTTTAGCCAAAGGTCTATGACCTTGAATCAGAAGCCGCGCCCAATGACAAGCCGCGCAGCTTGAGCATAAGGACTTACGGTATATTGCACAGCAGCTTGCCATTTTACTTCTAATATTGGATTTCAGAGATATAATAAACATATTTCCTTTTTGCTGTTGCATATTACATACATTATAGTAGGTTAGGCCTACAGCTTTAATTAATATTTATTTTATTGTTGTGAAACATAGGTTTGAGATAGTAGTCTCTGTCAATTCCTGCTGACAACTACTTTTTCAACAACCAGCACTACCCTTTCTTTTTTCCGTTATCACTTATTCCATTATCAGGTCGTGGGCTGTATGACAGGGGAATTTCTAGTTTTATATATGAAATCTTACTGTGGGATACGAAAAAATTGACATACCAGCTCGCTCTTGAAATGCATTAAGCTTGTAAATCAAGGTACAAGTCTACTGTATGTACATGTATTACCATGTATAGCAGTGGTACAAGTCTACTGTATGTACATGTATTACCATGTATAGCAGTGGTACAAGTCTACTGTATGTACATGTATTACCATGTATAGCAGTGGTACAAGTCTACTGTATGTACATGTATTACCATGTATAGCAGTTGTACAAGTTTAATAACATTGTAAGTTTTTGTAAGTGCTAAAATTATGGCTAATACATAAAAAACCATTATCTATTACGCTAGTTGGTCTGAAATGTAAACCTCCGCCAAGTAGGAGGTATAGCTATATAATTTCTCTGGTGTGTTGCGTATTGTCGGCTCTCCAGGAACTTGGGGTCTGTGGTACCTAATCCCACGACCAAACGAGCGGATGCGAAGTTTGAGAGTTTTTATGATAAATGCATGTGCATACAACTTACGAAAATTATTCATCAACAATGAGACGAACCCGTGTCTTGAAATCTCATCAACAAATTTAACCATCGTTTTGTAGTCGTTAAAATATAATAACGATACAAAACACATATAAGCCTGTTTAAATATATTACCAAGTCTTTGTACACCGTCGGCATTATCTTAAAACTTACCCATCTGATCGGATTATACACAAATAGACAAATTAATTTGGCTGAAATTCATCACAAAACGCTTGACAAGCTTGGTTTAATAAAAGTTAAGACCGGAAATTGAAAAGCCGAGCGACAAAGAATAGAACGATTAAGTCGAGCGCATTTCACAGAAAAATAATGTGCACATTTCACCAGTCTATAGCATTGTCAAATTGCCGAAGGTTTCTGTAATTAACGTAGGAGTATTGAAATCATTTCATGAAAGTTTCGTTTTTGCCGATTTCAAAGTAACTGACATTTTAGACACTCTTGAGTGCTTTGGTATTCTAACTGATGTCCAACGCAGTGTAAGTAAAGGAAATGACGATGATTTTTTCTAATGATTCTTATACGGTTATTACAATATTTAATTATAAGTTTGGATGACTACAGAACAATGACTACGTAGTACAGATTTTCTAAAAATCTATATAAATATCACAACTTCTTGATATTGCTAGCTATGACGTTTTGAAATGTAAACAAAATTGTGCATTGGTTTTATATTATTACTATATTAATAATATTTGTTATTCTAATAATATCAGTGCATTTTATTTCTAATATTGGCCAATATTGCATTTCTCCTATTGCAGGGGGAGAGATATAAACATATGGGTCATGATCACAGAAACCATGGTTAAGTCGGGATTGTAAGATTTGGAGTTATCTACATTAGCAGGAAGAAAAAATTCTCAGTTATTTTGCAAAAATTTGATTCTAGCTTAATTACAGCAAATTTTATGGTCAATAAACTGAATGCGCGTTTACCATTAGTGCGAAAACATAGTTCGGAGAAAACTGGTGTTTAAGTTTGAAAAACGAAAACCAATGCCCAATTTTGTTTACATTTCAAAACGTCCTAGCAACCAATATCAAAAGGTTCAGATATTCATCTAGATTTCTGTGTTTCTATTCAAAAAATTATGCTGAATTCAAAAATCTAAACAGATTTTAGCTGGTTGTCACAGAAATAGCTGTATATTTATAAGAAAATGTATTACTTAATTTTGTAGATATTTAAAACGGCTTGGCAGTACCGCGATATCGGGCACAGCCAAATCATCAACAAAATCTTTAAAAAAGTAACAACAGTAACATATTGCACACTATCGGTCACTATATACTTCGATCTTGGAAATTCGAATAATTATTCTTATAATTAAATCTGATAATAATCCTATAAAATTGAATAATTATTCTTATGATTAAATAATGTAATAATCTTTTAAGAATTGTTAGGAAATTATCATCGTAATTCCCTTTACTTTTACTGCTTTTGACATCAGTTGGAACACCAAAGTACTGATTATAAGTGTCCAAAATGTCAGAGTTATCTTTAAAATCGGCAAAAAAGAAACGATTATATTTATCGGACGCCAT
This sequence comes from Watersipora subatra, assembly GCF_963576615.1. Classification (NCBI taxonomy): domain Eukaryota; kingdom Metazoa; phylum Bryozoa; class Gymnolaemata; order Cheilostomatida; family Watersiporidae; genus Watersipora; species Watersipora subatra. The sequence continues at coordinate 40,489,883 of NC_088709.1, read as the reverse complement.
TTTTCAGTACTTCCTGTTTAGCTTAGCAACGGTTTTAAGAGGGTTTTTCCGAGGGTTGAAGACTTCTATTGGCTAAACTGACTTCAGATTCAGAAAGATCACTTTTTGATTGGTCCATATGCACGCGTTACAAAAATCGTTACCAATATTATAAATTCAGTTGGTGCAACTTCAAAGTCGGATAACTCAACTTCGTGATTTGCGACTTAACCATGGTTTCTGTGACCGCGACACATATTATCTTTTCCTGTCATTATTGCTGTTTGTTGTATATAATAACACCCACACCCAGTACATTACAGCTACCATTGCAATTATCCTATTGCACTGCAGTGCCATTTTGACTGCAAATATTGCATTTCTTAACCATCAGTACCCTTTCTTTTTTTCCAATATCTCTTTGGTCGTGGGCTGTATGACAGTGGAATTTCTAGTATATGTTTTTTGCGGCATGTAACATGTTATCAATTGTTATGTATGCAAATTAATTTATAGTATTATTAAAATGTTGTGCTGGGTATGTAACACAGACTATATAGGGTATGTTATACACGGTACATGTGGTGTGTAATATAAGTTGTATATATATCACTGTATCATATAGTATATAGACAGACCTCAGTCAAAGATCTATAGCAAGTTGGTGGACTTTCTTAAATGTACTGGTACATTTCCATACAGTGACAATCTTTGATACAACATGATATCATGGGAACTTAACTAATAGACTATGGTTTACACAGAATACCTCTATGCATATGGTGATATAAAATAGGTAGTGTCCAATCCATGAGTTAAAATACATGTATATAGATATATCACCGGCGTGTTATGAAATAGATTTTGTGATTTGTACATTGACTTGGGGTGTGCTACATGTATGTTATGGAGTAGATATGATGAATTGTTCATAGACTGTTGCTATGTTACAGGTATGTTATGTAGAAGATATGATGAATTATTCTTAGACTGTTGCTATGTTACAGGTATGTTATGTAGTAGATATGATGAATTATTTTTAGACCAGTGGTATGCTACAGGTATGTTATGTAGTAGATATGATGAATTGTTCATAGACTGTTGGTATGTTACAGGTATGCTTGAAGATAAGAATCTTGAGTTCAGGTCCTATGACTACAGCCAGTATTACAAGTCGTGTAAAACAAAAACTTTAGCTCCACCAGACACGAACCACCAAAATTCATTTGCCACCAAAGTGCTGCGTAAGGAGAGCGCAACATAATGTCATCTTGGAACTCTCTGTGTCACTGTAGAGCTCAATGCAATATTTTAATTTGTGTTCTTTTTATGCAAAGTTAGAGATTCTGAAAATCGGTTGTGATGGAATACAGCCAGAGGGAACCATAGGCATCTCATTACTCTGTATGCATTTTGATGAACATAGTAAATTGTGGTGTAATTTTGTATTTTGCCGAACACAATTGTTTTACTAAGATCTGTCAGCAAATTAATGCATTGTGAAATAACTGGTGGTTGTACACTGAATACGGAAAGAAACTGAGTTGGACAAGGTGCTGAAGTAGTAAATAGGAGCTACACGGTAGAAAAGGTATGATCAGTTTAATGTAAGCATATATTATTTAAACATTGAATGCACATGCAGAAAGAAACATATTGATAGCAAACCCAGTTCTATACTCTATACTGTATATACATCATGCATTTAGAAGTACTTGCAGATCTAACCATGGCTGAAATTTCAAGAAACATGCAGCAATTGTAAGTAATGATGTGGAGCAATGTGAAATTTATTGTCAAGCGAGCGACTACTTGCAGATGTCTCTCCTGATTTCGGATGTGGAACTGAACATCAGATTCTAACATCTCATCACCGGTTCTGAAACCAGTCACCAGTTTCCAATAAATTCTTATTTTTGGCTATGAAGCTGGCAGTTTTAAATGTCCTCAAATCATCCATGGGTGTTGAACCGGTCACTGCCTTTGGACATCATCTTTTTATCTTTAAGAAAGAAGCGGGCAGCCGGTTTCAGACAATATCTTCTTCTCTTTGGGTACAGCGCTGGGCTTCCAGCTTCTGACATCCTTTTCTATCCATATGATGTGAAGCCGGCAGCTAGTTTTAATGTCCCATTCTCATCATCGTGGATCGAAATGGCCGTCAGCTTTGAACATCCTCTTCTCATCTTTTAGAATGAAGTCGGCAGCCAGTTTCAGGTATCTTCATATCTTTGAGTATGTAAAAGCTGCCATCTTCTAACATCTTCATATTTCTGGCTATGAATCCAGCAGCCAGTTTTATATATCTAATTGTTTGCTGCCGACATCCCCTTTCTTATCTTGGAGAATAAAACAGCCAGTTCATTACTCTGCTCACATGAATATGGTATGCGTTGTTGTATTATGACGTCACGGAGAATTTCAACAATGCAATGAAGCCAGTTCAATATATATTATTACTAGCTGTGCTACCCGGCGTTGCCTAGGTAATAAAAAGTCTTTGGTCAGAAAATTGGTTTGTATTTAACATATATAACAACATTTGCCATTCTAATTTTCAAACTACATATCATGAGAAAAGTGTTTTGTATAATGTGTTTTGTGTCCGGCTAACGGGACCGAGTGAGAACACCGGCTAACAATGTTAATGGCCAAGAATTAGGCCCGCTAGTGCGTTGATATGACAACATAAACGACGACAATTGATAGCGTAACGAGTAACAAGGCCAACAATAAAAAGAGAATAAAAAGGAAAACCCATATAATAAAATATATACAGACATAAAATATATACAAACATATAATTACAAGAAGTGTAAAGTGTTGGCCCGGCGTCCACCACACTACTACTACCACAAATATACATTCACCATTCAATCTTCTTCATTATTCATTTTATTTATTATAATTACTCGGACGTATAATAATAATAATTAACTGTACGTACAGTTCTTTGCTCAGACTTTCATTGCCTCATCATTCATTCATTGCTCGGCATTTAGTAGTCGCTTCTAGCGGTAGTAGTAGAAGCAGTAGTAGTAGTAGTGTAGTACTAGTATATAATTTTCCACATCAAGCGCGTTGATTTTTATGTGTACTCGTCTTCGCGTGGTCGGGTGAAGGTCAGAACGGCGAAGCGCTGTGATTGGCTGTTGGTATGACCAAAATCGTTTGATCGTTGCAATGTAAAGGGGGAGTCGGTGTCGGCACCCATACGTGAAATGTCTGAGGTACCTGTCTGAGTCGGGGTATTGGCACCTAATCGGAGTCGGTGTCGGCCAGTGTAAACGCACCATAATAGCTATAGCTGGACACACGGAATCACAGAATAACAGACAAACAGACCCACACACACTGAGATTTATATATACAGATCTACAATGCTCATTTTTTTCTACAAGACTATCTAAAAATTGTTCAATCAGAGTCCTTGTTCATGAAAGCAGAGAATGCATAAAAAGGTCTTAAACAAGTGACTTCCGAGAATAGCTAATTTTTATGGTTAATTTTTGCAATTTCCTATTTGTGTGAAGGAAAAGTTTTGTGCTCGCACACTCCATAAGCTATACCCACTAGCTGATTGGTGTGATTCTATAACCACAGCTCTAAAGTTAATGCGGGCTGCAGAAATACGACAAAGACGTTTGGGATTTGTAGAATATGCTTCTACCTTGCGTTAGAATTAACTCCCATGTTGGGTAACCAAAACATGTAGCGTGGCCACTAGATTGGAAAAATGGATTAGATTAGCGGGCTCATAGCAGAAGTTTCGTCTCGTGTGCTCGCCTTGATTAATCGTTGGCATTAACCTCGTATATATATCATATGTCTATGTTTTGCAGAACAAATAACCTCCAGCTGGCAGAATGCGTCACGAGTGTTTTTGTCTCCAAAACCGGTTTTTCGTTATTATAACATCAAAATCAAAAACCATTTATCAGTTAAAAAGATCATTGCTGAAAAATGTAATATCAGGCCATATAACAATATGACTGTGATGTTATGTTTTTCAGCAATGATTTTGAAAGTGAATAGATGTAATTTTACAAGGCTGTTAGTTAACCTTTAACTTTTTTAGTTAGTCAAGTAGATGGTCAGCTACAGATATCTAACTACAATTATGCACATTTGTCATTAATCTGTGCATGTTGGATGATTACCGTATGAATCGCTTGAAAGCATGGCTGTAGGGTATCGTGAGAACGGCATTGACCCTAACGGAAGATCACGAAGTGCTGGCGAAGCTAGTCGACAGCTGACGGAGATATCGGAAAGGCCTTCTTGTCTAGGACGGTGAGCTTGCTGGACGTGCTTGAGAAGCTGATACAATACTTCAACTATTTAAGGTATAGCTTAATGTTAAGCATATACTACATGGTGTCAGAAGTTAACTACTAGAAGCCTAGTTAGCGAATTTGTAGGAATTCGTGGTATATTTAAGATTCAAGTCATCAGAAAGTTTGTAAGAACTTCTGTCGTTAACATTAGCACATTGTATTGAGCTGCCATTGTTTCCGTTGGGGTTTTAATAGCGAATTTGTAGGAATTCGATTATAAAGAGTTTGTAGGAACTCTGGTAATTATAAATCATATCGATTGGAGTTGTACAAGAAATTGAAATGGCTGAAAGTAGAGAAGATCGTTTTGTGCAAAGATTAAATTTTAAAGGAGAAAATTTAGCACTCAATTGGAAAGTCTTTAAAGCTCATTTTGATATATTGAAAATTGTTAAGAAGTATTCAGATATGGACGCTGATCAACAGATTGCCAATTTGCTACTCTTGATGGGATCTGATAGTGTGCCGATATACAATCAATTCACATTTCATGCCACAGAAGAAGGAAGAACCAAGACATTAGACAATGTAATAGCCATGTTTGATCGACATTTTGAACCGGTAAAAAATGTTATTTTTGAACGAGTGCGGTTTAACAGTATCAAGCAAGGAACTCAGTCTATCCATCAATTTATTACACAAATACAATCACAGGCAGACAATTGTGACTATGGAACAATTCGTGATGAAATGGTGAGGGATAGGATAGTTGTAGGAGTTGCTGACGATAAACTTAGAGAATATCTAATAGACGTAGAGGACCTAGACCTGAATAAATGCATAACTAAAGCGAAACAGTATGTAAGTCACCATGCTCAGGTATCAAAAATGACAAGTCAGGAGATGGGTACGGAAAATTTAGATACAGTCAAACAGTCCCAAAGCTTGGATATAGTTAGACAATATAGGACAGGATATCAAGCAAGGTCAGTTGATGATTATCGGCAAGATAGATTTGGTAGTCAGAAAAGACATGGACCCATTAATAGCAAAGAAAGACCCAAGTGTGACTTTTGCAACAAACCAGCCCATCCAAAAGATAGATGTCCGGCCCGAAACTCTATTTGTCACATGTGCAAAGGTCGTGGACATTGGGCACGGGCTAAGGTCTGTAAAGTAGGCTACAGAAATAGAGCTGAGGAAGTTGAGTGTGATGAACTAGAAGGTCTGTTTTTGGGCAACTCCGAATGACTAAATGGAGTGTCCGAATCACTCACCGAAACGTCAAAAGCTTGGTTAGTAGATATTAAAGTAAATACTCGAATAATTAAATTCAAAATAGATACGGGAGCAGCAGTAACAGCCATTCCATCGGAACTCAGAAAATATGTTAGAAATACAAAATGTTCGAATAAAAAATTAAGAGGAGCAGGAAACCACGAGTTGGTTGTGGATTGGTCAGGCAGTTGTAAAGTTGTCTAAAGGAGGTAGACAAGTTGAGGAAACAGTGTACTTTGTAGATAATCTAGTTTCACCATTGTTGGGAAAGCCAGCAATAGCAAAGTTAGGGTTGATACAGTTTGTAGGAACTGTAGAAGCTAAAAGAAATGATTGGAAAAAGAAGTATTCTAAAATGTTTGTAGGGTTAGGATCATTAGACACTAAAGTGAAAATATCAATAAATAAAAAAATTGATCCGTTTGTCCAGAGTGTCCCTCGGAGGGTTGCAGCAGCGCGAAGAAAACCACTGGAAGAAGAACTGCAAAGGATGGAGCGACTCAAAGTAATTGAGAAAATTGAAGAGCCAACAGAATGGTGTGCCCCTTGCATCGCAGTGCCAGAGAAAAATGGAAAGCTTCGCGTCTGTATAGATTTCACTAACCTGAACAGAGCAGTTAGAAGAGAATACCACCCACTTCCGACTTCAGAAGAGACACTGGCGGAGTTAGGAAACTCCAAAGTGTTCAGTAAATTAGATGCCAATTGTGGTTATTGGCAGTTAGAATTACACCCCGAGTCACAGAAGATGACAACATTCATTACACCGTTTGGTAGATTTTTTTGTAAAAGATTGCCGTTTGGAATAAGTTCTGCCCCAGAAATATTCCAAAGAGAAATGCAGAAAGTATTACTCGGTCTTGAAGGGGTTATTTGTCAAATGGATGACATCTTGATTCACGGCACCTCTAAAGAAGAACATGATACGAGACTGAGGAAAGTTCTCGATAGGTTGGAAAAAGCAGGTATTACCCTTAATTCAGATAAATGTGAGTTTGAAGTGAATAAAACTAAATTTATAGGCCACATAATTGACGAAAATGGAATCAGAGCTGATCCGGAGAAAACCAAAGCAGTAACAAACTTTCCAAAACCATCCAACAGAACAGAATTGAAACGTTTTTTTGGAATGGTCAATTACTTGGGAAAATTTACTCCGCTATTAGCGGATAGGACTCATCATTTACGCCAGCTGTTAGGCAAAGACTGTGATTGGGCATGGGGAGAATTACATGATGAACAATTCAAAAATGTCAAAGAAATTTTAACAAATACCCCAGTATTGGTTCCATATGCTCTGTCTGCCGACACGATGATCAGCGCGGACTCGTCGTCCTATGGATTAGGCGCAGCCGTACTACAAAAAGTCAATGAAGAGTGGAGACCGGTAGCTTATGCTTCGAGGGCCCTCACATCAGCAGAAAAACACTATGCACAAATAGAAAAGGAAGCCCTGGCTATAGCCTGGGCATGCGACAAGTTCAACTATTACGTGGCTGGAAGAGACTACAATAGAGACTGATCACAAGCCACTGCTAGCGGTACTAGGTAACAAAGAGCTGGCCAAGCTACCAGTTAGAGTGCAACGTTTCCGACTACGAATGATGGCATATAGGTACTCAATCATTTATACACCTGGCAAAAAGTTGGTCCTGGCTGATGCTTTGTCAAGGGCACCAGTAGAAGAGATAGAAAATGACGTAGACGAGTTGAAGGACTCGAAGATGGTATTGGAAATAATAGCAGCTATGCCAATTGCCACGAACAGATTAAACAGAATCAAAGCAACACTACTAGAAGATGACTTAGGAGTGTTGTTAAGTAAATACATTGCAGATGGATGGCCGGACTGGAAGAGATTACCGGAGGAAGCTAAACCGTGTTATACATTTAGAGATTTTCTGACATACGTTGATGGGATCATTCTGTACAACAATCGCGTATTTATTCCATTGCTGGAAAGGCAGAGAGTATTAGAAGACATACATAAGGGACATCAAGGAGAAACAAAAAGCATCCGAAGAGCAACAGAGATAGTCTGGTGGCCGGGTATGACAGCAGAAATTAGAACAATGGTCAAGAACTGTGACAAATGTGAACAGTTTCGGTTGAAACCAAGGGAACCATTGCTAACTACTCCGATACCAGAGAGACCCTGGTGGAGATTGGCAATGGATATATTTGAAAAGAATGAAAAAGAATATTTGTTGGTGATAGATTACTTTAGCAGATTTGTTACGGTGCACGAGTTGAAGGACTCGTCCAGCTCATCGGTAATCGTAAGGACTCTGGAAGAATTATTTTGTACCATAGGAATTCCGAACACTATGGTCAGTGACAATGGCCCACAGTTTGTTTCGGAAGAAATGAAAAGTTTTTTCAGAAAATGGGACATTGAACACATTACCAGTGCGCCACGTTATCCTCGAAGTAATGGTGAAGCCGAAAGGGCAGTAAGAACAGTAAAAGGCCTGATGAACAAGAATACCAACTTACAAGCAGCGTTGTGTATGTATAGGGACACACCACTGTCAAATGGTTATTCACCAGCCCAATTATTGTTCAATAGATCAATGAATTCGATGGGCATTATGCCCGAGGGCAGAATTGACTTAAAAAAGCTGAAGAATAAAGAGTCCCAAATTCGAGCTAAAAGAGACTTGTGGTATAACAAACGACATGCGACAAAACCAAGATCGGATTTAACGATAAATCAGCCAGTGGTCATAAATAATCCAGGAGGTCAGAGTGTTCCAGCTCGAGTAGTTGCTACTAGAGGTAGGGAAGTAGTAGCTAGAACTTCCAGTGATACACTTTTTAGGAGGAATCGGGCTCACGTAGTAGGAAGAGGTGAAGCGAATACAGAGTCGGAAGAAGTGCAGGCTTCTCCAGAACTGCTAAAAGAAAGAGAGAAAACAGCATCAGGATTTTCCGAAGAGTCAAGGATATCACATGAAGGCCATACAGAAAGAGGACAGGGAGATGATAGAGAGGTTACTCAGGAAACACATACTAGTGACAATAGGCAGGAGAGGGAGTTGTCGGCAGGAAACAGTCCGGTAAATAGATGCATATCAAGACATCAGAGCCCAATTCTTCTGAGACATTAAGCTCTGCAAGAAAGGGAGGAACCACAAGGACAGACACAGTTTTCGCCTCAAGGAAGAAGATCTAGTAAACAGCAGAGTGACCCCAAACCAGTATACGTCACAAAATCAGGAAGGCAATCGAAACCTCCAAAGATGTTTGATTTATAATTATCTGATTTCCTTATTATTGTAAATGTGTTGTTATTTAACTGTTATAATTTGTTACAGTCATGAAAACTTTTGTTCTGGGAAACTCTATTGTGAGAGAGTTGGAGGACTCCTCATTTGAAACTATATCAATACCTGGTCTGACGTGGAGCGAGGCGTTACAATATATAACATCAGACTTTGGAAGGTTCCGCGGTTCTATTATCTATGTTCATGTAGGGCCTGTAAGGTTTAGTAGGATTAATTATTTGGGTAATGTAAGACAGTGTAGTTTAGATAGACCCAATAATTGTAGTTTGGATGAGATATATGAGCCTTATAGGATACGGATGTTCAGAAATGACATATAATAGTTATTTGTACAATCTATCCCATGACCTTTGCCATTTATAACAATCAGCTAGCTATAAGGGCTAGGAGTAGAGAGAGGAGTGTAAGAAATGACAATGAACGGTATACTAGGATGGTGAGAGGGATGGTCGTCGTCGAGAACAGACTGATCATTGATTTTAATATGGCTAGAAATATGGCAACCCCCTATATGCATAGAAGAATTTTCACTAGAAGGAACCACACGTATAGATTCAGACCACAACTGTTGAGGGATGGTGTTCACCCAACGAGAGATATAACTAGAGATTGGGCCAGAGAAATAAGGAGGGTGAACACAATTAATATGGAAAGATTAAGGAGGAGGTTCATCTAAATAGAGTTGTACATATGTATATATAAAATAAATAAAATAAAGGATAAAAAAACAAAGTTACTGCTGGTTGTTGGTATTTATGTTTGTAGAGAGGGTGTGAGGGCACCCCGGAAGGAAGCTTGAAGGGGAGGTGTAGGGTATCGTGAGAACGGCATTGACCCTAACGGAAGATCACGAAGTGCTGGCGAAGCTAGTCGACAGCTGACGGAGATATCGGAAAGGCCTTCTTGTCTAGGACGGTGAGCTTGCTGGACGTGCTTGAGAAGCTGATACAATACTTCAACTATTTAAGGTATAGCTTAATGTTAAGCATATACTACACTGGCACTGACACTGGCAATACTTTTCTGTTTTGATTTCATCTTCCGCAAATCTGGTCAAATCTTTCGGCATCATTTAAAACTCGTTTGGTTTAATTACTCTGCTGTTGCAATTTGTTCTCAAGGTTCGTGATATATTTGTTTGATCAGTTGGATAAGGGCATTAATTGACTGCTAGTGGATCTGGCATTCTCATCTTCCTACTTGCTGATGCCTGTTTAATTAAGGACATCTGGCTAGCTCTGTCAAAGCCCGTGATGTTTACTCACCTGCCTGCCACCTGCCTGCAGAATATTGCGAGCTTTACCTGGTTCCGCTTGTGCGAACATGATTAACTTTGCGCCTTTATTGTCGATAACTAATTTACTAATTGTCATTCACTGCGTTTCCATGACCCGCATAATTCGCAAATTAGAGCCAATCCGCAAGATAACCGCGTCATGGAAACGGCATAAATCCGCAAGCTATCCGCATAAATTCGCAAGCTAAGCGAGTTTTGCGATCCGCAAAACTTTATCGAATCCATCATGCTTGCGAATCATGGAAACGGTACTTGCGATTAATGCGCATTTGATTATCGTTGGCTATTACATTAAAAACATTTTCACGCTTCAGTCGTTTTTATTTCGATTTCAGCAGTCTCAATGCGCCAACGTTCCGAACGATCGCTGCTAAGCTAAGCGTGACAAGACTGCTTAGCTATTAATAGAGTCATTAATTAGGCTAATACTTGACCTACGGGGTCAAGTACTGGTGTTAAATCCGCATCGCCAGGTGTTCATTGAAACGCTCGATTGCTAAGCAACTCAACTTGCGGATCATTCGAATTATCACTGCGTTTCCATGACCCACATAATTCGCAAATTAGAGCCAATCCGCAAGATAACCGCGTCATGGAAACGGCATAAATCCGCAAGCTATCCGCATAAATTTGCAAGCTAAGCGAGTTTTGCGATCCGCAAAACTTTATCGAATCCATCATGCTTGCGAATCATGGAAACGGTACTTGCGATTAATGCGCATTTGATTATCGTTGGCTATTACATTAAAAACATTTTCACGCTTCAGTCGTTTTTATTTCGATTTCAGCAGTCTCAATGCGCCAACGTTCCGAACGATCGCTGCTAAGCTAAGCGTGACAAGACTGCTTAGCTATTAATAGTCATTAATTAGGCTAATACTTGACCTACGGGGTCAAGTACTGGTGTTAAATCCGCATCGCCAGGTGTTCATTGAAACGCTCGATTGCTAAGTAACTCAACTTGCGGATCGTTCGAATTATGAGAATCATGCGGATTAAGCGAGTCATGGAAACATAGTGAATGAGAATCATGCGGATTAAGCGAGTCATGAAAACATAGTGAATCACTATGTTTCCATGACTCGCTTCCCTGGATTACTACCCTGGATAGGGGTAAAACTGAAATTTTAGCTAACACTTCATAAGCAATCCCTTAAATAGATCACTTCCAGCCCCATCGCCCCCCACCCCCCCCCCCAACCCGCCCACCCCCCCCCCCGCCCACCCCCGCCCCCCCCCCCCCCCATCAGCCGTGACTCATGTGCAAAAAGAAAAGTCATGTACGCCGCTGTTCGTATGATTATAATACTGCCTTTTTTCAGCTGAAGATTGCCTCTTTTTGAAGCTACAAATGCAACCCTTCAAGTTATTGACAATTCCATATACCTTACTTTGGTGGAAAGTCACCATGAATGGAAATTATGTTTGCAATATTTTACTACCTACTTTAAAGTAACTTGGCACAAACTTGGGTTGAATTCAAAAAATTAAATTTGTTTCTTTGTACGAAACTCCGACAGCGCTTGACATTAATTTTACTGTTAAACTTGAATGAAACATCGAAACTTTAATCAGTTCGGCCGAGTTGAAAATTTTGCATAAAACAAAAACAATTAAATCAGTCAACAAACATTCACTCATCCAGCTATAGGTTAAGACTTTCCTTTAAAAGTACTTATTCAGTACTCGACATAATTTTCACTGTCCATTTAGCGCAGAGTGGTAACTATCTTAGTCAACTTGGTAGGTGTTTGGGAATTTGTACAGAGGAATATTGTAAGTTGAAATAAGAAGCTGAATATCTGGTGAACTCATATAACTCAAAGCAAGTTTTATCTTTTTATTTAAATGCTTGAGTAACACTCGAGAATACGTTTCACTGTCAACCTTGGCACGAAATGTTAACAATTGTATTTAATTGTTAAAAAATTTAATTGTGTTTAATTTACAAAAGTGTTTGCAGTTGCACAGCGTACAGCCAACTGAAAGTAGCAGCGCTGTTCAACCTTCTATTCGCATACCAACTCGCAGCTATTGCATTTACGATACGAATAATTTTATAACGAAAATGTGGACAACTCCTGCCACTCAGATGAGACACCCTACGCAACATATTAGTAGTTTTGATTGAGGTTTAGTGTATGAAATGCAAGACCTTAAGCAGTTCATGTAAAAACAGTGTATGTTCTTTGGTGGTCTGATGTTATAACCTAAAGCAGACGCTCCTATAACGTAAACTCCACACAATGTAAAGTCTTTATGTTTTGTAAGTTTTTGCTTGTTACTACGTAATAAATGATAGAAAGTATGCACATACAATGTAAAGCGTTAAGTCAGCGGAAGGTCTCAAATTCAATTTGAATAATGAGCATCTCATAGTCAGCTTTAAAAATATAGTCTTCTCTCTTGCCGATCTTGCGAGAGAAGATGACATAGATCTATATTATATATACTCGGCAACCGAGCAGCTGTCTAGTTCACCGTGGGAGAATGTCAGTGGTGTCAATAAAGCGCAGAGATTCAGTAGCCAGACAATTATTCAAAATTGTTGCAAAAATATTAGAGTATTGGTTGACCAATCTGAATGTCATGGGACCAATCTGAATGTCATAAGTTAGAGTATCGTCGAAAGCGATCTTTTATCCTAGCCTTGAATCCTGGAGATGAATCGACAGACAGATAGACACCGCTGTTATTATAGTAAAATACAATTTGTTTTATTTTATTGTACACATATGAAAAAAAAATTTGCAGAATTGACCTCGCCGTCTAGAAAAAACATGAACAAATAATTGCAAGTTGACGTTAGAGGTGTGTGCTCCCCTTAACTTATTGTAAAATTGCTGCAATCATCGACCATAAACCAAGTGAGAGTGATAAGAAAAAGGAGAAAAGTTGACAATACAAACCAATAATACCACAGTTACTGTATAATCATTAATTTAAAAAGTTAAGTCCAGTTTTTTCCTTTTTGAAGGTTTCAAATGGGTGAGTTTTGCAGATCTGAACACGGATTAGGCAATTTATTTGTATTTTACTGTTCATATATATATATATATCATATTTATGAACAGTTATCACTGTTTACAGGGATAACTGATAACTGGGATGTTATCACATTATAGGGATTTTATATATATAAAATCCCTATAATGTAAACGCTCCCGGAATGGATTATTTATGTTGTAGGAACATATAGGCTACTATAGGTGTTTTTTTAAAACTCTGAGTTTGAGATATATTAGGTATGTCCTACTGCTCCAGAGCCTATGCTTTGTCTCCTGTGTGTAACAGTTACTAGTCTGCAGGAGATTAGTCAGCAGATCTCATTGATGTTGTTTTTCTATTAGTTTTCTGGGAGCCCTTTGGGCACTTCGTGTTACTAGCTATTTCAATAAAATGCTTGCTTCCAGATTTAAAAAGTTAATTCCATTACAATTAAGTGACTCTTTTTAAAAGAAGATAATTTATTATATTGTCATTAGAATAATGATCAATGAAGACAATAAAAACAGTCATGTATTACATTCTCTGTACACGTCAAAGTTAACAAACGAATAGTATGGAATGGATACTAGGTTTTTTCTTTGATAACTAAAAACTAACCTCTATTCAGGTGAATAATATACATCGCTAGAGGAAAGTGTGAATTTATGCATAGCGCAGAAGATTTCTGGCAATTCCTGGCTAGGAGCCGCATTCCTCTAATAGCATTTAATTGGTTTCTTTACTAAGTGCATATGACAAATGAACATTCAAATTACTCCGGTTGCTTATACGCGTACGGGTTGCTTATAGGCGTACGGGTTGCTTATAGGCGTACGGGTTGCTTATATGCGTACGGGTTGCTTATATGCGTACGGGTTGCTTATATGCGTACGGGTTGCTTATATGCGTACGTGTATGTATACTCTGCTCAAGGCAGTCATTAGCTCTGCTGCCAATAGTGGTCAGTTCATGCTTACTAACATTCAGTTGTTGCAACGTTCAGCCCATGAGCTACAATTAAATCTTGTTATTGGATTGTAGGTGATGAAAAACAAACATATAGGCTCTGTCGTTATCTACCAGATATGACTACAGCTTACCGTTCGTTCGGTGTTCCAAACAGCATCTATGCATATCGATGTCTGTGACTGCCAGTCATCCTTTATATTATCTCTTCACCAGTCAAACATTTGTGCTTTTCATTCAATTGCTTGTGCGGTTTTATTTGTATTATATCTAATATATTTATATCTTATATTATTTCCTACTCGCCTATCTTGGTCATAATCTGGCAGATATTATACAATTCTATTGTCACATCTGACAATATATACTCAGGTTTTGCCAAAGCATCTGCTACAACAAGCTAATATATATAAGCTGTGTTCTCCTCTCCATAACTGTTATAACAAGCAGTATATTATATATAAAAAAGACTATGTAAGATGCTATTATTACAAATAGTATATATTATGCAGTTAGACACCGCTGGTCTGGTCCGCTTTGTGCAGTTTTGTTATAATTTTAATTATAAAGAAAAATAATAAAATAGTTTACAAATTTGAAGGATATTTTTTTATGGTATCGTGTGGTGTTAGTAAGAGAGGTAAGTAGTTATATCTCTCAATATTTGTTGGAACGCTCGCATTGATGTCTCTTAACACCTACAGAGTTTCTTGAGGACTCCTTGACAGCTTTTACTACGGAGTTTTGTGCCACCCATGGGCAGTAGCTCAGAGTATGAGCAGTGTCCCCTACAGAAGTAATGTCTACCAATGAAACCATTGGCTAATTGTTAGCTCCTTAGACAAATGAGTTAGGCATTACATAGTACAAACAGGTGGAAACGGGAAAAGGGCAATATAAGTGTGAGAGGATTAGCCTAAGGTCATTCACATCATAGACTGGGTTCGAAAGCTGTGTTCACACAAGCCAATTTACAAACCAGGTTTTTGTGGCTGAGCTCTGAACGATTTTTTGGAAGCTATCACGCAAGCTGTCATTCACACTAAAACTCATTTGGACTGAGGGTGGGCAATTTTGCCAGTTTGTATTTGCAGGGTCAGATAACTTTGGTTGATACATTTTATCGAGTCATACTTTACATTTTGTTGACTGTTTCTTAAAATGTTTTTCATGGATGTTTTTAGCAAGTTTAATGATCCATTATACTTATCCATTATTAGTGATGACCGAGGCAGCGCAAGTGATTGCACTCCTTAGCTCATCATCAATAATAATGGATAATTATAGGGGGCGATCTTTTGCTAACATGGTCTGCCTCAACTATTATAGCAACGGGATAATTATAGAAACAGGTGCTTCAATTATTATGTCATCGCTATAATGGTTGAATGAGAACAATAATTTTGTTGAAAGGCAACTCAGGGGTACCACTAACAGAATTATTACTCGTGTTTGAAGCTTTGACAAAAAACTTTCCATAAATATGAAACAAATATGGCAATCGCATTAAATGAAAATGTGTGATTCGCTGTGAAAGTGCTTTCATTGGCTAGCGAAATTGAAAATCAGCCTAGAGCTATCCACTGAAAAAGCACAGCCAATAAAAATTTTCTCTGGACAAAGTCGGTCTCGGGCCCCTTTCCTCTTTTCCCATGATGTGATTCTTGGTCAGTGGGTTAATCGGCATGGAAACGGCCGGTGGGAACACAGCTTTGGCTGATTGGCCGTTAAAAAATAAAAACTTAGTCATAAATCTTGATGCTTTCAGGGTTTTCTATGACTATGGTCTTATTTTGTAGATGATGCGAATTTGGAATTGTGTGCACCCGAAGTTTTTCAATGAACATTTGCATGTTGCTGATTAAGGCAGGCGCTTTGTTAAACAATAAAAGACTCTATGTGTAGGTCAGAGGTCTTCCCTGGTCAAATCGAACTAAGGATAACTGAATTATGGAAATTGTTAAAAATTTATTAGCTTGCTCGGCATTTTCTCATGCATCTTTTGCAATTGTCGTTTCCATCTTGCGCAGGTATGAAACTGTGAAATTTCAGCGGCGTACTTCTCATAAGTTTGAATAGCTTATTCATTGGTCGGAGGGCATGATGGCACAACAAAAAGCTCGTCAAGTCGTATTAGCCGTCAGCAGGCGGGCACAGGGGAGGGCAAGGCATCAAAGAAATAAAGTCAAAGGCTTTTGTAAATATTTCCACAATGTGTAAGTGTCACCAAATAAAAAAACAAAAAAAAATATTTGCATAAAAAATTGAAAATAGAAATTTTGAAAACCTAACAAACTCTGATAAAATAATGGAAAACAATTACTAAAAAAATTAGAAACTGTCATTAAATCAAACTGTTGAGTTTTTATTTGCTATGTGACCCAGTGTCAGGTCAGCTGTGTGTTGTGGTCGGGCTGTGGCTGGCTGCTCCAGTGGAGGCAGTCTGCCTACCTTTGTGATTGAGGATCCGGTTAGCAACACCTGTTTACTTGTCAGTTTTTGTCATTAAAAATATGAAAATAACAGTTATATTATATCCTGTACCCAACTACCATTTTAAAATGACTCAGTTTGCCTTTGGATGCCAATACAGCAGCACCGAAATGTTTTCTTGCAGTCAGGCATCTCACTATATATCAAAGTTTTTCTTAGCAGAATTTTAAAAGGCTTGTGCTATCCATTATATAGTCAAGCAAGTATTTGTCATCAGTCAGGGAGTGTCAACTCCAAAACCTAATCACTGTTGTTTCTGAAATCACAAGGTAAATTTCAATATAATTGTAATGTTTTCTTTTTGTTAATTCTGTCGTATGTCATATGCTACTGTATTGTGGTTTTATATCAATTCCAGTTTCTGTAATTTTGTTGTTCAGTCATGCTATGCAATGTGTCAATGCACTCACTCTCAATTAATATTTCCTACATGTATTGCACATCATATGTTAGGTTTGTTTATCATGCTTTATTAGTGAGTATTATCTATTCACATATCAGTACATTTGTGTAACCTTTTGACAGGTTTCACGGTCAAGCTAGATTACTACCAGTTGTATTGTCAGCATTTAATAAAGAAATAAAGTCAGCAGTAATCTACAGTGATCAGTGCACTTTTCTCTCGACACAATAGTGGTTAGCCAGTCAGTTTGAGAGCTCCGGCTCTTACACAAACAAACATCATCATTTTCTCGCTCAAAATTATCAGTGAAATTATGGTTAGTATCACATAACTCTTTATTTGTATCACCATCATCTATCGCATGCAACACCTGAGTCGTATCAAATTTTTTCGCCATATTATCACACTAAAACTGTTATAATAATAAAAAAATTTGGTGAAGACATTCAAAACCGATAAAAATAAAAGTTAAATTTGCCATCTAATGCTCTATGTGAGAATTAATTTGATTGGTTCGAGCTGTTACTTGGAAACAGCATTTGGAAACAGAGCCATTTAAAACGCGGTAAACCGTCTGCCAGGGTTTTTGACACACGCTATGCAACGCCGAAATACCAACCGTCAGGGTCTAAGGTTAAAGCACTTCAATTGCAGCATGGTGATTGTACTCCAACTGCGTTGGATACAGTTTGGGCTCTGATCTGAATGCGTAAATATTCAAAGTTAATAAAGTGAAAACCACCCCTGTGAAAAATACAAAACTTTGGGCACTAACCTGTAGCACCACATGTTGGACAGATATGTGCCCTGAGCACAGGGCAGCAGAGAATTCCATTTTCTCGCAAGTTATGGGATTTGTAAACAGAGGCAGTCTCACCATTTCGTTTGCAGAAATTACAAAGTCTTCCTGAAATACGCCCAAGAATCATTGACATCTTATTGAAAACTTGAGCCAGAACATTTTCGTTTGTAGAACCTAATATCTCAAATGATTTGCATGACACTATGGAACCCATTATACTAGGCAGGGGATATGCACTGCATGATTGAAGTAATTAACCTCAAACCAATATGGTGGGATACATTGAACTAACAAAACAATAGGTAGTAAACTAACAAATCTATGCTTTAAACTAATGAGGCACTATGCACTACACTAATGAGGCACTATGCACTACACCAATGAGAAACTATGCACTACACTAGTTAGCCACTATGCACTGCACCAATGTGGCGCTTTCCAATACACTAATAAGGCACTATACACTACACTAATGAGGTACTATGCACTATACTAATGAGGCACTATGCACTACACTACAGAAGCACTATGCACTACACAATAGATGCACTATTCCTATGAATTAGTGACTGCATAATAAACCAAATGCAACTAGGTTAGGGAAAGTGGGATAAAGCATTTTCCTAGAGCTCTATTATGTATCTAGTAGGCTCTCCAGATCTCGGTTTTCAATCACCGACTTTGACAGCAGTTCTGTATGCTTAGGGCTTCGTTATGGTAATCTGCCATGCAATGGAAAATGTTAAACGTGTTTCATCAAGAAATGCCGTCTAACTGTGGCTCACCATTGTTATAACAAAAAGACAAAAATCGGCATTCAACAGAGTGACTTAACAACAGAAAATATCGTACTGTTATTTGTTGGATGGTTTTCATTTTTATTGTGCTGCACTTACATACCGTCCCTGTTCAATCTTATATATCAGAAATGTTTATTCAAAACATTCTTTTTAAAGATTTCAGCATGGTAATTATTATATTTTAATGCAGAGAAAATTATCATGAAAGGTTTATAATCATTTTGTGTTTTGCAAAATCAGTAATAACACTCATTATTATTATTGTTGTTCATGTGGCTGATTATCATGTTATAGCTGAAAAACTTTACACGACCGAAAACTTTATATTGCCACATTATTTATAAGCTTACATAGATAAATATACCAACGATTGGAGGCCTTTGGGCTTGATAAAGTTTCGATATTTCTGAATCTCTACGCCGAAAGTATGCTAGCAGACTATGTCATACACCCACCCTCCCGCTTCCTAGATATGCCCACAAACAAAACCACTGAATTCGCTTGATATAAGCATCTTGCCCGTCCCATATATAGAAGTTTCTTGCCCGTCCCATATATAGAAGTTTTTTTATTTCTTTATTATTAAGAATTTCTTTTTTAAATACCATTGATATCCCATCTGACGTTATTATTGGCCACGCCCTAATTTGCTATAATCGATATCTTAAAATTACGATCAAATATCAAAACTTTTTGTCATCAAAGATTTTTGTAGGATATTGCAAAAGATAACAGAATATTAGCCAAGAGCAAGTTTTTCTAATCCTTCAGGTATAGTACAGTGCACCCTCTAATCTCCCTGGTATACGGTTTGGTCACACACAATGTTTTTTGTTCATCTCATACGATATTTTTGTACCATATGACAACAAAAATTTCTCTCGAAATTCAAATTTGGCAGTCAGTATGCTGAATACGTCGAAATAACAAAAATGCCGATATGCTATTTGTCGAAATCCCTTCTACAACCCCTGAAGGAGATACGAAGCTCGCTCTCTCACAGTTCAGTATTATTCATTATAGGTTTTAGTGAAAATGAAACAGGTGATAAAATTTTAGATGATAACAAAATTAAAGTTTAGTAAAATACTTACTAAATACTTTGCTTTAAGTAGTACTTGAAGCAAAGTGTTTAGCGTACTTATTTAGTACTCTGAATAATAGTAATAAGTGATTT
The DNA here is from genome assembly GCF_963576615.1 of Watersipora subatra. Classification (NCBI taxonomy): domain Eukaryota; kingdom Metazoa; phylum Bryozoa; class Gymnolaemata; order Cheilostomatida; family Watersiporidae; genus Watersipora; species Watersipora subatra. Next base: position 40,470,136 of record NC_088709.1, on the reverse strand, counting down.
AAAGGTTGACTTGCAACAAAATTCACATTACAGTTATTTGGTGTCAACAGATTCACCATATCTTACTCTGCTGTGTTGTAGGTGCAAAATATGTGATAATGTGATTACAAGCTCTTAAAAGCTCAAAAACGAACAGTTAATCACCGCCATCACAAAACCGCCGTAGATTAGAATCCCGTTCCAAAACGGCTCAATTGGGGCGTAGCTGAACACGATGGTTTCTGTTTACACTTTCATGCAACTTCATTCGTCGAAATACTTTCACAAATATATTTCACGCATTCAATAAAACCATATCTATTGTCCTTACACGTCAATTTCATCATCATCATTGTAATGCTGTCACTTTGAGCACTTATATCTCACAACCTAGCCTAAAAATTAGTGTAATTTTATAACCTTAGCTCGAAGGAGTGCATATCATCCTCTGATAAACACGAGTAGCCTGTTGTTCACCTGTGATTGTCGAAAAATGTTGCAGATTTTGTTCGCGCCATTTGGCCAAAAAATGGGTCACATGATCAGATTACGACTAGACGATTAGACCAAGCTGAAACAAAACTAAAGTAGCGAGCATCTATATTTGATACGGGCTTTCCGGTTAAACTAGCAGTGTTTTATCATAAACTAGTGCTACGAAATGTTTTATATTGAGCCTTTTATTGACCTTTCAATTGACGTGATAACATCACCTGTCAAAACAATAACCACATTGAGTTGAGTACGTCATCGAGATAAAGGGATTCTAACCTACTTCGTTTTCGTGATGGCTGCGATTATCTGTTCGGTTTTGAGCATTTAAGAGCTTGCAATCACGTTTCCATATATTTTGTACCTACATGTACAACACAGCAGAGTAAGACATGGTGAACCTTTTGATACCAAATAACTGTAATGTGAATTTTGTTGCAAGCCAACTCTAAGTTGAACTCAAAGTTTATGTTATGTACGTCTGTTTTGAAGGTAAGAATTATTTACGATATGTACTGCATAGTAAAATGTAACATACGTTGTAATGTTATACATTTTATTGCCGATCATCACTACTAAATACACTAAATGTACTGAATATGATAAAGTTACTGTAGGTAACTATAGTTACTAAGATTAACATACTATTTTGTTATTAATTTTGAATATGTACAGTACATGTATGAAACTTAGATTTTTTCACTCGTGTTTGTATTAGATAATTACTATGGGTTACTACACCCCTTTATACGACATTTTCGTCCTATGATGCCAACACCAGAATGAATTAATTTCGTATGGCAGGGTCCGGTGTACTTCCATAAGTAGGCTACACACAGTCAGTGAATCTAAATTTACTAACACGCCGTGTAATATCAGCATCACAATATGCCACACAAGTGTTACATTTATTACTGCTTTAGATTTAAATATATATTTACTTATTTTACTTGAAGATTATGAAAATAAAATATAAATTTCTTGATTTAGCTGAACTAAAAATATAAAACAGGAAATATATATCCCAGTATTTAGCTATACATATATGCTTGTAGGAGCCTTTTAGATGCAGCAATAAAAATGTGGAGTCGGATCACTAAATGAACTATTGCCCAGAAGGCTGACCAGGGAGGCAGTTCTAAATTTACATTAGTTTTCAAAATTTTCATGGTGCTTCCAGTTGTTGATTGGTTACAAATTACATCTGCAGATAATTTTATTGCTTTGTTAAAAACTAAACTAGAGATTTCCTGGCAGTGGCCTAAAATTTCCTTGCACCGCTGCTGAATTACATAATTCTTCATTCTTACTGCAGAGAATTGACACTTCCCTGGGGAGTAGAAACAACACCGGTGTTGATCAGTGCGTAAACCTGCACCAACATGTCTGAGCAGCTGCACTGTATTCTGGATTGCTGCCAATAAAGCCAGACAGCCGGCAGGTCTTGGCAACAAGATTAGCACATCCTCGTACTGTGTTGAGAAAGAGCACTGGTGTGCAACTTTGGTGGAGTGAGTACTGATGTACGCACTATCACTAGAGTTCACTTTTGTTACTGCCCGTGAACAAGTGCAGCTAGTGCTCTATAAATAGCTTAGGATGAGTCATCCCCCCATCTTATGGCTTACCAGCTGGTCAGTTGACCTTGTTCGGGGCTGAGTTGACTGGTGTTACTGTGGTTCAGTTGCTAATAAAGCTATCTAATTGAAATGTTACATTTGCTTTTTGCTTCTTATTACAAGATGTAACAGGAACATGGAAAGAGAAAGAGTGTGAGTGATATTGAAAAACTCTGAGACTGCATGAGATGACTTAATGCATGGCATAGAAAGAAAAACTTTCCAACTTTGATAAGCTAGATAGAAACAGAATAAGATTATGTTTAGTTCTGGGCAAAATTATGGCAACCTTCTAAACAAAATGACATATGTTATGTTTTATTTTAGGTTGCTGTGCTAAAAATCACCAAAACTGGGCAATTCTATATATCATTTTTATTCATAATTGAAATTTTATATTTCAACAAGTCTTCTTATGCAACAAAAACCTGACATGTGTCTATAGCCTATATCTATATAAATGTTATAGACACCCACATCTACACATGTCTATAGCCTATATCTATATAGATGTTATAGACACCCACATCTACACATGTCTATAGCCTATATCTATATAGATGCTATAGACACCCATATCTACACATGTCTATAGCCTATGTCTATGTAAATGTTATAGACACCCACATCTACACATATCTATAGCCTATATCTATATAAATGTTATAGACACCCACATCTACACATGTCTACAGCCTCTATATATATATAGATGTTATAGACACCCACATCTACACATGTCTATAGCCTATAACTATATAGATGTTATAGACACCCACATTTACACATGTCTATAAATATTTCTGATTGGTTGCTAAATTTCTCAAATGTTTCCTGCTTTCTTTGTAACGCAACAAAACTAAGGATAGATTACAAACCTTTAAAAAAACATTATTTTGATACCATATGCAAAGATCGACAAATTTGCTTTGAGTTTTAATATTAGAGCTCAGTTTAGCTTGTAACTATTTGTAGTCAGGAACCAAAATTCTTTTTTTAATTAGATGAAAAGAGTACACTTAAGCTTTAAAATGATGTATTGATTTATACACTTAGAGCTGAGCTGAGATGAGATATGACATGATATTTCAAGCAACAACAAACACAGTGGTCACCATTATTTTACACACTCTAGTACTAAACATTTGCTGGTTATTGAGAGATTAGAACAGTATCACTGGTATTGATAGGTGACAGGAGAGGCTGAAGCTCGTTAGTAATACAAATACATTACTGATAACTCGGGGTGATAAACAGTACATAAATGAAAAAACTGGTTTGCTAAAGACACAATTCTCAGTTATTTTTTTAACTAAATGTAATGTTTTGCCAAATACAAATAGTAAAAAAGTTTGTTCACCCCCTAAATTTACAACATCGGAAAATGTTTAGCATTGTGGAAAGGCTGTTGTTTTATGGTATATAATATAATATAAATATAATATGTGTAATGTAAAACAAAAATAAAACTATGTAGAAACAATTTTACTCTTATCTTATCTGTTATTATCTCCCAGTAAACATAATCTATATTAATAAATGCCATCTTGTTATTGTGTGTACATGCGAAGGTGTGCGTACAGGTTTTCAAAATCTTTTGGCCATTTCCGTTTTAACTTCACAAGAATAGGCTACGTGCCTTTCACCAAGTTACTAAAAACAGCACAGGTGTCCTTTAGTGGAATATTGCCGAAGGTGAGGTAAAACTGAGCCGTAGGTGAAACGAAGCCGAGCCGTAGTCTACACGCACAAAAACAGCACAGGTCAACGTAGTTATGAGCAAAAATAAAGTTTGCATCCAAATATCTTACCAATCCGATGAGCAGCACACACAAAAACTAAACCAATCGACAGGACCATCCATCATGTCAAAATATTTCAAGTTTTAAGTCACATCTTGTACAACTCACCTTATGGTTTCTCAAAACCTGTCCCTCAGTCCTTATTAATCTGAGACTGCCTGATTGCTGTTTTCAAAATGGTTGCTACTAGCCTAGCGTCCTGCTTCAACACCTTAGTAGCTATTGGGGCCTAGCTAAGTTCTCCCGAACTTTTCAATTTCCCTTTAAGCATGCAAGAACAAACCATAATCGGGTTAATGTTGTTTTTGTGTGTGTGGGTATGGCTTACGGCTCGGCTTTGTCTCGCCTACACCTTTGGCTTCACCTCACCTTTGGCAATATCCCACTAAAGGACACCTGTGAAAAACACCTGCTTTCAAAACTCGGTCTGGTTTCTGAGAACCAGCCTATTAAACGTCCACCTACAAGATATCTGATTAAATATGAAAGAAAGTTGTGGGCATCACCGGGCCTGCTGCTAGTAATAAACTACAAATATAATTTTTGGGAGACTGCTCTAAGAGAACATATGAAATCAGAAGTTAACCCTTTACTTTTAATGCATATAGATAGTCTCATTGAAACAATTGAAACAACTTTAAGTATTTTTGTTGCACTAATAAATGACATAGCAGTGGTTTATCAGTAGCAGTAAGCCTGAGATCTCTTTTATTTTGTATCAGATAGCCTGCGTGCGGGTGTTTAGGAGGCCGATCCTCAGGAACAAAATAGATTTTAAAACTAAATATTATTAACAACCTTGTGGAAGGCATGGAACATAAGCTCGTGAAGTTTGGATGAAATTGACCCACAAATGTGGAAACGCATGCTTTCGTGCAGACTAACAGACAGACAATATTACAACATGGTTTTCGTAAATACAGTAGATGCTATAAATGTAAATAGTCTATTCTGAAAATACTTGATGTTACAAAGATGCAACCTTATAAGAACAGTAAAATACATGTAAATTGCCTAATCCCTACCAAGATCTTTCCAAACTCACCCTTTTGGCCTTTTGAATTGAAAAAAAACTTACATGTTTTAATTAGTTTTAATTTAATGACTATGCTTTAACTGTGGTAATATTTGTATGTAATGAGAACTTTTAACATTTTATTATCACTTCTAATTGGTTTAGTGTTGACTACGGTAATTTTACCAAGAGTTAAGGAGAGTGCACAATTTCAACAACAATGTAAATTGATTTTTTCCCTCTTTTTTAGACAGCAAGGTCCATACTGCAAAGAAAAAAAATATGCGTTGCTAAAATAAAGGGAAAACAAAGATCTATATTTAGATTAGGATTAATTAGGAAGATTAGGATAATATATAGGTTTTAATGAGACTCCAACCCGGGACATTCAGATTGATAGTCTGACACTCTAACGCTTGAACTAATCAACCACCTTTAGTTATTTCTGAATAATTGTGCACCTACTTATTCTCTGTGCTTTATCTGCACACCTGATGATCTCTCACAGTACACTAGACTGCTGGGTACTAGGATATATAACAGATGTACTATATATGAGGTTTTTTTTCCCAAATGCACAAAAAGAAAAAACAAAATTTTAAGGCTAACCATTGAACCGTTAGTGTAAGGCATCTAGTCAGTGTAAGGTCTCAAATCGAATTTGAGACCTTACACTGACTGGACGCTATAAGTTATGAGGAATCTTTTACATATGGTCTTTTTCCTATGGTATGGTAGACCTCCACTCTAACACCTGCACCAATCAACAGCTTTTAGGTATTTATGAATAATTATGCACCTACTTATTCTCTCTGCTTTATCAAGGCACCTGATGATATCTCACTGTACACTAGACTGTCGGGCACGAGGATATATAACAGAGATACCCTTGTATGTCATTTTCTTTCCCGAATGTGGCGATAAAGAAAACAATATTTTTAAGGTTAACTAAAAGTCAAAATGTTAGTAACACCTAAATGTTTTGTATCTATATGAGGGTTATATTCTAAGCTCATGAAAACTGCAACACAAAAACCAAGACAGACACAAACCAATATCTATGCCAGAACTGTGATTAAACTGAGACATACCAGCTGGCAAATTATTTCTCATCTGAGGTGGTGCTTGTGGCCTGTGTTCCACACTGTGAGGTATAGTGCTGATATATAGGTTATGTATTAGAGATTCTGGCAAGTTTGTTTGGTTCTGTGACACCGGTGGTGAAGTCATAGGTTTCTCCAGCATAGAATACAGAGGTCTTAAGACTCTACCTCGCTGTGGATTAGTTAGCTGCCAAAGAATTTCATAACACATATTTGCTCTCTGGTTCTACTCATATTAAAAGTTACACCCAATAAACCTTCCAGCTGAAGAATGGTGCTTATCAGGTAATATGAAATTTTCTGGCAGTTGATGACCTAGCAAGCAAGTTAGCTACTAGTATAACTGTATAGCTCTGAGGTGAGCTACAGGTAAAGCCATATAGCCATGAAACAAGCTAGCATTATAGCTATTTAGCTCTAGGGTGAGCAAGCATTATAACTACCATATAAGGCTCTATATCAATTATCGGCGGATTACGAACGATGAAAAACTTTTAATTAATTTCTAAAATCTTTTGAATGTTCTGAATGTGACTTACTTTAATAATTTAATTTATTTATTTAAAGCCTTTTATTATTTAACCTATATTTTCAGGTAATTCCGGAACTTTGCCAACACATTTTTTCACCCCATCACTCTAGCCACTATTAAACTTAAACACTTAAACACGAAGTTCCGAAACTACATTTTACGAATTTGTATGCAAACTATAAAACTCAATTGTATCATTTATATAATTAAATTTATCAATTGTAAACTCCTATCCCATGCAGGCTTCAGACGGTAACACAGTTATGACAGTCAAGGGTACATATATCACAACTAACAGCTGTGGGCTAGTTCACAGGTGTTTTGATCAAAAAAGCAAAAGTTGTAAACCACAACCAGAAGACAAGAGAATGCTTGTAAAAATTGATTTGAACAAGTTATTTTGAATATAATATTGAAGCGTTTACCCACCCGGATATCTTGAGCCATTCTGATGTCATTCACTTGCTGACTAGTGTCAGCGGTGGCTTATCTAGGAATGAATGGTACAACGCTGCCAGAGGTTTTAGTCTGGTTTTACTGCCAGAGGTCAGCTAGTCATGCTTGAGTTATTTTGTTAGCATACCAACAAGCATGCAAATGCTACAAGCATAGCAGCTATTTTCACTGTTTTGGAGTTGTCTTTTCGTCAGGTGTTATACCTAAATTAATCTTTCTTCGCAATTTATAAGCCTGTGAACTGAGGGCTTTTCAAATACTTAAATCTTTAAAACCTTTGGAAACTCATTATTCATCCAGTTTCTTGCGTCATGAGAGATCCTCAGGTGTGCTAACAGAGCACAGAGAATAACTATGTGCAAAAGTATTCAGAGATTTGTTCCCATTCGGTGTAATCTTTTTTCAGCCTCCAATCTTCATTCCAGACAGACAGACAGACAGACAGACAGACGAACATGGGTCCTATTATTGTAAAAACTAACATGCTGTGCAGCCATGCTCCGTGAGAGATCATCATGTGTAATAATTATGTGCATAATTATTCAGTGAAACAGCAAGGTGGTCGTGTGGTGCACTTGGTAGTGTGCTTGACTGCTAAGCTGAATATATGAATTTGATTCAAGTCTGAGGTAATTTTTCCTAACCTTTAAGCTTGGCTTCAAACTGATGAAGGAAATGGCTCCTATTATAGTAAATATACATAAAAATAGTATCAAACAGGAAGAACAAACAGTAACAAGATTATATGATATGCATGTAGGGATGCATATCATATAATCATAATTGAACAAGAGTTATTGATCAACAACATTGATCTATCAGTTTTATTAAAACTTTATTGTACTTTTATGTTAAAAATGCTCAATTTGTTTGTGTCAATAATATCACGGATTTAATAAAACAATCCAGCCATTACTCTAGTAAATATTTTAACAACTTTAGATATTTTAACAACTTATATTTATCAGGCCACAATCATCAATGGAGACCTACAGCCTGATGATTGCATAAGCATGAAACTGATAGTAGCTGACAAAGATAAGTACACTATCTAATTTATATATTAATTTATGTATTTATGTATGTGCTAATTTATATCTTCTATATCTATATAATTATATATTCCTCAAAGTTTGTCGTATGTAGGTTTGTAGGATTGATTGTACGGCTATAGATCTTAAAATCTTGGAATAAATATTCTGTACCAATGAAGATTCGATCTCGGACCCGGCCTATCACCATTCTGACGCCTTTCCCGCTAGACTACAGAAATCGAATTGCTAGTTTGCCAATATAAGTCATTATATGAGAGCAAATACCTAACTGCTTTGCGTACGACGCAGGTCATAGCATAACGTCATGAGAAGCTGTTTGCTCACATTATTAAACGGACTAATAGCGAGCAACTCTCACTACTTCTCATTGTTTATAAGACAAAACACTTTTCTCATGATATGTAGTTTGAAAGTTAGAATGGCAAATGTTGTTATATGTTAAATACAAATCAATTTTCTGTCCAAAGACTTTTCTATTACCCGGGCAACGCCGGGTGACACAGCTAGTATAAATATATATATATATATATATATATATTTATATGTGAAGTAGTGAAGTAAGTGTATGTATTTGTCTCAGCAAGAGAAATAAAATGTTTGTATATATGCTCATAAAAAAATCTGATACTGACTAAAAAATACATAAATAAAAATGTAAAACCCTAAAAATCCTATTACTTGGTAAAAATGTGATTAAGATACGATATACACTTAGATCTAAAACAGTGTTTGCGTAAGTTCACTCTAAATTTTATTGTAGACAGACTTTTTGAGGATAGTTTTGTCAAAACTACGGTTGGTGTGGCTTCTGATGTTATTAACCTTATGATTTTTATGGCTAGGCAGCAGTCATATAATTGTTGGACTGACTGCAACTCTGAGACAGCACTAAGTTTCATAGCTGATTTTACTACCCTTTGTAATAACTTCTTAGTAATTGGTGAGATGGGAGAAGACAACTACCAGATAGTAAGTCAGAACACTTTCGATAAAAGATTTATAGCATGTGATGAGACTAGCGTTGATACCCAGATGCTGCAGTTTACTCATAAGATGTAGTCTTTTGCTAGCTTTGGATACACAGTTTTGAGTGTTGGCTTTAAAGTCTAGTTTCTGGTTCAGAACTGTGCCGAGATAGGTGAATTCTGACACCTGCTCAATAGTCGAGTTGTTTATGACTAGATTGTAGACAGCAGGGTTATCACGACAGTTAATGAAGATTAACTCTTTAGTTTTTTCAGAGTTTAGCACAAGGTCATTGTCAGTGCACCAGTTACTGAGATTATCTGCTTCATCCTGGAGGTTTGATGTTTGCGTTCCTGAAAGGAACTCCAGAACCACAGTGTATTTATTTATATATATAAATATGTATAAATAAATATATATAAATATATTCATAATTATATAAATATATATACATATATATATATAAACAGACGTGACAAATACATATAAATATACATATATAATACCAACAAACAGAAGTGTATACCACTTGCACTTCTACTAGTCTGCGGTACTGGTTCTGGATCAGCCTTTAATTTATTTGTCTGATAGCTTTCAGTTAAAATCAAAGTATGAATATTTTGTAAAAATTACTAATGTTTGCACTTGCTATGACAAAACATTAATAAACTAAAGTGATGCAATTTGAAGTTTTAGTAGTCACTAGGGCAGACCTAGTAGTTAAGACTGCTAGAATATTAATAGTCTCGCAGTGATTGTCCTCTCTTTGCTCCTTAGAATGAAACTGTTTGACGATGCTTTGTTGTTAAACCTCTGCCTTTAACAATTACTTATTGATGAATAGTTTTCACAATATGTCATGATTATCAAGGAGAGTTATGTGTGATTTTCATCTTGCGTTTATGACACATAACATTTACTCTAAATTAGCTGCACCAATATATCACTCACAGTAGTGCCAGTCTATACTTACCTAGTTATCATAAATGAAGGCCTCTGTATAGTATTTACATAATTTAATACCGAGTGCTGATTGGTCGTTCAATGTTGACCAAATGTTACGGCTCGTCATTTAGTATATCTAATCTATTAGACGCACGCAATTCAACTGTGTCTGAGTTTCAGTCATCACTGATCTACGAGTTAAGCTCCATTTACTGTATTTTTAAATGTGTAGCAGGTTTAAAATAAATAGATTCAAAGGTCACTCTATCACAGTTTAATCGGATCTGTATTTTCAAGGTTCTGTTAGGAGATTAGGAAAAACATTGCTTTTGACTGGATTCGAACTTCAAACTTTCAGCTTGGTGAATCAAAACACTACCAACTGTGCCAATTGATCACCTTTTAAGGCATTTCTACCAGTAGGCCTATAATGTAAAAGTGTTAGCAGTATCCACAGCCTGAAGAGGAGCAATGAAAGTCATATGGTCAAACGAGTATATCTCAAAATCTTTTTACATTACACACTGCCTATTGGTAACTTATCTAGAACCATCTCACTCACTGCTGAGCTGCATATCTTTAGTTCAAGTTGCTCAGGCTCAAGAGACATTAAACTATGAACTATGACCCTAAACATTTCACCAGTTTAAAATATTCAACTACACAATTTCAAGCCAAGAAGATGGTTTCAAGTGATATCATGGTAACTATAAAGGCTAATCGTATAATAAAAAGATGAGCTTCATTTATGACACATTACCCTTTCGATACAATAAACAGCTGGTTGCGCCCATCATCATTATTATAAGAAGCGCTATGTCTATCTGTCTGCCCGAAACCACGACTGAAGACTGGAGAAAAGATTGTACCATACAGTCTCCGAACTGATGACTTTCACTATAGTAAGCTGGCACTCTAACGCCAATCAACTGGCCAGCTGCATTCTAGAATAATTGTGAGTATAGTTATTACACCTGATGTTTTCTCACGGCACACTAGACTGCCAGAGTAAGAGTAATAATATTATAAAAATCAGACAGGTAGCATTACACAAGGCGGTGTTGCTGGTAGTAGCTTTAAAGAGATCTAGAAAAAGCAATAAACATTATTCTATCTTTTTTTGTGTATTTCTATTAGAAAGTTACATTTTTACCATGCTCTTCTTATATAGATAAAAAGCTCATATAAACTCATTATAATCACAAAGTGCGTAGGTTCTGCTCTCATTTTGCATGATTGATTTGTTGAAAATGTTTCAGAAACATCAGGAGTTACCGTATTTTAGACTACATGCTTTCTAATTGTGGATTTCACAGCTCTACATCTACGGAAGCAGTGCTGATCAACAAAAGTTGGTCAGGTTTGCTACTGGTCTATCAGAAAGGCCAATTACAAATCTGTCTTGGTAGCGCCTGATTCCCCTCTCTCTCATTAGTGCCGCAAGTAGACTGTATGCGTTGCTATAGCAGTAGCTCAGAAACTGAACTCTCTAAAGTATTGACCATCTACCTTATTGAAGAAAATTGTTGATTCTCGGTTGATTGTACTTGATTCCTATATCAATGGTAGCGAAATATTGCAGACGAAAAACAAGTAAAACGTTCATGTGCAATATTGTTAAGTTGTGTCCTCTTTAATAAACGAAACCTCTACAAGACTTGGTGCGTTTACACCAGGCCGATTTATCGGAGCTGCCTAAACTCCGATAAAATCGGCCTGGAGTCGGTTGTAAAACTTGTCTCAGGCATTACACAACACAAGACATCGACACAAGGTCTGTGAAATGCTGCGTACTGCGGCCTGGTGTTAAATCTGTAAACGATGTCTTTTGACTCGTTTGTAGCCCTTTGTCTGATTGTAACCTTATCGCTTCAAAACCTACTGACTACCCGTCTTTTTAACACTATATGCCTTCAGACTACAATTTATGACAGTAACGGCTCCAATTTTTAATATTATGTTAAGGTAGCTCGCTTCGCCGTTAAAAAAGTGGCAGTGTGATCTGCGGTACCATTTTCGTTTTTACAAGAAAGTAAGAAACAAATGGCACTTGTTATTGCGAGAAGATGTGCTAGAGCAGCTAGTTTGCTAGCTGATATTTCTGTAATTCAAACAAGCTGTTATACAACATTTTCAACTCGCATGAGTGCTTTACATCTTATTAAATTCCAAGAACATAAGCAGGTAATCACAACAGAGTTGTAATCGCATACGTACTTTACTAAATTACATATACTCTGATATCGACATGTGTGTACCAAAGTTACACATTTCGAGTTTTGTTTGTAAGTGCTCATATTGATTCGTGAATTCAGTGTAATGTTAAAATGGTGCTCTGAACTATGTAGAAATGTTAACTTTGCACGGAATCAAGTTGGCAGTTTGCACGATGGGGATGTCAAAGATAAAATACTCTGTTTTATCGTAATTTTTCTGGTAAACTATAGATGAATTTGAGGTTTTTGTTTATAGAAAAGCAAGTATTGTTGTTGTAAACATGGTTAGTTGGTTCAGTAGAAACTTGACACAACGTTGCTCATTAATAACTCAATATGGTGTAAACATATGAAAAATTAAAAATTGCAATTAGAGCCAAAGAATAGATGGTAAGTTTGGCAAGGGAATAAATTTTTGGCAATGTGTTTTAGTGTGCATATGTGGTTCTGTGTTATAAAATGTACAGCAATGTGGGAGAAAGACAGAACTAAACTTCAAATTTTTACCTTCCTTTGGTGACAATAAATGAATTTTACCATTTAGACCATTGTATGTTTTTGCATTGCATCTGAACTGCAAATAAGCTACGTAGAAGCATGTAATTTAAACATTTTACACATTTGAAAAGTATGTAAACAAATAGACATATATATGAAAAACCTATTTGCTCTGTTGCATCACTTTACTTATATTTAAAGCCATATTCTGATATATAAAATCACTATTTTATTCATTTTTGTATAACTGGTAACCTGAATAAAAACTGTATAGAAGCTGAACGGCATTGGCACTATTGTCTAGGCACTGTCATCAAGTAAACAGCCATCAGTCATGAAAGAGATTAGTGATCAACATTGTTCGGTATCTCATACATGTATTTTATAATGTGCCTAGAATTGGTTTTACTGTACTCTGGAAACCATCTTTAACATAATAATGCAATAATACACCACATTTATATTTACTAAATAGTACCCTAATACATTGTAATGATTGAAATATAACTAGCAGAGGCAGCCAAAATTATAACCTAAGTTAAGAAGAGGATGCCTACAACTGAAACTTCGTATAGAGAAGGTTTTTGTACACATAAAGCCAGTACTAAATTATAGCTTCAAAACTTCTCAGGTCACATTTTTAAGTTCACTTTGTTTTACACTCTTTTTAAATTCAGATGGAAACAAAGTTAACCCAAAAGAAACATGGCTTTTGCCATGAAAGTTGTAGAGGATGTAAACTGTTGATATAGGTCTGTGTACAACTTGGACAATGAATTCCTTCAAGTCTGCTCCTTATAGTGCTGTGCTGCAGGTAGTAATTTCTCCTTAATACTCACTGTTGTGGGCAGCTAATCTTTTCAACTATCAGGCTTGATATATTTAGTTGTCCTTCAACTTGAGTCTGTTTTTAGTTGTTAGTAAAAATCTAATGAAACAACTCCAATAAATTTTGGGTAATATTACTAGTTGTGAGTTTAGGCCTGGCCATTACTATGGATCAAAAACCCTGTAATACCTGTCCATATTTTATTCGATACGTTAGCTGAGGGGTTTGTCTGAGAGGTATGCAACTATTAAAAACACTCAACAGAGAACCTTGATATTTTAGCCAGTTTGGAAAGCAACTAAATGACCTTTACTGTCTCCAACACCATTTTCTTTTAAACTATTGTTACTGTAGTTATTATGTCACCACTGCAAGCTGTCTGCATATAACATTGAACAATAACATTAGAACCTCTTTACACGCGAAGCTGCATTTGCAGATGTTGACTTATACCTTGTCTAGCTGCTACCCAAAACAGGCAGATCTTATAGCTATATGTTAACGAACCCTTATAGTAAACCAGGTACCATTTCTGTGTAGCAGTGGTTTAACCTTGTTAGAGGCACCGAGTCCAATCAGTTATACATGTACACTAAAAATCTTCACTGTTTGAACTTGTGAGACTGCCTCAGCATATCCCTGGGGCTCAATAGAACACAGGTGGTGAGCCATTGGTACAAAGCTAAAAGGAGATGCAGTGTAAAAATGTAATTTTATCAAAGTCCGACGAATTTCATTATTGATGAAAACCATTTTAAATTGAAAAATACAAACAAGGTGATTATTAACATGCTTCTTACCACGGTACAGTATAAACAACATTGGTGGTAGTCTATTTTACAATCTGAACAACCAGAGGCTTCAAACTTGAATAACTTTTTTGTTGTGAACTTTAAAACCATATTTGGGCACTTTTATAGCAAATATTAATCGACCCATTTTACCTCAAACAAAGAGTAAATGTTTGTCATCAGCATACAGCAAGAGGTTGAAACGAAATATAAGCCATGATGCATGTTACTACAAAACTTAAGCCATGATGCATGTACTGCAAAATATAAGCCATGATGCGCTTTACTACAAAACATAAAGTCATGATGCGTGTTACTACAAAACATAAAGCCATGATGCGTGTTACTACAAAACATAAAGCCATGATGCGTGTACTACAAAACATAAACCATGATGTGTGTTACTACAAAATATAAACCATGATGTGTGTACTACAAAACACAAGCTGTGATGCGTGTTACTACAAAACATAAGCGATGGTGTGCATATGTAAAGGAGCTGCCATAACCTTTCACTACTCCACAAAGAACCAAAACAATTTTAAAGTACAAGTCTTTTTTCTTGATATGTTTTCACAAATATATAAATACTAGCTGTGCCTTCTGGTGTTGCCCGGGTATTAAAAATCTGTTTATAAACAATGAGAAGTGATGAGAGTTGCCTACCTCTTGTTATTAGCCGGCTTTAACCGCCATAAGTCAGCTTTAGCCGTGCTAAGCCGGCTGGTTAGCTTATCCCTTGGCTGACCATGTATGCAGCTGATTAGTGATGGCTTAGCCGGCTGGCTAATTTTGTTAGTGAACTGGCTTGTTTGGCTGGCCTGCACCACACATACGCTACAAAACAAAAGTGATGATGTGGACATACTAAAAAACATTAGCGATATTTTGATGTTTTCATGAATTACTCTTAGATTAGGTGAAAGACATGCATTGTGGAAAGAAACAATTGTTCGACCACATCTTTCAATAAGAAGATTTCAGGGTTTCAATAAGAGACAATGTAGTGCTAGACCTGGGTGCTGGAGTTTACTCTATACTTCTCATCACCTTGGCTGTTTTACTTGTTTAGGTGAGTTCTATAATAGCAAGCCGTGGTACTCTCTTATCCTACCAACTGAGGCACTCATATTGCACTGAAGAGGATGAAGTCGATAAGTCAACTGAAGTGACAGACAAACGTAGGTGCAAAGAGCCGAGGTTCATTCCGGTTGTTTTTAAAAAGTTGCTTCCTTATTAGTGTGTATATTAGTTCACTGGCTGTAAATATATGGTCATGGTGCACTTGTAGTGAGAGTCTACATGTAGTGGTCAATTTCTGTTACCTTTTTAACTATGCGCATGTATATATATTTTTAAGCTTTTCTATTGGTGTCATCAATAATGTTAAAAATTTAAGGAGAAGGGCACTTCTGTTCTAACAATGTCTTTGAGTCATTATATTCAGTGTGATCATTATATTCAGTGTGCTCATTATATTCAGTGTGCTCATTATATTCAGTGTGCTCATTATATTCAGTGTTGTCATTATATTCAGTGTGGTCATTAAATTCAGTGTGCTCATTATATTCAGTGTGCTCATTATATTCAGTGTGGTCATTATATTCAGTGTAGTCATTATATTCAGTGTGATCATTATATTCAGTGTGCTCATTATATTCAGTGTGCTTATTATATTCAGTGTGCTCATTATATTCAGTGTTGTCATTATATTCAGTGTGGTCATTAAATTCAGTGTTGTCATTATATTCAGTGTGGTCATTAAATTCAGTGTGCTCATTATATTCAGTGTGGTCATTATATTCAGTGTGATCATTATATTCAGTGTGCTCATTATATTCAGTGTGCTTATTATATTCAGTGTGCTCATTATATTCAGTGTTGTCATTATATTCAGTGTGGTCATTAAATTCAGTGTGCTCATTATATTCAGTGTGGTCATTAAATTCAGTGTGCTCATTATATTCAGTGTGCTCATTATATTCAGTGTGCTCATTATATTCAGTGTGATCATTATATTCAGTGTGCTCATTATATTCAGTGTGCTCATTATATTCAGTGTGGTCATTATATTCAGTGTGATCATTATATTCAGTGTGCTCATTATATTCAGTGTGCTTATTATATTCAGTGTGCTCATTATATTCAGTGTTGTCATTATATTCAGTGTGATCATTATATTCAGTGTGCTCATTATATTCAGTGTGCTTATTATATTCAGTGTGCTCATTATATTCAGTGTTGTCATTATATTCAGTGTGGTCATTAAATTCAGTGTGCTCATTATATTCAGTGTGCTCATTATATTCAGTGTGGTCATTATATTCAGTGTGATCATTATATTCAGTGTGCTCATTATATTCAGTGTGCTCATTATATTCAGTGTGGTCATTATATTCAGTGTGATCATTATATTCAGTGTGCTCATTATATTCAGTGTGCTTATTATATTCAGTGTGCTCATTATATTCAGTGTTGTCATTATATTCAGTGTGATCATTATATTCAGTGTGCTCATTATATTCAGTGTGCTTATTATATTCAGTGTGCTCATTATATTCAGTGTTGTCATTATATTCAGTGTGGTCATTAAATTCAGTGTGCTCATTATATTCAGTGTGCTCATTATATTCAGTGTAATCATTATATTCAGTGTGGTCATTATATTCAGTGTGGGCTATAAGTGTGGTTACTATTCTCTTAAACCTTTCTGTTGACATGAAGTTGCAAACTGAATTCTCCTTGAACTACATGAATGTTGTCACACGGTCCAATCCTTGGTAGGTCAATCCTACACACCAGTAGATGTGGAGACAAGCATAAAATATCTAGAGAGTGATGCATATGCTGAGACGTATGGAGATCAACCAGTCTGGTTTCACTTTCGTCCCAACCATCCTACAGGCCGGCCTAGGGAACGTACCCGGCGGACGTGTGTTGTGAGTTGAGAACATCAGCTAGATAGAGTCGTGCAATCATTATGATAGTTGGTTGAAATGTCAAGTCCTGCAGAAACCTTGAAGACTTGATATATGTTGGCATAACATAAGTCAAAGACTTGACATATGCAGGCATAACATAAGTCAAAGACTTGAGATATGTAGACATAACCTAAGGTAGTAGGGTTTCACATAAAGCAAGCATTAATTCATCATATTAATTCACAAGCCACTATCATGGCTTGTGAATTAATTTGGAAATGGAGCTTCAATTATACATGTTATTTTTATAGAAGACATAAACCGTTCGTTGGTGTCTTTCAGCATTCAATATTTATAAACTAAACAAAACTAATTAAATGAAAGTCCCAGCTAAAGACTTCCGTGTCGAATCAAGATTAATTACTTTTGTAGAGAGGTGGCCATTACTCAACTGGACAGCCCTGTCCGATATGCAGAGATGACCACCTCGTAATGGACTACAGGGTAAGTTCTTTCCGCTTGGTTTGTTTCTGTCCTCTCGCTGGTTGGCCATCAATCAAGATGCCAACCACACGCCGCAGAATTGTGGCTGACCAGTGCTATTAATGTAAGACTTAATTTTTTCTTCATGTTCTGTAATAATAAAAATAATGATTATGAAAACAAAAATATTAAGAGCAACTTTGTATAGCAGGAAAGTTATTACCTACTAGTTAGTTACTATTGTTACATCATTAAGGCTGACCTTGTAACTTGGGACCACAATCTTTAAGTGCTCTGTGGAAGCTCATAACCATTGTGCTGACGGTTCATTCTAATATTATCTGAGGTAAGGGACGGTTACACAATGTCCTGTATAACTCTTTATATTGTAGAATGTAAAGCTATTAAAACAGTTTCTCACTCCAAATGAAGTGACAATCCACGTTCCATTTAAGACTCGTAAGTATAGCATACCTTTCTCCTTTTGTAAGTATTTACCAAGTACTTGCCTGAAATATAAGTACTTGCCAGGTACTAGACTGTGAGATAAGTACTTACTAGGTACTTGACTGTGAACTTGATATAAGTAATTGGTAATTACTTGATTGAAAGCTAAAAATACTAGCTGTCATATCAACTTTATAATACTAGTTGTCATATCAACTTTATAATACTAGTTGTCATATCAACTTTATAATACTAGTTGTCATATCAACTTTATAATACTAGTTGTCATATCAACCTTATAATACTAGTTGTCATATCAACTTTATAATACTAGTTGTCATATCAACTTTATAATACTAGTTGTCATATCAACTTTATAATACTAGTTGTCATATCAACTTTATAATACTAGCAGTCATATCAACTTTATAATACTAGTTGTCATATCAACTTTATAATACTAGTTGTCATATCAACTTTATAATACTAGCAGTCATATCAACTTTATAATACTAATTGTCATATCAACCTTATAATACTAGTTGTCATATCAACTTTATAATACTAGTTGTCATATCAACTTTATAATACTAGTTGTCATATCAACCTTTATAATACTAGTTGTCATATCAACTTTATAATACTAGCTGTCATATCAACTTTATAATACTAGCAGTCATATCAACTTTATAATACTAGTTGTCATATCAACTTTATAATACTAGCTGTCATATCAACTTTATAATACTAGTTGTCATATCAACTTTATAATACTAGTTGTCATATCAACTTTATAATACTAGCAGTCATATCAACTTTATAATACTAGCTGTCATATGTACTTTATAATACTAGTTGTCATATCAACTTTATAATACTAGCTGTCATATCAACTTTATAATACTATCCGTCATATCAACTTTAAAATACTAGTTGTCATATCAACTTTATAATACTAGCTGTCATATCAACTTTATAATACTATCCGTCATATCAACTTTAAAATACTAGTTGTCATATCAACCTTTATAATACTAGCTGTCATATCAACTTTATAATACTATCCGTCATATCAACTTTAAAATACTAGTTGTCATATCAACCTTTATAATACTAGTAGTCATATCAACCTTATAATACTAGCTGTCATATCAACCTTTATAATACTAGTAGTCATATCAACCTTATAATACTAGCTGTCATATCAACCTTTATAATACTAGTAGTCATATCAACCTTATAATACTAGCTGTCATATCAACCTTTATAATACTAGCAGTCATATCAACTTTATAATACTAGTTGTCATATCAACTTTATAATACTAGCAGTCATATCAACTTTATAATACTAGTTGTCATATCAACTTTATAATACTAGCAGTCATATCAACTTTATAATACTAGTTGTCATATCAACTTTATAATACTAGCAGTCATATCAACTTTATAATACTAGTTGTCATATCAACTTTATAATACTAGTTGTCATATCAACTTTATAATACTAGCAGTCATATCAACTTTATAATACTAGTTGTCATATCAACTTTATAATACTAGCAGTCATATCAACTTTATAATACTAGTTGTCATATCAACTTTATAATACTAGTTGTCATATCAACTTTATAATACTAGTTGTCATATCAACTTTATAATACTAGCGGTCAAATCAACTTTATCATACTAGTTGTCATATCAACTTTATAATACTAGTTGTCATATCAACCTTTATAATACTAGTAGTCATATCAACCTTATAATACTAGCAGTCATATCAACTTTATAATACTAGTTGTCATATCAACTTTATAATACTAGTTGTCATATCAACTTTATAATACTAGTTGTCATATCAACTTTATAATACTAGCAGTCATATCAACTTTATAATACTAGTTGTCATATCAACTTTATAATACTAGCAGTCATATCAACTTTATAATACTAGTTGTCATATCAACTTTATAATACTAGCAGTCATATCAACTTTATAATACTAGTTGTCATATCAACTTTATAATACTAGCAGTCATATCAACTTTATAATACTAGTTGTCATATCAACTTTATAATACTAGTTGTCATATCAACTTTATAATACTAGTTGTCATATCAACTTTATAATACTAGCGGTCAAATCAACTTTATCATACTAGTTGTCATATCAACTTTATAATACTAGTTGTCATATCAACTTTGTAATACTAGTTGTCATATCAACTTTATAATACTAGTTGTCATATCAACTTTGTAATACTAGTTGTCATATCAACTTTATAATACTAGTTGTCATATCAACTTTATAATACTAGATGTCATATCAACTTTATAATACTAGCTGTCATATCAACTTTATAATACTATCCGTCATATCAACTTTAAAATACTAGTTGTCATATCAACCTTTATAATACTAGTAGTCATATCAACGTTATAATACTAGCTGTCATATCAACCTTTATAATACTAGTAGTCATATCAACCTTATAATACTAGCTGTCATATCAACCTTTATAATACTACATGTAGCTGTCATATCAACCTTTATAATACTAGCTGTTATATCAACTTTATAATACTAGCTGTCATATCAACTTTATAATACTAGCGGTCATATCAACTTTATAAGACTAGCGGTCAGATCAACTTTATAAGACTAGTTGTCATAACAACTTTATAATACTAGTTGTCATATCAACTTTATAATACTAGTTGTCATATCAACTTCAAATTTATCGGACACTTTTTGGACAACAAAAATCATGTATCATTGAAAATTCCGAAACTACATTGTTAAATACAGTGGAACCTATTCTTACCAAATTAATTCGTTCTGGAAGCCGATTTATAAGTAGAAAAATTCATAATTAGAAACTGATTTAACCTTATAAATGCCCTAATTTGATCTTAGTCCCCCACAAAGCTCGCACATAATATTTGTATAAATTATATATATACATGTATATATATATACGTAACATATATAGTACATATATATATATATATATATGTATATATATATATGTGTGTACTGGTTAAAACCTGTGACACACATATGTTAGAATTATAAGCCTACATAATAAATACTTATATAATAATATAATAAGTACTTACTGTACATGTTAAAAATTAGTTACAAAATAGTATGTTAATCTTAATAACTATAGTTACCTACAGTAACTTTAGTCTATTTAGTGTATTTATTGGTTATGATCTGCATTAAAATGTATCATTACAATGCGCTATGTGAAGTATGCACCGAAGAGAGTTCTCACCTTCAAAACAGACGTACATATAACATAAACTTTAAACTCACTTTAAATAAGTTTGGCTTATTTAAAACACACACTTAAAGCTAAGTTTTATTATGTATTTTTAATTATTTTACTGATCTTCAAGTTTTTGTCACAAAAATTTTATCACCTATCACTTTCCGGCTTCATTTTTGCTATAACTTTTAGCTGACCTTATTGAAACCTTTTTCAACATAATTCGCCAAGAGAGCCCAAGCGATGCTGTTGTCCAAAATGTTCTGTTTAATATATAATGAAGTAGATTGTCGTTAGCAGGTTAAGAGAAGTTGTCTGACTACTGGCCTTTTGTTTGCAGAGATTGCAACTCCAACTTTGCTACTGGTTTTGAAAAAAAATTATCATGTACGACTTTTTACATGAGGAATGTCAAACTGAGAAAAATCGGTCATTGCATCTCCTTCAGGCGCTGTGAGAAGGTCGGTGAACAGCATATCGGCATATTTGCTGTTTCGATGTAATAAGCACACCGACTGCCAAATTTGAACTTTGAGCAAAATTTCTGCTAAATTTATATAGCGAAATAGGATTCATATGGCAAGGACAAAAAACTACAGACGGTTCCCTACTTACGAAAATTCGAGTTACGAACAGCGGTACATACGAACAGGTCTGCGCGTAGGCACTACTCAGAAGCACCACCCAGCATCCACCTTTCTCTGCCCAGTTCGTTGCAGTGCATAAGTGCGTGAACGTATCTCCAGTGCGCAAAGAACTTTTTTATTTTTACTGTACGTATTGTAAAGGGATTTGCCGGCCTTTACTTGGCACGGTCTAGACTAATAAATAAAGAGAAGAGAGTGCGTGTAGTTTCATTCAGCTTTTTATTAGCGAAGGAAATTTCACTAGCCGAGGAGTGTACGGCTATCTGCTCTGCTCAACTAAGTGAGCGCACTCCTTTATATACAATAATATCAACCGTTTCGGCTAACGGCAAACGGTAAGAACACCGGCTAAAAAGCTGAATAAATAGGACCGCTCGTGCTTTGGTATGACAACAATATAAGTGACGATAAGTGATAGTGTTATGACAGTATATCAGATATAACAATAGCATAACAAGTGAAACAATGATATAATAAAAGGACAACACATACAAAAAAATATGACAACAACGATAAGTGATAGCATAACGATTAAAACAACAATATAATAAAAAGGACAAGACATACAATAAATAAGAAATGCAGTGTCATGGCCCGGCGTCCACCAAAGTATTATCTCCATTTTATTAAATATTTTTTTGAGTACAAACTAATACAGGTTACTTATACAAGCCTTAAACATACTTATATAAACCTTCAATATACTTATATAGGCCATAATAGGCCATATAGGACATAAATTATAATACAAAATATAGCACTGAAGCAACTTAGGAACAAATTCACCTTACGAATAATCGTTCGGAACGTAACTTGTTCGCAGGTTGGGAACCGTCTGTATTGCATTCCATTGCGTGCAGCAAAAAAAATCGTATAACTGGTCATCGTAACCCGAGAGCGCACTGTAAATGTTTTTAAGAACGCAAGTAGAATGCTTCATTTACATTGGTAAAGACTGACAAATACAGAACGTCAGTTGCTGGAGACAAAAGTTATCCTACTTTTATGTGATATATGATAACTCCAAATTATATAGTTAATGAAAACAACTGTCGTTACTGATTTTTAGTAACAAATAAAACTGAATGAGATGCGTTGTACATTATGTCGTACCAATGGGAAGCAAAGGGTCAAAAAATACAAAACAAACAAACCAAAATAGGAAAGGTCTTTTTGCCTTTCATATCCCGAAACATCTTTCATAAGTCGAAGCAAAATTTTTTTCCGACCTAAAAAAGATTTAGTAATTGGAAATTTTAGTATGTAGTCTTCATAAATAAAGGTAAGTATGTAGGTTCATATGTAGCTTCTACTGTACTGATTTGATGTCACGCAAGTCCGTGTGATACTGCAGTCAGCCGTAATATTTTAATGTGTAGCTTTCGTAGAATCTGATGTGTCAGTCAACCTTAATGTATATGGCTGATGTGTTCACTTGTAGAATCTGATGTGTTAGTCAACCTTAATGTACATGACTGATGTGTTCACTTGTAGAATCTGATGTGTTAGTCAACCTTAATGTACATGACTGATGTGTTCACTTGTAGAATCTGATGTGTTAGTCAACCTTAATGTACATGACTGATGTGTTCACTTGTAGAAATCTGATGTGTTAGTCAACCTTAATGTACATGGCTGATGTGTTCACTTGTAGAAATCTGATGTGTTAGTCAACCTTAATGTACATGACTGATGTGTTCACTTGTAGAAATCTGATGTGTTAGTCAACCTTAATGTACATGACTGATGTGTTTACTTGTAGAATCTGATGTGTTAGTCAACCTTAATGTACATGACTGATGTGTTCACTTGTAGAAATCTGATGTGTTAGTCAACCTTAATGTACATGGCTGATGTGTTCACTTGTAGAAATCTGATGTGTTAGTCAACCTTAATGTACATGACTGATGTGTTCACTTGTAGAAATCTGATGTGTTAGTCAACCTTAATGTACATGACTGATGTGTTCACTGGTAGAAATCTGATGTGTTAGTCAACCTTAATGTACATGACTGATGTGTTTACTTGTAAAAATCTGATGTGTTAGTCAACCTTAATGTACATGACTGATGTGTTTACTTGTAGAAATCTGCCAGATGCAACATAAAAAGCTTCTCATAGCCCTGGAGAAGGCTAAGGAGTCAGGTATGAGATGTACACTAAACACTCCTACTTAGCAGCTTCATCTATCATGGCATCGCTCTAGCACAGGTGTCGCTGCCACTGAAGTTTCTTCATTTTCATTTAAAGGTTGACTTGCAACAAAATTTACATTACAATTATTTGGTATCAAAAGATTCACCATGTCTTACTCTGTTGTGTTGTAGGTGCCAAATATGTGGAAATGTGATTATAAGCTCTTAAAAGCTCAAAAACGAAAAGCCGCCGTAGATTGGAATCTCTTTATTTCGATGACGTATTCATTACAGTTTGGTTATTGTCTTGTCACGAGATGTTCTCACATGAATTGAAAGGCCAATAAAAGGCTCAATATACAACTTATCGTAGCACCAGTTTATGACAAACACTTTGGGTTTTACCGAAGACCTTGTATCAAATATAGATGCTCGCTACTTTACAGTTTTGTTTCGGCTTGGTCTAATCGTCTAGTCGTAATCTGATCATGTGACCCATACTTCGCGAAGAATTTCTGCAGCATTTTTCGATTATCATAGGTGACCAACAGGCTCGTCTTGTTTATCAGACAATGATATGTACTCCTTCGAGCTAAGGTTAAAGTATTAAACGAATTCTTACGGTAGGTTATAAGATATCAGTGCTGAAAGTGACAGCATTACATTGACGATAAAATAGACACGTAAGAACAATAGACATCATTTTATTGAATGCGTGAAGTATATTTGTGAAAATATTTCGACGAATGAGGTTGCATGAAAGTGTAAACGGAAACCATCCTGTAACAACTACGTCCCATTTGAGCCGTTTTGGAAAGAGATTCTAATCTACGGCAGTCTCGTGATGGCGGCGATTAACTGTTCGTTTTTTAGCTTTTAAGAGCTTGAAATCACATTTCCACATATTTTGCACATACAACAAAGCAGAGTAAGACATGGTGAATCTTTTGATACCAAATAACTGTAATGTGAATTTTGTTGCAAGTCAACCTTTAATAATAATTAAACATCTTTAAAAATCGTAGTTATTTTCTTGGTTTGAAGTGAATAATTTGAATAATCAATATAGTGGACAGAGTTCAGTTTATCGTCTTTATGTGACTCCTGAGTGTTTTCTACCGGTGGTGGCTTTTGTTCGGACATTTATAGTAATACATTGTCAGTGTCTGTAGCTAAGGATTGAGTTCAGAGCACTCAGTCTATCGATATGACAGTCCTTTCCCAAGAGCTGGTTGAAGTCACTGATAATATCGCTCGGTTTTTCTCACCGGATCAGTTTAATTATGTTTTGCAAAGGCCAGCGAAAAGTGAACGTGAAAGTGAGTCAAATAGCACCAAGACAATAGAAGAAAATAAAAAATTAAAGCGAAGACAAAATTAGAGCTTAGCGTAGAAATAAAACTTATTTTTCATTTAGTAAGCTAAATTCATTTTATTTAAATTAATGTTGCGTTACGTACCATCACAAAATTGTAGCATACGAATATGTTGCCATCAAGTCTCTCTCAACGACCGTCAGCCGCCACTTCTGTCTTGAAAGAACTTCATACAGTACTGCACATAAAAAGGTTCAATTATATTGTAAACTATAACCACTAGATAGGTATTTGTTACATGGTGTGTAGGAAATGAATTGAAACAAAAACACATTTTTCCATCATAGTTTTCTATTTTTGAATGGTTTTTGAGAGGATGAGAATGGATTAATTTGTATTGAGTTATCCCACGACCAAACACGAGCGAAGCGATTGTTTGGGAGATTTATGATAAATGCATATGTGCACACAACTCACGAAAATTATTCATCAACACCGTCGCAAACCCTTGTACCGAAATCTCATCAACAAGTTTAACCATTTTTCATGGAGTTGTTAAGTATAATAACGATATAAAACACATATAAACCTATTTAAATATGTTACCAATATGTTACCAATTATGTTATTTGTAGACAATATCCTAAACCTTACCCATCTGATCTGATTATACACAAATAGACAGATTAATTTGGCCTAAAATCGCAATAAAAAACTTGACAAGCTTTTTTAATAATCAAAATTAAGACCGGCCAACGATCCGCCTATAAAGCTGTGCGACAGATAGTAGAACTATTAAGCAGTGCGCAATTCATGAGGAAAACGTGCTCATTTCACCAGTCTATGGCATTGTATAATTGCCGAAGGTTTCTAATATTTTTCCGTTTTTAATATCTTGCAAAAATATTTAATTATAAGAATAATTATTCGATTTCATAAAATTATTATAAGATTTAATTATAAGAACAATAATTCGAATTTATTTATCCGAAGGTTTCTGTAATAAACGTAGACCGTTTGAGGCGTAGACCGATTTACAGGTACGAAATTGTGGTACACAGTTTATCAGCCTATGTTTTTTTTGTCCAACTACCGAAGGTTTCATTAAATTATTTAAAATGTTAGCCAAAATTCTTTACATCTTATGTACAAGCTAGGGCCGAACTACAAAGCCCCTTTATGACGAGAGCATTTTTTCATTTTGCTCAAGTTTGCAGAAAACTTCCAGACGCGTGAATGCTCATACTTGCTTTCTGTTAAAGATCGCTATCAAAACCATTCTACATTCGACACAACCAACTTTCAAACTGTGTACCGTAAGTCTTGGTCAAACCGCGTGGCTTGTGCTCAAAAACAGATGACTCACGAAAGAAAAAATAATCCTCCAACAAGCGGCCTCAGGTATCTAGCCGCCCTTACCAACAAGCTGCATATGCCCACAGACCGCGGCTAACTACTGAGGTTTTTTCGTCCATGACTCCTCTGGGAGCTAGAGTGTTGAGACGGGTTTCGTTATACCTCTGTCATCTTAAATAAGAACAAAATGCTACATCAGTACATGTGAAAATATTTTTTTTTTACTTCCAATTTCGAATTAAGATTCTTGAACCCGTGCATCAAGAACTTATTTGCCATGTCTCAGCTAAATTTTTATCTGCTTCGATGTCAGCAGGTATTAACACGCTCCCAACCGCTTATCTCTCACTCGTGTGTCACAAATTTATATCGAATTAGAGCGATAAGTTCTTCTTTAGTCTAAAGTATTCCATTAACATGACCTTGAAAATAAACGAGTAGGTCGCCAAAACCCCGTACATAAAAGTGTATCATGACTGCGATTCTATGGTTATAGCGCGGAACTGAGCAGAGACCGCATTTATCGAGAAGCCTTCTTGAGTCCCACGTAAGTTTTAAAAATTTGGCTTTAGCCGCGGTCTATGACCTTGAATCAGAAGCCGCGCCCAATGACAAGCCGCGCAGCTTGAGCATAAGGACTTACGGTATATTGCACAGCAGCTTGCCATTTTACTTCTAATATTGGATTTCAGAGATATAATAAACGTATTTCATTTTTGCTGTTGCATATTACATACATTATAGTAGGTTAGGCCTACAGCTTTAATTAATATTTATTTTATTGTTGTGAAACATAGGTTTGAGATAGTAGTCTCTGTCAATTTCTGCTGACAACTACTTTTTCAACAACCAGCACTACCCTTTCTTTTTTCCGTTATCACTTATTCCATTATCAGGTCGTGGGCTGTATGACAGGGGAATTTCTAGTTTTATATATGAAATCTTACTGTGGGGTACGAAAAAATTGACATACCAGCTCGCTCTTGAAATGCATTAAGCTTGTAAATCAAGGTACAAGTCTACTGTATGTACATGTATTACCATGTATAGCAGTGGTACAAGTCTACTGTATGTACATGTATTACCATGTATAGCAGTTGTACAAGTCTACTGTATGTACATGTATTACCATGTATAGCAGTGGTACAAGTCTACTGTATGTACATGTATTACCATGTATAGCAGTGGTACAAGTCTACTGTATGTACATGTATTACCATGTATAGCAGTGGTACAAGTCTACTGTATGTACATGTATTACCATGTATAGCAGTTGTACAAGTCTACTGTATGTACATGTATTACCATGTATAGCAGTTGTACAAGTTTAATAACATTGTAAGTTTTTGTAAGTGCTGAAATTATGGCTAATACATAAAAACCATTATCTATTACGCTAGTTGGTCTGAAATGTAAACCTCCGCCAAGTAGGAGGTATAGCTATATAATTTCTCTGGTGTGTTGCATATTGTCGGCTCTCTAGGAACTTGTGGTCTGTGGTACCTAATCCCACGACCAAACGAGCGGATGCCAGGTTTGAGAGTTTTTATGATAAATGCATGTGCATACAACTTACGAAAATTATTCATCAACAATGAGACGAACCCTTGTCTTGAAATCTCATCAACAAATTTAACCATCGTTTTGTAGTCGTTAAACTATAATAACGATACAAAACACATATAAGCCTATTTAAATATATTACCAAGTCTTTGTATACCGTCGGCATTATCTTAAAACTTACCCATCTGATCGGATTATACACAAATAGACAAATTAATTTGGCTGAAATTCATCACAAAACGCTTGACAAGCTTGGTTTAATAAAAGTTAAGACCGGAAATTGAAAAGCCGAGCGACAGAGAATAGAACGATTAAGTCGTGCGCATTTCACAGAAAAATAATGCGCACATTTCACCAGTTTATAGCATTGTCGAATTGCCGAAGGTTTCTGTAATTAACGTAGGAGTATTGAAATCATTTCATGAAAGTTTCGTTTTTGCCGATTTCAAAGTAACTGACATTTTAGACACTCTTGAGTGCTTTGGTATTCTAACTGATGTCCAACGCAGTGTAAGTAAAGGAAATGATGATGATTTTTTTCTAACGATCCTTATGAGGTTATTACAATATTTAATTATAAGTTTGGATGACTACAGAACAATGACTACGTAGTTCAGATTTTCTAAAAATCTATGAATATCACAACTTCTTGATATTGCTAGCTATGACGTTTTGAAATGTAAACAAAATTGTGCATTGGTTTTATATTATTACTATATTAATAATATTTGTTATTCTAATAATATCAGTGCATTTTACTTCTAATATTGGCCAATATTGCATTTCTCCTATTGCAGGGGGAGAGATATAAACATATGGGTCATGATCACAGAAACCATGGTCGGGATTGTAAGATTTGGAGTTATCTACATTAGCAGAAAGAGAAAATTCTCACAGTTATTTTGCCAAAAAAATTTGATTCTAGCTTAATTACAGCAGATTTTATGGTCAATAAACTGAATGCGCGTTTACCATTAGTGCGAAAACATAGTTCCGAGAAAACTGGTGTTTAAGTTTGAGAAACGGAAACCAATGCCCAATTTTGTTTACATTTCAAAACGTCCTAGCAACCAATATCAAAAGGTTTGGACATTCATCTAGATTTCTGTGTTTCTATTCAAAAAATTATGCTGAGTTCAAAAATCTAAACAGATTTTAGCTGGTTGTCACAGAAATAGCTGTATATTTATAAGAAATGTATTACTTAATTTTGTAGATATTTAAAACGGCTTGGCAGTACCGCGATATCGGGCACAGCCAAATCATCAACAAAATCCTTAGAAAAGTAACAACAGTAACATATTGCACACTATCGGTCACTATATACTTCGATCTTGGAAATTCGAATAATTATTCTTATAATTAAATCTGATAATAATCCTATAAAATTGAATAATTATTCTTATGATTAAATAATGTAATAATCTTTTAAGAATTGTTAAGAAATTATCATCGTAATTCCCTTTACTTTCACTGCTTTTGACATCAGTTGGAACACCAAAGTACTGATTATAAGTGTCCAAATAGTCAGAATTATCTTTAAAATCGGCAAAAAAGAAACAATTATATTTATCGGACGCCATTTTTCAGTACTTCCTGTTTAGCTTAGCAACGGTTTTAAGAGGGTTTTTCCGAGGGTTGAAGACTTCTATTGGCTAAACTGACTTCAGATTCAGAAAGATCACTCTTTGATTGGTCCAGATGCACGTGTTACAAAAATCGTTACCAATATTATAAATTCAGTTGGTGCAACTTCAAAGTCGGATAACTCAACTTCGTGATTTGCGACTTAACCATGGTTTCTGTGACCGCGACACATATTATCTTTTCCTGTCATTATTGCTGTTTGTTGTATATAATAACACCCACACCCAGTACATTACAACTACCATTGCAGTTATCCTATTGCACTGCAGTGCCATTTTGACTGCTAATATTGCATTTCTTAACCATCAGTACCCTTTCTTTTTTTCCAATATCTCTTTGGTCGTGGGCTGTATGACAGTGGAATTTCTAGTATATGTTTTTTGCAGAATGTAACATGTTATCAATTGTTATGTATTAAAATTAGTTTGTGGTATTAATACAGTGTTGTGCTGGGTATGTAACACAGACTATATAGGGTATGTTATACAAGTTACATATGGTGTGTAATATAAGTTGTATATACATTACTGTATCATATAGTATATAGACAGACCTCAGTCAAAGATCTATAGCAAGTTGGTGGACTTTCTTAAATGTACTAATACATTTCCGTACAGTGACAATCTTTGATACAACATGATATCATGGGAACTTAGCTAATAGACTATGTTTTACACAGAATACCTCTATGCATATGGTGATATAAAATATGTAGTGTCCAATCCATGAGTTAGTATACATGTAGATAGATATATTACCGGCATGTTATGAAATAGATTTTGTGATTTGTACATTGACTTTGGGTGTGCTACATGTATGTTATGGAGTAGATATGATGAATTGTTCATAGACTAGGTATGTTACAGGTATGTTATGTAGTAGATATGATGAATTATTCTTAGACCAGTGGTATGCTACCGGTATGTTATGTAGTAGATATGATGAATTATTCATAGACTGTTGGTATGTTACAGGTATGTTATGTAGTAGATATGATGAATTATTCTTAGACCAGTGGTATGCTACCGGTATGTTATGTAGTAGATATGATGAATTATTCATAGACTGTTGGTATGTTACAGGTATGTTATGTAGTAGATATGATGAATTATTCATAGACTGTTGGTATGTTACAGGTATGTTATGTAACAGATATGGTAAATTTTTCATATACTGTTGGTATGCTGCAGGTATGTTATCTAGTAGATATGATGAATTATTCTTAGACCAGTGGTATGCTACAGGTATGTTATGTAGTAGATATGATGAATTATTCTTAGACCAGTGGTATGCTACAGGTATGTTATGTAGTATATATGATGAATTATTCTTAGACCAGTGGTATGCTACAGGTATGTTATGTAGTAGATATGATGAATTATTCTTAGACTGTTGCTATGTTACAGGTATGTTATGTAATAGATATGATGAATTATTCTTAGACCAGTGGTATGCTACAGGTATGTTATGTAGTAGATATGATGAATTGTTCATATACTGTTGGTATGTTACAGGTATGTTATGTAGTAGATATGATGAATTGTTCATATACTGTTGGTATGTTACAGGTATGCTTGAAGATAAGAATCTTGAGTTCAGGTCCTATGACTACAGCCAGTATTACAAGTCGTGTAAAACAAAAACTTTAGCTCCACCAGACACGAACCACCAAGATTCGTTTGCCACCAAAGTGCTGCGTAAGGAGAGCGCAACATAATGTCATCTTGGAACTCTCTGTGTCACTGTAGAGCTCAATGCAATATTTTAATTTGTGTTCTTTTTATGCAGTTAGAGATTCTGAAAATCAGTTGTGATGGAATACAGCCAGAGGGAACCATAGGCATCTCATTACTCTGTATGCATTTTGATGAACATTGTAAATTGTGATGTACTTTTGTATTTTGTCAAAATACAAAACTTTTTCTATGATCTGTCAGCAAATTAATGCTTTGTGAAATAACTGGTGGTTGTATACTGGATAGGGAAAGAAACTGAGTTAGACAGGGGTGCTGAAGTAGTAAATAGGAGCTACACAGTAGAAAAGGTATGATCGGTTTAATGTAAGCATAGATTTATTTAAACATGCAGAAAGAAACATGTCGATAGCAAACCCAGTTCTATACACTATACTGTATATACATCTTTTGAAGTTCATTTAGAACTTCGAAGTGAATCTGAGAGATGAACTAATCCTCCAGTGAGTGAGTTTGAGTAAATTTCTTAAAATTTGACTCACAATGAAAATTGTTTGGTAAATTGAGAGAGATATTCCTCTAAAACAAGATTAGTTGAGTTCCTTAGAGTGTAAGGATTCCATTGATATACAAATATGCATAATTACTAGATGTTAAACTACCAAAACTCTGAGAAAGCAAATTAGGTAAAAATTTGGCGATTCAACAATTGCCTCCTAACTATTTTGTCCGGCGCTGTAGAAAAGCAAATTAAAACTGGCTGCCTGCTTGATAGCCAAAGATAGGATATTGAAAAATGGTGAAAAGCAGTCTCATAACTGATGAGAAGATGCCAGAAGCTGGTAGCCAGTTCTATACTCCATAATGGAAAATATGAAGAAGCTGGCAGCTTTTACATATCTAAATGTGCTGCTCTGCATTTAATCTGCATTTGAAAGTACTTGCAGATCTAACCATGGCTGAAATTTCAAGAAACATGCAGCAATTGTAAGTAATGATGTGATTGATGTGGAGCAACGTGAAATTTATTGTGAAGCGAGTGACTACTTGCAGATGTCTCTCCTGATTTGGGATGTGGAACTGAGCAACAGATTCTAACATCTCATCACCGGTTCTGAAATCAGCCGCCAGTTTCCAATAAATTCTTATTTTTGGCTATGAAGCTGGCAGTTTAAAATGTCCTCAAATCATCCGTGGGTGTTGAACAGGTCACTGTCTTTAGACATCATCTTTTTATCTTTGAGAATGAAGCGGGCAGCTGGTTTCAGACAATATCTTCTCTTTGGGTGCAGCGCTGGGCTTCCAGCTTCTGACATCCTTTTCTATTCTGACGATGTGGAGCTGGCAGCTAGTTTTAATGCCCTTTTCTCATTGTCGTGGATCGGAATCGCCATCAGCTTTGAACATCCTCTTCTCATCTTTTAGAATGAAGTCAGCAGCCAGTTTCAGGTATCTTCATATCTTTGAGTATGTAAAAGCTGCCATCTTCTAACATTTTCATATTTCTGGCTATGAATCCATCAGCCAGTTTTATATTTCTCCTTTTTTGCTGCCGACATCCCCTTTCTTATCTTAGAGAGTAAAACAGCCAGTTCATTACTCTGCTCACATGAATATGGTATGCGTTGTTGTATTATGATGTCACAGAGAATTCCAACAATGCAATGAAGCCAGTTCAATATATATTATTACTAGCTGTGCTACCCGGCGTTGCCAGAATAATAAAAAAGTCTTTGGTCAGAAAGTTGATTTGTATTAACATATAACAACATCTGCTATTCTAACTTTCAAACTACATACCATGAGAAAATTGTTTTTTGTATTTGAAATAAATTGAGAAAAAAAATAAAAACAACTGTAAAGGTTTTCAAACTTTATCAAAAACTGTAACTATTAAACTTCATATCATGAAGAAAATGTTTTGTGCAGGTCAAATAAATTTAAAAAAATAAAATGATTATAGAAAAGTTTAGATGTAAATGTATAATAATTAGCAAGTAATAGCTAAATTAAGTCGGTTTTGCTTCGATTACAATAAAAGATGATTCGGTAATGATACAATTAGTACGAACTGAGAAAACAAAATAAAAATTCTGAATATGTAGAATTAATAATAACAATTCTTGCATAGAAATGAGTGTGTGTGTGTATGCGTGCGTGTGTGTGTGTATGCGTGTCTGTGCGTGTGTGCGTGTGTGCGTGTGTATGTGTGTGTGTGTGTGCGTGCGTGCGTGCGTGCGTGTGTGTATGCGTGCATGTGTGTGTATAAAAAAGGTTACAGTTCCACCAAAAGCTATCCATCAAAACTCTGAATACGGCAGATACTGGTACCTCTCGATACCGGTACAAATGTAAAAATGAGATAACGTACTGTCTTTGTCTGACCGAAAGGAGAGATAATGTCGAGGCTCCTCCCACGGAGACAATATAGTTGTCTGCCTGAAAAGAATTGGCCTTGACCCCAGATATAGTAATTGAACCTTACGAAAAATAATTATTAATAGGGGCATCGCACCGCGTGGCCGCATTGGTAAAATTATCAGCGTGTGCTATAACTGGAGCAACACTCATATCCACACACATACTTTGAAAACTATACATATAGATTTGTTATTGTTATTACCATAAATACTCGAGTTTAAGTCAAAAGTTTGGCCCTAAATTTCAAGCTTAAAAATCCATCCTTGACTTATTACTACGTATTTCATGTTATTTTCGGCTGGCATGTTTTTCATGACACAAATTCTAGTAAAACTCAACTTGAAAAAACCATCGCATATCAAAATTAAATGGTATGACATATAGGGATTTATTTATAAAACAGTAAATACTAGTAATTGTAAAATTTAGAGAATGTAGAATTTATTGTTAATAAATTAATTATTGTAACAATTATTTTACAATTACTTTAGTTTATTAAAGTAATTGCAAAATAGAGTAGTTGTGTTATATACCAAAATATTGTTCATAAAATAAACAGATTATTTTAGCAAACTTGTCTGCCTATATTTAAATATGTAATAAAGGTTGTAATTACAATTTTATCCATCGCTAAATGGCAGCTCAAATACAACAGTAATAAATTATGCAATGTTCGAACTAAAATAATAAAAAGACTTTTCCTGGGGTATCAAAAAACTTTTGATTATGTATTGATAATGTGGTTTAAAAAATGAGATAAAATCCAGTATTTCATTCACAAGTAACTACTCATTCAAGATTTAAAAATAAAATGTTCTTTTAATTATCTCAATATTAATCTCCTTCTTTATGGAGTCGTCCTCTCATTTGTACCATATCAAGAAACATCAACTTTATGAAACGCTTGTCTTTCAGCTTAACAGTTGCTAAATATTTCAACGACAGAAGCGTGTACATATTGACTAACTCTACATACTATCAAAATGCATTGGATTTTTTATACTATCAAACTATTATCTTGAAAATGTAATATCAATCTTTCAAACTTGTTTGAAAAATGTCATAGAATATCATGTGTAAAGTCTTTAAAGTTTTTGAGTCATGCTCTACAAACTATTATACCACAGAGATGATCAAGGTCATCAATGTTGATTCTTAATCATCTGAAGCCAGCGGAAGGAGTTTTGGAAAGCCTGCAGCTCATCGTCAGCATCAGCCCAAACCTTACAAATTCAAGCTGTTTTGCACATACATTGTATTTGTTGTCTCCCTTGATGGTGACAGGCTGTAATGCGAGCACAACTCTCTTTCTCAGAAAATGCACTATAGTGTTGCTACAGCTTTATAAAGCACTAGAAAAATATATTAGTTTATTGAGTGTTTGCTTTAAATCTGGTTCAGTTGTGCAACAGTATCTTGTCTTGATTTTTTCTCCCTGAATGGGTATTGTTTGCTATTAAAAACTGACACTATCAACGGACACCATCAACTGCCACTATCGACTGACTCTATTAACTGATACTATCGACTGACACTATCAACTGACACTATCGACTGATAATATCGACTGACACTATCAACTGACAGGTACCACCTGACATTATTAACTGATTAGTATTTGATCGCTCTGTCAAGTTAATACCGATAGTTGGTAATTTTTACAGTTGAATGCTTTTGTGGTTTCACACGACAAAGAACAAACTCTAATTGCCCATAGATAAAACACAGACAATTATTTTGGAACATTTAGTCGAGAGTAACATCGGAGCCGATGTTCGGTGTCATCAGATACGTAAGGAAACTGCTGAAGCACAGCAATTGTCTGCTAACATGCTCAGAAAAGTATACACATTTTTCTGACATGAGACTTTAGTCATTAGTTTTATAAAATGCGATGTTAAATCATTTATTATGTAGTTGAGCTGAGGCTCATCCCAAATAACTCGATTTTTGCCTTAAGTTTTAGTTCATGTTTCCTGAAGTAGCTCTCGAGTTTTTTCAAGGTATTAGATACTCAAATTTGTTTCATTTTTATCCTTGACCTTCCATTTTTTAAAAGCTGTCAAGTATCATTAAATACACATACTTTTGATTAGCCAAATAAAATGAATGATGTAGTATTTTATACTGAACTACACTAAAACTCACTAAGAAAATATTCTATAAAAACTATTCAAAATCAGAATGTTCTATTTTAATCCAAATAGCCAAAACCATATCTGTTGTTTTTCTGATATCTGATTTTTCTGAAATTAACCAAATAAAACCACTCTTTTGGAGTCGTGCTTCTATTCATACCACAATAATATTGACCATAAGCCTTCCTAGCCATAGCGTGTTCAAGCAGCTTCCGTTTATAATGCTATTGTCTTACCTGCGGAGATATTTTGGTAGCCTTTTTCTTTAAAGTCTTATCGACTAACAACTCAATAACTGAATTTTAACATGTCTAGTGAAGTTGCACAGGTGCGATATAACTTCCTTCATATTAGTTTTTAGTTCTTAATTTTAGCTATAACTAGCGGAATGCCCGGCGTTGCACGGGTATTAAAAATCGGCTTATAAACAGTGACAGCTAATGCAGCTGCCTGCCTCTTGCCATTAGCCTGGCATACTGCCAATGGCTAATTTGATTAAACTAGTAACCTATGTTAAAGTTACTAATAAGAGGCATGAGAGCAAGCATAAAATGATATTGTGCAGTATGCAGAGCGGTATGCGTATTTTCACTCAGATACCAACATATATCGCCCAATGAACTATCAATCTCGCATAGCTTAATTAGTAAGATACTTTCCAGATGAAGTGAAGGTTCCGAGATCAAATCCAGCATGAAACAGATATTTCATTCCTAAATTTTGATAGCGTTAGCTTGACAAACAGAAGCACACACATAAAGACAAACTTTGAGGCTTGTACATATAGATGGCATTGAAGTTTGTGGGGAATGTATCCTCCTTTTATAGTTTGCCAATAGAGGGCTTGTTTAAAGTGTTGTGAGAGTAATGATTAGTGCAGGTAGTAGAGTTTCGTTCTGCTAGGCTGAATGTCACTAGTTCAAATCCTGTTTGAAGCAATTTCTTTATCCCATCTTCTGACCGTGGTGTTGGACAGATGTATGATAACTTACTTACTCGTTCTCATCATACTCGCCGGAAAGACTAAGTATGCAGTATATTGATAGAGCTAAATAAGGAGAGAGAAGACAGAGTTAAATATTCCGAATATAGAAGGATGCGATGCATTTATGATATCCCTTCTTGCCAACTGTGTTGCTAGTAATGAAATTAGTGGGGTAAGCAGGTGAAGGATAAATTTCACTTTTTTTTGCAATTGAACTGTGCCGAGCATTAAAGCATTAGCGCACTTACAGCTTGTTTTCACATTACAAAGTCTGAAATTTCCCATTTTCGAGCTTTTTCATAAACAATGAAGTTCACAGTTTTAATTGTGATACTTGTTTGGAATGTAAAGAGATATGGAGAGCTTTAGTCATGTAAAGCTAAATTCATTTGTCTCAATGTTTGTATAGGGGACAAAATGAAAGATTCTGAGAGAAAAGGGGACAGCGTGTCAGCAGATGCATCTTCTGCTCTCTCTACCAGTGTTGCTCATTTAAACTTAGTAAGTAGAAAGCAAGGGAGAATACCTATACCTGCATTACATGGCAGTTTTGGGAGAGACAGCGATGGTTTACTGCTTTCTCTGCCTTATATGGGCAACTACAATATATGCCAGACAACAATTGTACACTATGATCACACTTCAACAAACAGAGGTGAGAATAATCTGATGGAAACTGATCAACTGGTGTATTTCTATGGTCTGAGACTCTGGTCAACAAGAACGAATGTCTGCTGCACTTGGTGTATTTATGAGATTAAATACTCTGTATAACTTTGGGTTTTTATGTTATCATTAATTGCTATACCTTTAGTAATCTGTAATAGTTAAGTGAGCAAAGTGCAAAGAATACTTGTTAATATCTGGATATCATGGTCATTGTTTGCTAAAAACCAATCAAAATGTCATGTTTAAAAATATGACCAATCAGAAGAAAGTTTGTATTTACAAAAAAGCTCTATTCGATGTTCAAGATGCATGCTTAGAACATGCTGCGTGAACTGGGACATTTCTGTAGTTGCATATTAAAGTACATCACTTGAAACCAGAAAAATCATAGACTTTTAACTATAGCATCTACTCTGGCAAAATTGTCAGCAGATATGTTGCTGTTAGATAACTTACTTTGTACACAGATGTACTTACAGTAGGGTTATTATTAGCAACCAGTAAAAATTAGAGTACTGAATATTAGTAACATACCATCTACATTGGTTTTGAACATACCTATAGGCATGGTTATTTTTGCCAGTAACGGTCCAGATGTAGGCCATTCATTTTTAATAACCAAACTGATGTGTCTTCACTTCCAGTGTGTGAAAAAATGTGAATTTTCATGCCTCAGGCCTTTGATGATTTTTAGCAAATCCTAATGTTAGCAAGATAATCCTAACAGACGACTATTTGATAACCTAATTTTACAAGAGCTAATCCCTGACAACAATAACTCGTTTTCCGCTGATTCTCCCGTACGCGTGCCATCCTCACCTTTTCTGCCGCTTCTTATAGGAAATGGCAAAATTGATCAATTAAGCTCTCGACGTTACCGTTATGTATAAAACCGTCTGCAATACGGAGGTCACTGCTAGTTTATAGCTATGGCTCCTCTCTTCAAGGAAAGGTAGGCAGTACCAGTTTACAGCATGTCATTGTTAGTGTAAACTATCTATAGCATATCTTAAGGCAGGAATAATTCCTGATATCCTTTTTAAATGCAGACCACATTTCGTTATACATCTAAGCTTTTTACTTGATTTGATTTTTACTCTGTTCTAGTTTAGTTATGTGTATATATAATACTCTATTGGCAATGATTTTATTTTAAACAGAAATGTTTTCTAAATTAAAAATAATTTTAAATTCAAGTCATGAAAAAAAGGCCAACAAAATTCAATAAATGATTAGAAATGAAGCTTTTAAACTAATTTTTCTGTTAAGAGGTGGATATTAGGTAGAAGATTGTTGCATTAAACAGTTGCATGTTTGCTTGCTGCTATATACAGCTATTGACAAACATTTCTTTAGCTATTTATTGGTTTGAGTCGTCTGCCATGTTAAAGGTTGACTTGCAACAAAATTCACATTATGATTATTTGGTATCAAAAGATTCACCATGTCTTACTCTGTTGTGTTGTAGGTGCCAAATATGTGGAAATGTGATTACAAGCTCTTAAAAACTCAAAAATGAAAAGCCGCTGTAGATTGGAATCTGTTTATTTCTCTGATGTAGTCATTACAGTTTGGTTATTGTCTTGTCACGTGATGTTCTTACGTGAATTGAAAGGCCAAGAAAAAGCTCAATATAAAACTTATCGTAGTACTAGTTTATGACAAACACTTCGGGTTTTACCGAAGACCCCGTATCAAATCTAGATGCTCACTACTTTACAGTTTTGTTTCGGCATTATCTAATCGTCAAATCGTAATCTGATTATGTGACCCAATACTTCGCAAATAATTTTTGCAGCGCTTTTCGATTATCACAGGTGACCAACATGCTCGTCATGATTATCAGACAATTATATGTACTCCTTCGAGCTAAGGTTAAAAAGTTTAACGAATTTTTATGGTAAGTTATAAGATATCAGTGCTAAAAGTGACAGCATTACAATGACGATAAAACAGACGCGTAAGAACAATAGACATGGTTTTATTGAATGCGTGAAGTATATTTGTGAAAGTATTTCGACGAATAAGGTTGCATGAAAGTGTAAACAGAAACCATCTTGTAACAACTACGACCCATTTGAGCCGTTTTGGAAAGAGAATCCAAACTACGGCGGTCTCGTGTGGCTGCAATTAACTGTTCGTTTTTAAGCTTTCAAGAGCTTGTAATCACATTTCCACGTATTTTGCACCTTCAACACAGCAGAGTAAGACATGGTGAACCTTATGATACCAAATAACTGTAATGTGAATTTTGTTGCAAGTCAACCTTTAAGGCTTTATTTAACCACGAACCTTGTCTATCCACTATTATAGACACTGGGGCACTGTGCACCATGAGAGATCATGATGTGTCATGACTATTCACAATCATGGTTTGTGAATAGTCTGGGCAGATTTGAAGCGCTTGGCGTCAAATCTCTGGTTTCAAATATGTGGGTTCGATTCCGGTGCAGTGCTATATTTGTTCCTAATGCTTTTAGCATGACTTCGGACAGACGTCTCTTATCATAGTAAATATTTGGTTAAAACTTTATCTAAAAGCAGTCAGTAAGCTTGCTACAAAAGGTGTGATTTACAACTCGTCGTGGAGCATTAACCATCAAGAGCTGATTTTAGTGGCTGTCATTTAACAGGCCTTTGATACTAAATACTGTTTGTCCAATCAAACTTCACTTACTTTATCACCTACTTTCATATTAATTTGTTAAACTCTCTTTTTATTTGTATATTTTGGTATGATAACATCTATGACTGTGATGTCTATGAAGAAGTAAAAGTACATATACAGTAATACATGTGAAATCATTAGCAATAAAGTAATAAAAATATAGTAATAATTCCCGTTAGCTTTTGAAAACATATAATCATGTTAGAATACAGACTGTAAGTATGGACGAACCTACAATCATCTGGACCAGCAATGACCATAAGCCTGAATGCAATAACAATATTATTTTATTGCTGAACTCTTAGGTTTACATAATTAATGAAATAAATTTATCAATTTTCAATAAACATTTTTATGTCAATTTAATATACAATTTTATTTATAGCTTGTTACTCAACACCTACAAGTTGGTCGTCTTCCTGCTGACATCTGCCTGTATAGACTCCGCATCTATACTAACATCTCAGGTGGATACAGTCAGCACTTCTGTCAAGTCCGTAAGTAACATTAGTAGACAATACAATGTTGTGAGGTGGTGCTTCAACCAGAGTACGCGAGAAGACAATTCCAAGTGAATTAGGGGTCGAGCGCTATGTCATTATTTGGAATAAGAGACCTTGAGCAAATTTGTGTCATGTTTGCTTGGAGCCAGAGCAATTTGCATCTTTTACATAAACAGCGTTGGAAAGTCTCACCGAAGCGTTAACCAATAACTTTAAAATGTTTAAACTCTTTATTATCTAATATTATAAATCATAGATTGACACCTCACGGTACTGTAGTACTGTTGATTCCTTAGACAAAGGTGCCATCATGTAGAGAAGATGAGTTTACGAGAAAGCTTAGAGAGAAGAGATTTAGTAGAATAGGCGACAAAGTGTGGGTATCTATGCCCGTGTCTATCAACTTCCATCAGTATCACAGTGAGTTCAGCAGAGAAGACCAGGAAGAGGTTCTCCAGTACTGCACAACTGTAAGTGACAATAGTAGCAATGACAATATTTCATATAATATTTACTTGTCTATATAATTCCGGCTATGCTAACTAGTATCCGGACAGTCCAGTGAACCGTGGGAGATCATCAGGTGTAACAAGAAAGTGCACAACTATTCCATAGTATGGCAAGGTAGTTGAGCGACACAGATTGTAGCGGCCTTGATAGCTAAGCTGAAGGTCGAAGTTCAATGCCCAGATGATGCAGTTTTTTTC
Source organism: Watersipora subatra (assembly GCF_963576615.1). Classification (NCBI taxonomy): domain Eukaryota; kingdom Metazoa; phylum Bryozoa; class Gymnolaemata; order Cheilostomatida; family Watersiporidae; genus Watersipora; species Watersipora subatra. The sequence continues at coordinate 40,428,264 of NC_088709.1, read as the reverse complement.
CCATAGGATGAATGCGGCTTTTATTATAATAAATATTTTAGTTCATGCTAGTAGGAAAAAGTAGTGTTACTAACAATAGACAAGATAGGTCTAGCCATCCCTATGGGCTGTGTGCTCTGATCAGTTATATGAATTTGCAGTAGTATATTCACATGAGCATATATTACGCAACCCAGAGTAATTTTAATGATTATAATAGCCGTGTCTGTCCGACACCACGCTAAGAGTGTTAGAAAAAAGATTGCACTATACAGGTATCAAACCTAGATTCTCAGATTCACAGCTAAGTTCTCTCTTATCTCACCACTTAACCATGTTTTTATATTTAGGAATTATTGTGCACATTGTTATTACACATAATGACTTCTCACGGCGCACTGGACTGCCAACGTACTAGTGTTTATTATATTTATACGTCTGTTTGTAGATGTTTAAAATATAAAACAAAAATTGTTACACAACTTCAGGGTCAAGATTTTTCACCCAACTGGTCGAGTAATGAAAAAGCTATTATGCATATAATTCTAATAATATAAATACAAACTATTAAGATAATATAATTTTAATTGTTGAATATCTGCCTGTTCTAGTTGTACAGTCTGCCGGGACGACTATGGTTTGTTATTCTCAAACCGAGCGTAACGGCCGATATCAGCATTCACTTCAAGCATTTCGATGGCAATAAATACAAAGGGGATTTTGGCTACGCATTCGCTCCACAACCTGGTGGCACCTCCTACATACAGCTTGAAGATAAGGAAAACTGGAAGTTGACCAAACGTTCTAGGCCTCTTCTGAAGCAAGGTACTTCACATGTTTTGTCTAGCAAATTAACCTTACTAGTACTCTGGTAGTCTAATGTCCTGTGATAGTCAGATGTGACGATTAACACAGAATGATTATCTGCACAATAAATCTTATAAATGCAAGATGAAGGATTGGTGAAGGGGCTAGTCTGATGGTTGGAGAATCTAATTGTTGTGGGTTCAAATCCCGCATAATGCAGTCTTTTTCTCAAACTTCCAACCATGGTTTTGGCCAGACAGACACTGCTTTATTATTAATAGCATAGATTTTTGCTCAATTCATGCTAGTATCTACTTCATCCTGAGACTTTTCCAACTATTGAAGTGCGCTGAAAGCTGGAACCACCTAATTTCTTAAGGTTAGAAGGCACCCTCAAAATAGTATTTTTTGTTCAAAAAAATTATTTAAAAAAAAAACATGTTTCTTATATAATTCAAGTGTGCTCTTTCCATTGCTGCCACTAAAAAGTATGTCAAACCACTTTAAAACACTTATAACTTGGATTGAATGTTGGCCACTTCCAGAGACAATATGCTCGAGATATTGATCGCTGCCGGGTGGTACGTAGAAACAAGGCAGCTGAACCTGTGGTAATTGCTGCTAGGAAGGCAAACAGAGGGTCAGCTGCACCAGATGATAATACATATTCAAGTGGAGGATTTTAATAATACATATTCAAGTGGAGGGTTTTAAAAGTGTATGAGACAATCCATCTGTCCATAACTGTAAAGAAATCATCCGTTTTCTATTCCCAAACTTTAGGCAACGTTTTCTCATTATTGGCTTTTTGTCAGTGTTTTCAATCTTTAAAACGCTGTCATTTTGTCAATTTTAAAGATATCGACTTGAAATTTTGTATGGCTAATCCTTGAAACCTAACTGATGTTTTTATGGTCTCAGAATTTTTCTTCTCTGTGTATGGGATCTAACCCACGATCCAAACTCCAACCTGATTTCGCATATATGACTTTTTGTCTCTTTTTACCTGAATAAAAATTGTAATTGAAAATTCTGCTCCCATATTGTCATGATATACACTGTTTGGCACTATAATAACCACTTTTAAAGTGGGTACACTTTGACTTTCATCCAGATATTTTGCATGAGAAACGTGACTTCGAAACTACATTCTGACTCATAAAATGAGAATCGTTTGTCTGGTGAACAAACCAAGTATACCATTGGATTTGTCTCAAAAGACTACACCAGAGTATGATCTTTTTTAAGTTTGTAACACTACATATAGATGGGGGTCTCTCTGAGGGTGCCTTCTAACCTTAAGACTTGCTCCTGTTTGTTGCAGGTCAACCAATATCATTTCAATTTGCTGTGTGCCATGAGCTCGGACACGCTCTAGGACTGGGGCATATAGATGATCGCAAAGCTATCATGAATGCCAAGTACTACGGACAGCAGGAATCTCATCTTTCTGATGAAGAGCTGAATAGCCTAAATACCTTATACCAGCCAGCCCTACCTGAGAATTTTAAACAAATAGCTGAAGATTTCATGCTAAAGCCCTTGGCTGAGCAACAGCAACCATCACAGGAAACAACTAAAAAGCCAAGACGAAGTCGACGTAAATGTCGCCGAAGAAGATTTTGTAAAGTGTAACTAAACTGTGTTATTCTATTGTGTTGGTTTTTATTTGGTTGTGACATGTTGGTGCCTAGGTTTACGGTTTGATTTATATATTTGCATATAGCTGAACAGCTCAGTGTTTCAGTGCAATGAGTTAGGTATTTTAATACATGAAATATAACTATTCTCAGTAAGTTTTTATGCTCAAAGTACATATATATATATACATATATATATATATATGTATATATATATACATATATATATATGTATATATATATACATATATATGTATGTATATGTATATACATATATATATATATATATATATATATATATATATATATATATATATATATATATATATATATATATATATATATATATATATATATATATATATATATACATATACATGTATATATATACTGGCTGAATGTCCAGCGTTGCTTGGGTAATAAAAAGACTTGGCACAGAAAATTTATTTTCGTTGAACAGTTAACAACAGATACTATTCTAACTTTCAAACTTTATCCCACGAGAAAAATGTTTTGTGCAGTTGAAATAAATCAAGAGAAAAAAAAGTTAAGATGTTTAAATGTGAAATAATTAGCAAGTAGTGGTTAAATAAAGTCTGTTTTACTACGATTACAATAAAAATTATTTGGTATACTTTTATATGATTTTGATTCGTTGCAGTGTTGGCATTGGAAGGCAAACTGCACATACGAAAATTTTTACACATTGAAAATTAGTAACAAAATAATATATTGACTTTAGTAACTTACCTGCAGTAACTTTGGTGTATTTAGTGGTTATGATCTGCAATAAAATGTAACATTATAATGTGTGTACCAAATGCAGTACGTACTGTAAGGTGTTCTTACCTCCCGACAGGCGTATAACATATACATGTACGTTGAATTTAACTTTAATGAATTTAGCTTACTAAACACATACTTGAATAAAGTTTTAATATGTACTTTACTAAAATAAACTTCGACTTTGTCATCGGCTAAAATTTTATCACCTATCTGTTTTAAGTTTAGTTTTCACTATAACTTATAATAAATTATGCTAATATATATATGTACATGTATATATTAGAGCTATTCGTTATAAGTTATATGACTTGCAATTTTAAAAACATGGTATTCCCGATAGTTGCAAACAATTCTAAATAAATAACACAATAACCAGTTTAATAACACAGTAACAAGTTTTATTTGATGCTATTAGACCTTGGTCAAGTTTAAATGCTCACAAACTCACATATGTATGCACACATGCAGCATGTGCATATGTATGCACATGCTGCATGTGCATATGTATGCACACATGCAGCATGTGCATATGTATGCACACATGCAGCATGTGCATATGTATGCACACATGCAGCATGCACAGACAAATATACATCACATCTAGTTTTAGTCTTTACGTGTAATTAAGCTTGGATGATGTTGGTAGATTATTAAGCACAATACAAAAAGTTCTGTTTCCCTGTTTATTACCAACATACCAACCAGAAAGTTCTATCAACCAGAAAGTTCTACCGACCAGAAAGTTCTACCGACCAGAAAGTTCTACCGACCAGAAACTTCTACCGACCAGAAACTTCTACCGACCAGAAAGTTCTAATGACCAGAAAGCTCTACCAACCAGAAAGTTCTACCAACCAAAAAGTTCTACTAACCAAAAAGTTCTACTAACCAAAAAGTTTCTACAAGAGCTCTTCCAAGAAGTGAAAAGCATTTGTAGACCAGGCTGAGAAAGTCAACTCTGTTGCCAAGGTCACTAACTCGATAGGTCAGAGCACACAATAACTTGTGTTATTATGCTACAGCATTATTACAAGGTCCGCTATACTTAGTAGGCTAATAGATGTTCGCAATTGGCAAGCCAATGGGCATCTATGGAAACGTTGTTAACCCACATAAAAAAATTATTTAATTTAAAACTGATGCTAATTATATATTTCTGCAATGAACTTAGGATGGTGAGCATACATTCACAAAAGCATGCAATGACCTCCAAAAGCCACAAAAAATTACTTTTTTCCAGTTTATTAATTTGAACTTTTGCAAGGTTCTATTTTAATCTGTAACAATTGGTCAATAGTAGTTGTCTTCTCACTTTTCAAAAACAAGTATGACACTTAATTGCCTCCACCTGCCACCTGATAAACTTAGACAACAGTCGCCCGTCTAATGGCAGGAGTTGTATCAATAGTCTGTGAAGAGCAAGCATTGTTAAGGTAGAGATTGGAATGCTACTGGTCATCCTTGACTCCGCTACTAGAGAGAACAAGAGGCTACACAAATAGAATAAGATATTGCTGTATGTCACTCATCATCAATGCTATTAGGTGAGTACAGAGCTAGGGCATAGAAAATGAGTCAATACCAAAACACTAAGCTAAGTGAATCAATGTAGAGTAAGTGAAAGCTCAAATTAGAATGACACTTGAGGGCAGGTGTGAGAAGGTGTATTAAGAATATACGGGTAAGGAGTTTAGGTGTCGGATGTAGCTTGAGGACTCAATAGGCAGCCAATAACGTAGAGGAGACTGCAGCTAAGATGACTAGAGGTATGACTTTTTTTGTTCAACAGCATTGCTTTCTTTGCTTGATAACATCTTTTAAAATACTTTTATGGTGTTTGTAGTTTGGTAGTTGTGGATAAACTCTAGGACTCATAAACTCGAATCTTTGAATAAGCTTGAAGCAGAAAGCTTGCAGAGAGACGACAGACGGTACCAAAAACAATGGAGCAGGAAGAGAATTCAAATGTGGCTCTCGAAGAAGACAACTATCGAAAGTACACTGACATTATCTGTTTCACTAAAAGTCCAAACTTTTTAAAACCTGTGACGTATTTTAAAAGCACATTCGACTTCTCAGCGGTGAAAAGATACAAAACAGTCGTCCAACTGGAGCCCACCTTGGCCCCTATCAGGTAAATCTGAAGGCACTACTGTGTGATTATCAGTACTGGGCGTGTGATTGAGTCATTCATGAGAGTGAGATAGAGGAACGTCTGTAGAGATAAGGCGGGATTTGGTTAGGCATCCGCCGCCTAAGGCGGATAGCGACACAAATTGTTAGTCAATGATCAATGAAGGCACTATCAATTATCTTTGTACAGATCAATAGCGATGACTACGCACTTGCGTGTACCCGTGAGAGTGTCTGGTCAGCCTTGCCAGCAATTACGGGGTTTCTGCGTAGACTGAGTTCCACAGAAGTTGTTGAAAGGGTCTACATATTAGTTTTGAATAAGCAGCTATCTATTTAGAGATGCTGATTAGAAGATATATCAGAAATAGTCTCTCTTTCCTTCATTGCGCAGTCATGGTCTAGTGGTCTAGTGGCCTGAACTGCCAGCAGCAGGGTTGAGGTTCAATTCACAGAACAGTCTGGTGGTGACAAGAATGGTTCTGCAACTGGACATCATCTCCAATTGTCAAGGTTTTCTTGTCACTGGACTCAGACATAACCAGCAAAGATCACAGAGACGCTGTTTGTACAACAATATTCATAAAACATGCACAGCTTCTGTTTGTAGTAAGCTAAGCAGATATTGTACACACTTGTACACACACTTTATTGAAAATAAAACACAATTCTCTTTACATTCAGGACATACGTAGGTATATGTTTGATTGATCCACAAAATTAACTGCGTTCAAAGAACAAAATCAATACAATGCCTGAACTCACAACGAAAACTTTCATACAGACACGACCTTGCAAGTCAGTGTGACTAGCTGTTGCCTGTTTGAGAGACCTCCACCGAACCCCTAAAACTGGCTCATTTAACCCCTACAGGTTGATCGAACCTAGGCTATGAACCACTGGACTAGATTATAGGGAAGAATCGATATCAGAGTAATAGAGAAGACACAGGCCTGTCATGAAAAAAATTAAGTCAAATAGGGTGGTGAACAGAGCTCACTGTATTGCTCATTACTGCAGCTACTATGATAGCCTGTGTTCTAACAAATACAGGAGATACTAGGAGTCTCTTGGTTACTACCCAGCTATTACATCTTACACACCTAGTAGCTACAAGAGCGCAAATAAGTAGGGAATATTGACTTGAACGTCTTAACCTATCACAGTGTCTTCAACTCATCAACACTTAAAGGAGATGGATCAAAGTGGATGACCGTTCACCAGGAAGCGATAATATTTATTGCACTAGAGCCGAAGTATCGATTAGCTATAAACAAAACCCTTGACACTGTGACAGCAAGAAATGACTGGTGCTGACCATATAGGAAGTACGGCAGGTGTGCTCCATGATCATCTAAATCATGGAACTAATCTGCACTGGATGGTTATCAGAGACCAACAGACAGCATTGTGGTAGTTTTTAAATGATATGGAAAGCCTTTATTGGCTGTCACATATTGTATAGGACGCTAAACATTGAGTTACTCTATTCATAGAGCTATTCAAATTTGATCACAAAACTAAGGAACCCTCCAGCTGTATGCGGAACTGACTAACATATGTATACTCATCTGTACATGGGTTTAAAACTATAATCTAAATATGGGGGTGTCATTAGAATTTATCTATACACAATTGTATCACTGTAACTTATACATGGATGCGTTGCTATAGTCTATACATAGGTGGGTCGCTATAACCTACACACAGGTATGTGATTATAATCCACACTTTGGTGTGTCATTATAATCTATACATTGGTATGTCACTATATCTATACATAGGCGTGTCGCTATAGTCTGTACTCGGATGTGTTTAAAATCTATATTTGGGTGCGTCATTATAATCTGAGCATTAGAGTGCAGTTATAATCTATACATGGGAGTGTCATTAAAATTTATACATTGGTTTGCCATTATATCACTGTACTACATGTATATTTGCTGTTCATATGCGAGTGGGATGTGTTTCCACAGGTATTATCGAAGCATCAATTATGGTATTCCCCAAGAGTGGAGATACAGAAGCAGTGTAGACTGCGATTTCAGACCCAGACCCAAATCATTCAGCGAAACAACATGGATATTCCCCAAACATGGTCGGGAAAGCTTTAAAAGCACATTTGAAGAGAATTTGCGAGTTGACACCAAGTGGTACATATCGAAGGTGAGCATGATCGCTAATAATAAAAGCAAGGCTACTGAAGACCCCCAACAGGAGAGTTGTTACTACAAAGTTGTAAAAAGAGATGAGGATATCATAAATGGCTATTAAACCTTCTCTAACAGAGCCAAACGCATAAAGGAACTAGATTTTACCGCTTGCACTATCCACTATTTGATTTTGTGCATGCAGATTGTTATGTGAGAGTTTGGAGGACCGATTCTTCGCTTTTGAAAGGGTCAACGGTTACTTATTGAATTTGTATTCAACTGTTAAAAGAAGTTAAAAGAAGCATGAAGAATCATGACTTGATTTCGTGAGCTTATTATCGCTAATTACATTCAATGACGCAGTGTCTAGGTGAGCGACTTCGACGCCTTTATTAGCAAATTCACAAGACGCTTTTAAAAAGGAAGGAATGTTTGAACAAAGCAAGAAACGATTCAAGTATAAAAGCTGGAAGCGATGCGATGTGTGACACCTGCGTAGTCGACGCGCAGTCTTTAGTATTTGTTTATTTTTCTACTTTATCTATTGTCCTATTAATATCGTATTTCAGCCCACTCCGTTGTATGATCTCACACCATGATTTTATAATATATGTAATTTAACAACCATTGAAACAACTGTTACAAAATGCTGTAAAAACTCTATTTGAACGCCTTGGCGCTCTATTTTTCAACTCTTCTTCTATAGTGGCATTCAAATGGAGGTAGCATTCAAATAAAGGTGGCGTTCAAATGGAGGTTGGCTTTGTATTTTTCAAATAGTTCATCAGAATTTAGGGGAGATAGATTTAACCATTCTTCAGGGGAAGGGATGCCGCCTATATTTTGCACTCTTCTTCAGGTGGAGCGACATTAAACCTTTTAAATACAAAAAAACTGCTAACATACCTCCTACTTACCATAGCTCTCTAAATGAATGCAGCGGAAACCGAAAAATATCTCTACTATTCGATATTTATTGCTGGCAATTAACCTGCAACAATATTATAGCCCTTTTTGCAATTTGTTGGAGCTTTCAATTTTTTATTTCTTTTTTATTTGAAGGCATAATTTTGTTTTGTAACTATATTTACCAATGTTGTATGAAAGTTCATTGTTCTAATTGATATGTTTGCTACAGTTTTCAGCCAAAACTGGTTTTTATGTGCGATAGAAGAGGAGTTATGAGCATCGATCCAATGTAAGCTGAGTTAAGGTAACCACAAACAATAACTTTCAAACAATATGCTAAAAATCTGCAAATTAATATGTTATACAATAAAGATCTAACAAATGCTACAAATATATATATCCAAGAACATATGATATCAACAAACCGTACTTATAATACATGCAAAATTAATAGTTTTGAAACAAAAATATTTGCATTGTTTGCTTGGTCGGCTGTTATCTGATAGTCGCTCGTTCTTTTGGCTGTCCAATACCTTCTACAATTTCTCCTGACCTCAACCCTTCTTCTGCACTGCTGAACTAGTCGTTATTAGCGTTCAAACAATTTTTTAGCAGAGCAAAAAATTTTAGGTGTTTCATTTTGCACAAATAATGAGAAACTTTTAACCACAATGCGAAGCGCAACTTCTAACCTAAAACTAGTTTATTACCATTGTAATAGTAAACCTTTCTTTACATACATTGAAGTATCAAGAATGTGTTAAACAAGGAACTACTATTAACCTGATACCAATCTTAATTATTTCTATGTTGTTGTTTTCAAAGTATCAACCAAATAATTGGAAAGCCTTGGAGTTGGAAGAGGACTTTGGTATGAACGAAAACAATGAAAGAATTAATTGTTATCGATGAACCAAGTCATTATTATTACGATTTTGGGAACACTTTTATGCTGATTACTTGCTATTATTGGTTCATAAAGATCGAAGAATGATGAAGTGGCGTCAATTAGAGGTGGCGTTTAATTGGAGGGTAGGGCTCAAATTTTTTATTTCATCTTTTAGAGTGGCAGTCAAACGGAAGTGGTGTTCAAATGAAGGTGGGGCTCAATTAGAGGTTTTACGGTATATTGACTTTAAGGCTGGAGTTATGTGCTCATAGAAGCAGCCATAACAGAATTAGAAAAGTACCAGGCAAAAAAGGAGAACGCAAAATCATTGAAGCTTTAGAGGCCATGTTAAAACTGATAACTTGATGTTTCAAGTTAATATGTTTGGTATAAAGTGGTTTGTTTATATTTTGGGAGCGTCGATTTGATAACAGGTGCAAATCAAATGACATTATTACTATCAGTATGAGGCTGATAAGAAATTTCCGCAACCAATCAAATACAAGCCTGACATCCTTTTGCAACAGCTAGAATATCACAAGCATTCTACATCCTCAACTCTCCAGTTCTCCACATACATATATGTGTACAGATATGTTCGTATACATACATGAATTAATACAATCCTACAAAGGATATACAAACTGTAGGAAAGTTTGTCAGTTGTACATTAATAAATGCTTTATTTATACTTAGTATAGAACAAATGACTCCATAAAAGTATCTTTAGTGTTCAACTCGAGCTCCAAACTATATAACAATTATTATATGCGTATTGCTTAGAGTGAATGCTGTAAAACATACTTTGCTAGTTTTATTTCATGCAGAGGGTGCAACTCCTATAAAATAAAGTGATTTACAAACACTGTAACATAAACACAAGTAATAAAACTATTAAGGTACATAGTTATATAGGAGAATATATATAGTTATTCAAGGGCGCATCATTTCATTCCCTTTAGCACTCTTTCCTGTTTCTTGATTGGTCATCTCATAGCAGGTAGCTGTAGCTTTTAACTGTTCCTCTCCGAGTACGGGTGTCCTAACATATGCCCACCTCTACAACAGAAATATTCACAACTAGACTTGAGCAGTTCACTCTGCCCTCTTATTATTTGTTTTATTTATTGAACCCTAAACGGAGTTGGCTGTCTACGACAAACAAAAATACAAGGCAAGACAACTTTTTTATGATTCACAAATTTGATTTACTTTGGCCTCTAAAACCTCTGAACCAAATAAATCCTGCAAAGGAGTTGCTTTTTCTAAAGACATTGTCTGCCATGAGAAGACAAATCCTTTACGATTTCGACAGATTTTTACAGCAGACAGCTCATCTTGCCAGTGAGAATAGGAGTGTGCTTATAGAGGACAGTTATAGTGAAATCAAGGAGAAATCTAAATGGGAGCCTAGAAGTATATTTCATCATCAAAACAGCGCTGGAGCTACATAGCTAATTTGTTATATACATTGTAGATAGATACTGTGTACATAATAAACACATGGATTATATCAACAAACATGCCATCAAATGAGATCTATACATAATACTGCACCTACCTCAGTGAGGGATCCTGGTGCTTTCACCATTTCATATACAGCATAGCCTGGGATACAAAGCATAGATGCGAATGCCATGCATATACCAATAGCCTGAGCCCAGGCTGGGTATGTGTATTTGTCAGCATACTTGAGAGGCTCAAACTCTACCCACATCATCACAAAGAGCAGCTACAATTAAACACATTAAAATGAAAACTCCGAGCATGCATATGCTTTTTTTCAGATCATACAACCATTATCTCATTCTCCATTGAAAAAAAGGATGCTGATGATTACCGCAGAGGCCAGAGGAGAGAGCACCAACCAACAGATTCTGAACCATGGCAGCAGTTTGAATCCCATCATAGCTTCCAAATTACCATAGAACTTTTTAGAACCTGTCAAAACGGAGAGGCAGCCTTTAGGATAGTTTAATGCTTTTTGAGTTGAGGTGTTGAACTTCTAACAAATTGCTTTGAACTAAGAGAAATTAACTGTGTGTTTTTGGCATTACTAAAATGTTCAATAATTACATATCATGATGTCAGAGCAAGAGCACATGGGGTCAGGCAGTACCAGACTTACCATAGAGCCAGGCAACAGCCGCACATTCAAAGAAGCTGACCCAAAGCAGAGACATTCCACTCGCACTGTAGTAGTTGAACAGCTCAAATACATAGATTCCTCCCTGCAACGCAATGAGTCATACTTCAAATATATAAAGGCTGCCTTTAAATAGCATATAAACTTTCCAGGACATTAAACAACATATAATAATGCTAGGGTAAAGAATTTCAATGTCGCAGAGCCTTCAAACATAAACTTTTATCAGTACTCTAAGCCATAGCCAGTGTTTTTGATATACGGTAGGTACAGGTTGAAATGTAAGTACAGTTTGAAATGTAAGTACAGTTTGAAATGTAAGTACAGGTTGAAATGTAAGTACAGGTTGAAATGTAAATACAGGTTGAAATGTAAGTACAGTTTGAAATGTAAGTACAGGATTATATGTTTATGACACGTATGAATGATGCAAATGAATAGTGTCATGCCAATGCAATAATGTACTAGAGAACCCACAGGAGACATGTCACAAGACACCTGCGAAATATGAGTCACGGGACATCTACAGAAAGTGAGTCACGAGACACCAGCTTAACCACATAAGAAATAAAACGCAAGAATAATAAAATAAGAATGCACTAAGCGGTGGATTCAATCTGAGAGTATTTATACGTACATTTGTGACCATGGAGAGGCCAATGATGAACGTCAGGAAACAATAACCAGCAGCAAAGAGTTCTCTCCTCCAAGGTTTGCGCAAGTATTTAGGAAAGGCATCAGCAATGATAGTGACGAAGGCCTCCACACTCACAAACTGTAATCAAATCAATAATTAATACTACACAAATAGGACTCAGAGAACTGTAATATATCCAAATACACAAACAGATAACAGATTTAACTATACTTTGACAGATTTTTGCAATGAACGAACAAAATAATTGTTTCAGCATGCCACGGGGTGGAGTTCTACACACAGTCAAACATTGACTCATGATCACCTCTGCATGTATAAATTTTTCAACCTGAGGTGTAAAATATGAGAAAATAATTGTTGCGACGTAATTGGTAACATATAGCATTCACAGTTCTTCAATACAATACAGTTTTGTGCGTAACGGTGAAAATCTGTATAGAAATGAAATAAAATTTAAAAAATAATTAAAAATATATATAAATGAAACTACAGTTTTGTGCATAACAGTAAAAATCTCATTAAAATTTAAATAGAATGTAAAAATTAAAAATATATATAGAAACAAATTTAAATCACATCTAGTGCAAATTAAACTAAGTTAAGTTACAAATAGTGCTGAACTTGCATTTCTGCTCCCAAGTAACTTTGACTGATTGTCACTCTGCTGATACTGTGTTGCCAAATAATGAGGCTTTAAAATGTTGTTTATATAGCAGTTTTTTCAATGTACTTTTTAATGCTATGTGTAATTACTCTAAGTTTTTTTCATTGTTTTGGTTTTTAGAAGAATATATAAGAGCATAAGAATATATATATATATTATTCAATCACACAACAGCATCGATATACAATGTAAACACTGGAAACAATTGCAAACATTAGAACACTATAACTTTGAAAGTCAAGGTGTGACCGTCAGAGCTGTGCTCAATTACTTTTTTCAGTTCAAGTAGAGTAAGCGAGTACTCAAAACAAAATCGAGTACAAGTACAAGTATACACATGTTTCTGCCTTCCGAGTACAAGTAGAGTATCACAACTTGATTCTGAGTACAAGTAGAGTATCACAACTTGGTTCCGAGTACAAGTAGAGTTATCTCTCAAATTTCAAGTTCAAGTAGAGTTTTCCTTCTGAATTTTAAGTACAAGTATAGAATACATTAATCAAATATCAAGTACTTTTTATTAAATTAAAGTAAAACGAACAAACAAGTAAAACAGCCAAATTAACCAGTACAGGTAGGCCTATATATATAATATGATAATGATTAGGGTATGATAATAATATGATAAAATAATATGATAATATAAAAGTATAATGTCCAACTATCCCCGGGTTCTAGTTTTCTTTATTTATACTAGGCTCTGCAGCCTGTTGCAATTGCAGAAAATGAGGTTCTCCAGAACAGCATCGCTCACTGAGGCGCGATGTGGCCTCACCAAGATGCCACCACTGCCTCTGCCATTGTTAAAATAAATCTCTCCTCACATTTTGTTTTTCTGAATTCTCACAGACACTTAACTATCATACCATGTTACTTGCACAACATTTCAGTAGTCTATGTGACCTTGGATTGACATTTCAATAAGAAAAAGCTCTTGTTCCACAATACATTACACACGTACAGAGTACAAACAGAGAAATTGTGGTGCTGAACAAAGCAGGTAGTACACAATACAAATTGGATCACAGTCTAGGTAAAGTAAAGAGAAATATTATGTGTCAACAGGGAGTTGACAACTCCCTGGTGCAAGTAAGAGTAGAGTATATTTGATGTAGAGTAAAGTAGAGTAGAGTATTTTGATGTAGAGTAAAGTAGAGTAGAGTATTTAAGTTTGCAAGTAGATTCCGAGTACTTTCTTCCTAAGGGAGTACAAATAGAGTATATTTATCCCATATTATGGCCCCTTCGAGTAGAGTAGAGAGTAGTTGAAATCGGTACTCGAGTATTACTTGTACTCGAATTTGTACTCGAGTAGCACAGCACAGGACTGACCGTACATTATATATTATTCCATTTGTTTGTCGCGTTTTAGTTTTACCTGTAGTCTTCATACACAGTACAAAGTTACTGTAGAGATCTGACTAGACTAGTTTAGGTATCCCGACAATTATCCATTGTAAAATAGTCGCCCTCTTAAATTATAAATTGCTATTGTAGAATCCAACTTTACACACAGCAAATGACCATCTACCATGCACCAACGAAAATGTTGTATTAAGTGACTTGAAATTTATAGTTTGTTTGTAAAGTTTAAGTGTGAATTATTAATACCCAATGTTCTTCCAAGGCTGAAGACTCTGGGGACAAACACTGATTTTATATTTAAAACACTCTGACCATATACTTCAAAAGCTGATGAAAAACATGAATTTCTGTGCAGTTATTTTATTGGCATTTATTAAGACTGCCAAGTATTTAGGTGGCTGGCAGCAAGATAGCCCCACTCTAATGATTAGCAGCTGTCGAGGCTCTAGCTATGAAAGATGCAGAAATAAAAATTGAAAGGTCGCATCTTTATGCACAACCAGAGAGGAAACTTGACTCCATCGAATAGTTAGTAAACTTGTCTTCAGTTCAAGCCTGTCATTAGAGTGCACAAGTTCAATGAAAGGTGTAGCCTGTCAGGCATAATTGACAAATGTCATTATCAGTGTGATTGTCAGGTGTCACTAAAAAGGTGTAATTGACAGGTGTTATTATCGGTGCCACTTGTCAGGTGTCACTAAAAAGGTGTAATTGACAGGTGTTATTATCGGTGCCACTTGTCAGGTGTCACTGAAAAAGTGTAATTGACAGGTGTTATTATCGGTGCTACTTGTCAGGTGTCACTAAAAAGGTGTAATTGACAGGTGTTATTATTGGTGCCACTTGTCAGGTGTCACTGAAAAGGTGTAATTGACAGGTGTTATTATCGGTGCCACTTGTCAGGTGTCACTAAAAAGGTGTAATTGACAGGTGTTATTATGTATCAGTGTTACTGCAAGTGGTTATTACAGGTGTAAGTTGTGGTGTCAATGCAGACGTAAGTGCTGATGTCCTTGCCAGTGCTGTCACTATTGTTAATTCAAGGAGTTGCGATTCTGTCACCAAGATCAAAACTAACCTACCTGGCTGTCAAGACCGACGAATACAATCATAATAAAAAAGAGAACTGCCCAGAGGTGAGGAGCGAATGGCATTGTCGAGGTTGCTTTTGGATAGGCAATGAACGCCAGCCCGGCACCTAACAAAACATCAATGACATCATGCTGATTTAAACTGGTAGTCTTAGAGGAATGCTAGATATAAAGTTCCAGAATTTTCCATGAAATCATTCACACGCTCCAATGTGGATGATTCTCTAATTCTCTCCAGCATCAGATTCTCTCTAAGGTGCAGAGAATAAGTAGCTGTACATTTATTCAAAAATGCCTAAAGACGATCGATTGGTGCAGGTGTTGGAATGTCTGTCTATTAAGATGAATGTCACGAGTTGGCGCCTCATTGAAAATGATGTTTATGAAAGCGATGCGTTATCCTAATACTTAACCCTGGCTCAACCAAGGCATTGAAAAACTAGGCATCTAAAATCTAAACCACCCCATCTAAAACCCTCACACAGAATAGAGGACAGCCGAGATTGCTGATACGCAGCAAAAGCTCTGACTGAAAGACGTAAGTTAGAACAAAAGGAACCGTTCGATGATGATAACTGTGGCTTCAGAGAAACGGACATACACAACCCTCCTCATTATGGCAAAAATATATTTAAGTTTAATTTTAGACCCACACGATATGTTTTGGTTTTTCATAGCATAGAGATTGCTGACTAAAAAATTGATTTAAATTAACATGGAAGGCATTTGCTCCCATCAGCTTAACGTAAAATTACTGTAATCAAGAATGATAAACCAATTGGAAGTGAGGAAAAAAGTTATCGATACAAATAATACCACAGTTACTGTACAGTAATTAATTAAATTAAAAACTGAAGTTCAGTTTTTCTCCTCTTGAATGGCCCTGTGATGTGATGATCATGTGATGATTTTAGGAAGATCTTGGAACAGTTAGTCTATTTACATGTATTTTACTGTTTGTATAAAGTAAAATCTCTACAACGTAAACGTTCTCGGAATGGATTATTTACGCTGAAGGAGCATCTTACTGTTTAGCTATATTCTGGTATACATGTACATGTGATATAGCTATACTCTGGTATACCTGTACATGTGATATAGCTATATTCTGGTATACATGTACATGTGATATAGCTACATTTTGCTCCTTGCATATGGCAGCACATCAAAAGGCTGGTTATCTTAGAGAAAACAAGATGGGACAAACCTTTGTCCGTGACATTACTGATATGTACTCCTTGCTCCTGAGCCATGTAACCCAAAACAGAGAATATGGCCATTCCTGCATACAGACTTGTACCACTGTTCACTCCAGCCAGTATTAGTACCTAGAGTAACAAAGTATAGATGTACCAGATTACATAAGGTAAGTAATTGGTTCGGTAAAAACAGGTCACATTTAGCATACAGTTGACCTAGATCGCTGTAACAAGCCACTTGTACATGTGTGCAGATACAACTGAACAACTCAACTAGATCTACACAAACATCAGTTTAAGGGGTCACAAGGGGTCACGCATGTCACAGTTTAAAAGATTTTATCATAAAGTATAGATATCTTGCTATCATCATTTTGTTTGTTGTTTTAGGTGATCTGACGGCCAGGAAGTTTCAAGATTAAAATTTACAAAACTTGATCGCAGTTACAACGCTCAGAAGAAAAGGACTTCTACAAAGAAGCCATCAATAGTTGCACTTCCTGGTTGTCCCTCTTGTTATGATATCGGTTATTGTGCTCCAGTTTTAGTGTTACGAGTCTCCATTTGAATATACTGTAGTTTATTTTGTATTTGCAAATGATTGCTGGAATAAAACTTCAAATACCGGTATAGTCTCAGATATGTTAAAATAGGTTCAAATGATATAAAGGTAGCCATTAAAGTTAGAAAACTTTGCTAGGAATTAATTTCAATTAAAAATGGTGAAAATTTGAAACAATTATTAATCCGCCAAAAATCAAACTTGAGACTCAGGATGCCTTCTATGGATATATCCATTCTACATGTATATATCCTTCTATGGATATGAGCTAGTTCCTCTATAGCAGTCTATGCTATCACTTGGTGAATAACTATGACAAACCTGTCGATGGCAGTTGTTGTTGAATTTGTTGTAGCTGCCGAGAGCAGTGAGAGCTCCAATGGCGACAGCATACGAGTAGAATATCTGCGTGCCTGCATCCACCCAGACCTACAAAAATTAGCTTCATACTTCAAGTTTAGACAAATTTGAATTGAATTTGTAACTGAAAACTTGCAACCTGTAAAAAGCTCTTTAAAAGAACTTTAATAAAAAAAAAGAGTTTAGTAAAATAACCTTGATTAAAAAGGGCCTTTGTTAAAAAGTGTCTTTACTGAAAAGGGTCTTCAGTGAAAAGGGCTTTTACTAATGTGGGCCTTCCCTAAAAAGGTGTTTTACTAAAATGGGCCTCTACTGAAACAAAGCCTTTAGTACAAAGAGCCTTTACTAAAAAGGCCATTTATTAAAAGAGGCTTTTACTAAAATGGGCCTTTACTAAAATGGCCTTTAGTAGAAACAGTCTTTAATGAAATCACACTATCACAAACCGATCTGCGTTTACATCAGCGAATAGCCTGTGGTATAGCATTCTCAGTATACAGAGCACTCACGGAAATGATAAAGTACTAGCTCCGCAGCAACTGTCATGGAAGAAAATGAAGATTATGCAATCTACAATGGCCAATCATCATCATTGCAGAGTTTCACATTGCAACGACTTTTGTGTACACTTGGTGACCTATTGAGAAAGTTTTACAGCTGCAAACGTTCTCGACATATCTGCATCGCCTCGACGATGTCAACAGTTCCGGGGCACATAGCCGACAAACAATAGCCGAGAGGACAATGCCGAAATATGACGATATAGTGTGAACCAGCCTATGGAGTACCCTTTTCCTTATGACTTCTCTATTGAGGACTGCATTATCTTGTTTAGTGAAAAATGCTGAGTCGCATCCTTTGTTATGATAAAGATCAAGTTTTCACGCATTCACGAGAATGGTTTTAAGACCCAATACGATATCGCCAATATTTTATGTTGTTCCAATTTGTTCTGTGATGCTCTACTTTCAACATACGTGCGTCAGACTAAAACATGCTGTCTCCATCTTGCACACTGATTGGATGAATGGTTGAATGGATATTAAATGGTTTATCGAATTGGTGAGAGAGCAATCGGTTTTCACAAGATCTGACAAAGGCTAGCTACAAAAAATACTTTTGTAAACCTCAACCACTAGACACAGTGTGTTGAAACACGCAAGTCATAGTGAGTCACTATACTTTGTACTAGCACAATACTAAAAACTTATGTATTCTTAAGTTAAGTATGTATAGCTTAACATTGGCATGAGTAATCATCAACAAGATGTTTTTATTACATGACAAAGCAAAAATGAAAAGACAGAAACCAGGAATTATTGAGTGATGAACATACGTGTTTTAAAAGTTGGTAATCTAGTAATATTGCAGAGAAGTAGGGATAGTGAATTGATAATTGTGGTAACAAAAAGTTACTGATAAATTAAAGTTAACTGATACAACTAAACAGAAATTAATAGAACTAATTTTATTTCTTTTACCAATTTGCAACCTTTCATCACTTAATTTTCCTGTAATTTTCATGTTTCGTTTAACTTTTTGTCGTTCAACAGCTAATTTACAGAAAAAAGTAGATGTACCATCATGTATTATCATTTGCTGTAGCTTTGCCCTTTCTCTTGAAGCATCACACAAAGCAGCAAGCATATAAGTTTTTGTTTAGTTTTTTGCGAGGGCATATTTGGAGTATAGTGATAACTGCGTGATTGGTTACCAACAGAGATAGGTCAACCAGCCTCACTGTGTGATTGGTTACCAACAGAGATAGGTCAACCAGCCTCACTGTGTGATTGGTTACCAACAGAGATAGGTCAACCAGCCTCACTGTGTGATTGGTTACCGACAGAGATAGGTCAACCAGCCTCACTGTGTGATTGGTTACCAACAGAGATAGGTCAACCAGCCTCACTGTGTGATTGGTTGCCAACAGAGATAGGTCAACCAGTCTCACCAGCAACTCACACCAAGCTCGCTTAACACCGTTGCTTGCTTGCTCTATACCAAAAAGCTAACAAAGGCACATTATCAAGTTCATATGTTAATGTATGCAGCGTACTGACATAGTAAACTTCCATAACATAACTAATGTATTTATATGTACCAACGTACATTGTCAACTATCATAACATAACCTATGTACTGGTAAAACTGCTCACTATATAGTCATAACATATCCTTCTATCTGTGCTGTGTGATGGACTTTACCTAAAGTTACTGCAGCTAAAACCTTCAACACTAACATGCTTACGTGTAAGTTACTAAACACTTAGCGAAACATACTTACGTTGATGTCACTTAAGCGTGTGATGTCTGGCTTTAGATAGTAGATAAGTCCACTTCCTGCACCCTCTAGTGTCAGACCTCTTACTAGTAGAATAGTGATGACCAGGTATGGGAAAGTTGCAGTGAAATAAACAACCTGTAAAAATGGTATTTACATCAAATCTGTAAACTAGCAGTAACCTAGAGTGGTAGCAACAAATAACCATTCATGTACATCGATAGTCTAACAGAAATCACTTTCTACTGGTGTGTACATGAATACTCTAGAAGATTACTAAGTCTGTTCTGTACACTAGTACTTACTCTCTGTGTTTAATGACTACTTATGCCATTAGATTTAACTTTTTCTACTTAGCTAACCCATTGCCAGTCTAATCCATATCTCCTCGTTCGGCTCCTTCTTTCTGAATTGTAACAGCTCACGTATTGCCCATCTATTTTACTTCCTTAATTTTACGCACTAACCTTGCCAGTCCATTTCACTCCCTTCCAAATGCAAAAGTATACGACCACCCAAGTGACAAATAGCGAGAGTGCCAACTGCCACACAACTCCGCCGGGCTCTTCTATGCTCTCTGATGTCTGTAGGATTCTATGGCTACAACCATTGTCAAAGATGTTTGCTCAAAGCTTTTTACTTCAAGATGTAAGCAAAGCAGTTTCTGTAAGACACATGAGTTTCCAATAACTGTGTCCAGCCATATACAGTTATTGTATGCATTTTGTCTTTTTTATTTTTTCATATGAAAGTTGTCCACTTATAAGACCAGGCACACTTGCATATATAGTATAAACGGTCTTACTTCCAGTACTCTGTGACACTGTCAGATCCCTTATTAGACACCTGCTCACAGACAGTTCCATTGAGTGACCCATCCTCAGAAGAGCTGGCATTGTCGTAGCTGCAGACTTCCACAAACCATTCTGTCTTACACCTAGGCAGTCAATAAAATACGGCGTTAAGGTGTTTGTAAGTACATCTTTCATTATATGCCACCACTACAAATAGCTACTAGATGTCACACGTTGCATATGGCAACTCAAGTGATCTCGATTTCTGTCAGATAATACTGATATGATAGCCAGGCAGTTGGACCGCTAAAATGACTCACTCTACTAGATCAAATATCATGGTGGTCCTTACATAAACTTCAGACTTCACCTACTGAGCTCTAATGTTATAGAGATGCGGTAACAGCGAGGCGTTATTTACAAACAGTTGAAAAAAAGTTTGCTTTTCAAGTGTTGACAACACCTAAGGTATTTGAGAAGATTGACTTACGTTTCTGTGTTCCAAGAGTTGTTGCATGAATCCCAAGGCAGCGGTCCTCCAATGCTCGCAAGGGTATCAGCCAAATAGAATCCATTCCAGGCCAAAATTATTATGTAGTAGCAATTGAGGAGAGCTAGTATGACTGTGGTGGCTAGCCCAATTCCTACAATAAATAGATGCAACTATAGAGGTGCTAAACATGAATTAATTGAATATTTAAAAAGCCTTGATATCCTTTGAACACACCTAAGAGTCAGCCTACCTTTCATGACAGGCATGAAGTTCCAGGTCTTGATCCCAGATATTCTCATGAATTGGCCAACAGCAATCTCTAGAAAGAAGACTGGTACACCTCCAACCACAAGGAATATTAAGTATGGAATGAGAAAGACACCTGGAACAGAAATTATGTTTCGTCATTGAATTTGTCTTCTCTTGGCTACTATTTCATCAAACATCAGTGTTATTTTCTAGTTTATTATGTTTCAATGTCAAATGATATTAGTCGATAAAGCTTTCAAATTGAAATTAATTTAATTGAAAGACACGACATCACTTGGATAGGAATGTGCGTCTTTATTCCAAGCTTCATATAGTAAGTGCCCGTACTTGATACAAACAGACAATTTCTTTGCTAGTATGTCTCCATATCTTTTTTTAGATCTCACCTCTACCTAGTTCAATTGAGTGTATCATCTACTAAAGCCTTGTAGTTGAAATATATAAAAGTATATGTTATGCTGGAAAGTGTAGGAGAGCAAAAGACATTGAGACAATCTCAACGTAGATCACTTCCGCCCCCAGAAACGAAACAGAACCGGAAACGCTAGCTGTCTTGTCTTAGTAATGCTGGAGTTAATAAGAAAGTTCGTGGCCAGTCTAGCCCCCTCTTGGTAAAAACAATCTTAAAGACTTTAGGCCGTATTTGGAAAATAGGACACAAATATATAATGAATAAGTGTTACTTTTAATATACAAAATTAGAAATTGTTTCCTCTTCGATTGAAACTTGTTTTAAGAAAAGAGTAGACAACTCTATATCTGACTCGCAATCACATTTTAATGTTTATTAAAATAGAGAGACGCTTGTCAAAAATTATACAGCGTTACCATGGTTACAGGTTGTAAACCATAATTCATTCCAGATTTTTGGTCGACAACAAAATTGTTCGAATACCAAATTTATTTCTCCCATGCAAGATAAGATATTAAATAATGAGTTTTTTGACATAATATAATGCATAGTTTTGGAAAAAAAAATGAATTGAAAGTTAGTGATAAATTAAAGTTAACTGATACAATTAAACAGAAATTACCAGACTAACATTAAAAGCCTAACATAAACTACTACAAGTAAATTATAAAAACGGAAATAAACATGAGAGACGCAAGAGATTTTCAAACTTCGCAACTATTTCCTTTTGCATCTCAATTGTGATTCTCGTGGTTTCTTTTTGATTTCTCATCACTGCTGACTTGCCTCGAACCCATGATTAATAAATACTGGTCATAAATGATTTAAAATAACGTTTTTGTATAATGCACAAAGTGAAGTCTATATTCATTCACAAGCTGACTCACACTGATGCTGCTCATTCGATGCACACAATAATATTTCATACTCATATTTAAAGTAATTTCAAAATAAAGATAGAAGAAATCTATGCAAGGTGAACTTAACAAGGAAGACAATTCCAACATGGCAGAGGTTGGCTCATTTACTAGTCACTACTGCTTTCAGATACTGTGAGTTACTTTCATGCAAGTATTTAAAAATGACCTCTATGCTTTAGCCTTACCTCCACCATTTTTGTAGCACAAATATGGAAACCTCCAGATATTCCCAAGTCCAACTGCAAATCCCACACAGCTCAGAACAAACTCAGCGCTGTGGCTCCATGTCTCTCTGCCTTTATCTTTCTGACTCGAGTTTTCACTGTCGCTGCTATCTAATCCAGAGCCATGCATTTGCCATTTCGGTATGCCATCCGCCTGCAACAATGGAACACTGGCTAAAGATCTATCAATCTCTGGGTGTATCTCAAATAATTTAACTAATATAAACCATCACTAGTAAGCATTGTTACATATAAGTTTAAATGACACCACAGTTGGATTGGGGAATACAAAAAAGCAAATCTACGGTAAAGTTCTGTAACACAATTTTGATGGTCCTGAGGCTTAACCCAATCAGACACAATCTGCTAATCAGATTTGGCCAAGAAGTAATAAAGCTACAAGCCTTAACTCTGTAAATCCATAAAGCTAGAAAGCTATCAACTTGTGAAGTCAGTGAGAGAAATCAGGCTGGAATTCACACAACAGATCAGGTTGTTTTAAGGCTCTGCACACAGTTTACCAGTTTATAACTTAGTAGATAGAATTTATGATAGTATCCAAACCGAGGAGAGAAAACTCCAAGTTGCACATGAACCAAATTTTATTATCATAGAGAAATCTCTTACAACTTCATATGCCATATGGTATGCCTTCATATGCCATATGGTATGCCTTCATATGCCATATAGTATGCCTTCATATGCCATATAGTATGCCTTCATATGCCATATGGTATGCCTTCATATGCCATATGCCTTTTTACACCTGTGTTACAACTGGGGTTTGTATTGTGCTACTTCCTGTATCACGAATTTCTGTGATATAATATTCTAACCGCAATTTTAATGTATAGGCCTACCTCGTAATTCATATAATACCAAATTTTTTTAATTTGGATTGTTCATGTTACCACATTATTATTAGAATCTACCAAAAATAGCAGGCAGCTTTTATGACTCAAGTGTTGATATTATATTTCATTAGGTTGAACACTTATTAATAATATGTTATACTTGTACCACCAATACTGACTACAGCTTGCCACCCACACAACGAGTAAACACTTCATATAGTGTTCTTAAATACTTTAGAGAATGCCTAGAGTTAACCCAAGCATGATTCTATTACGGTATTAGAATTGAGAAAACTAATGCTTTGGCTGTTGCAATTCAAAATGGCACCCGTAAATGGAATCTGACTACACCATACACAGTACAATTTAAGTTGCTCAAGTAGTGAGATGGCGAGATGCGAGTGTAAAGAAGATTCCAGCTAAACATTCCTACAGATGATAGGCTCGCATAGCGAGTCTACAGTCTTACCATTCAACTGTTGCAGATCAATCTTTTGTTTTAGAACTAGTTTCTTCCTACGTATCTGCTAACCATATGGTTTGTTTAACACCTCATTTATTTTAACAAGTAGCTACACCCAAAATCATTCACTTCACAATGAAACCTTAGCACGCATGCCGGCTCATAGATATAGAGTCTGGCATGTCCATGAGATGTGACGTCTGAAAGAGAATGTGTGATAGTAGGGGAAAGGGGTGAGGAATGAGCAGTTAGCTTATTCAAAGCATAAAGACAAGATTACAAGAATACGGTTTCGTACAGCTCTGTTTGTGCTTGTCCTCTTGCCTTTTACTCTCTAGAACATTCTGATCTACGCCAACCCCTCACATAGCTTTTTAGCCCATTACAGTTACAAGAAAAAAGAAGCAATGTGGACAACGCAAAAAGTACTTAGGCTAGAGTAAAGAAGCTAAGGCTATATAACATGCACTTCTTTGACAGTTCTGCCGATTTTAATTCAGCTAAAACTTACGATTAACCATTTTCTGCTGCAAAAACTCATTGCAAATTGATATAGAAATACCTGTTCTTGGTTGTCAGTCATGCCTCTTCCTAGCTAAATTGCCACTACAAGCAGGTGCTTTGTCGACTTAGCCCACATACGAAGTATTATGTTACATAAGCTCACGCTTTTGTACATTCTTAGGACCTGATCCCGCTCATTGTCAGCACTGAATATATGAACTAGGTCATTAGTTAGCAGTAAATATATAAACTAGGTCAATTGTTAACAGTTCTCTCATAACTTGTGAGACTATTCGGGTGCTTTATCTGTGTGACAGATGTAAGACTCGTAGCATTCTTTAGCAGTTCTTTTGCACAATACACAAAAGTAAAAACTTTCAAAGTAAACCGATATTGCTTAAGGTATATCAGAATTTACGAAGCAACAAAGATGGCAACCAGCATGCAAAAATAGTACTGCGATGAGCAATAGAGGCAACAAATTTATATCATTGAATACAAAAGCTTAAACCCATAGAATTAATGATGGAATGTTTAATGTATAGAGTTATTTAGCAAAGCGTTGAATATTTAGAAGAGCGAGCTGAGGTATTGATGTCAGTTTACATCACATATCAGTTAGAAAAGCAGCGACCATAACAGGTATGAAGCCTAAACACTGATGACAGCGTAGAGCTCTGCTGCTGGCAGACTAGAAACAACACTGCTTTAGTAATCATTACTAGTGCAAATATATTGAATTTTATTCATAACGAAACACAGCTAACTAGATTGGACAACGAAGTCTCCAAGTGAAACAATTTAAATGTGTCACACTGTAGCAAAGTTCTCTAAAACTCCGCCCTCTTTATGGAGACCACCCGCCGTTGTAAACTACTCACATTAGGTTTGGTGGTGCCGGGATTTCATTCATTTTCAACTAAAATTGTTTCACAACAAAAATCTATAAACTTGTTCATTGATGGCAATTATTCTTAATGCATGAGAAGACAGATTTTTGAGTTGTTAATCAGGTATATCAAGGCACATTTATATCGAGAAAAAAAGTTCTAAAATTGCCAATTAAGCCCAACATTGCTTGAAGTAGACCTAGTTTTACACATTAAATAATCCATAGTGAGTCTGCTCTTGTAACTCCCTCACAAGATAATCCGTTAACATCACGGAACATCACACTATGATACTTACGATTACTCTGCAAGTTTTAAATGAGGTTGAGTGGCGCAAGTAGCAAAGTGTCAGTCCCACAAGCTGTGGCCCAAAGGTTCAAGATCATTGCAAAGCATCCTTTTTACGAAGCACTTTAATTTGGTGGGATGGTCTCAAGATTGCATGAGTAGAGTTTTATAATAATTGTAGTAGATAGATTAAACGACTAATTGATTGAGAATTTGGGAATCTCATAATTTCTAACAAAGTAGAAACTTTTTGCTGCTCGCTCCCCCATTTTTTTTTAGACGAAGTTATGAAATTCACAAATTCTCAAAGTAAATTATTTGATCAATTAATTGTTTTACGAAGCACTTTAATTTGGTGGGATAGTTTGAAGATTGCATGATTAGTGTTTTATAATATAGTAGTTGGATTAAACAATTTTTTTAATTTAAGCATTTGCAAATTTCATAAATTTGTCTAAACAAAGTGCGGAAGAGAGCAGCACAAAGTTATTTCTACCCTGGCTTGAGTCAAGCTCCTTACGTAGATTGACATAACATAATACTCACAGCTAATTCTACATAAAACAGTGAGTGCATTTCTATTGGGCAAACATTTATAACCAAGGAGTCAGCAAAGATAGGAGATTACACTCATTTCCCACGGCCATATGTAACGCAGTTATAAACCTCTGTAGCAGAACAATTTACCACTTCATTTCAATCACGAGGTTTTTCATAGTTTTTCAAGAGAAGTTAGCCATGTATCACATTTGCCTGAAGGCAATTCAGTTGCTCAATCAAAGATCAATAACTCAGCTGTGAGCATTAAGTATAGCGTTATAAATGTCATACAAGGTAATGAACTACATTGCTAGTCATGAATATATGAACTTTATAGACAGCCACAACTTTAAAGCTGGGCTGAGCCCTAGCCATTTACAGAGACCAACAGAATAACGGGCCTAAGAATAACAGTCTACAACTGGTACAAGAAACAAAAATGAGTAGAGAAAAAAGAGAGCAAGAAATAAGAGAGAGAAAAGAGAGAGAGAGAAATAAGAGAGAGAAAAGAGAGAGAGAGAGAGAGAGAGAGAGAGAGAGAGAGAGAGAGAGAGAGAGAGAGAGAAAGAGAGAGACAAGAGAGAGAGAGAGAGAGAGAGAGAGAGAAAAAGAGAGAAAAAGAGAAAGAGAGAGTGGGAGAGAGAGAAAAAGACAGAGAGAAAGAGAGAGAGTGAGAAAGACAGAGAGAGAGAAAAAAGAGAGAAAAAGAGGGAGAGAGAGAGAGAGAGAGAGAAAGAGAGAGGGAGATAGGGGGAGAAAGAGAGAGAGAGAGAAAGAGAGAGAAAAAGAGAGAGAGAGAGAAAGAAAGAGAGAGAGAACTGTATATGACAGCAAACTTACTTGCTCATCACTCTCTTGCAGCTCACTTGTAGGTAGTCTTGCAAAGCCTTCATGCTGTTCCATTGCTCAGCGTAGACCTCCTAGACACAGCAAGTAACTGTTTACAACTTATCACATGTTTTATGGTAGTACTGTGTTGATGAACTTGAATGAACTTGAATGGATTTGAAAACTATAGCAAAGTTGTTTTAAATTTATGATACTTTTGGATATACAATATATATATTTGTATTCGCAACTATATAAAGATTCCATGAAAATTGTAATAACATCTACAGACGCTATATAGTACATAATAATATATACAGACTCTATATAGTATATAGTAATATATACAGACTCCATATAATACATAGTAATAGCCTATATACAGACTCTATATAGTATATAGTAATATATACAGACTCCGTTTAGTACATAGTAATAGCCTATATACAGACTCTATATAGTATATAGTAATATATACAGACTCTATATAAACATAGTAATATATACAGACTCCATATAGTACATAGTAATATATACAGACTCTATATGGTACATAACAATATATACAGACTATACAGTACATAGTAATATATATGGACTATATAGTACATAGCAATATACACAGACTTCATGCAGTATATAGTAGTATCTATAAAAACAATATGTATATACTATTTCCACCATTATTTTACGGAAAGACATACAAAGATTATTTCATACACACCGTCATGAAACCAGTTTGTGTACCCCGCAGTCGTGATTTTCTCGAGTTACTGGCTGTAAATAGGTGCCCTGCTCTCCCTTATCACGAACCAAGGTGTTGTGCCAATTTTCAACTGATTAATTTACTGTCAAAATTTCTTAGTTAGCTAGTGGATAATAGATGCTTTGTTTTCCTTTAAAATACCGTTGGAGTTATGTGAGCAGTGCCCTTTCAGTTACACCCAACCATTGTTGTCTAGTGCATTTCAAAGGTTATGAATTTTAATTATGGCTGCCAAGGATATTACGTGACCGGTTAATTATTTCGACATCATTGGGTTATGTAGAGGATGAAGCCCAGAAAACATGGCTCCTACCATATATCGAAAATATTAATAGCTAATATACCTGTAAGTCACAAGGCTTGCAAATACACTGAGAATACTTGGCATATGTTCAAAGCCATCATATCATATTGTTATTGATGGCTCCCTTGATGTGCAGTATTTGAATAATTTAGCATGGTTGCTTAGCAACAGATTGACCTGGATTAGCTGAGTTTGACAAGGGAAATTTTTTACTCTTGCAATAGTTGTAGAATCTGAATGACACTTTTGTAGCATAGGGCAACTATGGCAGTTACTTTGAGATGTCAGCATGACTAAAGTGCACGTAGAAAGTTTGTAAGTGTTATTTCAGGCTAGCTAACAGGTGATTATGAATATGAACTTTATTTACGAGCAGTGCATGAAGCCAATGAGGTTAAAATAATAAAATATTGATTTGCTCATCAGAGCAGTACGGCAGGAGTATCAAATAGGTCACTCAATTTTGTACAGTGACAACTGGAGTATTGGCTAGTAGGAATATGACAGCTTAAACGATGTTGTAAAGTGTGTTTGACCTTGAGCATTGAAAAATTTATTTAAAAACTTATGAAAATTGGACTTTTGTTGTGACTGTAGGGGGAGTCTATATCAATGGGTCTATATGGCCCCCTATGCGTGATGGACATTCTGAAAAAAGGCCTGAGATGGCTGGGTCATATGCACAGGATGGGTTATGGGCGATTGCCAAGACAATTATTACATTCACAACTTCACATCAAAAACAAATTCAGGGCAGACCCAGACTGAGTTGCGACCCAACATGTTGCGCTTAGATACAAAGATGCAGCTAAGGGTAACATGAAATTGAGGGAACTAGACACAAACAGATGTGAAGAGTAGGCAGACAACAGAGCTGCATGAAAGTCAGTGATAGAGACTAAACCATAAGACAGTCATTGTGGACATGGCCTACTGCAAGAGAGAGAAAGAGATCAGGCAGATAAAACCCGTTCAATTTAAAGCTACTCTCAGGCAAAGGCTACAAACCATGGCCGTAAAAATCAATTATTCGTCTTGTAACTTGTAATACCTATATGAAGGTGTTATGATAGATTTGAAATAGTGCGCTTGTAAACTTCACTCTTCTAAGGCTGCGAATCATATTTGCTAGTTATTTTTTATCCATAGAGACAAGGCTAGTACGGAAAGCAAAGAATTTGAAGACTCACCAGCATGTTCTGCTTGCCGGTAGGTTAGATACATGTACACCCTTGAGATGCCAGACATGAAATAAAGTATAGGCCTAATTTGCGCAAGTAATATGAAGTGGCTGCCAGAACTGTTTTAGCCAGCCAATTGAGTGGGAGATGAAGACATTAACATATATGATATCAATAGAATGAAAAAGTCGATAATCGGCTTGGAGCTTTATATAGCATGACACTAATTCAATAATGAAACCCACTGCGCTGTCCACACGCAGAGAGTGCCTTTAGCTTATCCGAAGGCTGCCATGAGAAGAAATACTAGCAGGCAGCTTTTAGATATTATTCATGTTTATAATTATCAAGTGTTGATTTGAGAGGAGAGGGTGGCATCAATTGATTGCATCACACTGAGTGTTATCCCTTCTCTTGCGAAGGGAAGCAAGGTTTTCTGACCATCACCATCCTTGATACATGCTACTATGATTCAAACCACACCCAGTATACCAGTAGGAACCTTTTAGTAAACATGCACAAATACAAGAAGGGGGAACTTATACCTATGCTAACACCACCAACAAGACTTGAATTGCCAGGGACCATTCAACTATGCATAAAGGGACATAATATTGAACCCTCCAAGAGCACCAGCAGTAGAAAAAATTTCTAAAGAGGTTTATCTACGAGTAAAAAAGGTGAGTATGGGGCATTTAGCGGCAGCAGCACTGTGAAAGCATAAAAATGTTATTTTTATTATTAGTTATGACGAAATAAAGTGATGGAAACAGCATGATTATATTCAAGCTATAATTATCTCCGAACATTTTAAAGATTCAACTGAAAATTACCAGATTGCACTTTATCCATGACTACTTCCTGCTTGTACAGGTCATTTAACATACTTGAGAGGACATGGAAATGTGAAATTGTTGATGGTACTATTACCAACAAACTTGGACCAGCTTTCCATTTGTATAAATGAGAGCTGTCAGTAGTCGATAAGAGCATTTGAAACAGCAAACATAAAAATGAATTAAAATAGGGTATCATGTGCTTTCCTATTCTGTATGGCGACTGAAGCAGTACACATTTTCAAATAAAAATTTCAGAAACTCAAATTTTGCATGAGGGTTGCAGCACCAGTGACCTCAGTTTTACTCATCTAAAATGCTTGGAAAGTGGCACAGCAGTGTGTCTTGATGTTGAAGAAATCATTACGAGTGTGGACTTACACGTATGGACTTACATGTATATAGCAAAATACAGTCAAACTTAGATAACTCAAATTTCATATGACCGAGCGAAAGTACTCGAGTATTAATATTGTATCTGTATTAGTATCTTAACATCTCCATTGGCTGAACTGGCCGCGGTCAACATTATGGAACTAAGTTTGTTTGTCTGCCATATAGGCTACAGTTACAATGAGTGTCTAAATGTCAACCAACTTTGTATATATATATTCGATATATGTACAAAGTTGCATATATATTTGAACAACTCCATTGTAGCTGTTTAAACTGGAAACTAGTCTAAGCAGCGGATCAGCGATAATAAGCCAGCCACATAATATAACTGACATTTAATGCAAGATGTTGTGAATTACATGTTAATTGTATTTCTAGAAGACAGCAAACTGTATATAAAACAAATGCACAATAAACATCACCACCAGGCTACCAACTGCATTGCATTCATATTATCCTTTGTCTCGAGATGAGAAACATTGGAAGAAAACAGGAAATCACAAAACTAGTTAGCGGAGTAAATCAAAGGGTCTTCGGTAGATAAGCGCAATTTGGAATGATCAGCTGGTCTTCTTGTCTTCTGATTGGCTCATTTGTTGCTGTAATGAGACAAATTATCACAGAGTTAAGGAATGAAGACAATTGGGAATGCTAGGATCGACTCCTTTCATCTCACCAGAATATCATATTCATGTGAAAACTAATCAAAACAACAATTGCAATAGATTTACCAAAGAAGACTTGGCTAAAAGATAGCCAAGTTATTATGTTTACATGAGAAGGCAAATCTCACAATTCAGCCCTACAAGCTAACAGTTCTCATCAAATGGCTTTCCCAGCAAGAGACGAATGGTAAACTTAGGGCACTTTTGAATTCCATATGCGGGGAAGGGGGGGGGTGTAGATGATAACGCGGGTACATGTGAATCGTTTGAATTCCAATAGCATACACCGCAGAATTATAGAACAAAGACATAGTAGTCTATGCTTCAATCAGAGTAGACAATAACTGAGTCAGACATGGTTTGCTGACGGTGAAAAAGCGTATGCATTATGATGCATCAGCAAAAGACATAGCCTGAGATCTTTAACAGCATTTTTGTTTTTGGACTAAAAAAACTGACTGCTTGCCTTAAACAGATGCATTCGATATATGCTAAGAGTTTTTATTGAACCCGTTCACGGGTTTTCGAGCCAGAGTAGAGTATCTAGGAGACAACCCAAGTTTATGGAGACACATAGGAGGAAACGAATGCCAATCACATTCCCCATTAACTCTCCATCTCTAACAAATTCATAATGTGTAAATCTCTAGGGGATCTGAAATTGCCCTCAATGATTGGGCTCACTTTTTAGCTGAAACCACCTGTTAACACCACCTAGTTAAGCAGAGTCTATGATGTAAAATAACCGAATGCACATTTTTTTAGAAGCCATCAAATGATTGGTCGAATCCATAATTATTTTGAGTTGTGGCTTAATAATCATGTACATTTCAGTCTGTTCAACAAGCCTAATGCTTCAAATGACCTGGAAAGGCGTTTCAGTGTAAGGACCTTTAACGTTCTGAGAAGATAAATCCAAATTTTCAACTACCCTCAACGCGCATTCAAAGCTCATCGTTGTAAATCTGTCATTTGTGTCATCCACTGGAGACGACTTAGCAAAAGAACCAAGTTTATAATAAAACCAAGTCAGATGCAATTGGAAGAACACATCCTAGAAACAGATAAGATGAGCCACACTTTCCATTATACATAATTGATCAACAAAAAGGTAAATAAATTAGATGATCAGAAAATTTTGCTCAAAATTGGCATCACGCCAGCAACGATTGCTAGTAATTGAATTGACGCAATTGTTGAGATTCTATTCTAAAGGTCAGTCCAGTTGCAACATATTGTTCATAAACAAGTTGGCCTTGAATCGTGGATGGATGCCAAAAAGTAGCCTTAGTGTCCCAGAGCAATAAATGTTGTAGACGATTTTTGGACACGCAAGATAATTATAATTTCAGTAATCAAACGTTTCAAAAGACAATAAAAAAATTGAGGCGCAAAATAAATGTGCCAATTTTATAGGTCTATAAATCTACGCTACCGATTTTTACAACTTTTCAGTGACTGATAGTTGTTAGCCTACTCCGACATCTAACCATATTTCACAGATTCTATTAATAATGGTCGACATCTAACCGTATGTCACAGATTCTATTAATAATGGTCGACATCTAACCGTATATCACATATTCTATTAATAATGGTCGACATCTAACCGTTTGTCACAGATTATATTAATAATGATCGACACCTAACCGTATGTCACAGATTCTATTAATAATGGTCGACATCTAACCGTATGTCACATATTCTATTAATAATGGTCGACATCTAACCGTATGTCACATATTCTATTAATAATGATCGACATCTAACCGTATGTCACATATTCTATTAATAATGGTCGACATCTAACCGTATGTCACATATTCTATTAATAATGGTCGACATCTAACCATATGTCACATATTCTATTAATAATGGTCGACATCTAACCGTATGTCACAGACTCTATTAATAATGGTCGACATTGCGAAGTGCTACGGACCAACTAACAAATATCACGACTGACATGAAGTAATAAGACATGCAAGATTAAAAATTTCCCTTAAAATCGTAGATTAAAACGACCACAAAAATCTCTCAAGCAAAATCTAACCACAAAACGCCAACAATAAAAGATTTGACTCGAATTTTCCCGCCTTCATACAAGCTGCTTGTTTGATTCACAGCGAGTTTCACAGATAAGTATGCTGCTAAACCATTTGGTAGAATATGCTATAAGGTAACAGAGAGCATGCTCGCTATTCCTCGCCAGTAAATTTGTTAGCAACTTGCAGAGAATCAGTCGAAATGGTCTGCTCATAAAACTTGGTTATCATTAAGAATGTAGTTTCTCATCTTACTTCTGTTCATGAACATACCAGGGTGACCCGATATGTCTTCCAAGTGTTACTAATAATAAATAAATGATACGCTGACAAATAAGGAGCACAGTCTAAATCAATCTTTGCGGAGAAAGAATACGGGTAGACCTTTAAACAGCCACATAGGTAAGAAAATGCCCTACCTGAAGAGCTTGAAACTCAGAGCTCAGTCTATCATACTCTCTGTTGGTTGACTCCGCCTGCTTCTTGATAGCTTCAAGATCAGCATCTTTGCTTTTCACTTCCTGCTGGGCGAGAGCCAGCGCTTTTCTCAGCTTATCCATTTCCTTGCTTTCCTCATCATCATCTTTGCTAGATTGCTTCAAATACAAATGTCTTATTAGAACAAGATCATATCATGATATCGACAGTACTCAGACTGAGCGATAGTAGTTAATGGTGAAGCATGAGGTTAATCATAAGTGTAAGCAATAGAGAGACGAGAGAAGACAACTCTGCCTAAAGGATGATTTTGTGAAAACCTTTAATGAGAGACTGGCCAAACCCTTTCTGTACAGATGCATTGATAGTGCAATAAAGGGTGGCAACACAGAAGTCGTTAGCTGACGTGTCCATCAACCATCTCTAGCAAACATTTGGCACTAAATATAGAACATGTCGGATATTTTAGATGCCCATTTGCATTGCTCGTACCTCATTGACTGAGTAAATCAGCATCAAGCATATTTTTAGTGTAGATGAAAGTTACCAGCGATTATATATCTGCCTTTGTAGAAATTTCTTATACAACAGACGCTCTTATAACGTAAGCCTCCTTTTACGTAAACTTCACTTATGGTAAAGAAGTTGTGTGAAGTTTTACCTCGTATTATGTAAGAATTTCCATATAACATATAGCGTCAGTGCAAGGTCTCAAATTCAATATGAATAACGGTACGTAGTTCAATAGTTAGCTTTAAAATTGTTGTTTATTCTTTTTGTGCATTTGGGAAAGAAAACCTCATATATAGTACCTCCATTATATATCCTAGTACCCAGCAGCCTAGTGTGCAGTGAGATATCATCAAGTGTGCAGATAAAGCATAGAGAATAAGTAGGTGCACAATTATTCAGAAATAACTAAAGGTGGTTGATTAGTTCAAGCGTTAGAGTGTCAGTCGACCAAACTGTTGGAGTCTCACTAAAAGCTATCTTTTATTCTAGCCTTTAATCCTGGTTTTGGGCAAACAGATGGACAGACAGATGGACAAACAGACGGACGGACAGACACAGCTCTTATTATACGTGATGATATCTTTTTCTTTCACTCTATTTGAGACATATTGTTTCATTTCTTTTTCTTCGCAGCATAGACATTGCTGTGTAGATAAAAAGTGAAAAAAAATTATTTAAATTGACATCAAAGGTTTGCGCTCCCCTTAACTTATCATAAAATTACTGTAACCATGAACCCTAAACCAAATTAAAGTGATAATAAAAAATATAAGTTGTCAATACAAACTAATAATACTATAGTTACTGTACAGCCTTTAAATTAAAAAGTCAAGTTTTTCCCTTTTTAAAAGCTAAAATGGTGAGTTTGGAAAGATCTTGGAACAGTTAAGCTAGTTACACATATTTTACTGTTCGTATAATGTAAAGTCCCTATAACATAATCGTTCTCGGAATGGATTATTTATGTAGTAGTAGTGTCTACTGTATAACTGATTAAAGAGAATTTCAGTTATCTTCTCTTGACCAAAATTGGCATCGATGCCTGGTGACTAGGCATGATAGCTGCTGCCACACACTGGTGCCTTAAAACACAGTCATGTCTAGAAATTACAGAATTATTGTAACAAAAAATTAAATCAATAATGTTAATTTAAACTATACCTAGTGTAAGTTACCATATGTTATGTCGCATATTTTTATCCCTTACGCTAGCGTTGAACCTAAGCATTGCTGAGCCAGAGTCCGTCTCTAATGTAAAGTAACAACACCACATATAAACTGCTATATGTACATGCGATGCTATATATACTGCTAGTTCAGTAGTCTAATGTTTGCACACAAAATAGCTTCAAACATATTTTCATGGAATGTGTTAGTTTTAACACCGCAGGTAATTACTCAAAGTACTTATCATTGGTTTAAGTTCTGAAACTAATCTAACAAAATACCACGTGTTCTTTGTATGAATATTTGCTTCAACATACGATGTTTGCCACACATGGAGCAAATATCTGAACAGATCAACTTTGTATGTCAAGGTTTAACTTTACAAACACACTTGCTACACGTGACTCAACAGACATGACCCACCTGTTTAGACTTGTCGCATGACCCACATGTTTAGATTTGTCGCATGACCCACCTGTTTAGACTTGTCCCATGACCCACCTGTTTAGACTTGTCACATGACCCACCTGTTTAGACTTGTCCATTAAGAGGCTCGCCGTTTCAGATGCACTTTTAGCTTGCTTTATTGCAGCTTGTTCGCTGGCCTTCAACTTAGCCTCCGATGATATAAGCTTAACTAGACGCCATTCAACACTGCACATATAAGAGAACAAATGTAGGATACAAGTAGCGAGTACAAACTTAGGGTACAAGTATGCAAATGTTTACAGGAGCAGCCATAATGACCTGTTTTGGTGAACTTAAGATACAAACTTTTATATTTTCTGCTTACATAATATTTAAGCGAATTTACATAAAATAAAGAGATCAGAAAATTTATCCGTTCTTTGAGACTCATTGGAACAGTAATTCAGGTTGACATGTGAGCTCCCACACACCTCAGGATATTTAGGTGTTTTATCAATGATTGAAATCTAAAAATGGATCAACAGTTATGCACACTTGAAACAATAGACAAATTGCATAAAAAACGTTACTTCTAAATAAAACAAAGTTGTCTACTTATGAAGACGGAGCCACTGTAATATCTCATTTAAAATCCCAGGTTGTCACAAATCCAACGGTTTAAACATTATTGAGTCTAAAAGCACCAGCCACATGAACTGGTGAGAAAAACCAAACCAATAGCCGAGGTGGAAACTTACAGCATAAATGGTATTATATATATTTACTATAACTATGTTGACCACCCAATAAAGGGACTAACTTTTAGATGATGACTCAACTAAACCTCTCATGCAAGTTTCAGGTGAGAGACAACGGCCCGACTAGCTATAGGAATTAACAACTAAACACTCCCTCCTGACTCCCTGTACTTACAGAACAAGAAAAAGGGAGTATCCAGCAATAAGGAAGTTCCTCTGGGCTCTGAATAACTTCATATGCACATTAGCCACAGCATTGGGATTGTTGGCAAAGGATGACTCATCCACCTCTGAATGTCGATACCTCATCATTTCCCGTACAGAATCTACATATAACAGAGGAGCACAGTAGAGTCATAGTCGCACCCTCTTGAGAGGTAAACACCAATATTCTACCTGGACTGACCTTCACTAGAACACCAGACTGCTGCCCTATCCACAGTAAACAACTACACAGTGGTAAGAAATTATGAGATCACATAATAATTCATGCCTCAGTTCATCTTGCCACTCCTGCTGGAGCCCAGATTTAATATGTGGTAATTAAATTGATTAACATTATATTACCACATATTGCTCATCATTAGATGCAGATTTCTTCTTGTTCTAGCAAAACATAGTCTTATGTCTCACTTTATAGCAGAGGTGATAAAATTACTGCTAGAATCTTCTTGGCGATACTCCAGCCAGTTTATACACCCCAATGGGCCTTTTCAGGACCACCAATTATTACAATGGTTGATCAAATTATGTTGTAATAGTATCATTAAATTAATTAGTTGAGCATACAATAAGCAGATAACTAGACTATATTTTTATTGTTGTCAAGGTCAGTCACATATGTTTATTCATTGAAAAACCTAATTGCCAATTGCTGCTTATTGATAACTCACTCCATATTAATTGTTATAATATTCTGCCTCTAATAGTATTTGGTTTGTGGTGGTTTCTAGTAAAGTAGCTAGCAGTAAATCATTACTACTAGCAAATGTCCCTTAATATGTGAGGTAGTCTAGATACTATTCTGATGACACTGTAGATGTAATGATGTAGGCTACCCAATATGTAAAACAAAAAATTGAAATCTTCCTAATAAAAACACGGGTTATCCATTCCAACCTAACACTTTCCGTGTCTTCAAAGCCAAAATAATCAACCTTATCGTGATGGGTTAAACATGAATGCAACTCTCTTTAATGCGCAGCAAGTCTGGCATTTGAAAGTTGTATTGTTGCTAAAACTATGGAAAACTACAATTCTATGTTAATTTTTCTCCAAATAAAGTTATGCAGCGATTAGACTGCCAGACAGACATTTAAACAGATTTGGTCAAACTTATACATACCTGCGAATACAACCCCAAGCAGCACAAAGAAAACAGTCATCACATAGTTAGCGCTTCTGCTCAAAGCTTTTGCTAAACCAGATTGAAATAAAACCCTCCATCTACAAGACAGCATAAATAAAATGTACACTTAAAAACATGTTAACATCTCAATTTTTGTGACATAGTTACATTAGTGGAGTAACA
This sequence comes from Watersipora subatra, assembly GCF_963576615.1. Lineage (NCBI taxonomy): Eukaryota > Metazoa > Bryozoa > Gymnolaemata > Cheilostomatida > Watersiporidae > Watersipora > Watersipora subatra. The sequence goes on along the minus strand of NC_088709.1, from coordinate 40,390,154 downwards.
TTAAATATTTCAAGCTATCGATATGGGTCGGATACAAAATGAGTTATGGATCATTATTGTCATAGACAAAGGCCAAGCAAACAGAACAATGAAATGCAAAAACTAACAAATTATTTGTTACATCAGTAATATATAAAGTATGCTTTTATTTGATATTCTTTTTTATGCATTTCGCAGACAATGTCAAGGATTTGTTAATATTAAAGAGGTGACGTGACCATTTTAAAGACTTTATACAATAATTACTTTATCATATTTCCCAAACAATTACAGAGTTGCATCATTTGGCCTACTATTTTTTTTACTACATTATTTATTGTGATAATCGACATTCATGACAAAAAAACATGTTTTTCAAGACATACCACACACTAATCTAGATATGAAGCTAAAATATAATATGAAGGATAGAACATAAGCAATTGAATGTGAAAAATATATTGTGCTGTTTTCGTGAAATGTAACAAAAAAACGAACATAAAACAAATACAATATTTGATGAGCATTTACAAGCGGTTACAGTATTAGCAGGTATAGTAGTAATATCATATGATTTGTCCAAAAGAACATGGTATTGGTGTTGTTGTTGGATGGCATACAGAGAGTTAGGGTTATCCAAATTGACAAAGAAGATGAAGTTTAAGGTTAGTTTTAAAAGAGTAAAGGGTCAGGGTTCGTAATTTTCTGGGAAGAGAGTTGAAGTTTCTCAAAATGTTTAGGTTTAATTGGTTGTGATGTGAGGAGCTGGGAAGCTTATGCCGATTTCTGGTTGTATGTGGATTTATCAAGTGTTCAAAAGCACCTGAAAGGTAAGTTGGGCAAAGGTTATTCTTTATTAGAAAACCAGAGAGGCAGGTAAAGTAGATTGAGAGGGCTGGCAGAGGTAGTATGGCTGTCTTGTTTATAATTGAATGTGTTGATAGAGTTTTAGATTTCAACTGCCGGTTGGGTTTGAGACAGATGAGTCGGAGAGCTCTCTTTTGGAGTAGATATAGTTGGTTAGTGTGGAGAGTTGGGCTTTGTGAGTAATATAGGTGGATTCCGTATATGAGGTAAGGGTGGATGAAATTGAAGTAATACTGTTTTGAGGTGGTGAAGTCTAAGAGGTGCCTTAGATTATAAAACAATCTAAGGTTGGAAGAAACCTTGCTGGAGATGTGTGATATGTGGCTTTGCCACTTGAGAGAATCGTTGATTACGAAGCCTAACAGCTTAGATTGGCTTTTTTTTTCTCCAAGAGATGGCCACCGATACTAATGTTGATAGGGTTGGTTTTGGGGGCATTGATAAGTAGGCAGTGAGACTTAGAGAAATTTAGTTCCATTTTGTACATGACACACCATTGCTGAATGAGTAGCATGTCTTGGTTTAGTTGCTGCAGAAGAAGTTGTGGGAAGAAATAAAGAAAGTGGTGTCATCTGCATAGGCGTGGACTTTGCAATAGTGGGACAAGGATAATAAGTCATTGATGTATATTTGAAAGTTGCATGATGAAATACTGAAATAGTGATAACTATCCAATTACTCCAAGAACATTTCCTACTAGTTTATTCCGATCTTTTTATCGTAAATGTCTCATTAAACATGCCCAGATAACACAAGCTTCTAGCACCAAAATATACAGCAGCCTTTTAAATACAATTCTCAATTTTCACGAGATTTGATGCATTAGTCTTTTCATAACTGTTTAAAGTTTACTTGAAAGACATCTACGGTCTCAACCAGCCATTTAATAGTGTTCACAGAGCCCACAAGTCTGCACACAATAAGACGGTGGATTAAGGAGTATTGTAGTTATTTAACAGATTTCTATTTTTTTTTACCACAGGTTTGAGTATCAAAATTTTGGTTTAGTCTGAATAATGGAGGTTCTAGTATTAATTTTATTATAAATTTGGAGCACTAAGTACTGTTGTGGAAGTCAGCGCTGACTAGCCACTAGCAAGTGGGTTCTGCGTACAAGTTGTCTTATACCGAATGAGTAATAGCTCTCATGCACAACTGTAATTGTTGCAAACAAAGTGTCTGGTGAATAATGGCTTTTATTCACACAAGCTCTATAAACATGAAAAGGTGTAACAATTAGAACAATTCACTACAATCAAGCGTAATGCTGAAATGCGTTAAACAATAAATACTCAAAACAGTTACACTTGTAAATGTAAGAATGTTAAGCAATATATATGTTACCAAAGATATACAAAGCTGCACAAAGGTAAGTTAATGTTACCGCACTGTTCTTAATGCAGATTAAGAACGTAACTCTCAGTCTTTAGTTCAGTTGTTTGTACTCTGTATCGCTAGCTCTGTGCTCTTTGCTTTCCCGTCTTAACACTGAAGCACCATTGCTTATATAGCAAGGGCTGAGTGTTAATCAACGGGCTTTCCACGCAAGCTAGCTTTTAAATTATAGGGCTAATCTGAGAATAGCTGAATGCTTATGGCAATTAAAGCAACTCAGCTTAGTAAATCCATCACATTCTCCACCCCTAGATGCAGTGCCGGTATTTTAATATTGGCTCACAAGCGTCGATAAAGGATGGATTAGGGATCCAGCTCCAATGTTAACAACCCTGTTGTAACCTTAGGTTACAATGCTTAGTTGTCCTAATAATACAGCTGGTTCAAGTGAGTTGAATGTTTTGAGTGATAGTTGATGCTATAGCAAGGCTCAAGACCGTAGATAAAGGCATCCGAGACTCCCCAAGTGAGTTTCCAAACTTGGTGTCATCGGACATACCAATATCTTCTTTTAAGGCCTCGAAGCTCAATATAACACATGATCCTTCAACCAGAGAGGTTTTCTCAAGGCTCGCCTTGGCCGTTCAGGAAGCGGAACTTGTTCTTCCCAGGACATGTTGAGATCATCAAAATGCTGATCGAGTGCAGCATCTGGTGATGCTGGATTCTCTTCAGGCCCGATATGCTCTTCTATATCACTGAGAGAATCATTCCTTGACTGGTCAACATCCGAGCTGGTCCTTGGGCTTCTCAGTTGTCCAGCTGGATCAGATGCCGGCGTGAACAGCTTGAGACGACATTCATTGATGGTTCCTTGACCAGCAACCTTATAAGTGCCGTTGTCAAACACCTTCTTTACAACGAATGGCCCATTAAACTTTGGTAGTAATTTTGGGTGAATCCCTTTACGTCTCCGTTTGTTTTGCACTAACACCAGATTTACTTCTTTGAAGATTGCATCTTCCTGTTCAGGTAATCTAGGAGGTAGCATTTGTTGAGTGCGAATCAACTGGTAAGCAGTATCTAACTGGTCTTGCATATGGGAGGCGTATTTACTTCGTGTAGTCTCATCGACATCATATGTCCCACCTATTAGCTGGTCAGGTAGCCTACATTCCCGTCCTAGCATCAAATAGTTTGCAGTTTCTTCTGTTGCTGCATGTGGGGTTGCCCTAAAGGCCCTCATGATCTGTGGTAGCACAATGTCCCACTTTTCTTGCGCTTCCATCTGACTAAGTAGAAGACAGCGAAGGGAATCGCCCAAGGTTCTATTTCCACGTTCCACCACCCCGTTAGATTGGGGATGATAGGCAGTTGTCCGAGTTTTAGTGATTCTCCACATGGCGCAAAGTTCTGCCATAAGGTCACCTTCGAACTGTGTTCCTCGGTCACTATGGAGCTCTTCGGGTAATCCGAAGTAGCAAAAGATGCGGCTATCTAAAGCTTCAGCAATTATAGGAGCTGTAGCATCAGGTAGAGGTAAAGCATCCTGCCAACGGGTGAAATGATCTGTCAACACTAAAATCCATCGGTTTCCTCGAGGGGTCAAAGGCAGCGGTCCAACTAAGTCAATCGCAACCTTTTGCCAAGGACGGCCAACCCAGAGAGGTCTATGACTTGAAGAATGATGCAAACCTCCAGACTTCGCTCGCTGGCATATTTCGCAGCTGTTCACTATACGTCGAACATCAGACGTCATTCCAGGCCAGTACCATGTTAGTCTAAGTCTCCGGAGGGTCCTCATTATCCCGGCATGAGAAAGGGTATGTGTGTTCCACACCACCTGCTTCCGCATGTTCATAGGACAAAGTATCACCTCCCGAGATCTTTTCCCAACAAGTATACGAGTTACCAGCACTTGATCCTCTCTTATTCGCATTAAAGAGAGCATGGTGCTAAGCTTTCGTAATTCTGTACTGCCAAGGTTGACTATAGCTGGATCCAGAGATTGTTGATTCTTGACAGCATTGTAGATAGTCACAATATCACTTGGGAGCAACTGAGCCTGACACAGTTCATCAGAGCTGGATGTATCCGACTGTGGTGTTGGTGAAGGTTGGTTGCGACCCTCTTGTTCATTAGAAGAATAATCTAAAGTTGTCTGCTCCTCATCATTCTGGCAGTCATCACTAGTGCTGGAATCTTCTACCATGCAACAACCATCACCGTTAGTTACGATTAAGCTGGCAGTTTGTGAGGACTCTGGTCCACTCCTAGCTGATGCTTTACAGTCTGTACCAACCACTTCATGAATGTGGTTTTCATCCAATAAGTCATCGGCACATTCTTGTGCCATCAACTTCTCTCTAGCAATCCTAGTACACACAGGGTTTTTATTTTGTGCCCGCTTTGATAGTTCATGTCGAATTTGGCCCATGCTTGGTCCTCCACATTGTTTCGTGACTCTGTCGCATTTGGTGCAGTTGTGGCATGGCCTCCTTGATAACCCATCAGCGTTCCCATGTTTGCTTCCTGGTCGATGCTCTATGGCAAAGGTGAATTCGCTCAAGATCTCTAACCATCTTGCAACTTGGGCAGAAGGCGTAGTCCTCCTGCATAACCATAAAAGTGAAGCATGATCAGTACGGATTTTGAACTCTTTACCATACAAATATGGACGAAAATGAGCAACAGCTTTAACAACAGCTAACAGTTCTCTTCTAGTCACACAATAGTTTTGCTGAGCACGTGACAAAGCACGACTATAATAGGATATTACCCGTTCCTGCCCATCTTGGATTTGCGACAAAACTGCACCAACCCCATTAAGAGAAGCATCTGTGTCCAGGATATAGTCAAGGGCCGGGTTTGGATAACCCAGAACTGGGGCCGTCAGTAGCGACTGCTTCAGTATGTTAAAAGCTGCATGGCACTTCTCAGTCCATTCGAACTTGGCTGTTTTACTGGTTAGCTTTGTCAGTGGTCGGGCTTTGTTGGCAAAGTCCTGGACATACTGACGATAGTAACCAACAGTCCCAAGAAAAGATTGTAGCTCGGTCACATCCTTCGGAGATGGCTAAGTAGCAACAGCAGATATTTTCTTTGGATCAGTTGCTACACCATTACTACTAACTATATGTCCCAAATATGCCACTTCTTCTTGAAAGAGATGGCATTAGGAGGGCTTAAGCTTGAGCTTGGCCGATCGAAACCGAGATAGGACCTCTTCAAGGTTGAGGTAATGTTCTTCGAAGCTGTTACCCATGACTATAACATCGTCTAGATATAGCAGCAAAGTCTTCCAATGCAGTCCATGTAGCACTTGCTCCATCACTCGTTGAAATGTTGCCGGAGCTGCCGTCAAACCAAATGGCAAGACTTTCCATCTCCACAGGCCTTCTCTAGTGCAAAATGCCGACTTATCTTTAGCATCTTCATCTAGTGGAATTTGCCAATAGCCGCTCATGAGATCCAGTATGGAGAAAAGTTTGCTGCCAGCCAAGGCCTCCAGACTTTCATCTATACGAGGCAGGGGGTGAGCATCATGGACTGTAATAGCATTTAATCTGCGATAGTCAATGCAAAACCTCCAGCTGCCATCTTTCTTTTTCACGAGTACAACAGGAGAGCTCCATGCTCCATATGCAGGCTCAATAAGACCTTGCTTTGACAACTCGTGAACTTGCTTGCTGACCTCGGCTTCTTTCTCCACCCCTAAACGTCTTGGAGCCTGTTTAATTGGCTGTGACATCGCCTTAACAGGGATAGAATGTTTCATTAAAGAAGTCAGTCCTTGATCAGAGTCACCTTTTGAGAAGACATCACTGAAGCTATGCAACAACTTGGCAATCGCTTTGCGTTGTGAAAGCTGAGAACATGCCTCAGTTGCCTCTTCATATAGGCTCTCCAAGTGAGATGGAATAGCAGGGATATTTTCATCTGAGACACGCTTCCTGTGGTTCCCATCCATCATATGAACAGATGAATTGACAATCTGTCCCTTCTCCAAGCTGACACACTGCCCTATAATAGATCCAGCATTAAGGTGACATACTTGCATTGCAGGATTAATGCACCTAACAAAAAATATCCTTTTTTCACTCCATGTACTCACACTAGCAGCAATAGCTATGCCATGCTTAGCCGCAACCCCTGTGTCTTCTACTATGCCAACAGGGGTACAAATGTTATTTAACAACCGACACCGGACCAACTGTTCAGATCTAGCGGGAATAGATTCATTAGCGATTACCTGTACCCTACTAACAAAATCTATACCACGCTGGTTGGTGCATCTAAGGTGTTTACCATTCATCACAACAGTAGAGTCTAAACAACTAACTAAGCAATTATGGCTTACTAGAAAGGGCATTCCAAGTATAGCATCTGGTTCAATATCTGCAACAACAAAGTCTAATTTGATTGGTTCTGACCTTAATCTGCCAGCTAATTTTATCTGTCCATAAAATTTCAAACCAGATCCATCTGCCAGAGTGCCTGTAGTGTGTTCAAATGCCAGCAATCCACCAAGAATCTTCCGTGGCAGCCTATCAAACATTCTCCTTGCCAGCAAGTTGAGGGTACATCCACTGTCTACTAAATAGTGTACTGAACAGCCCTCAACTTTTCCTGGAATATAGAGTGCAGAAGCAGTGGCTGCAAAATTTATACAAGGATGCTCTGCATCAACCCTAGTACTGCAATTAGATTGACCTACCGGAGGGTTCGCAACATCTCCAGAGCAATGAAGAGGCAAGGGAAGCAAATTAGGTTTCCTAATGATTGGTTTTAATTGTGACAACTCACCAGGACTGTCTGCTTGGCTCACCCTTGTTTCTCTCCTGCCCTGCCTATTTGGCTTTCTGTAACGGGTATCTGACACCGGTCCACCCACTTTACCCGTAATCTTAGGAGTGAACCTTGCTAGTTTTCCTGATTGGGATTTGTGGATGGTGGTGGTCTTTTCTTCCGTACTGTACAACTCCGCATCCGATGGGAAGAGTCTCCACATATGAAGCAACGTCTGGCTCTATGAGACTTGACATTGGTTGTGTCAACACTTCTTTGCTCTAGAGCAGCAATCTGGACAGACTGATCTTTTATCAGCTTTGTCTGTTTTTCCAGTTCTAATGACATGGAGAACAGAACCTCAGCCAGATCCGTTTCAGAGTTGTCTTCTGCAGCTTTGCCACTAGTACCGCTTGGATTATCTATTTGGGTAACTCTTGGAGGATTTCTAGTTCTTGAGGGTACTGGTTGACGCCCAGCTATTTCATAATGTTTTACTGCGGTAATGGCTTCCTCCAGATTTGAAGCCTTGACCAGCAGCAGGTGCCGCCGAAGTGCAGGGTCATTCACGGCTCGCTGGAAGTGTTCTAAGGCCATCTCATTCTCGACAGCACACCCAAGACCACCATAGGCTAACTTTGACAGCCTTTCTACTCTGTTACCCAATGATAGGTAATCTTCTCCTGCTCGTTGGTGTAAATAGTGCAGCTGTTCTCTTGCTTCGGATGAAGACAGTTCGAACATCTGTAGCAGCTTCCTATTTACCTCAGCAACCGTTTCAGCTCTTCCACAGTCTTTGGCTGTTTGCTCTAAGCAGGATCTTAGTTGTATTAGTGCGACTCGGTCATCCCATCGGCTTATGTCACAAATTTCAGTAAATTGTTGTATAAATAAGTTTACATCTCCATGCCCATCAAAGTGTGGTAACCTGAGATCCACTCGACCACTGAGTGTAGAGTTAGGAACCTCAGCCTTCTTTGAAGTAGGCTCGACCAACCTGGTTGACTGTAGCTGCTCCGTTGGTCGGGGAGTGGAAACAGGAGGATGTGCTATATTGTGGAGTCCTTCTGCTGCTGAAGAAGATATGCGACTGCTGGCAGCCTGTCTGTCCTGCAGTTCCAACACATATTTCCGGTACATATCGTCAATGAAGGTCATCCCATCAACGTGTACTGATGTATCGGAGTGCATGACTTGCTTGGGCTGTTTTTCATCAGTATCAGTAAATGGATTAGTCGCGTCCAAGAATGGTTTACTTATCGGCAGAAATGGATTAGTAAACATTCTGGAGTCTCGGCCTTGAGCCATCTCTTTCCAGAGAGCTGTTCAACAATCACTAGTTTATGCGTACAGCTAAACTTTCAGTATCAACAGGATTACAGATATCCCACTGCTGCCACCAATGTTGTGGAAGTCAGCGCTGACTAGCCACTAGCAAGTGGGTTCTGCGTACAAGTTGTCTTATACCGAATGAGTAATAGCTCTCATGCACAACTGTAATTGTTGCAAACAAAGTGTCTGGTGAATAATGGCTTTTATTCACACAAGCTCTATAAACATGAAAAGGTTTAACAATTAGAACAATTCACTACAATCAAGCGTAATGCTGAAATGAGTTAAACAATAAATACTCAAAACAGTTACACTTGTAAATGTAAGAATGTTAAGCAATATATATGTTACCAAAGATATACAAAGCTGCACAAAGGTAAGTTAATGTCACCGCACTGTTCTTAATGCAGATTAAGAACATAACTCTTAGTCTTTAGTTCAGTCGTTTGTACTCTGTATCGCTAGCTCTGTGCTCTTTGCTTTCCCGTCTTAACACTGAAGCACCATTGCTTATATAGTGTCACAAAGTGGTGATGCAATGTGACAGGTTCGAGATATCTGGTGTTGTGATTGTATCCTGATGTCTGCACAAGGCTAAGAGTTAAGACGTCCGGGTGTAATATTGCGGCTAACTATGTATAAGTAATAATATGCAGGAGATTGCTGTGAGTGTATGATATAATCCTTTATTGCTGACTTGCAGCCATGCACGCTGTAAACTGAATTCTTAATCCTCCCCATGAACTGCTGCAGTCAGGCTATTTATACCTCCTTACAATTATTCTAGAAACTTCCAGAAAATCCATTCAGGAAAAATCTAGTAATAGAACAATGCTTCTAAATTTATGATCATGACTCATCAGCGTATTGCGCAATAGCTATTGTCCTGCTATAACATTGTTTATGATACTATATACAGCACTCAGAATCTGTGACATATAGCAAGGGCTGAGTGTTAATCAACGGGCTTTCCACGCAAGCTAGCTTTTAAATTATAGGGCTAATCTGAGAATAGCTGAATGCTTATGGCAATTAAAGCAACTCAGCTTAGTAAATCCATCACAGTACGTACACAGAAACACAAACTAAATGAAACTTGCTTTTAGCACTTAGGTGATATACGTGCACATCGACCTCCCACGAAGCCATTGATTTTTGAATAATGTGCAGTATTAGTGTGAGAGACAAAGTGTTTTAAACCACTTAATCAACAATTATCATAAAACATTGAATGTAGGCCTATAACGTGCAGAACAACATCAATTTACTTACGCTGATGAGCTAATAAAGGGTAAAGTTAGCAACAACGTGGCAACCGTTTCCAATATGAGAATAGTACTAATTACGTCCCATTGAAGACTCATGGCTATCGGGTGCGTGGCTAAAGTAAAATTAAATAGCTCCAAGTTAAAGAAATAAAAATATCTTGCGAGATAACTACGGAATTAGAACAAATTAGACACCGATACGTGCTCTACGAGAAGGTCAAGTTTACATCGGATACGTTGTACATTACAAGCAGAGGTACGTGTACATATATGTACTTCTGTACCGACTCGTACTTGATTTGAAAACGTAGTTTAACTAGCGAGTCAGTAATTCTATTTTATCAATGCAATGATCTCTCTTCGGAGCGACTCGTAAAGGTCGGCTTATTTATAATAATGTGTCAATCTTCATCTAGCAACGAACGATTAATTGTAGCAACCAGATTGCCTTCGTAAAATCGCGTATGCTTTAACGAATTTGGCTCGTCAAAATCTTTTGTAAGGCCATTTGGCTGTGAAGGCAAAGCAAGTCGTTGCTCATCATGTCTCATAGGTAAAAATTAACATAATTTGCTTAGCAAATCTTATTGAATAATTCGTTTTCAATTATTGTCTAAATAATAAACGCGTCAATGAATCACAACAGTTTTCATTTGTTACACGCATATTATAGGTGAATGCTTTTCGTTAGGAGCCAAGTATTATTGCGATTTTAATTGCTTTTCTACATATCTCTTAAATTCAACAACAACTATTTTTTGACAGCACCTATAACAAGCAATGGACGGAGGCACAAATGGCATTGGACGATCTAATGCAGGTAGAGAACCCTCCAGAGCCTCCAAAACCAGAGAAAGATCGTTTAGCTGCTTTTCAACTCCTTGCAACAATGTATATAAAATATATACAGATTTTCAGACGTCTCGAAAGTTGCTATGATCAAATAGTGCATCCTCAAAAGAGACGAGTTCTCCGACATGTACTAGATGGTGCGTGAATAGTTCTTTTTAGCTTTATTGAGCAAGTATTTATTGAACTATACATTGATTTTATCTACTGCTATACTAACTGTTCATCATTATCTTGTGCAATTTCTATAAAAATTGTCCAAAATATTCTCTATTCTAAAGAGAACTTAAATGTTTTGACACTTTTCTTAAAATGATCTGGAAGAGCTGACAAGTTTAATCACTGCCTAATGCACATATGCACGTGAATTCTAATAACATTCATATTTGATTTAGCACAAGTGAGTTGCATTGAAGTTAAAGCAGTTTCTGATAGTTGACTGTAGCTGTTTGCGGAATAGATGGAGACAGCGTAATAGTATAACTTTCTAAAAATTTCAATACAGTGGTAAAAAGACTAAAACTGTTCTTGAAAGCATCAAATACAAACCACAAAACCATTTGTCTACAACAAACCATAGAATAATGCAGTAATGCTTATCAAAATCTCTTCTTTTTAATGTATTTTTGCAAACTTTTTTTCCTTTTAATCATTTAAATATCAATAAATCAACATTCCATTTTGTTGTTGAGATTCTTAAAACTTGTCAGATTTTTGTTTTTCTTTCAACGTTCATTAAAAATGTAAAAAATTTTTAGAGCCAGAGCAGGAGGCCTTGACTATTTAGTTTGCTTCCTCGCTTTCAAAGGTTGTATGACTGTTCTGTTCAATGCATGTCATATTCTAGATTACATTGTTATGTTATATATCATGGAATCCACTAATATGATATAATCATATAATGTATTTTATTATATTAATATAATAATAGTTATTACAACATGTTATGTCATTTTAATAAATTACATTGTTCAGCTGACCTGTAATCTGTTGTGTTAGTTTCTCTAAACTATACTTATTTATTCAACTTAGCAAAAGTTTTGTTTATAATGGCGGCAGAAATTGAGTGCGGGTATGAAAAGTTCATCTTAATTAACTGACAATCACCAACAGCCACAATTTCTCACACTACATTGAGCATCTAACTATGACTAATGTGGCAGTACTTTCACTTGCAGGTACAATGGGTCGGATATTGGAGTTAAAAGGTGAAATGGTTAATCTAGAATACTCTGAGTTCCATTATATGGATGACGTGCTGTCAGATCTCAAGCTCACCCCAGTAAGTTTCCATCTGCAAAGACAGGTTCATCTATTTAAAAAACTTTGCCATGCTTGGTTCTCATGATTTGGCTTGGCTAAATGATTTGTGGTAAGATTCATGATTTGTTCCAACATTGGTTTATGTTATTTATCTAAAATGTGGAGAACTTATTCATGTTATCTATAGAATGGCTCTTGGTATATTTGCAAAAGATTGTATAATTCTTTAAACCATTTGAACAAATACGTGCTTTTGAATTCAATTACTGTTTTTATAGAATTCTGGAAGTTAATATGTAGCATTTTGCAACCCTGTTGTCTTAATAAGAAGTTTTAATGTTTTAATTTATTTATAGTTATAACATTTTTATTTGTGTCTGCGGTTCGTTGATCTTGGCTGGACATTTCTGAGTCTGGTGACAAGGGAACCTCGACAACTGGAGACATGCCCAGTTGCATAGAGCAATTTGTGGTTGGATGTCATTCCTGTCACCACCAGCAGCCTTCCTTGGTAGTTGAACCTCAACCTGTTGTTTGCAGGTCAGGAGTTCTAGACCACTCTAGACCATTCTAGAACATTCTAGACCACTAGGCCACCGAATAACAGTTAGCGTTACAATAACTTTCCTAATCTAAATATGAGATAAAATAGCTATCTAAACAGGGTGACACTGCTTGGTGACACAATGCTTCGCAGTGATAGCTGTTTCTACTCTTAGCAAGACATAGAGATGCCTATTCCCAAATACTTTGTGCTGGAAAGAGCGAAGGCATTAAAAGAGAGGCAGAAGGTTCTAGAACAGATCTTGGCGAAAGTGAAACCGCAAGACTCTGAGATGGTAAGAAACACCTAAAACCAAGTCTAAAATCTTTTATGAAGGATTCGTAGGCTAATATTACCACATATTGTAATTTCTCAATTCAATCCATAGTTTTAAATGCAGCTACTTTTCTGTACACAATTATTATGGCACAGAATGTAGGCTATAGAAATTTAAAAAGATTGTTGTCAATCAAAATGTATCCGAAAGGTTAGGATGCATCTCTGAGTTGATGACTTTCATAATCTTGTTTTTGTTAACATCCCGTGCAATCACTAGCTGGTTGGTACTTGAAAAGGTTCCAAGTGATTGGTTTACACAGGCGAACCAATATGAACATTACGGTACATTTCTGATTATTCCAAGTTAGAAAGCAGCTGGCTTAGACTGCTGCCTTTAAATTTTAGGTGTGTTCGCTAAGAACCAATTCTTTGCTTTCATTGGTTTCATACATTACTGGAATATCGGCTGTTGAATCGTAGTGGTTTCGCTGTGACACAAAGCCTCACTTTTCAATACATTCTCTTCTTTGTAAACAAACTAAATTAATGTCATTTGGTTAGAGGTTGCATGTGGCAGCAACTGTATGAGTTTTAAATTAGTTACCCTGTCAGTATTTCTCAATGTGTTATAAGCATCCAAGCTTTCATCCATTGAGTAAAAATATCAAATTAATGTTCAGTCAAGTCAATCCACTTATATGAAAAACATCATCAATCTTTCTGCATGGAAACGAAAACAAATTATATTCTAACATTCCGGTTTTTTTGCTGTGTTTAGTAATGCTTCTAGAAATATACAAGTTATCTTTTAGCAGATCATCACAGAATCCACATTTGATGCCGTATTTTTGCTGCATTCCGTGGCATTTGCTGCGTACTACATTTGATGATGAATCTCTTGTACTGTGCTATAGCATAAAATTCCATATCCAATGTACCAAATACTCTGCAACTGCCTTGTTGGCAAAGTTGGGCAGCCAATTGATGAATAAATCACGAACAAATGTCCATTACCATCTACTAAATATTTTTCCTCTTACATGAACCAATAGGAACGAGCAGACAACTCTATGAATTGTACAATCATATTCTAAAACTACTCAACAAATTTGTGTGAGTAGTTTTAGAATTCTCAAACCAAATGTTTGAGAATTCCCAAATGTCTGGTTTGAATGTTTGGTGAACAAGTTGCTTATTTATCGTACCAATGTGTCGGTCTCGAGAACCTCTGCTATTGGTGATGGAGGAAACTGACATGGCCACCAAGGCTACTAAAAATTCTACCAATGTTTAGTAAAACAGTGCTGTCAGTAATCTGTCTTATGTAATATTTCTAATTTAAGTCAGCTGAAGGTAAATGAGGGTTGTTCTATCAACTTTCTAACATTCTCCATATTCTGCTATAGGGTAAGGAAGAACTGAAAATGACTGTACAGGAAGCTGTACTCATTGTACAAACTATGGAGCGTGCCCGTCAAGGTAGACTGCGAGCCAAGTTTATGAGAGACATACGATTAACTGAAGAGAGGGAGAGGCTTGCTCAACAGCGAGGTGAGGCGTTGAATAAGTTTTTGTAAGGGCTGAGAGACTTTGAAGTCGATTTCATCTGTATATCTACTTTTACTTGTCTGCTTGTTGCAATTGAATTCTGCTGCCTCTTTAGATACTGCAGCTTTGAGTTGCAATATCATCATCTATGAAAATAAAAATTTTATTCATGCGTATTGTAGATAGGGTTTTAGCTTACAATGCACTTCTACAGAGGCCAAAACTTTTAGGCTACGTCCTGTCTGTTGTTGTATGTCTGTATGTCCTCTCTGTTGTTTTATAGGAGCTCCATCTATCGACCCAGAGGTGGCAGCGGTGAGGGTCCAGAAGCACTGGAAGGGCTTTGCTCAAAGAAGGAGAACGACGAGGGAGCGGGATGAAGAGCTAATGTTTATTGGAATGGTTGGTTATCTGTTACTCAAGACTTTAGTCTGGCGTTGAATCTACACTCGTAGTTGCTGTCTCTTGCTGTTTTACAAAAGTAGACAACTCTCATGATAGTTTTGTTGCAAAGTTTGCCCATGCAACATCATCAAGCCACAGAATGAATATTAGGAAAATGATATAAAATGAGCTTTTAAAGAACTAGATAAGCTCACATGAACTCTTCTGCCTCTGCTGAAACCTCTGTACTGCATCGCATTGAGTAATTGTGTGTACTAATTGATACTCTACTGCAGCCAGACCAGAAGTTATCTTTCATCCTAAAATGTACAAAAGACTGCTTTCAATAACTTTTTTGAATTATCAAAATTTAACAGATAAATAATATTTAACTCTATGTATGCTCTACATAGACTACTCTATGTTTAAGATTCAAAACAAATAAGGAAGTTGATCTGCACAGTACTATTTCTTCTATTCTAAATGAGTGCAGTTATACAGGGTATCTGTTTCATAGGTGCCACCCCCACGTGACCCGAAGAACATGACATTGGGCAATGCCAAAAAGGTGGAGAGTTTGAGGAGGACCACCCAAGATGAGCACGAGAGGGAGTACCAGCAAGCGCTCATCACAATCAAGGATAAGATCAGAGAGTCAGAGGGCCCAGATATGAAGGAAAACATGCAGGAGCAGATTCGTCAGTGGTTTATCGAGTGCAGGTCTGTCTATTTTGTAAATGAGACAGTTGAGAAATGGTTTGGTCAAGGTCATCATTCTAGCTGTGGCTTCTAATGTTTCGAAGGATTTGATTGATTCTCTGTTGTGTAGGTAGTTGCTATAATCACTAGAATATACTACTAATCCTGAAGTTGGTCTATTGAAGGACTGGTAAATTAATTTCTTTAATAGATGGAAGCCTTAGTAGTTTTATTACTCATCACGCTGTCAATACATCGCACATCATCCGTTGGATATCTTTAGCCTTTACAGCCAAGATTTATAGTTATATATTGTATATACGATATGATATATGACCTCTTTTTATACTCGCCATATTAACTTCAGTTTTTTAGCTTCACCCACTAAATCTATTTTAATTAAGAAAAATTTTAGCCTGCTAGATACATGTGTATATGTATAACTTTCTATTGGTACTTTCTATTGTAATAATCAACAAAATAATGTTTTTATTACAAAACAAAACAAACATGAAAATACAGAAACCAGGAATTATTGAGTGGGTTGAACAGAAGTTTTTTAAGAATTGGTAATATAATAGTATTGCGGAGGAATCAGGGTAGTGCATTGAAGGTTGTAGTAACAGAAAGATGATAAACTGAAACATATAACGGTAGATATAGTATGTTGGTGTCACAGAAGAGAAAATGATGTTTGTCATGTGTGTGGAAGAATAAATACAAACATTCTGGACATAGTTCATGTTAAGTTAAAAGTAAAATTGGTAAAATGCAACAACACAGGAATAAAAAACATAGAAATGATTATAAAAATTACATCACTGTTTCCTTTTCAAGCTAGCTTTAAATTCCCAGCACTCTCTGGGTGTGAGAGATGACAAGTACTAGTAATTCTTTACAACTATTTCATATTTTTATATATCTTTTTCTATTTATAGGTGGGTGACTTTTATTTTAGTAATAGACACTTCAGCAATATGCACCTATAGACATTTCCAGATGTTTTATCTTATGTCAATAACGATGTATATATATATCTGTGGTATATCATAAAACTCCAATGCTGGCTTACCTGACTTTCTATAAGCCAGTTCTTCATATGTTGTGTCTGTCTTTTTGACACTCTTTTTGAGTTAATGCCATAAGAATAATTAGAGTTGGTTGTGTTTTAGAGATGCAACGGGCAAGTTTCCAGACTTCCCAGATGAAGATGAAGGTGGTTCGTCCGCAATATTTAAGCAGAAGACTGTCGAGGAAGTAGAAGCTGAGCTCAACAATAAAGTGAGTTTGAAATATCTTCTGCAACATTAACATTAGACATATCTATACTGGATTAACATCAGACACTTTACATATCTACACTTACCTCATCATAAATATTGGTACTGTATTAACATAAGATATATCTGCACTGTGTTAACATCAGCCATATCTACACTGTGTTAACATCAGACATATCTACACTGCGCTAACATTAGACATATCTACACTGTGTTAACATCAGACATATCTACACTGTATTAACATCAGACCTATCTAAACTGTGTTAACATCAGACATATCTATACTGTGTTAACATCAGATCTATTTACACGCTATTAACATCAGACATATCTACACTGTATTAACATCAGACATATCTACACTGTGTTAACATCAGACATATCTACACTGTGCTAACATCAGACATATCTACACTGTGTTAACATCAGACATCTACACTGTATTAACATCAGACATATCTGCACTGTGTTAACATCAGACATATCTACATTGTGTTAGCATTAGACATATCTACACACTATTAACATTAGACATATCTACACTGTGTTAACATCAGACGTATATACACTGTGTTAACATCAGACCTATCTACACACTATTAGCATCAGATATATCTCCACTGTGTTAACATCAAACATATCTACACTGTGTTAACATCAGACATATCTACATTGTGTTAGCATTAGACATATCTACACACTATTAGCATTAGACATATCTACACTGCGTTAACATCAAACATATCTACATTGTATAAATATTGTTCTGGTTTGTGCTCAAACTTTCCATACCTGACTGACTCCACATGGGTATCATATTTTTAGAGATTAAGAAGGCTGGCCTTGAAGGTGAATACACTTTTTATAATTTATTCTGCTGATTGGATAATATAGTTGCACATACATTATATAAGTCAGCCGGTATAGGTAATTTACATGTAGTTGTTTGTCTACACAATTCACAGCTGGTCATCTGAGTTCTAGCATGCATCTTATTCTGATATAATTTCTCACACTGGAGTTCTTTGAATTTAGCTACCAATCACTATGAGTTAAGCATGAATATATTCAGTATAGTAGTTGAGCCTAGTAGTTGAGGCTTCATTATCAGTGAATGCAGCTTAGTTATGAGGACACAAATATGTACTCAATTTTTAGGAGACTATTTCAATTTCTAATAACTGAGTGCTTTTTCTGATGCATTTCATTTTTTTTTGCAAGCACCACCCAATGCTTCTAGAACTTTCTCACAGCGGAAAGTCATTAGCATGATGGGCATTCAGCCTTTGGTGAATATGGCAATTGGGAAGTGGACGAGTGACTGAGATCGCAAGAGTACTCAATTAGCTTTTGTCTCTATTGTATGAAACTGTATGCTTATATAATGAACTGCAGGAAGAGAAGAAAGGAAAAAAATCGGGCAAGAAATCTGGCAAGAAGTCTGGTAAGAAAGATAAGAAAGATAAAAAAGGAAAGAAGGGCAAAGGAAAAGGGGATGATGATGTAAGATTAGTTGGAGAAGTTTCCTTCATCAATGTAGCTCTTATAGATGATCTGGTAGTAGTGGTAACAGTGGTAGTAGAGGTAACAGTGGTGACAGTAGTAGTAGAGGTAATAGTGGTAGTAGTGGTAACAGTGGTGACAGTAGTTGTAGAGGTAATAGTGGTAACAGTGCTAGTGGAGGTAACAGTGGTGACAGCAGTAGTAGGGGTAGCAGTGGTGACATCTGTTGTAGTAGTGGTAACAGTAGTAGTAGAGGTAGCAGTGGTGACATCTGTAGTAGTAGTGGTAACAGTAGTAGTAGAGGTAGCAGTGGTGACATCTGTAGTAGTAGTGGTAACAGTAGTAGTAGAGGTAACAGGGGTAGCAGTGGTGACAGTGGTAGTAGAGGTGACAGTGGTAGTAGTAGTGGTAACAGTAGTAGTAGATGTAACAGGGGTAGCAGTGGTAGTAGTGGTGACAGTGGTAGTAGAGGTGACAGTGGTAGTAGAGGTATTAAAGGTAATATTTTGTAGTGGTAAGAGTGGTAGGAATGGTAGTAGTGGTAGCACCGCAGCAGTGGGGTTAAATTGAAGGGTAGTGATGTAAGTTCTAGAATTAACATTTTCTACCATTATTATTACTGCTAGAAGAAGTAGATACAAGCCTAGTTGTAGTATCCATGCTCAATACAACTGATTTTAACATTGTAATAAAATCATCTTATTTTGGGCTTATTCATAAGGTGAGCAGGTAATGCTTTAGACTCTCTGTAGGCTGGAGGTAAGGAAGTTGTAGTCATCAGCTAACTAGTGAACTTTGACTACAGATTCCTTAAAGACATCTTGTCGTTTCTCATAACATTTATGAAACTTCTCTTACTTATGACGCTTATACCTACAAGAGATATTAATCTGATTTATTGTGCGTAAATTGTAATTAATTGGCACAAGCTCTATAAAATAACTCGCAGGAAGAAGAGGAAGGATGGAAAATGACTCCTTCAAACTTTGTGCCAACAATTGGTGAAGGAAGTGACACTTACAAAGGAGTATGGGTAGACAGAGATGAAGTCGATAATTTCAGTCAGAAGCATGACCAAGAGCTTATCAAAGAGGAGAAACGGCTAGAGGTAAAATTCTTTTAGTTTTTAGGTTTTTAGTTTTCAGTAAGTTCTTATAGGGAAAATCAGTATTGTTGTGTTTATCATGAATATCCTGATTGGCCAATTCGTATTTTTGTGTTTATTATTAATATCCTGATTGGCCAATCTGTATTGTTGTGTTTGTTATGAATAACCTAGTTGGCCAATTTGTATTGTTGTGTTATGAATATCCTGATTGGCCAATTCGTATTGCTGTGTTTATTATGAATAACCTAATTGGCCCATCTGTATTGTTGTGTTTATTATGAATATCCTGATTGGCCAATCTGTATTGTTGTGTTTATTATGAATATCCTGCTTGGCCAATATGTATTTTTATCACAATCAACCGAGTTGGTCAATCTGTTTTCCTCGCCAAGGAATACAGCTATAGACAAGACTATTATAGGTTTGGTCAGCTCTTATTGAAATAGTAAAAATGCATCACCTCCTGTAAATTGGTATGAAATGTCATCAGGTGGAAGATGAGGTCAGAGTTCAAGTTGATGAGCTGATGAGAGAAGAGTTGAAGAACCTACAAATGGTGAGTTTTTTTATAATTGGTCTAGCTGGAACCCATCGATTGTCAGTTTAGGCCTGTTTCTGTTTCACAGTGTATCTGATGGTTTCATAGACCTTACCACAGACAAAAGTGACAAAATTACTACCATATTTCACTCTTTGCTCTCAAGGCATTATTGATAGAGTATCTAAATACATTTCTATTAGTTCATAGAGCAATCCAATACATGTAGACTAATATAATCAGATTGTGTTACACAGACTAGAGACGGATTTGTAACGAAGGCTTGTTTCTGCTCTGCATATATGGAATTTAAATATCTGGAGAAAATTTTAATTAATTACATCTTCAACCAAAAAAAACGAGCAAAAAATTGATATTAGTTGCATAAAATAATGCAGTAAAAGAAGTGATTGCTGCTAATAAGCAATACCACCATTTGAAAAAATAAATAGAGAATATTTTTTAAATATTACTATCATATAAAAAAATTATATAATAGTTCTAATTTGGTTATTGCTACTGAAACTGAAATGATCAAAAAAGCTTATTTCTAAATTTCACAGAATACTAATCATTACAAGAGTGCGGGTTGAGTCATGCTAAATTAATTATTATTTACGAATTCAAATTGATATTGTCAAATACAACAATAGGAGGTTTTAGCAAGAAGAAAACTGGATTATTGTGTACATTGTGTACATTGTGCACATTGCGTACATTACAGGCAGTGGAAAGGGATAAGAAAGGAAAGAAAGGGAAAAAGTCAGGAAAAAAGAAAAAGAAGAAGGGTAAAAAGAGTGGCAAGAAGAAAGGGAAAAAAGGAAAGAAAGAGAAAGATCTGACACCAGACAGGTGAGTTACACGTGTGTGCAGGTGAGTTACACGTGTGTGCAGGTGAGTTACACGTGTGTGCAGGTGAGTTACATGTGTGTGCAGGTGAGTTACACGTGTGTGCAGGTGAGTTACATGTGTGTGCAGGTGAGTTAGAGGTGAGTTACATGTGTGTACAGGTGAGTTACATTGTTCACCCAATGAGTTACAAGCAAGTTAATTGTGCACAGAGGAAGAGAAATAAAGATAAAAGTTCTACGTGCGAATCTCAAATTCACTTAAACCTTGTTAAGTCAATGTCATTCTGTTTTTCTTAAGCTTACATACTCCTCATAGCACCCCATGTCAATTAGCTCATGTTTGATGAGAATACGAAAAAGAGACGAACAAAAACCAGATTCGGTGAAGATGCGAGTCAGAAAACTTAAAATATAAAACTAGTTTGATTTATAATTAATTAGAGTTGTAAAAATCCAAGTCTGTTAGATTATAAACCCTCTATTATAATCGGTACTTGTTAGAGCTGCGGTCAAGGCCAATTTCAGCAAAACATAAGTAAAGACAGGCACAAAGTTTTTCTTATTTTGCATTTAAGTTTTGTAGACGAAATTTTTTTATGAAAGTATTATTATGTGCCAGACGACACTGAATGTCTGCATGAATGATAAACCTCAAATTACTATATGAGTAAGACCATCTTATAGATTAGGTGGTAAGGCAAATGCAAACCCTGTTTTCATATTTTGAACAACTTCTTTATGTGCGTGTATGTAAATTGACTCACACGTATGTGTATGGAATGTGTAAGTTATTCAGCAAATCTTGAAATTGTGCCAGAAACCTTGGCAGGAGTTTACCATATATGAGTAAATAGGAAGTTATCCTTCCTAGCATGAAACTCATCGATGTTACTATGATTGCATAGAAATGTGAAGCATATATTTTAGGCTTTCGCAACATAACTCAATAGTCTTTAGGTCAATTTTTAAGGTCAAAACTTGGTATCTGCTCAAAGCAGGTGTCAAAAGTGATGACCTATAATATGGCCCTTTACATTGTCAGTATATTGCAATAACTTGCCAAGTATAGCATTATTTAAGTAGTATTAATTTTCTTGTTATTTGCCATAGACATAGAGTCACGTAGGCTAATTAGGAATTTTCTACGAGGCAAGCCATGAAGAGACGGGCCATCATACCGTTCTATACTCAATTCTGAAATACCAACTAAAAAAAATTTCTCTCTATCAAATTTTACGCAGCTAGTTGGAAACTGAAAATATATTAAATGAGATTAATCATTTTACAAGTTGACAACATGAAAGATACGCACATCTTTTTAATAAGTGCGTCGCATGCCAGATGGTCTTGTTTGTACAGTTTATAAAAGTTTGCCTTTTTCATACAGTTGTTCATTTCATTCTGCTGGATCAGTATCTGGGTTAGAACAAAAAAGGTTAATTTTTTTGCAAGTTTGCAAGTAAATATAGCCACACCTGTAACAGGATGGCGTATCTCTTCTAGGTCGATTGAGTCGCTGTATGAGGAACTGGTGGAGCAGGGAGTCATAAAAAAGGTACAGGATATTCACATATCAGACTTTGTGGGAGAGTACAGCTATCTGGGTACAACACTCCGACAGGCTAACATCGAGCCGATGCCGTCACTCAGCGATGTCAGACGAGTCGTCACAGAATTTGGAGTTCTTCCACTCGGTGAGTTTTTCTTCCCGTCATTTTTTTTGTTTAGCATCAATTCATGTAAAGAGCGCAACCACTAAAATACTATTAAAACTTAAAGATTGATTGAGCGTTATCTAGTAGTCCCCAAATAATTACATTCATCAACTTGAAACCAGACTTTGATAGACAGCAAAACAAATATTGCGAGCTCTGAATTGATCGATGATTATAACAGGTAACTCTGTTGCTGCATAGAATGTGCCATGTTAATCCAATCATGAGAAATCCCAAACTAACTACTTTTTATAAAGTACTACGTGTAGTACCCGGGCAGACAAGTATGTCGGGAAAGATCGGCATGTGTGCCGGGAGAGATCGGCATGTGTGCCGGGAGAGATCGGCATGTGTGCCGGGAGAGATCGGCAAGTGTGCCGATAAAACACAAAGATTCAGTACTTGCATAATTATTCAACTATATGCAATGACGGTCGATTGGCACAGGTGTTGGAGTGTTGGTCTATGAATCTGAATGTTGTGGGTTTGAATTCTCTGCAAAGTAATTATTTTTTTTAACCTTTAATGGAGCCTCCTTATTATAATAAATATATAGTAAAGATTTCAATTACTTACGTGGTTATATGTTTTCTTTATAGATTAGTCTGGAGATTAATAATTGTGTGCTAGTAGTATATGTACTGTAATATCCAACTATAAAAATATGTATTTCTCTCAATTTGTGTCTTTTTGTAAGTAATGCAAAAGCGTTTTATAGGTGCGATACCCGCTTTTATTTATTACATTATTATGTGTTTATAACTGTTAAAATTTTGGGGCAGGTTCACCAGCAGTGCATGAAAGAGCACCACTTGTTAAGTCAATGATGCTGGCGGGACCGAGAGGAACGGGTAAGAAGATGCTGGTGCACGCTATTTGTAACGAAACTGGAGCAAATCTATTTGACTTGACAGCCGCTAACATTGCAGGGAGGTGAGTCTAAGGGAAGTATTACCAATGCTTGGATGAGTCCCTCATCACCAAATAAAAGAAGGGAAAGCAGCTATAAACTGTTTTATTTCTTGTTTATTTTCGCAAGCGCTTGTTGATGATCTTGTCATTTTTCACCTTTCCAAATTTTGAACCCATAATTTTAGTTTTACCCTCAGAAAATTCTCACTTCCCCTATTTGAGCTTCACCAGTTTTTGCTTTGTCACCACGTGTACCTTTACAGCATTTAACTTCACAACCGTTTGGGTTTGGAAGCTTTTGTTCTTGCTAACCTTTCACCTTACCAGTCTGCGTCTCACCCGCTTTTAATCTCGTCGGATTTAAACCTGTCCAATTTTACTGAATCGTGACTTTAACCATTTCAGGCCTCAACAGTTTGTAACCCTTTGTGAGATTTTTAGCCTCCATGAGTCCTCATGTCTCATGGCTTCGCATAAATTAGTCTCCTTGATATGTGAACTCATTCGCTGTTATAATCTCTGCGTTAAATTTTCACAGGTATCCCGGTAAGGACGGACTTAAAATGCTGATACACATGGTCTTTAAAGTGGGTCGTGCTCTGCAACCTTCAGTGTACCACATTGACAACTGTGAGCTCATGTTTAAAAAGAAAGTGCCCAAGACAGATCCGGTAAGCCAGAGGGAGGATTATGGCTGGTTGAACATGCCTGAGTAAATTCATCTATGCCTTTTGTATACCTACAAAAATACTGCTTGTTTAATTTCTTAAAATCTGGAGAACATCGAATTATTTTCATTTATTCTGCAAAACATCGGTAAGCGACAGTATTCAATTAAAGTTCTTTCAATCCTTACAAAGTTTTTGTGTCTAAAACATTGAAACATCTGTTCTGTTTAATGGGTTCACTCTGCTTCTGATTTGCAAAACAATTGCAGTTTGTAATTTGCGTTTTCTAAACTTTTCATTTAACTGTTTTCTTTTATCCTCTCCTTTTCATGTCTAGCCTGTACTCCAATGTATCACATCTACTATCTGACCTCCTCTATTACTCACCATTTACGTGTCTTGCAGACAGATCCAAAGAGGTTGAAGAAGGAGCTACCAAAGGCCATAAAAGCCTACTTTAAGCCTGAAGATAGAATACTGCTAGTGGGAACAAGCAGGACCCCGTTTGATGGGGAGATGAAACCTATGTGTCAGGCCTATCAGAGAGTTATACTTATACCCAGGCCTGACTATGCGTCTAGACACTGTATGTTTGATTTCTATAATTTGTACTAAGTTTCCATACAGCGATCAGGCAACGACACACCCCGCATGGCACGGCAATACCATCATGGAAACAACCGTATTGCTTTCTTTCTGTTGTGAGTCAGTGTCACTGTTCAGAAGCAAAACACCCATACGATGCGCCATCTTTGTACTATGGAAACGGCCTTAACGACCAATGGCGTAGCGCTTGTGCACAAGTGACATCTTAAAGATACAACCTTGACATATGGCATCACACAATCATCTCTGTACCATAGTGCCCAATGGAAGCATGATCTGCTGGGCCCACCGTAGCCCTTCGATACTGGTGCACCCAGGTGTCCCTGCACTGTATTGTTGTATAGAGACTTAGTATATATTTTAGGTGTGCTAACCCTCCTACTTAGGCAAATGCATATGAGTATCTGAGACAATGACCTTGTTATGTAGTGCTGTGGAGGACTCTGATAACTAACCATAATGGCATTGTACACACCGGCCTTGATGTCAGCTCACTAGCCAAAGTGACCGATGGATACACCCCGGGGCATATCGATGAGGTACATATAACATATAATTACCCATAGACCCCTGGAATCTAGCAGAGCTTAACGTGCATTATGTCTTGTAATGAGGTCTATGTTTATACGTGTTCACTGTAGGAGTTGATTTCTCCAGACTTGATCCATCTGGGAATTGTTTGCTTTTGCCTTGAACATATATCAATGGAATATTTATAGAATGTTTCGTAAGTCTTTTCAACTTTGTAGTAGCTGTTTGAAATGGTTTGAAGTGCTTGTCACAATTTAAGGTCTGTGTGAGTGTATTGAAAGAAAGGAGAATAGCAGACCTTGCCAAAAAACCTCTCCAAGGTGTAGAGTTTCTCTCTGCCCTAGCCAAGATAGACCCTATTTACAAGGAGGAAGAGGAAGCCTACAAGGTAATAGCTATGAGTGCATAATAAGTGGTATGATGGGTTCTGGAATTTTTAGCTTTATAAATAATAACATTCAAAACACGACATGTTTATGATGAATGAAATTTAATGTGTTAGGTGATTGTGAGCAGAAAAACTTGGCCCTTACATTGCGTGTTGCACTTTGCGTTGCTTCAGGAACCAAAAAGTCTATAGTAAAGATATGATCAGGTCTAACAGCTCATGTCCATATCTCTCAGCAGTAATAATGTCTCTAGGCCTTAATATCAACTGACTAGCTATTTCTCATGGTCCCATTATTCCATATCCTGGCCTTACTGCACTATATATTAAATTGGTTTGTTCATGCCAGTAGGAGGCAACTCCTGTTTGTATAAATCATCGTTGCTTGTGTTTTTGTGAATTCTGATAACAAATGGTAATTCAGTCAGCTTTGTTGTAGTCGTGGTACGCTAAAACACCTCTTGGCAAAAAACGGTCTAAAGCTGCAGCCGGTGATGACGATGATGCTGGTGCCAAAGGTAAAGGAGGCAAAGGAGCAAAGAAAGGTGGAAAGAAAAAGAAATAACTTTCAATGTGTATTTTGTATTTTGCTGTTTTATAACTCTTTAAATTTGCCTTAAGTTACTTTGCTCAACAAGTTACTACAATCCAAACAAACCAGTGTCAGAGAATGGAAAGAACTAATTGGCAAAGCGAGTTGATTTTTAATCAAACAGTAAATGGTCACTGTGCATCATTTCTGTTATGCAGTTTGAGCTGCAGCGAGTTCTAGAAATACATGTGTGATTTTAAATGGGCGTTGCTGCTAAAGGCACAAAATTTTGCTTTTGATTGTTGTTGACTTCATGTCAGCATGTTTTTCACCTTAAGACTATGGATATCCTTAGTAATATTAATATGCTGTCAATGTGTCTGTGTTGTATCATAACATATATGAAGGCTATATAGTGTTGTATTATCGGATTTGTTAGGCTCAGGCTATATTGGCTTCTGAGCTCATAGGTGGTCTTGGCTCACAAGCAGTACAGGTGGCTTTGGTAATTACGGTGAGTGGATAAAGCTAGTGAATCAGGCTAGTGGGTAAAGCTAGTAGATTATGTAGTATAAGGCAGTATGGGGAGGATATAAGGAAGAATGACGAAAGATGGAGGCTCTTCTTCACATCTGTACATGTAAGTCTATTCATTTATACAACAGGGCGCAGTTGACAAAGTTCTAGATTTTTCTCCTGGCGTTATCATTAGCACTAATTTTTTTGTTGCGTTATTAACTTAGTGGTTTAACGTTTGTGATTATTTTCATCAACAAAATTAGTTAAGCAAAAGAAAAAAGCTGGAAGAGTGATGAAGCCCATAATACGCAATAGCATAGCTAGTCGTAATGTTGGGCTTGTTATCACCGGTTTTATTCACATGTTAAAAGATACAACCTGAGTTCTCTCTTGAAACTGGCCACCTTCTCTATGCCTTTAATAGACTTAGGGAGTTGGTTCCAAAAGATGGCTTGTTGGAAATCCACCCTGCGATGGCCTGCACGGGAAGAAGATTATGAGAGATTTAGACAGGAGTTTGAGAATCGGGTTTGATATATTGTGCGAGGGATGTAATTACAATAAAATTCTTGATGAGCTAAAAGTATAACGCGATATGAATATAGTGAACTGATAGGGTGGTATGGATGATTTGAAAAGAGGTTTGGTGTGGGTGGGGCGGGGTTTTTTGTGAATGGTCCTTATCATGCATTTTTGAAGTATTATTAAATTTGTAAGATGGGTAGGAGGTGCATTGCCCCATGCCTCAATGCAATATGAAAGTTTGGATTTAACACTGGAATTGTATAATAAAAGCAAAGGTTTGCGGGGTAAATATTCAGATGTGCGGTAGACTAAGCCTGATAAGGGTCTGTTTTTAGTAAATATTCGATGTGTTTTTTCCAAGTGAGATTAGAATAAAAAAAATACCTAAGCATTTAGTGTGATCTGTCTAACAAATTGGTTTGTTGAAAACGAAAAAGGGATGAGTGTTAGCTAGATGAAATTTATTTTGGGTTTTTTTTAGTAACATGAAATTAGTTTTATCAACATTTAAAGTGAGGTTGTTAGAAGTGCACCAACTTTGAATAGCAAGAAGTTCGTTATTTAAACAATCCATGTGCTCATTGATGTTAGAAGATTCGAAAAAGAGATTAGTGTCATATGATAGTGTCATCATAGAGTAAAGGTGTGAAAAAGTTAGTGACATGTTTAAATCATTTATGTAAATTAAAAAAAGTTGGACCAAGGATGGAACCTTGAGGTACACCACATGTTAAATGTAGTATGGAAGATAAAGTGTTACCGATAATAGTGTGTTGCTTACGTTTGGTTAGATAGCTTTTGATTCAGTTAATTGCGGTGATGTCAAAAATAAGATTGTGGAGTTTTGAATACAATATGTTATTATAATCTATGTGTCAAAGGCTTTACTAAAATCTGGAAAGATGCCAAAAACACATTTACAATCATTTAAGGGTTTTAAAACATTATTAGTGAATTTAATTAGTGCATCCTTGGTGCTGCGCTTTTTCCCAAGACCATGTTCCCCATCATTGAGCAGTAAATTACCCTCAAGATATTCCATAATTTGTTTATTCACAGCTTTTTCAATTATCTTACTTAGCACTGGTAGCAAACTAATGGGTCTATAATTCAAACAATTTTTATTTGATCATTTTTTAAACAAGGGTTTTACTTTAGCTATTTTTATTTTACTTGGTACTGGAGAAGTTGTTAAGCTGGAGTTTAAAATGTTGGTTATTACAGGAGTACAGGAGCAATAGCTTCTGCCGCATCAATTTTAATGGAATGTTGTCAAATCCGGTTGTTTTGTCTGAATTAACCTTTTCTAGAAGCTTGGTTACATCATTTACGCCGACTTGCAATAATTTGAAAGTTAAACTTTTAGTTGATATCCTTTGTGTTAGCTCTACCGGATTATGATTAAAATTTTCAAAATTTTGTGCCAGTGACAGACCAATAAAAGTAAAATAGTTCTTAAAGGTGTTGGCTATATCAATCTCTGTAGTCAGTTTTTTTTTCATCATGTATTATAGATTTTGGGGCTGATGATAGTGATTTAGTTTTGCCAATCCCATTATTTAAGATTTGCCAGAGGTGTTTAGGCCCAGGTTTGACAGGACCCTTTCACGGGTGTGCAGGTGAGGTGACATGTGGTATTGTAGTGTTATGCAGACAAGCTGTGAGACTGTGAGGTGTTGAAGCAGGTAAGTGTCAGTGTTGGAGAAGTACAGAAATTTCTTATTCGTGAAGTGGTGGGTTAAGCTAGTAGATTAGGTAGTATAAGGCGGTATGGGGAGGATATAAGGAAGTGTAATGATAGAGTGAGGCTCTTCTTCACATCAGTACATGTAGGTCTATTCATTTATACAACATATAGAGTAATAGCAATGATATACAGCCCTCTAGGCTGGCGGGCTGTATATCATTGGTAATAAGGCTATAGAAGAGCATGTCACATAGCAACTTCCGGAAGTTTTGTTTTTCAAACCTTGGACCAAAGCTAATATAAGGAAAGCTTGTACTTTGACAGTCTTGTAATAAGTAGCTGCACAATTATTCCAAAAATGTGATAAGGTCTTTGCTTGGTGCAGGTAGTAAAGTGGCCGTCTACAAAGATGAGAATCACGAGTTCAAATCCCTTTGAAAGTATTTTTTTCCTAATTCTATTAATGGCTACTGACCGACACGGCGTATAGTAAAGATTGCACATATATAACCAAGTAACACTTTAAATATAAAGCGCATGACCTCAACATGACCTCAACGTGTCTAAAAATAAGACAAATCTTAATGAGTAGATATCCTGCACTTATGAATGCAGCACATGCAGTAGTTTGAAACATTTACTTAGCCTACTTCTCAGTTTAATGTCTACCTTCTCAAGTCCTTCTGTGTCTAATATAACCTGGCTAGCCATAGTTTACCCTCAACTAGCAGCTATGGTTGAAACAACAAAGAGTATGTTACGAAAAATATATTTGAAT
The DNA here is from genome assembly GCF_963576615.1 of Watersipora subatra. NCBI lineage: Eukaryota > Metazoa > Bryozoa > Gymnolaemata > Cheilostomatida > Watersiporidae > Watersipora > Watersipora subatra. Next base: position 40,360,875 of record NC_088709.1, on the reverse strand, counting down.
AAATGATGAAAAATGATAAGATATTTAATATTTCAATGATAAACTGATTTGTTCCATGATAAAAAGAAAACAATTATTACGGATGCAATAAACCAGATAACAGAGTTATGCATCCAAATATCACATTACATAGATGTAACATAGTGAAATGCAGTGTGAGAGGTAACATAGACTTATCATGCTCTTGCATATATTATCAGTTTACACGCAATAACATGTCTAATGTTATAAAATGCTAGGATAGGAAGTACAATGGAGGCCACAGGTAAAGGAAACAATGTACAATATCAAAATTGCTAAAAGAGAGATGCTGTTAGGTCAAACACGTGTAGCCAAAATCCAGCTTGAGCAAAACGCCTTGATAAAAGGAATATTCAAATGGTAACGTGAAGTAGCCACCACAAACCATTGACTTAAACATTCGGAATACATACCTATCATTGCAATTCATTGAACAATTGTCACTGAAGAATATTCTGTCATTTCAAACAATATCAGACGTTTAACTAAATAGAAAGCAACTACCCGACAATAGAAAAGGCATCGCTTATGACATGAGCAACACGCTGACTTTGCACTTCAGCATCATTTGAGGAATATTGGGCTCTAAATTTAGCTTCACTGTGAAGATTACCATCTGTGCTGAACTCTATGAAAAGCTTGTTAGTTGACGCAGTGAGTGAAGGAGTTGACCCCTGTAAGTATAATAGAGTAGGTGTATAGTTCCATCTAAATTGTTCTGTGGCATTCAGTAGTGCCTCTGGTGCTCACAGTAGTTACAATAGCACCTAGTCAATGATTTGGATAATGAATGTTTACTTTATTGTGAAAATCTCTATACACCATAAAAATAAAGTAAAATATCCTGCATAGTATACAGTATATCAAATAATGCTAGATACTAAGGGGTGCAATGAATAGGGGGCACTGCGCACTGTAATAATGCTAAATACTAAGTGGTGCAATGAATAGGGGGCACTGCACACTGTAGTAAGCTTAGCAAAGAGTCTTGTGCACTATATTATATGCATATAATATAGTGCATACAGTGTATTGTGTAAAAAATAGTGCACATTGCTATAGATATAGTAGTGCACATTGCTATAGATATAGTAGTGCACATTGCTATAGATATAGTAGTGCACATTGCTATAGATATAGTAGTGCACATTGCTATATATATAGTAGTGCACATTGCTATAGATATAGTAGTGCACATTTCTATAGATATAGTAGTACATATTGTTACAGGTACAGTAGTGCACATTGCTATAGGTACAGTAGTGCACATTGCTATAGATACAGTAGTGTATACTGCTATAAATACGGTGGTAAACATTGCTATGGATACAATAGTACATTCTGCAATAAATGTGGTTGTGCATATTATAATATAAACTATGTGTTAATGCATATTGCAATATATATGGTTGTGCATATTGAAATATATATGTTAGTGCATATTAGAATATGTATGGTGTTGCATATTGCAACACACATGGTAGTGCACATTGCTATAGATACAGTAGTACATATTGTTACAGATACAGTAGTGCACATTGCTATAGTTACAGTAGTGTATGCTGCTATAAATACGGTGGTAAACATTGCTATGGATACAATAGTACACTCTGCAATAGATATGGTTGTGCATATTATAATATACACTATGTGTTAATGCATATTGCAATATATATGGTTGTGCATATTGAAATATATATGTTAGTGCATATTATAATATGTATGGTGTTGCATATTGCAACACACATGGTAGTGCACATTGCTATAGATACAGTAGTACATATTATTACAGATACAGTTGTGCACATTGCTAACGATACAGTAGTGTATACTGCTATAAATACGGTGGTAAACATTTCTATAGATGCAGTAGTACCTATTTTTACAGGTACAGTAGTGCACTCTGCTAAAGACTCAGAAGTGCATACTGCTATAAATACAGTGGCACACATTGCTATGGATATAATAGTACACTCTGCAATAGATATGGTTGTGCATATTATAATATACACTATGTGTTAATGCATATTGCAATATATATGTTAGTGCATATTGTAATATATATGGTGGTGCATATTGCAACACACATAGTAGTGCGTATTGTAATATATATTGTAGTGCATATGTGTTGCATATTGCAACACACATGGTAGTGCATATTGCTTTAGATGTAGTAATACATTCTACAATAGATATGGCTGTGCACGCTACAATATAAACTTTAGTGTAGCTGCAACAGATGCTTAATGGTTTCTAATGTTATATTTGAAGCACTGCATATAACATCTCAGACAGTACACACTGTAATGTTTATCACAGAGCATGGAGTGGGATATAAAAGAAGACATGACATAGTGCATACTGCTGCATCCAAAGTAATGCAAGTGGCATTACGTATCACAGTGTAGACTCTGTGGTAAACACTGTAAAGATCAACTGTTCAGGCATTGGTGTATCAAACCTATGAGTGTAAAAACTATATAAACAAACAAATGAACAAAATGAATTATATGCAAAAACAGAATAACCAATAAATGGTAATGATCAGAAGGTTTGAGCTGTAGATTTACCTTAAAGACACGCAGAAGGAAATATGAGTTCAGAGGTAAGAGTGGTGATAGTGATGCGCAGTGTAACCTATTCTGACTAAAACTAGGTCAAGTTTCTAGTGTAACCTATTCTAACTAAAACTAGGTCAAGTTCAAATTAAGTTTATATATTTTGGATCATCCTTATATTTGTAACATTTTGTTTGTCATTTTTGTAAAAGACTTACATCACAGAACTTTCCAAGCAAAGCCGCGTTGGCATTGTCTCCATCCCGGACTATGACATGGCTGGTAGGACATGCGGAGTTGTTTTGCCTCAAATCCATTACATCGAATTCTATAGTTGGTCTACGCCTCACAGGCAGGTTCAACACCCATTGACACACAACTGTAACACAAATATACAGGGTTTTTGTTGAACTTGATTGTCAGATAGAGCAACTAGACTTCACTAGGCTACATCTGAACCAATGAGTGTGAAGCTATATCTAATCACATGGTGTTCAAACTACTTGCATGTTGCCTACCTACATGGTCTTATAACTACCTACATGGTGTTATAACCACCTACATGGTGTTATAACCACCTACATGGTGTTATAACTACCTACATGGTGTTATAACTACCTACATGGTGTTATAACCACCTACATGGTGTTATAACTACCTACATGGTGTTATAACCACCTACATGGTGTTATAACCACCTACATGGTGTTATAACTACCTACATGGTGTTATAACTACCTACATGGTGTTATAACCACCTACATGGTGTTATAACCACCTACATGGTGTTATAACTACCTACATGGTGTTATAACCACCTACATGGTGTTATAACCACCTACATGGTCTTATAACTACCTACATGGTGTTATAACCACCTACATGGTGTTATAACCACCTACATGGTGTTTATAACTACCTACATGGTGTTTATAACTACCTACATGGTGTTATAACCATCTACATGGTGTTATAACCGTCTACATGGTGTTATAACTACCTACATGGTGTTATAACCACCTACATGGTGTTATAACCACCTACATGGTCTTATAACTACCTACATGGTGTTATAACCACCTACATGGTGTTATAACCACCTACATGGTGTTTATAACTACCTACATGGTGTTTATAACTACCTACATGGTGTTATAACCATCTACATGGTGTTATAACCGTCTACATGGTGTTATAACTACCTACATGGTGTTATAACCACCTACATGGTCTTATAACTACCTACATGGTGTTATAACCACCTACATGGTGTTATAACCACCTACATGGTGTTATAACCACGCTATAACTACCTAAATAGTATTACACCTACCTACTTGGTGCTGTAACTATGTACATAGTGTTATAAGTACCTATATGGTGGTAGAACTACCTACATGGTACTATAACTACCTACATGGTACTATAACTACCTACATGGTACTATAACTACACGGTACTATAACTACGTGGTACTACAACTACATGGTGCTACATATAATCTTACAGTAAATTATTGTGAAACTGTTATTAGCATCAATATTCTCAATGAACTTAACTAATACCAAGTCAAAGGTCAAAGTTCCAGTTGTTTACAAAAGCTCGAACATTCTTGTTCACACACTAACTATTCAATTCAGCAAAACAATCCAATGTGTGATTATTTGTAAATGTGCACCAAGTAAAATATGTATGTTTGCCAAATCTCACTAGGTATGCCGGTGTTGTTCGGGCTGCTGAAAGTGCCCTGCACTGCAGTCAGCTGGCCTCCACAGCCACTTGGACTTGCCACATATGTTATGTCAAAGCCAGAGAGAGCGCTACTTCCATCTGTGATCATTTGCAGGGTCAGTACATTGCCAGTGGATACATAAGGGTCAGGAATGTTGCTGCCACAGTGTTTCCCAACAGAATTTGATTCTGACAGGGTCCCATCAAAGATCTGTGAAGGACACATGAGAATCGGGTGACACAGGCAGGATAAAATAGGAGAGAGGGATGGAAAGATGTTTTTGCTCTACCTCCAACGCCAGTTGTATGTTACTTAAATGTTTCTTATTGCATAATCTGCTGGTTCATAAATTGCAAGTATTAAATCGGTGCGCGATACTGTACACACATATTAAAACAAAATATGATGCTTAACTTATGCCTCACAAATTGTGGCATAATTTTTTGGTAAACCCCGCAAAGCTGCGGATCCTCTAATCCTTGTGATAAATGGGTTTTTCAGTTGATTGACAAAGTACAAACAAAATTCAAACTATTAGTTAGGGTGGTTAGAGTACCCACCTCACATCGAGCTGCGGTGGTTAGGGTGACTCATCTGAGCTAGCAATATCAAAACATAGTGTCATTTGTATGCTATACTTATTATATAGGTCCATTGCTTAGAGACAGTTATACAGAGGCGTCCGTTGGTATCTTTTAAACATTACAAACCTCTAAATGGTCAAAGTTGCAAGATGGATGGAACTCCAAGGAAAACACGCTGTAATAGAGGGCTATCCTGTTTTGAGCAGGCACTTCTATTCTCATGACACAGTTTAGCCTGTGGTCATAGTTTGTAGGCCAGCCCGGGCTGGTAATGCGTCCATCCATTGCGCTATATGTTCTGTTGCAAGCTACAATTATACAAATGTTTTTTGTATAAAGGGCCATAAATGAAACTCTTTCAAGATCTCATGCAGTGACGATTGAGCAATTGTCATTCAAAGTGTTTTGCTGTAATTGTTCAGAATAACAATTGTTTCCATGGACCCTTAGTCAAGTTTTATATATATATAGGTAAGCCTTACAGGTGCAACACAAATCTAAAACAGTGCTAGTTATGACAGACTTGAAGCAACCATTACTCTCAAAAAATTTTGGTTGAACAGATGTGACATAAACATCTGGCATTGAAAATATTATAAAAATTCTATACCGCCATTCTTGTTCAAACTAAAACATACTTAGATTATTTTGAAAAAAAATATTAAAACAATGACTGACAACTCCGATTCATATTTTCCTCACCGCAAAGTTGTTGAAACAAACTTTCTAACTCAATTTTTAAAGATAAGTCTCTTGCATGCATGATGGAGTGAATAAAGCTGGCATCGATGACTATGTTTAGATGCATAACAATAAAGTTGTTGAAACAAACTTTCTAACTCAATTCTTTAAAGATAAGTCTCTTGCATGCATGATGGAGTGAATAAAGCTGACATCGATGACTATGTTTAGATGCATAACAATAAAGTTGTGAACAATTCAAATGCTTCAAATTACCTAACGGCCCAGCTATTAATAAACTACCTTGCCTAGCTATAGAGAGCATGATAAATCATCTGGTCATTGATTGGTCGGTTAATAACTTACTAGCTATTGCGTAGCTCAAAAGGAAACCTCTGTAGTCCAGGGGAGAGAGTAAACCGTATTTGAAATTAATCTGAAACTCGTCGCCATGCGAGTCCATGACGAAAGGGGTAGTAGTATTACAGAATTGTAAGTCCTGTCCTGTGCCTTCCTGCAAATACAAGAAAGATTTTGTCACCAAGCGAGGTCAACAGGAAAGGTCATGAAGAGTCAAACTATTTCAGCAAATGATTTTCTGTATAAATAAACCTGTTGGTCTATGTAAAGACGTTTCTACATGTTTTGGCCAATTTTATCCAAATTTTAACCATTCATAAGTTAAACATGTAAATGGTTTAACTTAAGAATGGTTTTTTAAATAGCCATTCATCCTGTTCAAACTAAAACATATTTAGATTATTCCGAAAGAAAATATCAAAACAATGGCTGACAACTCCGACTCATATTTTTTCACTACTAAGTTGTGAGGAAAGTATAAGCTCCATGCTTTCTGAGAGGTTGCTAAAAATATTTGTTTTCAAACTCCCTCTGGTTTCTGAACCCCAGCCTCCTAAACACCCACCTGCAGGCTATCTGATTGATATAAAAAATTCCTAGGCAGGCTTGCTGCTAGTTTGTGGATAAAATCCTTACAAAAAATAATGACAATATTTAGTTTTTTTCTAATACACGAATAATCAAATTCCATTTGCGTGCTTTTATAAAGTTGACTGCTCGTTTAGAAATGCAGCCTCACAAGCCACTGGTTGACATTTGATAGAAAGAAGCAAACCTCGATGTGAATGAGCTAACAATAGAGCTAATAATAGAGCTAATAATAGAGCTAACAACAGAGCAATACTGTTTAAGGAATCCCACTCACGTTAGTAATCAAAGGCTGGTCGCGCAGATGCAGGAAGTTGGCAGAGCAGGTAGGATCTCCAGTGATGGCGAGATCGTACACAGTGATGCGTATCTGTTTACCGGCAGGAGCTCCGATTGTCCATCGACAACTTATAGGAGTGGTAGAGGGCTCATTCGGGTATCCTGGTGAAGATATGTTTGTCTCTCCTGCTCCTCCAGTCATCGATCTTATTCCCCCACATATAGCTAAGTGAAATAAAGATCGCGTGTGATATTGATATGCAGTTGTTGTGCAGCTCGTGTGATCAGTCAATGAGGCACTTTAAACTTTCATACAGGAATGTGCATAAGGCTACTCTCAACTTGTGCAAGCGAAGTTGTCTTTTAAATATAGTCAGTCATACTTCAGTTCATACGTCATAGTCAGAAAATACCTCTGATCTTGACCAAATCGGATTTTGACCAGAAAAATTCGAGAACTCTATACCTCAAACTTCGAGCAAAAATTCAGATTAGGATTGCACACTACTGTACGTCAACCTCTTTTATCATATAATTGGTGAAAGTAAAAAACAAGAAATGTTTTTATTGAGCCTTAGGATACGCCGCTGTACACTTTTTAAAATTTGTTTAAATTGTAAGCTTAGCGTATAGGTTAGCTTTTGCTCCTTCAATGTTTTTATTAAAATTGCTAAAAAAAGAAAACAAAAAATTGTTTATGCTTTTTTCATGATCTTGAATAAAGCGTGTAGTATATTTCTTCATTGCTCATTTATAGTATACTGTACACAAAAGTCGTATGAGGCTAGTGTACGACTCGATACAGGTACAGCAGTGCAGTACATTCCTACATCTAGTCTAGTATATTAATGTATTTTTATGAGACAATCACTGTATTTCATGTAATACCTTATTACCTTAATACCCTTATTGCATGTGTATACAGTTTATGATGGAAAATAGTAAGAAATTACTTTAAAAATCTTGTTTTCTTGATTTTGAAGAAGCGAAAAATGTTTACATTAATTATAATGGAAAAAATAGTTTTGGATTTCAAACTAATCATTTTTCACTCCACCTTCTAGAGTAGATTATAGTCAAACAACCGAGGTATGGTTGCATATAAACATAGTTATTCTTTACTTACGGCAATATAAATTTATGCATAATGCTACATAAAAGAAGATACGGCACAAGTCATAATAAAAAATAGTTATTTTAAAATAAATACAAAATTAATAAATTTATCTACTTACAATGAAATTCAATAAACAAAACTACTATATATTAGTCTATCTTGTTCAACATTACTCATATACACAATATGATATATAAATCACTCGTCTGTATAAAATATATATGAGTGTTGCAAGATGAACGGTAAGTGTTATATGTAAGAGTATATCTTCACTTACGAGGAACTGATGTGTAATTAAGGGTGAACCCTCCTCCCCCGACAGATCCGTCGGTATAAAACCTCACTCTCATCATGTTAGTCGCTGTCATGTATTGCGAGTTGTTAAGAGACCCACAGATTGTAGGAGCTAATAGGCGGTCCTCCGTTGAGAAACCATCCGTTAACTATCAAATGATGACCAAACTTGCAACGACTAGATAAGACATGCAACAACAGAAATTGTTTGATGTTTGATGAAGTCTTACTTGAAGTTCCTCAAATTATCCAATATGTATTGACAATACACTAGTCTGTCTAATTTATCCAGCACTTGGGTGGTTAATGTTTAGTGACCAATGATAAATTTTAGTAAAAACACATTTTATGACCAGGTTCGCTTACCTCAGTTCATAACAACAGTATTACATAACAACAGTATTACTTAACAACAGTATTACTTAACAACAGTATTACAATGCTGTCTTTACCAAAAATTATGATTTATCTCAAGCTTATTTATCAGTAAAAAGTTCTTGATACAAACTTATTATACTAACCACAGAAATAATAACATGTTAACATCTATGTTAATATATTATTATTATTGGTATAATATACCAATACAGATGTTAGCATATTATGCTAACATCTATGTTAACATGTTATTATTGATATAAGTTAACATCTGTGCTAACATGTTATTATTGAAATACTGGTATGTTAACATATGTTAACATATTATTATTGATACAAGTTGACATCTATGTTAACATGTTATTATGAATATAAGTTGATATCCATGCTAGCATGTTATTATTGATATAAGTTAAAAGCTATGTTAGCATATTATTATTAATATATGTTAACATTTATACTGACATATTATTATTGATATAAGCTAAAATCTATGTTAAAATGTTATTATTGATATAAGTTAGTATCTATGCTAACATGTTATTATTGATATATGTTAACAGCTATGTTAAAATATTATTATTGGTATATGCTGTGAAATATTAATGGTAAATCAACAAAAAAGGTGGTTGAATCTTAAATTGTCTGTTTCATGATCGAACCTCCAAGCCATCAAATGCACATGTTGAACCACCAGCTTCAATGGCCACATTGTTCAGCTGGAGGCTGATTACTTTATTGTCAGGCACTGTGATTATCCAGACACAATCCAACTGGTTCAGATACTCTCCATTTGATCCCTTGATTGGCTCAATTATGCCAGCACTGGAGTTTCTTCTGCCACCACAACCCTGTGCTGGACCTGTAAAGTACCAGCATTAGTTTTCATCCTTTTATAGGTCAGGATAGTTTGGCAGACGTAATTCACAAAAAAGGAAGTCAACCGCAGCAAAGTGCTGACAAACCTTGACTTACAACCATCTTGACTTACAAACTTACAACTTACACAAATCTGTAAAAAAGGACCAAATTGAACCAAATACTTGTCACAACATCCAAGTACTTTTTAATATTTGATGTCTCAAGTTTTTTAAAACATTCCATTTTCTGTTTTGGTAACCAAGCACTCAGGCCTCGTTCACTCCATTTGTTTATATGCTTGAGAAATATTATTAAATAGAGCAATACATCTTCCTTTTCAGTTTTAAACTCGTACATACCAAAAAGACTATTTTGAGAGGCAGTAATGGTGGAACATAAGGCAGTAATGGTGGAACATAAGGCAGTAATGGTGGAACATAAGGCAGTAATGGTGGAACCTAAGGCAGTAATGGTGGAACCTAAGGCAGTAATGGTGGAACCTAAGGCAGTAATGGTGGAACATAAGGCAGTAATGGTGGAACATGAGGCAGTAATGGTAGAACATGAGGCAGTAATGGTGGAACCCAAGGCAGTAATGGTGGAACCCAAGGCAGTAATGGTGGAACCCAAGGCAGTAATGGTGGAACCTAAGGCAGTAATGGTGAACATAAGGCAGTAATGGTGGAACATAAGGCAGTAATGGTGGAACCTAAGGCAGTAATGGTGGAACCTAAGGCAGTAATGGTGGAACATAAGGCAGTAATGGTGGAACATAAGGCAGTAATGGTGGAACATAAGGCAAACAAAGCTTTTTTTAGAATCTGAACAAGTACAGTCATACCTCTACAGTCGTATGCCAAACTAATGAGAAACTCGAGGAACGAGCCAACTTTTTAGCATGTTTTCTCCTTGAGATACGAGTAAAAGTTGAGATATGACTGTACGAGCTGGTTCTCGATAGCCACTACGCTATATGGCCAAGTATGCGAGAGGCCGCTTTGAGAGCAGCGCTGCTCGGTTTTAAACAGGTTGGCTAAAAGTTATAGTTAACGCAAGGCAAAAGCGTACAACCGAAAAGAGATACTAAAAAATATGACGACGAAGTTAATGTAAGTTTAGTAGAACATTAAAACTTAGCTTCAAGTGTGTGCTTAGTAAGCTTAATTCATTGTTTACAAGTTAAATTCAAATTTTCTACTAAGTAGGGTCACAAAAGTTCAGTGTACTGAGCGCGTTGCCCTCGAGTCTCTCTCAGACAGCTGTTATCAACAACGTCTGTCTCGTAGGTAAAAACTCTATTAATTAATGTACATAATGACATTAAATTTTATTGCAGATCATAACAACTAAATGGGTATTTGTTACTTTGTTAGTGCAGGTCCTGAATTATAATTAGTGAATTATAATTACACTTTTCCTCTGTAATATCCTCTTTAGGTGGTTTTTCAAAATATGGTAATGGATCAATTTTTACTTAGTTGTTTGATATAAGAACAAGTGCCTTGAGATGCAAGTAAATTGACAAACAAGCTCAGTTCCAGATCGCAATAAGCTCGTATGTCGAGCGGTATGACTGTATTAGAAAACATGAGCTTCTTTAAAACATTCTGTCTAGATGTCTAGCGGTTATTATGAGGAAAAAAGTCAGCGATGAAAAGAAGGCACTGAAACTAGTGAAAGTAGAGAGAAGAATGGGAAAAGACGATATGTTAAAAGTATCCAATATTAAAACAAGTAAAAATGAGTTTGGTTAATTCAACGTTCATAGTCTAAATTAAACTGGCTCTATTTCTCTACCTATGCACTGTCCATCTCCTGTATTGCCAGGCTTGTAACCCAAGTCATTGCCAGGCTTGTAACCCAAGTCATTGCCAGGGTTGTAATCCAAGTCATTGCCAGGGTTGTAACCCAAGTCATTGCCAGGGTTGTAACCCAAGTCATTGCCAGGGTTGTAACCCAAGTCATTGCCAGGGTTGTAACCCAAGTCATTGCCAGGGTTGTAACCCAAGTCATTGCCAGGGTTGTAACCCAAGTCATTGCCAGAGTTGTAACCCAAGTCATCTATCCTTAGAGCAGGTGACAATAAAAAAGAAGAGCTCCTGATAGAATTTTTTACATTTAGTGTTTTAGATTTGTTATCCTGTGAGATTGTTCCTGTTAAGTTTGGAGAAAAATGAATTAAACAAAATACAATGCAGTTTTGTAAAGATATTTGTTTCAACATATGAAAGTTTTGATGTATGAAGCAAACATTGGAATGAATAAACCTGTATGTCGGGGTGTGACTGTATATTCAAATTTTCTAACCCTAAACTTAAGAATACTTAAAAAGAACTTAAAATACTAACTGTTTAGTGCGCTATGACTATGTTGTCAGTTTTCAAATCTTCAAGTTTTCAAGCAAAGTAGACTTGATTACCAAGTTTAAACAAATTGATTTAATAAATTTTTTGAAAGTTTTAAAAATTTTAAGTAAGCTATGACTATGTTGTCAGTTTTCAATGTGAAATAGACCCGATTGCCAAGTCTCAAAAACCTTTATTTTATTTGAGTAATTCTTATCCTTAATAATTCTTGGCACAAACTCAATGTCTTGAAACCTAATGCAACCACATGAGCATACATACCATAGGTTTCCATATAGTATGCTTTGAATCCACCCTTTGTGATACTAGCATCGGTTGAGAAGACGACCGTTACAATATTGTTTATAGACCGAACATTTTCAGGCAGAGCGCTACCACAATATCGACCAATCAGAGCAGAAGTAGAAATGCTTCTACCGTCATAGATAGCCAAATAGTCAAACTGGCAAGCACCGTTATTACTGGCTTCCACATCGAACTCCTCGAATCTACAAGATGTAGTAAAACAAAATTATAATAAATAGGGTTTTATAAATATCTATGTTAACACGTTATTATTGATATAAGTTAGCATCTAAATTAACATAGTGTTATTGATATATGTTAACATACTATTGATATATGCTAACATCTATGTTTACATGTTATTTTACACTTATGTTAACATCTATGTTAATATGTTATTATTGATATATGTTAATATTTATGTCAACATGTTATTTTTTATGCAACATGTTTTAACGGATGCATGCTATATGCTGTTTGCACATGTTATAACACGTACAAACGGGTGTTTTTTGGTTTCATAATCAATAAACCCTTTTAACAAACATATTTAGATATATAAAGGGAAAGGAGAGTTTACCTGAGGTTAACAGATCTGTTAGCGGATACTTCTATCTGCCAGGTACAGTTAAGGTTGTTATGGTAGTCCACAGGATGGGTGGGACTCTTTATTTCTCCACTTGTTCCATTTAGATAGCCTCCGCAGTCTGCAAATACCCCAGACATTAATAATGTTAGAGATGTAGATGAACTTAAACGAAACATGTGACCTTATGAGGTTACCTAGTTCAAACCAACTGTACAATGGTACAAGATTCCATTAGATCTTACTACAACCAAATCATCACAAGACTGCAGCATCTACTAGCAGTATCAGGTTACTTTTAGTAACTTTGCAGTTTTTATTGTTGATACTGATTATTAATGTCTGCTCTCTTGCTCTACTCACTTGTATATCGTTTAGCCTGTTGCATGCAGGGTATAACACGAACATATTTTGTGATAAGCTTTTAGTAATTCATTAGAGCCACTCACACCAACCTAGCTCTCTTTATAACAGAACTAAATAAAACAGCTAAACTTAAGCAGGTGCTATGCTTTAGACAACAGTCAATAATCAAACCTGATATGAAAAAGGTTGCCCTAAACCCGTCATCTGATGTATCGCCATCTGTCTTAAACCTGACCACCATTTGGCCTCGTGTTGCTATTGGCTGAGGAGCAGTCAGACCGCAGAAAGAACCCTTTGATGTACCATTGACAGAGCCCTCGTAGATGGTCACCGAGTCATACTGGCATGATGTACCGGCTGTCAATATAGACAAACATAAAAACATGTTAAACCACGGTAGTGAAATACATGAATAGTCACGGACAGTATTGAGAATGTATAGTTGACTGTAGACTAGGGTTTACATAGATCAAATCACACCGCCTAGTGAAAAAATCAGAAATATTATAATAAATATATAGGCATTATAATATATACTATACAATATCAATATGAATATATTTAAATACATAAACCTCCAAGTTTATATTTCAACTATTCAGCTATAGCTGGTTAATATTTAGTAATGTAAATCCGTATTGCACATGATTTGATCTCAGAACTTGCTATGCACAAGGCAAGAAGCTATCCCGTTAGGCTACACAAGATGCAATTGATTCATTGGGTGATATGAGTCACTATCTGGGTTAAAATACGCATAGCAACTGCGTTACACTACACGAAATGTCACTAAAGCTTACTTTCACGGCTCTTATTAGTAAGTTTAGCAATACGGATACTAGCTTACTCAAATTAGCCAGTGGAGACTACATTACCTGTCACTGTTTATAAGGGGTTTTTAATGCTTGTGCAACGCCGGGCATTTGGCTAGTATATCTATATTTCACTTTATTCTCAACATACTCAGGTCTTTATTCTCCATTGAGCTAAGGGAGGCGGACATGTTCAAAGTCAATTTAAATAATATAGTGGATAGTAAGTAGTGTGTAAACATAAAGTCATAATTATATACATTAGTTTTTAAAAAATATATATATATATATATCTATGTTTAGAGCTGAATGTATAAATCAAGGTACGTGTATGCAATTATGAACTTGTATTTAAATACTAATCTACACAATAATGTATATTCATGCACGTATATGTATGCATGCATATAGGTATTATTTTTACTGATTGATTTAGCAACACATTATTAGGTTCATCAAAAAATTCCATTTGTCAGTTTAACAATAAAAACAATCAAAGACGAACATCAATTTGAAAGTCCTATGAAGAGTGTTCAAATTCCCATTGAATAATCACATAAGTACATAAGTACCTCAGAAGCCAGCTTGACCTCATAGAGCAAACTGGACTGAAAAGCTCTATGACAGCTATTGCACCTGACCTTACATGCTTGATTGACAAAGCGGATGAACAATTGATAATTGAGCAAATAAACATTGAGCAAACAAATATAGCTTTGAATTGGGATTGTACCTTCAATCCTAAAGTTGTTCTCATCGAACTGAATGACGACAAACTGAGTGGGCTCAGCGAGTATGATATAATCACATGTCAGATTGTGCTGGTAGTTGTTGGGATAGCCTGGAGAGAACAGCTGACCTGATGTTGCATTGTACGTCGCTCCACAACCTGTAGTTTAAAAACAACCGAATGCCTTTTCAGAGCAGAACGATAAAGACAACAAGCAGTTTTATCATTCAATATACGTAATTAGCTACAACAGTACCTGTAGAACATTGCTATATAGCATGACATGGCAGTATTGAAACAATTAGTTGAATGTGGTGTAAGGTCTAAATATATGAGTTTCTTGTCGATATTTACGGCACTTTCAAAAAATAAACACTTTCAGAGCAGAAGCAGACTAGAAACCAATCCTCATTCCCACATGATTGACAACTAATCAGCAGCTGCAAAACATAACATAGATCTTGCTAAGCACGCAGTCTCTGACAACAACCAAATGAAGAAGAAGCATACTTTACCTGCAGTCCAAAGGAAGTTGAAGCCATTGCCAGTTGTCCAACGATCCGACCTGAACTTTATTCTCATATGGTTGCCATCTGATTTCTGTGGTGGTGGAGCCTGGTGGCCACAGTACCTTCTGCCCATCTCAGTCTGCAATGATATATACATGTATAATTACCTTTTAAACTCTTACCGAACCGTATGCTGCAACCCTAAGTACTTGTAGTGTAGCTTTACCAACAACTCAGCATTTGCTGCTAGTAATTATAAGACTACACGGAGGTTGCAAAACTGAAATAATATGTATAAGTGTATATAGGTATAATATATTATTTCAGTATATGTAAGTGATATATATGTATATAATCCGAACTGTAGTCAAAACTCGACATATTAAGTTAATCTAATCCAAAAAAATTTTTAAATGCCATAATCATTGCATTTCGAAGCAGATTTTGTTATGAGAATATATTGTATTTCTGCTAACGCAATCCACAGCTATAAAATTAATTGATTCAATTGATTGATTAAAAATTAATTCAAGTCAAACACTGAGTCAAACAAGTGCATTGTATAAAATATGCAAAGCTATAAATGTAAAAGCTTTATTATTTGCAAATTATCTAAATAAAATAATAAAATTGAGGTGTAGTCTCGGTGATACAGGAGAGGGACCGTCCATAGGAAGAGATAGTGGATAAAGATATGAAGCTGGTCAATGTGGACATAAACTTTACATTAAATAACCCACTTCTACTGTTTTGCCGTGATGTTTTATCTTTAATTATCACATCCAGCCTCTACCCTTTCACTAGATGAAAAGTTTGGCTGCATCACTTTCTCTTTTTATGAAAACTACCAGACAGTTTTATAGATGTTTAAATGCTTGAGCTTATGTTTCCTCATACTTATCTATGAGTTGTTGATTTAATTGTTAGGAATGAAAGCATTGCATTCCTTCTCCTTTTCACCCCTAGTACTTAGTAGTAGTACCACTAACACTAGTCACCCCTAGTACCTAGTAATAGTATCACTAACACTAGTCACTCCTAGTACCTAGTAGTAGTATCACTAACACTAGTCACCCCTAGTACCTAGTAGTAGTACCACTAACACTAGTCCCCCTAGTACCTAGTAGTAGTACCACTAACACTAGTCACCCCTGGTACCTAGTAGTACCACTAACACTAGTCACCCCTAGTACCTAGTAGTAGTACCACTAACACTAGTCCCCCCTAGTACCTAGTAGTAGTACCACTAACACTAGTCACCCCTAGTACCTAGTAGTAGTATCACTAACACTAGTCACCCCTAGTACCTAGTAGTAGTACCACTAACACTAGTCACCCCTAGTACCTAGTAGTAGTATCACTAACACTAGTCACCCCAAGTACCTAGTAGTAGTACCACTAACACTAGTCTGCTCGAGATCCTTAATTTTGAAAGCATAACAGAAAGTTATGAAGTCCTGCTTGTTTAATTTAATTTACATATAAATCTCAGTGTTTGTCATCTGTGTGTCCAGTTATAGCGATAGAGTTTCAGACACGAAATTATCGCTTCGGATTTGAACTCGGAACCACCAGGTCTGCAGACAGGCGAGCCAACCGTGATTAGCAGTTAATAATTGCGATGATATTCATTACATTGGTCAAAATACTCAAGCTGGAAAAAAAACCCTATTGGCTATTGCTAGCACGGTTGATTATTACGCATAACGTAATGATTAAGCTGGCTTCAAATATGGCTATTATTATAGTATTCATTTATCTAGTGTTACATGAAGGAGAACCTTGGGCATACTCTTTGATTTAAAAGAATGCAAAGTTTTGAGATAAATGTTGTATAAATTATTGAAAGTAACTTTCTACCAAGAGAACTGCAGAGACGCTATTGGTAGAAGGGAAAATACACTGCTACTTACAGCAACCCCATTACTATCAACGTTAAAGAACTCGACATAGTCAAAGTAGCAACTAGAGCCATCAGCATCGCCGGTTTCAATGTCGAATGGTCCATTAGGGTCTTGCTGAAGATTAATATGATATCCTGAAGGCACGATGATATCCCAAAGACACTCCACACCATTAGGATAATCATTTGGATAGTTTTGTGTAGAGACATTCCCTGTCAGAGCATTAAATACTCCACCACAACCTGTAATTAATGCAAATATTTTTATATTTCCTAAATGCACTGAAAACACACAAAAATTTAAACACACATGTATGGCTGAACAAGCCATTTCTTTAAAATGGTTCAGCAATCTATCGCCCTTGTACTCATTGCACCGAAGCTTCCAGCCACATCCAGCCTCTGCTACCGATACTGCTAGTCTGTTTGCTATAATAGAATTAGTTAATCTGATAGAAAGAGATAAAGATAAGAAGTAAATAGCAACATATCATATGTTAGCCATCAACATAAAATATGAAGCAATTAAATATAACTAAAAAGTTTATGAATAACTTTCAAAGTATTAAGAATACAAACATCAAAAAAGTGCACATAATATTCATTTACCAAGTTGTAGAGAAATATATTTTTTATGTTGACGTTCTGAAACCAATTGAATTTTTATTTCAGAGACCATGTTGAGCTGGTTTCCCACATATACCGTCATTTGAAAAAGTTTTAAGTAGTTCAGAGCAGAAATTTCGCCGTTTCGAAAGAATTCCTAAGCCCCTATATAGTCATTCAATTTGAGTCTGCCC
Source organism: Watersipora subatra (assembly GCF_963576615.1). Classification (NCBI taxonomy): domain Eukaryota; kingdom Metazoa; phylum Bryozoa; class Gymnolaemata; order Cheilostomatida; family Watersiporidae; genus Watersipora; species Watersipora subatra. The sequence continues at coordinate 40,343,065 of NC_088709.1, read as the reverse complement.
TTTACAGAGTCCCCTTTACAAATAGAAATTTACTCACAAAGCTATCCTTATTTTTGCAATGAATGTAAAAGTAAAGCTTCCTTCAACTTTCTAACCTTGTGTCTTGGTTTGATAGGTAAGGCGGAAACCATTTCCAGCCTGACTGAAATCAGCACCAAACTCTACCCTCATCACATTGGTGGCAGAAGTATAGGAATTGCCTTGACCAGTTGAACCGCAAAGGGTTTTGATGATTGGTGACAAATGGGAACCTCCGTTGTACAAAGTCAGATGATCGTATTCACATTTAGGACTTTGTTCGAGATCCAGGAAAGCAACAGTTAACTGTGGGATAAGATATATTGTTATACTAATATAGTGAGATCAGTTAACTGTGGGATAAGATATATTGTTATACTAATATAGTGAGAACAGTTAACTGTGGGATAAGATATAATGTTATACTAATATAGTGAGATCAGTTAACTGTGGGATAAGATATATTGTTATACTAATATAGTGAGATCAGTTAACTGTGGGATAAGATATATTGTTATACTAATATAGTGAGATCAGGCTGTTGACACAACACTGAGAGGCACTTGCTGTGCTTATCACCTTATCACCTTTAAAATAATCTAGAACATCTTTAGCATTAAGCCTACCAATTTCTACAATTTCTACCAGTGTCTCAAACGTGGTGCGCGGAAACATTTAAGACACTAAAAGCTTACTATGAAAGTGTGCAGGTCCTTATTCGTTTCTATTAATAACCACAACTCTGGTTAAAGGTTGACACAGCATCCATTAATAGTATCAAAGTTATCAAACGGTATCAAAGGGCAAATTTTACTACCTCAAAGTTAGTCGCCTTGTTATCTTTGCTAAGGGTTCTGCAAAAGTAATTACAGTGCAGACATTTATGTTAACTTTTCTGCAAAGTAATTTATAATCGTTCTGCATGCTGGTGTAGCAGTAGAAGCACATGTCAAAGTGAATTATTGTTGTTATGGCACAACCTTCTTGAGATTGTGCTTCCTCTGGAAACAAAACCTCAAGAAAGTTTCCTGACAACCTATTTAGTTATTATCTCTGCAGCACTTCACTTCCTGAAAAATATTTAAAAAATTTATAAAATTGAAAATCTGTATTTAATTTTAAACCATGATTGTTTTATAAACGTTAATATTAACACAATCTACGTTTTTAGGAAATTAATAGACTAAACACAACATACTTAAAAAAATGTTTGCTAGGTAATTGCTTTGACAAATCAATACAAATATGCAATACTGCTGTTTGAGACCAGACTGCATAATTATATGCCCCACTCGAGTTGATTTAGAGACTACCACAGCTGTACAGTCACTAACAGTTTGTGTTCTACCTCAATCTGCTGTCCTTCATCAGCCTGAATTTCCCAGGCACAACCCATATCATGGTCATAAGGATTGGGGTAGTTCGGAGAAGTTATCTCCCCTGTGTCAGATCTCAGCACACCACCACAAGCTGCAATAAGTGGATGTGGGGTAATGACTTTCTGAATAAAACACTCTTAATCATTAGAGGAATGTAAAATGCGTTATGTGTTTCATAAAAAATATAACAAATATATATTTATGATGCCAATATATATTTGACAGCCCTGGCGTGAACTAACTTGGCATAAGAAGTATCATAACTAGCCACCAAGCTTCTTAGGTTTTACAGTGCAGCCATAATAGTAATTACTTCCCTGCTAGTTAACCAACTAAAATGTTAAGTAAATCTTACGGGCAAATTGGTAGGAGACATTGAAGCCCTGGTGTTGTACAGTTGCGTCTGATACAAAAGCTATCCACATCTGGTTGCCAGGTACAGCGACCTGCGTTGGTACATTGTTGGTAAGATTGCTGCAGTATCTACCGACTGATCTACCACTAGAGGAAACACCTGAAATTGAGGCATAAGGTCGATATACAGGTAAACTAACAGATTCACTGTTCAGAGCTCTTTCTTGTCTCTCGCTTAACATTTTGATAGACAAATCCTATTTCACTTAAACGATGTTAAAGTGTTATTTGCAATGTAGGCTATCAGAATGCTTAAAACATAGTTATTATGTTACTATTAATAATATTAGTAATAACTGTTACTACTAATATATTATATTAGTAATAATAATACAGTATATTAGTAATATATTGTATAATACAATATATTACTAATATAATAAAATATAATCATCATTAATAATACAATATATCATTATTACTGATACAATATACTGTTATTACTAATATATTACATCAATAATAATACAATATATTAGTAATATATTGTATAATACAATATATTACTCATATAATAAAATATAGTCATCATTAATAATACAATATATCATTATTACTGATACAATATACTGTTATTACTAATATATTACATCAATAATAATACAATATATTAGTAATATATTGTATAATACAATATATTACTAATATAATAAAATATAGTCATCATTAATAATACAATATATCATTATTACTGATACAATATACTGTTATTACTAATATATTACATCAATAATAATACAATATATTAGTAATATATTGTATAATACAATATATTACTAATATAATACAATATAACCATTATTAATTGTACAATATATCATTATTACTGATATAATACATTGTTATTACTAATATATTGTAATAGCAATTATTACGCTATTGCAACATATTAGTATATTGTAATAATAGTACTAATATCGTACAATACATAGTTTCCTTTAAAGCACAAATTATTTAAAAACAAGAACGATGAAAAGATCAAAAGCTAATATGTCATGTATTTTGATCTATGTACTAGTTAACAGTACATGCGCTCAAGTAACTTAGCATCATGTTCTAGCAAGCAAATGTACCTTGTGGACTCTCATGAAGTCATACTTAACAGCATGTTCTAGCAAGCATATGTACCTTGTGGACTCTCATGAAGTCATACTTAGCAGCATGTTCTAGCAAGCATATGTACCTTTATGGACTTTCATGAAGTCATACTTAGCAGCATGTTCTAGCGAGCATATGTACCTTGTGGACTCTCATAAAGTCATACTTAGCAGCATGTTCTAGCAAGCATATGTACCTTCATGGACTCTCATGAAATCATATCGGCACTCCCCGTCGTGCTCGAGTTTGAACCTGTTGCTGCTGAACTTCAGCACAATAGAAGTGTTGACGCTTGTATCCGTCTGCAACTTCCATTCGCACTGCATGTTAGGAGGATAGTGGCCGGTGAGGTTAATATTTCCTGAAGGTAGTATGGTTTCGTTGTAACCAGGGGTCGTGATATGTTGAAGGGCGGCTGGGTCGGGGCCAGGTGTGAGTACTCCACCACAAACTGCAACGATAAGTTATTGTTGGTCCAAGTCTACCTTGATATGACACTCTTAATAAGCAACCACTAAAAAGCCAAGTATGTCTACAGAGTAGTTGTTCTGTAGGAGTCAAAGAGATATTTGCAACTGATGGAGTCATAGTACTGATCCGGGGGTGTGTGGCGTGAATGCCATAGGAATATCTTTCCTATATTTCTCTTTATAGTATATCTCTCCTATTTACTATATCTCTCCTATTTACTATATCTCTCCTATCTATTATATCTCTCCTATTTATTATATCTCTCCTATTTATAGTATATCTCTCCTATTTATTATATCTCTCCTATTTATTATATCTCTCCTATCTATTATATCTCTCCTATCTATTATATCTCTCCTATCTATTATATCTCTCCTATCTATTATATCTCTCCTATCTATTATATCTCTCCTATTTATTATATCTCTCTTATTTATTATATCTCTCCTATTTATTATATCTCTCCTATTTATTATATCTCTCATATTTATTATATCTCTCCTATTTATAGTATATCTCTCCTATTTATAGTATATCTCTCCTATTTATTATATCTCTCCTATTTATTATATCTCTCCTATTTATTATATCTCTTCTATCTATTATATCTCTCCTATTTATAGTATATCTCTCATATTTATTAGATCTCTCCTATTTATTATATCTCTCCTATTTATTATATCTCTCCTATTTATTATATCTTTCCTATTTATTATATCTCTCTTATTTATTAGATCTCTCCTATTTATTATATCTCTCTTATTTATTATATCTCTCCTATTTATTATATCTTTCCTATTTATTATATCTCTCCTATTTATTATATCTCTCTTATTTATTATATCTCACCTATATCTCAAATTATATATTTTTACATTTAATCAATAATCTAACTTTGTTTATTTTCGCTTAATTTTATATTTTCACCGGTTGATGAAATAAAATATGCACGAACACGGGCACACACATACATGCATGTAATGCCTGTTTGTTGAGCTAAGTGATGCCACAAAGTGGCTCAATTTTTTAAACGGTTTCTATTGATGCCAACATTGAGATCTACTGCTTTTTATAACGCCCACACAGCTTTATGGATGTGATTAAAAACTTGGTTTTGTGCTTTTCCAAAAATTACAGAGACGTGATGCAATGGCTGACTCTGAGAAGCTGACTATACCACTGCAATGCGGCTACTAATACCACGCAATACCTCTAGACTAACATAAATGATATACATGTATCTGTACTTCAGAATGCAAAAATAATTGATGAAAAAGACAAGCCAGAATGACAAAGAACAAACCGATAGGCTCGGTAGTTGTGTAGGATAAACTGAAGCCTCCATTGCTAATGCTTCCATCACTGACAAACTTGACAAGAATTTTGTTTCCAGTCGATTCCACAACTCCGGCTGTTGTGTTCCCGCAAAACTTTCCTAGTTGTGGAGACCTTTCCAAGTGACCATTCAAAATCTAAATAATAAAACTCATCTTATTAATACAAACATTTCCTTTTTCAAAGCTGAACTCACTTTTCCCAAGTGATCAAGAAACAAAAAGCAGAATATGTTTGTCAGCATCACAAAAAATGACCATATTACTAGTCTAAAGATACAGGCAGCAAGCGAAATTATTGCAGTTTACTACATCGAGAAGTCATCAGTTTCAAATCTTCCTCTCATGTTTGACAGGATGATCTGTAGCCTAGGAGAACAATGCCTGCTATGATGTGACTTAGAGAGGGGTTATTTATATCACCACGAGTAACTGAATCATCGCAACATACCAGCTGCATAGTGGTAGCTCTATATGCCATAATTGGAAATGGTTATTTTAAACTCACAACTGTATGTAGGAATTGTCCTGGCCATGGCCACCTCCTTTTTACCAAATTAATATTTATTGAAAAGGAAAATTTTCTTGTAATTATAGAAATGGTGATCAATTGATTAAAACATTAACTACTTGTAATATCAGTATTAGTCTCTATTCAAGTAAATGATTATATTTAAACCATCAACGCTTAGCTTTAGTCCAGTCACACAAACTCAGGGAGTAATTTAGTCTTAGCAAAATAATATTCATCTAGACATAATCAAATACACAGCTAACAAGGGCTTATACGGTACACACCTGAACATAGTCAAATGCGCAACTAGAGTGAGCTTCTATGTCAAAGGCATCAAAGGTGATGGTTACCCTTCTTCCTTCTGGTGCTGTAATAAGCCATGTGCACTGCCTGTCGTGTGCATAATAACCTGGGTAATTTGGCGACTGTATAACCCCGGTAGGGGCCGTCATCTCGCCTCCACAACCTGGATAATAAAAATAAGTTGGCAACTAACAACTGTATTATGTTGCAATTATTATAAATAAATTATAATAGATTATAGCGTACAAATTTAAATAGATCAAACATAAAATTCACGCATCTTTCAAGCTAGATAGTTAAAAAAAAACTGAACAATATCTGGTAATGAATGCTAAAACTAATACATAGCCAATTTAATGACAAGCTGACTATATAACTTATTATAATAAATATACAAATTTTATTTCCAAGTTGGCTCAAAACAATACTTTTAACAATATTATGGCAGATTGCCAGCTTTTGATCAAGACTAATTTATTTATTCATGAAAAAAAATCCTAAGATTGACAGATCAATTTAAAACCTGTTAATGATTGTCAGACCAAGTTTCCAGTGTATGACAAACCATAACAGGTCCTTTACTGTTTAAAATGAGGCACTTACTCTCGACACTCGCATAGAATGAAAGAGAAAATCCAGGATAGTTAGCAACATCATTTGACGTGAAACGAACATAGGCTTTACTGTCGGCTGTTCTCACTTCTGCTGGGCCTAAACTCCCACAAAAACTGCCAATCAGATCAGTTACATTACCTAAAAACATAATATATAATATTATTAATATTATATGATACTAAACTTGTTACTACTAAAAGGCATTTTAATAGAGTATATGGCAGCAATTGTGAATACAAATTGATGCATGAATGTCAAACTGCGCAATTAACTGCCGGAACCAGAAAGGAAAGAAAATGTGAAAACATTGTTTGTAATATGAAATATATTTGCTACCAAAATGATACACGCATGTAAATACGCTTTAAAACCTCTAAACATATCTATTTTATTTTCATAATTTTTTATAGTTCAAAACAATATGCCATTGAGCAAGTATGGGCAACTTATATAAAAACTATTAAAATGTGCATAAATAATTTTTGTGGTTTTCTAATAATGAAAACTTATAAATGGACCCTATACTTCATTTTACTGCACTGTAAAAATATAGCAGATTTTTTAAAGCGTTTGCTTCTAAATTAGCTTACGATAATAAATTCCATTTTAGACAGTTATCTCCAAACATTCATAACCTGATATTTAAAAGCCTATAAAAATGGCGCAAGCATTTGTAAAACTTTATAAGCATGTTATACTTTGGTTTGAAAAATAAAAAATGGAAGCGTATGACATGGCAAGCATGAAATAATTAAAAATACTATTTGATAACTTATATGAAGCTTCAAAACAGTCTTCTTCCAGTTTCAAGAAAAACAATTACTTGAAAGCCCAAGTTCTTGACCAAGAACTTTTTAGGAGTCAAAACTAATAGATGCATTACCACTCAACAAAAAAGGGTTCAAAGTTATCTGTTAATGATCAGCAAACTAAAAATATAGCTTAGAATATAGAAATATAACGAGAGAAGATAATTTACAATTACATACCAAATCTGTCTCTGTTGGAAAAGGACAATGTATCTTGACCCGTACAGTTAGATAAGCGGCTGGAACCCAAAGAGAAGGCAGTAAAGTTCATTCCTATATAGTGACCGACGGGAGCCTCCAAGTACCTAAAGCCAAAAGTGAGAAATGTGGGACACTTGCCTAATCACAACTAATCACAACTAATCCCAAACTAACTTAATCTTAACTAATCAAATTTATTGATAAGATTTTAGTAGATGTAATAGTTTTAATTCATAACAGAAAGGACGAAGGAGGCATTTTTATGCTGTTAATAGTACTTAATGGAAGGATATAGACGCTATTGGTTAGCAAAGCTTACATCACATAAAAAGAAAAGCCTGACAAGAAGTAAGGAGACAAGCTAAAGCATGTAGATATGATAAGCCTTGAGAGATTGTCAAAAAATATCAGAATATGTACGAAGCAAGAACTTATCAGACGCTATAACAAATGCTGTTCCTTAATAATGGCAGCGAGTGAGTTGTTATGACAGCAAACAATAGAATTGAACTGAATAGTAAAAGAGGAAGTCGGGATGCAGTCAAATAAATTATAAGAGAACATACCATTCACAATCCGCATTATTTGGGTAGTCATTTGGATATTGCGGAGAGCTTATACTTCCAGCAGTACCGATGAGCGTTCCTCCACAAGTGACTAAAACAAAATTTATTGTATCATTCCCTATGAGACCTGTTTTTAATGGCCTTAACAAATGAATAAAAACTTCATGCTGTTTGACTAGATACTGCACAATCTTCTTAAACAAAACACGTAGCCATTAGTTACACGAGACAATCTTCAAAAGCTGTTGCGTTTACTGCTCAAAACATCAATCTTTTCACACCAAACAAGCCCAAACAGAAAACATGTGAGCACAAATCACTATAGCAAAAAACTTATGCAAGTTATTATTTCCAAGGTCATATGCGTAACCAAAACATTTTAATTGTAATTGACAAGGCAATTAGCAAAACTATATTTTCTACCATCACTAGCAATATGCCTGTTGTTTACTACCAGATCTCACCATCCCTAGCAATATGCCTGTTGTTTACTACCAGATCTCACCATCACTAGCAATATGCCTGTTGTTGAAGATAGAGCTTCACCATTTTTGAACTATCACAGAATTGAAGATTTTGAACAGATTGAACTTTTGAAACATATATAGCTTTCACAGATATTGAAATGTATGTGCCCTGATTGTTTTAAAGACATACTCCAAAGCTCAACAAATTCCTTTAGTTTTCAAAACATAGTGAACCCCATGTGTTAATCTAAATAATGATGCGTAAATATGCCAGCAAATACCATATAAATACAATTGGTTGCTTTAAAGTTATAAATCAATCTAATCGATTAAAATCAATTTTTATAAAACAATTTTATACCTTTCTTGTAAGTGATGTTGAAGCCACCCTTTGGTACGGAATCATCAGTAACCAATCGCACACTGATAACATTTGAGCTGCTGCGCACCGTTGGCTGGTTCTCTGACCCACATATTCTAGTCAACTGAGGGCTGTTCTCAGTACCTCCATCACGTATTAGAACATAGTCATAGGCACACCTGCAAGGCAGACAATGAATATTTTAAAATAGCTCGCGTGTTGAAATTAGTGAAGACAATTCATGGTATTAGTGCACAAGTACATGCTATCAAACCACTCCTGTTGATCAACCCTCTAAATCATATTGTCAGCCTTTCAACACTGTCCACCCTGCCGGCCATTTACTTAAGTAAAAACGGCTTTTTAGCTAATCTTCACTAGCTAACTCTTTGCTTATTCCAAAAAAACATATTGTACAATCGAAAAAATGAACTATAATTTTACGATGAACAATTTCAGTTCTTCTAGACTTGGTAAATTTTGGCAGCAATAAAAACAACTGGCAAAAACTATGTAGAGTTTCATTACTAACGAACCAATGTTTGAATAAGACCCATTGCACAAATAAATTCTCTCCTAGATGCAGTAACATACAAACCTATTTAAGCCAACTTTAGATACTTCAACGCATAGCATTTTAATTACTCGAGTATATTTGTAATATTGGTGTAAGCTTAGGTTGGTGAGGTAAAAGAAAATGTTAAACAAGAACTCCAATATTGTTTACCTTCCTTCACCGGTTGTCCTGCAAAACAAGCTTTTTCATTACCGGCTTTTAAATTCTATGCATCTCAATTTTAGATTAAAAAAAATCAGTGAACACGTTTATCATATTAGCTCTCATCGGCATAGTAACCTTTTTTAGAAATACGGGAAAGAAAAAGCGAACTTCAATTAATTAATACTTCACTGCTTTTGTGAGTGTGGCAACAGAACTGGCCAATTGCTGTGTCTAACCAATATAAGTGTCATCCTTTTGTCTACTGCAGGTTTTATAACCAAGAATTACGAATACACCAACTATTTTTTACCGTAATCATTTTCAGCTCGGAGGTAGCAAAATTATTACTGTATTTGGCTGTTCATTCAGATGTTACCCAAACCTTCCTACCTCAAGGCTGCAAGATTATTGCTTACATATTGTACATATGTTGCAAGCAATATGTCTATATTTCTACTAACACATGTGTTAGTAGAAACACGTGTCTACTACCTTACTTATGTAAAAATTGAGCTTTTATTTGTTTTATTTAGTCTAAACTGTAGCTATATTTATTTCTTGCTTAATGTTATAGTTTTACTAATTGATGAAATAAAACACACACAATTAAATGTGTTTATAACTGAGAATTATTTTAGTCAATGATAGGCGAGGTATAGAGTACGCACGTGGCATGTTTTTCTAGATCAAATGCAGCAAAGTCAAGCTGTATACGATGATTCGCTGGAGCTGTGATGACCCAAGTACAGTCAGCATTGTGTGGATAGTTGCCAGCTGTAAATCCAGGAGATGTGAACGATCCAATAAAACTATCATCATCTGGTATGACAAGGTTACCTCCGCAAGTTAGAGATTTCTATAACATTAGCAGTAAAAGAACTGCATATGATTACAACACAGCCACGATAGACTCATTTGAATAGCTGCTAAAAGCAATAATACCTTCAACTGTAACTGTAAATGTGACATTGTAACCAATAATTGAATGACAACAAACTAATTTACATATTCCCTAAAACCAGCAGCCAATGACGGAAACGCAATGAATTTATTGGCTTAGTTAATGAAACCATCAGCCAATGACCGAGGTGCAGTGAATTCATTGGCTTAGTTGATGAAACCATCAGCCAATGACGGAAGTGCAATGAATTAAGTGGCTTAGTTGATGGAACCGGCAGCCAATGAAAGAAGCTCAAACTTTGATCATACTTGATATTGACAAAAAGAACATAAATCAATTTTTCCCCCATTTTAAAATAGCCCAATTCCTTTTTTAAAGAATACAATAGATTTTAAAATAACACAATACATCTTGAAACTATAGTTTACTCAGTCTTTTACAATTAAGTGTATGATATACATAACTATCCATTAATTGTAACATTTGTATAAGAAGCATAATCTTTACGATAACAAGAGCAATAATTACAAAACCTATACAAGTACTTCTGTTGTCATGCACAAACTTGCCCTGATCATTCCAACAGAAGAACAGTAAGTATCACATACAATAATGACATATCACATGTAGTTGTAATTGATACCACATTGTATGTATTTGTCCATACTAAGAGCCATGCTAAGAGCGCTAGGAAAAAAGATTGCAACAAACAGAAATCAAACCTAGATATCTCGATTCCCAACCATACAAGCTACCAATTGCACCACTCATCTAGCTTGCAACTTCAAGGATTAATTGTGGCCATAATGATTAGACATGATGATCTATATTTATATGAAGTAGCTGGGCTACCTGCACTAATCACTTGATAGCTATGATAGCTGTTTACATCGACAGAGATCATCATTTGGCTCAAATCTAATGGTGCGTTTACACTGGCCAACACCGACTCCGATTAGGTGCCAATACCCCGACTCAGACAGGTACCTCAGACATTTCACGTATGGGTGCCGACACCGACTCCCCTTTACATTGCAACGATCGAACTATTTTTGTCGGCACCAACAGCCAATCACAGCGCTTCGCCCTTCTGACCTTCACCCGACCACGCGGAGACGAGTACACATAAAAATCAACGCGCCTGATGTGGAAAATTATATACTAGTACTACACTACTACTACTATTGCTCCTACTACTACCGCTATAAGCAACTACTGAATGCTGAATGGAGTCTTCCGATGACGATGAGATTTTGTTGATTGCAGGATCGGCTGCGGCAGCTCTGACAGTCTGTATTATATGTAATTATATGTTTGTATATATTTTACATGTCTGTAAATATTTTATTATATGTGTTGTCCTTTTTATTATAGCCTTGTTACTCGTTATGCTATCAATTGTCGTCGTGTATGTTGTCATATCAATAGTAGTAGTCGTACAACTGGCTATTCACTTTTAATTAATTTAAATAAAAGTTCACTATCAGAAAGAGCACGAGGGAAAGTTTAATGACAGTCTCCTAGCCTCTCATTAAACCTAGCCCTTTCGTTTCATAAACTTAGCACTGTCATTACACCCAGGGCACAGGGCACAGGGCACTGCTGGGTTTCTCCGACACCGACTTTCAGATCGGTGTCGACACCGATCTTTCTGTTCACACCTACCGACACCGACTCATCAAATTTGTCTGTGCACGACAAAATTGGTGACAAAATCGGCCAGTGTAAATGCACCATAATTGGTGAGTTTCTCTAATCTTCTAGAATATTCTAATTGAAAGCAGGAGATACTCACCTCACTGTATGTCAGTTGAAAGTTCATATTTGAAGAGTCAGCTTGGGAGTCAGAGGTGAATTCAACCCACATGTAACGAGAGGCCGATGTAAAGACAGCATTGTTACCCGGAGTCTGGGAGCCACAATAAGCCCACTTGTCTCCTTCAATACTTGGTGAGTCAGCATTGCCTCCATTCAGAATCTGTAAGTGCAAACTGGATTAGAAGGGTGTTTATGACTAGCCAAATACTATGGCCACAAACAAAAATTATGCTCCAAATGCATCACCCTACCAAGACTATGCAAATATGCCAGTATTGAATGCACCAATAGCAAGTTAGCGGTATATAGTATGCATTACTTAAATGTATAATACATTAATTTGAAAATATAATTGCAGTATGTACAACATATTGCAAGCAATGCATTATAGCAATAGTGAGAGTAGGAAAAACATTCAGCTGTGGGCTCGTTAACATGGTTGTACCCCTGGCAGCACCACTGCTGTGGTAGAAGTTGGTACTTTTCACCAGTTATCAAACTACAAGGTCAAGGATAAGTAATTCTTCGCTCCTTACTCTCATTGTGTCAGGTAGCACACTGAGCTTTGAGATACAACAATTCTGATGATATCAACAATTGTAGATATACCATATTCAACAAATTATTAATATGTGAGCGTATAGCTGTCCTTATATCTGTATACACAAGTAACATCCAGTTCCCAAAGTGGAGAAGATGTCAAGCAAGGCTGTTTCAATACTCACCCTCAATCTGTCACCAGTACAATTGCTAGAACTGGGCAATGAGAAGGAGTTAACAGTCAATTCAATAGTGCGTCCAGCAACAACTTGAATGAGCCACTGGCAGCTAGAATTAGTTGGATAGGTGGCAGGATGATTAGGAGAGCGGATGACTCCTGTTGTACTTTGCAGTACTCCACCACAGCCTTATAAAAAACAAATTTGCGTAAAGATTTTCCATCAATGAGATTGAGCTGAACTGTGTCAACCTATACAAAAATGAAGAATTATTAACTCTAAACATTTGAAAACAACTTGAATAATAAAAGTATAAGTTCTTAAAAACTGTTTATCATAAAGTTACAAAGCTACTTCCGGTCAGGACTCCTTCCCTAATCCACACGGAGTTTATTTTAATCTCAGCTAACGCAGATAGCCACTTATCCTAGCCCTAGAACCAACGTGATAGTGGCTATTGATAGCATCTCTAAATAGCCAGTTGTGTCTACCATTGCACTCACTTGTCATGACTTGTCCAAAGAATCCCTTCCTAGTCACTGAGGAATCAGTTGTAAAGACAACCTTCATAGCGCTTGCTGAGCTTGAGACGGGTGGTTGGTTCAATGCCCTTCCACATTTGTTATCTAGAAGTCTAGAGGATAATTCGCTTTCACCTAAAACAAGACACTCTCGTTAACAAAAGTATCATTGCCATACTACTAATGTCAAATTGTTTGAGATCTGTTGCGATGTGCAATATTTGCCTTGATATACAAGCCAGAATAATATGGTTATGTTCTGGCTTATGTAATGGAAGAATAATATTAATCATACAGTTTTCTGCTAGCTCATATGACTACAAGTCCTCATATAAATACGCATATATTCAGAGTTTTATAAAGAAAAGGTCTCCCATGTAAAACAAATAAGAAAATTCAATGAAATAAACTGTTTTGTGACATTTTAAAAAATACCACTAATACAGTTAAAGATTAACAGCACTATTTATAAAAATGCTTTGCTGATTAAAAGGTCACATGCAGGAGCACAAGCACCTGCATTGAATCGAGATTGAAATTCCTGCTTAGCATCAAGATATCCAAGCCTTTCACAGTGTTCTACCAGTGTAATAAGAAGCATAGCCTAAGGCCATGATTGTGTGCACACGATTAAATAAAAAAAGCATAGCACTGATCACACTGATCTAAAACCACTCAAGTCGGTACATCTCGGTACATCTCATGCCTAACTAGGTTGTGATCACAGACTAAGAACATCATGTTAAACTAGTGATGATATCCAGCTGTCATGATTATTCACCGTACTACTAGCATTGATTTTAGATATATACAGCACATAACCTTCTTCAAGTAAGGTCAATTTAAAGCCATGTATCTTTTGGGTATAAGTAATGATAAATTTTGTGAAGTATGTTCTAAAAGATTCCCGGAGTTTAAGTAACAAAAACACCTGGAAAACAATCATTCCCGCGCAACCTCTATAGCAGTGGTTCCCAACTGGTGGTCCCCCTAGGACAACCTCTATAGTCTATACCTACCATCATATATCTTGAGGGCATCATAAACACAACCAGAACTTGACTCTATGTCCATCTCGAGCATAACAAATTGGATCTTGACACCTTCTTCTGCTCGAATAGTCCAACGACACTGGGTACGATCTTCATAGTTATTAGGCCAGTTGGGACTTGAGATGTTCTGAGGAGATTCGGTGGCCACAATTTCATAGTTACAGCCAGCTGTAAGCCATGAAAAACAGTAAGTTGTGAGTGTAGCCCATGTGTGGTATGTATATATGTTAGGCTAATGGTTTGCTAAACACTCCCAATACTGCAGACTCATAGTCCATTTGTAACATCTAGTTACAGAGAGGCTTTGAGCCTACCAGCTTTAACTCAAGACATAATGTCATTCAGAACTAACCAGGAGTTGTGAGAGGTACTAGTGTTGTTCCAGGAGTTGTGACAACCTGGCTAACGGCAGACCAGCTCAGAAGGAATCCACGGCCAGCAGCAGACACATCCGTGTGAAATACTACTGTCATTACATTTCCTGTGCTTGAAAAAGGTGTTGGTAATTCAGTGCCACATGTTCTCAGCAGCTCTGCTGGTCCGGACTCCGCTGGACCATCTAGAAACTAAAATAAAAATAGCGTTGAAAATTCAAAACCAGAGTCATACCCTCGAAGCAATTTATGTTTGAAACCAGCTCATGCAAGTAAACTGATTTGTATAACAGCTGTGTATAGCCTAGCCAACGTATATGGGCGCAGCCAAACCTTATACATAAATCCATATATACAATGTAAAATACATGTATGAGAAAATGTCTGCCTAAACATATAAGCTAATTTCCAATCTATGAGTTTTGAGGTTGAACAAAACATCAAATTTTTGTAGATCAAACTAAATTTAAAATTAAAATGAAATAATATTAATATTGAAGTTTAGAAATAATAAAAAAACGTATAAATTACATCACTTTTAGAACACACTTATTTCTACAGCATATTTATACTCATTCTTTCAGCAAGTCTAAATATTATCAAGTCTATACTTCCGTTTCTAAAAGATAAAAATTTTTTTTGATGATTATTAATTTTTTTACATGAAAATTAAATTTTTAGGTTAAACTTTTTATAGTTAATTTTCAAAATACTTTTGAATAACACATTTGCTTTAATACACTACTTAATTATGTGAAGTATTTTCTGTTGCTTTTTGAACACTGAAGCAAATTAAATGAACTACGATGTATTTTCATAGAAATAGTTTCTTAATAATGGGATAAATAAACGTTCAAATCGAGGTTTGACTGTGTTCTATTTTACACTAATTTTATAATGTATTTCAAGTCCTGAGATCACAAACTAGGGATATGTTACATCTTTAGTACACAAAAACTTTCAAGGCATAATAATTTCTGCGTGAATATCCAACATTTATTCATAGGATGGTAGAATATAAAACTATGATACCAAACTTGGGAAACTTGTTCTAGCAACAATTGGCTAAAAGCGACAAACCCAGTTAGTCTTTAGTTTCCTAACGGAAATTTAGAACAAATAATAATGCAGTAAGATTGTATATATTAATGAAATTAAAGAGCAGTTACTTTAAGGGTTGCAGAAGGTAAAAGATGCTAACTGCATAATCTGACAGAAATCTATGACCTATTTTATTCTGGCACTTTAAAACAAAATAGCCCAAAACAAATGCCGTATGAAATTTTTCCGCTTCAGGTTTTTTGTGACAACATCGCTTACATCTAGCTTGTGATGGTTTTTGAAAATGAAAAGCTTTTTGAAAAATACTGAATTAGCAAACTATGAATCTAATTATCGTAATCACTCCAGTATATTGCGGACTTATTATATAATAATTAACTTCTGATAATGAAGTATGCAATGAAAATAGGAGCATTATGCTTGGGTGATCACGGTATGTAGCAAAAAGTGAGTTTATAGCTGACGATCATCCCTGATCAGCTAGCAAAAGCACTAACCTGGAGATAGTCATATCCGCAGCCGGCACCAGCCTCTATGTCCATATCAACAAATTCTATCCTGACCTTTAAGCCAATGTCGACTATAATAGTCCATGTAAAATCGGAATTGTGCTGGTAGGCTCTGGGGTAAAGTGGTGAGGCCAGCTGTCCGGTGTTGCCCACCAGGTCTCCTCCAGTCACTGCGAGTAAAAGAAAGAATGATAACTTCAAGACAAGTTATGACTGGCAGTAACAGACAAGTTATGACTGGCAGTAACAGACAAGTAATGACTGGCAGTAACAGACAAGTAATGACTGGCAGTAACAGACAAGTAATGACTGGCAGTAACAGACAAGTTACGACTGGCAGTAACAGACAAGTTACGACTGGCAGTAACAGACAAGTTACGACTGGCAGTAACAGACAAGTTACGACTGGCAGTAACAGACAAGTTACGACTGGCAGTAACAGACAAGTTACGACTGGCAGTAACAGACAAGTTACGACTGGCAGTAACAGACAAGTTACGACTGGCAGTAACAGACAAGTTACGACTGGCAGTAACAGACAAGTTACGACTGGCAGTAACAGACAAGTTACGACTGGCAGTAACAGACAAGTTACGACTGGCAGTAACAGACAAGTTACGAGTGGCAGTAACAGACAAGTTACGACTGGCAGTAACAGACAGGTTATGACTAGCAGTAACAGACAAGTTATGACTGGCAGTAACAGACAAGTTATGACTGGCAGTAACAGACAAGTTATGACTGGCAGTAACATACATGATATGGAAACACACTAGTTTAGGTTTGTCTAACGCCTCCATTCGACTCAACATAAATATTTACTTTATTTACTTATTATTTGTGTATCTACCTCATTTACTTAATGTTCATGCTGTGTAAACATACGAACTTATTAGAATATTAATCCGTAATGACATAATGACACAAATGAAAATGACCAAAGATTTAGTAACAATGACTAACTAGCATTGTTCATACATAACTGATACAAGTGCTACTAGTATTAACTATTACTTCTGCTATGAATATTACTACAAGTACTACTATAACTACTAATAATATTATTTGTGAGACAACAAAATATCATACTAAACAAGTTGAGTTACTCATAGCTAATTTTATTGCCCGTAATAATCTACTACAGTATTATAGACTCTTGAGTGAAAAAGCACACGCGAATATGAGTGCAGCTGGTGAAAAACTGTCAATTCCAATTTTTTACCACATATCGCAACCGAATGTATACAAATTGAATACATTCCAAAACCTGTGAGGATGTTAAAGCCATTGTTAGTTTAATATTTAAAATTTTCAAAAGGTTATTTTACAAATTTAAATAAAAATACAGTACGCCATAATTCATTTTACAGTCCAAAAATCTTTAACTCCTGAATAAGTATTGCGGATCAGCGGACATAGCAATGAAAAACTTTATCTAGGAAAAGATGTTACAGATAAATTAATATATATGTAATGAATGAAGTTGTTTTCATTGTTATTTTACCTTACAGAGAGGCAAATAGAAATGTCAGCTTGTCTATAAAGAAAACAAAAGGTGTGAAGGTTTAGATAGAGACACAGGTACGCAGTATTACTTTGACTGAACAAAGTATTAATTAGCTGAGTTTATTTTTATTATACTTAGTATGTTTATGCTTTACACCTTCACTTCCTCATCAAACACTGGGTTACTTCAAAGGATTTAGAAAGCCACATGTTAACAAATACCTTAGGTGTAGAACCAAACCATGGGTTACTTCAAAGGATTTAGAAAGCCACATGTTAACAACTACCTTAGGTGTAGAATCAAACCTTGTGTTACTTCAAAGGATTTAGAAAGCCACATGTTAACAACTACCTTAGGTGTAGAACCAAACCCTGGGTTACTTCAAAGGATTTAGAAAGCCACATGTTAACAAATACCTTAGGTGTAGAATCAAACCCTAGGTTACTTCAAAGGATTTAGAAAGCCACATGTTAACAAATACCTTAGGTGTAGAATCAAACCCTTTGGTTGAGTATTGCATCAGATGTAAGAAAATGAGAGTGTTTAGGCAATTGTAACAGAAGTCCTATTGTATATTCGGAGCTTTTAATATTCCATAGTTACAAGAACCTAGAACATTTTTGGGTGAATATGATAAGAGGTAATTGAGTCGGCAAAACCTTGTTACTTACGTGTGCTGAATTGGGCTGAAAATCCACCAAAGTTGTTGGCATCATCAGACCTGAACTTAACAGACATATTCCTTGCTATAGTGAGGTTATTGGGGATTGTGCTGCCACAGTATCTGCCCAGAACATTGTTGATGTTAACTCCATCTCTCACCTCAACATAATCCCTTGCGCAGCCAGCCGTGTCCTCCAAGTTGAATGACCTGCAAATGCAAAGTAGCAGTAATGTTGTAAGACAGTTGTAAACCATATGATAAGCAAATTGTTGGTAATGAGAGACAGAACTTTTCGCTTAAACACAAAGTCATTTTACTGGTAAGCTGAGCCCCGCTGATGCCTTTTCTTGTAACTTCTAAAATGTCTGATAATGCTAATCCAACACTATAAAAGACTTACTCAAAGCTAAGCTGAATCAGGTTGCCAGGTGCAGCGTTGAGATACCACACACACTCTGCATTCCTCGGATAGATATCTGGGTAGTTGGGTGTACTGAATGCTCCATGGGTGGCTGTGATATTTCCGCCACAAACTACATCAAACCAAAAGACAATCTATTCATTTTTGAGACAAGCAAAATAGTAGCAAGTTTGCATCAACATTATAAGTAAAATCAGTATTCAATGTTAAACAAGAGTAGATTTAACTTGAATGTTCCCATCTAAAAACCTAACACCTAACTCAACGACTAGTGCCACTGTGAATGACTGTCATCGCCATTGCTTCACGGTAAAACTTATAAAAGAATT
Source organism: Watersipora subatra (assembly GCF_963576615.1). Classification (NCBI taxonomy): domain Eukaryota; kingdom Metazoa; phylum Bryozoa; class Gymnolaemata; order Cheilostomatida; family Watersiporidae; genus Watersipora; species Watersipora subatra. The sequence continues at coordinate 40,323,917 of NC_088709.1, read as the reverse complement.
CTATGGTTCAACTAGTCTGGTGCTGATGCTATTAAAAAAGGCAAGGTTACTCACATGAGGTTGATTTGCTGTAGGACGCGCTGAATCCCGTGAGCTGTACGGTCGAGTCGGTGGTGAATACGACGGTGAGTGCATAGCTGGTTGATGTAATACTAGGAGGAACTCCTTGACCACAATAGATACCTTGCTGGGGAGCGTCTGCATTGTCTCCTTGTAATACCTGATATCACCAGAGACCATTAACTCGCAACTAATTTTTATAAAAGGACACAGAAAGGACATATATTTATCGAGAGGAAAACTCTGACATAGTATCAGGTAACACTAAGCAACTACCCCAGGCAGAATGTTTCTGAAGTATTTTTGCAAAATACATGAGCTGACAGCAATAGAATAAGGCAAGAAACGATATGAATTTTACTTCATACTTGAAGCACATAAATTATATAATTTTTTGTAGTTCAATACATCATAGCCTTGGCGTTTGAGTGAGCCTACATGTATATTTAATACACAAAGAATAATAGAACTATGAAAAATAGGGTGTCAAAAGTATGTCCTGCAATAAAAAAACAGTTGATTGCGGTTCCAACAGTGTGATGTCGTAATTATTATTTAGCCTTAGGTAGTCGATCCCTTTCACTGCCATTGAGGCTGCGCTTTTCTGTAACAATCGGTGCTGTTAAACTCAGAGAGCGCTAATAATAAACTAGGATTCTAGATAATCAACAATGCTCGGGATCGTGCTAACGCCTGCCCAATACAAACATATGTTCTGGGTTAATTAATTATTCGAAAGCATTCAAAAGCCAAGACTCTGATGTATTGAAATATATGATAATGAAATTATGTAATTTATGTGCTTTAAAACACTTTTCAGTCATAAAGCGTTTCCTGTGGAGAAGGTAACTTCTGTAGAACTACTATCAATGCAAATCTTACTGAGTTGAGAGGCATATCTGAATAACCTGTCTTCTGGCTGATTAACTACGTGCTACCATCGTAGTAATAACAACACTCTACTATCTTTTCTACGCTTACCCTGACAGAGTCGTGTGCACAGAGTCCTAGCGATACATCAGATTCCTCTAAATCCATATGAGAAAACTGAAGGGTAATTCTGTCAACTACAAATTGTCAGGTAATATTTAAAACACTGAAATAATAATTTTATTCAAAGGCTACTCTTGACTGTACTATATTATGAGAGGAGAGAGAGATGAGCAGCTAAGCAGAATACAGTTAAAAATCTGAGCCGACTGGTAAGACATGTCATATATTTAAAAAATTAAAATGGAATTCACTAAAAGGTATCCGCCCTATTATGTTTTCCTGCTTTCGCTATCAATAGGTACTAGAAACTGACTAAATTTTTTCAATGCTGTAATTTTATATAGTATATCCTATCATGCTATATCCTGATGAGATGAAAAGCTACAGCCACTTTTGAAAGGATTGACCACATCCTTAAAACTGACAGTAGCTAAAAGCTAAGTACAAACCATAATTTAAACTATTTATAGGTTTAAGTATAGTTCCACGCTTATAGGTTTAGCTCCATACTCCATGTTGAACACTCTTTATTAGTTTGACTTCAATGATTACCTTTATGATAATTATTTACTTCAGCAACATATAAAGTAATTATATATATAAAATATATATATACTTATATATATATATATAAAATATTCATACATGTACTAGTTAAATGCCAAATATTTATATTGTTTACATAAACAAAATTTAGCGGAGCGTACTGTAAGAAATTCAATTACTGACCAGCTTGTGAACCCATAAGAGTCCATGTGCAGTTAGTGTTGGGTTGATAGTTGTCCGGGTAGTTAGGAGAGCGGATTACTCCAATGGTATTGTCAACAGTTATGCGACCTCCACAGGAAGTGACATAGCTAGCCTTAAAACCACGACCAGCACTTGATGCATCAGAACTCTGCAATAAAAAGTTTCACACTATTTTGTGATTTCATATTTCAAACTATACCTGAAAAAATTTGTTCAACACAACTAATATAAAGTAACTGCAATAACCTGGTACTTAGTATTTCAGATAGTTAGATTAGGCCCTGATTTGACACCAATAACTTTTTATATTACATATTTCCACTTAGTATAATCATGTTAATATAAAGGACATGACTGTTATAGTATTACTATATATACTGCACACATTTACATATATTACACAAATGCACATATTATTACATATACTGCACACAATTCAAAATCAACAACAGTAAAGTGGGATAAGCTGATATCCCAGACTAACTTCAACGAAAAAATTTAGAAGTAGTTTGTCTAAAAATTGTTAACTAACTGATAAACTAGTTACTACTTACCTTAATAGCAGTTTACAAGGTAATCTACAGGTAAATACAAGGTAATCTACAGGTAAATACAAGGTAATCTACAGGTAAATACAAGGTAATCTACAGGTAAATACAAGGTAATCTACAGGTAAATACAAGGTAATCTACAGGTAAATACAAGGTAATCTACAGGTAAATACAAGGTAATCTACAGCAACAACTTCTCTTACTATCAAATCAACAAACTGCTTTATAAATGTTATTATATTATTTTATTATACTTTGCCAAGAAAAAGACTTACAAATCTAACTCTCATAGAGTTACTGGTGCTGGAGAAAGACACATCCGTATGGTTCTGTCCGCAGATTTTATCTAACATTCGTGAGTTTGAGTCTAAACCGTCAAATATCTAAAACAGGAGATGGCTAATAATTAATAAGGGTTGAAGGAATTTGCCCTATACATCAATACAAGTGACCAGATTATCCATTGTAATGATTGTAGGCATCATGAGAGATACAAAGGTGTTTAGTCTATGAGAGAGTAGAGACGAGAGATAAACAATCTATGATGAATGATGGGTCTTTGCTGGAGTTCTAGCCTTGAGAGAGTCTCCTGGGAATGGTAGAAAAACTCCTTTGAACTCACTTGAGACGAGTTGCTAGGTAGATTATTATTTATCCGTCGCTAGCTAACTATGCAGCCATTGATCTACTTCAATATCCTTACGCTAGTGAGAAAATTAACAAAAATGTGTTTTGCTCATTGCATTTGTCAAAAAGTATGAAATACAAATTTTAATGAATTATTATTAAAAAATCGCAATCAATCACAAATTGCTTTATTGAATTAAATAAATCTTTTTCTTTTTGTTTAATGTTTTATCCATTTTTAGTCTTACTGTAAAGCAAAATTAGCAATTTTCAGTCAAATAACATGAATGTTTGAATCAACTCTCTGTACTTATTAAATTGCATAAAAGTCAGCGTTGGTTAGATTGTACAAAATTGATTGCTCTCTCACTCATTAGGTATATTGATTGCTCTCTCACTCATTAGGTATATTGATTGCTCTCTCACTCATTAGGTATATTGATTGCTCTCTCACTCATTAGGTATATTGATTGCTCTCTCACTCATTAGGTATATTGATTGCTCTCTCACTCATTAGGTATATTGATTGCTCTCTCACTCATTAGGTATATTGATTGCTCTCTCACTCATTAGGTATATTGATTGCTCTCTCACTCATTAGGTATATTGATTGCTCTCTCACTCATTAGGTATATTGATTGCTCTCTCACTCATTAGGTATATTGATTGCTCTCTCACTCATTAGGTATACTATTGATTGCTCTCTCACTCATTAGGTATATTGATTGCTCTCTCACTCATTAGGTATACTATTGATTGCTCTCTCACTCATTAGGTATATTGATTGCTCTCTCACTCATTAGGTATACTATTGATTGCTCTCTCACTCATTAGGTATACTATTGATTGCTCTCTCACTCATTAGGTATATTGATTGCTCTCTCACTCATTAGGTATACTATTGATTGCTCTCTCACTCATTAGGTATATTGATTGCTCTCTCACTCATTAGGTATACTATTGATTGCTCTCTCACTCATTAGGTATACTATTGATTGCTCTCTCACTCATTAGGTATACTATTGATTGCTCTCTCACTCATTAGGTATACTATTGATTGCTCTCTCACTCATTAGGTATATTGATTGCTCTCTCACTCATTAGGTATACTATTGATTGCTCTCTCACTCATTAGGTATACTATTGATTGCTCTCTCACTCATTAGGTATATTGATTGCTCTCTCACTCATTAGGTATATTGATTGCTCTCTCACTCATTAGGTATATTGATTGCTCTCTCACTCATTAGGTATATTGATTGCTCTCTCACTCATTAGGTATATTGATTGCTCTCTCACTCATTAGGTATATTGATTGCTCTCTCACTCATTAGGTATATTGATTGCTCTCTCACTCATTAGGTATATTGATTGCTCTCTCACTCATTAGGTATATTGATTGCTCTCTCACTCATTAGGTATATTGATTGCTCTCTCACTCATTAGGTATATTGATTGCTCTCTCACTCATTAGGTATATTGATTGCTCTCTCACTCATTAGGTATATTGATTGCTCTCTCACTCATTAGGTATATTGATTGCTCTCTCACTCATTAGGTATATTGATTGCTCTCTCACTCATTAGGTATATTGATTGCTCTCTCACTCATTACGTATATTGATTGCTCTCTCACTCATTAGGTATATTGATTGCTCTCTCACTCATTAGGTATATTGATTGCTCTCTCACTCATTAGGTATATTGATTGCTCTCTCACTCATTAGGTATATTGATTGCTCTCTCACTCATTAGGTATACTATTGATTGCTCTCTCACTCATTAGGTATATTGATTGCTCTCTCACTCATTAGGTATACTATTGATTGCTCTCTCACTCATTAGGTATATTGATTGCTCTCTCACTCATTAGGTATACTATTGATTGCTCTCTCACTCATTAGGTATACTATTGATTGCTCTCTCACTCATTAGGTATATTGATTGCTCTCTCACTCATTAGGTATACTATTGATTGCTCTCTCACTCATTAGGTATATTGATTGCTCTCTCACTCATTAGGTATACTATTGATTGCTCTCTCACTCATTAGGTATACTATTGATTGCTCTCTCACTCATTAGGTATACTATTGATTGCTCTCTCACTCATTAGGTATACTATTGATTGCTCTCTCACTCATTAGGTATATTGATTGCTCTCTCACTCATTAGGTATACTATTGATTGCTCTCTCACTCATTAGGTATACTATTGATTGCTCTCTCACTCATTAGGTATATTGATTGCTCTCTCACTCATTAGGTATACTATTGATTGCTCTCTCACTCATTAGGTATATTGATTGCTCTCTCACTCATTAGGTATATTGATTGCTCTCTCACTCATTAGGTATATTGATTGCTCTCTCACTCATTAGGTATACTATTGATTGCTCTCTCACTCATTAGGTATATTGATTGCTCTCTCACTCATTAGGTATACTATTTAATATAAAATGGTTAGTAGTTTCTCCTCAGTCAACTAGGTTTTTCTATAGATCTATCGATCAGCAAAATACACGAAGATGCTTAGCCTCGGCATATGTACAGCGAGATTAGGTTGAGTGAGACTGACTCACGCTTACCTAGACGACATTGCCCTTGAAAATGATTAAAAACTTGCTAGTGTGCTTTAAGTATTAGTTTTTTATAATTTTGTATTATGCAAAAGTATATTTTCAAAGTGTTTGCATAGCCATAACTTACTGCTACATAGTCATAGATGCAAGCGCCGTGTGCCTCTATATCAAACTCTTGGAATGAAATTTTAACAGTTTGAAATTCTGCCACAGTGATGTTCCACTCGCAGTTAGTGTTGTGAGGATACTCATTAGGGTGGTTGGGTGACTGGAAGGCTCCACTCGGGCTAGTAAAAACACCTCCGCAACCTACAAAAGTAGATATTGGGCTATCTACAGAATAGTTGTATTTAGTGTTTCAGTACTCAATATCTAGCGACACTGGTGAGCAGACAACAGCTGGCATGTGTTGTTATTAATCTGACAACCAGTTTAGTGTCAAATGATACCATAGTCACCTTATACAACATGTCATCAAAATGCTCATTACACTTGCCTAAAAATATAGTGTGCAGTTTAAACACTTGAATTATTTTCTCTGACATAATAATTACTCTATCAAATGAATTCAATAAAAATATTTCTAGCAAATGACGAACATATTTTAAAAAAAACATATGGCAAGCACGTCCTACACACACTAAACATATGGTGAGCACGTCCTACACACTAAACATATAGCAAGCACGTCCTACACACACTAAACATATGGCAAGCATGTCCTACACACACTAAACATATGGCAAGCATGTCCTACACACACTAAACATATGGCAAGCATGTCCACACACACTAAACATATGGCAAGCATGTCCTACACACACTAAACATATGGCAAGCATGCCCTACACACACTAAACATATGGCAAGCACGTCCTACACACACTAAACATATAGCAAGCACGTCCTACACACACTAAACGTATGGCAAGCATGTCCTACACACACTAAACATATGGCAAGCACGTCCTACACACACTAAACATATGGCAAGCACGTCCTACACACACTAAACATATGGCAAGCACGTTCTACACACACTAAAGATATGCCAAGCACGTCCTACACACACTAAACATATGGCAAGCATGTCTACACACACTAAACATATGGCAAGCATGTGCTAAACACACTAAACATATGGCAAGCATGTCCTACACACTCTAAACATATGGCAAGCATGCCCTACACACTAAACATATGGCAAGCATGTCCTACACACCCTAGATATATGGCAAGCATGTCCTACACACACTAAACATATGGCAAGCATGTCCACACACACTAAACATATGGCAAGCATGTCCTACACACCCTAGACATATGGCAAGCATGTCCACACACACTAAACCATTTGGAAAGTTCTAAAGTCACAGCTTGTAATGATGCATTGACTGGCATGTGAATATTACTGTAAAGAGGCTTTACTCAACCCAACTATTCTGTGCTCTTGCAAACCCTATGCAAGACCAAAATTATTGTAGTTCTCTACAACGTAGAGAGGTGGGTGATTAGTGTTCAAACATCTCAATTGTACCCCTACTGTTAACACCCAACTAGGCAGTGGCGCAAAGTGACAGGAGGAACTGAGAGTTACAAGCAGTGTCAGAATTTTGCGTGACTGACGCAGAGTAATACTTAGGCAGAATTGTACCTCCAGGAATAGCTGAGTAGTTTGCAGTGAACCCGTTGCCAGATGAAGACGCATCTGTTTTAAACTTCACATACATCTGATTACCGGATGATGTCACGATGTAATTCTTGTTCTGATCATGACAGATCTTAGTGAGAGATGGGGAGGTAGCATCTGGGCCTCCACGAACCTTTAGCAGATTGACAAAGTCTATAATTTTTATGATTACCTTTGAATATTTCACACAAACCCAGAGCTCAATGTGTACTTGTGTAAATGCAGATTTGAATTTATTGTAAGAATTGGCAGGAAAAAATGAGTGAATTAACATATATATATATATATATATATATATATATATATATATATATATATATATATATATATATATATATTAATTAATTCACTCATTTTTAATATAATAATATAGTATAATAACATAATATATATTATATTATTCATATATATATTATATATGATATATGTAATATATATGATATATATTATATACATAAATATAATATATCATATATATTATATATATCTATGTATATTGATGATCAGAATGCACTAATGAATATAATACAAATAAACAGATGGGTAAATAAATGGTGGAGTGATGATAAACAGAAGAGCATCAAATTTGTCAAAACTAACTTATGGAAATGAAAAATGCAAAACCTCTTACCTTATGCCAGAGGCAGTGTATATACTTACACATATGTAGTTTAACACTTACCTCTAAATAGTCGTAAGTGCAATTGCTCTGGAACTCTAGGTTGACATCGTTCAGCTGGAGTTTTATCTGATTTCCGACAGGAACAGTGATTCGCCAAACGCACTCACGGTTATGTGGGTATGGATTGGGATAGTTGGGACTAGTAAATGAGCCAGTAGGGGTGTTCAAATCACCACCACAACCTAGACGATAAACCTATGCAATGTAAATTTTTCATACCATTAGTGATAAAGGGCAAAACTTATATTCCAAATGTTTAATCGGAGTCCAAGAAATGTGCATCAAATACAATGTTTCAGATTATCCTAAAATGTTTTCTTCAAATATTTTGTGACTCCTTGTAAGTCCTTATATAGTAAACATTCTTTATAGACCTTCCAGAGAACATATAAAAAATAAGCCCCTGTACCATTAACTTTACAAGGTGAGTATTAAAGGTTTATGCCTTACATAGTAGGCAATCTTTCCATTTAGATTATACGGAAAGCACACAGTTGATATTATCATCCCTCCAATAGTTATAGTCATTGAAACTGGACCCGCGTAAATATAGTCTGCACTCTTTATCCTGTCCAACAACCTTTTCTCATTCATGAATCACAAATAAAATGTTCTTGTAGCTTAAAAGCTTGCAGGTTCTTAAAATTAGCAATGAGGTTAGTAACAGCAATGATATACAGCCCCCCATGGGGGGCTGTATATCATTGGTAACAGGTAAACTACAAATAAAAGCGTTCTGTGTTAACAGCTGGGATAAACATGACTGATTATTATGATGACTGACAACACTGACTGACATGTTAAGGTGTGAGGTTAGACAAATGGCAGCTGCATGTACACGAGTCTAAGGTCTACAATCTAAAGATGTACACGAGTCTAAAATCTGCAATCTAGAGATGATTTGTTAATACTTTTAGACCAATGCAGCCACTCAATTTATTACAAAGAATTTTAAGAATTGTTAAGAATCTTTTTTATGATGTTCAAGTTTTGTCCAACACTCAAAATCAACCAGAAATCTTGCTTTATCATGTGCAACCTTTTAACTTTTAAAACATTTGCAATAAAGAATGCATTTGTCGGTGTTTGCAAGAGCTATAAAGCCTTGAATTTTACTTTAAAGTGAATTCAAAAAATGAATTTTATATTCCAATGTCTAAATAAGAGGGCAACTATATCATTGAATGTTTTACTTTACAAACACAGCATATGTACATGTATTTATAATAACACTATTTTTATTATTCATCATTTCATAATCAGACAGTGAGAGATTAAGTCAATTTGACCTGTAATACAAACTTAGTCGATGTGCAGGTATGCCAAAGGTGAAATTTATACTTGGGGAGACTTCAGTGGATTGCAATTCATTCATTAAACATTACTTTTGCATAACAAGATTTTGAAATAGAGAGGCAATGCGAATGCAATCTGCACTAACACATCATAATTGCTGTGATTTTTACCTATGAGCGGGTGCTAAACGTTTTAAAGTTAAATCCAGTAAATTACTAAAACCCTGTAGACTGATTTCATTCTCAGATAGACTCGATAAGTGAAACATCGACTATGATGGAAACGGCTACTCGTGTACTTGCAGCTATCAACATTAGGATGGCCTTACCCACGTTGGAATCATTCGTGCCTGCTGTGCCTGGCTCCCTCACTTTAACAAATGTATATAAGCTATACTAGAAACAAGAAGACATATCAATAGGTCCTAAGGCTTAACTTATTGTTTGATACTGTATAGGTTGTGTAAAAGAGTGACTTCGCAGGTTGGCTAATGTAATAAACTTCAGTTTAAGAATACTATAATATTATTAATAATAATAGTAGTAATAATAATAGTTCATACAATGAGAGGCAAAGTATTACTAAAATATACAAACAGCTTTCAACTTTAACACTCCAACCAACCACTATTTAATAAATATCAATTTTTTTAAATAAAGGTATCGCTGCTATACATTTTTAGCCAAGATTTTAAAAACATGTTTTTAAATATAAACTGCTCATACAGACGATAGCTAATGACATGTCCTAACAACAAACGCTTGGAAACATGGTGGCACGTGTCATCCGGTACCCTATATTTTAACTATTAACTCTTGATACATACCTATAGTGACATATTCCATCCTAAAGCCATTTTCAGCAAGAGAAGCATCAGACTTGAAGGAGATATAGAGAGAGTTGCTTGTAGAATTGATTGGTGCCGGTAGTTCCGAGCCACAGAGTCGCTGGATGACGTTAGCGTTTGGATTGTTGCCATCTCGAATCTGCAACCACATATTTAGCAAGTATGGAGCAGCAATCTTATACCCACAGTTTCTTTATTTGAATAGAATGGTGCCAATTGAATTATCATTGTAAAACTATTAAACTTGCCGCATTTATAGAATTTCTAATTTGCCTATCAAGTAACAACAGTAAAGTAACATTGTAACAACAGTAAAGTAACATTATAATAAGAGTAAAGTAACATTGTAATAACAGTAAAGTAACATTGTAATAACAGTAAAGTAACATTGTAACAGCAGTAAAGTTACAATGTGACAACGGTAAAGTTACAATGTAACAACAGTAAAGTAACATTGTAACAACAGTAAAGTAACATTGTAACAACAGTAAAATAACATTGTAACAACAGTAAAGTAACATTGTAACAACAGTAAAGTAACATTGTAACAACAGTAAAGTAACATTGTAACAACAGTAAAGTAACATTGTAACAACAGTAAAGTAACATTGTAACAACAGTAAAGTAACATTGTAACAACAGTAAAGTAACATTGTAACAACAGTAAAGTAACATTGTAACAACAGTAAAGTAACATTGTAACAACAGTAAAGTAACATTGTAACAACAGTAAAGTAACATTGTAACAACAGTAAAGTAAGATTGTAAAATGAGCAAAGTTGACTTTAAGTTGACAAGACGTTACATATATGTTCTCTGAAACTGAACTTACAGAAGTTTTCAGAAAACTTCCATTTCAATCAAATTACAGCCTGAGCCTTTGTTAGTTTTACAGCAAAATTTTTTGATTTTCACACTTGATGTTCACAGACTATTATGCTTTTTCATCCTTACATGAAGCCATTGTTAATTGACTTGTGAACTGCACCAAATCATACTGTCTTAGATATATATAGAGATAATTTACCAATAAAAGCAAAACATAAAACAAACATTAGCAATTAGACATCTGAGAAAGGACGGGCTAGTAGTGAGCAGGGAAAGCAGGAATTAATAAGACCAGACCTCGACATAGTCGTACACACAGCTGCTGTGGTCCTCCACTTGAAAGTGTGAGAAAGACATGGTCAGAATGTTACCCGGACCAGTGGTGATTGTCCATGAGCAATTGCGATTGTGTGGGTATGTGTAAGGAAAGTTTGGACTCTCTATCACGCCCCTCCAACCGGTTAGAGTCTGACCTTGACAGTCTAGAGGGAGAGTGAGGTTAGTAGGCGAGAGAGTTAGCAAACCCACTAAGCACTTTACCAAAGCGATAAGGAATAACTATTTTTACGTCTGATGACCTCATAAACATTTTATGAAAATTTTATGTAAAACATATTTTTTATGAATCTCAATTTACCAATAGAATATGTACATGTATTACTGTTTACAAACAACAGAAACTGTCACTGTCAACAAAAGACTGAAGCCAAACTTGTTAGTAGATTTGAGCTGTTTCTGTGAGCGGACAATACAAAAAGAAGCAAGAGCTGCTAGTCTCATGCTGTTATATAATTTACACAAATTTCCCAATATACAGCAGCAAATTATTCAACTTTGTCCTAGCACATTCATAATTTTATTATGAAGAATTCGAAACGACAAAAATTTTTCACAATTTCAATTTTCACGGATCTATCACTGTCCAAATTGCTTTAAAAGTCAGAATAGAATTTGTTGATTTAGATCTTAATCAGCCTGCAATATATTGGCTTTTTTATTAAAAGAAAAAGCAAATGTGGGCTCAAAAACTGAACATACTTAGCCATAAAATGCAGCTGGAACAATAAGCAGATAGGATACAAAGATAGGAGGTTAAAGAAGCCATTGTTCTCGAGCATAGCAGTCTATCACAACACTAAGAAAGCCACTCTTGTTCTACATATATAGCGAGGCCACCCAGGTTGAGAATAGCGAGGAAAATGTTCAAGCATGCGTAATACAAACCTCCAAAAAATCATTACGACAAGCGGATCCAAAAACATCATTCTCGATGGCAAAGTGTGAGAACCGATAGCTTAGGATGTTACCGAGAGGAGCATTGATAACCCATGTGCAGTTACGATTGTGTGGGTAACTGTCTGGGAAATTAGGACTCTCGATAACACCAGAGCTATAGTTCAACACTCGATTTTGGCAATCTATAAAAGGAACATTGAAATCTTCAATGATAAAAATAGAGAGTACTTTTCATTGAAGTTTGATTAAGTACTGGATAACAATAGAATGTTTAAAATTCCATTCCACATCAAACCTGCACTGATTTGCCAAATAAACTGTAATCATTTGGTGGAAAAAATGAAATTTACAACATTGTGAATCCTACTCATTGTGAATTTAGTTAATAGCCATTAATTATATATTAAATTAATCCTCATTTCGCTCTGATTTTAAACATAAAAACCAAACAGCTGTAAAGTTATGCTTTTGAATGATTATGTAGGCTAAGTTCTGAAGACTTCATTTTTAATGGTTTAATATAACAATCTGTACAGACAAGATCAGACTACATACAGTTTTAGCTGCATAGTTCCAGTCATTTACTGTGTATTGACTAAATTAACAATGTTGTCAATGAAATTTTTGGTTCTTCAACAAATGGGTTCAGTTAATTTCGCATTTGCACACCACTGTAGGTTTGATCAATTATCAAGTTGTGTAATCAAATACAAAGGCTAAAATGTTAGATGACAAACCTAAGTATAGTTAGATGTATGTTAGATCTCAATTATACATAGCCGGGACTAGACAGTTCTTTTGTATACTTTGTCATTTGTTAAGTTAACCGGAAAGAGCTAAACGCAGAACAAGAAACAAATAGATTGCTAGACTGAATACTTACCAGCGCTGTAGGCTGCATGGAAACCTTTCCCTCCAAGAGATGAATCGGACCTGAACTTGACAGTCATGGTGTTGCCTTGGGAACGCACTGGCTGTGGTAGTGTGCTGCCACACAGCTTGGCTATCGACTGGCCTGTGTGCAAGCCTTCAATTACCTGCATCAAAGACAGCAGTTGTACTCACCTTCGTTGGTTCATTTCAAGAATTTAAAAACTTACCTAAGCAACAAAAACCCGAGGTGAAAATCCTCAAATTCTATGTCATGCTGATGCAGGACTAAATAGTTTTAATGAGCAGGTGACTCTGCATTTCGACATGATTTGATGAACTAGATTATTGAAGTCTACAATTATTATACATCTCACTCAAAAGAACCTTCTAGAAGCAATTGTGAAATACTCAATCTAACACTGCCATTCAAAACACCACAATTAAAGTATAGCGTGCCATGAAAGATTACATAAATGTATCACCTCAACATAATCATATTGACAAGTGTTGTGGTTTTCAATGTCAAAGTCAACCATAAAAAGGATGATTGAGCTGCCCTGAGACACTGTGATCGTCCAATAACATTCAGCATTTCTGTTATAAGTAGTTGGGTAGTTTGGTGAAAGAAATGTTCCGCTTGGACCTGTTAGATCTGCTCCACAACCTTCAAGATGCAATATGTTTGCATTTACGCCCACACATCTACATTTATTGGTCAAGCATAGATGTAGCTCAGCACTGATAAATTATACTTCTTGCACTTGTATAAGGTTTTGCGCAAGGAATACTTTAGTTCAGCATAAAAGTGAAAGACTTTCATGAAAGTGAAAGAGTTTTGCGCCATTATCAAATAACGGCTCAAAACTGATTGCTGTTGCCATGTAAATAATCCTTGAGGTTTCCAAGGCTAACCTTCACCGGCATCTTCATACCAGATCCTAAAGCCCCTCGCAGAGCTAGACCCATCTGTCTTGAACTTAAGCCACAGCCTATTGCTGTGTGAAAATATTGGACTCGTCACATTGGTTCCACAGGACCTGCTTATCAAGGGTGACACGTCTGTTCCTCCATTTCTGCAATGAATAATTGAGAGCTATTATTTGCTCACAGTCGTAAGTCTAGACTGTGAGCAAATAATACAGAGCTGTTTTGCTACAAGCTTTTGATCAAATGTGTTTTTATTTCTTTTAGAAAATTTTTTACTCGAGAACAATAACTCGACGTTTATTTGTATTTCTTTAACAATATACACTAGGTAACAGCTACAAAGATTTTTATAATGGCATCAAATGAGTGGCTTGAACGACTAACCTTTCGAAAGCAAGATACAAAGAGAAAGAAACTGTACACATGAATGGATTCTCAAAATGTGTAGAGGGTGCAGGTAAACTATTCGACAACTATGGTCAAACATGCTGACAGCCCTATACAAGTGTCTGGGTCAGCTGTGCATTTTACAGGAAACAGTCATAACACAAAACAGGACTGCTGACCTTATCTCGAGGTAGTCATAATTGCAGTGGGAATGAAACTCCAGGGCAAAGTCAGTGATATTGAGAGCGATCTGATGGTTGTCAGGGGCAGTGATAGTCCAGATGCACTCCCTCATGTGAGGATAATTAGAGGGATAGTTGGGAGAGGTGATAACTCCTGGTAAACTTCGTCTTTCATCTCCACACCCTATACACACAATCAAATATTCCAAAATCTTCAACGAGGTATCAAGGTATCTTATTCTTGTCATGGTTTGTGATAGAAACAGCAGATGTCATTTTTGGATGCTGAGAATTATTTCCTTGGTGATAGATCTGTTCTATAACATTGGTTAAAATAGTATTTTAATTCGTTTAGAATTTGTTGTGATAAAACTAAAATGCTTATCAAACATTCAAAATTTTTAGTCAAGTTGTGTTTTTAAAAATCTTTCAATCGCTTGAGGTCAAATACTGAAGTTACATTTATCAATCTTTGATATATCAGAGATATAACACACCGTCTATATCTTCAAGCTCAACCACTGCCAAAATTATTTCGGAAAATCTAAAACATGCTATAGCATGGTATGAATATTTTTTTACCAACATAAAACGTTCTGATAAATATAGGTTTACTATTTGTATTCTGTTTATTAATATTACAAATCAGTACTTCCAACAAATTTGACCTATTCTATAATGCTTTCATGTGCCAGCCATACAAGATAGCTTAAAGATGTTGAAAAATACTAAACACATTGATGACAGCTATCAATAGAAGTACAGCAATCAATAGAAGTACTCACAAGAATGGTTGAAAGATACATAGCTTATGGAGAAACCTTCATGTGCAACACTTGAGTCTGTATGGAATCTGACATATAACACATTTCCAGTTGATGTGAATGTTGGTGGTGTCTCTCCTCCACAATATCTACATAGGAACACACTTGTGAATCCACACAAAATGGGCAGTGTTCATTACACCGTTAGCTCTCGACAACAGCCAATGGTCCAATAGCTTTTGACAACACACTTTTGGACCAATAGCTTTTTGCGACAGGTCATTGGACGAATAACTTTTTACAACAGGTCATTGGACGAATAACTTTTTACAACAGGTCATTGGACCAATAGCTTTTGACAACAGGTCATTGGGCCAATAACTTTTTACAACATGTCATCGGACCAATAGCGGCTGGCCTAATAATAACATTGCCCTGTAAAAAAGCTATATAGAAGAAAGTACAAGCACACAAAAGGAAATGGGGTGGGGAAATGTACAAGCAACCTATTAGTGTAGCGAGTAAGCTGTACAGTGGCAGAGGTGTAACTACATTGCAGGAGATTTTCATAAGCTTGTTTCTATACACGATTCAAATGCAGCTAAAAAAGGAGTTCTAATGGAGGAGATAGCAAGAATGGGCGGCCGGTGAGTTTACAACTCAAGGATCACATCACTGATACGATAGACAGCGAGGTCAAAGCGTTGTGAACCGACAATTGGGCTAGTTAGTTAGTGTTCACCAACAACGGTTAGTGAACAGAACAGCCGGGCTCTAATGTGACTGATATTTTGGAGCAAACGTGAGCAGCCAATGTGAACAGCCAATGGATATGCAGAGCTTTAATGTGAACAGCCAATGGATATGCAGAGCTTTAATGTGAACAGCCAATGGATATGCAGAGCAATAAAAATACTCATTTAAAGGTTTAAAGGAAAAGTACTCCATCTGATGAAGTAGATAAATAACGATGACAGGAAAAAGTGTAATAAATTAGACAGAATCTATTCCAGCTAACTCAGGGATTTCAGATGTTTTCCCAGGTAAGGTTTTACGCTTTTT
The DNA here is from genome assembly GCF_963576615.1 of Watersipora subatra. NCBI lineage: Eukaryota > Metazoa > Bryozoa > Gymnolaemata > Cheilostomatida > Watersiporidae > Watersipora > Watersipora subatra. The sequence goes on along the minus strand of NC_088709.1, from coordinate 40,307,583 downwards.
TGCATGACAAAGTTGGTGATACTTTTTATTTTCAGGTAGCTTCTTTTGCTCTTAACAGACATTCTACTAAAACCTGTCAAATAGTCCACATTGTCATCTATATTATTAAGTTGTATGTATTGTCAAGTCATCTATATTGCTAAGTTCTATGTATTGTCAAGTCATCTATATTGCTAAGTTGTATGTATTGTCAAGTCATCTACATTGCTAAGTTGTATGTATTGTCAAGTCATCTATATTATTAAGTTGTATGTATTGTCAAGTCATCTATATTGCTAAGTTCTATGTATTGTCAAGTCATCTATATTGCTAAGTTGTATGTATTGTCAAGTCATCTACATTGCTAAGTTGTATGTATTGTCAAGTCACCTATATTGTTAAGTTGTCTGTATGGTCAAGTGATTTATACGTATCTAATAGCTTTTGTTATTATCAAGTCTGCTGGTCAGTTAGTTGTGTCACCCTATCAGTAAACCAAAGAACTTTGGTATAATTTGTGGTGTTAGTATTTTACTCTACTGTTCTGTTCTAGAGAGCGCGTAGTCCTGAAATTTTAATTTTTTAAAAGAACCAACTCGAACAATAAAAAGCACTTCTAACTCTTAATATTGATGTGATAAGATGGAGCAGACAACAACTAAGCTGAGAAAAACTAAAAGCAAACAACTCCTGGTTGGCTTAGAAAGAAATGCTTTGAGCAAACAATCACTGCAATTTCATGCTTCATAGATATTTTAGTAGGAGTTGATATTCTGTCGTAAAAATACGCCATTTAAATTTTCACGCAGTCAAGACTATATGTAATTCAATCTCAATGTCACGGAGAGCAGTACGTTCACAGGCTGCTTAATTGCTAAGGAAACGTACTGGTTGTTAATCCATCCTGTGATTCATCGTTATATTTAAAATGGCAGTGATTCAGTTTTTGTGGTTATTTAAATTTGACCATTTAGTAGCAACCAGTTGTTGGCAGCTGTAGCAGGTTGACTTTTGACTAAAGCAGTCTTATAACAACCACATTATTATGCATAGCCTCAAATATGACTGCTACTCAGAGCAAATATGTATTACCAGCACAAAAAATAAAAGATAAAACGATTTTGCCAGCAATTGACCAAAACATGCCCATTTCATTCCCAAAAACAATCTTTTGTCAAAAATTGGTCGATACATGGAGATGCATTAAGTGTATTTGAAATCTTTAAAAGAATATTAATGACTTTGCACACAAAATGAAAAAGTATATCTCAAAACTATAAAAATGAAATTTTATTAAAATAACATTCAAAATTATGTTTTAAATGTCAAGTGGCAAGATATTTTGCTTCACAGATAAAATTGCTGTGCTTATGAGTAAACTATAACTTGCAGGTAAATCTTGCAGGTAAGATTTGTTGTGAGTAGTAATGAGAAAATGAGGAAGATTTTTGTGGCAGTTCAAGGTCATGTCAGCTCATAAGTGTCTGGTTTGTCAACAGAAACAAATACAGCACTCATACACACATTATTTTTAAAAATAAGCTCAACAAAGCTGATCAACTGGAATTTGATGTGTTTGCAGCCCACAAAAGTATTTTTTAAATTCTAAAAACAAGTTTTAAAACATTGGTGACCGATATGGTGAGAGAATGTTTGTTGACAGTGAACATGCTGCATATAGGTAGAAGCTCACTCTATGCATTAATGAGTTTCGTTTACATACAGCCACATGGGTGAACTTTTAACGTTGCATTGAATGAATCCTTAGACGCTAACCTGATATGACGAGCCACAGTAGCAACATAAGCTAAGTAAAATCTTCAAATATGTATTACCAAATGTTTTGACCAATTACTATGTATTGGTCAAAACTCCCTTCATAAAACCTGTTTCTTCAAGGAGCCGTTATTAAAATCTTTCTTATTTTGTACAGTTTTTCAATCTAAGAATACCAATAATTGCAAATCTGAAAGCATGGAAGGGCAGTGATAGTGATTTAATGGACAAACAAATGAGCGGAGCGGACAACTCTGGAAACAAGTAAGCATTTAGCGACAGGGAGTTTCTACCTTCCTTGTACAGGAACAGATGTGTTTGTTTTAGCAGCCTCTGTAGGGTTCGCTTTCTCAGACTGACTGTTGTCAGCCTTTGGAAGATTGCTGCCACAAAATATTAACAAATGAATCATGTAAGGATGTGATCTTGTGGTGACTATTACTAGAAGGAGCTGGTGACTATTACTAGAAGGAGCTGGTGACTATTACTAGGAGCTGGTGACTATTACTAGAAGGAGCTGGTGACTATTACTAGAAGGAGCTGGTGACTATTACTAGAAGGAGCTGGTGACTATTACTAGAAGGAGCTGGTGACTATTACTAGAAGGAGCTGGTGACTATTACTAGAAGGAGCTGGTGACTATTACTAGAAGGAGCTGGTGACTATTACTAGAAGGAGCTGGTGACTATTACTAGAAGGAGCTAATAAATCACTTGCAACACTTAGCTTCATCTTTTAATACTGTTATAGGAATTTGAAGACTGTATGTAGCCGTACGAGTCATCCATGGACCGTCAAATATTCTACTAGTGGCAACCTTTTACTTGTCTTCGTGGATCTAATGATAGAGGTTTGGACTAGTACTATCTTCTCTCAGAAAACTTAAGTATTGACTGTGTTTTTAGCTGTTTAGGAAATTTACAAAATGTTCATCTGTAATATTGAGGTTTCATCGCCGCGTTTCGAAAAGTAGAAAAGTCCTTGAGCAGCTTCAGAAAATAATTAGTATAAAGTTAAAGAAAGCACACATATCCTATATTTTGGTTTTAGCTAAAACTACATTTTGTGTTTTCAAAAGACTATTAAAAGCGCCCGTGAGGATATTGTAAGTTTTCTGAAAGGTTTGTTTAATTGCATCAAGCAAAATGCAAAATAAATACCATAAAAAAATTATTAAAATTTTATGCTCATAATAGTAGTAAGAGTGGCATAGATACAGAGTTTAGAAATTAAAAATAAATAATAAAATAATTAAATTAAATAAATAAAATGAAAAATTGTCAAATAAATACACACAAACCTAGAAGAGAAGCAATATTTCTCAATGACCTTACCTTCCTGTGGCATTGTCTGATCTATTGTTAGACACCTGCACGTAGTCATAATTACAAGGAGTGGATGACTCGATGCTGATGAAATCAAATGTAAGTCGAATTTGGAATCCTTCAGCTACCCTAACTTCCCATAAACAGTCTACTCCGTGTGGATAAAAGTTGGGATGTCCGGGGCTCACTATAGTGCCCGTAGCATTCGTAAGTATTCCACCACAAACTACAAGCCAGAAGCTTTGATAGACAAAAGCTTCATAAGGTGTTATCGGAATGCTGATGATGTAATAATGAAACAACAACGAGTCTAACAGCTTTTCACTGTCTTCCTGATAATTCTGCCAAACTGCATGAAAAAGCAATGAATTAAGGGGCTATGAAATGACAAGTTACCATTCCACAAGTTCAATACCTTGACTAGCCTCAGTTCCTGTGTTGCAGACGCTATCAGCTATAGCAAATTTATGTTCTCGTCTACACGTATTCATGCTTCTACAAGCTTTTGTTCTTTCTCACAAGTTGTGTAGAGACTATATAGCAACAGTAATGATGCTATATACAAGTTGTGTAGAGACTATATAGCAACAGTAATGTTGCTATATACAAGTCGTGTAGATACTATATAGCAACAGTAATGTTGCTATATACAAGTCGTGTAAAGACTATATAGCAACAGTAATGTTGCTACATATATACAAGTCGTGTAGAGACTATATAGCAACAGTATTGTTGCTATATACAAGTCGTGTAGAGACTATGTCGCAACAGTAATGTTCAACCCTTGCGGTTACCCCACATACCTGTGTCATCGATGCCGGTGTCAGAGTCTCTAAACTCATATGTGGCTCTGAAGCCGAGGTCAGTGACAGAGCTATCAGTTCTGAAGATGAGCAGCATGTTGCTGCCGGTGGAAGTCAATTGTTCAGGTACTACTGAGCCACACATTTTTCTCAGAGGTGTCCCGGTGGCGTTGGCTCCATCGTAAGCCTGGCAACGAACACGAGTGTAAGTCAACAGTTGATGGTTCATTTTGTTTCTCCGATTAAAACATCGTCAAACTGATGTTCGGGGAGTTAGCCAAGGTTTACCTGGTATGATGGGTAACAAACGGAGAAACTTCCTTTGTTTGTGGTCAGATGAGTGCAAATTGGTAGCTTCACTAATTAAAGCTTTTCAAAGACATGGCTAAAGTGCATGAACCAATGGTTTCAAAGACATGGCTGAAGTGCATGAACCAATGGTTTCAAAGAAATAAAGTGCATGAACCAAAACACATCTCGGTTTCAAAACACATCTCGGGTAATTTTGGAATTTAATGAAAATGATAAAGCAAAAATTTTTGGAAACGATTTATTGGCTTTAATGATTGTATGTTGTAATTTTGTTTGCCAGGATACAAAATTTTCTCGCAGCTACTCAGTATGCAATTGTTTATTCTCAATCTAAAAAAGGTGGAGATTAGTTATTTGATGTAACATTATGAAGAAGACCTTTTCTATAAACCAAAGCGGTGTACAGAAACATAACTTTTTCATTCACAAAATTATTGTCTAAGGATTTGCTATGAGAAACGCTTACAACAAGGTAGTCATATATGCAAGAGTTGCTTCCTGAACTCGCTTCTATCCCAAAATCAGAAAAGGTCACGTCAATCACTTGGTCTGCTTGTGCCTCGAGAGAGTATGTGCAAGTCTTGCTATGTGGGTACGAGCTGGGCCAATACGGAGACGTGATTGTACCAGTAGAGGCTGTGAAACTGCCTCCACAAGCTAAAACATTCAATATATTCTCTTATGTAGCCATTGGTAGAAGTAGTTCAGAAGCTTTTTCAGAACATCACCCAGTATGAGTACCGTAGAGATATTCAAATAACTCATATTTTGGTGACTTTCTGTACAGGCTAGCCTGTCTTGACAAACTGTTGTTTTTGCGGAGTTGTCCCCCCGTCGAGCGGGCGAGCAAAACAACAGTTGTTTGTTGTTTTGCTGGCCCGCTCAAGGGAGGGTCAACTCCGCAAAAACAACAGTTTATCAAGACAGGCTAGTACAGGCCAAAGAAGGGTACAGATCTTTACTGATGAGTAATATTGTTATGCATTTTCATTGGCTAAGCAAAGTTCACTTCTGTTACCCCAGAGTACGCCAATATTTACAAATTGCCATATTATTATTAATTTAAACTATTGTTATCATCGTCTATAAATTGAGATGATCAAAATTCCTTACCTACAGTCCACATAGCCCTAAATCCACTACCACTGACACTGGCGTCTGTGTGGAGCCTGAGGTAAAGATTGTTGGTGGTGCTGATGATGGTTCCTGGTAACTCGGTACCACAGAGTTTGCCAAAACTAGGAGCAGTATCATCCACCCCGTCATGGACCTTTAAGAATTAGCAAATCGTCAGAGCAAAATATGATCAAAATGGTTCTGAAAATGAGTTTGCTACCCCCCCCCCTCACCAAAATAAATTGCGCATCTCAACTAGTTCACTTTTTGATCTTGTATCGAGTCCTTACTTGTTACACCCCGGTCCTTCGCTGAGTTTTCTGAAGACAAATGTCTCATACATGTATATGTATATACGCATGCAGATATTTTAGGACATTTGTGTGTTTATCAACATAACAACAGGAATAGCCGTGTTGTTTAGAATATCAATCCTACACAGTGGGTTCCAAATCAATCCTCGGATAACACGACATTCGACTGAAAGGCATTCCCAACAAACCTCTCATTTTCGACACAGTAAAATATTGTATTATAAACCAGCCAATCAGACCAATTAGATACTAAAACCCTTTTAGACAGTTCAATTATCGTTTGGTAGTTCAAAGTTGGTAAAACTGCAACAAGCAAAGCCATACACATGAGACTAGGATATTCATGTCCAGGTAAATGATTCGCACACTAGTTGCTAACAAAACTTTATAACCAGCTCTGTAATGATTTCTTTCAAACAAACGAAACACCCACCTCCAGATAGTCGTATGCGCAGGTAGATGACGACTCCATATCAAAGTCGGTGAAGTTTAGTGATATTTTTGCATTTATATTAGGTATGCTAATCACCCAGACACAGTCTCCATTGTGATCATAGTGGTTGGGAAAGTTGGGTGATATGATGATACCATCTGTGAGGTTTAGGCGACCACCGCAGTTAGAGTTGGGAGCTACACAGGAGAAAAAATCGCTAGACTTAAAAATGTTTTCAAGGATTCACAGAGGATTAAAAGAAAAGGGCATTTCAAGAAAACTTTAGACTCAGTAATAATTAATTTGAACATATGTAGAACATGTATAAGTGCTAATGAAAATGTGTAAAGAGTGACAGTTGCTTACGGACAGGGTCTGTGAACCACGTGAACAAGAAGCCTGTGTCGGTAAGAGAAGCATCTGAGTGGAACTTAACGAAGAGTTCATTGCCGTCAGTAGTAATGTGGCCAGGGTTGGTTGTAGAGCAATATTTTGCAAATATTGGGTCAGTCTCTCTTAAGCCATTGCGTAGCTACAATGCAACACATAACAATAACTGACGGGAAACAACACAACACACAGCCATAACTGATAGGAAACAACACAACACACAGCCATAACTGATAGGGAACAACACAACACAACCATAACTGACATGGAACAACACAACACAACCATAACTGACAGGGGACCATGCAACACATAACTATAACTGATAGGGAACAACACAACACATAACTGTAAATGACAAGGAACAACGCAACACACAACCATAACTGATAGGGAACAACACAACCCATAACTGTAAGTGACAAGGAACAACACAACACATAGCTGTAACTGACATGAACAACACAACTGTAACTGATAGGGAAACAACTATTGACTGTGCAGATAACAACTAACATTGCTGTCATTGGTCCTTGTACCTAGCAGACTTTAATAACATACTTTGTTAAATTAAAATACAAACACTTTCATTTTTAGAAATGAATATAAGAAAATTTAAGAGAAATCATGAACTAGTGAATTAGTTGCCTTCATACACAGGAAATGGCCATTTCATGGCCGTGATATGGCAGATTGTTAATGCGTTTGTAAGAGACTTAGTAATGAGTGTACCTTTAGATATGAGCCGCTTAAGATATGAGTTTTTCAAAATACGAGCTCAAATTCGAACTGAAGTTTGAGCTGAACTTGCTAGAATTCCGAACTTAACTTTACAAGACAAACTTGGCTGCGCGGCTGTTAGTGGAAAGAACAAAACTTCTGGTTCACCATATTCTGGCTAGGTTGTATAAACGTTTTTATCTCAAATGGCTTGCATTTGTGAGCATTATTTGTGCCATAGTTGACCACTTAATTAGTAAATGTTTATGTATGCCACCATGGCCACTAAGGGGCAGTCGATAGAAAGGACTATTAATAACATTTTTAACAATAATATTAATGAATACTTAATGACACTCGCCTGTTGCATTTCCTAAGGCATATGCAAACCTTCTTGTTAATGTATCCATCTGTCTTGAACGTAAAAAAACGGTATTCATTTTTTGTACCAATAAAGTGTTTCTTTTATTTTAGATTTTTAGTTAGGTTGTTTCACATTAAAATATAATGTACTTTGTAGTGGCATAAAATGGTTATGGGAGATTTATTATGGGGTGGTTAGAAGCATTTTAAATTTTGGGTATGAATTACTTCCATTCCCATTATTTTGGACGGGAAATTAAGGTTTGGACTACGAGTTTTTTTTAATTGGAACTTAGATCTGAAATGGAGTAAACTAATATCTCAAGGTACAACTGTATTGATTGAGAATCTTGAACTCTGCCAGTTATATGGCAGAGTTATAATTAGCAGTTAACTGCCAGCTAAACGGGTCTTTGCTCACTGGATGAAAAATTTAAAACAGGCCTACCAAATCCTTTAGGGTTGCAAGCCTGACTTGTGGGATACTAAATGCCCTCCTTATCAGAACAAGGAAACATTTTGTACAAATCCATTAGACGGTTGCTTGGCAACCATTAAATTTATGGCACATTTAAGTAATATTCATAACTTATGAGCTATAAATGTGCTATCAAGAATAACAATTAAGTGTAGAGATTAAAAGTTATTGATTGAAAGTAATACAAGCGAGAGTGTTCCCAGGTAGACGCCACATCTTGGCTTTGCTTAGTAGGGGTTGAAACTATGGCCCACTGATCAGCAACGCTAGTAGGTATGAGGGGTTGAAACTATGGCCCACTGATCAGCAACGCTAGTAGGTATGAGGGGTTGAAACTATGGCCCACTGATCAGCAACGCTAGTAAGTATGAGGGGTTGAAACTATGGCCCACTGATCAGCAACGCTAGTAGGTATGAGGGGTTGAAACTATGGCCCACTGATCAGCAACGCTAGTAGGTATGAGGGGTTGAAACTATGGCCCACTGATCAGCAACGCTAGTAGGTATGAGGGGTTGAAACTATGGCCCACTGATCAGCAACGCTAGTAAGTATGAGGGGTTGAAACTATGGCCCACTGATCAGCAACGCTAGTAGGTATGAGGGGTTGAAACTATGGCCCACTGATCAGCAACGCTAGTAGGTATGAGGCAGTAACTCTCACCTCTAAGTAATCAAAGCTGCAGTTGACATGGTTTTCTAATGCCAGATGAGCAAACGTGAGTGCGATGTTGTTTCCTGGAGGCACCCTGATAGTCCAGACACAGGTCCTGTTGACAGGGTAGTTACTAGGATAGCCAGGACTTTGAATCGAACCAGAACTCTGATTTCGGATGTCTTCTCCACAGACTTCAAGGCAAATGGTTTATATTGAAATATTGGGTATACAAGAATTAATTATGTAGGCTGGATACATGAGGTGAGAATATAGATGGGTGATGAGGTGGGGATAAGCTAGAATAGGAAGAGAATATGGGATATAAGGGTAGGATATCGGCAGACATAGGCTAGCAAAGGGGGAGCAAAGTCAGCAGATGGAATTTATCGAGGCAAAGTTAGTTGGTCATTGTGAGGTTTATCGGGTCGGATACTTTTGACATTAAGCTGCTGTTGATATGAATAGGCTAATCGCAGAAGAAGCTTAAAACCATGCCAAGAAACTGTCAGCTTCGGCTGGTTATAAAACAAAAATCAGCGAAGGTATGAATGTGTAATCTTTCAAAATTAGTTTCATCACACTCGCAGTATTTTTAATAACTCCAAAAGCATTATTTTGCTTGTCATGACTGACTTGTGTATTGGCTAGCATTCTTATTTAGAATAATTGATTTAAAATTATTATTATGTAAAATACTAAAATAATACCCTGTGGGTTGCCTACTACTGCCCCAGCAATAATATAACAGACACAAGCACATTATATGCAGATCAATAGAAATACACAGTAAATATGATTTATCACAATAGGCCTACTCAACTAAATAAAATGTTACTAAATAGATAGATGAGACAGAAAAGGAAATAGTATTTGTTCTTCCACGACAGACAAGAGCCAACCTGTAATAATGCTACATTTATATCAATAGTGTTGCTTGCTATAGATAAGGATATATAGTATTGTGAAGCAATTAACTGACAAGTAGGAAATAGTCTACCAACTCGCTAGTGGTTATTTCATTGAACACTTTCACAAGCTAATAATTATCTCCAAAATTTAAACTCAGTTTTAGCTTGAGTTCCAGAATTCATACTTCATTAAACAACTGATCAAGTTTTGATAAAATTAAGGTTACTTTAAAAAAAGGATAAATATGCAATTTATTAGTATATAAGCAATAATAATATTATACATTTCATTACACCATTCATTACTTTTCAAGAAAACTATGTTCCAAACAAACAGAATTCAAATTATATATTAGTCCTGCATCATCACAGCTACCATAATATTTATTGCAAACATAGTTTTCTTTCATTTTATGTACCAACCAAACCACCATCAACTTCGTAAATGCGTGTATTCAATACAAGGATGGTTATTTATTGCTGGAGTGATATAAATGCATCGAACCAGCATTATTTCTAAAATATTTTGTTTCGATTTAGTTCCTGATTTCACAAGTTGTGATTTATTGTCTTACGAGCGCAACTAGTTAAAGCCAACTTGTCGATCAGAATCAAATACTGACTACAAAAGCTGATTATGTATACTTTTAACCTTCAGAAACATTTACAATAAAATAAAAGTACTCTTGGCATGTTTCAATTAAATAACTATTTCCTTGTACAACAAAAAATTGCTACAAACCATTAACAGCCATCTAAAAATAAAATGCAAAATCTTTTTGTTGTAGAGGATATGGTTTGGTTATATAATGAAGTGTTTACAATCGAGCATCTTAAGGTTGATTGTATGTTGAGAGATCGTGGTGTATGAGTTATATGATATTAAGATATAGCTGCTGAGGGAGAAGAGCTGGGTGCTGTTCAAGCATGCCTTGTACAAAGAAACACAAGATACAACTACAGAAACAAGGATAATAAGACAGAAATATTAGCTTACTTGGGGTTGAAGAGTTCCATGTAAAGGCAAAACCTTGGCCCGCCACTGATCTATCTGTTTTGAACCACATATAGATGACATTGTGTGTGGTGGTGATAGTCTTTCCTCTTAGGCCCTTAAATACAGCATTAGCTATTTAGCACTTGCCTGTGTGTAGCACAAAATATATGAGCACCTGTCTCCTATTGACACAAAATATATGTGAATGAATATATATATACTTGTTAGTAGCACAATATAGGATCACCCGCCTCTGAGTAACAGAATATAAGATCGCGTTTTTACTAGGGCCGCAGAATATAACATTTCTAGTCTTGATTCAAGACATACAGGTATGGACACCTGCTTTTTAGTGTCACTTGATCATATGGTCACTCGTTTAATAGTTATCCAAAATGTTGATTACAAATATGCCAACATATTTGACTTAGCTTGCAAGCATCTGCTGGCATAAGCCTTTGGCACATATGCCTGAGTTATTTGTGTCACCACCTGAGCTTGCATTTTACGCAATACGTATTTCCTTGTTCCAATTTTTATACCATGAGCAACAATAGAAAGGGCAAAGAGATTGTTTGCTAAAAAAATCTATTGTAGTTTATGAATACAATACCAAGTTTACACGACATGTCATTTGTCAACTTCCTGAAAGCGCTTTGGGAGCCAGTAGTCCTGCAGTTTAATACAATCGGACTACTAGTGTTGTATGATTGCAGTATAACTAATATGGTAGATGTTAATCCACTGGCTCCAAGATTAGGTGACATATAAAAGAGTATTGTGCCACTATATGGTTCATCTTCATTGCGCAAGCATTTCTCAACAGAGCTTTCACGCCACGAAATTATCAGGAAATTCGAAATACATAAATCACTTGAGGTTATCTCTCGAAGAACTCCATAAACTCGCATGCTTCGGCTAACTGCTAATATTTCTCAAATCTAGGCCATGGCTATGTCACAGTCCCTCAGTTATTATAGGCCATGGCTATGTCACAGTCCCTCAGTTATTATAGGCCATGGCTATGTCACAGTCCCTCAGCTATTATAGGCCATGGCTATGTCACAGTCCCTCAGTTATTATAGGCCATGGCTATGTCACAGTCCCTCAGCTATTATAGGCCATGGCTATGTCACAGTCCCTCAGTTATTATAGGCCATGGCTATGTCACAGTCCCTCAGCTATTATAGGCCATGGCTATGTCACAGTCCCTCAGTTATTATAGGCCATGGCTATGTCACAGTCCCTCAGTTATTATAGGCCATGGCTATGTCACAGTCCCTCAGCTATTATAGGCCATGGCTATGTCACAGTCCCTCAGTTATTATAGGCCATGGCTATGTCACAGTCCCTCAGCTATTATAGGCCATGGCTATGTCACAGTCCCTCAGTTATTATAGGCCATGGCTATGTCACAGTCCCTCAGCTATTATAGGCCATGGCTATGTCACAGTCCCTCAGTTATTATAGGCCATGGCTATGTCACAGTCCCTCAGTTATTATAGGCCATGGCTATGTCACAGTCCCTCAGCTATTATAGGCCATGGCTATGTCACAGTCCCTCAGTTATTATAGGCCATGGCTATGTCACAGTCCCTCAGTTATTATAGGCCATGGCTATGTCACAGTCCCTCAGCTATTATAGGCCATGGCTATGTCACAGTCCCTCAGTTATTATAGGCCATGGCTATGTCACAGTCCCTCAGCTATTATAGGCCATGGCTATGTCACAGTCCCTCAGTTATTATAGGCCATGGCTATGTCACAGTCCCTCAGTTATTATAGGCCATGGCTATGTCACAGTCCCTCAGCTATTATAGGCCATGGCTATGTCACAGTCCCTCAGTTATTATAGGCCATGGCTATGTCACAGTCCCTCAGTTATTATAGGCCATGGCTATGTCACAGTCCCTCAGTTATTATAGGCCATGGCTATGCCACAGTCCCTCAGTTATTATAGGCCATGGCTATGTCACAGTCCCTCAGTTATTATAGGCCATGGCTATGTCACAGTCCCTCAGTTATTATAGGCCATGGCTATGTCACAGTCCCTCAGTTATTATAGGCCATGGTTATGCCACAGTCCCTCAGTTATTATAGGCCATGGCTATGTCACAGTCCCTCAGTTATTATAGGCCATGGCTATGTCACAGTCCCTCAGTTATTATAGGCCATGGCTATGTCACAGTCCCTCAGTTATTATAGGCCATGGCTATGTCACAGTCCCTCAGTTATTATAGGCCATGGCTATGCCACAGTCCCTCAGTTATTATAGGCCATGGCTATGTCACAGTCCCTCAGTTATTATAGGCCATGGCTATGTCACAGTCCCTCAGTTATTATAGGCCATGGCTATGTCACAGTCCCTCAGTTATTATAGGCCATGGCTATGTCACAGTCCCTCAGTTATTATAGGCCATGGCTATGTCACAGTCCCTCAGTTATTATAGGCCATGGCTATGTCACAGTCCCTCAGTTATTATAGGCCATGGCTATGTCACAGTCCCTCAGTTATTATAGGCCATGGCTATGTCACAGTCCCTCAGTTATTGCACAACCAAATGCCAAGCGAAAATCACAGCTTCTATTATGCTGAATAAATACGCAAAGATGGTCACTTTCTCTATAGCTTCAGATCCTTATAAAACTCCATCTTTCATATCCTTTGCATATCAAAACACTAACAACTTAGCAACAGACTAGACTATTATGCATTTCTGCTCCTGTTGAAAGTTGTCTACTCTTGTCTGAATCTGTCCACACACGTAGTCTATTAAAACAAAACAGTTGCTTTAACAACTATTCAATCTGTTTTTCCACCAGGCTTTTACTTAGTTTGTGAGTTTTTTAAAACAATTGCAATGAAAAAACAAATAGCATTACAGTATTTAATATTATAGCAGCCACTCGAATTCGTTGAGAAGAGTGTACACTGATTTTATCAAAGATTGGAGCGTACTTTTGATGTCAGTATTGATTGAGTTAGAGACTTAAGAGAACTTAACCGCAACGTACCAGAGTTGTGTCATTCCCACAGTACTTGCCGATCTGATAAGCGGAGGCAGTAGAGCCATCATGAATCTGAAGGAAGTCGTAGTCGCAGTTTGGATGTGTCTCAAGGGAGAACTGACTGAAGTATAGGTTGAGGACCTGGTGCAGACAATCATCAGATAAGGATTATAGATATGATGAGATGTCAGCACCTACTATAAGCTAGCTGAATCATTCAACTGTTAGCTTGTAACCATTTCCAGTACAATACTGATACACAGCCATCTATTTACTTGTCGGTTACTAGCTTATACATGTGTATTTATAGAAAAGTACTGTACGGTTGGCTCACCTTGTGAAGTACAGTGGTAATCCTCCATGCACAGCTGATGTCATGAGGATAAGCGTCGTGGTTGGCTGGTGGAAACCTAAAACTTCCTGTTTGAGTCGTGAATTCTCCGCCACAGTCTAAACAGATAGTTTAAAATGCTCAGTAATACATACTACTAAAGCAGTAAAAGCTAAAAAATGCTATCGCTAAACACATTTATAAATTTTCAACGGACAAGATGAGTAAAAGACCCATACATGACTAACAAGATGGTGGGTATGTCTAAGGGTCAGCAAAGGTCAAACATCTTGCAATTAGGGTTTTACAGTTGTCAAGGTCAAAGGTCAAACATCCAACCAATGTTTGTATAATCACTTTTATCTATCAAAGTTTTTAAAAACTGTTGGTCTTGTTTTTTTCAAAAACGGACATTGGACCAAATATTGCGATTACATCACAGGAGTCAAAGCTTTACCATTACCTGTACCCTTCAACCACAATAATATGACATTTATAGTCATGTTTTCTTTAAAAACTGTAAGAATGTTTACTCTGTACCATAAGTCCTAGTTTCGCAGTTTCTTCCTGTAAGGAACTCTGGGCAGGTACACGTATAGTTTCCAGGAGTATTAGTACACGTGGCTCCATTCTGGCATACATTATTCGCACATTCATCAACGTCTGTCTGACAAAGATGGCCAGTCCAGCCGACAAAGCATGAGCATGTGAATGAGTTCGAGCTTGTGACTGTCTACAAGAATAAAGGGTCAAGGTCAGATTGGCGCAGCCAACAAATTATCAGGGTATCTAATCTATTTTCAGGAGTGTGTCTACCAATATTTACGATTGCATCACTCAGTTGCTAATTGTATATCTATTTGTGGTTGAGAAACATGCTTTTGAGGTTTTTGTAAACACTTTGCAATGCAAATTAGGACATTGTTTAATTTGGCCTGGGTGTCAGTCATGAGAAGAAGACACCCAAACATGTAGTATGGCTATGGTGTGAATCAAAGAAACCTAGACTATCACAGTCGTTCAGCTCAGTTGCTGAGCAAGTGTAGACAAGGCAAGACTTATAATCAGTCAGTTTAATCTCAACTGGGTTACAAAATCCTATCATAGCTGCAATCTGCAGTTTTATTACCGGATAGAGTAGACTTACAAAACAGTTTCCATTCTGGCAAGGATTGGGAGAGCAGACATCTGGAGATGGGGTACTACCACCTGAAATGTCCACACAACCACTGGGGCCTTCTCCATTTCCACTGAAACCAGGGTTACATCTGCACGAGCGAGTCGGCAAAGCTGAAAAATGAGAAGAGAACTCCTAAATTCAATAAGGATGGCTTACTTTATCTTTCAAACAAGGTCAAGCATGTCGCTTAAGGTCACCATCAACACGCACTAGCGGGCACAACTTGGCTATTTTAAGACTTAGAAGCAGACACTAAAAATCTAAAATCAATAATTTTTATGATTGAAAAAGCGCACAAACGAGATTATTGTGGTAACGTTTCCCCAGATTAAAGATGTTTTGCTTGTGGGTTTGCAACACAATATGCCATCTTTTTATAGTCTGGGAGTTAACAGCATGTTCTGGTAAGCAAAAAACTCCTTCCTAAATGTTGCTAAGGCTTATTTTTCATAACAGAATGCCTAAGTGGGATTGTTCATACAGTACTTGTATCTACAGTATCTAGCCACTAACTTGAGAAACACCAAACACTGTTCTCATAGTTCTCAAATTTCGAATTTGAAATTGAATTGCTGTCAATGTGTAGTTTTCTATGCATTTTTCTTTGAGAGTAATAAATCAGTTTAATTTTTACTGGTTGAAAGTTCTGTCAGTAATCTATTTAGCGTAGAACTCGCTCTTGCTTCAGATAATCTCTCTGCTGTAGAGAAAGAAAGTTATAATATACCTTGAGTTGAAGTTGCTGACATTACGCTGACATTTATTTTAAACCCTAAAAAGCCTAGTAACACGCTGTGATTAAATGACTGTCAATAAAGACAGAAAAAAGGAGACGAAGTGAGTTCTCATGTTCATATTAATCAACATGGTACATGTAATACATGAAGACCGTAAAAGGAATATGACTGCTGCTATTAAGGAAAAACGTCAATAAATCTCAAGCGATCAGCTGGAACATTCCAGAATGCACCAGAACATCAGTATGAGATCTCTATAAACATTAATGTGCCACAGGCAGATAAGCAATCAAATGGGTGAGTTCTGTCGCAGGCTGAATAACTTATGACACTGAAAACTATTTGACCAATTGATACTGATAGTCATAGGAGTATCAGTGCGTTGAGTAACAGTGCTCTGCCCGCTGTTCAGTGGAACTCTATGGACATTCATTACAGTTGTGTCAACTGCAGACACGTGGCTATTTTTAGCTTCTTATCAAGTCAAGTTAATAGAGTTTGAAGAATATTGGTATAACTAGAGTAGCCCATCATTCTATCCTATTAGAGGGGGCATTCTCACACGTATGTTCCGTTAAGATGCAAGTTGATGCCGGCTGCTTAAAGGTCAAGCAATCACAAGAAGTTGCGGGCAAAAGAGAAATGATAGACAGAAACAGAGAAGGTGGTACGAAGGAGAGAAAATGAGAAAAGAAAAAAAAGGATAGACAAAACTAAAGATATAAAAAGAAGTAGAAGAGATCAAATGGGGGTGAAAAGACAAGAGAGGCAGAAGAAAAGGTAGAAAATGCAGATAAGTACGAGAGTAAGACAGACAGAAAAAAGAATGAAGAAAGAAACAACAAACAAGAGAGTAGTCGTAAGGTAAAATAATGAAAATTTGCAAAAAATCTGGTTGGAAAAAACAACAAAATAAAGAGGCTGTAAAGCTAAAATAAGTGTATATTCTTACATGGATTATCGGAGCAAGTGGCATGCGGGCTGCAGCCACCATTGTCATTGCTGCATATTCCTACCCAAACGCATGCTTCATTGCTTCCCTTCTCATAACCATTCGGGCAAGGTCCGCATCTGCAGTCAGACAAGGAAAACTCATGGTAATAAAAGGCCTCTACTGGATTCCATTTACATAAACGGCACTTCTGACTTCAGTCCATCTCCTTTTAATCAATCAAATTATGTTCATCTGATGTGACACATGTGCACACTGACCAGATGAGGTGTAACCCAGTAACTTAGAGAGTCAGTTTTTTCAATGTATTTTAAGGTGACTGTAGTACTTAGTAACATGACTGTAAAACATCGAGCTGAGAGATGTGTCACTAGAATATCTCATTTAAAAGAACATTAGTGAGAATCAGCTACAATTATTTTAACATGAGCTTGTTAAGTATTTTCCTGCTCAACTTATAGCTTCTGCGAGTGATCAGCTCATAAACTGACGGTTTCGCAAGTACGCTCTTATCTACGGACCAATTTAAGAGGCAGATCAGATAAGCTCATAAAAATGCTTCATCCTATTTAGGAATTTTCAAAAATAGGAATGAACTAAATTGTGTGCGTAGGTCACTTGCGCTTCATTTGTTTTACTGGCGTCATAATTTATAAAAGAAATTAGGAATAGGCTATGAATAGAGAAAATCTGTTGTTGTAAAAACATGGCACTTAATGAAAAAAAGTAGCATAAATCAAGCTAGATGAACCATAACAAGATATATGGTAGGGCGCTTTTTTAATTGAGTTTTATTTTCTCATTAAGTAAGACCATGGCTAAGAAATACACCATAAAAATCATTGATGAAGGCTCTGTGTGCCCAATAGCTTGGCTAATATAGATGCAAGCCCAGTTGGGAGCCAGTGAGCAGGCTGTGGCTCACATGGATGAAACATCACTAAAATTTAAAGGAAAAAGAAAAAAACAGCCTAACAAAGCACAGACTACTCCAGCCTCAGCAGTGGGTTCCCCTTCATGACGGTCCTAAATAGATTACTAGTTTTAATTCCCCCGGATGTCAGCAAGCAGCTGATTCCATGTTTCTGAAGTTTTCAGGCTCCTACATGCATATATCCTAAATACGAGTGAAACCTGTCTGCTGCTGACTGAGAGAGTGTCATGAGTCGTTGTTAAAGAGTAGACATGTATCCACAAACTGGGAGTTGTCGTCTGCATGCTGTTTTAATTTATAAATAAACAGACACTAATGACTCGATTGAAAAATTTGAAAATGAATCCAATCACAGCCTTTTACAGCATTTATACAACAAGTAGTTGGTTATCATAATCTAAAACACAAACTATTGTGTTTGTAAAAATTCTGAAAAATTTGAAAAAGGAGATTATGTTATGTTTGCTAATGGTGCATCGTAAGCATCTTGCGCCCACTACTACTGAGATCTCACTTACTTAATTCTGTACCCTAGCCATGGAAAAAGTTCTACACTTGTGAGGGAAAAGCGGTTAAGATCTGAATGCTCGACACATACTATCTATGGGTAGAGAATTCAAAGGCACCCTAACAGATAATCAAACCTTAGAGTTTTGGCTAAACAAATACCTGAAGAATCTGTTGTTTCAAAGGTTGTTTCTACATAAGTTTGTACTGTTGCAGAACTGAGTCTATTAGGAAAGGTGTTCATAGATCTCAGTGAAAAGGGTAGATGTAAAAATCTACTGTGACCATCATCAAAGCACACACTATAAGTCAGTTACTCACATTCTGGACCCAAGAGTATTTATGCATTCTACTGGTGGGTTTAACGAGCATCCTCCATTGCCCGACAAGCACTCATTGATGTCATTGCACTGATGTCCATTCCCAGTGAATCCTACAACATTTTGCATCTTTGTCCATTTCACCATAGAATAGGAAGGACAAAGATTTAAAAAGTTCAAATAAACAACAAATGGATGTATAGCAACATAGACACTACAGTTACAAACAGATAGTGATACCTGCTTGGCAAGATCCACAGAAATAAGTGCCTGGCACATTGATGCATTGTACATCATCATGACAAGGCTTGTCGACTTGTTCACACTCGTTGATATCAACGGTACATCTGGCAGGAGAGGCATTATCTTTTGTGAATCCATCATCACAGATACACGTGTGTGAAGTACCCTAGATTAACACAAAGAGAACATTTTTATATCGCTACTTCCAATATTTTACAATTAGTTTTTTGGTATGGGGGCAGTCCAACATCACCTATCATTGCAATAAATTCTTAAACTAACTTGATTAAAGATATGAAAAACTTTTGTTCAGCACTTGAAAGTTATGTGGCAGCGAGCAGCAAGTTTGCACGAGCAAATCATCTTCCTAACTGACAAGAATCTCAACGAGGCTGAAGAATGAAGACTAAAGCGGATTATACTCAAGTGCGAGCTACAATGGCTGCCATAAACCAGAACTTGGAGTTTTTGCCGCAAACAACATTTTCTCCACTTTGCGCTTACTTTCCCTTTGATAGTGTAGAGTTGAAAAGAAATCAAGTGAAGGGATATGTGGAACCAGCCTAGTCTGTTTACAGCTGATGGTATGCCGATGAGGTGAAACAAAGTGAGATAGAGACTGCGAAAAACTGGAGCTTACACGATTCACCCAATTAGAGGCAAGGAATGAAAGAGATGCTGAAGACAGATTAGACCAGCGAGCTTGGGAGTCTCACGGATCATGAAGTTGTTATTCACAGGGTATAAACAGGGAAGTTGTTAGCATTGACATTGTTTCAGTTTTGAGGTCTGAAGGTTTAATAAACACCAGTGATTTGTTAAACCCGGCCACAAGCTTATGAGTTGACACCTCTTTTGGCTCTGATCCACGTGCCGAGATTTCATGTTGAGCCAGCTAACAATATTACTACAGCAACTCAACAGCTAGTAGAACAATAGACATAATAAACTCACCTACGTTGAGCCAACTAACATTATAGCTACAGCTACTCAACAGCTAGTAGAACAATAGATATAATAAACTCACCTACGTTGAGCCAGCTAACAATATTACTACAGCAACTCAACAGCTAGTAGAACAATAGACATAATAAACTCACCTACGTTGAGCCAACTAACATTATAGCTACAGCCCCTCAACAGCTAGTAGAACAATAGACATAATAAACTCACCTACGTTGAGTCAACTAACATTATTACTACAGCTACTCAACAGCTAGTAGAACAATAGATATAATAAACTCACCTACGTTGAGCCAACTAACATTATAGCTACAGCCCCTCAACAGCTAGTAGAACAATAGACATAATAAACTCACCTACGTTGAGCCAACTAACATTATTACTACAGCTACTCAACAGCTAGTAGAACAATAGATATAATAAACTCACCTACGTTGAGCCAACTAACATTATAGCTACAGCCCCTCAACAGCTAGTAGAACAATAGACATAATAAACTCACCTACGTTGAGCCAACTAACATTATTACAACAGCAACTCAACAGCTAGTAAAACAATAAACATACTATTATCTCTTATAGCTTTGTTAATCTATGAAACTGGGCTTATTTTAAGACTCACAGCATCTACGCAAGTTCCATGTCCACACAACTCCGAGTTGGAACCTTCGTTGCATGAGCCAGCCCTCACATTGCATAGTACTCCAGTATAACCTTGTGAACAATCACATCTACAAAAAATAATTTAAAAACTTATGGTATCGTTTCATATGAGAGCCTTTTTGAAAAATTGTCAACATCTACATATATAAACAACATATATTCTATGATAAACAAGACTTCAATATGTGAATGGAACTATGCAGAAAAATTAGATGCAGTAGCTATATGTAACAGGTCGATGTGAGCTGCCTGTTTGGTGATATCTGCACTCTATATACATGTACTATCAGAGCTAAGACATCGCGAATGCAAATGCAGAGATAAGATGCACCAAAGCGCTATATAGTTGAAGTCAGCCAATGACATTCAGTTAAATGTGTTATGATTGGACTAGCTTCATAAATACATAAACAGACCATTTCATATATTTATCAGAGCAGAGATGAGCATGTAAGATATCAAATGTGTTTGCTATATTTGTCTGCTACAAGAAGAGGAGGTGACAGACGAAGGAAAGTGACAGACGTCTAATAGTGTCTGAACCACAGAAGCTATAATTGCAGGCATCACACTTAGCTAATGTTTTCACTAGAGTAAATTTTGGAGGATTCCACAGACTACTGCTAAAAGATTTATGGAAACTTATGAAGATTTATGGACTTATTTTGGAAAATATTTTATTCGTTGCGCTATATCTGTTTGCACTCAATAATTGATTACATCTATGAGTTCAGCACACTTTGGCGAGTGCCAGGCTATGAAGCAAAACAAGGAAACATGAGAATTAGATGGAGGTTCAGCCAAACGGCTACATCACTTGAGCGACCAAGCATTCAACATTGCAAAGTTTATCGAAAACATCCAAACTGGCAGCCAGTAACTCCTAATTTATGTAAATTCCAGCGAAAAATATCAACTACGCAAACAATTCCATTCTAGAATCTTGTGAATATTCATATTTTGCATTTACATAAAGTACCAATTTGCATAAGCAATCCATTTGCATTCAAAAAAGATTAGAAGGTCATATGTCACATGTCCACGTGAGTTATGAAGGAAATAGCCCAAACATGGTTCACGAAAGTGCGTAAAACGTTGCAACATCATGCGGTTGCCATAGTATTGAGCATTCAACTAACAGAAATCACATGTCATCGAGTTTTAAACAAAATCTCAGCTTTTTAAGCTTTGCTTTTTAAAATCCTGACCAGTCCAACTTTGTGTCAATTTAAAAAAAGCATAAATATAACTGTGTTACCATGTTCTTTCAGGAGTGGATTACACAGGGGATGTTGCAACCAAATGGCAACACAAATGGGAACTTACTGCCTATACACTACTAAAAACACAGAGGTCATGGATAAGATCACGAATTAGAGACACACGTTGACATATTGCTGAGACTGGTCTAACAAACATACCGGAACCCTCCGTTTAGGTTGACACAAGTAGATCCAGTATGGCAACCTTGGGCTGTGCCTGCATATATAACGCATTCATTTACATCTTCGCCGCATGTAGTTCCCTGTAGCAACAAATGAAATGGAGAGTTGACTGGAGAAGCAGATACTATGAATGCTAGAGCACATGGAGAGTTGACTGGAGCAGCAGATACTATGAATGCTAGAGCACATGGAGAGTTGACTGGAGCAGCAGATACTATGAATGCTAGAGCACATGGAGAGTTGACCGGAGAAGCAGATACTATGAATGCTAGAGCACATGGAGAGTTGACCGGAGAAGCAGATACTATGAATGCTAGAGCACATGGAGAGTTGACTGGAGAAGCAGATATTATGAATGCTAGAGCACATGGAGAGTTGACTGGAGAAGCAGATACTATGAATGCTAGAGCACATGGAGAGTTGACTGGAGCAGCAGATATTATGAATGCTAGAGCACATGGAGAGTTGACTGGAGCAGCAGATATTATGAATGCTAGAGCACATGGAGAGTTGACTGGAGCAGCAGATACTATGAATGCTAGAGCACATGGAGAGTTGACTGGAGCAGCAGATATTATGAATGCTAGAGCACATGGAGAGTTGACTGGAGCAGCAGATACTATGAATGCTAGAGCACATGGAGAGTTGACTGGAGCAGCAGATATTATGAATGCTAGAGCACATGGAGAATTGACTGGAGCAGCAGATACTATGAATGCTAGAGCACATGGAGAGTTGACTGGAGCAGCAGATATTATGAATGCTAGAGCACATGGAGAGTTGACTGGAGCAGCAGATACTATGAATGCTAGAGCACATGGAGAGTTGACTGGAGCAGCAGATACTATGAATGCTAGAGCACATGGAGAGTTGACTGGAGCAGCAGATATTATGAATGCTAGAGCACATGGAGAGTTGACTGGAGCAGCAGATACTATGAATGCTAGAGCACATGGAGAGTTGACTGGAGCAGCAGATATTATGAATGCTAGAGCACATGGAGAGTTGACTGGAGCAGCAGATACTATGAATGCTAGAGCACATGGAGAGTTGACTGGAGCAGCAGATACTATGAATGCTAGAGCACATGGAGAGTTGACTGGAGCAGCAGATATTATGAATGCTAGAGCACATGGAGAGTTGACTGGAGCAGCAGATACTATGAATGCTAGAGCACATGGAGAGTTGACTGGAGCAGCAGATATTATGAATGCTAGAGCACATGGAGAGTTGACTGGAGCAGCAGATACTATGAATGCTAGAGCACATGGAGAGTTGACTGGAGCAGCAGATACTATGAATGCTAGAGCACATGGAGAGTTGACTGGAGCAGCAGATACTATGAATGCTAGAGCACATGGAGAGTTGACTGGAGCAGCAGATACTATGAATGCTAGAGCACATGGAGAGTTGACTGGAGCAGCAGATATTATGAATGCTAGAGCACATCAGTCGATCTAGAGGAAGCATGAACATGAAGTAAAATGCAGTTGGATTACCAACATTAAAAATGAAATTACTCAAAATGTTAGTAGATTTTATCAGAAAGTAAAGGTATTTTTCTATCATTCGTGATTGCTTTTTATGTTTGAGTTGTTCTGACAGCCAGGATGTTTCAAGATTAAAATCGACAAAACTCGATGACAGTTGAACCGCTCAGTGAAAGTATGCAGAAAGTTGAACACTTTACCTGCCAGTTTACAGGACACAAGCATCTATACCCGTCATACATATCAAAGCACGTTCCTGCATTCTGACAAGGACTGGGTTCACATTCATCAGTCGTTAATTTCTGTCAAGACAAACACAATGAGTGAAGCAGGATCTGGAATGAAACTGCGAGTTAGTCACGCAGAATGTTTAACACGAGCTGATAAGATTACCATAAAGACTTATTCCAATGCATCTTTACCCTCAAGCGAAACATAAATCATCTATTGGAAAGGCTTTATTTCTAGAGGCTCAGCTTGCCTGGATGATACATTTTGGGTTTCACCGATGCCGATCAAGTACATTGGCAATACGTAAAACTTTATTACTGCCCATCCTAAGTAATGTTTTCTTTTCATATTAATGAGTGAACCAGCAGTTGAAATTTGAGTCAAACTTCAAAACTTTCAGCTGTGTTTGAAAAGGTAAATAGAGAATTGTATATGTTTAAGTAGGAAATAACAACCAGAAGAATTTGTTAAGTGTAAATTAACTAAAAATGTGGTTTAATGATCAGATGGTTCAAACTATTTGCGTAGCTCATGAGCATTCTCTGAGAACCAGTTACTGAGTCACATGAGCATGTCTAAAGACAATATAAATTATATATATCACTTCAAATAAATTTTACTTTATTATTCATTATTTTATTTGATATTTTATTTTATAGTCTCACCTGTGATAATAAAGGTCATATCTATCACAAAAATAAAAATAAAATAAAAGTAAAAAAATATCATAATTAAGTAAAATTTTAAATAAAATAAGTGATAGTGAGCTATTATATATACATGCTTGAACTCTTGAACTTTCCACTTCTTTTTAAAAAGAAATAATACATTTAGTAATATTGCAGAGAAATATCAGCTTTACCAAAATTACTTGAGAACTTTTATTTACCTTTTTTATAACTGACTACTTTTATACTTACAAAGTAAATCATCCGGTAGTATGTACAGTGATTAGACAAATAAGTGTAAGTGTAGAGCTGGTGGGATAGTAAGTAAACAGCAGCAAACAGAGGGAACAAATGTTTGTTGACAACACATGAACAAGATTTGACACCACTTTATGGCATATATAACTTTCTATTGGTAGTAGTAGTCATAAACAAATGTTTTTTATTACATGCCAAAACAATATAAAGACACAAATCAAGAATTATGGAGTGAGTTGAACAGAAGTTTTTAAAAGTTGATAATGCGGATGTTCTATACGGTTATATGTTTTATATGTTTCGTGTTTTCAAGTTTTATACGGATGTTCTGAGCCTTGTAAGAAAATCAATGAAATAGTCAAATAACTTTAGTACACTACTTACATCTGTGACTGTGTTGAGAGTGTTCTGAATTCTGTTTACCTGCAGGATACGAACATATAATTCATTAGCACAACTAACCGCAACATTTTTTTCACAAGGAAATGACATTCTTAACCTTAGTGACTAATATCTTAGAACTAAAAATACAGAAATATTTTAATAACTTAAAATTAAAAAATATTATTAAAAATTATTAAAAATAACTTTAAATATAAAAAATAGTCGGTCGAGATTTTTCCCAAATCCAAGAAGCATAAAATCTTACCAGCTGAGACCATCTAAAATGCATATAATACTAGCAGCATACAACTCTGCATGCAATATTCTCCTCTACCAATACAAACCATGACAAGAGCAACACAGAAGAGAATTAGCATGCAGTGCTGGTTTAGACTCTTCTCTCATACTAGCAATAAGCAATATTATTATGGAACATTAGCCTGCAAGCTTTAGGAACAAGCAATAGCCACAGCAGCTACAAATAGTTTCCACCAATTCTCTAGATAATGCTATCAACTTAGACTAGAGTTACATGGTTTTCTTGGAATTGTCTTACCTACCCAATCATGCCTTAGCCCACTTGAATTTATCCAAAACAAACTAGTTGCATGCTGCTTATAGCAAAGGACCCTGTAGCAATACTTTTATTGCAGACAACCGATCTATTTATTGTCAAGTAATTCGTGTTTAGCATAGTAGAATCACAGCGTGATGGGTTCATAGCATGAGGAGCGTTTAGTACAATGTCTGGCATTGAAGGGCCACACGTTTAAGCGTAAGATTGCATTGGCATAAGAGGTGAACTGGGCTTTAAGGGAATAAAGTGCTGTGTCATCGCGACTAGCATCATAAGATAGTGCTATTGAGTGATCAGTGTAGAAATACATTTTAGTATATCAGAAAGTAACAAGGAAATAGCTACGTTATTTATGTTTTTCCAAACATTATCAAAAAGGAATTTAAGTTTTTTCCATTTAATGTTAGGATTAGAGCAAATAGCAGGTGAGCATGCTAGGCTTGAACTGGCTCTGCATATGCATTGAGGTGGGAGAAACCATTATAGAGAGCAGGAAAATGTGACCATGCAGGAGAGCATGTACCTTGTTGGTTAACCGATCAAGAGGTCTGGTATTACTGACTGTTCGGTTCAATCGATTGATCTAAAATACAAGTAAGCTCAATGAACATGAATTCTTACCATTGTAACTACGGCTACTCACCTCACTACCAAGCCTGGTCGTATCATTACTCAGTGCAGAGATCTGTAACACGAGTGATATAGAGGCAGCAGTCAGCGTGCAATGAATAAGGAGATGAGATTTTAAACACTTTACATGCTTCAAATGTCTTCTTAGTTGCTTTCACTTCGAATCATAAAACGGTACAATCAAAACACATTCGACGCCATTTTGCTTTGATAACTCTGTGCATAGGCTTTCGTTTAAAAAGTTCTGCTTAGAGAGATGCATCACGAATCTTGGAAAGATCTATAAAGTGCAACAATGAATCGGAGAAATGGTAGTGCGTGAATTCGTCAGCAGGGGCAACTCTGGGCCTTTTTGATGCACTGAAGCACAGTGAAAGCTACGATTTCAAAATTAGTCTAGGCATACACACATGAAACAGCTCGGCTATATTTCCACCCGGTTAGACCCCTTTTTATCCACTAAAACTATCCGGTTTTTAAGCTCTTTGGGGCAAAACATGGGAACTAAGCTTTGCGTTATCGCAGCAGCCCATGCATGAACTAACAATGTTAAGTACGTATATTAACTACAGCAGAAGGCAAGTTACAAAAACGCGTTTTGCGAATTTTATAATTTCGTCTCAATGGCTTAAAATTGATTCCCTAAATGAAAGATGTTTTTGAATTCACTACGCATGCTCCTCTAGGTTAAGAGTGAGTGAAGCGATAAAATGTTGTTTATGAACACAACTAGACCTAAACTTAACATTATTCTCTGTGTACAGCTTTTGATGACATGTGATCGAAATGGTGATTGCATCACTGATCGACGGATGGCCGGCAGATTAATCCAACAAACACATTTTAAGCATTTACTCAACATGTTTGTTATATGACAAGCGGTCAGTCAGCGTAACCTCCGGACACTGACTATTTACAAAGACCTAGTACCATGGTTATAATAATAATTTGCCTTTAAAGGAGGAGGATGGACAGCAGCAGTCTACTCATTTTACCAATATTGTTATGAGCACACAACCCTACTTTAATCGGGAGTAATTTCCTCATAGAATAATTGCTCACCTTGATTGGCATTGAGCAGAGGCGCAAGTTAACGAAACTGGCAAATATATGTCATAGCTGTGTAGACAAGTATCAACTTGGTTAACTAGAAGCTATCGGCTATGTTGAGTGCATTATTATTGCTCCATTAATTTATCTTTGGTTTTTGAAGAACTTTGTTTAAGCTAGCCTAACATTGTCTCTAAAACAAATTCTACTACTAACCTAGTTATGAATACCTTGTTATCGAATTAATTTTTCAAGTGCTAATCAAAACAGAATTTAAGTACATTGAGCATTGCTGTTGATCAACTTGAGAAATATATTACTGGTGTAGTAGTTCTAAAGTCAGCAGTATATTTTACCTAATGATTATTTAAGTTTTTATGGAAATTGTGTAAATATTACAAAAACAGCACATAAAGTTTTTCATTTCAGCTGCATTTAAGATATACCAACAGCTCGTTTGTTTAATTTTTCACAAATCAAGCTCGAATGTAGTATGACCTTGACAAAAGTAAAAATAGCTCGTCCGCAGCACTTGAATATACGATCACATAAATGGCAAATCGTGTTCCACAGCTTGAAGCTCGGTTTAGACTTAAACCAAAGTATAAAAAGTTATTTCTATATAGTTTTTGTGGAATTCTCATGGTACATCTTTTTGAAAAAGAACAAGCCGCCATAATCATCTAAAATTTTAAAAATATTTGTTGGAAACAAGATACCACAATTTACACCTCAGAAAGGTTAGCAAGTACATAGAAGTTGTTTAATTATGATCTTTTTGAAGTTGATTGTGATTATTCACCTCAGCTACATACTAAAATTATGTTAGTATAAAACATTAGCAATCCGAGCCAAACAGTGTCCGAGCTAGCATAGGCTTGCCCGTCGCACTGCGCTCAATCATATAGGACTAGTTACTGGTTCAAATTATACTAGAATTTAGTTAATTGAAACATTATGTAAATTTTTAGTATAGAGGAGAAACCTGTGAGTGCACTGACTTTCCACTAGCATCATGTCAGACAAGCTGCGCATGCTACCACTCGTTTATCTTGAGATCTTCCTATCTTAGCCATTATTACCAATCATCTTTTCAAGGCTTATGTTAGTTGTTGAATGTACAGCGTGTTATTGAGATCCTATGGCTGTGACTCACATAATGGATACGATTCAGTTAGTGTTATAGGTATTCAAAACAGTAAAGAGGAGTCCATTGATTCACAACACAGATTAGCTTTTTTCGCAAAACATCATTTGGTATCGTGTAGTTGCCCGATTTAACAATCTATATTAGCATTTATATGCTATTACAATCAAATAACATTATGCTAAAAGTAAATATATTACTTTATTGAAAATAATTTCATTTAAAACAAAAACGTTTTTTAAAAAAGGGCAACAGTTGGCCGATAAAATCAAATGAGTGATTTGACATTTTACCGTTTAAAACATCTTTCTCTGCGAAGAGAACGGATATTAGGCAGAAAATTGTTAAAACAGCTGTCAATAATATTTTAAAAATAGTTGTTAGATGTTGCATGTAAGTTGCTCATATCACTAAAGTTGAAATGAGTTGAAACTCTATAATTGTCATGTAAAAAAGAGGGAAGAAGCCATAAAATATCTAAAGCAAAATTCTTACTTTAATTTAATTAAAAGAAGTTTGTTCATCTATCAAGAATTCCACACAACTTTTCAATTAGTACTACGAGTGGTATTGATGCAGCAGACTAGTCAGTCAAGAGAGCTAAAAGGTATAAGCTGTGAGGGAACCTGGTTAGTTATAGGCTAGTAGTATTTGTTGTCAAGAGCAACAGCCAAAACATGAATAACTAAACTACACAAATGAGACTCTTTAGTCAGTATTTAAATGCATTTCACAAAGTTCATTTTGAAACAGATGAAATTATTTTAATACGTAGTAACTGTCTCACAGAATAATTCACAAGTGTTCAGCATGGTCTCGAACATACTGTGAAGCGGGTCAGTAAAGTATTGTTGGAGTAGCTGGAAAGTTAACTACTAGCTAAACTAACTGAAGAGCTTAATACTCTCTGCAGTGCCTCGTTTCTTTTTTTGCCTCGTTTTTTTGCCTAGGATTCTACTGAATTGTTTTAATACACCCTAATGTTCTTTACAAAAAACATTCTTACGACAAGAACAGTCATGGTTATACTTCAATCACAATTAACTTTTTGGAAACGTGTTGCAAAGGAATTCAAATCTATTGTCTATTGACACAAGCAGTATTATATTGCTACTATAGTAGTTTTAAACTCTACAATGTTAAATATAATCAATTTTTATTAAAATCATTCAAATACTACAAAAATTTCAAATCTTTAGCTTCTCTATAAATGTAGCAAAAGTGAATTTTACTTCGATTCTTCACTATATACATCTTTCTATATAAACTATTGCGTTGTCTGTAGAATTTGGACACACCTTCAGATAGAAGTTAGACCTGAAATTTGGTTTTTGCATAAACTAAAATAAGCAAAAGTTTTGATGCCAAATTTTCAAAACATGCATGTCACGCCTCCTTAAAACTTGCATGCCACGCCTCCTTAAAACTTGCATGCCACGCCTCCTTAAAACTTGCACGTCACGCCTCCTTAAAACTTGCATGCCACGCCTCCTTAAAACTTGCATGTCACGCCTCCTTAAAACTAGCATGTCACGCCTCCTTAAAACTAGCATGTCACGCCTCCTTAAAACTTGCATGTCACGCCTCCTTAAAACTAGCATGTCACGCCTCCTTAAAACTAGCATGTCACTCCTCCTTAAAACTTGCATGTCACGCCTCCTTAAAACTAGCATGTCACACCTCCTTAAAACTTGCATGTCACTCCTCCTTAAAACTTGCATGTCACGCCTCCTTAAAACTTGCATGTCACGCCTCCTTAAAACTAGCATGTCACGCCTCCTTAAAACTAGCATGTCACTCCTCCTTAAAACTTGCATGTCACGCCTCCTTAAAACTAGCATGTCACGCCTCCTTAAAACTAGCATGTCACTCCTCCTTAAAACTTGCATGTCACGCCTCCTTAAAACTAGCATGTCACGCCTCCTTAAAACTAGCATGTCACGCCTCCTTAAAACTAGCATGTCACGCCTCCTTAAAACTAGCATGTCACGCCTCCTTAAAACTAGCTATAAACTTATATGATGCTTTTTGTTTTCTTACAATACATAAAAAGGATACCATATTGTAAAGCCATCTATCCTGGAATACGGTATTCATAAACTTGGAGTTATCATCTACGCACCGCTTTCACCAATATGCGACCAAAGAGGTAATTACTCAATCAATTACTAGCGAGAAAATGAAATAAAAAATGTGTGCGTACAAGTCAAGCAGTTGATTTTTGCGACCTAAAAACATTAAAACACAAAATGACCAGTAATTATAGCTCTACTTTGTGCGCCAGCGTAACGTTTGCCGCAAGATGAAGAGAATAAACAAACTGGTAGACAAACAGAACAAATGGCGCTGCTCAAAAAGCAGCACCTAGAGAAGTCAAACCAGAATCAAACAGACTTACAATATTCTTACTACTAATAAATTGACAAACTCGCTAAATATGGTCTGCCGGCCTACACATCAACAAAATGCTTTGTTTGCGTAATCTATATATTAGTGATGTATCATGTCAACACGAACACATCTGTCTAAAATAGTGGTGATAAAACAGATGCATATGTGATCAACCGAAATAGTTGCTTCCTTTGAACATGATATCAATTCTGTTTTATTCATCTTCAGCATAAACTGGTTTCATTTAAGATCGATTTTCAACAGATGATGACAACAAGACTTCATGCAAACAGCTATTTATAAGTAAGCAGTAATACTTTATCTTTTAATAGATATAAAAACCTTTACTATAATAAGAACAGTGTCCATTTGTCCGACGTTACGCTTAATGGTTAGGGAAAAAGGCATCACGCCGAAATTGAACTCAGATATTAAGTTTAGCAACCAAGCGCATTCTAAGCTGCGCCAATAATCTATCTTGCAGAGTCAGGGAATAATTGTACACAGAGTTATTTCATGCACATGACAATCTCTCACTGGTCTGCAAAAGTACTAGTATATATAATGACCACTAGTAAAAATTTAAACTGCTAAGAAAGCTTTTAAAAATTTCATTAAAAAAGTAAACCTGTTGAAACCTAAATTTTTTCTATAGTTTGAATGTCATGAAGATTAATCATTATTGAATTTGCTGGTTTCATCGTTTAACATGTCGTTTTTTTATGTAAAAATATAGCGATGAAAATAGCAACACAAATGTAGATGATTCATATTAGAAAAAAAAGCGTTGCTGATTGTTTAGCAGAAATCTAAAACCTGAAATCTAGCAAGGAAGCTAAAATGTATTGATCAATGTACTTCTCAAGGTGTTCAGAGGAATAAGCTGTTTTAGAGCATAGTAGCCAAATCCGCCGAAACAAAAAAAGTTACAGAACAATTTTGATAAAACTCTCTAGAATGCCTTAATTTAGTGAAATAAACTGATTTACACTACTTCTATGCTATGCTTTTTATGGTGTTTCTAACCAGGATGTTGTACTTTTACAGCTTGTTAGTAAAGCTTCAAGCAGCATTTTCTCTGTAAAGACACATAGCTTTAGTGGCGAGTGTGGCGTGTAGATTGTGAGGGTGTGATCTGAAGAAGACAAAAAAGTATAAAATATATAGATAATTACATACTTGTCTTGTGTTGTTTCTCACTTGACTGTTGAGAGTCTGAAACTGGGTGTCCACATCATTCTGTAATACTTCTAGATTCTGGTCATTTTGCCTCACAAGATCCTGTGACAGAGAGAAGACAACTAAGACACATTCATCAACTACTGGATAAGTGGGCTCCATGATGAGCTGGTCATCTCATTAGCTATTGCCAATTGTGATGCTTTAAGCAGTTTGCGACAAACCATTTCAAAACTGGCTTGTAAAAATTAAAAGAATAAAAAAAAGAAATATATGTTTTTCAGCTACCAACATATTAACTACATGTATATCGAACAGCGATCCCTCAATGCTACAATAGAAAAGGTAATACAAGCAATATCATCAGAATCCAACCTGCTGTGTCCTATTACAGCACTACAATAACAATAAAATAAGAAATATGTTTCACTACTGCAATGTTTACTTTGTTGGTCTTAGCGTAAGGCACTGTCACTTTCATACCCTACAGTTACAAATATAGGGGATAAGTGCTCAAAGGAAATCCCACAGTCTAATGACGTAAAGCTTCTAGCTTGTTGTTATGAAAGCAGATGGCTTTTCTGTAACCTCACGTTGTGACACGGTGAACTTTTTCTTAAGTTGTTTGTAAGAATATCTTGAAGCTAAATCTAATTAATGAAATGTTTCAGTAATAGTCTAAAGCCACATGAACAAACTTCCTGCCCGGCAGTATAGCGCCACCCACTGTATAACTACTCTGTCTTCAGCTAACTAGTTAAATATTATTTACAGCTTTCTCTAAAACTAGAATGCCTGAAATCTAAATATCAAATCAAAATATTTACAGATGAAAAGCATCTGACATTTGTAGGAAGTATTACGCAAGCTTTATGGAGCGTTGAATCTGATCCGTTCGGCTGAACTGCATTACTCATTGTTTTCAAGTCTGTAGAACCAAGATTATCTCAACATTTAATCTTTAGAACTAAGGGAACTTCAGACAAGCATTATGGCATATGATTGTGATAATTTCTGATTCATACGACTACAGAAGGTTACTGTCACTGGTGAAAACTGTCATTTCATGCGAATGAAAATCATGAAGGTTTTGAGAAATAAAAATGGAGGAAAGACCCAAA
This sequence comes from Watersipora subatra, assembly GCF_963576615.1. NCBI lineage: Eukaryota > Metazoa > Bryozoa > Gymnolaemata > Cheilostomatida > Watersiporidae > Watersipora > Watersipora subatra. Next base: position 40,274,604 of record NC_088709.1, on the reverse strand, counting down.
ATTATCTTTGTGATCGTAGTAAAACTAAATTTTCCGTCTCAAACAATGCTTCTAGTCGCAAGAAGTCGTCAATCTAGCAAGTGTAAATCTCCATCCCCAGCTAATGGCGCAGAAAGCTGGGTTAGTGGAGTCAATATTGTGACAGCAAATAAACTGTTCGAAGTCTATAACAACAGCAAGAGAGGCATTGGTAGATTCTAAAATACTTATACAAATACTTAACGAATAAAACTTAAATTTTAAGCTAACAGCTAATGTTATTTGTGTTCTAAAATTCTCAGCCCGTTCATATTGTGATGATGAAGGCAACAATATTTACCTTGAGGAAAATGTGGCTAATAAATCAACATCCAATGAAAAGGGCTGCAACTGTTGTTGGTAAAGATTTAGTCATGAACTGTTTGCACAACAAAGTCAAAATCTTCTTATGGTCTTGTCATTGTGACTGCAATGCACTGCAGCACCGATGTAGATACCATAATCTATAGCATTTATGCAAATCTTAACTGCCATTACAATATTAGAGAAATAGGTACTGTAGTGCAGGAGCACCAAAAAATAAAATTGCTTTCAATTCAAAGCCAACTTTTATATCTTCAAGCAGAGCGAATCGTGATATGGTCGAATCGTGATATGATCGAATCGCGATATGATCGAATCGCGATATGATCGAATCTCGATATGATCGAATCGCGATATGAGCGAATCACGATATGATCGAATCGTGATATGACCAAATCGTGATATGACCAAATCGTGATATAACTGTGCTGTCAAAGCTTAACAAGCATATATCACTAATGAGAGTTGCACTGCTTTGGGAGCAGTTGACAAATGCTTCCAAAATTTTTGCAAAAATCACAGGACACGGGTTTTCACTTTGTCAATTGGTTAATGTTGACATTTTAGTGACCTCTTTACTACTAGATGAATTATGACTCATGTCAGTTATCGGCCATTCTCAATATCCCAGGTAAGTAACTGTAGTTTTCATAAGTAACTGTAGTTTTGGTAAGTAACTGTAGTTTTGGTAAGTAACTGTAGTTTTGGTAAGTAACTGTAGTTTTGGTAAGTAACTGTAGTTTTGGTAAGTAACTGTAGTTTTGGTAAGTAACTGTAGTTTTGGTAAGTAACTGTAGTTTTGGTAAGTAACTGTAGTTTTGGTAAATAACTGTAGTTTCGGTCCTGTTGCAACAATGAGGTGACCTACCCATAGCGTTGGTTAAAACCCATTCTATTTATTATAAGAAAAATGTTTACAAACATATGAGGTGAAATAAGCAAATATTTTGCTGTATAGTCGATAATAGCGATACTTCATAGAAAGAGGTTGTGCTTGCACTTCATAAAATAGATATTGTGGTAGCACTTCCCAGAATAGCTACTGTAGTTGCACTTCATAGGATAGCTATCGTAGTTGCATTTCATAGGATAGTTATCATGGTTGCACTTCTAAGGGTAGCTACACTTTACACATTTATAGGCTGTTCATGATAGTTATCTCCCCATGCTCTAAAACCCTTATCATGATTGCTTATTAAGAAAAGTTACTGCTAAATAAAGTTACACAGGAAAAACAGAAAACAGAAAATGTATTTGTGGAAAAAGTCATAAATACATATGCATCTATGCATTCTTGGAAGGCTTTAATCAGTGACAATTTTGAAAATTGATCCTTGATTAGAATGTTTGTATGGTAATCCACGAAACAGAATTGTTGGAAAATTTTTGGATTGAGGGGTTGCCTAGGCAACCTTGTTTATCAATTTCAACAAACCTGTTTGACCTGCCTGTAAAAAGCTGATAATCTTCAAGTTCATGAGCCTCTGCTACAATAACTATGTTCCCATGACTCAGTTAACTCTGCTACAATAACTATGTTCCCATGACTCAGTTAACTCTGCTACAATAACTATGTTCCCATGACTCAGTTAACTCTGCTACAATAACTATGTTCCCATGACTCAGCTAACTCTGCTACAATAACTATGTTCCCATGACTCAGTTTACTCTGCTACAATAACTATGTTCCCATGACTCAGTTAACTCTGCTACAATAACTACGTTCCCATGACTCAGTTAACTCTGCTACAATAACTATGTTCCCATGACTCAGTTAACTCTGCTACAATAACTATGTTCCCATGACTCAGTTAACTCTGCTACAATAACTATGTTCCCATGACTCAGCTAACTCTGCTACAATAACTATGTTCCCATGACTCAGTTAACTCTGCTACAATAACTATGTTCCCATGACTCAGTTAACTCTGCTACAATAACTATGTTCCCATGACTCAGTTAACTCTGCTACAATAACTATGTTCCCATGACTCAGTTAACCGATAAGTTTGCCTCATCTTCGAGATGGAAGCGGCAACAAACCTCCGAGCAAGCGAGCTTTGTTACTCACAAACTTGTATAAAATGGTTCATGCTTGCGAATGCTGCGCAAGAACATGCCACACAAGCTATTCCGTTTTAAACATTTCCACACTTGAGTCGCTCCTATTTCGGAAGCGTGCTGCTAAGGGAGACAGGAGTGCGCTGCTATGACCTCTGGCATATAATTCCTTATCTTTTTTAACAAAGAGCCAACGTTAATCCACAACATGCGAATGTCCATTGAAACGCTTATCACGCAGTAACTCAGCGTGAGCACAACTCCAAATCAGCATCATCTTCACCATGGGAACATAGTGTATATGCATATTAAAAAAGGATACCATGAGTTCATTTACCCAACTATTACCCCATTTTATAATAGAGTTTTGCTTAAAACTGAGTTATCAAGTCATAATCTAACTAGTCGATTGATGAAAGAACGCATGGGAGATGAGGCTAAGCTGACTTAACTAGAGCAAATATTGTAATTCACGTTGTCACGTCTGTTGAATTGGTTAGCTTGCGGGAGAAAATGCAAATAACACACTTCTGTAAGTATAATTATAAAAGAGGCGGTTCCTGAGCTGTGGACAGCCTGGTACCACTTGACTCTAAAGGTCAAAAGGTCGGACTATATAATATATGGATTGCAAAAGTTTTGAAAAAACAATTTCAAAATTAATAGACAACACAAACTATAGTCAGGTTAAATTTTACAATCCAAAAACTTACATAAGAATGACAGTTTCTTATATGGCTACATTTTTAGCGATATAAATGGTTTGGTTGTTTCCATTTAAACATGGGAAACGTGTTTGGGCAGTTTACGTATAATTTTTATTGCTGCACTCGAATATGATAGAGGAAGATATAAGGATCTGAGAAGAGAGGTGTGAGAGGGGGCGGGAGAGGTAATCTATGATCACAGTTCACTCAGGAGAGCACTTGCTCGAATAATTGAAGCCTCTCAACATGCATTGGTGTACAGAGATTCGCATTTCCTAATTGGGATGACCACTCTACTTGATTAGGAAATGGTTGATAATACAGGAGATATGACAGGACCTGCTGTCACAGATAGTACGACCTGACACCAAGGTGAGATAACATCTGATTATCGAGAGCAGCATTGGTGTTCGTGTAAACGGAAATCAACCTTCAGCAACGATTTTTGTTCATTTTTAGTAGCAGTTTTTGTCAATTAATATACCATGTTTAGCACACCGCTGCTGATGATATCTGATGTGTATATATATATTGGCTTGTTTAGTGACAAATGTGTTGATTGAAGATCCAGGTCAAAAACAGACCGTTTGAAAGTATTCTGGTATTTTGCTCTCCCCTATTAATGTTTGTAATTTATCCCTTTAATGTAAACACCACAGTTGGGTGATATTGATAAGAGTAATTTGTATGCGTATGTATGGCCTTGTTTAGCTATTTTAACACTGCTGTCATTCCTAGTACTTCCTTTAAACAATTCTAGATTTGCCTTAAACTTCTGACTCGAAAATTTAAACAGACTCTGAAAAAGGGGTGACTTTGCGTGACTCATTATAAATAGTTATTTCAATATAATTGCAACATGGTCATAACAAAAGGATGAAGATGCATGATGGAGAACCAAGATCAGAGTGAAAACTGGAGAGAAACGCTAAATAGAATCAGACTTGCTGGCTAACTGTGGCCACATCTCGGCAATGATTAGATGACTACATGTTCAAAAATGTTATTAACATTTAGGGCTAATTTTCACATTGCACTCCAACCCCTCTTATAGCGTGTTGTGGCCAGAAATAAGTATTGGGCTAGCAAAAGGGTTACATAATGGCTATTGGATCATCTGGGAGTTGTTTGTGGTTGTCAGATAATAGCTTTCCCATTGTTCCTTCATGTTGTTGGAGGGCATCCTGCCTAATACAGCGAACAAGAGTGTCCTACTATGGTGACCATACTGGGAAATAGCTCATGGCTCCTAGTGGTGATTCAATTGGCGCTTTACAGCTTGAGATTTTCAAATATATGGTACATGAATAAAATTGTAGGATGTGTAATTCATTGGACTATAAATAAACTGTAACATGTTTATTTTCCATTTTTTAGAATTTTCATGAAGGAAGGATGAATAGAACTTACTCTTGACTGAAAGAATAATTACAAATATACCTGTAAATCGGTTCACAAGTTATGTGTGATAGTTAACAGTGTAAAATCAGTGCTAATTTCATTTATGGAAGATATAACGTATGTCCTACAAAGGCTTTTTTTGTCATAAGTTATATGTTGCAACCTGTACACCTGTTGAGTTGCAGGATGTAAAATACAAGTAAAATGTGTGTAATTCAAAGAACATGGCTGAATAACTCACAGGTAGACCTTCGAGTTGTATAAGCTTGACCTGCTGTTCATCGACCTACAAAATCACGCAAGATTATAGATTATAAGCAAGTAAAGCACTGTCTGATGTGAATACAACAATGCTGCACGACGTCGCACTGTCGCACTCCGTAGGTAGACGGTAACAAATGCCATTTGTCAAGAACCTCTTCAGCCGTAACCACACAGATATTTGATGGCAAAAATTAGCATAAAGACAGAACGCTTTGTAAGTTCTATGAACTACTAGAGGAGGCTAGTTCTACTTTCACTCCTAACAGAGATTAGAACCGTTCTGTGCGAGTACGTCAGACTGCTGTAACAAGCTCCACGTTTATTCCGTGTAAATGACAATGCAGAGGGTTTCTACCTCAAGGTTCTAATATCCGCAGTCATGCATAAACTATTGGTGATACCACTTTAGAACACCCCTTTCCAGCTCTTAAGGGCAATTTGGAAAAACAGACCTTTGTCAGACAGTGGACATTAACCTGCGCTGCTCAAAAATTATTGCAACTTAAATAAAAAGAAACTTGACGTGTTTCTTTGCCATAAGTCAATGTTTAGACGGACAAAGAACAGGTCTTTCATGGAGTCTAACTCATGACTTGCAAACTAACATGATTGTAATAGGACAAACTTAATCTGGCAACTAGAGTGACATCTTTGGACATCAATTATTATTAGTTAAAGTCCTTTCAGTTTTAGCTGAATCTAAATACTAAGTTTAGAAAGATTTACATTTTCGCAATTGCAATTCGAATAGATAGTTTGTTGCATAGACATCTCAAAGGATAGATGGTTCAAGGAATGGATAGCTCTATGAATAAAAAGCTTCATGAATAGATAATGTTGTTGAATGTTATTTCTCTATCGTCGCAGGATACTGTAGCAATCAGTTAAAGCTTTATTCCATAAAATTTGCAAATATAAGTGATTACAGTCAACGATGTACGCAGCCGTTCAACTCAACTCAAAATAATCGCATCAATCAGTATAAATGTTGTAATAAAGCAACAATTTAAAAAATCCTGTTAAGAGGGGCTTATAACCAAATGATGCTAAAGTCTTAGAGGTATGAGGGACGGTCTGATTTATCCAGCATCAAATAAGAAATGAAGCTATTAGCTGATGAAGAGATGATTGATGACAGCGCTCACTAGCTGCGAATCTGCGAATCGAGTCGTCTATTGCATCCAGATGAGTCAGTCAGGTTTATGTAACATGTTTATAGAATTAGGAGCATTGTTCTTAATAGCTGTGGTAAGTTTAAGGAAGGATGGGAAAGCTTGTGAACCGGCGTGGTCAAAATGCTTAGACTGTGGTCAGATTTTGGCTCATGTGTTGTCAGCGACGCTCACCGCAGCCCCTCACCGCAATGCTGCTAATGAGTATAAAACCAATGTATGCACGCTAGCTATAGAATTAAGAGTCTGTCCATCTGACGGAACTTGTGTATCTGCTGGCAGCCAAATAATCTACTGCAGGATGGAGATCTTTATTTATAAACCGGCTTAATGTGGCGGCTAAATGTGGCGTTGTTGCCTGGTTTGCAATTATAAAATAGCATTATTTACCAAGTATTCAACATGGCCACTCGGTGGCAGACGTGTTCTGGACTTCACCAAATGCTAGTAGCGTATGTTTTCAAAGTATACTTGACAAAAAAAGAAACCTCAGGCCCAAGACACTGATGAGTTAGCAGCTGCCTTGGTCATGAGAAGTTTGCAGCTAGACAAATGGAGTCCACAAAATTAAACTACTAATCACTAAGGATGAGCTAAAAAAAATTTGACAGTGTGTACGTACGTACGTATCTGTATAACATTTTACTGGCATGAGTAATCATCAACAAATAGATGTTTTTCGTTACATGCCAAAACAAACAAGAGAAGACAGAAACCAGGAATTATTGCAGGAGTTGAACAAAATTGTTGAAAGTTGGCAATCTAGCAGTATTGTAGAGGAGTCAGGATAGTGAATTTTAGGTTGTAGTAACAGTAAGTTCATAAACTGAAACATACGATGGTGGATGTAGTACGCTGGTGTCAAGGGACAAAAAACGATGTTTATCATATGTGTGAAATTAATATCGGTATCTTATGGAGTTGCTCGGATTTAGAATGAGACAAAATGGTAACTCGTCGATCACATCACGTTAGCCAGTTGATATCATCAACTATGCATGAGCTGCGATGTACTAAACGCTCACCTTGTTGGACATTTGTTTGACATCTGTACCATCGATGTTCACGGAGCCACCTGATGATGACTTGAAAGATATATTGTGATTAGCACCGGTTTGGAATATTAAGTGTCCATCAGCTGTGACTATACGTGGCCTGCAAAGAGTTAATCTAATAAGTCACACACAGGCAAACTAGACGACTCTGAGCGGGCTGCCACTGCTGCTTAGCCGCCAACTTATGAGTAACAAGCTAGAAGCTGCACCTAGTTAATCTTTCACTAACTTGTAAAGTATTGGTACATTGAAAGCAGGCTTTAAATCTGTTTGAACAATGTAATGTCAAAAAACATAAATGAACTTTTAGTTCATCAAAATTTTACGCTATTGAAGAATTTAACCAAAGGTTTTGGCCGTATTTCACTGTTTTACATGTTCAAATAGCACTCATAACGGGCTATGATGCCTCCATTCATCTAACACGAAGCAAAATGTTAATTATTTAATTTCCAAACTTGTTAAAGAGACAAGCAAGAAGCGCAACATTCTTTTTAAATGTTACTCTAGTCTAAAGCCAAAATTTTCCTCATTTAATATACCATAAAGCAAGGTTAAAATTAGGCTAACGCTGAACCTTGAATTCTCACAAGTGTAGATGCGCATCGAATGACTATAAATTGACTCAAAGGCTATCTTGCCTATGAAGTTAATAAAATTGTTGTTGTTTGCAACTAATAGTATTCAAAGTTGATCAATGAAAAGATGCCAAACAACAAATGCTTACTGTTCTGGAGGTGTACTTTGTCTCTTTATTCTTTTCTCTGCCGCTGCCACATTGATAAGTTGAAGGCAGCAGATTAGTGTGAACAGCACAACGCTGCACCTCCTTTCTCTATAAGTCATAGTATATCTCTATGGTGATGCGCAGGAGCAGTAGAACTTACAACATTCTACAAGCAACTCCTTTTGCTAACTGAGAACAGATTGCAAGGCTATCTTGTCTCTGTTCATGTAGGAAAATAGTTGAAAACAACAAAGTTTAAACAGCTCTGTGATTGGCTTAAGCCGGCCAATCATGTAAACCTGAACACTGAAGTGATTGACAGTTAAAACGTTATCAAATTTAAACAAGGAGTTGCGTGCTCTATTCGACTGACTAATGGTTTCTCAGGAGATTGACTGGGCCAAACAATAGAGCCTTTCATACGTACATAGATGAGTGGAAATAGGTGAATGAAGCAAACTTTAATTGGTTACTTAGCCTAGCAATTGTGTCCGCAAATTATTCATGTCACGCATGCTACCGAAATGAGAGGAATACATACTACTAACATGTACACATGGCTACCATAATAAGAGGAATACATACTACTAACATGTACACATGGCTACCATAATAAGAGAAATACATACTACTAACATGTACACATGGCTACCATAAAAAGAGGAATACATCCTACTAACATGTACACATGGCTACCATGAAAAGAGGACTACATACTACTAACATGTACATGTAGCTATCATAATAATAGGAATACATACTACTTACATGTACACATGGCTACCATGAAAAGAGGAATACATACTACTAACATGTACATGTAGCTATCATAATAATAGGAATACATACTACTTACATGTAGCTATCATATCACGATGAACATTTCTACCCATGTATACATTATTATGTAGCACATTATACACTGTAATAATTATATGTCATTATAAGAGAACTACAGCATCTTCTACCAACACAACCCCACAATTACCAGTATTTCAAGTCTGGTCTCCTGTGTGAAGTATCAAAAGAAAACAGCTGTCAATGTGAACTGCTACAATAACCTCATAACTGCAAGCTTGGACTCACAGCTATTTGCAGCATAAAGATTTCAAAACAGTCTTTAAAATGTTTTTGTGTAAATGTATGAGTTTATATACTAATTAGTGAGCATGCCGGAAAGTTTACAGCTGTAGTATTTGCCTTACTTAATTCTAAATCAGATTTGTTATGAAAAGTTCCTGGATATGAAACTATAATAAAACAGGTGCTTTGATATCTTGTGCCCAGTAGGTGACCACAATAGAGCTGTCAAAACATACTCTTCTCTAGGTTTGTGTCAGAATACATGAACTGCGAAAACTGTTTTGCCTTTCAACTCATACATGTACAAAATTTTCCATCTATTCTGTAGGTCTGTTATGTAAACAGTCAAGTTGACAAATTACCCTTAAGGGATAATAAGATTGCACCAAATATATTGACAGCGCCAAAATTGATGAAAAGCTATCTCAACCTTTCCTATAATAACAACCACGCTGAAAGCGTTGGGAAAAACGGTTCTCTCCAACAGGAATCATACCCAGGACATCAGATTCAAAACTGTTTGCGCTACCACCACACAATTCCATCACCTTGCCACTTACTGATTGCTCATGGCATTCTCTCACACTGCACATGAATGGCTAGTGTGCTAGTCTAACTAGATTACTAACAAGCTAAACTTGTGACTACTGAAGCTAGTCCATCCTCGATACTTTGTTTCGCTGACCATGTTTTGTCATACTGGGGTTGATGCATGCTTCAGTCACAATTCCATTTTAGAGCATTGCAACAATGAGTTAAATGATGAAATACCTTTATTTAATAAACTACTGCATTTAGTGCTTTTTTCACACGGTAGATTTATTGGTCTGCTTTTGCCCAGACATACCAGCTAGTCAACAGATACTGTGTAGTTCAGCTTGCAACAGCGTTTGTTGAAGGCCGAGGTGTGGGTGTTCTCTTAGAAATTCTCTCTCATTCTAAAGAGGTGGAGCCATTGCAAACCATAGATACTAATTTGCCTGTTTTATATTGCTGCATATGTGATGATGCCACGGCTGTACTTCAATCATACTCCGCCTAACAATGCTATTCTTGTTCATGCCTTACCAAAAATGTCAATAGCCTGATGTAAAAGCAAATTTATACCCAATAAATTGGATGCACAACTTTTGGTCTCAAATATCTGTAGTTAATGGCAAAGAAAGTTAGAATACAATTCGACTGTTGCAAGAGTTTTAACTAGATTTACTTGTTTTCAGAGTTCAAGAATATAATTTAATATAGAATATTCAGTGGCAATACATGTACATAATCAGCCATCACGATAAAAACAAATCAGCTAACACAAGTGTAAAAGGTCATCAGACAATACCACGAAATAGTTAGAATAACTAACCCATCTGATGATATAGATTTATTGACAATCACAAACTGTTTTAATTTAGGCCAGATGAAAAACAGGCTGTTGTCCCAGGTAATCACAATCAACTGTTTACTCATGAGAGTTTGGTTAGAGACGATTTACAACTGCGTAATCACCCATAAAACCCTACCTTTAATTTCACCTTCATTATGACAAGTACAAGTAGTCTATTCTTGGTTTACTATCAGAACAAGCAAAATCTTTAGTAGGCAATGTGATGGCATAAAATTGCCCTCAGAACCCTTCAGTAAAGACCAGCTTCGTTGGAGAGACAATAGCTCTCTCAAAGTGGATTATACCCTGCAAAGGTAAGCAGTGATTTTCACTTTTAATCTCTCAAAACGCATGACAGATATGGGTTAACCAAATAGTTACCAGTGCATTAATCGTTAGTTCATATCAATAATATACATATACTCTATGCGGTTGTTTCGCGTAGTATGTTATAGTTGGACAATTAAAATATCCAACAAAGGGTTATTCCGTAATGTGGTTTAGAGCATTAAATACTGACAGACTGATAAACACTTCAGACAAGTGCATAGAAAACTTATTCAATTTCATTCCAAATACCCACTAGTATTAGTCAAAACAGTCTAACAGTTGTGTCGCTGACTGCCAGCTCTTTGTATAAAGCATTTCAAAACAAACATTAAGGATCCTCATAATGTTTCATACTTATTCGCCAAGGAAATCAGGAATATTGAACTGACAACTCCAAATTACTTTTACTATGCGTAAACATCAGTTTCCATATTATTGATAAAAACAACAATTCTTGAATGATGCTATCAGCTGGCTAATAATTTGATCCTTATGGTTCCATGTTTGTTGTTCTTTAAGACTAGACAGTGATTGGTGCAGGTTTCATGTTACTCACTTGCCCCTGACCTATGCACATCCGCTTATGTTGCTTATGTATTCAATAACAAAACATTACAATACAATACATACAATGCTTCCTTGAATATGATAGTAAAACCCATCATTTCAAAGAAATGCTTTAATACTTTTTTATATTATCTTTCTTGCTAGCCGAAGATGCGTGCACTACTTCTAGCAATCTTTACAGGATGAACGTTGTTTATTAGTAAGATCATGCATCTATGGGAGCATCTATGGAAGCATCTATGGGAGCATCTATGGGAGGGTTGAGTGCTGTCAGCAGCTACGCTAGTCCAATCAGCTGGGACAGTACTTATTGTGGCCTCCTTCAACCAGCAAGTTATTTGTTTTGCATCATAATATTACTCACGTACCATGTAAGAATCTCTCCGCATTTGCGATAATATTTGTGCCTAGCAGAAGATGAGTTTGTTTTTCATTAAGGACTGTCATTGTTTACTCTCCCGCTACTCAGATACAATCATGTGACTGGGTTAGCCTCTGATAGTGACCTGCCAGCTACAGTGTATCGCCATTCACTAGCTACTAGCTATTTATAATTCCATAAACAGATGGTGCGATACAACATATTTCAGGGCTTATTTAGAGGAAGTATGTTGTAGGAACTGCTTACTCACTGCTACTTTCTCTGATAATTTGTAAACATTATTTCTGCGCAATAGATTTAAATTCTTACGGTGAAATAGGCCTTCGCAGCTATAGCCTGAGGCTTATCAGCGCTAAGCGATAGCCTGATAACCAACAATAGCCTGGAATATTTTATCAAGAGTTCCACATTCATTCAACTTGCTAAAAAAAGAGGAGTGACAGATTCCAAGACTCCAACGATGATTATAATGCCAAACTAAAGGACAGTTGTAATCAAAGTCAAAGCTGTCTCCCTTGCAATACATCTTGTCTAAACAAACTTGTTTTACATATCGGCAGTTTTCTTGTTGAGTTTTCATGAACACAATTGAACTATGTCCTAAGAACAATATCTTCGTTTGTGAGATTCAAATATTATGTGTTTGGATCTAACTGTAGGTAGCAATACTGAATCACAGAGGTGTTTCAGGAGGTGCAAGCCAAAATATTATTCTTTTACTAGCAGTTATGCAAATGTAGGTGACCAAAATTCTTTAAATAGAACTTCTAAAAACATAATTTAATTACTATCTGAAATCATAAAATAGGATCTTAGAAATATTTCCCATATAACCCTCATCTATTCTTACTCTATACCACTCCAGCAGTTCACTCACTCACTTCACTCACTCACTTCACTCTAAATGTTTGCTTGAGTGTAACTTTAAAAACTGTGACTTTGCTACATCCTTGAAATTTTTTTTAATTTAAGCCAGTAATAACGGTTGATTGATAATACAGTAATACACATCAATTATTACTGTTTGATTAGAATCATTTAATGCCGGTGTATCTATTTGTTGCATATATAACATATATAACTATTTATAACTATATAACATATTACAACAAGTCAGGAAAACAGACAACACAGTAAAGTAAGTAATTACCATTACATACATGTAGGCCGACATTGCATGGATTGAAATACTCAGACTTGTATTACAGTAAACTTTTGGCACCCAAAGCCAACCATAATACGTATATGAAAACATAGCGCATAACTGCATTCAAATCTACATTAGCAGAAACAGTGCAATAATCAGCATTAACAAGCCTATTGGAATGAGGAGCACACTGTTAGTATGTACAGTAATACTTCAACTTATGAGTGCCCCAACGTACGAGAAACTTGAGATACGAGCCAGCTTTTAAGCAAGTTGTAGCACTAACATACGAGCCATGTTTGAGATACGAGCACGTGAGTCAGTTGCCAAGTATGTCGGAGGTCTTTTATAAAAACAGCATCACTCTGTATTTTTCAACTGCTCAGGTTATACTTTTGTACCGTGTTTTTGTGAGTGATTTTCAGCACAGAATTATGTGAATTAAAAGAACTGTGCGTAGACCGAAAGTTTGCCAGTAAAATGAAAGATAATGCAAAGAAGAAGCGAATGATAACAATTGATATAAAACGGAAAATTATTGGAACATATGCGAACTGTGTATGCGTGATTGAGCTAGCTTAGCGATATGACAGAAATACATCCACAATTATCAAACCGAAGGATTATATTCAGGGCATTTAGTTTGCAAAAGGACTAACCCATAGTTTCTAAACGGCGCAGCGATCTTCACGACCGCTAATGGAGAGACTGATCATGTTTTGGATAAAAGACAAACAATTGGCCGGTAACAGCGTAACTGAAACGATGCTATGTGAAAAGGCCGGTGCTATCTATCAAGACTATAAAAAATATCCATTCGGATAAGTTGGTTCGTGGTTGTGCATTAACCATTAACCTGTGTTCGTCTTAATCGCAACATGTTGAAAGGGCGACAAAGGCAAACGTCCTTAGATACCAGTAGGTTTCTCTTAAAATGGCCGGCTGATCGTGAGAGCGAAACAAAGGAAAATTAGCCAACCAGCAATAACGGGCAAGAAATTTTAATTACTATAAATTAATTCTAAAATGAAAGTTCGCTTTTAGATTTGCTTCTAAGTTTGTCTTTTAAGATTTTGATAAAACCAAATTTATCAAAGTCAACTGTTGTAATGAAGGATAACTTATAGTATCTGCCTCCCCGGCAAATGCTAGCGTTAACTGTTATTGCATGTATTTAATTTTACATTTTAATTAATGGCATTAATAACATTTCCTTGCATTATTTTTTATTTGTTGCTTTTTTAAAGCATGTGGTAAGTTGGGACAATAACCAATATGTTCTTTCTGTCACAATATCTTGTTTTGAGTGTTTTATTTGCATTTTTTTAGAGTATGGAAACTAATCAATATATAATTAATTGTTCTTTATATAAATAAATTGCACCAACATGCGAGTAAATTGACATACGAGCTCAGTCTCAGAACGCAGTAAACTCGTAAGTCGAAGTATGACTGCAATCACTGCATTATCAATGAGCATATAAACTGATTGAGGTTGATTGGGGCTAATTAGAGCTATTTAAATCATTGTTACAAGCTGGTAGCTCAGATACGTGATTGGTTTATTTTATATCAAAAAATGGAGACCGCCTTTTGGGAAAAGAGACATTGACTATTGCAATACATTTTTTTAGCCTAGTTTCTGCTGCATGTGCTTTTGATACACTTTTCAATGTTATCAATATTAGACTAACTAAATAATTATTAATTTTGCCAGCATTAAATTTTGCATTTCACTCTAGAAAAGCATTTGAGGTTATTGCCTATTTAATGGTTAAATAGTGATTAAATTCATTGCTAACTGCACCCACTGCACCCACTGCAAGCCGTCTGCTGCACCCACTGCACCCACTGCAAGCCAACTGCACCCACTGCACCCACTGCAAGCTAACTGCACCCACTGCAAGCCGTCTGTCAGAGTTTATAAAGCCATCTCACAAAATACAATTTGAGTAGCACCATTTTTTCTAAACAAAAAATAACGCGGCTACAGGTAGGTGCTGAGCACCAGTATTTGATATGTACTTGTAATTGGTAATTACCTACCCTTGCTGTTTTGCAAATGGGAAGAGAAATCAATTACTTTACTAAACTTGGCAATGTGAATAGCGGTGAAGCTTATAAGCTGGTGCTCATACGGGCAACAAGTACTGGCAACCGGCTCACCATTTTACAGCCATCAGATGGAGACCAACGCTCCGAGTACCACTGTTAGCTGCCGGCAGTGATTGCTAAAGCTGAATGTAATTCAACTTTTGCAAGTGAACTGCTGCCAAGCCTACCAACCTTTAAATACAAGAAACTCTGCACTAAAAAAGTACAGTACAAAATGCTACCTGAAAAAGTCACACAGTGGAACTGCTATATATAGTTTCCACTAATTGCCAGACATGCTTTGTATATCAAAACTGTTAGTGTTGGAACAACTAATTTTATAACAATACACTATAATTCATTCCCTTTATTACATGGTCTAAAACCTATGCCAAATACTCCAGATATCTACGCTTAGCGGTGCAACAAATGCCTTATGCAAAATAGATGTAAAAATCTAAATTAATCAAGTTTTTTCCTTTGGAAAAAATAGTAAAACCTAGTTGCTGAAGAGCAGAGCTAAATAGAAGTATTGTTAGTAGCCTTAGTAAACAAGTTCACAAATTAAACTACTTCTATGTAACTCTACACAGGAGTATGAGAGTGCTATTTAAAAAAAGGGAGAAGATAAAGTGATTCACATGTTGAAGAGAAGTGGGTGAGAGAGCCTTTGAGCCAGCATTTGTGAGGTCAGATACGGTAAACGCGATACACAATCATGAAGCGAGGTATGGCTATAACATCTAGCATTCGTTAACGTAGTGTTCTAATGTAATGTTACATTAGAAGTGAAATATGATTTTGAAATAATATACAACTTGACCTTGGTTTTTGAGTGATCTCACCCAAATTGGACTGAAAGTGTAAATTGGACTTCAAACAAAAAATACTTGAATTTTTTGTTCGAAACGAATAACAAAACTTCAAAACGCATTCACCACTGTGACAAAACAGACGATGCAGCTCAATTGTGTTCTTTCTCTCGATCAATCTCATTATCTTACATATTTAATCGCTGTACGCAGACGTGTTGCTGTGGTTTATGGAATACTGACTATATTTGGTGCTTAGCAACAATCTACTAATGTATTGTTTTATTTTTATTTCATTTTATGTTGATTTTCATTATTGTTGTATGGCATAATTTGAAAAACATTTCTATTTGAAATGAAATTATTGCCAATAAAGTAATACCTATGTACATATTGTTAGAATAAATCCCACAAGCTATTCCTACACCTTTTAATCTACACAAAAACCTTATCTAAGATCGATAACTTTTTTATTGTTACAAAGGTGAAAATCTTACAAAGTCAGCAGCCTGCAAAGGGATATGATTGGTTGGCTTGAAACATAGCTGTCAAGTTCTAGCCCATCCGCTTACGGTATGTATACTACTATAAATACTGGTGCAGATGTTAGGCAGGCACCTTTTGTTTGGCTTTTAAGAATGACACATGATCCTATTACTATAATAAATTAGTTTATTCGTTGGAGAAATATTACCTCTGATAGTCATTTAATGACTAGCAACAAGTTCAGAGAGGATTGCAACAACAATTAAATAACTCGGTAATTATTGTTCTCACAAAAAGTTGAGTTCCCTCCTGTTTGTTTCAGCAGGTTGTATTTTACGAAGCGTTGGTTTCAGCACACTGTTGGTATCAGCAGAGAACAAATGAGCCGGTTTCAGCTCTCTCCTGTTGGTTTCAGCAGGTTGTATTTTAGGAACTGTTGGTTTCAGCACACTGTTGGTATCAGCAGAGCACAAATGAGCTGGTTTCAGCTCTCTCCTGTTGGTTTCAGCAGGTTGTATTTTAGGAACTGTTGGTTTCAGCACACTGTTGGTATCAGCAGAGCACAAATGAGCTGGTTTCAGCTCTCTCCTGTTCGTTTCAGCAGGTTGTATTTTACGAAGCGTTGGTTTCAGCACACTGTTGGTATCAGCAGAGCACAAATGAGCCGGTTTCAGCTCTCTCCTGTTGGTTTCAGCAGGTTGTATTTTAGGAACTGTTGGTTTCAGCACACTGTTGGTATCAGCAAAGCACGTGAGCCGGTTTCAGCTCTCTCCTGTTGGTTTCAGCAGGTTGTATTTTGGGAAGCGTTGGTTTCAGCACACTGCTGGTTTCAGCAGAGCACAAATGAGCCGGTTTCAGCTCTCTCCTGTTGGTTTCAGCAAGTTGTATTTTAGGAACTGTTGGTTTCAGCACACTGTTGGTATCAGCAGAGCACAAATGAGCTGGTTTCAGCTCTCTCCTGTTCGTTTCAGCAGGTTGTATTTTACGAAGCGTTGGTTTCAGCACACTGTTGGTATCAGCAGAGCACAAATGAGCCGGTTTCAGCTCTCTCCTGTTGGTTTCAGCGGGTTGTATTTTAGGAACTGTTGGTTTCAGCACACTGTTGGTATCAGCAGAGCACGTGAGCCGGTTTCAGCTCTCTCCTGCTGGTTTCAGCAGGTTGTATTTTGGGAAGCATTGGTTTCAGCACACTGTTGGTATCAGCAGAGCACAAATGAGCCGGTTTCAGCTCTCTCCTGTTGGTTTCAGCAGGTTGTATTTTGGAAGCGTTGAGTTCAGTCACTCTGTTGGTTTCATCCGAGCACAAGTGAGCCAGTTTCAGCTCTCTTCTGTTGGTTCCAGCAGGTTGTATTTCATGAAGCATTGGGTTCAGCTCACTCTGTCGGCATTACCAGAGCACAAGTGAGCTGGTCGCAGTAACATACCATAGATACTTCAAAAGTGAGAAGTGAGAGTCCCCATCACGCTCTAACTAGTTTTCTTCAGTTGTGAACCAAACATAACATTACATTTTTGAGTTTCCGTTAGAGATGTTAGGGAATCGGAAAACACATGAAATGCAAAGATCCACTACGCGCACGAGTTATTGAAGCATTCTCGTTTCAAACAAATCCTTTCCATCTTCGAACGTCTGTTTGAAGATTATGTATATACACATACACAATAGTCATATACTTCTTGTACTGCCTTTCCAGCTTATAGCAAATCTAATAAGTATGATGAGTCTTATCACATCGGTAACTTATGGTGAATTTTTGTTGTAAAGTTCAGAGAGGCATACATAAGATAAAATATAAACAATATTAAACAGTTATTTACAAGCTAGCAAAGGTGGAATCTATTTCTAGTCTAATATGAATGAGCAATATAAACCTTTTTCTACCACATTACTGATTGAAAGTGTATAAAATTAAAACTGGTGCTTATTAAATATTTTTATGTTAGTATTCACGATGTGCAACTACAACAGAAGCATTTCTTCTGTTGAAAATTAGTGAATATATATATACACGTATACAACACTTTTGTGGAAACGATTTAATACCTGAAATATTGTTGCGTATGGTCCAATTTCCTTGCCATCTAGCAAATAAAAAACAAAAAAAGAACAATGAAACCAAACTCAGGTATGGCGTCAGGCTTTCATACAACAGTAGAACGACAAAAACTTGATATTGCTACAAGCTGTTTTAACAAAAGGAAAACCAAAATCTGTTACGTAACATAAATGAGCAGAGGCTTGTGGTGTGATAACAAGCCGTACTAGGCTAAACCTTTTCACATTAACTGCAAATACATTAACTCTTGAAAATACACCAACATATCTGCACTACCAATGTACCTGCA
This sequence comes from Watersipora subatra, assembly GCF_963576615.1. NCBI lineage: Eukaryota > Metazoa > Bryozoa > Gymnolaemata > Cheilostomatida > Watersiporidae > Watersipora > Watersipora subatra. Next base: position 40,256,250 of record NC_088709.1, on the reverse strand, counting down.
CTATCAATATACCTCCACTACCAACATACCTGCACTACCAATGTACCTGTAATACCGATATATCTGTACTACCAATATACCTGCACTACCAATGTACCTGCACTATCAATATACCTCCACTACCAACATACCTGCACTACCAATATACCTGTAATACCGATATATCTGTACTACCAATATACCTGTACTATCAATATACCTGCACTACCAATATACATGCACTACGTAAAAAGAAACTGTTGCATACTTGATGACTTTTTACATGGTTTTTTTTAAAAACAGAATTCTAACCAAAACTGTAGACATCGTTACACTTTCTGTTATATTGTTGCAAGCTTTGTCAGGCTTACATTGAAAAGACACGTGTCACCTCTTGTCACCTTGTATTTATTGTTTGGCAGGGCGTGGTTATGCATAATGTAGTAAAGATTTTGGTTCATTTGTAAAAGACTAAAGATGAATTGCTGTTCTTGGATAATTCTAATGTACTCTACAATTGCTGCTACTCTTTCCCTGAGCTGTAATAACATCTTATAGCAAATGTCAGTGCGCCTTCTTTATTTGCTGCCTCCCTGGGGAGACTAAAACAGTAATAAACAAGTTTACACTAACAAAGTCGAATTGGTGGAAAGATGTTCTTACTAAACTGGAGTGACAATTTATATGAATTCAATGAAACAGGAGTCTTTCATAGATTGCCTCTTTTAAAGGAAATCATATCATCTTTTGCTAACGGTTACGCTATACTAATTAAACGCGGCCCAACTTAACGAATTAATACGAGTCAACTTTCAGGAATTGATGACTACAATTTTGTTATCACAGCAGGCAGCATCATCTCACTCCATATTGTTTATTAGCAAAGGTGAAGGATAAGAGACATATTCTCTGAATCACATTTCCTGATTATAACTGACTATCCATACATTGACAAAATACTTGCACTGAGCTGCTCATACCAAATGACATCCTCAAGCTATAAAAAGTTAATCATCTGAACAAACAGTTCAATCACTACATCAAAGCTTATAGAATTTGCATGAAAAGTAGTAGAAGACACTAAAATGATGCATAAAACGCCACGACACAACCATTTAAACAGAGAGAAGACAAATCTCATGGCCTTTCACACAATCCTTAGTATCTCGGTGAGAAATTATTCTGTAATTTGGCATTCTGTCATGAAATGTTTGATATTTTAAAGCTATCTGTCTCAAATAGTCAGCTTTAAGACTGAGTCAGACGAGTTTCGAAGCTTAAATAATGAATCAAATATGAGAACACTATGATTACATCTCCAGAACAGATGAAGTCTTCATCACAGTCCGTGTTGATGTCATCACGGAGTTTCCAATTTGCTCAGTTGACCGTGTTGTTGAGGATGTTGAAGAATTTTTTGCTACAATACAAGCAAATCATCATATGAAACCTGCTCTTTAAATAGAAGAAAGACCATGAGTAGAGTATTGAATACTGCTCATAAAAGCAAACGATGCACTTTTATGATTAAGTACAAATTTGACCAGATCTTGTCATCAAAACAATGAGTGTCAGCCGTTTTAACCTACACTAGACCAAAAGACAACTGCAACATCATTTTGGACAAAGGAAACACTAAGTAACACGGATCTAGCTTGAAACCAGCCAAGATTACATTTTTAACCCAATCGATCTTGGACAAAACATTTCAGCTACACAAAAAGACAAGCATTAGGCCATAATCAAAGGCAAAAAATATGGAAAAAGCACAGTACAAAATACACAGAATGATACCCAGAGGAAGACCAGAGGGAGTAACAGAAGGTTGACAAAAATATCAGAGACTTGAATTAGAGACAATTAATGAACCAAACAACAAAAGCACATAAAATGATATACAGAGCTAAAACCTGTAACAGACAATGGAGGACAGGACTTCAACAGAGATGCTGACACATCTGACAACAATAGGGCGCCCACCAAACACAAACTAACCATGGCTAGAGCCAAGATATTCTCCAAGAATATTCTCATAGTCAGCATCAAGAGAAGTTTGACGGTTGCCAAGTGAAGAGCTGTGATAGCCTAAATTGCCAGAACTGTGAGCAATGCTGGCACCACCATAGGCAGCACGCTGACCTCCCACATCCTGACTGGATCGCTGGTAGCTATGACTACTGACTGAGCGTTGGTAACCACCACTAGAGGGATAATCTCCCCTGACTCCATATGAGTCCACGGACCGAGAATATTGCATGCTTTCTGAACCACTACTGCCATGAAGGCCGCTGCTAGCCAACCCGGAACCACTTCCTCTTCTTGTGCGCAGCGAGATGCCAGCACTCGAGGTCATGTGGCTTCTTGCACCTGGCTGAGCACTTGCAGCTCGTCGGCTTCCAGAAGTTCGCACTGATTCTGAAACGTGATCACTAACTGTATGGCAATGGCACAGTAAGACCACACACACAGACTAACTGTGAAGCACTATCACAAAATAGACCACACACATAGAACTCTGGTTGTCCATTGCTTAGAGCAAGTGATGGGAGTATCAGCTGCAATTTTTAAATTTTCAATGAGACTGAGAGAGAGAAGGAGAGAGAAAGAAAAATAAAGAAGGGAAGGAAGAGAAAGGAAGAGAGGGGGAGTGGAAGGGAGAAGGAGCGAGAGGATTGGGGAGGGAGAGAGGGGAAAAGGGTCAGATCTAAAAAAGATAACGATTTGTGAGTTTCTAGCCCGTAGTTCCTAACTCGGTTTGAAAACTGTGTAACTGTGTTGGCGATTATATGTAATCAGTAATACCATGGACGTAATGGATTTATTTAATAGAAATATAACTGTTTTGTAGCTAGACTAATATTTGCTGAAAAGTCAGGTTCCAATATGTATTTAATAGAAATATAACTGTTTTGTAGCTAGGCTAATAATTGCTGAAAAGTCAGGTTCAAATTTGTATTGTAATTAGAAGAAAAAGTAAAACGGTTTTGTGGGCAAGCCAAAACCTGCTGTAGTCATACAAAATAACCGTTTTGCAATGTAGTACATACGTAATAGTTCGTAATAATATTATCAATGTACAAGCTCTATTCAAAAGTATACTAAAAACCATTAACAACAACAACAGCCTACTACAACTACTCAGTGCAACTAGCATTAGCAGTTTTGTAGTTGCGTAGAAACGACCTTATTAACGCGCAGTTATATTGTAGGCGCCGAAATTAATTTACGTGTACATTCCGCAACCGATTTAGGAATTGCGGCTAGAAACTCACAAATCGTTATCTTTTTTAGATCTGACCGGAAAAAAGGGAGGGGGAGAGAAAAAGAAAAAGAGTGGGAGAGAGAGATGAAGAAGGAAAGAGAGAGATAGGAAACAAAGGGAAGAGAGAGAGGGAGAGAGGAGGAGAGTGACAGAGAGGGAAAGGCAGAGGAAAAGAGAGGGGAAAATGAGAAAAAGAGAGGGAAAGAGAGAAAAAGAGAGGGAGAGAGAGAGAGAGAAGGAAGGAGAGGGAGAGAGCGAGCGATAGAGGAAGAGAGAGAGAGAGAGAAAAAGAAGGAGAGAAAGGGGGGAGATGGATAGCAGATTTATAGATCTTCATGAGATCAAGTACACCTTATGTGTCTCTCTTAAACCTATTGTCTCGCTATAAATGTTTCTTCAAATAATAAATCATGTATTTATTCATCGTATATAATATTTAAAATAAGTTTTATATACCAAAAAAACATGCTTAAATTGTGGTGCAATAAGATCTTTGAGGTTCTAGTGTACCAAGATACGAGAAATTTGAGATTCGAGGAAAAATTTGAGCAAACCTTTGCCTTTGTGATATGAGACAAATATGAGATATGAGCATAAGAAACGGTTCTCAATACTGCCGCTAGGTGGCCGAGTGTGAAAGAGGTCGCTTACGGGAATAGCATAGCTCCTGTCTTTCTTGTCAGATCAAAAAGGATTTAAAAAGGTCGGCTGAGTCATTTTAAGTTTAAACTATTTAAGTTAAGTTTTGAGTATATGTTATTTTACATAATGTCAGAGAAGTGTCATCAAATAGGTTGTTGTCAAGTCCCTCCCACTGAAACTACTGCTACCCGTCTGTATCGAAGGTAAGAACTCCATACAGTACTGTACTTAACAATGGTACATTTATTGCAGATTCTAATTACCAGATAAGTATTTGTTACTTTGTGAGCATAGGTGGTAAATTAGAGCAATTATAAATTGTTAGAAATTATGTTTTTCTATGGTAATTTCCTGTTTTTAAGGTGTTTTTTTACGACAGGAAGGAACTCATTAATTTGTATTTAGCTATTTTATATAGAAAAAATTGATTTTAGATACAAGTGAGTCTTGCATCTCAAGAATCTCTTGTATATCCTTAAGCTTGTATCCCAAGTAATTACCGTATGTGTTTTTAACTTTTACAAATTGCATATAGGTGAAAGGATTTCCACACCGGCCATACATAGAACTGTGAACTTGGTTCTTTAAGAAGCTTCTAAATTGTGTCAGCACAGCTGACCTCAAAACAAGTTGTTGAGTTTGTATTTCACTAAATTGTAACTAGATCTCAGTGCTTACCCAGGCCGGCATAGGCTTACCGTTCACATGCACTTGACACGAGCACTCTGCCTCTCCTAGCTTGTTAGTCGCTATGCAGGTGTACTTCCCTGCATCGCTAAGATGTGCTTCAGACACTTCTAGTGAGCATCGACCAGATGAATAGCTTATGCTGTACTTTCCACTGGCCGATATATCTTTTCCATCCTTCAACCACTGGATCTACATACAGCAATTAGTTGTCAAGGCATCTCAGAACAAGATTGGCCAAACTAGCAAGCCAGAATGAGCAATCTCCTGATAAAGAACAGTCGAAACAAACTCGTACAAAGGCTAGTAAAAGCAGCATGCAGGGTTTGAATTGAATGTTAGTGGTGTGATACAGCAACCTGCTTTCTCAGTGAATAGCTTTTCATCAATTCAGTTGACGGGTTTTTTACAATTGTCATGACAATGAATAAATTATCCGGTAGTACAGCTAGTTGAAATGTCTCTATATGCAGGCTTGGGATGTAAACTAAGTTATATTGAACAAGATAGGATAACTCTGAAACAATATAAGATTTTACAAATATTTTCTGAAATAAAATCCAAATCCTTTTAGACAAATAATTTCAGTGTTGAAAACCAATAATAGACATTGTGCTGAAGTTGATACTCTAGCTGTAGTACCAAAGACGCACAGCGCACCTCAGGTTACGACAGGTTATGTTTAATGGTTTGTTCGTCTTACGATGTGGAACACAATGCTTCACATTGTAAAGCAAAACATTACATCATACAACATCAACATAAACGTCTCTCGCGGTTTAAATTTGGCGGTCGGTGTGTTGAATAAGAAATAACAAAAATGCCGATATGCTATTTGCTGAAATCTCTACCACAACGCCAAAAAGAGATATGATGCCTGCTCTCTCCCTCAGCTCAGCATTATTCGTGTTTTGTAAATGTTTGATATTGCATGAGTGAGACAAAAATTATTGAAACGTAAGCGAAAGTGAAAACCTATTGTACATTTTAGCGATTTATGAAATATGTACTATAAATTTAATTCATGATACGTATATAACTACATGTATAACTTTAATATTGTTAGCCAAGGGCCTTAAAGGTTGACTTGCAACAAAATTCACATTACAGTTATTTGGTATCAAAAGGTTCACCATGCCTTGCTCTGTTGTGTTGAAGGTAAAAAATATGTGGGAATGTGATTACAAGCTCTTAAAAGCTCAAAAATGAAAATTTAATCGCAGCCATCACGAAAATGCCGTAGATTGGAATCCCTCTCAAAACGGCTCAAATGGGACGTAGTTGAACACGATAGCTTCTGTTTACACATTCATGCAACCTCATTCGTTGAAATATTTTTGATGAGTGAGGTTGTGTTCGTATTTGTATTAGAGGAGTGCTTTCGTATTGCATCTATGTATTAGAGTGAGTACTCAGAGACTCTGACTTTTATCTGCTTAAAGAAGGAGTGACACCAACAAAAACAATACATGTTGTACAACTGATGATGGGATAGAAGTTTGTTTAAATTCAATGTAACTCTTTCGTAAAAGTCTCAAATAGTTCCAAACACGAGCTCAGGAACAGTTGCTCAGGCCAAACACTCAACTGCTCAGGGACAAACACAAATAGTTTCATTATCGTAACTAGCTGTCAACTCAGCTAGTTGAAGTTTGGATGTGCTCAATACTTTTACTCATTTTGCTGATGAAATATATCATCGCATCTCATTTTTTGAGCAAGGTTTTTCAAATTGTTGTCTATTGTAGCAAATTACAAGCTGAATGCCCAACTTTGCACGAGTAATAAAAAGGTTTTTGCACAAAAAATGTAATTTTAATCAATATATACAACGTCTACCATTTTCACTTTTAAATGAAGGTATTTGTTTATTTCTGTGTAACTCATAGTGTACCAGCTGGTACACTATTAGTTACACAGAAATAAACAATCCTTTAGTTTTACAGTGCCTACTACAGCTCTATATTGATTGCAATAGTCTTGTTGGCTATGAGAGTTTAAGCATTTTTCTCTTAACCTACAACTATAGCACAATGCTAGACGAAGGGTCTAGCTTGAAGCCATGAGATATTGGCATGTGTAATGAGTATGTACCAATTTATTCCATAGTACAACCAGTTGCAGTGTAGGGTATTGGATACATGCCAGTCTGAAAAACTAAAAGTTTTGAGTTCAAATCCAGTGTACGGAAGGTTTTTCATTCCTAAAACTTTGTCGCTATAACTGGACACACGGAGAACAAACAAAAGACAAACTTTGAGATTTATGCATATGAGATATGTATATCTCGTATATACTAGATAAACGCTTGATGTTGCTCCGAGAAAAAAAAGCTGCTGCACAGAAAATTCATTTTTATTTAACATGTACGACATTGACCACCATAACATGTACGACATTGACCACCATAACATGTACGACATTGACCACCATAACTTTGTAAACTTCATACTGTAGATGAGCTAAATAAGAACAGTTTAGCCTTGTGGTTAGATGCATACATGCATTTGCAATTGCTGCGATTCAACTCCAGTATGATGGGAATTCTGAATTGCAAGATTTTAATAGCTATAGCTGGACACAGCGACGAAAGAAACCAAGAGACTAACATGGACAAATATTGAGACTTATCTATATATATATCACAAAGTTTGTAGTCTGTCCTTCGGTATGTACAGCTGTAGATATTAAAACCTTGAAATTACAAATTTGCAATCTGCTGGATTTAAACTCACGAAGAATGCAACCGCACGGTTACCAACCAATTCTCTATCCATGAGACTACATAAGCTCTTACAATTCATAGCTCTTACTATATCCTCTATAGACCCTTTTTTTGATTGCACACGCTAAATGACGTATTAATTGAAATTCTAGTAACTATGAAACGCGATGTTTTTTCGCGCTTTCGTGAATTTCTAGTTTCGGTTTTTCGTAAGGTTTGATTGCTAAATCACAGTCAAGGTCAATACTTTTCATGCAAATAATTGTATTATCTCGATTAGGAATAGCCTCTACATTCTCTCTTCGTTCGGTCATACCAAGACAGTACGATATCTCATTTTTACATTTGTACAGTGTCGAGAGGTACTAGTATCGTCGTATTCAAAGTTTTGATGAATAGCTTCTGGTGAAGCAGTAACCTTTTTTATACACACCCTTCTATGCAAGAATTGTTATTATTAATTCAACATATTCAGGGTTTTTATTTTGTTTTTTCAGTTCGTATTAATTGTATCATTACCAAATCAGCTTTTAGTGTAATCGTAGCAAAACAGACTTAATTTAGTTATTACTTGCTAATTATTTTACATTTACATCTAAACACTTTTATATTTATTTTGTTTTTTAATTTATTTGATCTGCACAAAAATTTTTCTTTTCAATATGAAGTTTAAAGTTACAGTTGCTTGACAAAGTTTGAAAACCTATACAGTTGTTTTATTTTTCTCTTAATTTATTTAAACTGCACAAAACACTTTTCTCATGGTATGAAGTTGGAAAGTTGGAATAAGTTGTTATAAGTTAAATAAATAAAAAGTTTTGTGCAAAGACTTTTATTACCCGGGCAACGCAAGGCATTCAGCTAGTATGCTTTTATAAAGTACTCAGTAATTAAAGGCATAGTCGTCAGAATTTTAACAATTAATCGTGAAGAGGGCTAATAAAGGGAAGCAAATCTATTATAGATATTGGCATAAGTCAAATCGAGTAGTTATGCAACTTTTTGAAACTGCTGAAATTGCTGTGTCACGCCTCTTCTAACTATGGCAGCAATTAGTGGTTGCTTTTATGTGAGAAGACAACTCCATTAAGGGTTTGAGCAACGATAGCCTGCCAAACCTTGTCCATAGTTGGCAATGTCTATTTAGATAAAATCAATATTCGAATTAATGTCAGTTACTGATGTTGTAAAATATTTAAAAAGGCAGTTGTGATTACTGTTCATCAGTTCATAAAGATATGAACATTCAGAATGTATATAGTAAATTTTGTGATGATAAATAACTGTTATTGTTGCATTTCAAACATGTAGTTTTTTTACAAGGAGCCATGCAGTCCTATCATCATAGTCCTAGTGGTAAGGAGTCACACAGTTCTATCATCCTAGTAGTTAGGAGTCACACAGTTCTATCATCATAGGAGTAAGGAGTCACATGGTACTACCATCATAGTAGTGAGGAGTCACATGGTATTACCATCATAGTAGTAAGGAGTCACACTGTGCTATCATCATAGGAGTAAGGAGTCACGTGGTACTACCATCATAGTAGTGAGGAGTCACATGGTAATACAAACTTAGTCCCAGCAGTGAAGAGTCACAATTTTTATATTGATCAGTTTGACTGAACATACCTGCGGTACAGGTAACACATCCGCATCTATAGTAGCTGTGAGTTTGAATGTGCCCTTTTCTTGTATGTATCTTTCTCTTAATGGGAAAGAGAAGAAAGGTTTCCTTTCAAATACGGGCAACTCCACTTCCTTCAACACCACTTTTCTTGTGGAAATATTGAGCTCTGTTTTTGGGATTTCTATGGGAGCTTCAGCTAAAAGTGACAGTAAGCCACACATTACTAGATTGCTACAAAACGGTTTTTCTAGGTTGCAGTACAAAAGCTCATACAAATTACAATAAAATATAGAACAATAAATCTGTGAAATTAAGCTAAACAATATTTAATAAATATTTTAATAATATAATTATTGATAGCTTGACTTTATAAGAATGAAAATATACTGTGCCACATTTCTGAGTCATCACGGAGTGACAGTTATGTCATGATATAAACAATATACTAATATCAGTCTAGGCTGGTGAAACCTGCTAAAAAAACAGAAACCAATACTTACCCACAATTCCCAGCTTACAGGAAGTTTCGCATTTGCCAAATGAGTTGGTGGCCACTACGGAGTAAGTACCCTCATCCTCGGACTTACGTACTCGACTTACTTTGAGCCCGTAGGTTTTGCCTGGGGTTGAAATTGTAAAGAGTTAAAATAGCTCTGATTTCAGACACTAATAATAGCATGTTAGATATTGTTCCCAGATCAGCTTGCCCAACATGATCATCAAGATAGTTTGTCTTATTGAATAAACATGATTTTCAGCTTCTCCTTGAAGGTGTTATCGAAAGTGAGCATGATAATATTACCTGGACTTGTGATTCAATACACATTCAATAAATAATTCATTCAATAGATAATCCATTAAATCACTATTTGTTAAAAAGAATGTTATTATTATTCTGCAACATGTGAAATAACTTTGCACACGAGTTCAACTTAAGCAGCAGTAGCCTGGCGGTCTAAAACCCTTAACACGTGAACAACAGGTTGATGTTCAATTCCCAAAATAGGCCACTGGTGATGACAGGAAGAACATCTAACATTAAATTGCTCTTCGCAACTCTTTGCATGTTTTCAGTCGTCGAGGTTCGCTTACATTACACATTACGCATTACACAAACCTTGTGAGTTGCGTGAATGACTTGTGAGTTATTATTGTACAATACCAAAATCTAACTCAAAAGCAAAACCAGTTTGGAAGTACAGAAGAAATGTAAAAGCGACACAACTTTGAAAAGCGGTTAAAGTTGAACTTAAATATTTTGGTAGAATTTATCAGGAAGTAATGGAAATTTTTTTATCATTTGTGATTGTTTGTGATGTTTAAAGTGATCTGATTGCCAGAATGTTTCTAACTTGAAATCAATAAAACTTGATCACGATTAAAATGCTCAAAAGAAAAATACAGTCAAACATGGATAACTCGAACTTCAAGGGACCGAGCAAAAGTGTTCGAATTATCAGAGCGTTCAAGTTATCAGAGCACTGTCACAAGTCCATATATTTACTTATTTATTAGTAGATACATGTACATATACAAACTATAATATAAATCAAAAGCACAAATGGCTTGTTTCAAATTAAATGCTTCTAATGTAAAGTTTAAAACGTTTTCATGAAAAAGTATAGAGATTTTTCTGTCACTTGAGATTGGTTTGTTGTTTGAGGTGATGTTATTGCCAGGACGTTTTTCAGATTGACATTGGCAAAACTTGATCGTTGTTGAAATGCTCAAAAGAAAAGACATTTTTTTCTTTTGGGGTTTTACCCACGATCAATTTTGCCGCTTTTTCTTGAAGTTTATGCAGATTACTTTACTTTACCTGGGATTCGTTAAGAGCAACACTCCGAGGCAGTTCAATTAGAAGTTTTACGAGGTTTTACGGTACATTCTATATCACTCACGCTTTTTTAATAGATACTTATTGAATGTACACACGTATTCTGTGTTTAGGTCAAACGATGAATAATTTTTTGTAGCTCAGACAACGTATACTTTTAATTACAACATTTTTTAAGACGTTTTAAACATTCAACATTCCGACGTTGATTCAACACAGAATCAACGTCGGAAAACTATTCATCACAGGCTAGCCGAGTCACGCACTCAAGGATTTTCGCCACGCACATACAAAACAACATGCGATTTTTGTTTTGTATGTGCGTGGCGAAAATCCTTGCGCGCGTGACCCGGTTAGCCCGTGCTATTCATCGTATCGCAGTATAAATCAAATTTCACCAAACTTTTAGAAAAGTCGTTGACAAAATATTTTGCCGATGGTGGTAATAACGACGCTTATGAATTACGAAAAGATGAAGTTTACCTCTATGGCTTTGAATAAAGTGATTTTCTAAAGCGAAAACAACCGTTTCGGTAGCTGTTGGGCAAAAAAACAGTTCGAATTAACAGTGTTGAGTTCGAGTTATCTATAGCAATTTATCATTACGTGGGAACGGACCAAAGGAAATCTTCGAATTAACCATGTGTTCGAGCTATCCGTGGACGAGTTATCCATGTTTGACTGTACGTGCTAAATGATGTCACTAGTTGCTATCATTGCTATAGTTGATATCGGCTATTACATTCAAGTGGAAGCGTTATGTGCCTCTATTCTATTCTTCTATATTTATTGACATCATAATCGAATTTCGATTGATCTGAGCATTTTAATTGCGATCAAGTTTTATAGATTTTAACCTTGAAACACCCTGGTGATCAGATCGCCTCAAATATCAAAAACAATCACAAATGATAAAAAAATATCAATACTTCCTAATAAAATCTACAAAAATTTTGTGTAAGCCCATCTTTAAAGGATAAGACTAATAACAATGCAACAACTGATTTGACAAGATGATTCGGCGAGATAAATTACATGTTGATTTCTAAGCTTTGGATGCCCTGAAACAAAATGTGAAAAGAGTTCTCGGTATAACAGGAAAATTATGCACTCCTCTTTTGCAGTCTATGGTTGCTGTTTGTGTATGATAGCAGATATCTACTCAGCTCAGTTACAAGTTGAATGGAGATATAAATTACGGTTAACTGCTAAGCTAAAGAAAAGACAACTCTCACCGGAATACTTTTGCATGTATTTGACACTCTGCGTGAGTTGCACATCTCCGAAATACCAGTTGACGATAGGGTCACTCGCAGCGATGACGGCTGCGTGGAAATGAACTGTGCTGTTCTCTGGGACGACAGATGAGCCTGGCTTCACTATGAATCTAGGAGCAGCTTCTCTTCGATCTGAAAAAGGTGCGCTTCGAGTTATATGTCAGTAGTTTCTCTAATTCTATTTTGTACTGATATAATCTGTTTAGTTTTGCCAAATGCTCTCTTGCCAGTTCACATTGTCAAACAAAATGAAGTTGACATTTATTTCCTACTCCCTGATTGTTCTCTTCTAAGCTTTCAACAGAAGATTTATAAAGAGGTATTGTGTAGAAGGAAAAATGAACAATAGATTGTTAGCTGCCTATAATAATATACAATTACAGAGAGGTTATACCCATGGCCCGCTAGCTTCGGTGGTTGTTAGAGATAGAAACACAGCAAGCTATGTGCTGTTTTAGAAATTCTGGTACCAAATGGTCTAGTGCAACCTTGCTAACCAATTCAAACAACGGAAGCTGTAGGAAACCAGCTCAGTGAACAAGCCATGCCTATGGCAAAAGATGAATATATAAATATGCCTGGAAAATACAGCAATTATTTTTGACAAGGAGCCAGGTGAATGCATATCTTATGCTAGAGGTTGAAGTATAGAGGCTGATATGAATCAACAACTGTTTAAAAGCCTACCAGGTGTAACTATAAGTACACTAAGATTTGGAATAACCCCATCCTGTACTCAAAAAGAAAGGGTAACCCCTAAAAGGCTCAACATGGAAAAGCACACACCAAACTCAACCACGTAGATGTGATATTCGTTCATCCTGAGCTTTCTGATTGAGCTGAAGTTGGAGACGATTCCTATAGCTGGAAGCCTTGAGTTTATATCAATGCCCTAAAACATAGGAAAATGTTTGTGATTGGTCATCTGTGGTGTCAATAAACCCCTGAATGGTCATCTGTAGTGTCAATAAACCTCTGATTGGTCAACTGTGGTGTCAATAAACTTCTGATTGGTCATCTGTAGTGTCAATAGACCTCTGATTGGCGGTCTGAGGTACAAATAGAACTGGTATATAATAATAAACCAAATTGGTATGCTATGATATTGATTATTGTTCTGTGATACAGATAAACCTCCTATTGGTGGTCTGTGATACAGATAAACCTCCTAATGGTGGTCTGTGATCCAGATAAACCTCCTATTGCTGGTCTATGATACAAATAAACCTTCTATTGGTGGTCTGTGATACAGATAAACCTCCTATTGGTGGTCTGTGATACAGATAAACCTCCTATTGCTGGTCTGTGATACAAATAAAGCTATTGGTGGTCTGTGATACAGATAAACCTCCTATTGCTGGTCTGTGATACATCTGATCTCGCTGTTCATAATACAGTGGTCAGACGAAACATTTTACTATCACGTCATCTCATTAACTAGCCACCCACCAGCCACAACTAGACAAGTTTATGAGAGCTTCACACTGAGGCACGGAGTGTGTGATTATTTCTGACAAACTCACATATTTCTCGTGGATTCTAGTTCTCACGCCGAGATATCTGTTACCACTGATTCTCTTATCCAGACCAGGGAGATCTGACTTGAGCCATTCATGCTCCAAGGCCTCATGAACTGTCATCCTGTTCCTGTCAGAGACAACCATTTTAATCTATCACATTTATTGTTTGTAGTCGACTGTCTTTTGTGGTGGACTGTCTTTTGTAATAGACTGTCTTTTGTAGTATACTCTGTTTGATTGATTTTGGATTACGATAAAACGACAAAAATTTGATAAATGATATGAATTTAAATACTGTAATACACTCTCACCATCATTTGTTCCCACTACTGCATGTAGTTAGTATGCGAATATGGTCTATGCTAGGAAGTATAGCAAATAATACAACTTTGCAAATACATTTATGTGTTGATATACAAAGTTAATCCATTCCTAAATATTTTTGTGTGTCAAAAGCGTTGCTGTCGGCTACAGTCAGACATCAATTATTTATCTTCAGTTTTTCACATACATGCAGATGTATATAACACATTTTAGTGATGTGTTTATGTTATTACTTGAAGTATTCATCATTAAGCTTTTGGCTGTAGAATGAATTAAATAAAATATAAGTTGTATCCTAAAAGTCAAATGAATAAAGTAACACCCATTTAAAAAGGTTTTATTATCTTTTTGCATTTATTTTAAAGGCATGCGACTTGGAGTGAAACCTTGGCAATAAAAGAAACAGTTGACAAAATGCAATGGCTGGTGATAAAGATGTCTAATCTAACTCAGATTAACATGTATACGCATGTACATGTGTATACAAGTACATGTGTGCATGTACTTGTATACGCATGTGTATGTATGTGTGTACATGTACATTTATACACATGTACATGTATACACATGTACATGTATACACATGTACAATAAATGAATTAAATGAATATAAATAGAATAGAAATTAAAATTAAATGAATAGAAATGAATAATAAAAAAGAGATATACGTATATATATACATATGTATATAATATATATGTATAGATATTATATAATGTACATATGCATATTATATACATATGTATATAAACATACGTATGTATGTTGTTTCAGAGTAATTAAGTTTAAAACAGAAGTCTAAGCTCTAAAAGTTGAGTATATTAAAACTAGACAATTTTTATTACGAAAGTTTCTCATGGCAGCTACAATGTTGTTTCATGCGTGGCATTCATCAGGCAGCAATTGATGTATATATATATATATTCAACATATGTACCACCATATTACATCCTAATCTAACTACCCTGCTAGCTGTGTGTATCAGTAGTCTTCTGATACACACAGCGACTAATTACAGCGTATTGAACTGACAACTTTTGTTACTTTAGAGTTATCTCATCTCTTCTACTCCTCACTCCTACACACAAGTATTAATAGGGTGGGATGAGTGAGGTGACTGCTTATAGGAAGAAGTTAGCTACTTACGATCCAGTTTTGAGAAGCAAACGTGTGATGAAGTCTTTGGCTTGACCAGAAACAGAGGAGAAGTTCTCCGAATCAAACTCCCAATCACAGCGACTCACATTATGTAAGGTTTCCTCATCGTTGTCACCGGCAAAGGGAGAGAGACCGCTGAGCCTGAGTGAGATAGAAACTACATGATAATCTATCAAAACTCGTTGTTACAGGTGTAGTATTTGATTTCTGAAAAAGACAGCATAAAACCGATATGAATACATTCTAGGAAGTCTCAGAAGATTTCAAAATTAACCAAATTTGATCTTAAGGTCAGGAGAAGACATAGCCTTAAGGTCAGGAGAAGACATAGCCTTAAGGTCAGGAGAAGACATAGCCTTAAGGTCAGGAGAAGACATAGCCTTAAGGTCAGGAGAAGACATAGCCTTAAAGTCAGGAGAAGACATAGCCTTAAGGTCAGGAGAAGACATAGCCTTAAGGTCAGGAGAAGACATAGCCTTAAGGTCAGGAGAAGACATAGCCTTAAGGTCAGGAGAAGACATAGCCTTAAGGTCAGGAGAAGACATAGCCTTAAGGTCAGGAGAAGACATAGCCTTAAGGTCAGGAGAAGACATAGCCTTAAGGTCAGGAGAAGACATAGCCTTAAGGTCAGGAGAAGACATAGCCTTAAAGTCAGGAGAAGACATAGCCTTAAGGTCAGGAGAAGACATAGCCTTAAGGTCAGGAGAAGACATAGCCTTAAGGTCAGGAGAAGACATAGCCTTAAGGTCAGGAGAAGACATAGCCTTAAGGTCAGGAGAAGACATAGCCTGTAATTCTAAGTTGATTGAAAAGCTTCTGGCAGACTTAAAGATAAACTTATACAAAATCTTTGTAGATTTTATCAGAAAGTATTGGCATTTTTCTATCATTTGCAATTGTTTTTGGTGTGTGAGGTGATATAATTGCCAAAATATTTCATGATTAATTTCAACAAAACTTGATTGCAGGTAAAGACTCATTGCACTCAGACTAAGCAAATGCGTAATTATGATGTTTTCTTTGCAAACAGACCAACGGAATAGAGACATGTAACGCTGCAACTTTAAAGCAATAAATAGGCAATATCAACTATCGCAACTAGTGACGCCATTTTGAACGCATTTTTCTTCTGAGAGTTCTAATCGCGATCAGCTATAATGATTTAAATTTTGATCAAGTTTTATCAATTTTAATCTTGGAACATCCTGGCAATCAGATCAACTCAAACACCAAATGGCAATCAGATCAACTCAAACACCAAATGGCAATCAGATCTACTCAAACACCAAATGGCAATCAGATCAACTCAAACACCAAATGGCAATCAGATCAACTCAAACACCAAATGGCAATCAGATCAACTCAAACACCAAATGGCAATCAGATCAACTCAAACACCAAATGGCAATCAGATCAACTCAAACACCAAATGGCAATCAGATCAACTCAAACACCAAATGGCAATCAGATCAACTCAAACACCAAATGGCAATCAGATCAACTCAAACACCAAATGGCAATCAGATCAACTCAAACACCAAATGGCAATCAGATCAACTCAAACACCAAATGGCAATCAGATCAACTCAAACACCAAAAACAATCGCAAATGACAGAAAAATACCAAAATACAAAAAATGTGTAAGTTCATTTTAAAATACATATCTACTTAATTTTAGCTGGAAACCGTAGACATATTTTATAACCAGAGGCTATTCGTTACGGCGTGGTGTTCATTGTTAGAATCACAGGCTATAAATTTCTGCAATGAAAGTAACCATCTGTACATGAAGTCAGTAATAAAGGAATTACCACCAAAGAAAGATCCTACAGATTCTGACAGTTTTAGATCACGAAAGATTCCAACCACTAGCCACATTGCTCTCATTATATTGACAGATATTGTCCAACAAAGAGTGGACTAAACCAAATACCTCTAATCAAACTTAATTAATATAATAAAATACATGACTCCAGGTAGGCTCTCTTTCGAGCCCACATAGCGTTGTAATGGTGAATAATTTTCACGGAATTGTTAATATGCAAATACGTAGCAAGGTGTTACCTACTATTGAGTGCATATAGAGGACCACATACACTGACTGAATGAACAGTTTTCTATTGATAAAATAAGGTTTTTAATTTAGTTTGTTAGCATAATATACTTGTTTATTAAGTTTTACTTGCAAACAGTAAGTGAACACAACCTGGTATATAAAATAGAAATGCGTGAACAAAGAAATCCAAATTATACTTAATAGAAAATGCAAGCTGCACTGCAGCAAAGTGATGTTTATTAAGTGACATTGAAAACAGGTCACACTACAGTAATCCTTGTATACTGGACAGTCAACATCACTAGGAAATAGATAGTCAGCAATAGATAGTTAATGTTGCCATGGTATGTATATATACTTACAACACATATGCAAGAACTCCAACAGACCACATATCTGTATAGAATCCAACAGGAGCATTAGCCACTATCTCAGGAGCAGCGAACTCAGCTGTAGCCCTGGAGACTTTGACGGGTACATTTGGATCCAGTTTGCACGCTAGACCAAAGTCTATTAGCTTTATACTTGCACTATTCTTTGTTTCGCATATGATGTTCTCAGGCTAAATAAAAGTGACAAAAAGACAAAGACAATGGTAAATTAGAAAAAATATGATCTTCATTAGAGGACGGTAGAGTATCACAAACATGAATTATACAAAGTTGTAGGCACTAGACTGTTAGTTATGTCTTATGACAGTGACTCTCATAGCCATAGCAAGCAATATGATATAAATATAAACTCAGAGACAATATGATATAAATATAAACTCAAAGCAATATGATATAAATATAAACTCAGAGACAATATGATATAAATATAAACTCAGAGACAATATGATATTAATATAAACTCAGAGACAATATGATATAAATATAAACTCAGAGACAATATGATATAAATACAAACTCAGAGACAATATGATATCAATATAAACTCAGAGACAATATGATATAAATATAAACTCAGAGCAATATGATATAAATATAAACTCAGAGACAATATGATATCAATATAAACTCAGAGCAATATGATATAAATATAAACTCAGAGGAATATGATATAAATACAAACTCAGAGACAATATGATATAAATATAAACTCAGAGCAATATGATGTAAATATAAACTCAAAGACAATGTGATATAAATATAAACTCAGAGACAATATGATATAAATATAAACTCAGAGCAATATGATAGAAATATAAACTCAGAGACAATATGATATTAATATAAACTCAGAGACAATATGATATAAATATAAAATCAGAGCAATATGATATAAATATAAACTCAGAGCAATATGATATAAATATAAACTCAGAGACAATATGATATAAATATAAACTCAGAGACAATATGATATAAATATAAACTCAGAGACAATGTGATATAAATATAAACTCAGAGCAATACGATGTAAAAATAAACTCAGAGACAATGTTGAGCTAGATCAGTGGCCATAGTTTCCTTCATCAACCAGATAAAAATGATGTAGTTACAATCCAAGAATGCTCCTAATTGGCTAGAAACTATCAAGTCAAAACTATGACTCATATTTGACAATTAAATTGTTCTACTATATTAAAGAGAATTGAATTAATCTATGTTAATGCAAATTGGATTAATCTACTATAATAATGCAAATGGAATTGATCTACTATATTAATGTGAATTGAATTAATCTTCTATGTTAATGCGAATTGAATTATTCAATTATATTAATGTGAATTGAATGAATCTACTGTATTAATGTGAATTGAATTAATCTACTATATTAATATTATATTAATATACTACAGAGATTTGCTGTGAACAGGTCTCAAACCGCAGACATTCAGATTGGTAAACCAACACACTACCAACTAAGCTAATCAGTCACATTGAAATGTTGTAAAGTAATCTTTACTATAATAGGAGCCGTGCTCTGAGACATTTTAAAACTTTTGGGTGAAAAAGGAGTTACAAGAACAGACTCACTATGGATTATATAATGTGTAAAAGTAGGTCTACTTATAGCAATGACAGGCTCAATTGGCAATTTTAGAACTTGCATTTTACATGTACATGTCTCATAATTTATCGATTGCTCATATGGCGGCAATCTTGAAACTCTCGTTTTCAATATAACCGTGCCACCATTTATCTGGTTAGAAACTGAAGATTCTGTTTTTGTATGCATTAAAAATAACCTAACTCAATAAGTGCATTTATTGATTTTTATCATGAAACAATTTGTGTTAAAAATGAAAGAAATACCTAGCCTTGCCAGGCTTAATACTTATTTATAAATATTTAAGTTAAAATTCTTTTAATAGGCGAAGAAAATTTTAGATTTCTGGAAGTTGACATGAAACTTCCAAAGGAGAGCATACCAGCTTAGCGAGTATATATGAACACTGAGAATAAAGACAAGTAAATACCTTGATATCGAGATGGACGATGCTGAGCTCATGCATGTACCTTAAAGCCTCACAAACTTGTCTGATATACTTGACGACCTCTCCTTCACTCATCTTGTAGTTCTCATCGGCGATTCGATCAAACAGCTCTCCTCCCGACAGACTAAACAAGGATACAAGCTAAATACCAGTGTACAATTGTGTAATGTGAGAATTCTACCGGTCATGTCTAAACAAACTAACAAAATAACATTTAAAGTTTTTATGCCTTCTTATATGAAGTTTTGCTTTAGATGTAGTTTACATGTGCAGTTACACTAGCATTATATAAATGGAAAACACTTAATCACCCTCTTTTGCCTGATACAGCGAAGCATAAGCTTGACCTATTATATGTATACACTTTGTATATATACTATATGGTGTTTATGAGTAAAAGTTATCGTGGCAGCTATAACGCTGTTTCAAGCGTGGCCGTGCGATTGATGGATAAAAACCATCGATCGCAGCTTGGCGGGCATGAAACAACGTTATAGCTGACATGAGAAATTTTAAACATAAAAGCTTCTAGTTTCAATTTGCTTATTCTTAGAGTTTGGAGTTCTATTTTAAACCTCAAGTAATTTAAAACGATATATATATAAGTATGTAAATATGATTGAAAATTGAAGCGTAGATACTGGAAGCATTTGGCTTCGCTGTCAGTAAACTACGATCTGGGTTCTGGTCTGAAATCTATTGTGTTGTTTGTATTTGTCTAAGGTAGATGCTACCACATATCTGAATCTGTCATAAACTCTAAAATGTGTAACTAGTCATTATACTAATAATTAAATAACAGCAGGCAACTCCAACATGAAGCGCATATCATGCTTATCCTCAAAGGCATTATGGAGTCTGATATTATATAAGTCAAAACATTTAGGAGTAAAATAAGAGCAGATAACTCCAATATGAGGCATTTCTCATGCTTATTCTCAAAGGCATCATGAAGTATACGGTAATGTATTACTAGTCATTATACTTAATAGTTAAATAAGAGCATACAACTCCAAGATGAGGCACATCTCATGTTTATCCTCAAAGGCATCATGAAGTCTGATCAGTTTTCTGTGATGTAGTTGATTCATGACTGATATCTCGTTCCTGATCGCCTGCTTCTCCGCTAAATTCGATGTGTCCACAAACTTTGCCACAAACACTCTACCTGTTGATCGTTCTATACACCGGTAGACAACTCCAAATGCACCACTGCAATAATATGATTTAGTCAAAACATCTCGGAGAAGATGGTTACTAATTAATAAACCTTCGAATATAAACATGCTTATATAAAGTTATATTTAAACATTTTGAGAAACATTTACAGCAGCAAAGTCTCCAAGCAATTTGCAAAAAGTGCTAAGGACAGATTAAATTTGCTTAAATTCGGCGAAGATTTTTTGAGAGAAAAAAATGTCTGGCCCGGGGAAGCCTTGAGCAGTATCACAGGCCAATTACAAATGTAAAAGTTTTTGTTATAATTATGTAGCCAACTATTCACTTTAGATCTAATGCCTGGGGCAACACATTGCAGTATTATTCACTGTTTGTTTCTTGATGCCTTTGAAAAACTGTTTAATAAAGAACTATGTTTTATATACAAAAAGAGAATCTTGCTATTTGTTATAGCTTGAAAGTCAGCAAATCTTGAAACTAGTTGAATTTGTGTGTTTTAATTCATTTGAATATCGAAAAATATCAAAATATCAAAATTTGTACATGCAAAACTTTCTACTTTTGGTACACTTATAAGTTAAAATCGAGCAACAGTTTTCAATTGTTTCCTATATAGGTATGCATATATGAAATAAAGTGCACTCATAAATTAAAATCTTTGTTGCTTGCATTTTTACATGCTAATGCGCAAAATGGAGACCAAGGGAGGCAAATCTATAACTGATTTTAAGATAAATCAAAGACTAAAAATCACTGCCGCAATTTTTTTTAAAAGCTAGTCTCATACTTTCCTTCAACAACTCAAAGCACCCACTAAACAATGTCTATAAAATAAATAACATAATGAAAAACCAAAAGACATCAAGGATAATAAGAGGCATGCAAGAAATTATAATCAGCTTGTGGAAAAAAAGGAAAGCGGTAATCTTACGGAATCACAGATCTGCAATGAAAGAAGGAATGTGAATCCAGCTAGAACATCTTTAAAGATGAAAACATCAGTTTGAAAATGATCTACATGCTTGATAATATTAATAGCAGTACATTTAGTATGATTATATAGCAGTGGTACGATAATGTGTAATTTAAAAATATTCTATAACATGATAATTGTAACCCATAAAACATACACTTATGTAAAAGTGCTGGTTTTACAGGTTGGTTTCATTTTAAAATCAAAGCTAAATTCTAGCAGTTCTGATGTCAATGATAAATAGTAGCCATTGCTTCCATTGGTGGACTATTCTGCTGAGATTGATAATACACAATAAGCATGGTGACGCAATGTCTGTCGGCAATGCAGCAACTGACGACATTTGTGACGCAATGGGGCAACAGGCAAGGCCGTTATTACTGTTTACTCCACTTATTAACCTGTACGAGTCATGAATTGACACCTGTGCTGTAACCTGATTGGTTGTTAGCTATTTCTGTTTTGCTCTACACTGCATTGTATGTCTCAAGCTGGTCTGTCTGAAACTGAGGCTCAAGCTGACAAGTACCAAATACAAACCTGAAAACTAACATATTCACATTAAATTTCGCTTTTTAACATTATTTTGTTTACTTGTAACATTTTTTAGCTTTTAACCTGTTTAAATATATAAATCTAATTCATTATATATTACTTTGTTTAAAAAAATACTTGAAAGGCTAAACATACATATATTCTAGCTGATGTAGAAAATTGGATATTACTGTTAAGATAAATTTATGAAGAAAAATATATTCTACTTAGGATTTGATTATCGAGGAGTTGAAATACACTAGACACTCCTATGATGTATACCTCTTCTAACATAAATTCCAGATAACATAAACAATTTATGTTCAGGTTTTGTTTCCTACAACGTAAAAAATTTCATATAATGTAAAGTGTGAGGTCGGCGCAAGCTCTCAAATTCAATTATAATAACTCGCATCTCACGGTTAGCCTTAAAATATTGCTTTCTTTCTTGTCACATTTGAGAGAGAAAACTCCGTATAATGTGATCTCTATATATACACTACTATTCTGACAGTCTAGTTCACCTTGAGAAATCGTCAGGTTTGTCGATAAAACATAGATAATAAGTAGCCGCGCATTCGGTGTACTTATTAGAGTGTCGGTCTATCGATTGCATCTGAATGCCAAGCATTGGAGTATCTTTGAAAGCTATATTTTATCATAACCTTGAAACTTTTCGATAGATAGACTGACGCACAGATAGACACCATTCTTATTATAGTAAAGGTATATTTTTGTATTACTTTATATTAGACATATAAAACATTGTTTTTGCTTTCCTTTTGCAAAATTGACTTTGCTGTCGAGAAAAAAAAAACTGGAGGTAAATTGATATTGAAAGTGTGCATTCTCCTTTACCCATAGTGAAATCACTGCAGTCCTATATATAAAACCAGTGAAATTGATGAGAGAAAGGAGAAAAGTTGTTGAAGCAAACCAATAATACCACAGTTATGGTACAGCCATTAAATTAAAAAGTTAATTTTATAGAATTTTTTCTTTTTGGAAGGACCAGGGCGTTTGGAAAGATCTTGAAACCGATTAGGCAATTTTCTATAACGTAAAATCCTTATCGCGTAAACGTTCTTGGAACAGAATGTTTACGTTGTATAAGCATCTATTATTAGAAGCACCTATTATACTAGAATGAGAAAATACGACAGAGGACAAGCAGAGGTGCAGCATATGTCAACATGCTTGCGCACAGACATACGCTGAGCATAGCAGTTGTGTATGCACATACATTATGTATATACATGTATGTACAAGCAATGATATACAATCCCCACAGGATAGGTTACGGGGATCATGTGGGCGGGGTTTAATGATCGAGTTCTGTTAGGATTGTGCTGTGCTAGCCTGGGTTTTGGGGCTAGAACAGTTCTCGCGGGGTGGTCGTGTTGCCTTGTTAGGTTTTGGACAACACGACTCCCTGTTATCGTGTCATTAGCTCATTCAGTCAGTAGACCCGCGGCTCACAGTAGCAAACCTTGAACTTCTACAGTGTAGGGGTGATACCTAATCAAAAAAGTGAATCCACGAAAAATAAAACATTTCAAATTACCTATTTTCACCACTTTTGAGATTGTTAGGGATCGTGATATATGCTTAAAGTTGAATATAATTTACCCGAAATCACCCGAACAACGTCCGTTTTTCCCTATTTTTTATTAATAGTTTGCCACCCCTAATATAAAATGACAGTCTTTCATCGTTGTCACATTGTTTTACCTGGCCAATAAGATGGGACAGCAAGCAAAGCTGTGCAGTGTAGTTTTCATACTCAAAATCTAAATCTAAAACCAAATTTGGGCCATTTTAAAATGGCGACTATTAATATCACAAACGCTTGTGAATGGCAGCTGACTGACCATAACGGTGACAATATTGGGCAACTATATTTATTTTACAACAAAATGAAACCACCAAATCAGTAAAATAACCACTATTGTTCAAAATATTTGTAAATTTACAAGAGGCTTTATTCAGCATATTTGTTTGTTCGGGTGCCGTATTCGGGTTCACCCCAACAGAGCTCGATCATTAAGCCCCGCCCACATGATGCCCGTCGCTTATCCTTATGGGGGTTGTATATCATTGGTACAAGTCTATGCATACATATAGCAAGCACTAGCTTATAGGTCTGCTGCATATGATGTATATATATATATGGGATTTGTGTACAAACACATGCATCTTCGAGAACATATGCTATTGTAGAAAAGTCAAATACATGTAGCTGTCTTGATAACATACACATAACTTTGCAAGTATATGAACAAGCGTATGAGTACAGTATTCATAGATACCATAGATACTTGGGCGCATACACAATTGCCTCTCGTTGTAATGTATAAAGCACAGATCTGCCGATAGTACGCATGAACCTACAGACCTGCCAAGTTCTTCAAGTATTTCGTAATAGTCTTCAACTTTGTCCCCTTTTAGATCAGCAGGAAATGCTTTACCATGGCTCCAGATGTCCTTATCTGTAAATTCAGGGATAAATGTATTGCTTATTTGAATTTGATCATAGAAGCGCATTATTAGTCAAATATTTCAAATTGCTCATAGATTTATCCTGTCACAATAGTAATTTAAGCTGTTCATAGATGTACCTCACCACTAAAAAAGTTTACAATGTTCATAGATGTACCTTACCACTAGAGTAGGTAACATTGTTCATAGATGTACCTTAACACTAGAGTAGTTAACCTTGTTCATAGATGTACCTCACCACTAGAGTAGCTAATATTGTTCATGGATGTACCTCACCACTAAAGTAGGTACCGTAACAATGTTCATAGATGTACCTTACCACTACAGTAGCTAACATTGTTCATAGATGTACCCCTTCACAAGAGTAGCTAACATTGTTTATGGATGTACCTCCCCACTAGAGCAGGTAACATTGTTAATAGATGTACTTGACCACTAAAGTAGGTAACATTGTTCATAGATATATCTCACCACTGGAGTAGTTAATATTGTTCATAGATGTACCTCACCACTACAGTGGCTAACATTGTTCATACGTAGATGTACCTTATTACTGGATGGATCAGCGGCATTGCCTTTTTGAAAAACGAAAATTACAAAATAAATATTTATTATCAACCAGTTGAACGCAACAACTATTCTGTGTGATGACAACAAATGAAGGCTAGTGGACTTGTTACTATTTATTCTGCTTGGTGATTGGTCGTTACAAGTATTCCACTAATCAAACTAGTAGTTCCGTGTTTGGACCAATTTGCACTGGTGATTAGTTTTGTAAAGCATTCACATGCACAATAAACAAAATTCATTTTAAAAAAAGGATTTTTTTGCTACAGAATCCACTAAAAAAATGTCTTCATCTAATTTCAACTGCCAACCAATGCCATGCACAGTATTTGTTTGACTAGGAAGCAGCCATGCAAGACTACAGGTTCAATACCAGTGCAGACCAAATCTTTTACTATAGAACTTGCATCCTATCAAGCTACTGCTAATGCACTAGCCGGCTCTCAACTCACAGAATTTGTCGTAGTCATCAACCTGAATCTTCTTTCCTCTAACGGAATCGACAGCGACAGAGCGGGACTTGACCTTATCAGCATCGATGCTGACTGGCACTGAATGTGATGGAGAGCCGTAACCATATAAGTTGCTAGCGGTGACTCTCAGCTCATAGGACTTGCCGATACTCAGACTTTGTATGAGCAGGCTCTTGGACCTACAACAGGAAGTGATGTCTGGTCAACAAGCACTGACCTGCGGATGCCATTTAAGTTCATAAAAGTAGATAAAAACCAAACTTGTCTTTAATTTATTTCCTAAATGTAAAAAAATTGCTTACTGTAGTTTAAAAAAAAATAAATTAATTGTTTTAAAAAGGAGATGCACTCGAAATATCATTCAGATGAACTTTTGTGATTGCAACCTTGCTTCGGCTAAATAAAATAAATGTTTCAAAAGTTAAAGCAGATTAGAACTCTGGAGCTCTACATTGTATGAAAATTGGTCTCAGCGCTGTCGTTTTCCTGCAGGCTAATTATTTTATCTAATTGGCCTATTCTAATCTCTAGGCAGCATTATAGAGATATAGTGAAGTTCTTTATAGGAGCCAACATAGTTCGTTGAATTTTTGTTTATGGACCCATAAAACTAATACAACTGTCATATGCGTATATTAATCGTTCCTATTGTTGAAACCTCATTTTAAATTCTGCGTGTGATTGTTTTAAATTCACAAAAAAAACATTTTATAAAGTAAATGAAACTTCATAAAAATAAAACTTTTAAAACTCTACATGACATTAAAAAGACTTGAAATCAGTAGAAATTAGTAGCAGAAACTACTGTAGTAAGTCATGCAACAATACTGTAGCAAGTCATCCAATACATAGAAGTTGCTGGCCCTGGTTTTACCAACACCTCAAAAATTTACAAGTATATAAATATAATAATAGATTCGAATATAATAATATATACATTGTATTATATATATTGATATATACATATTATGTATATATTAATATAGTAATATATTAATATATACATTAATATATTCATATTAACATATGTATTAATATATTAATACAATGAAATAAATATAACTCAAATTTTTTGTTTGAAACTGTAACTTCAAAGTGAAATATCAAAGCTCCATAATGTTTGTCCTTGACCCCGGGCAGCCCTAGCCAGCTTCAGCGTATGTTTAGCATATGTTTAGAAGAGCCAAAAATTATATAGTGTTTAAGAGTTGTTCTACCTTGTTGTGTTAACTTTAATCCACTTGTCACCATCTGACTCTTTTCTCTCCACTAGAAAATCTGTTATGGTGCTACCACCATCGTCGTGCGGAGCCAGCCATGACAAAGTCACATCACTGCCACTACCGTGCTCTACCACAAGACTATGGGGTGCTCCAGGTGTGTCTGCAATGTGGTTGTATGGATTATGCTATACCGCTAACACTAGGTTTAATATGAGAGAAAAGTATTGAAAACCAAAAGAACATAAGTTACAGTACATTGTATTCAGACTGCTACACACCTGCTAACATACTTCAGAGTCAAACCAGATTTTTGCATATTTTCACATTTTCACAGTGAAACTTAAATAACAAGAAAATGCAGTACGCCTGATTTAAACTTGTTACATCTTGTAATAAGAAGCAAAAAGCAAATGTAACATTTCAATTAGACAGCTTTATTAGCAACTGAACCAGAGTTAACACTAGCCAACTCAGTTGACCTGCTGGTAATTAAGCCATAAGATGGGGGGATGACTCATCCTAAGCTATTTATAGAGCACTAGCTGCACTTGTCCACGGGCAGTAACAACACTGAACTGTGATAGTGCGGGCAGTAACAACACTGAACTGTGATAGTGCATACATATCAAAACTATCTATAGCTTTTCAATAATTTTTATTGCCGAGTCAAATCCTTGGATCAGAGCATTTTTGACCAGTTGAACACACTAACTAGCTATTCTGTGTGATGACAACAAGTGAAGGCTAGTGGACCCTTACTATTTATATTGCTTAGTCATTAGTTGTTACAAGCATTCCGCCAATCGTTGTTTGGTGTTCGGGCCAATTCTTCGTGGTGTTGATGGTCTTTGTAATGTTTTACATGAAAACCAAACAAAAGGTATTCTGTACAATGAACACAAAAAGAATCTAAAAATGATGACTCATTTGGTTTAGGAAACATTTTATTATGGCCTCCAACCTGCACATTTTCACACTGACATTAAGTGACCTAGTTGATAATAAGCAGAGAAACAGTAAATCTGTGTGTTACTCCGAATAAAACTGAATCCGATGTTTTAATTTGAAAGTGTTTAGCAGAAACTTTCAGCCTAGTATGCCTTTTAAACCAGCAGGCGGCAGATATAGGAGCACACTAGTATCGGCAATCCAACAAAGTTTGACTGGGCAGCAGCAATAAGTCTAGTAGATATTAATTTGTAATCCATTTATAAGTTGAAGTTTGATCTGAAGTTTGAACCCTTTTGCTAACTGATGTTGGCCCTAAAGAGAGCCAAGGGAGTAACTGATTGGGTCTTCTCTCAGCTGTGACTGAAAGTGAGAGCAGTCTGCGTAAAATCATATTTATTGCAGAGTATTCATAGCACCAGCGCTGCCGAGCAAGGGCCTAAAAACTACACTTTGAAGTCCAAGGAAAAAATTCACAAAGCGCTGGAAATTCATTGTTTTTCTCAGAAGGGTGTACACCTCAACAGATTAGAAGATAGAAATACTCGGGGAGGTGAACATAGTAAAAGGAGACTTTAAAATTAATGCCTCAGATGAAAGATGAAAAATACTGACAAACACAAATAAGGAAATCGTAACTCGCAAAGATCTTCGCCTTGAATCGGTTTTGTAGAAGAAGACGATGAGGTAAGGAGTCAGAATAATTACTAAAAGTAAATTTGCTGCCTTAGAAAATGTTACAGATTATATTTATGTATTAAGTTTGTTCTGTATTACAGTTTGTGTTTTTTTCTAATAGATTGCCAAGCTGAACACATCTAAGGAGATAGACCAATCAAAAAGCTGAATATATCAACCAAGTTATCAGCTAGCATTGAAATTACACTGAAGAAAACACAGTGGTATAAAAAAAGCTAATATAGCCCAGAGAGTCAGTTTAGTGTTTGAGTGCTTCTCAGTAACACAAGCTCAACTAGCCAGATGTACGGTTAGCTCTGTGTCAATAATTGTGCACTGAGTCACACACAGGTAGAATACCAGGCGGTTTCTCTTATTGAGTGAGCCAAATCGCTAGCTACTACATAGTTTATTTTTGACTCGTCTCAGTCCAAACTGCCGATTCACCAGTATCTCCAAACAAGTCTAGCTAGTGTATTTACTGTAAATCCTCGTGTATAAGCCACCATCATGCGTAAGCGGCACCACAAGCTTTGAAGGTTGTTTTTGTTTTTGGGTAGTATAAGCTGGTTTTTCATTCATTCCACACATTTAATTTTGCCTAACCGTATGAGTGATTTGCCAAATCTACTGTCTGTCTGTTGTCACAAGCTCACCCTTGGATGACCACGTGGCAACCGACCAATTTGTGCTTTCACCTTTGCGGAGATTGTTACGCCTTCAGCCAACCACAATAAACAAGTACCATATCATTGAGCACAGTTTTAATTCATGGCATCTAGAGGGGCAAAATACGAAGTTGCGTTTAAATAGAAAGTTGTGAATGCAGCATTGGAAACTCAACTGAAATGCTGTCAAAGTTTTGGCATCAACGTAAAGCAACCCAACAAATGGAATCAACTGCTGGAGATGTCATGACAGTGACCATGACTAATGACATCATTTCTCAAATACAAGTACTATATATCCTAATATCTTATTGTTTAATAAATTATTTTATTATTTTTAACATTTGTGCATTGTAAACGATGTTAACTCTACATGCAGTAAGAAGTTTACAGATTAAATTTTAGCTTGCGTATGTCTAAACCGCACCCCAAACTTTTAAACAGAATTTTAGGTTCACAGGATAAATGCCAAATAAGGACCAGACAATCTATATATATATAAATCTCAAAGTCTGTGTGTTGTGTGTATGTCCGGCTATAGTAACTAAAGTCTGTATGTTGTGTGTATGTCCGGCTATAGCAACTAAAATCTAGGAATGAAAAATTCTCATGGTAAGAATTTGATCTCGTAACCTCCATTTTTAGGGGCACAAAGTTTATCTATGAAACTATCGCGTTCAACTGAGCATAGTGATCAATAATAGTGAAGAAATTTATTTCATTAAATAAAATACGCATAACGTTGTTGAGTCAAACGTAACGATTACCAGCTAGCCTCACGGTCTCACTAAATGAATGCCCGGTGTTGCAAGGGTAATAAAACAGCTTGCAAATGGTTGCAGGTAATGTAGTGTGAGGTAATGTTTATAAGCTGTTTTTTATTACCTGTGCAACGCAGAGTATTTTTCTAGTTTATGTATACAAGGACACGCTCACGACTCTGCATGGCATATGGCTTACATGGAAAGTATGAGAGCTTGACAACAAGAAAGAAAAGGCAACTTCAGTACATGATAGCCTTACCGTTGACTGTGAATTCCATACTGGAAGAGTCAGTGCCGAGTGGATTTTCAAGGCTGAGTCTGTAGAGTCCTCCGTCTGCCTTGTTAGCAGACTTAACGGTCAGTGACACGTGTCTCTTGGAGATCTGAAGGAGAAGCGTCAACATAGAACAGAAAACAGTTGAATCAAAGTATTCAATGGGAACAGTTGGAGAGGTTCAGGTGTCTTGCTATCCTCTTGCCTCATGAAACTATTTGAACGTGTAGGCAAAAGGCTACCTCAGGCTAGCAAAAGGCTACCTCAGGCTAGCAAAAGGCTACCTCAGGCTAGCAATAAAACTTATTTTTAAATTAAAACTGAATGAATTTAATGCTATCCAGTTTGTTTTATCTGCATACTCTATGGTTGAAATATTGTCTCAACCAGCCTAAATATCTTAAAGAGATAAAAATAGTGAAAATTAAAAATAGTGAAGATAGTGGTTTCACACTCAGAAGGTATTCAAATGTAACTCTATTAGTAACTCTATTAGTAACTCTATTAGTAACTCTATTAGTAACTCTATTAGTAACTCTATTAGTAACTCTATTAGTAACTCTATTAGTAACTCTATTAGTAACTCTATTAGTAACTCTATTAGTTCAGTTCAGCTAATCTAGATGAACAAGTTATACGCATATTAGATGAGTAAACCCTTTATACCACATACCTAGATGTTCGCTACACACAAGGAGTGTACAACAATAAATGAGACTGTATAATTATGGAACACAGGCTTTAGGAATGATAATATGACACCAGTGACATCTGGCAGCCAATCACTGCAGAGTTCAAGTGTATCCGTTTAACTAACCTCTTGTCTGCAGCGACTTTCATCTTTGATAGCATCACCATTCTTGTACCAGGTGAAGGAAGGCTTGGGATTACCCAGGAATGGTATCTTCAAGACTATTGTCTCCCCTTTCTCAAAAGCAGTTGCAGACTCAAAGCGACTAGGAAGCAGGATCTTTGGTGCGCCTGTTTACCAGCCAATCATATTCATAGAATACATATAATGTACTTGTTTACCAGCCAATCATATTCGTAGAATAAATGCAATGTATACAAAATATTTTAATAATAATAATAATCTATGCATGTATATATAAATCTCAGTGTTTGTCTGTATTCTGTCTGTTTGTCTGTCTATCTATAAATCTTGTTATAGCAATAAAGTTTAAGAATTAAATATTCGTTTTCGACGCTTCACGCGAAGCCAGAGAAAAGTAAGCGCCCATGCGTGAAGAAGAATGCCCATGCGTGAAGAAGAATGCTTAAACTGACTAGAATTGATATAGAGCTGTAATAGGCACAGCAGCCGGTACAGTGTAAATTACACAGAAATAAACACAGTTCACAGAAATAAACAATTAAAAATTCTTTAAAAATTGGAACGATAAATGTTGTATATGTTGAATAAAAGTAAATTTTGTGTGCGAAAACCTTTTTAATTACCCGTGAAATGCAGGGCATTTATCCCACGAGCAAACGAGCGGAGCGAAGTGTGGGAGTTTTTATGATAAATGCATGTGCACACAACTTACGAAAATTATTCATCAACAATGAGACGAACCCTTGGCTAGAAATTTCATCAACAAATTTAAGCATCGGAATGTAAAGTCGTTAAAGTATAATAACGATACAAAACACATTTAAACCTATTTAAATATGTTACCAAGTCTTTGTAAATTGTCGGTATTATCTTTAAACTTACCCATCTGATCGGATTATACACAAATAGACAGATTTATTTGAACGAAAATTGCCACAAAAAGCTTGAAAAGCTTGGTTTAATAAAAGTTAAGACCAAAAATTGAAACGCCAATAAAGCCGTGCGACAGATAGTAGAACTATTTAGCAGTGCGCATTTCACGAGAAAACCATGCTCATTTCATCAGTCTATGGCATTTTTTACATGTAATCGAATTTATTCGAAGGTTTCTGTAATAAACGTAGACCGTTTGAGGCGTAGACCGATTTACAGGTACGAAATTGTGGTACACAGTTTATCAGCCTGTGCTTTTTTGTCCAATCACCGAAGGTTTCATTATTTGAAACGTTAGCCAAAATTCTTTACAACTTATGTACAAGCTAGGGCTGAACTACAACGCCCCTTCATGAAGAAAACATTTTTTATTTTGCTACAGTTTTATACGCGTGAATGCTTCTACTGCTTTCTGTTAAAGATCGCTTATCAAAACCATTCTACATTCAACGCAACAAACTTTCAAACTGTCTATAGCTTGCCATTTTACTTCTAATTTTGCATTTCAGAGTTATAATAAACATATTTCTTTATTGTTGTTGAATTACATACATTACAGTAAATTAGGCCTACAGCTTTATAACACTTTTATAACAGCTTTTATTTTGCTGCAGTTTGCAGAAATCTTCGAGACGCGTGAACGCTCATAGGTTTTCTATTATTGCTGTATTACTATATTAACAATATTGGTTATTTTAATAATATCAGTGCATTCTACTTATAATATTGGCCAACATTGCAATTCTCCTATTGCAAGGGAGAAACATAAACGTGTAATATTTTCCTTTCATTGTTGTTGTTTGTCATGACCAAACACTTTTTAAAGAAATTTTCTAAAAAACTATATAAATACCACAACTTCTCAATATTGCTACCTATGACGTTTTGAAATGTAAACAAAATTGTGTATTGGTTTTCTATTATTACTATATTAATAAAATTGATTATTCTAAGAATATCAGTGCATTTTACTTCTAATATTGGCCAATAATGCATTTCTCCTATTGCAGGGGGAAAATATAAACATCTTTTCCATTCATTATTGCTTATCGTTGTATATAATAACAACCACACCCAGTACATTACAGCTACCATTGCAGTTATCCTATTGCACTGCAGAGCCATTTGATTGCTAATATTGCATTTCTCAACCATCAGTACCCTTTATTTTTTTGCCAATATCTCTGGCCATCTCTTTGGTCGTGGGCTGTATGACAGTGGAATTTCTAGTTAGTTAGTACTTAGTAGTCATATATAATAATCATAAACATAGGTTGGATTTTACAATACTGGTAGAATATTGATTGACTGTATATTGAAGCAAATATTTCTGTAAGGATACATTGTAAATTATTTAATTTGTTCCTCAGTTCAAAGACTTACAACAACCTCTGCAGCATTAGGACAAATGCATTATATAGAAAAGTGCAACAAACTAAATTTAGAAGTATAAAATTAATGTAAAAATTAAATTAATAAAGTAAGTTTTACTGTAAGAGTCATGGCTGATGGTCTGAAGCCACGCTTTGATGTTAGAGAAAATATTGCTGTCAACGGGATTTGAACTTATGACCTAATAGTTTGACAGACCCACACCCTCCCATCTACACCAATTGACCACATTGCAGAATTTCAGAATCATTGTGTAGTTTGGCATCACACCTGACGATCGCTCACAGCGCACCAGAGTACACAGAATCAATAAAAAGCGAATTTCATTGTTATTTTAATATATAGACATAAAATATATAGACTCGAATGCAGGCACGGCAATGAGTATTGTCGGAAGTATCGATAGAGATTGATTCATGGCATAACATATTCTAATATAAAATAAGAGAATTTTAACTAATACTTTTTATTGCTTTTATATTTTTAAGTTTGTTTTGGATTTTTTACTGTCCCTCTCCTTTGAATACATAATGACGTATAATTACTCAAAGAACTTCAAATGTTGTATGCTGGAAATTACTTTAGCATTAGCGTCATGGATTCGCTCACATGTCGCGCCATCTATTGGAAACTTTGTTGTAAGACAATCATAAGTAGTGTGGTGCCACCTTACCTTAAATATAGTCAAAGGTACGAAGGGAATTTACCTCGTGAGACTTGATTCAGGACATATGAATAATCCCAATGGCTCTTTCAATCAGAAGGCAATAATAACTTACATCTCACAGTCACTTTGGCCCTGCTCTGCCTTGTTCCAGCAGCAGTGCTGACCCTGATGCAATAGTCATCCTCATCTTCTCCTTGAGCATCGAGAATGCTGAGGCTATAGCGGTCACCCTCAGAAGAAATAGTTACACGATGGTTATCCTCCAACTCTCTGCTTCCCTTGAACCTGCCATAACAACTCACGTGTCATTGCTTCATACCTGTTCGGGCTTGTCAGCTCACCTGTCATTGCTGCGTACCTGTTCAGGCTTGTCAGCTCACATGTCATTGCTGCACACCTGTTCAGGCTTGTCAACTCACATGCCATTGCTGCGTACCTGTTCAGGCTTGTCAACTCACATGTCGTAAAGTGCAAATTCAGGCTTATTAAGTTATGTATTATTGCCAGCATTATGTACAGCTTACCTAGATTTATCAGGTTTGTAAGAGCACTATCTGTTGCCACAAATGGTAATAGTGTAGTTGCTAGACCACGCTGGTGAAATTAGCTGGTGAGTTACATTTTGTAGCTGCAACATTCTCAATTGTACAACATTCACAACTGTTATATCTAGGGCAGTTATCTGTTAATTCTATCTTTTTAGTTCTGGTGACTAAGCAAAACTTGTTAGGGTGTGCTGGGTGCTGTCTGCTCAACTAGATACTCTTCAAGAAGAAAAACCTGCACTCTCAAAAATAATTTTATCTCCAAGGACATAACAGTCGGGACATACAAACAGCAATTCACGTTTTTAGTTTTGGGCTTAAGTAACGTTCAAGTTTTTACAAAAAGATCTCCAAAACTATATAAATTCTGATTTATTTTACTGTTAATAAGCTAATGAATTTAATTTTATCATTTTTGGTCAAGTTAGACATCATTTAAAGAAGCATATCTACAAGTATCACCAATTGTCCCATTTTAAATAAAAATTTTGATTGAACTTCCTAATATTCTTTTTTTCCAGAGGTTTGAACAACTCTTTGTAATAAGGTGGCCTTGAAAATGGCTGCTGAAATCAAAAAATTAGTGTTAGCATTTGATGGGCTAGTGACTTTTGCAAGTGACAAGTAAACCCTCGAGCAAGTTATTTTTGGCAATCCTTTAAAAATTTGAGTTACAGAGAAAATTGCACACTAAATGAAGAGGTTAAGATCTTCTGTTGAAGCTAAACTATTTGAATTATTTCGTACTCACTGAGTTTTTATGAGCCGATACACAGTTGATACACAGTTGATACACAGTTGATACACAGTTGATACACAGTTGATACACAGTTGATTTTTTAATGTATAGAGTAATGTTTTATTTACAGCGGTGAACATAATAAGACCATGTAGAAATTTGTTTTCGTAATTTTCGTCAACTTTCACATAAACTCACTTTTTTATTATCTCAGACATGCTATACATATTCGAGAAGCAAGTTTGTAAACACTCTGTTTTATATAGCCTATTTAATTGGCACCCATTTCATCCTATTCTGTGATTGACAACAAGGGCAGGCCAACTAAATATTTAAACTTCACTAATGCTCCAAAAGCCAGCAATTTATTTCCATGCAGTTACATGAATACTTGAGTTCAAAAACCATGTTAAATTTGACCAATTTGTTGGACAAATACAAGCTTAGTTTTTATTGGATTTTTGTAATTATGCGCAGATACAGCTATGATACACAATTATGTTGCACTAAAAACTAGACTAAAAAAACAAATATTATATTTGGCAACATTGATATCTATAGATATAAAATCAAGTGTTTGTCGTATGTCCAATTAATAGCGATTGGTTCAAGTATGAACACATGTAGTTCAGTGCGCCGTGAGAGATACTGATGTGTAATGATTATTTCGCACAAGTATGCCAAAGCATGGCAAGGTGACTGCATGGTTAAGTAGTACGATTGGCTTCACACTCCTGCGTACGAATGTACGGGTTGAATTAATGTGAGGTGCAATCATTAATTCCTAATGGTCTTAGCTGGCTTCAAACTGACACAACTCTTATTATAGTAAAGATTAAAATATTAGCTCCAGTTACTAGCTTAAGTTACTTAAATTCATTGGGTAAAGAAATTTATCCGATGGTAACTACATCACCTGTGACTGTTGATAAGCTGTTTTAAATCCTGAGCAATCGTGTAGCATAAAAAGTAAGAAATGTTTTTCAACAATCTGTTTTAGTTATGCCCCGAGATTTTGAATATTTTTTAATTATGCATTGGCCAGACACAAACAGAAATAAACAAATAATTTAATTTAAAAGATAGAATGGGAAATGTTGTATATGTTGATTAAAAATAACATTTTCTTCGCACAAACCTCTTTATTACCCGTGCAATGTCGGGCATTCACCTAGTATTATTTATAAACTATCTTTTAGTCAAAACTGAATTCTCAAATGACTGGAGAGAAATGTACTCTACAATGGAACTATATTAGCTGACAAGTAACTGTATTACTATATTGTTTGACGATGTTCCAGTAGACAAAAAACTAGAAAACTAGCAGCTGTAATCGATGAAGAGAGAAATGCATACCATGAGACATCAGGGTGTGGAGAGGTCTCTACTACACACTCAAATTCTATCTTCTTCCCTTGTATTGTTTCAACATTTGCCAGCTGTGACTTGAACACTGGCAATGAGGCAGCTGCAATTCACATAATCTTCAAAGTCAGCATCCAACTAGTAACTTAGATTTCATGCCAATATTTAGACAAAGCAATCTCTGAGAGACTAGGTGAGACTAATGAAATAAACACTCTCAGTAATACTGTTGTTCAATAAAAATCACCGAAAGTCTATATTTCTACAATTATTAAAAACTTTTTAGCTGTAATGTGTCTGACAAGACTGGTTACAGCGAAGAAGAAATTTCAACAAAAAAATTAACTTTTTGCAAAGCGAAACTAAGCTCAGGGTGGGCTGTGGACATGTTTTCTATTGGGCTAATTTTGGTAGATGATTGTTGGATTTCATTTAAGTACAAACACGATACACAGACGGCCATACACAAACGCTGTGGCAAGCCGCACGATGCCGCTCATGGTACGCAAACAGGAGAACAACGGATTTAGAAGGAGTCTGAACCAGCAACTTCACAACCTACACAAGTCCAGCTCTAGCTAAACTAAACTTTACTGGTTGGGCCAATTTTAAGTGTACCTACACAATAACAATTTTATGTGATGAAAATCATTTAGAAAATGGCTCATGAAACATCCCCTCACAACAGAGTCTTGCATAAGCCATTTTAAACACACCTTAAGGATAAAAACACTTTTGTATGAACATAATTATAAAACCGAACATTGAAATTTAAGTAATTTGGAAAAACTTATTACTAAACAGAACTTACCACAACATCTCAGAACTTACCACAAGATTGTTACAGTGTTTTAAATACACAAAAACACCACAAGATTGTTAGTGTTTTAAATACACAAAAACAGTATTTATATGGCTACCAACCTTTAGGATCTTTCACGACTATTCTTCCAGACTCATCTGAGGGTTTACTTTCTCCTGCCAGGTTGACAGCAATCACTCTGAAATAATAACTGTTGTCTTCTATGAGATTTATTATGTTGTATGAGAGGGTTTTGACTAGCTCATGATTGACCCTCGTCCATCTCTCAGCAGAGGCCTCGCGCTTTTCAATAATATAGCCAAGAATTCTACCGCCACCATCACTTCCTTTGTCCCATGAGAGATTAACAAAGTCTCCGCCTACTTCATCCACGACAGGTGCTCCAGGGGCTCCTGGTTTATCTGAAATTGATTATCAATGTAAGATATGCTAATGAATACTTTGGAATGGAATTTTGTAAACGAGAAAAAGCAAAAAGAGAAAGATTGTCGATACAAACCAGTAACACAACTGTTAGTGTACAGTCATTAAATTGAAAAATTAGGTGTAGTTTTTTAAGGGCCAAAGCGGTGTTTGAGGCGATCTTGAAACGGATTGGGCAATTTACATGTATTTTACAGTTGATTCAACATAAAATCCCTATAATATAAACATTCTCAGAATGGGTTATTGACATTGAAGGAGCATCTACTGTAATTTACAAAGCTGGTCCAGCTTAGATATGTGATTGTTTCGCAAGCAGTCACTGGTATTAAAAATCTGGCAATGTTTTAAACTATCTTAAAATAATTTATTTTATTACTCGCACAACCACCCTAATTTGCTTCATATTCTAAACCTGGCTCTAACAGTAGCTTCAGTTGTAGGAGAAGGTTTTAGGAGTGATGTGACTCTTGAAATTGAAGCGAAGTATTCTATGGTGATTAGATAATACACAAGTAAGATCGAAAAGCCGCAATAAAATGTGACATAGTGACTTCTCTGCTCCTTTTTATAAAATTAATAGTCTAAATAAAAGATTCATTCGTACTTCATATGACACTAATTTTCAGTGTAGTTATCCGCGCTAAATGAACATTTGTAGAAACTAAAAGTCTGGTAGCCCAGCAAGTAAATATGCCCTTAATTTTCCTTACAACAAAATTGAAATTACCACATCCTCAGTAGCTTTTAATAATTATTAACGGGTATAACAGTTTGTTGTCCAGGTTCATAACATGGCAGGTAATTTTGTCACAACAATTTTATATGATCTTTGCTATAAGAACTGTGACAGTGTGTCCAAAACCTCGCTTGAAGATTTGAAAAAAAAACTACACGACACGAGACTTAAACTCAGACATTCGGCGTAGCGGCCAAGCACACCATCACTGCACCACCTTTTCATATTTAAGAATAGTTATGCGCATAGTTATTACAACTGACAAACTCTCATGGTGCACCGAACTGCAGACATACTAGTGACAAATAATTTTAGGAATAGCTCAGGAAACTTACTTACATTAAAACCAAATCTGGTAAAAGCCATTTTAAACCATGAAAACACTTTGAATTAAACAAAATTATAAAACAAAATATTAAAACTAAACCAATTTTGAAAACCTTCTATCAGATAATTGGAATAATGTCAATTAATGTGGATTACCTACTAGTTTCCTAAGTATGTTATAATATTTACAGGCAAGGTGGAGTAGAGGCTCATAAAATATACCAATAATAACTACTCACCAAATGGATATCGAGCTACGATTGGGTTTGAGGCAGTCAAATAGTCTCCAGCACCATTGGAATTGACAGCTGACACTCTGAACAAGTACTCTTTGTCAGCTGTCAGACCCTGAACTGTGAACTCTGGATCTGTGCAGCCCTAATTGATAGAACAAGATTATATTTTAGTCTAGACAATTTCTTTTTACCCTTTTTGCTTCATTTTATTCCACCCAAAGAGACTTAGGGCTATTGGGATTGGTGAGATTGTTATACATTTAGTTTATTTGTATTTAGTTTATATTCCAACGGGTATTCCAATGGGTATTCTAACGGGTATTCCAATGGGTATTCTAACGGGTATTCCAATGGGTATTCTAACGGGTATTCCAATGGGTATTCTAACGGGTATTCCAATGGGTATTCTAACAGGTATTCCAATGGGTATTCTAACAGGTATTCCAATGGGTATTCTAACAGGTATTCCAATGGGTATTCCAATGGGTATTCTAACGGGTATTCTAACGGGTATTCCAATGGGTATTCCAATGGGTATTCTAACAGGTATTCCAATGGGTATTCTAACAGGTATTCCAATGGGTATTCCAATGGGTATTCTAACGGGTATTCTAACGGGTATTCCAACGAGCTAAAAGCAGCAACTGATCTCATCAACACTGACCTTGACAATTTAAAAACCGCCATTGCATTACCTTCGCTCACTAAAAATAGTCAAACTTCCTCTGTTCACTTGATCGCAAAACAATGTGATAAGCCAGTAGGAAGGGAAGAATACTAAAATTTTTTATTTAGCTAAAAAAGAATTTAACTTGATGTTATCGTATTTTTATTTTTACAAAAACTTTAATCTGATATAATAAAAAGTGAAGTCCATTGTGATGGAACCAATGCTATGATAGCTTTCAAATGTATTTCTAAAAAATAAATTTTTAGTGAAGTCATAAAGTAAAGAGATCAAACGCTATTTTAAACTTAATTGATTA
The DNA here is from genome assembly GCF_963576615.1 of Watersipora subatra. NCBI lineage: Eukaryota > Metazoa > Bryozoa > Gymnolaemata > Cheilostomatida > Watersiporidae > Watersipora > Watersipora subatra. The sequence continues at coordinate 40,215,919 of NC_088709.1, read as the reverse complement.
ACAGTATATTTTAAAGTGTATTGACTGTGCACATCGTTATCCACAGATTAGTTGCGATAGAGATGAAAGGGTTGGCTGGTAATATTCAGGAGGCTCCAAAACCAACACACCTGAGAGCTTACAGTTGTCCAATAGCCTTTGCCTACTTCCTGTCTTTCGATCAAGTAGTGTGTGACCTTATAACCTCCGTTATTGCTCGGAGGTAACCATGAGAGATTAGCGGATGAGCTGGTAATGTCAGAGACCTTAAGAGGTCCTCTGCAGGCACAAGGTGGAGCTGTGAAATAAATGATAAACTAGTAAAACATCTTGTTCATCATTTTGAGACGCTGAATCATCTAAAAATGATGCTGATTGGGTCTCGTTTACAAAAGATTCATGTGGGAAGTAAGGATTGATATGTATTTTGGTTCCAAATTCCAATATTAGCAAATGATTTTAAAGCAACAAGCAAACACCTGCAATCTCATGTCATCACTCGCATCACTAGTGACTAATGACGACAAACTTATACATAATTTTATGAGTAGAGAGTTACCAGCACACAATGTACTGGTAACACACAATACACTTTCACTTTAATTAAGATTTTACAGCCACAAAAATGTTAGAGAGTTGTTGGCTTATCATCTCATCACTATTACTGTCACTTGGTAATACAAGGGTGACAAGAGAAGACTGTAGTCTAGATGTCCTAGCATTCCAGTATTATTATTTTTATTATTATTGTAATTTTGATTAGTATTATTTCTTTTAGTATTGCTATTATTATCATTACTACTATTTTTATTATTATTTATTATTAAGAGTTGACTATACAACAGATTTCTTAGCCAAAACTACTGCAGTTTTGTTCTAATGATCACAAGTGCAGAAAGGTAAAAGTAAGCTTTGCTAAAAAATAGAAATATTCAAAACAATGATATTTGATATAGTATACGAGTCCGCCTTGCGTTTTGTACTTTTACTACAACTTGTATTTTTTAAATGTTTATTAATACATACACATATATATAAGTCTACATACTGTATATGGATATCCACCTAGAAACTGACACTCACTGATACATACACATACATGTACATTTATGTACACATGTACATGAATATATAGCTCAAGAATATTCATGTACGTATATTCAAGTATGCATGTAAATCTACTCAGATTCAACTGCATATATCTCTTTATATCTACATCCACTTGGAACTCAACATAAAAAGTATTAAAAAATGGCACTCAGAATGATATACCAAAACTTAAACCAAAAAGCATACATTTGTATGTGTTGATCACCCATGAATGGTGATCAAAAAGAACTCAGCTTACAGATCTGCAACAAACAGAAACTAACGAGAAAGCTGTCTCATTTTAAACCTGCTGTTTAATTAGTTTCAATTGTGAATTTTATTAAATTGATCCTTAAGTGAAGAGTTGCTTTCTCTTGACTTTACCCCTACCACTATCAACAATGATATACAGCCCTATGTGGGGGCTGTATATCATTGCTATCAACAAGCATACCTGCACTGCAATCACCTCACAGACATCACAAGCACAATTATTTACCTTTTACCCTCATATTGAATGGCAAATTAGTGGTTCCAACATCATTCTTTATCTCTATTGACCAATCAGCATTGTCTTCTCGAATGATTTCTAAAACAGAGGTTTTTGAGAGGTATGCTGAGATAGATGGTTTCCATGAAGAGTTTTGGTGAAAATGTGACATGATATAGAGAAGAAATTCACTCCGATGTTCTCTGTACAACCCCTGCTAGCAATACTCATGCAAAATCAATTACAATAGTTAAGATTGTACAGCAAACTGCTCTAAATATTCCTGCTATAAAGCAGCGTTTTTTATCATTGAGTGAAGTACTATAAAATGTGATGTCATTACCGGCAATAGAGAGTTTGAAAGTGTCATCATTGCCAGAGATTCTAACACGCTTGTCAGACTCTGGTATGGCATGCCCGTTCCTCAGCACTTTGTATGTAAAAGGACCAGTACCACCGAGAGAAAGTTTAATCTTGTGAGAGTCACCGAGGCTGACGTTCTGGGTGCCAATAGAAGAGGTCAGATACGGCGCAGCTAACAAATAATACAGCAGGAATGATAACACGGAATTATCTTACCATGCAAGCAATTTCTAGTATGACTGTTCAATGGAGTTATGGCAAGTTGATCACAGTCCAAGGAACAATGGAGTGAAAAATTCACCAATCGATGAGTTTATCTATTATATCTAGATAGAGAATATAACCAGAGATAACTGGAGTTGATGCCACATGTGCCAGATAACTAGTGAGCTAAATGACAAAGTCAATGGAAGCTGTAAAAATAAAAATTGGAAAGGTATTGATAAAAATAGCTATGATTTTACTAAGTGTTTATGATTCGCAACATTTAGTAAGAGTTGTTTCCGGAAGCTACAAGAGCAGACTCAAGTGGTTTCTATAAATTACAAGAACTGGTACAAGCAGTTTCCATTAGGTGTACAAGAACTGATACAAATGATTTACATAAGGTACAATAATGATTCAAGCGGTTTCCAATAGGTACAAGAACTGATATGAGTGGTTTCCATAAGGAGTCGATAATTATCTTATCCTAGTCATGCTTGATATGTCTGTTAACAACTTATTTGAATTCAAAGCAGAATTCAATTCAAATTTAAATTGAATGAGTTGCTGAGGCATAACAAGCCTACCATTAGCTTTGAGTTTGGCACTGCAAGTCTCTGAACCATTATGGTTAGATATAACACATTGTATATCACCAGTGTCTCCTTCCTGGACATCGTTGATGATGAGAACACACCTATTTTCCTCCATTACAATCTATAACCATAGCCCCAGATCACTCAACCACTCAATGAGTAGGAACTCCTACATAACTCATCAGGTCATAGCAGCCTCTTAAAACAAGTAATATGCAGGATCCAAGCTACTTGAAAAGCTTTCAAAAATTTTAGACAGAAATCAGTTTCATATAATTTGATTTCTGTCAGAGTAATTTTAGATTCCCTCTCTCAGCTTTCTGTTTACAAAACAGAATTGTACTACTGAATGCGCAATATTCCATAGAAGTGACTCGCATAATTTGAATACATTAATAAAATATCACAGTAATTGTCAACGAAATGATGTTTTTCGTTACATGGCAAAAGAGAAAAGAAATAAATGGAAAGACAGAAATCAGGAATTATTGAGTGAGTTGAACAAAAGTGTTTGAAAAGTTGGTAATCTGTAGTATTGCCGAGGAATCAAGGTAGTGAAGGTGAAGGTTGTAGTAACAGAAAGTTCATAAACTGAAACAGATATAATAATCTAATAAGCTAGTGTGACAGGGTTGGACAAGTGGTAGAACACAAGAGATGACAAATCATACTGGCTATTAGTAAAAAAGAGTAAAGAGGCAGCACGCATGTCAGCAACACTAAAATATTAATAATAACATGAGCTGCCTTCATTCACAAAGTAGAAAAATAACCATAAATCAACCTGCTCCTACCTGGTACCGGCCGCCATGGTCTATCTCTATTCCTCTGTGGAACCACTGCACTCTCTTTGGCTTGCCAGAAAACTGTGCCACTATTTTAACCGTCTCTCCAACTGAAGTTGACACATCTCCAAATTTCTTGTCAAATTCAGGCAGCAAATCAGCTGCAAGGAGAGAAATTAAACAAGCTGTGGTAAGGAGGCTTTGTCAGGAGGCTGACCAACCAACCAATGTAATCTATATGTATAAATCAAATGTTTGTTTGTCATTTGTCATCCCTATGTCCAGTAAAGCGTTATGACGATAAAGCGTTATGAATGAAAAAACCGCTTCGCATTGGAATTAAACTAAAAAACCCTGGTTCTGCAGACAGGCGTGCTGCTATCCACTGCACCACACAGCCTACTAGTCATACTATGAAATGAATGTGCACATACTTATTGTACGTGCAGCCACAATAGCGATTGACTAAAAAACCAAAGCTTCACACACCAGCACGCTTAAATTACTAAAGAAAAACATGTATCCAGACTTCTCCAAAATACTATAAATTTATATATACATAGCATAAAATTAATTAAACTTATATCATACACAGAAATAAACAAACACCTTAATTTAAAAGTTAGAATGGTAAATGTTGTATATGTTGATTAAAAGTAAAATTTCTGTGCAAAAACCTTTATAATTACATGTGAAACACCGGGCATTCATCTAGTTATATAATAGTTATATAATAGTTATACAGTTATAGTCATATAGTTATATGAAAAACCATTCCTTATGTAGCATTTATTGTGAGCAAGTCAAAGGAGTGCGTCTCGTCAGTAATTAAATCTAGTCGGGCTGTACAGCTATAACGACTAAGTATATGTTTCCAGCTGTTTTAATATACTGGCACATGAGGTTATTTGTCAATTTTATGTACAAGTAAAGATGAGAGTGTTAACTCAGATGAAATAGATAGCAGTACCAAACTATTCATTTATTGTACCCTTAAAAACATTAAATAAAAATGCTACACGAATGAAAAATCACCAGCCCACGTACCATCTGGATCCCTAGGAGTAACCGATGCGGTTGGGTCACTGGGCTGCCCGCTACCAGCTTTGTTCACTGCACTCACTCTAAACTCATAGGACACATTTTGAGGTAGTTGAGTGGCTGTAAAGCTTGTATTTCTCACAGGAAAGTCATTGACCTTGACCTAATAGAAGATAAAGATGTTGAAGATTTGATTTATGTGATGAGAGCTTGTGAGCAACAGTTATGAGGAACTTATGGGCTGTGTAACATTCATTGTACATAGCTTCAATTAGCCAATACAAGGGGTATACTTAGGTGGAACATCAGAGCACAATTAACAAAATAATTTTAAGTTTACTGATGATAAATTTTCACAGCAATCCACAATTATTGAAAAAACAAGACAAAGATATCTAAATAATAACCTAATATAAAGAGCTAGAAAATAGCTTCTCCACTAATATTATTGCTATATCATATAATTTCAACAAAAGTAACAATTAAAACTGAACATAAAGCTAATAAAATACTTCCTACTAATCAGTCTGCCGCAGCTTGTCATCCACTTTTAGCAGAATAAGAGAAACCATACAAAAATCTCAGTAATAGTGTATGTGCAGAGACTCAACGCGTAACAAGATTTTCACACCATCCCATTTTCACAAAATCCCATTTTTGCGGCATCCCATGTTCACAGCATTCGATTTTTGGCAGCTTCCAATTTTTGGCAGCTTCACATTTTCGGTAGCTTCCCATTTGTGAAGCATTACATTTTCAAAGCATTCCATTTTCCATTCACAGTTTGAATCTGTTGTGTTTGCCTGAAATGAGCCCAGAGCGTTTGTGTCTCTTAAAACTCTCGCGCTTGTCAAAACTGTCAAAACACTATGTTTTTCTTCCCTCCTGCCACCGCCACGAATATTTTGTTAACGCTCCTGGGCTTGCCTCTTTTGAAACAACTCGATATTTTCTAATCTTGTTTTGACAAGTATTAAGTATGCACAAAAGATTGGGTAAAAATCTGCTAAAACCCAAAAAAATAAGCTTCAGTTTTACTAAGGTACCTTTTTGCATACGCAAACCTAACAAAATAAAATAACATATTGGCAACATAAAATCTTTTATTAGAATGACACGCACGCTATCTATTTTTACATTCAATTTTGCATGAAAAGCGGAGGAAAAAATAAAGTTATCACAAACAATGATAGCGAAGCCTGTGATGACATCACAACAGCTGTGCATTCTAGCGATCATGCACCAAAATCTACTCCTAAATGCATATTGCAGATGTGACATCTTACCCAAGGACCATCAAAACCTTGTCTAGCTTCGATGTTATATCCAGATATAGCTCTGCCTCCATCACTCTTCGGTGCTTGCCATGTCATGCTAACAAAGTTCCTACCGCATTCATCAACCACAGGCTGAGAAGGTTTGCCAGCTGTTGCTGTAAAGATAACAATGCTATGAAAAGGTAGTTTGCTTCATTCGTAGACTTGAAATAATGTTGAAGCCAATGTATCAAAATATTTGTTGTATTCATTGGTTTTCAGGTATACTTAACGAATACATGAGGATAGTACAGGATGCGTACACAAGAAGGATAGCTGATACTTTCTAAAGCTGATACAAGTCTGTTGACTATATTACAGTTGGTATAAGACATGGTTTATTAGAGGGTGGGCCAGATTTAGATAAGCCACTGAAATTGACATGAAAAAAGAAATTGTTCAGTTGAAATAATTAGGTTGACAGATTTGGTCTTATAAACACAAAATATTCTGCTCTCATGTACTGCAGTTAAACAAGTACAAGTTAAGTTAGTTGTTCATACACAGATAACTATGATAATAACATTGGATCTTTACTTACTGAACTCGGGCTTAACTTGCACTTTGAGTGGATTGCTGTGCTCACTGAGCCCAGCTTTGTTTTTGGCTCTCACTCTAAACTCATATTCTTCGTATTCGAGATCAGTGACTATAATAGAAAGACTATTATAACTTGGCAAACCAACACTCCGTCCATACCTGCAATACCTTGATACGATTTAAAGCAACTCGGAACAATGACTCAATTAAGGGGCCAGCAGTGAAAGTGATAGAAAAACTGAACAAGTCCTTCCTGCTGAAAAAAATCAGCCCACAAATACATGTACAAACCTTTAGCTGTGAGATCTGAGATAGGTTTCCTGTTGAAAGGGGCCCAGTGATCACCAGCCTTTTTGTACTCAATAATATATCCCTGAATAGGATCCCCACCATCGCTGTTTGGTCTAGCCCAGCTCAAAGTGACGCTGTTTTTAGTCATGTCTACTAAAGCAACCTTGCTTGGATTGTCCGCTTTAACTGCAGAAATGTAATAAATCTATTGTAACAATGGCTAGATGGTTTGTGGCTTACTTGTGTTGGGTAACACAGTAGCTAAGAAATCGTCTGCTCACAGCAATAAATTATATCTTTGAAGTTTTCAAACTATTGAATTAATTGTTATGATAATATGGCTGGCTTTCCCTAAACCAAGTATTTTAAACAAATAAAGTGTTTGTAGTTATCTGACCATGAGTTGAAGCATTATCCTTACATATACTGAGTTGATTTTTCAGTATATAATGAAATTCGTGAGACAATTTTAGTGATTTGTCTTATCAAATGTGCAAACAAAATAAGATATTTAATACTACGATTAATACATGGGATGTTATAATAGACATATAGGATGTTATAATAAACGTAGGAATGTTATAATATGCATACAAAATGTTATAATAGACATACAGTATGTTATAATAGACATATGGATGCTATAATAGACATGGGGATGTTATATTAGACATGGATGTTATAATAGACATAAGAATGTTATAATATGCATACAGAATGTTATAATAGACATATGGGATGTTATAATAAACATATGGATGTTATAATAGACATACAGAATGTTATAATAGACATAGGGATGTTATGACAGACATATGTGGATGTACTATAGAATGCAAAGGAAAGTGAAAAAGTTCTACTGCTGTGAACACTCACCATACTGAGGCTGAATCTTTGTTTCTCTGTCTGTAAGAAGAGGTTTGCTGACTCCGTAGTCATTACAGGCGCTGACTCTGAATTCATAGGAGTGACCTGTAAGTCACAGAGCAGGTGTTAATACTATGTCATAATTACAACATCCACTCTAGAAACCCTAAAGACAGGCTTCCTTAATTCGAAAAACAACATCTACAAAGGTTCTAGAGATTTTATAACTTCCATCAGTGAGAAACCAAAACAGAAACAAAAGTAATATAATTATTACATCTATATGATATTCAAGCTAAGAGTACTATAACTAAACTTTACATCAATTAATTCTTTTTCAAAGAAAGAGTTTTTTTTACAAAAAACAACATTACATGTTTAAATAACTATATGATCGGAAAATGACTTTCCATCATTACAATTAGTAGAATGATTGTCAGCAGCTGAAAAGAACACATTCAGTCATGACGACTCACAAATGACAGATAACTGCACCAGTTGAAGTCTTGTGACTATCACTGCTAACTCCGGTGTACTAAATGACAAACAGTTGTGTTTGTTACAAGTCTAAACAGAGATGTACTTTTTATTCATAAACTATTATGATGACTCGGCAGCAAGGCACATAAATTTTCAGGATGTGACACGGTAGCTCACAGGCTGCATTCACTTGCCACTTTCTATTATTCAATACATACATTTACATACATCTCCACAGACTTGCGTATTGCCAACGTAAAGTGTCTTATCTAGGGACAGTGCTGTCTGCGATAATGAAAAAAATCTATCAGTATTTAAATGCAATATTTTTATGTAATACCATGCAAAAACATTTTTGAGCAATTTTAATTGAAAGAAGGAGTAAGTAAGTAGGAGTAAGTAGACATGCTATATGAATGTAGTAGGTATTATTCAGTGTCTCAGTGACATGTTGAGGGCTAAAGAAACCCAAATTGTAATTCTATGAGTATATTTCACGGCAAATCAAATTGGACTTGAAATAAAGGTTTCTAATGAAATGAAATTGCCAGACCTGTCAACAGCTACAGTAGTGAAGCCTGACAAAACCTTTATACAGCCAAACATTGTCTTATGATCAAACAGTTACCTACAGACTTTTCAACATACAATATTAAAATTGAAAAAACATTTGCCTCCACATGGAGCAATTTTCCACCAATAATTTTCAAAACGTTACAGTTATGTGAGTAAAAAGCGCTGATGTAATGATGATAAAAACTATAAGTAAAATATAAAAATAATGAGCAATATCAAAATTAAGTTAATTTATATTATATCTATTGTAAGTAGGTGTGAATTACCACTTGTTCTTATCACTGAAGCTAGACGAGCCTTCTTACACTTTCTCTTGTGGCAGACAATAAAACCCTATTTTTACTGACTATCCCTCTACTTTTTACACTAAATTGTATATATGGTTGTATATATGGTTGTATATATGGTTGTATATATGGTTGTATATATGGTTGTATATATGGTTGTATATATGGTTGTATATATGGTTGTATATATGGTTGTATATATGGTTGTATATATGGTTGTATATATGGTTGTATATATGGTTGTATATATGGTTGTATATATGGTTGTATATATGGTTGTATATATGGTTGTATATATGGTTGTATATATGGTTGTATATATGGTTGTATATATGGTTGTATATATGGTTGTATATATGGTTGTATATATGGTTGTATATATGGTTGTATATATGGTTGTATATATGGTTGTATATATGGTTGTATATATGGTTGTATATATGGTTGTATATATGGTTGTATATATGGTTGTATATATGGTTGTATATATGGTTGTATATATGGTTGTATATATGGTTGTATATATGGTTGTATATATGGTTGTATATATGGTACATTTGCTTTAACACTATATGTGATTACTTAAAATTTGTACAAAAGTACAAAATACATTTGTACAAAAAACTACCTTGTATTTTGTAGCAAAATACAAGGTAGTCTTTTAACAATGTTTCTTCCAACATATGACAGTTTTGACATATAAGCCCAAAATCATAAAATTATTTTCATATATTAATGTTTGACTATATATTGGCTCAACACGCAAGCCTAAGTTTTGTACAAAGTTTTGTACTTTCTCATCCTACCATCCGTTAGGTCTGAAATCTGATGACTTGTAGTTCGACAGAACTTCTGAGCAGGTTCCCAGTCAGTATTAGATGTTTTGTCTTTTTTCTCTATGATGTAATGTGTGACTGAAGAGCCACCATCTTCAACGGGTGCTCTCCAGGTCAATGTACACGATTCCTCAGTGACATCTGACACCTCAAGAGGACCACCCGGCATTCCTGGAGCTCCTATATAACAACGCAAAGCTATAGTTATTGCAAAGCATCCAGCAGCATTTACAACTGAGCTTAAACACTCACTATACATGATTGGGAGCAGTAGTTCTATGTAGGGTGTTTAGTCATAGCAAACTGGAAATTATTTAAAAGTTGCGGCAATTCACATTTAGCGCTTGAATGTATGTATAACGTATGATTGGCATGAGTAATCATCAACAACATGTTTTTCATTGCCAAAAGAAAACCATGAAAAAACGGAAATCAGAACTTATTGCCTGAGTTGAACAAACGTATTTTGAAAGTTAGTAATCTAATAGTCTTGTGAAGGTCTCTGGATAGTGAATTGAAGGTTATAGTAACAGAAAGTTCATAAACTGGAACATACAATGTTAGATGTAGTATGTTGGCGTGGATGAAATAGAAAATGATGTTTATCATATGTGTAGAAGGAGAAATACAAACATTCTAAACATAGTTTATGCAAGATTTTGAAACCTGTCCCTCAAATGCGGAATCGAATAAGTTATTGCTTATTAAGCAACGTCTTCAAAGATTTTGTGATATTTTTAGCAGATATTTTGTAGTGAGCTGTAATATGCGATCACAAGTCCAAGTATGCATTTCTGTAAAAGGAATATTAATTCATCTGAATTAAAAACCTCTTAATTACAATTGATAAGTACAAAAAAAACTGTAAAAAAGTTAACCACGTGTGAGTACGCAAGCGTGAAAACGCAAAAAATACTGCAGAATACTTGCATCAGGGACTTGGATACTCAACAAAACAAGTGGTAGGATGTGCAAACTATAAAACTTTTACTACCAAGTAAAATATTTTAAAGAATTAAAGATCGAAAATCGACTAAACTAACCTCGGACATTGACCTTGAGTGATGTAACTGCTTGACCCTTGCTGTTAGTCAGTGTGACACCGTATGTTCCATGATCAGCTTTAACTGCTGACTTGACTAGCAGCACCACCTCTCCATCTAGAATTTTCACCACGCATCTATCTGACTTCTCTATGGGTGAGCCGTTCTGCATGTGACAGAGAATATGTACAAGCATGTAGTGAAAAAAAGGTTCACAGGTTCAAACTCAAGAGGGAATTTACAGAAGGTATCAAACAAACTACTGCTCGATTCAGACCAGTGTGCCATTGTGTCTTATTAACAAATTAGCTAATATGTATTGCCGGTTAGACACCATAGCAACAGTAACACAATCACATCACTAAATCCTTGAACATATTGCCTTATTCCAAACTCGCTCATATTCTGCATTTATATTACAGGTTTAACATCCAGCATGAACTATGTCTGGAATATTTGTATTTCTCCTTTCACACATATAAAAACTTAGTCTTTTATTCCGTGACACCAAAATACTACATCCACCATCGTATGTTTCAGTTTATCAACTTTCTGTTACTACAACTTTCAATTCACTATCCTAACTCCTCCGCAATACTACTGGATTACTAACTTTTCAAACCCTTTTGTTCAACTCATTCGATAAATCCTGGTTTTTGTTTTCTTATTTTTGTTTTGATTACCAGTGCATAGCCGAAGTTATACATCCATATAACAACAGTGACGAGTACCTACAGCTGGCCTACCGACACCTCCATAACTATTGCAAATAGAGATTTGCTATGAGCTAGCACTAAGCCAGGCATAACTCAGAGATGCTTCAATTTCTAATATCTCCAGATAGCCTGCAGCATGCATGTAGATTTTTAGGGCAAACTGCTACACTGTGTCACGACAGCAATCCATGAACGTGTTCATTGAGGGCGATTGTCTTTAATGCGTGTGAAGTTGTTGTTGAGTTTCTGATCAGATGAGAGTTTGAGAGGAACTGGTTATCAGGAACCAGATACAGTTTTGAAACCAAATATTTTTGGAAATATGGCGGCAGGCATGGAGACACAATTGAAGTTTGAATGAAATCAACCATAAAATTCGGAAACGCGTACTGTTTACACATACACGCATGCACACACGCACGCACACAGACGCAAAGACACACAAAATGCCAAAATATGATTTATTAATAGAGATTTTAGAGAGTTAGCCTGGTTACTAGCTAATATCTCATATCTTCAGCCTAATCTTTACCTTAACCTTTCTTTAGTTCTAATCTTTACCTGACATATGAAAATGCTCAGACGTGCTAATAGTGTTACACGTCAATGTATGACCTATGTGGTGAGATAACACAAACTTAATACTTTCTGTGGAAACAGAAGTTGAGAGAGCTTGGATGGAAAATGCTTATTCAGTTCTTTACATATTTATATCTATAAACGGCAGACGGATGATATTGCAGGTTTCAGTGCGCTGTTCTTTACCTTTTTGAAAGATAACTATGCCATACCTGTGCCATACCTGGCTATCAGAAAACAAACCTTGTTTTTTTTTTGTAAAATATGTACGCAGTAGTTTCCTTTTTAGATGTAGATTTTTTACAGATTATTTTCTTTTTGTTTTTTCTCTAGTGTGTTAGATTTTACATAGACAGAAGCAAACTAGCCTGACTTCATTACTACTGTCACATGAGCAAACTAGCCTGACTTCATTACTACTGTCACATGAGCAAACTAACCTGACTTCATTACTACTGTCACATGAGCTAACGGTCTTGAGCACCTGTGAACAATTCTCAGAAGGGTCAGCGGTAATGACAGCAGAGACATCCAAACTTAAATTGCTCTCTCCATCAAGCCAACAATGCAGTTTAATCTTCACTGTGACAGGTAGTTGCCTAACTAAAGTTTTTGCAAAAAAGAAACAGGAACATGTCCACTCGGCCCTGAGCTCTGTTTCTGAACCTTCGAGTCTGAAACAGTCTCCCGAAAACGACATAACGTTTTAAAAAAATTTCTGAACCATGGGTTTAGAAACAGTGCCAGAGAACAGATCCACAATTAGCTACTAATTCCCTGAAATGAACTTCCACTTACCACAGAGAAATCTGCTGCTTTTATCGGGCCTCCTTTGAATGGGATGGAAACCTTGAACTCCTTGCCTACCTCTGCATTCACCGTCCTTTGTATCAGCGAGTCGTCGATAGTTGGTTCGACTAAAACATCAGGTGCAGATGAGTCATAGGAATATCGTCTAGCATAAATACTAAACTATAGAGTGACATTCATTCTGTTATCAAGGCAACTGCAGCATACGTTACCTAATAAGTTTCATTTACACCAAAACGGTTTATAGGAGTTGCTTCCACCTCAATGCAGTTGGTTTGGTGTAAAATGGACAGTGGTTGTAAAAACGGCTTTGCCCCAGATACTGACAGTAGATCGGTGAAATGCTACGTATGTTTGTCATCAACCGAGTAGAACATGAATTTGACCAAGCATACCTCGTAATAGCATCGGACATACAATGGAGATATATTTCATTCTCCCAAAATGATCAGTTTGAAACAGCATTTATAGGTGTTTACACCAGAATGATTTAAAATTAATACTAATTAGCAATTATTAGTTAGTATTAATTTTAACTACTACTAATTATTATGCACACCTATAGATGGAGTGTACCATAGTAACAAAGTGACTCTTTTTTGTGTTTAAACTGATAATCAGTCTAAATGGAATGGATATCAATGTTTTATTTTATTGGTTAAAAAGAGTGACACATTCTGGATAGTCAGAGTTTGAGTTGGTTTAAAGTCTTTGGATAAAAAGCAAGTTTGTGGTGTCTTTGTATAAAAAACTATTTAATTGAACTTTATTCCTATTTTTGCTCTCATAACCATCTTTTGTCAAAAGCGCAGCTAGTAATCCCTTTTTGCATTAAAATATAATGCAAGAGATGTGCATAAAAGTGAGCAGATTTATTTAATGTTCTGCTCATAGCTATTAGTGGAATCAGAATTAAATCGGTATTCTAAATCTGGACAGAATTATAACATTGAAATTCTTAAATTTACCTAAAACCTTTGTTAGTATTCACTTTTTAAGTCAAACAGATTCTAATATGTTATTTCTAAACGAAGAATTGCAATGACCATTGATGAGCAGATAACTCCAATTCTGATTAATCAATAATTAAATAAACTTTCATTAAAGTCTCAAACAGAGTTTTGCCTCAATTTTTTAAAACTCAGTTTTGCAAAGATCATTTCCCAAATATTGCTGTCAACAGCTTCAAGCCTCACTTAGATACAGAGATGTGAACTGTCACCTGTCAATGCCATTCAAAGCAAACTAGACCATGAAACTAAAATAAATAAATAATAGTGAAGACTAAGTAAAGTCACAGACTCCAAACTTGGTATTTCATTGGATTAAAGGCTAAGGAAGATAAAAGTTTACAAATATCACATACCTTCAGGGTTCTTGGCCTCGATGAGGTCAGAGCTGTCACTCCACTCACTCAAACCTGCCTCGTTCAGCGCTGCCACTCTAAATTCATATTCTTTGTTGGGGATAAGATTGCTGGCCGTGAACTGTGTGTCAGCAATTGCTGAGCGACTGCACCTGCCATTCGATCAGATTCCAAAGTTACATAAATGGCTTCAGTCATGAGATCTTACAATGAATAACTACATCAACACCTAATATTATCTCTAGTCAGTTATTGTACACAGACATACACATCAGCTTCAAAGTCTTTTAACATTTATATCATATGGACAAAGATGGCATTATCGGTGACATTTATGATTCCTTAACTAAAATATCTGTAACAAAATTTGGGTGACACTTCAGAGAACAAAATGTGAATATGTCCTGAATAACAGTAGATTGCTTACATATAAGTAATCTTAACAATCGTCTTCTTGTTAAAATGAGCAAGCAACTCCTTATGTAATATTTTATCACATTGCACTGACCTTACACAACAGTTTATCTAAACAATTATAGCTAAACATTTACTTAGCATATAGATTTTTTTAAATAAATGTAAAATGATAGACATAGAACGATAGACATCGTATGATAAACATCGAATGATAGACATTGTACGATAGACATCGAAAGATAGACATCGTATGATAAACATCGAATGATAGACATCGAGCGATAGATATCGAATGATAGACATCGAACGATAGACATCGTATGATAAACATCAAATGATAGACATCGAACGATAGACATCGAATGATCAACATCAAACAAAAGACATCGTATGATAAACATCAGACAATAACAAAATAATAACCAGCTTAGCTAACGACAAATAAAGCGAGTGACCATACTTGACCCAGTTTTCATCTGATTTAAGCTTCTTCTCAATCTGATAGCCAGCAATCGGATTTCCACCATCATTCCGGGGAGGATCCCACTTGAGGCTGATGGAACTGAGGCTAGTATCAGTGCTCTTAGGTGCTCCTGGTTTACCAGGTTTATCTGCAAGGAGTTGTCAGACCCTGTGTAACCTTTGAATAGTGTAGCTTATAACGCAGCATGTACATCGGGTAAGGTGTCTATGTTCCAACATTGCTTATCGCTTGCTGAGGATCTGAATAGCATGTTTGTATATGTCTATGCTCCTATGTTGGTTGGTGTCTATGTTGGTATTATAGCAACTACCAACATTTAAGAACAGCCCTGTATCAAGTATAATATTTGCTCTTCATCCTAGTCTAGTATGTACTGAATTCACTATCGCATGCAGTTTATTGCATCTATTTCGTATTGGTCATTGATTCACTCGCAATATGACAAGATGTAACGAGGAGAGATGCTTTACTTGGCATATATATTGTGAAACAAGGGAGATGCTTTACTTGGCATATATATTGTGAAACAAGGGAGATGCTTTACTTGGCATATATATTGTGAAACAAGGGAGATGCTTTACTTGGCATATATATTGTGAAACAAGGGAGATGCTTTACTTGGCATATATATTGTGAAACAAGGGAGATGCTTTACTTGGCATATATATTGTGAAACAAGGGAGATGCTTTACTTGGCATATATATTGTGAAACAAGGGAGATGCTTTACTTGGCATATATATTGTGAAACAAGGGAGATGCTTTACTTGGCATATATATTGTGAAACAAGGGAGATGCTTTACTTGGCATATATATTGTGAAACAAGGGAGATGCTTTACTTGGCATATATATTGTGAAACAAGGGAGATGCTTTACTGCAAGGAGTTGTCAGACCCTGTGTGGCATATATATTGTGAAACAAGGGAGATGCTTTACTGCAAGGAGTTGTCAGACCCTGTGTGGCATATATATTGTGACACAAGGAGATGCTTTACTGCAAGGAGTTGTCAGACCCTGTGTGGCATATATATTGTGAAACAAGTTGAGCATTCGCTGGACAAACATAAATTTTGTTTTTATTTTCGTATTATTTGTATCATTTGCAAAACCAGTTACTTTCATTTCGCATTCTCATATTCTCTTAAATAGATTCTTCACATTAATCGTTCACAGTGAAATGAGACAACTGTCCAAAATTGAGGCTAGTCTGAAACCCTAGGAGTTCAGTAAAGGTCAGACCAAGCTCACATCTTCAATGCTTCAGTCAAGTGTCTTGTTATTTTTATGAGAGTACGCACTTGCTGATGAACTAAAGCACTAAAACAACTTGATGAGATTGTTAAAGTTAGCTGGAATAATTGTTAATGCTCTATGTCTCGTACAACAAAACCATGGGTCAGTTCAGGACCACAGACTTGGTTGTCATTAAAAACTGATTCAGGATGTACACAGTTCCTATTCTATTGCTAAACTTCAGCTGGATTTAGTAAACCAGTCCATCTGATGAATAAACATTACATTGTTTTTAGCAACCAACTCTTATCACCAGAACCTTAAACATATGTTAACAGTGCTTCCCGTCTCACTTGTCATGGCCTAGTGGTCTAGAATGTTCTAGAATGTTTTAGAGTGGTCTAGAATGCCAGACCTGCAAACAACAGGTTGGGGTTAAATTCCTAAGAAAGGCTGCTGGTGATGACAAAAATGACATGACACCCAACAATAAATTTCTCTCTGCATCTGGATATGTCACTAGTCGTCGAGGTTGCCTTGCCACTAGACTCAGACATGTCCAACCAAGATCACAAACCATTGTTTGTGTAACATATCTCTTAAAAGACGCACAGCCTCTGTTAAGCAGATGCCATACTCAACCTTCGAGGGATTGCGCGCGCACACTTGCTTTACACAATTCTACCAGCTCTCCAAGCTATTCAAGGCCAGGCAACAAGTCTACCATCTCCAGCCTGAAACATCTTTGCACAGGTAGTTTAGAACGAACTTTATATATGAAGTTCACATATGACAGTTGTCAACCAAAGGCTAGGGGTTACCCCTCTGCCCCCTCTACCCCACTAAGGGCTACTCCTCTGCCCCCTTAATCCCACTAAGGGCTACCCATTAACCCCTTAATCCCACTAAGGCAAAAAAGGTTAGTGAGCTATTACAGACATAAGTTTGATTATCACCAAACTGCAAGGTTGTGTTTACATACTGAACGGATGTCGAGCAAGAATTGGGTCAGAGGTAAGAAGAGGCTCACTAACTCCAAATTCATTTTCTGCACAAACTCTGAAGTCATATTCTTTACCAATGTCAAGGTTCTTCACTGAACAGTGAGGGTTTCGAATGAAACTCGTCACCTTAGACCATCTGCAAAGAGTAAAAAACCAATTATGTGGCTACTCGAGGCTAGACAAATTTTATAAGAGAAATAAGTTTATTCAAAAAATGCATTGATATTGCTTGAAGGCACACAGTAGCTCACCACATTCTGGTAGCTGCTTATATTAAATTGTATTTTTCCAGGCAAAATTGAGCAAATACTCTATATTTGAAACTTTAAATTGACTTTTAATAAAATTATCAAGCTGTTCAGTAGGCTTACAGGAATATCTAGAGAGCACTGACTAATTACACAAGTACGACTTACTAAAACTGGTCTGATCACAATATACCTCGTTTAAATCTGTCTTCTCTTCATCAAAGCAAAATCAGTTTGTACAATTATGTATTTTTAAATGACTATTACTATTCCTGTGTATTCATGGTGCAGTTAATCCACAAATCTGTGCCATCCGTAAAACAGAAACGAGTAAAACACATTAGTCAAGAGAGTTGTGGCGACGCGCAAATTTTTACCGAATTTTTCATGCTTGCGAAAGATGGAAACGTCAGTTGCAAATGATGCGTAAGAAAATGTCGTGCAAGCTATTCCATTTTAAACATTTTCAACACTCCATTCATGTCTATTTGGATTTGAGCAGTTCCATGAGTGGAACTTTGGTGTCTGCGTAAAACTCCCAATACTTTTTAACAAAGTGCCTGCGCCAACCCACAACATGAACAAATACAGACAAACCTATTGCACGGTAGCTCAATGCTCGCGCAATTCCAAATCAGCATCGTTCGCACAATGGAAACATAGTGTAATAGACCTGACTCCTAGAAGACATCAAATACTGAAATCCATATCTGATAACACTCAAACTTCCCAAGTATGCTCACTGTTATATGATGGCCTTTTTCAACATGGATCTTATTCATTATTTCAGATGTTTTTGTCTCATATAGAAGCTGGTTCACACTATATCGCTGTATGTTGGAGTTGTCCTTTCAGCATTCACCGTCGATTATGTGAATCCTCAACCGATGACATCGATGAACCAACATGGATGTATCGGGAAAAGTTTACAGCAGTCAAGCTCTTTCGATAATTTGCCGAGCATCAACGAAAGGCTGTGCAATGTGCAATATTTCAGTGGAGGTGATTCGCTGTCATGGCTAACATAATCTATTTATTTCTGTTTATGATAGTTGCTGCGAGACTAGTACATGTATTTGATTTGAGCAAAAACAAAGATATTCCTTCAAGAAAAATTACCAAAAAAAAGAAAATAATGAAGATGTGAATAAGGAGTATTTGCTGATGCAAACACGGATAGGTTTATGATAGTCTGAACATTGTCATCATCGACGATCACCAAAGTATTGTGACATCAACACCGAGATACGGCGATATAGTGTGAACCAGTCTTTAGTGATCTCTAGTTTACTATTCAAACTTCAATAAATCATACTTGGGGGTTCCGGAGATTCTCTTTTCAATTATATAGTTGGTGATTTCGCTACCGCCGTTGTCTTCTGGGGCCTTCCATACTAGTACACAACTTTCTCCCATCATGTCTTTAAATGTGATTGGTCCTTTAGGGGCACTAGGTGCATCTGTCAATTATTTTTAGACTGCGTAGTTCAAGAGAGTGTGTGAAGTAGCACCTTCTAGACAGGTGATACATAACAGGCTAACAAAGCAAACCGGCTGAACTGACAGCTGCACTCGCTGCTGAAACAGTCTTAAAGAATTAAAGGCATTTGAGTGTCTCAGGGCATGACAGGAATTTATTTTCTTCAAATCTTTCACTACGGAAACTCTTTATATATGATTCACCTTAGTGCCTATACACAAACATTAACCACAGATCACAGACTTAACAGATCTACTCAAAACCTTGCCACAATAAATTTAAGATATTGAGTTATCATTTTGCAAAAAAAAACAGTTAGTTTTTTTTTTACTCAGAATTCACAGCATACTATCACAGTTTCCAATTTTTTTAATTTTCGGTTTAGAATGGATGGAAAAAAATTATAAACAGTGACCTAAACGTATCTCTGCCGGTGAAAATCTTCAACGTTGGGCCTCAGATATTTTTGATAATTATATTTTTATATTAGAGAATGTTGGTCTGCGTTTTGATCAAATTGCAAAAATGATAGCATTTTTCTTCTGCAGCCAGTTTCAATAAACTAGGGGAAAATATTATACACGGCTTTTGTTTGCAAATGCATGGATTCTTGTGCAAAATATGATTCCAAAAAACTTAAGATCAAAGCTCCAAGACAGAAACTCTAGTTTTATAGTAAAAATGCTGAATGTTCGTCAGCATCTTTGCCATAAATTAATTCCGTCAGAATGAGCAAAAGATTCCGTAGTGAAAGAGTTACAGCGTTTATTGTTTACATTTTCTTTTTAATGCTAAATATGAATTTGCATTTATTTTATCTGACGGAGTATTTACTCCATAATATATTCAAAAGTTTTTGACCATCAAAAATTAAAGCTGCCTACAACGAAGTTTATATCAGCTCATGTGGAAAAAAAAAACTGTCAGCCTTCTTATGTTCTGGACAGACTATAACATGACAAGTGATACCTTAAAGCAATATTGAAATTCCTTACTAGCTAATGAATAAAAATTCACAGCGATGAACAATAACTAAATGGATAAGCAGAGCTAAGCTAGTCATTTTCACTGATACAGTCAAACAGAAAATTTCATTACATTCCATAATAACAGCTCGTACAGCTTAGCCTCAGATTCAGCCTAGCCTCTGGTACGGACAAGAGCGTGACGTACCCAATACTGTTGCCTTGAGAGATACTTCTGCAGTGCCTGAGGAGTTTGTAAAAGAGCCTGTGTATCTACCAGTGTCAGAACGTCTGCATTTCGGGATTGTTAGCAACGCCTCAGTCTTTGTTACCTAAAAGCGTAGAAAAAGACTTGGCATAATCCAGTACCGGAGACTACAATCACTAGAACAATGGAGTGCTAGCATACCTAGCCACTCCTTACTAGATGAAATTGCACTAGAAGCTGACTGATGCGGGCTTAAGCTACATATATGTTTCATCATGTTTACGATGCAGATCTGGAGTTGTGTGCACACAGAGTTACCATGCGATAAGTGTTTTAATAGACATTCGGATGTTTTGGATTAATGCGGGCACTGTGTTAAAAATCTAAGGAAATCTACAATAGAGGTCATAGCAGCAGACTCCTCATCTCGCTAGGAAGCACAATTTTAAGATGGGAAAGATTAAAATGTGAAAAATGTTTAAAATGGAATATCTTGTGCCGCATTTTTTGAGCATCATTCGCACATACCATTCCATCTTTCGCAAACATGAAACATTTAATAAAAACTTGCTTGACAACAAATCTTGCTTGACTCACAGGATTTTGCCTGTTTCCATCTTGCGAATGATGCAAACTTGAAGATAAACCGCCTCATGGAAACATAGCGACGGAGAAGACATTATTACTAGTCCATGTAATAACAATGTTAAAAAGGTGAAACTTTGTACAAAGGGTGGCGCACAAATGCAGAGAGAAACCTTGCGCTAGATTGTAGGCAGATCTAGGGTTGCTCTAGATATCTAGGGTTGCTCTAGATATCTATGATGCTTTGTACAAAACTTTCGCTTTCAAATGTGAACTTACACAAAATTGCAGTAGATTTTATCAGAATGCATCAATATTTTTCTACCAATTGTGATTGTTTTTTATGTTTGAGGTGATCTGACTCTCAGGATGTTTCAAGATTAAAACGACAGAACTCAACCACGGTTAAAGTACTCAGATCAATAAAAAATGTGACTATGATGTCTATAATTACAAAGAGATCGACTGTGTAGACAGAATAAAGACACGTAACTCATCAACTTGAACGCAATACAGCAGATATCAATAACCAGAAAGACTAACAGCCACGCAACTAGTGACATCATTTCGACATGTTCTTTTCGTAGTGTTTTAACTGTGATCAAGTTTTATCGATTTTAATATTGAAACATCTTGGCAGTCAGACCATCTTAATACATCAAAAACAATCACAAATGGGAGAAAACTCCCGATACTTTCTGTTAAAATCTACTAAAGCTTTGAGTAAGTTCATCTTCAAATAGAGAGAACAGAGGTGCACTGACCAATGAAATGAGGTGCACTGACCGATGAAATGAGGTGCACTGACCGATGAAATGAGGTGTACTGACCAATGAAATGAGGTGCACTGACCGATGAAATGAGGTGCACTGACCGATGAAATGAGGTGCACTGACCGATGAAATGAGGTGTACTGACCAATGAAATGAGGTGCACTGACCGATGAAATGAGGTGTACTGACCGATGAAATGAGGTGCACTGACCGATGAAATGAGGTGTACTGACCGATGAAATGAGGTGCACTGACCGATGAAATGAGGTGTACTGACCAATGAAATGAGGTGCACTGACCGATGAAATGAGGTGTACTGACCAATGAAATGAGGTGTACTGACCAATGAAATGAGGTGTACTGACCAATGAAATGAGGTGTACTGACCAATGAAATGAGGTGTACTGACCGATGAAATGAGGTGTACTGACCAATGAAATGAGGTGTACTGACCAATGAAATGAGGTGCACTGACCGATGAAATGAGGTGTACTGACCAATGAAATGAGGTGTACTGACCGATGAAATGAGGTGTACTGACCAATAAAATGAGGTGTACTGACCAATGAAATGAGGTGTACTGACCGATGAAATGAGGTGTACTGACCAATGAAATGAGGTGTACTGACCAATGAAATGAGGTGCACTGACCGATGAAATGAGGTGTACTGACCAATGAAATGAGGTGTACTGACCGATGAAATGAGGTGTACTGACCAATAAAATGAGGTGTACTGACCAATGAAATGAGGTGTACTGACCGATGAAATGAGGTGTACTGACCAATGAAATGAGGTGTACTGACCGATGAAATGAGGTGTACTGACCGATGAAATGAGGTGTACTGACCGATGAAATGAGGTGTACTGACCAAGCGGGCCAATGAAATCTAGCAAAATACATTAGGTCACTCACATTGGAAACAGCCCGGTCATCAATAGACTCTCCGTTAACCGACCAAAGGACAGAAGGGACAGGGTGAGCTTTTGTGATAGGCACTTCTATTCTCAGTGTAGTACCAGCCTTTGCCACCACATCCTTTATACCATCCATGTCAAACCTGTGTGTGACACAAATGCTTTTTGAGCTAGATTTAAAATGCTCATGAATTTCTCATACAACTTATTGAATAGCTATACCTCTATGTTCCTTGGTATTACAACAATATTATTTTATGTAATGTAAAAAATTAATTGCTAAGTTATTGCCAGCGAATTCAGTAAAAGCGAAAATAGTGTAGATTTGTTGCACTAAGCAATAACAGGTACTATGAATTTATGGTCAGTGGAACTGTGTGATCAGAAAGTGTTCAACAACCTGCCATAAACTTATTAGGTTAAATTTCAGTTGAGATGCAAACTCCAAGCTTCGGTACTCGCAGCTCTGAACTATAATATTGTGGTAAGACAAGACTGTTGCTTAGCAACGGTAGCAGTGAACTTACGTAGTAAGACAAGGCTGTTCTTCAACAACCACAGGCTTGGTTGGCTTACTTGGCTCTCCCAACCCTGCTACATTCTCTCCTCGCACTCTAAATGAGTAGGTGGCACCAGTCTGCAAGCCTTTCACCGTTGTTGAAGTTACCCTGATAAATAAATGTTGGTTTAGAAAGGATGCATATTATATTATACTTGTATTATATACATGAATTGTTATATAATACAAGTATGATATATATAATACAAGTTGTATATAATACAATATATACAACTTGAATATATGATATCATAGTTAAAAGATACCGGTAACAAATTTTTATTATAAGCAGTAACTAAAGGTTGTATAGAAACTGTCACGGAGTTTAAAATAGTCTAGAATGTTCTGCTGTCTATTGACCCAATTTTCGCTTACATCTCCATCGTAGTTGCTACTTCCACCCATTCTTTCTCTCCCTCCTTCAAAGCTTCAATACTGTAACCATTAAGTGCCCCTCCGTCATCGGTTGGTCTTTTCCATGACAAGTCTACGCTGGTTGGAGTGATCTTGTCGATGCTAGGAGTTCCAGGGGCACCTGCTGGGTCTGTCAAACAAAGCACATTAGCTTATCACCCCATCAACATCGAGAGACAATGCTGCACTTGATTAAAAAACTCTGAATGATTCTCAAATGGTAGCAATACTGGCTAGGTACTGAAAATAACCATCAGAACGGGGAACTTAAGAGCATATTAATGCTATTCTTAATAACATAAAGAGTCAGCTCTATTATTTTCTGAATTTGACTAACTTGAAGCTGAAGAAGAGCAGGGGCTATGAGTTAACTAGTTATATAGCCATCTAGAATAAATGGCCCCCTGGTCATTTATTCTAGAGGCTATTTATTCCAAGGGCTTATTTTATCTTATAATGTGCCCCCCAGGGCTTTATTCCAGGATATAATTAATGGAATAATTATATTACATAGTATATTTACATGTAATTTTTTAAATAGCTATCTGTCATAGTTCCATAGTTATCATCAATTCTTTTATGGCTATCTGTCATAGCACTATATCTACATGTAATATTGCAATGGCTTTTTGTCATAGCACTATATCTACATGTAATATTGCAATGGCTATCTGTCATAGTATTATATTTACATGTAATATTGCAATGGCTATCTGTCATAGTACTATATCTACATGTAATATTGCAATGGCTATCTGTCATAGTATTATATCTACATGTACATGTAATATTGCAATGGCTACCTGTCATAGTATTATATCTACATGTAATATTGCAATGGCTATCTGTCATAGTACTATATCTACATGTAATATTGCAATGGCTATTTGTCATAGTACTATATCTACATGTAATACTGCAATGGCTAACTGTCATAGTAGCATTACTATCATCACTATCATTAATCATGATGACTATCTGTCGTAGTAACATATCTGTTGTACATCAATGGCTTTCTGTCAAGCTATGAAATCCCTAGCAATTTTTTTAGTCATGTTGAGAATGATATTGTCTAGGCAAGTGTGAGTGAGTCTGGGTCACCCCAACTCACTCTAAGATACAACAAAGGAGCGTTTGCATGAAACTCGCTAAGTACCTACCTAGCTGATTCAGAAATCTGTCCATGAATCGGAAATCTGAAAAATCTGAAATAATCGGTTACTCTATATAATTAACCGATTATTTAACCTTAACCTTTCAGTACAGATTATTTGATACTTATCTGTATTACCTAGTTAGCCAGGTTATTTTATAGATAAATTGAATAATCGGTTACTCTATATAATTAACCGATTATTTATCTATATTATAATCTATAATATATATTTATATAATCTATAATATAATATTATATAATCTATATTATTAACCGAATAATATAATTAACCGATTATTCAATTTATCTATAAAATAACCTGGCTAACTAGGTAATACAGATAAGTATCGAATAATCTGTACTGAAAGGTTCATAGAAATGGTGAAAGAGCAACAGGAGCCAGATTTCGTTAATTTACTAACAATAAAAAGTCCTTGACCTATCTCTTTTGCAATAGAGGAACAAAACCACATAATGAGTCTGCGATGAAGCTGTGCACTTGAATCAAAGCAGTGCTCACCTAGCGTAGCAAGCGCACGGCTAGGCACAACCATGGAGGACAATGCTCTTGTGGAGTGCGCACACGATTTGGTTGCATCATTTTGCAATTTCATAGCTATCGTGATTCCCATCAATCACCCACCTGCACAAGCTTGCATAACAGGCCGCAGTACCTCACATGACATACATGAGACATTGGTCCTGAACGAGACTTTGGCGATGAAGCAAAAGCTAATTTGTATGTACGAAACCAACAGAATCGAGAAATAAAAAATAAAATGGGGTTTTCCTGGTCACTGAGATACAGAGTGTTGGCCATACAGAACATACAGAACATGGATAAAGAATGTTTGACAAAGATTTACTCAGATTTCATTTGGTAGTTTGTATGATTTGTATATTAAGGTGATCTTTGGATTGATGTTTAGTACCACGATTGAGGTTTGACTGTTCTATCAAGAATGATTGTACCATTGAGACTTGGCTGTATTATCGAGGTTTGACTGTACTATCAAGGTTCGTCTGTACTATCAAGATTTGACAGTACGTACTATTGAGGTTTGACTGTACTAGTGAGGTTTGACTGTGCTATTGACGTTTGACAGTACCATTGAGGTTTGACTGTGCTATTGAGGTTTGACTGTACTATCGAGGTTTGACTGTACCATTGAGGTTTGACTGTACTATCGAGGTTTGACTGTGTTATCTGTTATTATTTGCACAACAGTTTTAGTTCGATCTTAGTTCTTGAAGAACTAAAACTGACATAGAAGCTTTGCTATCTGTCGTTTTGAGTTTATCTGTCAAGCCAAGTTTGTTATCTTTCATAGTAAATGTTTGATCTGTTGGTGAATTTCTGCTTGTCATATTGACTGTCATATCTGTCATTACTCTATGTAGTTTGATCGCAGTTTGCATATTTCCCATAATTTAGTTGTCTTACTGATCCATAATCATTTCGTGATTACCTATAACAATATTCCAAAAGTTTATAGAGCAGTCGTGGCCTAGCGGTCTAGAACACCTGACTTACAAACAGGTTGGGGTTCAACTCCCCAAAGAGGCCACCGGTTGTGACAGGAATGACATTTAATTTTCAATTACTCTCCGCAACTGGGCATGTTTCTCGCCGAGATCACAGAGCCATTGTTTGTGAAAAATGCTCTAAAAAACATATACACAGCCTCTGCTTAGCAAAAAGCTAAGCAGGTATCACACTCAGTCTTCAACAAATTGCTCACACAATAGTTTACAGATGAAAGGTCCACTAGCTCTTACAGCTTTTTAGCTGTTTGGTTATCTGACGTAACCAAGATATCCATTCAAGTCCTTTACAACTTTTCAAATAGGACATACATGTATATGGTTTCTGTGTATATATGCGATAAGTGCTACCGAGGGGGCTTTTTAGTTTGTAACTAAGCAACACACTTACCGATGTTCTCTCGACAGAGATGTGGTCCAACAGTTTTGCTCCAGTCTCCTAGACCGCCATCATTGACTGCAGCCACACGGAAGTCATAAGTTTTGCCCTTAGAACAAGGCAATGTGCATTTCGTGTCTGTTACCAGATCCTGTGTCATTATTTGCCATTCTCCACCCTTTTCTTTCCTCTCAACCTGGACAAAATATGAAAATAGAACTTCAGTAAATGTAACTGAGCATCTGAAGTAAAGTTTATATTCAACTGAAATGTGCAAAGTAACAGTTGAGTAGATGTTTTGTCATATCCATATCTTCTCTCGCTAATATTGGGTCACCACATGCCGCTAAAATGTTTAATTTGAGAGCTTAAGGCTTGGAAAAGAGCAGTTGCAAGACAACTAGCAGACAAACCCTGTATTGCCGACTTGCTCGGGCAACACAGGGAAAAAATGCAACCTCAATTTCTGATTTTTATTTAAATGTTCTAGTACGTTTCGAACAAATACACGGAACAAAGGTAGAAATGAGCACTATTTATCTCTGATTGGCACAATTATTATGAGGTTTTAGCGGGTGGCTGATTAGCTCAGTGGGTTAAAGCATCAGTCCAATAAGCTGAATGCCATCAGTTCAAACTTCATATTGGCCAAATTTTTTGTAATCTCAATACGAAATCGCATTTAGCAACATTTTGATCACACAAAAAAGTCTTTTTTGACTTTGACGCCCCTCAAGGTTGGTGACCCCAAAATCTTTTTTTGCTTAAAACCTGGAGGAGTATTAAGGAAAACAACATACAAATTTTCAGACAGAATGTTTAATTAGTAGTTTCTATAGAGGAGAACAGACAAATGAAAACAGGAAACAGCATGTGGAGAAGATATAGCTAAAGCAAACTGATTTGTTACACAGAGGGAAACCTTCAAACCATCAGCAAATTTATAGAATGGTTTTTTTAAATGGAGAACAAAAAACCTGCTATACCTGATATCCTTGGATTGGATTTCCTCCATCAGAAGAAGGTGGCTTCCATGACAATGATGTAGAAAACTCATCAAAGGTTGTGATCGCTGGGTTGCCAGGAGCTGAAGGCCGGTCTACATAGGAAAGAGTACGGTATCTGCTACAAACACCAACTTCAACCAACTGTTTAAGGTGGATGACCTTGAGAAGATCCAAAAGCACACTTGTAAAGTAGACCAAACCTTGACAAATACTGCCTATCTAAAATATGCAGATGAGGCACCTACTCAGTATCTTTTGTCTGTTATAGAAATGATCAAAGTAAAGCCTTACTTCCTTACTATTCTCCAAACACTGTGCCAAGCAAACAAACTGAGTCATATACAAACTGAGCAAGAGTTAAATGTTATTCAAAAACCCATATCTCACTGATGTCTGATATCTCCCCGATATCTTATAGTTCTCCGATATATGATATCTCAACGGAATCTGATATCTCACTGATATCTGATTTTATTGGTCCTCACTTTACTCGACATTATAGCCAAAATGCACTCTGTGTTGCCGACATTTGAGCAACTTTAAATATCTGATATTACCAAATTAGTTTGTCACCAAGGATTGCGAATGAAGAGAATAGATTACGTATAAGTACTACTCCTAGTACGACCTGGAGTGAGTTAATTATACTAATGACCTTAAAAAGTAGAAGTACTACATTAGCGGACTTTTGTTTGAACAGCCTCTATTTTGGGCGTGCTCGATAATCAATAATCAGGGATAGAACATTGTAGAAAAATGTTCCTTTTACCAGTTTGCTGGGCGTGCTCTTTGGCCTTATACAAACAGTCGACACACTCCACATGTATTCTAAATGTGAAAACATACTAGGCGGTGTTTAGTGCGATTCGCGCTGCGTGGCGTAAATCTGTGCTAGAAATCACTCAGCGAGCTCATGCTGAGCGATAACGCTAGACATTCTTGTAACAACTTTATAGCTAGCGAGATGCATTTCGATTGGTTGATTTTTCCCCTGAATGCAATTTTATGGCGGGTAATTATTTCTTATCGATGTTCACCAACGTACAGCAGCAACAATTTGCTATTTTGCTGCGATTGAAACATCATCAGAACGAACACTGAACTGTTCATAAATTTGAGAAAAGCACTCCCAGTCTTGTACGACATAACACACACAAATTACAAAAAATCCTAGTTGAAAACCAACATTTGAAGTCAATCGTTGCGCAGGCTGACCATCTTGAGACTGGTAAATATTTAATATACTAAATATAAAGAACAACTATAAAGTAAACTATATACAAAAAACGTAAAATATTACTATTAAAAATACAATAATTGTTTTTTCTTATATCTTCCTGTAGTGTATAATCCGTGAAAGTGAGATAAGCCTAATAAAAAAACGGAAGTTGTTTACGTCGCTGCCTAGACGGTGCCGTACTGACCTATCTAAATTTATTAATAACTCCGAAGAAACTAACGATAAGGAACTTTATTGGCAGCTTGTGAACGCGCCAACTATATCATATGCCGGTGAATCTCTCAAGTGTGTTTAGGCACTTGCCAGCGATATCTCCGCCCTCCTCATGACGCAGGCGATAAACTCGCCTAGTGTGTTTGGACTTTTAAGCAGCATCTGTTTCTTTACTGATGGTAGGAGCAATTGGTGGGATGATGGTGCATGACTTTGGTTCTGCTATTGTAACTTATCTCATGATATGAAAGTTCTGTAGATTTTTAAGTTGCAATATTTTTTTGAAGTTAAAGGTTATCTGAGGAAATCAAATTAAACCCAATATATAGCAAAAAGTGGGAAGCTGTGAGCACGTAAACTATTCATATGTCATACAAAGATTGACTGCTCAACCCTCTACACGATTGAAACCCAGCTAAATGGTTAGATAGATACTTGAGGTCTCACCGAAGGGATTTTTGGCAGTAATGGTGTCACCTTCCAGTGGCTCACTTCTTCCGTAAACATTGACAGCAGAGACCCTGCACTTGTACCTTTTGCCCTCCTTCAAACCCTTCACCACAGCACTCGTGCCATTCACAGTACACATTCTCTCCACCCAGTTACCTACAAGATATCCATGAAGCCATGACCTCGATTGGAAAGCAGAACTGGTATAAATATATAAATAAAATGAAAAAAAACTAAAATTACATTACATAGCTCTATTTTAATATTGAGCACTTCTATGCAAAACGCTGTAGATACTGCATCTATTGTATATATACTGTAGTATATAGCCTATATATATTTGTGTATATATATTAGTGTATATATACAAATATATTATATAATATATATATATATATGTATATATATTATAAACGTATATTATACACATGCCTATGTAATTTATATAATGAAGTTATACAATATATATCTTCAGTATATATATTATATATGTTTGTATATAATATATATACTGAAGGTATATATTATATACCTACATATATATGTCTTTAGTATATAAAGTATATATACATGTATATACACATATATATATATATATTTCATTTGAATTAAAAACACAAAAAGAGGCTATCCGAAATTGCCTAGATGTCTGCAAATGTTACAACTGGAACACAGGAGAGGAGAAGTGTCTGGTGAAGAATTATTTGTTAACAACCAAAAGGAAAGTTTTAACACGTATAAACTGAAAAACTGCTCACCAACACAGCCCTCATCCACCTCAATCACGTAGTCTGTGACAAGAGCTCCACAAATGTCCCTCGGAGCTTTCCATGTAAGAGTACACCGGTCAGCAAATACATTTGTTATCTGAAAATGGAAAACATTATTACGAAAAGAGAAATTAACAGAACTACTGACGAGAACAGAACTACATCGTGAGAATAAAATTTTTGTATTTGCTGAAGTAGCCATAACAAAGTCTGCATATACAGGGGAGATCACAGCAGGTCTGCATCTGCTGAGCTGACAAGACATGTGACAATATATGAAAGGTTTCATTATAAATAATTGTACCAATTTGTGAAGAGGCAGTTTCATTATGTACATGAGTTGGTCTGACTGACTCATTCTGTATTTGAGTAGATTTATTTGACAAACAATGAGCCTGGAAGGATCCGTAGTTTGAAGTATAAACTCACCTCGAGTGGGCCTTCAGGCGCTGTAGGAGAGTCCAACACAATAACATTGAGACTCTCAGAGCTCTCCCCATGCTTATTAACAGCTTTGATGGTGTAGCTGCCGCCGTCTGAGCGATTGGATTTATCGATGGATAAAGTTATACTCTCATCGTCCTGCTCCAACTTAACCTATAAGTGAGTCATAGATGAAATAGACTGCTTGAGGCTAAAAGCATAAGCTGCTACAAGCTAAGCAATAGGTACTATACTTCGTAAATGTAAGTGTAAAGCAAAATTCAAAGATTGGTGACCCTCTTAACCCTTTTGTAGAGAGCAGGGAGCAGACGTGGCTGTGTCTTTATTTCTTGACATGTGAATGACGCGCTGGGGTTCAATTCTCTGAAAAGGACACTGGGGGAAAGCAGAAAGAGCATTCAACTTTAGATTGCTCTCTCTCTTTCTGCCAAATTTACCACTATTTACTGTATTAGTCTGTATAGGCAGCCAGAAACAGGACTAAGGTCATCTAGGTCTAGACCAGAAAAACCTATGTCACGGTGTTCAGGCTGTGGAATCTATTTTGTGATTTTTGTGATTTTATTAATCTTGATTTGGGTAGAAGAGATGAGCTGCTTTACAAGCTTTTGTGTCTTCATTTGTGATGGTAACTCGATAGAATCCATGATTTACTTACAATGAATCAAACCAGTGATTTGTCTGTTTAGTGCGATTGACATACCATGTTCTTAGCAACCAAACTAGTTGTACAACAAACTAGTTGTACAACAAACTAGTTGTACAACAAACTGGTTGGACAAAAATACCCAAAAAGGTTTTTGGTGAAAACAACTTTAAACAGGTCACTTACCTTTGATGTCGGATTGGGTAGAAGTGATTGCATCGATAAAATGTAACAACAAATGCAATGCTTAGTGATGCATTTATTGCAGCGCGGTTGATACTATCGTTCAGGATACGATGGGTTCTCGCTGCCCAATCCTTACAACAATAGTACTATCCATCAAGGGGTAAAAATGACTATAGATCTATCACTAATACCATAAAATATGTGAGAGGGAGTGGGCAAATAGCTGGTCATTTAGACACATAGAAGAAAAAGAGTATTAAAAATGTATTTCCACAAAAAACATGCCAAAATGACATCACTAGTTGTGCAGCAGCCTGTCTCTCTCGTTATTGATATTGGCTATTGCACATTATGCATCAAGTCGCAGCGTTATGCGTCTCTACTTTGTCTATCTCTTTGCTAAAGTGCAACTGTAGACGTCATAATTGCACTTTCGTTTGAACATGAGCGTTTTAACCGTGATCAAGTTTTATCAATTTTAATCTTGCAAAATTCAGGCAGTCAGATCACCTCAAGCATTAAAAACAATCGTAAATAATAGAAAAAGATCCACACTTTCTGACAAAGCCTACTAGAATTTTGTGTAAGTTCATCATTGAACTCATCTTTGAACTTGGATGAAGCTAACATCGTGCAACGGTGAACTCCAGCTAGTCAGCTAATATAAAGACCAGGGTCAATAACCCTATGATCCAATATAACTACTGACTTCTGTACTTTCATAGGAAAGTGTTCAGACTGTCTATCCTTACCCTGTCATTGGGAGTTATCACATTATCATTATTTCTCCATTCTACCACAGGATTCGGGCATCCAGACATTCCCAATGTAATCTTGAGCGGCTCGCCAGACCTGACTTTCATATCTCTAGCACCAAAGAGTGAGCTCATATCTATCCTGTGACAATTGAGTATACAAATGTTAATGATTTTAATCAGTTTTACTTTGTTATAGAAATCTGAAAGTTAACTGGCTCATTGTAAAGCTTTACTACATACACTGTTGAGTCTGTAGGAGTAGTAGTAATAGTAGCAGTGGTAGTAGTAGCAGTAGTAGTAGCAGCAGTAGTAGTAGTAGCAGTGGTAGTAGAAGCAGTAGTAGTAGCAGCAGTAGTAATAGTAGTAGCAGTAACATTAGTAGTAACGGTGTAGTAGTAGGAGTAGTTGCAGTATGAGCAGTCGTAGTAGCAGTAGTAGTAAGAGTAGTAGCAGTCGTAGTAGTAATAGGAATAATAGTAGTAGGAGTAGTAGTAGTAGTAATAATAGTAGTAGCAGCGGTAGTAGTAGCAGTAGTATTAGCAATATCTCTACCAGAGCTACCTTAATAGGCAAATGTAACAGGAAGCCTACCAAACCACAATCCAAAACAGCACTGCATAAATACTGCTGTACTGCTTTTACAATATTAGAGACAGAACTTTCCTTAGCAAATCTCCTGAACACAGACTTCATTGGTGCTATATTATATATTATGATGTAGTACATTTTATTATATATTAACGCATATAAAATGTTATATCACAATATGTAAATCAATGATTTTAGTAATCAGCTGGTGGTACCTTGGAGCCTCTGCCATAGGTCTAGCCTGTATTGTGCCTGTAGATGGGGAGGGGTTGGAGTTACCCGCAGCATTTACAGCCGTTACTCGGTATTCATAGGTCTTCATTGGTTTCACTTTTGTATCATGGTAATATATGTCCTGCATGGAGGTAGAGATCAATGTTGAACATATGGTAATATGTCTTACATGGAGGTAGAGATTAATGATGAACACATGGTAATATGTCTTACATGGAGGTAGAGATCAATGGTGAACGCATGATAATATGTCTTACACAGATGTAGAGATCAATGGTGAACGCATGGTAATATGTCTTACATGGAGGTAGAGATCAATGGTGAACGCATGGTAATATGTCTTACATGGAGGTAGAGATCAATGGTGAACACATGGTAATATGTCTTACATGGAGGTAGAGATCAATGATGAATGCATGGTCATATGTCTTACATGGAGGTAGAGATCAATGGTGAACGCATGGTAATATGTCTTACATGGAGGTAGAGATCAATGATGAACGCATGGTAATATGTCTTACAAGGAGGTAGAGATCAATGATGAACGCATGGTAATATGTCTTACATGGAGGTAGAGATCAATGGTGAACGCATGGTAATATGTCTTACATGGAGGTAGAGATCAATGGTGAACACATGGTAATATGTCTTACATGGAGGTAGAGATCAATGATGAACGCATGGTAATATGTCTTACATGGAGGTAGAGATCAATGATGAACGCATGGTAATATGTCTTACACAGATGTAGAGATCAATGATGAACGCATGGTAATATGTCTTACATGGAGGTAGAGATCATTGGTGAACGCATGGTAATATGTCTTACACAGAGGTAGAGATCAATGGTGAATGCATGATAATATGTCTTACACAGATGTAGAGATCAATGGTGAATGCATGGTAATATGTCTTACACAGATGTAGAGATCAATGATGAACGCATGGTAATATGTCTTACATGGAGGTAGAGATCAATGGTGAACGCATGGTAATACGTCTTACATGGAGGTAGAGATCAATGATGAACGCATGGTAATATGTCTTACATGGAGGTAGAGATCAATGATGAACGCATGGTAATATGTCTTACACAGAGGTAGAGATCAATGATGAACGCATGGTAATATGTGTTACATGGAGGTAGAGATCAATGGTGAACGCATGGTAATATGTCTCACATGGAGGTAGAGATCAATGATGAACGCATGGTAATATGTCTTACATGGAGGTAGAGATCAATGGTGAACGCATGGTAATATGTCTTACATGGAGGTAGAGATCAATGGTGAACGCATGGTAATATGTCTTACACAGATGTAGAGATCAATGATGAATGCATGGTAATATGTCTTACACAGATGTAGAGATCAATGGTGAATGCATGGTAATATGTCTTACACAGAGGTAGAGATCAATGGTGAATGCATGGTAATACGTCTTTCACAGATGTATAGATCAATGTGGAATGCATGGTAATAGGTCTTACATGGAGGTACATATCAGTGTTGAATGTATGGTAATAGGTCTTACATGGAGGTAGAGGTCAATGGTGAACGCATGGTAATATGTCTTACATTGAGGTAGAGATCAATGGTGAATGCATGGTAATATGTCTTACATGGAGGTAGAGATCAATGGTGAACGCATGGTAATATGGCTTACATGGAGGTAGAGATCAATGATGAACGCATGGTAATATGTCTTACATTGAGGTAGAGATCAATGGTGAACGCATGGTAATATGGCTTACATGGAGGTAGAGATCAATGGTGAATGCATGGTAATATGTCTTACATGGAGGTAGAGATCAATGGTGAACGCATGGTAATATGGCTTACATGAAGGTAGAGATCAATGGTGAATGCATGGTAATATGTCTTGCATTGAGGTAGAGATCAATGGTGAACGCATGGTAATATGTCTTACACAGATGTAGAGATCAATGCTGAATGCATAGTACTATATGTCCTGCGTGAAAACAAAGATCAATGGCATTCAACAAACAAAGGTATTAGCAGTACCTCACTGATATGTTGTGAGAACATTTCTCTTTATGATTTCTTGCACTGATAAAACTGGCCATTGTATTCCAAGTTTTCACATGACTCTTATTAGAATTCTCTATTAGATTTGTATAGAATGTTCGTTTTAATTTAAGATGTATTGAAAATATGTAATTGCCTGCTGCTATGAATACACTCAAATATTTTTTAAATTGCCATGACATAATAAGAAAGTTGAACGCTGAATCAAAAAATATTTCACAAAAAACTTGCCAAACTGTAGAAATTAACAATCGAGTTGTTAATGGTGATATTAGTAGTTAGAAAGTAAATTTTGTACCCAACTTGAGAGACTAGACTATAATACTGTATTACAATGCGGAGGAAGTTAATTACAAAATAACTTCTTAAACTTGTTATTTGTCTTGAAGCTCTTACAAAAACATTAAGTCACCCTTGAATGACCTCTCAGATGTGCAGATTCAACACACATATATTATGTTAGTTACCTTAGTAGACATCAGTGTTTTATTGCTGATCATAATAGTTTTTGCAGTATAGCCATAAAAGGCTTTTTAATATCTTTAAAGCAATCTGAGACAAATTCATATAACCAGTAAACCTACCTTAGTAGGGGTGCGAGTTAAGACAACCCAACTATTATTGACTCCCTTGGCTTTAGTGACCTCTTTTCTCTCCACAATATATCCAAGAACAGGGCTTCCACCATCATACGGAGCTAGCCATTCTATCTCAATAAAGGTTCTGTCAGAATCTACTAGTTCTGGCTTGTCAGGAGCATCTGCCACACCTGCAGCAGATTAAGTTAATCGGCATGTTTGAACAGGTACTCTCGTTGTTATTTAAGGCTGCTATACAAATTTTGCAAAATATTCACGGTATTTCTTCTTGTAGAGATCAATTTATAGATTCAAATGCCACAGCTTGTTAGAGAGCTATTTGTCCCATAGAAGCTTATTCACTGAATGCATTGAAAAATAAGGGATTGCAACTCCAGCAAAAACCATGCTTTTAGTGTGACCTTGACATCAAATTTCTTTAGCACCTAGTATGATTCTCACGGTAGTAAGTGCCAGAAAGTCAGATTGGAAATTCTTGAATCAAGGATCTTTAACTGAAATTAGTAAATTTTGGAAAGATAAAGGTCAAATATCAGCTATGATTTAGTCATGTGTTAACCTATTAAAGTAACTTCTTGAGCCATTAAAAATCTGAGCTAATTACAACAGTGCAAAGGCAGTAATGGTGTTGATAGCAATACTTTGCCAACACTAAAGTGTATCTGAAATTTTTAAAAAATTCTTTAAAATTAATTTTGATGCATTCCATTTCATATAATTTATGTGCTTTTATTAAACATATAATTTGTAGAATCACAACACTGCTAAAAGATGGTAGTATTTGTTTGTAGTTACAATACTGAGCGAGGTCTGTGCATATTCCTGCAGTCAGCATGACATTTCAGATAAAAGCTTGTACAAATTAGATTAGGGGCTGCAGGTTTGAATTTGCTAAAGGGTCTGCCATGAAAAGACATCAGCTCAAATATCTAGTAAATCAAAATAGCTTGTGCTTTCATACATTGTGTAGGCATGTAAACCAATGAAACATACTGAATGGGTTCTCTGCTGTGACTGGGCCATCAGACACAAGGGGCTCCGAGTCTCCATGCACATTTTCAGCAAAAACCCTAAATTCATAGCTGGAGCCTTTCTTCAATTTGGGTACAGTGAAGGAGGTGGTGGGGTAGTTGAGGGACTTGACCTGTATTCATAGACTAGCTATAGTAGCAATACAACCGGGTACCAAGGCTAAGAGTTGATAGATTCTCCAACATGTAAGTTAGTCTATACAGATTTTAGCAAGAACGGAAGAGCTTCTAGAAATGTGTACTAGTGTAACAGAATACAACATCGTAGCTATGAAAACTGTTAAGGTTAATACATCTATGTACGTAGATTGTACAAGTTGATACATTTATGTAGATAATTAATGTTATTACATGTACATCTATGTAAATCGTTGAAGTTAATACATTTTTGTAGATCGTTAAGGTTAATATATCTATGTAGATCACTAAGGTTGATAAATCTATGCTATCTTTACCTTCTCCCATTTACCAGTCTTCTTGTCAAGTTTCTCCACTCTATAGCCTAAGATCTCATTGCCACCATCATCTTTTGGGTGGCGCCAAGAAAGTTTGCAGCTCTCAGCAAATATCTCACTAACTTCCAGCGGCCCTTCTGGTCGACATGGTGGAGCCAGGACAACTAGGTCAATCTTAAAAAAACATTGACAAAAGAATTTAATTTTGTGTAGTCTTTAAATTTTATGTTTCAAATAACAATTTTAGTCAAGCGTTTATCAAGTCATCAAGTTATCAAGTCATCTAAAACATTTTAAATGCTCAAAAATTTGTATTCATGTTAAAAGGGAAAATAAAATGAAAGCAACTGCACATTGGTTTGGTTTCTAATTGACAATTTTTAAAGGTCATATTATCTTACACATCATATCTTATACATATTATCTTATATATCTTAAACACAGCCAACCCCCTCTTTTTCGGACTTCACTTCTCCAATGTTTCAAATTATCATTGGTTCAAACGATTGCCCAACGACCTGAAGAACAACAGCTTTGACTGACAGGTGGCTCTCGCGAGAGATGGCCCGAGCAATGCATGCACCTTAGTGAGTGTTGGACTGTAATTTGTGTTTACTAGTATTACTGTTATTAATATTATAATGTACCATATTGCAGGTATAATCATACATATTACTCTCATGTATGCTGTATACGCATATCGTACCATGTTGTAGCCTATAAGCATGTGTCCGAGACAATATAGGCTGTTTAATGCGCTGGTAGTGCTTAATTTTCAATGTTTGGAGGGTTTGTAATAAACTCATCAACATAATATATTTTATTATTTAGCTCTAAGCTGATAACATGTTAATTATTATATAGCCGTGTCAGAGCATCAGTACCCTTGCAATTACAGCGGACTGCAGTCACTTGTAAATGTATTTGTTATAATAATCAGTTCAAAGTTTTATTAGCAAAACTAATTATTGTAGCAAATCGTAGGTTCACTTGTCAAATCTTAAATGGCTAAGGTGTGCTAGCACAACGCTACTATCTAGAAATACTTGTCATTGATCACTGTCAAATTATTATTATTATGAAATACTTGTCACTGATTATTGTCAACTTAGAATCAGCAGTCGTTCGGTAAAATATTTACAATATATAATAGTGAGTCTAAGGTGTGATCTAACATAATATCTCAGAAGGTAGAGTTATGAGGGAATTAAGTAGTTGGTCTATTTATAAAACGGAATAACCAAAGTAGTATAAAATATAAGATAATACTTTCCAAATAAAATGACTTACCTAATGTATGTATTTAATTTAGATTCCACTAAAAATTAGATATTTCAAATGTTTTTGCAGAAATTAAAAATAAGGAGTATGAAAAGGGCTATTAATTGTTTAGGCACAGATTGTAATAAAATATCGTATCAAAAGAGATGTGTTGACTCCTAGTCTCTCTGAGCTATATTAAAGTTTTTGAACAATCAGGTCAGTGGCTGCCAGTGATTGTCACACATGAAAACTTGTTTAGAATAAATTCTGCTATTTACAACTGATTAACTTAACATCCGTGTTCATTCGCATCATAGCAATGACTTCCTTAGTAAAGTCTGCGGCGTGTACAAACAGTCAAGTGTCAGGAATATGTGAGATCTATGCATGTCAGTAGGAGAATGTCCCACTGATGCTGGAAGCTAACAACTAATTCATGTATGAACTTTGATCAAGGCAAGATAAATTCTCAAGGGCAAAATTTAAATAGGAAAAAAGTTGGACAAGACAGTAAGTGATAAAAGTGACATGCAACGCGCCACCAAGACTATCTGAAGAGTGCAGTCATAAAAGGACCATGCGGTGAGCGAGAATATCACATTGAGTACTGAACTTACCGAAGCCCAAGCTTCTCCTAGCTCATTCTTTGCTATCACCTTATGAACTCCTCTGTTCTGCCTCACCAGATCCTCGACAAAGATGGAAGTCTCTTTGTCAGTAGTTGTGATGTACTTGGGGTCAACAGGCTAAACGTATAACAACAAAAGGTGTGAGCAATACAACATGCTGCTCTTTTTAACAGGGCAAACACCAGCTTAAAAAACAGCTGAGGCCCAACAAGGATAGAACTGTTTGAGTTTACTATAGTTAGTTGATGCCTTTTGACGTTATAAATTAAATCAAAACCTATATAAAAACAAATCACTATACTATTTATATTTATAAACATAGTTATACAACTTTATATTTGTATAACCTTTATACCTGGGTAATAAACTTTAATCAGAACTTATATAAAAATAAATCACTATATTATTACCACTATATCATTAATAGTCTATATATTACTTATTATCACTGAATCATTATATTATCACGGCAGCTCTTTGGACTCAGGTGAGAAACTATTAGACCATTTTGATAAACTCATTACATTATTCCCTTTTGGTCACTATACAGGTTTCAAATTCCTGCATAATATACTCAGGATATTTGTACTTATTCTTCCACACCTATTATAGCTAACAAACATTATTTTCTATTCTGTGACACCAACATACTACATCCACTATCATATGTTTCAATTTATGAACTTTCTGTTACTACAACCTTCAATTCACTACCTTGACTCCTCAGCAATACTATTAGACTACAAACATTCAAAACACACTTACTTGTTCAACTCACTCAATAATTCCTGAATTCAGTCTTTTTATTTTTGTTTTTGGCATGTAATGAAAAATATCATTTTGTATGAGTACCAATGTCAATGAAAAGTTATACACAGAAGTAGTAAATTTGAAATGCTGCAGTTTTTAATACATTTCATAATACATACATATGCATATATATTACATACATATGCATATATATTACACACATATGCATATATGTTACATACATAAGCATATACATGTATCTTACATATATATGCATATATATTACATACATAAGCATATACATGTATCTTACATATATATGCATATATATTACATACATATGCATATATATTACATACATATGCATATATATTACATACATATGCATATATATTACATACATATGCATATATATTACATACATAATGCATTTATATTACATACATAATGCATTTATATTACATACATATGCATATATATTACATACATATGCGTACATATTACATACATATGCATATATATTACATACATATGCATATATATTACATACATATGCATATATATTACACACATATGCATATATATTACATACATATGCATGCATATGTAAACATGCATTTAATAGACTTGGTAGTTGTTAATAGGCACTATCAATTCTTTCCACAATCACAGGCACTGGCTGCCAAATATACTCAGAAGAGGACATGAACATTATGACAATGTCAACTTACACGACTCCCGCTAAAACACCTTATTAGGTGTACAGCTAAAACACCTTATTAGGTGTACAACTAAAACACCTTATTAGGTGTACAGTTAAAACACGTTATTAGGTGTACAACTAACACACCTTATTAGGTATAAAACTAACACACCTTATTAGGTGTACAACTAACACACCTTATTAGGTGTACAACTAACACACCTTATTAGGTGTACAACTAACACACCTTATTAGGTGTACAGCTAAAACACCTTATTAGGTGTACAACTAACACACCTTATTAGGTGTACAACTAACACACCTTATTAGGTGTACAACTAAAACACCTTATTAGGTGTACAACTAACACACCTTATTAGGTGTACAACTAACACACCTTATTAGGTGTGCCACACATTATGTAGGTCTATTCTAAGCAACAAGCAAGATAGGAGAGAAAAAAGATAATCACTCAAAAATAGGGCACTATCAAACCACAAATTGGATTAGTCTGGGATCAGGAGTAGAGAAAGTCGCTGTAGAAATACTTGATGAATTAAAGATCTACAGTGTTCAGCTGCTAACCACTTAATTTTATATCTTATCAAAATCTACAGTTTTCCGTAATCAATGGCCAATGTTTATTTGCATGATTTCAACAGTTTTGTAAAAACTTAGCAAACAATGTGATACATCTTAGAGATGAGAAGGCAAAACAGAGCCATTCCGAAGTTTTGTCAAAATAATCAATATTGAATAAATTAGAAAAAAATTAATAGGGTTCATGATTGGATTGAAATCTACCATTTGGTCATGCCTAGTGTAGATAATGGGAACCTTTTTTACCCTGCACTGTTATAAAATGATTTACTGGATCAGGTCGCAATATTCGATTTTCTTGTTGACCATTTTATAATATATTTGCATTTCCTGCATTTTGGCCTTATTGGGTTTATTTTCTTTCAAATCATCCACTACTTTGTTCACCATATACAGATAAGACTGCTTACAGTAACACGTCTGAACAGTACTGCAACCCGCAGACACTGAGTATTTACTACAGGAGGTGTTGTACATTGTTATACACAGCGCTTCAACCTACTAGCACAGTTGCGCCTATCACTTGTTCAGTAGTTCAAAAGATCTTTGGATCGATTGGCAGAAAGTGTAAAAAAATTGCTAGATCTGACTTCTATTCTCCCCTGTTAATCTGGAGGTTGTTAAAAAGAAACAAAAAGTTATCTCCCCTTAAGTGAAACTAAAGTCAGATCTATTTATTGAAAGTTCCAATAAACCATTACTTTATAGCCTAGAGCACTCAGTTGTAATAGAACCTCCTTACTCAAGCGTCAGCTATAATTAGCAACAGCAGCCTTAAGTTAGACGATGTTGAGATGAAGTTAGTAGCTGAAGAGCTGAACTTATCCTTTATTTATTCAGTATATACTAATAGTCTGAGTTGTGAACGTGGAAGCGCATTGCTCAGTACACTTCAACTATTTCTGCAATGAACACTTGACAGTAACTACAACATTAGGTCTTACCCCAGTCTTTCAGAATTTACTCATGTGATTTGTATCAACTACTAGAAGCTATGCTTACTGCCTACTGACAATACCATGCAACTACAAAATAATACAGAAACTAATGCTATGCAGCATTTGTTAGGGTTATCAATGACAAGAAGAGGAATGAAGTGTTAGTTAACTCGGAGTTATATTCTTCAATCAGTGCATCTCTACATTTTAAAATCTTACCACTTCTTTTTGGGTTTTGTCTTCTTGCTGCAAAGCAGTTGCTAAGCTTGTTGTACAGTGCCGATAAACAATTGCCACAGCCTATGGTTGACATGAGATAAGAGTCTAAAGAGAGAATTCAGTTACTAAAATTATCACTCTATTACTGGTTACTTTATGGTTGGCTTTCAAGTCATGTTATTTTACGCTAATACAGATCAATCTAGTATAGTATATTCTCATGCAGTTCACTCTAGTACAGTATACTCTCATACAGATCACTCTAGCATAGTATGTTCCCATACAGTCAATCTAGTATAGTATATTCTCATACAGTTCATTCTAGTAAAATATACTCTCATACAGTTCACACTAGTATAGTATACTCTCATGCAGTTCACTCTAGTACAGTGTGCTCACACATACACGTAGTTCACTCTAGTATAGTATACTCTCGCATACATGCAGTTCACACTAGTATAGTATACTCTCACATACATGTAGTTCACTCTAGTATAGTATACTCTCACATACATGTAGTTTACTCTAGTATAGTATACTCTCACATACATGAAGTTCACTCTAGTTTACTCATAGCTATTTTTTCCTCTCAGTAAAATCTAGTCAGCAGTCACCTTTTTAGTTGTAATACGATTTTGCTTTTGTAGTCTGCTCTAGCTCTTCCTTCATCCTAGAACAATTCACTGTTGGTAGTTATCATTTCATTACTGTTTGCTCTTTCATGTATTAGTCTAGGTATGATTTAACTCTATTGTACTCTAATACCTGTTCTACATTGTTCACCAATCTAATGGCCAAGTCGTAACCCTACCTCATCCATCTTGTACCACTCAATCGTGGGCTGGGGGACTCCTGAGTATTGGCAGGTGAGGTTGAAGGATTGTCCTTTCTTTTTTATAAGGTCACTCCAGTCACGCGTGTCCAGCTGAAAAAAAAACAGAAAAGTAAACATGCTCATTGGTTGATTATGAGTTAGCCTGGGTACAATTGCTCTCAAGCGTGGTAGTCCCTACACACCGTATCACAGTATATTGCCAGTACTCCCACTATACATCAACATTACTCAGACTCACAAACCTATCTGCTACTACTCATCGTTTTCATCAGTGATTGGTCTGTGGTATAACGTAGGAAATATGGGTCCCACAATTTGTGACAACCAATCACTATCACCAAAATAGTGCAAAATGCACAGACTAGTGCAAATGCTCGGTGAAATATCGGGAAATTTTGGCATCAGGAAGGTTTCCCATCATATCCGCATTGCATCAGTGATGTGATCATTAAAGCATTCACATGGTCTACGAGAAATCGTCGAGGGGACAACCCTAAATTACTGAAATACAGTGTGTGCCAGAATTTGCTAGCATACTCATACTATTATATACCACCAGTGTTAATAGCCTTTGCTAAGCAGGGCTGACTGAGGAACCAGCAGGGCTGACTGAGGAACAAGCATGGCTCAGCAGGCAAGTAACATACTAATACAGCTCGAGAAGGGTATTCTAGAAAGATCCATAATTCCATGACCGAAATAGAACCCTTAATCGCAGCTTAACTAGTAGATGAACTAACAGGCCATGAAATGTCAGGACACTCGGCATTTGCTTTTCCTAAAAAGGTTCGTGCAATCTTTACTATAATAAGAGCCGTGTCCGTTCATACATTTATCCGAAGCTACATTTAAAGGTTAGAAAAAATATTGCTTTTAACAGGACTTGAACACATGATTTTCAGCAAGCTAGATCAACGCTGTACCACCTGCACCAATCAACCACCTTGCAACATTTTGGAATAATTGTACTGTTCCTTATTATGCATGACGATCTCTCACCGGGCTGCCGGAGTACTAGCAATAATAACAATCCACTTTACAAGTATTGCCAAATATGACTACATCATTCATGCATGTATATACATGTATTTAAATGTGTATAATTTACATGTAGAACAACTAACAATTGCAAATACGGGCAAAGATCAATAACGAACCCTTGGAGCCCGAAGTTTTTTCTTTGTAAGAATAGAGCCAGAGGTTTGGGACGGTACGGAGCTGCCCATTTTGTTCACAGCTATAACTCTGAACTGGTATTCAGTCTCTTCTTTAAGCTGCTCTATTGTGTAACCACACCTTGCTGTAT
The DNA here is from genome assembly GCF_963576615.1 of Watersipora subatra. NCBI lineage: Eukaryota > Metazoa > Bryozoa > Gymnolaemata > Cheilostomatida > Watersiporidae > Watersipora > Watersipora subatra. The sequence continues at coordinate 40,171,385 of NC_088709.1, read as the reverse complement.
TTCCCACCTGCTCAACAATGCAAACAAATGTTATCAGATGAAACAGAAAGACGGCAACCACGTCTTTAAACTCCTTTATTTGTTTTCTGGCTCTGAGCCAGCAGTTCTTTTAAAACACAGCGAGTTAAGCTGCTTTAGGGCATAGTAGCCAAACCCACTAAAAACAAAAACTTTGCAGAGCATTTTCGATAAAACTCACTTAATTCAAACTTTAAAATCTAAACTGGATGACAGTCTCTTCCCATTCAAATCTTGCTACTAAAATCCGGCACTTTTAGTCCTGCCACAAGATCAATCAAGACAAGGTAACCGTTGTAATACCACTCTGACTCACAATTGAGTTCTGACTTTTGAGTACTGAAATAACATGAATTCATGAGATGTCTAAACACACACAGACTATGGAGTCGTCTGCACAAAAGTTACTAGGCGAATTATGTCATAAAATAATAAAAAGCTGCAAAACAATTTTGGATATTATAAAACTCTGATTACGTAGTCTTGTTTGAAACAGTCACACTAAAGAAATGATATATGTGGTAGTTGACATGCTTTGTAAAAGATCGCTAACGACTGGTCTCGATCTTGTGACCTTCAGTTTGGTAGACCAAGAAATGATATATGTGGTAGTTGAAATGCTTTGTAAAAGATCGCTAATAACTGGTCTCGATCCTGTGACCTGCAGTTTGGTAGACCAAGAAATGTCACTATAATAAGAGTGATGTTCTGCAGGATTAAAAATTTTTCGTGATTGGGTAGATGAAATGCTTTGTAAAAGATTGCTAACGACTGGTCTCGATCTTGTGACCTTCGGTTTGGTAGACCAAAAAATGTCACTATAATAAAAGTGATGTTCTGCAGGGTTCAAAAAGTTTTCATGATTGGGAAAAGTTGTAGAGCGGGCTCACTATGGCTTATTAATGTATAAAAGCAGGTCCACTTCAAGTAATGTCAGAATCATTTGACATTTAGAACTTTCATTTTCTGTATAAACGTACCGCAATCTATCAGAATAGAGACTCAAGAATCCATCTTCGTATGCATTAAGTACAATTGTACTCAATGAACATGTTCATGGATATTCACCATTGAACAATTTGAGTTGAAAGTGAAAGAAACCCCGAGTAAGGCCAAGCTTAATGTTAGTAGTTGACGATTAAGTCATTGACTTTATGTCATCTCTTTATGTGAGAGTGAGACCATAGATATAATAAACTCTATCTATATCTATTATATTTATTATATTATATGTGTGAGACAAACACGTAGCATGAAGTGTAAAGTAGAAATGCCAAGTTAAAGTAGAACCACGCTAAGTAGAAATTATGTGGACTGCGTAAAGAAGTAATATTAGATAAAATTAAATTGTTAATATTACGATACTACTGTTCAGTTTCAAGATAAGAAGCAGTCATTCTGAAGCAACAAATATAGGTTTAAATATTTTATAATGCAATAATTTGGTAAAGAATCACCTAAAGTTCTTTTTTATCTAAACACCATCCTTCTTCAATGTTTATTTATTTTGTTATAATTATTAAACTGGCTGACTCAAGACCTGCGTGAAAAAGACTCACTCTTCTCAAAGTTAATGCGACGAAACAGAAGATTGGTTAAAGGGCTACTTAACATATTACCTTTAATTATCATCACATTTGTAAATTGCAAAAAAGATGTGTTTGAAGTAGTTAAAACAAAGCAAATATGGTACTATACAAAATAGGTTCTAAAAATCACTAAATGTGCAGTAGTGATATACCAAACTACTGTAGTGAAAAAGCATACTAGTTGATATCAGGACTCTACAAGATGACTTATTTGGGTTCTTGTAACTGGTGCTCAGTTTGGTTTGCCCACTTCAGAATTTTACAATCTTTAGTAAGATGGGCTATGCTATGTTAGCTTCATTAACATCTTTTCTTGCATAAAACGGCATGAATAAGCACGAAGAAACTGAACAAGCGAACATAAACTAACTATTCAGATGTAATGCCCAATTAGAGACAGATATTTGGACGGACAGACAGACAAACATAAGCATGTGAACAAGATTTAGAGCAGTTTTTCTTAATTTAAGGAGATAGACAGTGCGTTAAATAATAAGACACCTAAAAATACATATAAAATAAGACAACTCCAAATGAACGAAATAAAAAGTAGGACAGGGAAAAGCGCATACAAATGATGATTCATTGTTTTTATAGCAAAAAGAAACAAGAAAGATAAACTATGAATCGTGCCTTAATCAGATAGCATCTATAAATATATTATGATGTTGTGCTATTAACTTCAACTTGTGTTTTTCTATAGAAAATTTCAAACTTATCAGAGCATCTGATTTAACCAAATTTTATAGGAGACTGAAATATCTCAGGTCATGCAAAACAAAAATAGTTGAATAACTTGTTTGCAAAAAAACCTGTTCACAAAGATCAGATGAATGTGGTTTTAAATGCATAGACATACACGTCCATAGACCTATAGTTTGAGAAATGTTTTTGACTACTTCATTATTGTGCTGAGCTGTAATCTGTACATTTCCAACCAGGAGTCCCCATGGGTTTATGACAAAGACCAGCCATTGCAGTTTATGTTTAATGTGCAAAAAAGGGAGTGAGGAGGCGGGAGTAGAAAAGTCAAAAGTGTATTATACATAATATAGACTTTTCAGATGATTAAAGGGTTTGTTTTAATATTAAAATACTGCTAACATAACATAGTATTTCAGCTCACCACACTTCTACCAATCACATCACTAAATCATTGAACATATTGCCTTATCCCAGACTTGCTCATTTCTGCGTTTGTGGTACAGGTTTAGAAATTCTGTGTAAAATATGTCTGGAATATTTGTATTTATTCTTTCACACATATGACCAACATTGTTTTCTATTCCGTGACACCAGCATGAACTCAGTTCATGAACTATCTGTTACTACAACCTTCAATTCACTATTCTCACTCCTTTGCAATGCTATTAGATTACTGACTTTTAAAACACTTTTTTTCAATTCACTCAATAACTCCTGATTTCATTCGTTTAGTTTTTGTCAGCAAATAACAAAAAAACTTATTTTGTTGATGATTATCAATGCCAATACAAGTCATACATACAGACAGACATACACACAGACAGACATACACACAGACAGACATACACACCGACAGACATACACACATGGTGTGTAGAGTATTAGATTAGATGATTAGTATTAGGTGTCATTATACAATTGTACAGAGTATAGATGACTGAATGAATGATATACTAGCCTCTGTCCAGCTGCTCTCTGATGCTGTCTTCATCTCAACTATGTACTTGTTGACAGGTGAGCCTCCATCAGTCTTTGGTGGTCCCCAGGTTAACTTTGCGGAGTGGTAAGTGAAGTCCTCTACTGTCACACTCTCAGGGCCACTCGGAGGATCTAACAAAGGAAGATGACTAAGAACAATTCATACCAACATCAACAGAGCTGCCCATCGCTGCCCATTACTGCCTGAGCAATCTACATGTAGCTAATAACATTGCTAAACACCAAGAAACTACTATAACAGGTCTATACACAAATGCGTGTGAAACACAAACCAAACAGATCTCCTTTACTAAAATACAAACTGAATTTTGCTATTAAACGTTCCTAGACAGCAGAGTGCAAGCCAAAGCTATTACCGCCTAAATATAGCCGATTAAGGCCTTGTTCTGGGGTGCCACCAAAATTTGTTGGCATCTTCATAATGCCATAGTGTGCTGGGATGGTGTTTGACAGCACCTTCCTACCTATACCCTCGCTCTCTGCTAACACAGTTTCAGCAAGTCTCCCCATGTCATATGTACTAGTTGCTCATCAGCTTTGAGTATCATTTTTATCTGTTCCTTCAGCATGAATGTCCACACAAGTATCCAGAGACCACTGGGATGATCTCCACCTTGAAGCCTGGCTTTCGCTCACAAAGTTCATAAGCCAGTTGCTGGTACTTCCTTTGTTTTCCTTTGATCTTTTCATTTGATCTTCATACAGCTAGTATTACTATTGTTGAAAGTAGGTTAGAACAGTTTTACACTGAACATAAACTAAAATCTATTTCATACTGAGAAAAATCTCAAGTTTTGTGAACTAAGAATTGTTAGAAGTTCACTTCCTTGTTCACGATATGATAAAATTACTTGTTGACTGTTATTAATTCTTTGCTAGTGAAAGAAATTAAAAATCTAGAAGTTATTTTTAGCCACCACTTAGCCACACCCAACCACTAAAGGAACGATCGCCACAGATGTCTTCCAGACCTTCCTCAACTCTTCTGCCAAATCCTGATACTTCTCCACCTACTTCATTATAGTTATTAATATTATTATTATTGTAGAATGGACAACACCTTCCTAAAAATGCTAGCCGATCCTAACAAGGCTACTGCATCAGCGCATTTCTTCACATCAACTCTCAGTAAAGCCATTCAATCAGTCACCCGATGTTTGCCACCAAGAGCTTCTACCATGATGGAGATGGCTTGCTCTGTTGTTTTCCACATCCGGGTTATCTCCGATGCTAGGTCCTGGTATTTCCCAATCTTTTTCAACTCCTCTCTCATTCGGAAATCACCAGGGACAGTAGTATTATTATAATAAATTAATAGTAATCGCTATTATTATTATTATTATGTATTAGATGAAGTTGATACCTAGTGGTCTTGCCACTATAGTTCATCCACACTTGTACTTCCTTACAGAAACATAGTGTAAGGTTTACTAATGGTCTTATGTGCTTTTTACATTAAAAAATTATTAATAAGAATCAAAGTGTTATATATTTCTAGCAAATAGTAACTTCTACTCCTGCTTATGGTTTACATTCCCTTATTAGTTTAAAAGTTGTTTGTTTAAGGGAAGGAAATAGCAAGACTATATTCCACTCTTACCAAACTTGCCATTCATGTAAAAGCAACCACAGACGGATGAACTCTCTTATTCTCAAGCATTTTATCACATCAAGATTGAACAAACTGTCTCCGGGTTGGGCACCTCGCAAGAGTTCCATCCTAGTCTCAACTGCAACTAACCTCTCAGCTTCTTATAAAGGTTCAAGTTCATATTAATGACAAGCTTACCATAGGGATCTCGTGCGGTGACATCATTATCGAGCTCCGCCCATTGGCCTTGTCCGTCGAGAGTGTGCGCGCAAACTCGAAACCTGTACTTGGCATTCTCGGTGAGTTTCTTAACACGAAATTCAGTTTCCTTACACTGACCTGTAATATATATACCCTTGAGTAAATATTATACACAATATGTAAAGTTATTCTCTTACACAATTTTATTTATTCCCTATTCCATAGACATATTTCCCTATTCCACAGACATATTTCCCTATTCCATAGACATATTTCCCTATTCCACAGACATATTTCCCTATTCCATAGACATATTTCCCTATTCCAGACATATTTCCCTATTCCATAGACATATTTCCTACATTACTGTGATTTAACAGTTTAACGCATTTCATAAATAACTTTGTGGTTTGTTTGACGATCTAGGCTATTTTCACATGTGAAGAGGAAACTGAATTACAGAGAAATTGTCTCTCACAAACAATCATTATCTATGGTGTAAGCTTCTAATATGCTCAGTAAATTACAAAACTTCCTTAGTAAGTAACTACTTACTGCTTACTACTGTAAGAAACAACTTAATTTATAACAAATGTTTGCAAAAAACTACTCAAGTCATTTGTGGTGAGAAATGAGGTTAACGAATATTGTCCACGAGTGATAAAAGATGTTACAATTAGATTGTTTCCGAGATTGTGTGTTCAAAATGTTAATGTGCTACGTTTAATAAATAAAAGGTAATTGGCTCTACAACAACCTTCAAACAGCGAATATTATGTTAATTCGTGTTACAATCTCAGTTGCTGCTAGGAAAGTATATATATCTATATATATAAATTGAAGTGTTTGCTGTATGTCCAGTTAACAGCGACAAGAGGTTGATTAAAATCACACGCTTGCAGTTCAGTGCGCCATGAGAGCACATGATGTGTATGGTTGTATGCACAACTATTCCAAAATATGGCAACGTGGTTGCATGGCTTAGTGGTAGTGGGCTTGATTTTAAATTCCTCGCATTTGAATGTATGGGTTTGATTCCCGTGAGGTGCAATTTTTTTCCTAACGCTCTGAGCTTCAGACCGACACAACTCTTATTATAGTAAAGATTAAAATATTAGCTCAAGTTACTAGCTTAAGTTACTCAAATTCATTGTGTAAAGAAATTTAGCCAAGGGCAACTACATTACCTGCTACCGTTTATAAGCTTTTTTAAATCATGAATGAATGTATGTATCGTAAGAAGTAAGAAACGTTTTTCAACAATTTGTTTTACCTATGCCTCGAGCTTTCAAATTCTTTAATTATGCATTGGCCAGACACACACAGAAATAAACAAACACCTTCGTTTAAGAATTAAAATGGTAAATGTTGTATTCATTGATTAAAAATAAATTTTCTGTGCAAAAACTCTTTTATTACCCATGCAACGGGAGGCTTTCAGCTCTACATGTTGTACAGCTGAAACCTGACAACATGTTGTACATGTTGTACAAGTTGTACATTTGTACATTTGTACTTGTTGCAAAACCTGATAGAAAATAAGACAAGCATGATCTGGTTACATTTATGAAAGGATATAAGCAGATAGAACATTAAGTTTATGGAGAAGACAAGGGAAAGACGACTTACCAACTTTGCTCCAGCTGCCTCCTTTAACATCCATCATCTCCACAATATAGTAGCTAATCTCATAACCCCCGTCATCTTTAGGAGGCTGCCATTTGAGAAAGACGTTGTCAGCCCAGACTTCACCAACTGTCAAGCCTTCAACCTTACCAGCCTTGTCTATGAAAATAAGTGAAAATAACTTGGATTCTAGTAGTTCCGTTTTATGGTACTCCATTGTAGACATTCTAGTATAGTGGTTTTTTGTGTTGGTACACACTGATACAATAACATAGATTGATGTAGTTATTTAGCTAGAGTAAAATATTTGTTGTGTTGTTTTTGTAAATAAATTCTTCAAAAAATAATATTCATCAACAAAAACAACACACAAAACTATTCTATTCTAACAAACTGCTTGTAGAACAAACTTGGGTGAATATCAAGTTTTATTTTGGCTCATGGTAGGGGAAACATGTTAAGGCAATACTGGACCTCTAAACTGCAGGATTCACGCTAGCTCAATAGAGTTATTCAGTACGTCACATGTTCTACAAACTGCTCCTTGATTGGACAGTAATAAACTATACCACAAATTTCATGGTGCTGTTATGATTCACTGTACAAGTACTTGACACGAACACTTCTCATCAGGAGTTGTTTCCGTGGGAGTAAAAGGACAATTGTATGTTCAGCAGAATTTGTTTTAACAGGAGGACAACTCCGCTAAAGCTATCATGCTTAAGCTATCATAGCTAAGCGATGATGTAATGCCTTTGTCTCTGTTTAACCAATCATGAAGCAGCAAAGGCAGCTAATTAAAAAAGACAACCACTCAGTTTTTTAATTGCTGTGACAGGTTTCATCTGTTTGAAACAAAACAATAGATTTGCTGTTACTGTATATCCATTAGGCATAATTCCATTCTTTAGTGCATTTATTACAAACTCCTGTTTTAATTCTTTGATTGGAATAAAAAGCTAAAAAGTTACTACTTTTAAACAACTTTGAGAGGTTTTTAATAAGAAATAAATTGCTAGCTGAGATGTTTCCACTTGCTACAACTGAAAACATCTCATTTTAGTAAAATACTCATCAATGATACTCAAGAAACATTGATAAGTTCATTACGGGCACAAAAAGTGTAAGTTTAGTTGCATTAAAACAATTGATGCTGCCAGCAGATGCTTTGTCATTTCCTGTTGCATCATTTATTTTTGACCTCGACACTGTTTTTCATCTCAATGATGTACTATAACTCTTATAACCAAAGTGTAGCCAGGCAGTGCTGGGTGTATAAATGGAAAATTATATAAACCTTTGGGTTTAACAAAAACTAGTTGAAACAAAAAGCACTAAAAGCAGGATTCCCAGATCCACAATATTATTACCATGCGTTGCCAATAGCATGATGTTATAACTCGAGCTTTGATAAGTTACTAACCTATTATATAATTTTACATTTACCACAAGAAATAAGCTAAACTAAGAGATTGTAGTCCTGCAACAGAGTCCACTTCCTGTGACATTAGCTAAATAAACAAAGAGATACGATAACTTTAACAATGAGTTTCAATCATTATATATCAATTGAACAATGTAAAAAGTTCATGTTCCTGTGTAAATAAGGAACCATTGCAAGATGCTTTTGTAACTCATGCCGTTACGATATTTCTCTGAATATAAAAGCAACAGATTTTGTGTTTCAGCTTTGCTTCAAAACTTTAAGTCTTGAGCTATTTAAAGCATTTAAAAACAAAAACATTAATATTATTTTAAAATCTTTTTATACCCAATACTTTTTATATTTGCTAGTGACAATAGATATTCCAGTGTCCCTAACAAGAGTGAAAATTTTATACAAGTATGTACATATATAAACACGTATATATAAAAATATACGTGTATATACATATATTTGTAGTAATATTAACTTAAAGCAGCTCCCTAATTCTCATCTCAGCAGATCATATTTAACATTATAAAATAACCACAAGAAGACAACTCCAACAATCTAACGTGTAAGCTATTTGTAACCAGATGCTCTAAGCTCACGTACCGATGACAAGAACATTTATGTCCCTCTCAAACTCTCCGCATTGATTCACAGCCTTTATCCTATAAACTCCAGAGTCTGTGCGGGAGGCTGACTCTATGGTAAACTCTATTAATGAGGAGGCTAAAAACACAAAAACGAGCTACAAACAGAACAGGTAGTCATGCATGAGCATTATCAAGACCCAATGGAAGATTTGGATGGTAGCACTAATTCATTGACAAACAGAAGTTTGCAAAAAAGCCAAAGGGTGTAAGCTGTTTCAAATAGCTTCATTATAGTTCTCTCTCATGAAAAATATTTGTAAGATAAAAATTCATAGTGTTATAATACTTCCGTGTGTAATAAATGTGTCCACAATTCTGTCATAGTTAAATTAAGTCTGTTTATAATTATGTCAATAATTCTATAGAATAATAAGCCAAGTGCTTTTAAATTAACTCTTAAAAACTAAGCAGGTTTTTCAACCGTTACTGACAATCTACAGAAAGCTTTATACGTACTGGCTTGTCACATGTGTCAAACATGGCTACTTTATACTAGCTTGCCTCATGTGTGAAACATGGCTACTTTATACTAGCTTGTCACATGTGTCAAACATGGCTACTTTATACTAGCTTGCCTCATGTGTGAAACATGGCTACTTTATACTAGCTTGCCATATGTGTCAAACATGGCTACTTTATACTAGCTTGCCACATGTGTCAAACATGGCTACTTTATACTAGCTTGTCACATGTGTCAAACATGGCTACTTTATACTAGCTTGTCACATGTGTGAAACATGGCTACTTCATACTAGCTTGTCACATATGTCAAACATGGCTACTTTATACTAGCTTGTCACATGTGTCAAACATGGCTACTTTATACTAGCTTGCCTCATGTGTCAAACATGGCTACTTTATACTAGCTTGCCACATGTGTCAAACATGGCTACTTTATACTAGCTTGCCACATGTGTCAAACATGGCTACTTTATACTAGCTTGCCACATGTGTCAAACATGGCTACTTTATACTAGCTTGTCACATGTGTCAAACATGGCTACTTTATACTAGCTTGCCTCATGTGTGAAACATGGCTACTTTATACTAGCTTGTCACATGTGTAAAACATGGCTACTTTATACTAGCTTGCCTCATGTGTGAAACATGGCTACTTTATACTAGCTTGTCACATGTGTCAAACATGGCTACTTTATACTAGCTTGCCACATGTGTCAAACATGACTACTTTATACTAGCTTGCCACATGTGTCAAACATGGCTACTTTATACTAGCTTGCCACATGTGTCAAACATGGCTACTTTATACTAGCTTGTCACATGTGTCAAACATGGCTACTTTATACTAGCTTGCCTCATGTGTGAAACATGGCTACTTTATACTAGCTTGTCACATGTGTCAAACATGGCTACTTTATACTAGCTTGCCACGTGTCAAACATGACTACTTTATACTAGCTTGCCACATGTGTCAAACATGGCTACTTTATACTAGCTTGCCACATGTGTCAAACATGGCTACTTTATACTAGCTTGCCTCATGTGTGAAACATGGCTACTTTATACTAGCTTGTCACATGTGTCAAACATGGCTACTTTATACTAGCTTGCCTCATGTGTCAAACATGGCTACTTTATACTAGCTTGCCACATGTGTCAAACATGGCTACTTTGTACTAGCTTGTCACATGTGTCAAACATGGCTACTTTATACTAGCTTGCCTCATGTGTGAAACATGACTACTTTATACTAGCTTGTCACATGTGTCAAACATGGCTACTTTATACAAGCTTGTCACATGTGTCAAACATGGCTACTTTATACTAGCTTGTCACATGTGTCAAACATGGCTACTTTATACTAGCTTGCCTCATGTGTCAAACATGGCTACTTTATACTAGCTTGCCTCATGTGTGAAACATGACTACTTTATACTAGCTTGTCACATGTGTCAAACATGGCTACTTTATACTAGCTTGCCTCATGTGTGAAACATGACTACTTTATACTAGCTTGTCACATGTGTCAAACATGGCTACTTTATACAAGCTTGTCACATGTGTCAAACATGGCTACTTTATACTAGCTTGCCTCATGTGTCAAACATGGCTACTTTATACTAGCTTGTCACATGTGTCAAACATGGCTACTTTATACTAGCTTGCCTCATGTGTCAAACATGGCTACTTTATACTAGCTTGCCTCATGTGTGAAACATGACTACTTTATACTAGCTTGTCACATGTGTCAAACATGGCTACTTTATACTAGCTTGCCTCATGTGTGAAACATGACTACTTTATACTAGCTTGCCTCATGTGTGAAACATGACTACTTTATACTAGCTTGTCACATGTGTCAAACATGGCTACTTTATACTAGCTTGCCTCATGTGTGAAACATGACTACTTTATACTAGCTTGTCACATGTGTCAAACATGGCTACTTTATACAAGCTTGTCACATGTGTCAAACATGGCTACTTTATACTAGCTTGCCTCATGTGTGAAACATGACTACTTTATACTAGCTTGTCACATGTGTCAAACATGGCTACTTTATACAAGCTTGTCACATGTGTCAAACATGGCTACTTTATACTAGCTTGCCACATGTGTCAAACATGGCTACTTTGTACTAGCTTGTCACATGTGTCAAACATGGCTACTTTATACTAGCTTGCCTCATGTGTGAAACATGACTACTTTATACTAGCTTGTCACATGTGTCAAACATGGCTACTTTATACAAGCTTGTCACATGTGTCAAACATGGCTACTTTATACTAGCTTGTCACATGTGTCAAACATGGCTACTTTATACTAGCTTGCCTCATGTGTCAAACATGGCTACTTTATACTAGCTTGCCTCATGTGTGAAACATGACTACTTTATACTAGCTTGTCACATGTGTCAAACATGGCTACTTTATACTAGCTTGCCTCATGTGTGAAACATGACTACTTTATACTAGCTTGTCACATGTGTCAAACATGGCTACTTTATACAAGCTTGTCACATGTGTCAAACATGGCTACTTTATACTAGCTTGCCTCATGTGTGAAACATGACTACTTTATACTAGCTTGTCACATGTGTCAAACATGGCTACTTTATACAAGCTTGTCACATGTGTCAAACATGGCTACTTTATACTAGCTTGCCACATGTGTCAAACATGGCTACTTTGTACTAGCTTGTCACATGTGTCAAATATGGCTACTTTATACTAGCTTGCCTCATGTGTGAAACATGACTACTTTATACTAGCTTGCCTCATGTGTGAAACATGACTACTTTATACTAGCTTGTCACATGTGTCAAACATGGCTACTTTGTACTAGCTTGCCACATGTGTCAAACATGGCTACTTCATACTAGCTTGTCACATATGTCAAACATGGCTACTTTATACTAGCTTTCCACATGTGTCAAATATGGCTACTTTATACTAGCTTGCCACATGTGTCAAACATGGCTACTTTATACTAGCTTGCCACATGTGTCAAACATGGCTACTTTATACTAGCTTGCCACATGTGTCAAACATGGCTACTTTATACTAGCTTGCCTCATGTGTGAAACATGACTACTTTATACTAGCTTGTCACATGTGTCAAACATGGCTACTTTATACTAGCTTGCCTCATGTGTGAAACATGACTACTTTATACTAGCTTGTCACATGTGTCAAACATGGCTACTTTATACAAGCTTGTCACATGTGTCAAACATGGCTACTTTATACTAGCTTGCCTCATGTGTGAAACATGACTACTTTATACTAGCTTGTCACATGTGTCAAACATGGCTACTTTATACAAGCTTGTCACATGTGTCAAACATGGCTACTTTATACTAGCTTGCCACATGTGTCAAACATGGCTACTTTGTACTAGCTTGTCACATGTGTCAAATATGGCTACTTTATACTAGCTTGCCTCATGTGTGAAACATGACTACTTTATACTAGCTTGTCACATGTGTCAAACATGGCTACTTTATACAAGCTTGTCACATGTGTCAAACATGGCTACTTTATACTAGCTTGCCTCATGTGTGAAACATGACTACTTTATACTAGCTTGTCACATGTGTCAAACATGGCTACTTTATACAAGCTTGTCACATGTGTCAAACATGGCTACTTTATACTAGCTTGCCACATGTGTCAAACATGGCTACTTTATACAAGCTTGTCACATGTGTCAAACATGGCTACTTTGTACTAGCTTGCCACATGTGTCAAACATGGCTACTTTATACTAGCTTGTCACATGTGTCAAATATGGCTACTTTATACTAGCTTGCCACATGTGTCAAACATGGCTACTTTATACTAGCTTGCCACATGTGTCAAACATGGCTACTTTGTACTAGCTTGCCACATGTGTCAAACATGGCTACTTCATACTAGCTTGTCACATATGTCAAACATGGCTACTTTATACTAGCTTGCCACATGTGTCAAATATGGCTACTTTATACTAGCTTGCCACATGTGTCAAACATGACTACTTTATACTAGCTTGCCACATGTGTCAAACATGGCTACTTTATACTAGCTTGTCTCATGTGTCAAACATGGCTACTTTATACTAGCTTGTCACATGTGTCAAACATGGCTACTTTATACTAGCTTGTCACATGTGTCAAACATGGCTACTTTGTACTAGCTTGCCACATGTGTCAAACATGGCTACTTTATACTAGCTTGTCTCATGTGTCAAACATGGCTACTTTATACTAGCTTGTCACATGTGTCAAACATGGCTACTTTGTACTAGCTTGCCACATGTGTCAAACATGGCTACTTTATACTAGCTTGTCACATGTGTCAAACATGGCTACTTTGTACTAGCTTGCCTCATGTGTCAAACATGGCTACTTTATACTAGCTTGTCACATGTGTCAAACATGACTACTTTATACTAGCTTGCCACATGTGTCAAACATGGCTACTTTATACTAGCTTGCCACATGTGTCAAACATGGCTACTTTATACTAGCTTGCCACATGTGTCAAACATGACTACTTTATACTAGCTTGTCACATGTGTCAAAGATGGCTACTTCATACTAACTTGTCACATGTGTCAAACATGGCTACTTTATACTAGCTTGTCACATGTGTCAAACATGGCTACTTCATACTAGCTTGTCACATATGTCAAACATGGCTACTTTATACTAGCTTGCCACATGTGTCAAATATGGCTACTTTATACTAGCTTGCCACATGTGTCAAACATGACTACTTTATACTAGCTTGCCACATGTGTCAAACATGGCTACTTTATACTAGCTTGTCACATGTGTCAAACATGGCTACTTTATACTAGTTTGCCACATGTGTCGAACATGACTACTTTATACTAGCTTGCCACATGTGTCAAACATGGCTACTTTATACTAGCTTGTCACATGTGTCAAACATGGTTACTTCATACTAGCTTGTCACATGTGTCAAACATGGCTATTTTATACTAGCTTGCCTCATGTGTCAAACATGGCTACTTTATACTAGCTTGCCACATGTGGCAAACATGACTACTTTATACTAGCTTGTCACATGTGTCAAACATGACTACTTTGTACTAGCTTGTCACATGTGTCAAACATGGCTACTTCATACTAGCTTTTCACATGTGTCAAACATGGCTACTTTATACTAGCTTGCCTCATGTGTCAAACATGGCTACTTTATACTAGCTTGTCACATGTGTCAAACATGGCTACTTCATACTAGCTTTTCACATGTGTCAAACATGGCTATTTTATACTAGCTTGTCACATGTGTCAAACATGGCTACTTTATACTAGCTTGCCACATGTGTCAAACATGGCTACTTCATACTAGCTTGTCACATGTGTCAAACATGGCTACTTCATACTAGCTTGTCACATGTGTCAAACATGGCTACTTTATACTAGCTTGTCACATGTGTCAAACATGGCTACTTCATACTAGCTTTTCACATGTGTCAAACATGGCTATTTTATACTAGCTTGCCTCATGTGTCAAACATGACTACTTTATACTAGCTTGTCACATGTGTCAAACATGGCTACTTTATACTAGTTTGCCACATGTGTGAAACATGGCTACTTTATACTAGCTTGCCTCATGTGTCAAACATGGCTACTTTATACTAGCTTGCCACATGTGTCAAACATGGCTACTTTATACTAGCTTGCCACATGTGTCAAACATGGCTACTTTATACTAGTTTGCCACATGTGTCAAACATGACTACTTTATACTAGCTTGCCACATGTGTCAAACATGGCTACTTTATACTAGCTTGTCACATGTGTCAAACATGGCTACTTCATACTAGCTTTTCACATGTGTCAAACATGGCTATTTTATACTAGCTTGCCTCATGTGTCAAACATGACTACTTTATACTAGCTTGTCACATGTGTCAAACATGGCTACTTCGTACAATATAATGTTTCAAAAAGATATTAGATTGAGCAACCATGAGAATTGACATCTCTTTTGTTTCTTGTTAAAAAGCTGCACATCTATTGAGACACAATTTAGTAACACTGAAACAACCTAAAATTTGGTCATAAATTGAAAACTTTGAGTTGTGAGAGCCAAGCATGTACCTTTATGATCACCACATCTGTATCTATATCTATCCTGTCAAATTAAAGACCTGACATCATTCTGGGTCATCAACTAGGTCTTTCCTTAAAAAAAACTGATCTTCAAAACTGCTGACTAAAGACAATTGCAATCTTTAAATAGAAATTCTTATCATTCAAACTCAAGAGACAATGTATTATATTTAGTTAAAAAGTGTACTAAAACCTTCAGATGTAATATCATGGCGGTGCCAAGCCAATCTTGATTGTTAGTAGCTGAACTCTCAAGTAAATAAACTTTCTATAACAAACACCGGTTAGAAAATGTACAGCGATTGGTTGCTATGAAAACTGACATACTTTGAGAGGTTATCATGTGTGAGAGAATGCTGGAGCCTTGAAACATCCAACTGACGGTTGGTTCTGGTTTAGCTTTGTACGGAATAGAAAGATGCAATCTCTTTGACACTCTCACAGTTATCATCTCGAGAAGAAGGGACATGTCGAGTACTGGTGGCGCTAAACCTGGACAACGAAAAAGAGTTGAAAATAAAAGCAGGCTTGAGCTATGTTAAAGTTAGCCAATCAGAAAACTTAAAAGCAAGCAATTCAATAACGAATGCTCTGAAGTACACATAATTATGGGACTGAAGCTACATGTTGAACAGGTGGTACCACAGGCTGACCAGACGTGCTAACGTTCCCCTAATATGCTCTAGATGGGATTTCTGTTAACAATATTATTCAACAACATTCAAAACTATTTTCAATGACTCTTCTGTTTTAGTCGTAAATAATAAATTATAACCTGTACCATTTTTTTTGAAAAACTGAAAATCTCATAATATTGTTACTCATTGTGAATTTAAACAATAGCCATAAATTATATATTAAAATAGTTCTTATTATGTCCTGAGGTCAAGGCCGGTCAACTATATAAACCAAACAGTTGTAAAATTATGATTGTGAATGATTATGTATATATGACTTGCAATAAGCCAATAACAGATTGTGATCTTCAACAATTAAAAAATGAAATCTTCAGAACTTAGCCTACATAATCATTCAAAAGCATAACTTTACAGCTGTTTGGTTTTTATGTTTAAAATCAGAGCGAAATGAGGATTAATTTAATATATAATTTATGGCTATTAACTAAATTCACAAAGAGTAACAATAATGTAACTGAGAATTTTAATTTCCCAACAAATGATTCCAGTTTATTTGACACATCACTGTAGGTTTGATAAAGATGGAATTTTAAACAGCCAGTTGTAAGTCCGGTTTATTTTGTTCACTAGTGTAGAAATATCATAATTGGTTACTATAAAAAATTAAAAATTGGGATTTTTGATAACAAAACTAGCCAATGAGACAAGCAAAAACTTTTAAAACATTTTGAACACATAAATGTAATAATGGTGTAGCCACAGTTTAGTATTTTCTGCTGTTGATTTTTCACGCAGCAATTGTATAATTTTATATTATGAAATCTTTAATTCTCTACACAACATGATTGCTTTCGATTTATTTATAGCCTTCGGTATCCTTACTTTCTGTGACAGTAAATGTGCCAACCGACTCCTCATCTCCAACTCGACAGGTGAAGGAGCCCGAGTCTACTTTCTCACACGATTCAATGATGAGGAGATACTTGTAGAGGTTGCTCTCTTTAGCTCCCTTCCAGTTTTGCTTGTCCATCTGACCACTACAGTAGTTACAGTAGGCACAGATCAGCAGGGTGACAAACAATGAACAGATCAGAATATGGTGACACTTCATTATCAAACACCTGCTACATGTAGTCAAAATAAACCTAAAGTTACTTAGGTAGTCCATAATGTAATACTCATGCGATACTAATGCAAGAGATGTTGCAATTCACACTTTTTATAATACTCATGGGAGAGAACCATGATATTTTTATTTAGACATTTTCACACCAAGCATCCCGAGCGGTTAGAAACTGTAATGCACTGATAGAACTCTGAGCTCGTGACAGATTGATGTTCTTGGATGAGGAACTGCTATGTGCAGACAACTTTGAGAGTATCTGTAGAACTATGGCCCAAGCATTAGACTATTGTTGTCAATTTCCCAATATCAAAGACTATACTTATAAATAAGATATCTCAAATATAAATGCATTTTTGAACAAAACAATTACCCTACTTATTAATATAATTAGGCTAAAAAATACAAAAATAATAAGTGACAAAAATAAGTGAGTACTAGCATCTGTTTATATACAATTCATAAGCTGTCAAACTTCACAGGCAGCTGTCACACTTCACAGGCAGCTGTCACACTTCACAGGCAGCTGTCACACTTCACAGGCAACTGTCACACTACACAGGCAATTGTTACACTACACAGGCAGCTGTCACACTTCACAGACAGCTGTCACACTTCACAAACAGCTGTCACACTTCACAGACAGCTGTCACATTTCACAGACAGCTGTCACATTTCACAGACAGCTGTCACACTTCACAGGCAACTGTCACACTACACAGGCAACTGTCACACTACACAGGCAATTGTTACACTACACAGGCAGCTGTCACACTTAACAGGCAGCTGTCACACTTCACAGACAGCTGTCACACTTCACAGGCAGCTGTCACACTTCACAGACAGCTGTCACACTTCACAGACAGCTGTCACACTTTACAGGCAACTGTCACACAAGGATTTGTGTGACAGCTGCCAACTTTAATCTTAAGCATAGCATCTGTTAATGATACATATAAACACCATTGACACTACAAGACACTCCCTAACAATGATGTGCCTGATGGCCTTGTTCCTACCTGCCGAGCATGTTTAGAACCAGATCACCCTTAATCTGATATCGTTTATCTGTAACAGGTTTGCCATCTTTCAGCCAGCAAACTTCTTTCTTATGCGGGTTCTCTACAAGAGTCTCCAACACAGCTTGGTGTTTCTCTACAGCCATCAAGGAAGGAGACAACCTCTCAATAAATCGCACATCCGCTAAAAAACCCAAAAATATTCTGTCTCATATCATAGTTCAATCAACTGTCTAGGTTGTTGACATGATAGACGGTGAACTATTATATAGCCTTTTCCTTGATAGCAGATACAAGTCATTGTTTTAAATACTTGAACTAACTTTACCTGCAACTTTTAAGTTTTTCTTAAATGACTTTTTTTTAAGAGAATAATAATATTGTTGCTAAGATTTGAAATTAAAAAATGTACACATAATCTTAAATAGTGTTTGATTAAATTTTGTTTGGATTGGTATAGATGCCAAAAGTTGAAAGTTAATGAATTGAACCAAATAACATAACTTTTTCCAAAAGTATCTGTCATAAATAGCTGTCATAAATACAATCTCATGCCAAATACATCGTTAAAAATCTATCAGTGTTTTGTGACAGATTTCACTATACTTTGGACAAAATTATACTAAAAATCCCCCTGTCGTACACCCACGACCAAAGTGATATTGGAAAAAAGAAAAGGTACTGCTGGTTGAGAAATGCAACATTAGCAGTCAAATGGCACTGCAGTGCAATAGGATAACTGCAATGGTAGCTGTAATGTACTGGGTGTTATTATGTACAACAAACAGCAATAATGAAAGGAAAAGATTATATGTTTATATCTCTCCCCAGCAATAGGAGAAATGCAATATTAGAAGTAAAATGGCAAGCTGCTGTGTACTATACACAGTTTGAAAGTTGGTTGTGTTGAATGTAGAATGGTTTTGATAGCGATCTGTAACAAAAAGGGAGCATCAGCATTCACACGTCTGGAAGTTTTCTGCAAACCGGAGCAAAATAAAAAAATGTTCTCGTCATAAAGGGGCGTTGTAGTTCGACCCTAGCTTGTACATAAGATGTAAAGAATTTTGGCTAACATTCTAAATAACTTAATGAAACCTTCAGTAATTGGACAAAAAAACATGGGCTGATAAACTGTGTACCACAATTTCGTACCTGTAAATCGGTCTATGCCTCAAAGGGTCTACGTTTTTACGGAAACCTTCGGATAAATAAATTCGAATGATTATTCTTAAAATTAAGTCTTATAATAATTTTATAAAATCGAATAATTATTCTTATAACTAAATACTTTTGCAAAATATTAAAAACGGAAAGATATTAGAAACCTTCGGCAATTGGACAATGCCATAGACTAGTAAAATGTGCATGTTTTTGTTGGTAACATATTTATATAGGTTTATATGTGTTTTGTATCACTATTATACTTAAACAACTCCATTGAAAAATGGTTAAATTTGTTGATGAGATTTTGGTACAAGGGTTTGCGACAGTGTTGATGAATAATTTTCGTGAGTTCTGTGCACATATGCATTTATCATAAAGCTCCAAACAATCGCTTCACTCGTGTTTGGTTGTGGGAATAGTACAGTAATACTTCAACTTACGAGTGCTCTAACGTACGAGAAACTTGAGATACGAGCCAGCTTTTAAGCAAGTTTTAGCACTAACATACGAGCAATGTTTGAGATACGAGCACGTGAGTCAGTTGCAAAGTATGCCGGAGGTGTTTTATGAGAACAGCACCACTCTGTATTTTTCAACTACTCAGGTTATACTTTTGTACCGTGTTTTCTGTGCGCAATTTTCAGTGCAGAATTATGTGAATTAAAAATACGGTGCGTAGACCAAAAGTTTGCCAGTAAAATGAAAGATAATGGAAAGAAAAAGCAAATGATAATAATTGATATTAAACGGAAAATTATTGAAAAAATATGCGAAATGTGTATGCGTGATTGCTCTAGCTCAGCAATATGACAGAAATACATCTACAATCATCAAACCGAAGGGTTATATTCAGGGCATTTAGTTTGCAAAAGGATTAACCATAGTTTCTAAACGATGCAGCAATCTTCACGACCGCTGATGGAGAGACTGCTCAGGCATTGGATAAAAGATAAACAGTTGGCCGGTGACAGCGTAACTGAAACGATGTTTCAATAAAGGCGAAAAGGCCGGTAGTTAAAAGGCGAAAAGGCCGGTAGTTAAAAGGCCGGTGCTATCTATAAAAATAGCCTTTCGGACAAGTTGGCTAGTAGTCGTGCATTAACCCTTTGTGATGACACCAGTGTTCGTCCTAATCGCAACACGGTGAAAGGGCGACAATGGCAAACATCCTGAAAGGGCAAACGTCCTTAAAACGGCCGGCTAGTCGTGAAAGTGTAACAAAGGGAAAATTAGCTAACCAGCGAGAAACTTCCAACTATGAACGCCGAAGAAATTTTAATTACGAAAAATGAAAGTTTGCTTTTAGGTTTGCTTTTAAGTTTGTTTTTTAAGACTTTGATAAAATCCAAATTTATCAAATTCAACTGTTGTAATAAAGAATAAGACTTATATCTCCCTCCCTGGCAAATGCTAGCGTTAGCTGCTACTGAATGTATTTAATTTTACATTTTAATTAATCACATTTCCTTGCATTGTTTTTATTTGTTGCTTTTTGAAAGCATGTGGTAAGTTAGGACAATAACCAACATGTTTTTTCTGTTACAATATCTTGTTTTGAGTGTTTTATTTGCATTTTTTAGAGTATAGAAACCAATTAATATATATTTAATTGTTCTATATATAAATAAATTGCACCAACATGCGAGTAAATTGACATACGAGCTGAGTCTCGGAACGCATTAAGCTCGTAAGTCGAAGTATGACTGTATCTAAATAGATGAATTTTGTATCTTATAGCAGGTAGGTTTGTTAGACTATATGATTCAATCAACTATCTAACCCAATGAACATAAGTAATACTTACAGGCGACAGCAAGAGGAGCTGAGCACTGTTGGTCTCCTACTAGACACCAGTAGGTGTCAGTGTCAGCCTTCGCACAATTCTTTATACGAAGAGTACGGTGCAGTTTGTTTGTTACTAGCTCATATTTCTCTGACTTGAATATCTCCTTACGAGAGCTCTCAGTTGCACCGCGGAACCAGCGCACCTGGTGTAGTAATAGTGTGAGTAGAGATGAAACAACGAACTCAACCAAGAAGCAACAAACACACATTGATAAAAGACACTCTCCAACAGGTGTGTTGAATGAATCTATAAGCATTCTATAAGCGTAGACTTTAATAGAGTGTAAAAATGACTAGGAAAGTTATTATTGAAGACAAAACAAATGATTAATACCTTGAAGGTAAAAGTTAAATTTATTTCATTCACTTATCCACATATATATTATAACTAGCTGTGCTACCCGGCGTTGCCCAGGTAATAAAAGTCTTCGGACAGAAAATTGATTTGTATTTAACATATAACAACATTTCCCATTCTAACTTTCAAACTACATACCATGAGAAAAGTGTGTCGTGTAATTGAAATAAATTAAGAGAAAAATAAAAACAACTGCAAAGGTTTTAAAACTTTGCCAAACAGTTGTAACTTTCAAGCTATTAGCCTGGCACAATGTCAATGGAAATTTCCAGTAAGCTAGTTAATACCTAAGCGCTAAGCTTCTAAAGACGGTATGCCATTACGTTGCGTCAGCATTGTCCAGCTACACCATGCTAATGATAGCTACAACTGGAGGGAAACACAAACTTTCACATTTATATGTATATATATAGATATAACTAGCTGTGCCACCCGGCGTTGCCCATGTAATAGAAGAGTATTTGGACAGAAAATTGATTTGTATTTAATATATAACAACATTTGCCATTCTAACTTTCAAACTACATATCATGAGAATAATAAAAACGATTGTTAAAGGTTTTATAACTGTCAAACAACTGTACCTTTCAAGCTAGTAGCCTGGCATAATGCCGATGGAAAATTCCACTAAGCTAGTTAATAAGGTTAGGCTTCCAATGACGGTAAGCCATGACTTTGAGTCTGCATTGTTGTCCAGCTCAGGTGTTCTAATAATAGCTATAGCCGGAAAACTAACAGACAGATATACGACATTCAGACGGACTTTGAGAAATATATATATAGATAGAAGATAGATATAGTATTGACAGTATCGAAACAATTGTCTTCACTGTTGCGATTGTTAAAAAATGTCATTAAAACTTGAAAAAACACTTTTATGCAATATCAGGTGTTTTATAAGCGCTGTCATCTATGTGGGAGACTTACCAACATGGTAAAATTTATGTTAGAAACTTACTGACACCTAAAGCTACCTACATTCAAAGCTGTGTGTACCCAGTAAAATAATCAGAGAGATTTTGCTAAAGATCTAATCATCCAATCAATCAGGGCGATTCTGGAATGTCGGTCAATAAAAAACTTGTAAAATATTTAGTTTGTCCGCCTTCACTAGCAGATAGCAGATAGCACTCGAACCAAAGGGAGCTGTGTTTCATTCAGTCATAAACAATTTAAATTAACATTGAAAGTGAGCACTCCCCTTAACTTAATGCAAAATTACTGTAATCTTGTACTCTAAACCAAGAGAATTTAATAAGAGAAAGGAGAAAAGTTGTCGATACAAACCAATAATACCATAGTTATGGACAGTCATTAAGTTAAAAGGTTATGTTTAGTTTTTCTCATTTGAAGGACCAAATGGATGAGTTTGGAAAGGATTAGGCAGGTTACATGTATTTTACAGTTCTTATAACGTAAAATCTATATAACTTAAATATTCTAGGAACAGACTGTTTATGTTCTAGGAGCGTCTATTTTATATTATTGTTGAGGATATGGTACGACTATAAGAAGATGGTAAATGTAACAAATATGGCGCGAGAATTATAGGAAATATTCAAACATCGTATTGTATTCATTTTTGAAAAGGTTTAAAATTGCTAATGAATTTGATCTGCTTGCTTAAAACTTGAAATACATAGAGAAAATAACTCCAAGAATTTGCTAATATCACTGGTAGAGAAAATAAGAATACAAAAGACTAATAGGAGAAAAGAAAAGATGAGTGACACACCTTCGCTCGCTCATGGTTAACTAGAACGACGAGCTCTGCATCATCATTTTGTAAGACCTCATGCTCTGATAGCTTCTGGACAAACTCATAATCCATTTCTAAAAACAGTCCACAGACAAAGGAGTATTTCTAACAAATTTTGAATCAGGTATTCGTCTGCACACTGATGATCTTCGGAGAGTTTACTAAACTCAGTCAGTAATTCTAAATTTGGTAATTCGGAGTTGTCCATCAACAGCAATATTTCCCAGCAGTCATAGGTCCCATGACTCAATAGCATTTCATCTTTATACTCGGCATAAATGACAAAATGAAATTTTTTCAAAGGTTTCATGTATAGTCATACTTCGACATACGAGTGTCCTAACACATGAGAAAGTTGAGACATGAGGAAAGTTCCAAGCAAACTTTTGCTTTGAGATGCAAGAAAAATTTTCAATGAAAGCATACGAGAGGGTTCTTAATGCAACCAATACCCACAACATTCACTAGCAAATCATAAAATAAATCATACCAAATATTTTAGGGATGTTTTTGACTTGTGGTCTAATCTCACATTGCAAAGACTGCATTAATTCACAATATTTAAACAAAACTAGACCACAGCGATGATCAAATTTCTTACGGTGTCTACTGTAAGAGTAAAGGAAGTTTTATATTATGAACATCTTGCAATAGATACGCACCATCAACTGTGACCTTGCATGAGGTCACATCCTTGTATACTTCGCACTCGTATGTGCCTGCCATATCTAGTTGGGCTGCTGATACCTTGAGTATGCAGGACGTCCCGCTCTGGTGAATGCTTATTAGATTGCTCTCGGACTAAAAAAAAATAGCAGAGCATAATAATAATAATGATTATAATAATAACAATGTTGACGTGAAGAAATACTCAATGGTACAACAGACAGCGCTGTTAGGATTGGCTAACATCCTCAGCAAGGTCCTGCCCACCACAGCCTGCTGACACAGGTCACAGGTTGATGGCAGGAAATAAAACCAGCATAAGCTGTAACTAAACCAATAATAATAATAATAGTAATAATAATAATAATAATAAGTATTGCAAAGAGATTTGTTAAGCTTGCTAAAGATAACACTTCACTATCCTTCAATTTTTTGAGATGTCATTTTATCGTTGTCGGCCATCTTTATGGACAATTTTATCGTTAAAAACACAAAGCTTTTGCAATGAATTGTTTAAAACGATGCTTTTGTTTGCATATTTTTTGTTATAGTATCAAAACAACACCTAAAAGTACTAGTAAATAAAAGAAAAACGATCATTTGTTACAAATATGGTGGCTTTTCCATGAACGAGCGCATGTGCAAACGACATGATGTCAAAAAAACGATGGATTGAAGTCCTTCTTTGAGTGGCGCTAGTTAGTTTATGGAGAATAGACATGATGAGCTGAAAATGACACAAATAAAAGTGAACCTCTAAAGTGATAAATGGGGAAACAAAACAGCTGAAAAGCGGATTGACTCTGTAGTTACTGAAGAGAAGGTAACAGGCAGAATATTATCTGGATGTAATACTTTCACATCCCCTGCTGAAAGCCTTACTCAGTCAAATGGTAAGAGTGAAGAAAAAATAAATCCAAGTGGGATAAAGTCTAGAGAGGGACTTGCTAACTAACAACTACATAAACTAAGTTTTATAAGATAGTATAAATATCACTATGGCAACAAAAATAGCTAAATTAAATGCCAAAAATAGAAAGTGGATGTTTGTCGCTATAACCATGCAAAACAATTCTATCAACAAAAAGCGCATCAAGGTCCAATCAGAAGAAAGATAAATTACCACAGGGTCGGCTTTCACTCGTCGCCGCTGGTAACGAGTAAAGAGTATGAAAACATTAAAGTCACTGTTAATCTTTATATGTTAATTGTGTGCTCTTGTATACAATATAGTTATTGTTAACAACCTTCATATGTTAACTGTGTGCTCTTGTATAAAATATAGTTACTGTTAACAACCTTCTTATGCTAACTGTGTGCTCTGGTATACAATATAGTTACTGTTAACAATATTCATATGTTAACTGTGGACACTGGAATACAATATAGTTACTGTTAACAACCTTCTTATGTCAACTGTGTGCTCTGGTATACAATGAAGTTATTGTTAACAACCTTCATATGTTAACTGTGTACACTGGAATACAATATAGTTATTGTTAACAACCTTCATATGTTAACTGTGTGTTCTTGTATAAAATATAGTCACTGTTAACAGAATTTATACGTTAACTGTGTGTACTTATTTTCCTTACAGTTATTTCCACTCCGTTCTTTTTCCAAACTACATCCTGCTGGGACTCTCCAACATCACAGACAAGCTCCGCCTCTTTGCCTTCTTTCCATGTGTATGACTCTCTTAGCTTTTTGCCAAATTTGTACTCTTTACGCTTGGCTAAAAACAGACAAAGTGAGTACATACATTATACACTAATGTGTATGATAGAAATACTTCCAGATTTTCACCGGATTGTAACAAATTAGGTTTTTTGTTTAACCGCATTCATTAGGAAACCAACGATCTACAGGTATATAATATAACTCTCACAGATATATATATAACTGTTTGTCTATCGTTCAGATGTCCAGTTATAGCAATAAAATTATGATTACATAAAATCTACTGGAATTGAACTCGGAACCTACAGGTCTGCAAGCAAGTGTGCTTACTACTAGGTCTGTGTGCTTACTACTAGGTCTGTGTGCTTACTACTAGGCCAAGCAGTCACATTGCTATACAATGAAACATTTGAGGCCATATTCATTACACCGGTTAAAATACGCACGCTTGAAACGATTGAGAAAATACTATTGGTTACTACTAGCTCGCTTGAGGATCGTGATTGATTGCGTGATTATCACGCAGTGATAATCACGCAGTTGCTAGTGTTGCTAGCTTCAGCTACTCAAATTCATTTTGATGGATAAATGATGCGAAAAAATACAGTTGCAGATTGCTGCAAAGTGCTGTCACTAGTTTATCATGTCACCAGTTACCAGTAATGCATGTATTCCGGTACAACCTGTACATGGATTGGGCCGAGTGCAACTAAATCGTCAACCCTATAGAAATGGAGAGTGTTAAGTGTGTGGCGGTCGATTGCCGGGCCCAAGGCCGCGAGGAGGAAAGAAAGAGGGATAGCAACCGACTCTGGACCGGCGGCGAGGCTCAGTCTAGCGCCAGTCACTAAACCTTTTTCTCTCAGCCCTAGACCTAGCAATCGGCCAACAACTCAGTCGAACGAGTCGAGGGTCGGCCTTGGAGAGTGAGAGTCGGAGCAGAGCCGATTGTCACCTCGGTTGAGAGTCGGCTACTGAATTGGCTCTGTGACCGAGGAATGAGGCTTAACATCGCACGAAGACTATAAAAAAGTCTAAATGAGCCACGGAAATCAGAGCATCTGGAAGTCTCAAACTGTGCAGTTTATTGTATGTTTATTACATCTTGAACTGTAGTCATTTATATTTGTGAAATACATGTATATATATTCTCATTGCCTTGTACTCATGTGGTTTGATTCTTAGAAAGCAAGTAGAGGAACTTGGTCGATTCTTTTACAACTGGACACACTTACAGAACCAAAGACAACATCTGTAAAAGCACTGCGCTATACCAGTGATGCACCATGGCAGCATCTAAAGGATGAGAATGAACAAACTTATCTATTGGACTTATCCGTTGCTACAGAATGAAAATGCTAGCATGTCTTGACCTTTTCTTTTCGCTGGGCACAATTTCCTTCCTGTAGAGAGAGTGACTCTGGTCCAGCGACAGCCAGAAATTACTTAAAAATTTACACGCAGCTCTCTGATAATGTCACTAGTTCACATGGGAAAAGGTGAAAGGTCATCTTTGGCAGTTGCCATACTTATTGTTAGCGAAACGCCTACAAACTGCTCATTGAACGCTCTCAGAGCAAAGTTAATAATCACGCTGCAGTGAACACGCAAGAAATATATCACGAACAACCGTCTATTACGGCTCACAGTTGCCTTTCTACTGATTTTTAACCAAAATATAACTTTTTATTCTAGCTGTATTCAGCTGTATTTTAGCTGATTTTTATTTCTAGCTTGTTGTTTGCTGAACACCAATCCTTACTCTAAAATAGAAGTCTCCAATAATCTCTTGGTTTGAATATATGACAAGTTACCTTTGATAAAGAGATTGCATGACGTAACAACTCCATCACAAGAAAGAGTGTAATTTCCGCTGTCCTTCGGTCCAAGTTTTTTAATGTGAAGTTTATGGAAAAAGCCTTCCTGAATTATCTCATCTTTAGAGCCCTTGAACACCTCCATTCGGTTCTTTAAAGATTCACACAAGAGACATTAAGATGACTTTGTGAATTTAATCTATGGAGCACATATTCTAGACTTACTTAGCTCAAAGCAAGAGTGAGCTCATGAATGACTACTACAGTCTATTGACACAAAACTGAGTGACACATTCAGATTGAAGAACTCAAAGTCACCGGTCGCAATCAAAATACTAATTTTGAGAGTGGTAGTTTCCGTTACCTCCCTTAAATGGTGAATTTGAAGCCTGAAATCTCAGTTAGTTGAAGTCAATAGATGGTAGTAATGATCTGGTAGATATAATAAATTTAATATAGATTTGTTGTAGATATGTTTAAATCTACAGATTTAATCTAGCTTTGTTTGATTTTGTTCCTTTCCAGATATGAGTCAGTATCAGTCAGATATGAGTCAGTTATGAGTCAGATATGAGTCAGATATGAGTCAGGTATGAGTCATTTATGAGTCAGATATGAGTCAGTTATGAGCCAGATATGAGTCAGTTATGAGTCAGGTATGAGTCAGATATGAGTCAGATATGAGTAAGTTATGAATCAACTATTAGTCAGATACGAGTCAGGTATGAGTCAGATACGAGTCAGGTATGAGCCAGTTATGAGTCAGATATGAGTCAGGTATGAGTCAGATATGGGTCAGTTATGAGTCAAGTATGATTCAGATATGAATCAGTTATTAGTCAGTTATGAGTCAGATACAAGTCAGGTATGAGTCAGTTATGAGTCCGCTATCAGTCAGGTATGAGTCAGATGTGAATCAGTTATGAGTCAGATACGCTACATTGCAAGCTCTGAAACAGACATGTCATACCCAATGAGCGCACTGAAATATAAATTGCTTGACATCATATAAAGCATTGCATATACAGCACTGCATTGACAAGTTTGGTTTGGATATTTACCATTTGATGATTTTACACAAAGACAAGATTTTACATACAATACCGGCTAGTTTGAGCAAGTTAGTATTTCCAGAATTAAAATATTTTCACAAGTAGAAGAATACCTGAACTAATAAAATTTATTTTAAACTAGTCATCCAACCCTCAGCAGGAAGGATCAGCTAAACACAAGTTTAGTATGAAAACAGAATGTAGAAGAAAACAGTTTAACTTGTCTAATTTTTGTAACATTGCCTCCTCAATTTTTGTTTTCAGGTGCCTATGCTACAGATACATATGACAGTTTAATGTGTTATAAAAGTTAGCACAAAGGGTTTTTATGCTTTAAAACTAGAGCTTGAGTTTCTGATTAAATTGTCTGGAGTGAAAAACTTTTCAACACGCGTCAGTATATACTGTAGAGAGTTCAGAATGCTCTCATCTTGGTATAATGTTGACAAAAGAAAGATATAAGTTTACTATCACTACTCTTTAGTAGCGCTTCCTGGCGAATTTGGCAACTAGCTTTTTAAATCACTCAGTAATCATCACTAGCAATAACAGTTCTGACATGCAAGACATGCAAGAGAGAGGAAGGAAGAGTTTGATTTTAGACAACAGCAAGTCTCTAGGGTCAAAATACTCTTGATAAATTGTCTGGAAAACAGAGGTTAGTAGAGTGCCTGATGATAGGCCAATAAAGTGCCTGGAGATAGGCCAATAGGATGCTTAGAAGCAGAAAGTCACGGTAAAGCTGCATTTACGCCAAGGATTTGCAAACCGACTTGCAAATCGAGTTTTTGTGATCGATTTCTGAATGATTTTATGGGAGCTACGAGCCAGAGTTTTTTTACCACACACAACGCACTAGGAGACAAAAAACAGAAGAGTGCATGCAGTGAGAAGTGTCTGAAAACTGCACACTAACAGAGAGCCTAAAACAAAACATTAGTAGTGTTTGGACACTATGCAGAGAGCTTAGAGACGAACGAATAGTAGAATCCTTAGAAACAGATTAGCTGAGTTCATGAAAATAGAAGGCTGGCAAGATGGCTAAGAGTGGGAAGGGTTGCACAGTGCTCAGAAACAGATTAGCAAGGAAAGAGAAATAAAAGGTTGGCAGAGTGCCTAGAGACAGAAGATTCACAGAGTGCCTAGAGATAGAAGATTCACAGAGTGCCTAGAGACAGATGATCCACTGAGTGCCCAGTGATAGATGATTCACAGAGTGCCTAGAGACAGATGATTCTCAGGGTGCCTATAGATAGATGATTCACAGGGTACCTAGAGATAGATGATTCACAGAATGCCCAGAAATAAATGATTCACAGGGTGCCTAGAGATAGATGATTCACAAAGTGCCTAGAGATAGATGATTCATGGAGTGCCTAGAAATAGATGTAGCAGCAGACACAAGGCGGCAGAGCACCTGAAGTTATAAAGTTAGCAGAGAGAATGAAGCCAAAAGGCAAAGAAACACCTGAAACCAGAAAGTAAGCAAAGTATAGAAAACCCTAAAACCACTATTGCCAACTCTGTCATTTATATGCACATATTTACCTACACAAGATTCAGATATCAGAATGAAAAACCACAGACAGATCTAACACAGACACAATCTCTCGAGCTGACAGCAACATAATATAACAATCAGTCTGAGAAATAATCTTCCAAACAGAAGCAAATGGAAAACAAGAAGTGATGCCAACTTAATATACTATCACATAAGTCTTGATGGCTTACCTTTTCTATCCTCAATCCATTCTGTCAAATTGTGAAACATATTGGTAACGGATGGATATATCGTATTTTTTATATCTCCTTTTAACTTTTCATAAAAATTTTCACAAACCTTTCTTAAATCAAACTAGCTGAAACAATTGACCTCTATAAAAAGTCTTAGTACCATAAAACTATGAAAAAGCAAGGCACCCTTACAAGGCACCCTTACAAGGCACCCTTACAAGGCACCCTTACAAGGCACCCTTACAAGGCACCCTTACAAGGCACCCTTACAAGGCACCCTTACACTTACTAAATGAAATTTTCAAAATTCAAGCATCCAATTTAAGATCATTTTAATCAGTGAAAAACCGAGTAGGAAAAAAGCGCTGCATGATTAGGATGGGTTCCCAGATTTCAACTTCTGACTAACTGATCTCATCATTATCATTGAATAAAATGATAAGTAGTTAGCACCATCAGAGTAAAATTGTAAAATGTTAGAGAAAGCAGATGTAAGTTTTGAAAATTCTTAAGCTAGGCTATTTTATAATTTTTTACAGAGTTGTTGCCGATAACACAGTGAGTTTTGCTGTAAGATATTATTGGTAAAAGTCAACTATAACTAAACATTCGCAGTGAAATTCAGAATTGACTGACTTACAGCATATTCTAAATAAACTGACTCCCAATTTAGTCATCAAAGTTATTTTATATGCTTTCTCATGATGCTCACATCATATCTAGTAGGTGATGTTGCATATCAAAATGATGCGGAAAGTTTTCTCTACGCACTAAAACGAAATTGAGTAAGTTTAAAAGCTCAATTCTATTGCCATAGGCCGTGCTTGCACCACAACAAATAGTCTTGTTCTCCCAAAATAATTATGCATGCTTATCATTTTATTTATTTATATGTATTTACGAGGTTGGTTTTTCATAAACACCACCATTTTCTTCAACACAGTGGTAAATGGTTTAACATAGTTTTATTTTATAATTCACGAGTATTATTCAGTTATATTGGATTACCACGATTAACAATGACTAACAATATTCACAATTTCCAGGGTGGTCAGGTTATCTAGAACACCACTATAAGTCTTTGATAAATTTTTCCCGCTTGTGAAAAAGGCTGCGAGTTTTTCCAGGTGTGTGACAATTGGAACGACAAAAATATTGAGAGGGAAAGTTAGATTGCGAAAGACCTTCACTTTGCATTGTAAAATAAAAGAGCAAGGACAGACAACTCTGACTAATTTAATGCAATTGTAACCTAGTCAGGTCAGCATGTCTGCATACATAAGTCCATAAGCCCTTTGATCTAATAGCTGTAAATCAGCTATGCTTAGAGGAAGTTGATAGAATAACTGTAATCAATGTCATACCCTTTGCCATTTCGCTGTTCGAACATTTTTGACAGAAAACTCTGCTTCTAATATCACTTCTTTATCGACTCCTTCTTCTACGGTGATGTCTTTGAGCGGAGACACAAAGGATGGCACAACCTGCACAACCAACCAGCATGTTATGTTGAGCAAACACGAAATTCACCTGTCCACAACTCCAAAGTAAATGAACATTACCTCAATAACGTCTTCAACTAGTTAACTTTTCTAAATACATTAGTAATAAATTACTATCATCAATGATATATATACCATTGATGATATATATACTGTATGTATTACTTGATTGGCGATGATGATATTACCAGAGATAATTTAAGGCGAGTTTAAGATAAAGTCAGAAATTTTATTTGAAAAGGCGAATATATGTCTATTTGCTGACGACCTTTATCTTCCTTATAAATTATAGTTTTGAGCTCATCTTGAACTTTGAACTCATCTTGAATTCTCCTTAAAGGGTCACTCACATGGAATCCTAGTAGATGTTACCAGAAAAGTATAAATGTTTTTCTATCAGTTGAGATTTCTGTTGTTGTTTCAGGTGATCTGACTGTCAGGATATCTCAAGATTAAAATCAACAAAAATTGATGGCGGTAAAATGCTAAAAAAAGATTGCTCCAAAAATGACATCAACAGGTGAATTTCCTGTTTGTCCCTCTTGTTATGACATCGGTTATTGCGTTCAAGTTTGAGAGTTATGAGTCTCTATTGAAATATATTTTATTTTGTATTTACTCATGATTGTTAGAATAAAACTTCACATATAGCCTCAGATACATTGCTATAGATGTTACAGATAGGTTGGTTAGAACTTGTCTAATTGTTTTTCCTATAAATACTGTGTAAACATATGAGTACTCAACGTTGATGAGTCTGCATATTTATCTCTTATAAACATCATGCACAACTATTGATGTCATTTTTGGGGAAGTCTGGCATGTCTTTTATCAGCGTTTCAACCGCAGATCAAGTTTTGTCGATTTTAATCTAGAAGCATGATGGCAGTCGGACCACTTGAAACAGCAAACAAAATCTCAAAAGGTAAAAAAATATTTACGCTAATATTTCTGACTAATTGCAAATCTTCATCATATTCCAAGATATTTTATTGTCAAACCACCTATTTGATTATATTGACTAGCTCAGGGGTTGACCAGCTGTTGACTAGCTGGAGCCTTTTTTTCCAGTTTTATGATTCTCGGGTTAGATAATTTGGAAAACATTTGTTTGAAATAAAATTATATTCGATAAAGTAATATTTTTATAATATAATATATAACATAATATATATATATTAAATATTATATATATATATAATATTATATAATGTATATATAATATAATATTATATTAATAATATAATAATAAATAAAATATTATAAATATTTATTTAATATATAATATTATAGTAAATTAAAAATAATTTATTATAATATTATATAATATAAATTATATAATATTATAATATATATATTATTATATATTATATTATACATTATATATAATATATAATATACATAATATAATTTATATAATAAAATAAGTAATATATATATAGATGTACTAAATAAGAAACAGCTGAACTATCTTGTTAAGCTTAAACTGTTCTATGAGTGTTTATACACAGAAGACACAGTGAGCAGCATCTTTAGACAACTTAATTTAATTATGTAGTTAGAATCTTACAGGTTTCTTCTTCTCCCTGTGTTTGAGGTCAGGCCAGTCAATTCCCTCCTGTAATACATAAAATGAGCACTAGAATGAAACATAGAAGGAAACATAGAGTAGAACATAGAGCGAAACATAGAGTGAAACATAGAGTGAAAGAGAGTGAAACTTTCTTATATTTTATAAAGGAACATTTTCACTGAATGTTTATGTTCTACTAGGAATACCTGTATTTACAATTTGTGTTTGCTTCTACAATGTATATCGCTTTGAACTGATAGCAACTACAGTCGTACATTGATGGATGTGATATCGTGATGAGTGGTCAAGCTGATATCTAATTTGCATTTAATAAATAAACCTTTCAGGTAGAAACATTTCGCAGATATAAAAGCGAAGAATGAAATGCAATGATGTCATCACAACAAAGAGTTTAGTGTCACAGATATGCCCATACAAGATGCACACAGAGAAAATCTCATCTCTGCCAAACCTCACGTCATCTCTAATAAACAGTTTCATGCAGCGCAATGTTTAACGTAAGGTCAGTGATGTTTCAAGAAATTA
Organism: Watersipora subatra; assembly: GCF_963576615.1. Taxonomy (NCBI): domain Eukaryota; kingdom Metazoa; phylum Bryozoa; class Gymnolaemata; order Cheilostomatida; family Watersiporidae; genus Watersipora; species Watersipora subatra. The sequence continues at coordinate 40,137,503 of NC_088709.1, read as the reverse complement.
AAACATTTATAATGTGACATTATAAGCACAAAAGAAATGAGCGTTATTAAAATGTATTGGCAGGATGCTCGTTACATCATAGAACATTCCAGACATTTTGGCCGTACAGGACGTAGAAAACGATTTACCTCTTGTGAGCTTTCCTTTTCTCCTGATACAAAAAGAAATGCTGTATGTAAACTGGTCACACAGTTTAAGACAGGAACATAAAACCAGATGGCTTCAAATACGAACGCTTCAAATTCCTATGAAAGGTCGGAGAAATTACAGGAGTAACTTTTGTAGGAAGTTGGATTATTGTTATGTGTTGACAACTTCCTATCAAAAATTGAAGGAATTACAGGAGTAACCCTTGTTAGGAAGTTGGGTTATTGTTGAGCTGACAACTTCCTATGAAAAATTGGAGAAATTAAAGGAGTAACCCTTGGTAGGAAGTTGGGTTATTGTTATGAGCTGATAATTTCCTATTAAAGATTGGAGAAATTACAGGAGTAAACCTTGATAGGAAGTTGGGTTATTGTTATGTGCTGACAACTTCCTATTAAAAATTATAGAAACTACAGGAGTAACCCTTGGTAAGAAGTTGGGTTATTGTTATGAGCTGACAACTTCCTATTAAAGATTGGAGAAATTACAGGAGTAAACCTTGATAGGAAGTTGGGTTATTGTTATGTGCTGACAACTCCACATTGAAGATTGAACGAATTAAGTGTTAGTGAAGAATTCAGCTCAGCAAAAGCGTACACTTACGGTGTTTGAGTTTGCCCCAGTCTGGGTCATCCTCACCACTCCCTCTCTTCTTGTAGTCTTTGTGTTTGAGGAGAGACCGGAAGTCGAGGTTAGAATCTTTTGGATCTACATAGAAAAATGTCAATAGCTTCAATAGCCCATCTCCCATGAATGGAAGAAAAACATAGACAGCTTTATATCATCAGCTATTGTATGTACCCTCATCAACGTAATACATACTTGGCTAGCAGTTAACAGCTGATAGCATAACTCCTTTTTTCAGTACAGAAAAGATACCTATCGTATTATATCTTCTTCATGGTTAGATTTGAGTTGGAAAATGAGAAAATTGCTGATACAAACGAAATAAAATACTACAAAAACACAATTCTACTTTGCCTGAAGCTCTGCATCATTTTTCACCAATTTCACGTGTCAAAAACTGTGAGCACACATGTTAACAATGCTGTTGTAAGGTCAGACATATAATTCTAGCACCATGCTGTTCGTTCAGCGTGATCAATCACACTCTTTCATTATAACTTATCAAAGATCTTTAGTTACAAAACTGCAAACATCATTAAGTACATGCAACGCGACTCATCAGAGATGTCCAATTTCAAAACAGAACTAGCTGAAAATTTGTTGATTCATTGAATAAAATAATAAAGTGACACATTATATATAACGGGTATTAAAATCATGAGATTTAATAAGTGTATAGAAATGTATGAGTAGTATTGTTATTGATGGCAATTTAAAATAGGTTGAAGAATAGATATGTTTTTCAAGGGCCAAAAAGCATTAATATACAGAAAAACTTGAACATAACTGAATAAGTAAAAGTACATGACCTTCTGTGAATGTGCTAGCACTGCTACCATACAACAACCTTCTGTGATTGTGAAAGCACTGTGAACATACAATGATTTTCTGTGAATGTGCTAGCATTATGACCATACAAAACTATAACATATATAAAAATTTATAGTCCCTGTCGACTTACCTTTAACATAGATGTTAAAGGAAGCATCGTGATTGCTGTGTCCATCTGGGTTCAAGAGTTGAATGCTGTATTTACCTTCATCAGCGAATTTCAGCTGGTTGATCGTTATTCTTATTGTTTTGGAGGCAGAATCAATGTCGAACTGTACCTGATTATACAGATGTCAAATACAGTAGGAAAGATAAATTGCTCTCAGCTAACAGATGGCCAAAATCAGACATCAACAGCGATGCTAACAAGATTCGAATAATACGAATTTAGTGTATGGTCAAAACGGACCAGCAAAAGGTTGGGTGATAAAATTGTCACAAAACCTACTCATGACTGTAAGAAAATTTGATCAGTTTGTTATACAATTTTTATGGACATTAGACAATTTATATCTGTTGAGGGGGCAGAACAAGGCCAGGCTAAATGTAATCAAAGTAGTGTAACACAACGTTTATACGCTGTAAAGGTAGCGTAAGATGCTGTTCATTCATTGCTTATGTAGTTGACATACTGTTTATCTGTCATCAATATACGGTAGTGCATATCCAGGATAAAGACAATTCAGAATCAGGAATTCAATTGACAGAAAAGTACTGAATATTCGTCAATCGGGCAGTTAACACATTGCCAAAAAACCTGATTATTTGTGATTAGTCAAAAGAGTTGATTCCCAAAACATAGTTTGATAACCTTTTAATAGTTTCTGAAGAAAACTGATTGTGTTTGTGAGACACCTTCAAATGAAGCCTATAGGGCTTCACACAAACAACTATCTACATGTACACATGTATACTTGTCTGTAATGAGGTGTGTGTGCGTGCGTGGGGGTGCGTGGGTGTGTGGGTGGGGGTGTGTGCGTGGGTGGGTGTGTGATGATAATTATTTAACAGATTACATCTAGTGAAAGCTGAAGCTTTTTCTGTTCGATTCTTTTCATGAATTCCAATTGTTATTTTGGAATAAGTTAGTTTTTATCATTATGATAGTGCTTTGCTATTTCACAAACACTATTGGGGCCATCACAAATCATTGGTGATCGATAATAGTTAATTAAAATGATAATGATCATATCAATTAAATTAAAGCAGAATCCAAAACAGAATTTGACCTCGGCCTTCATTGGCCGAGGTCAAATATCATTGGTTAATTTATTTGGCAACGCAATACAATACATCGTTTACTAGCATCAGTGTGTGTGTTCACAACAAATGTTTATGCTGTGCATTGTTAAGGCATTGTGTAGGCAAGTGTTCCCATGTTTTTAATCTATGTAGCTAGGAAGACAGCATCATTTTTGAGCGCATTCAGCTCGCATTATCATGTGTTGCGCCGTTCACAGCTAAGCCAATCTCTGTGGTAGCAGCAATGCATTGCTAGCATCCCGTTGTTGTTAATATTCAACTGAAATGCATAACACCAAATGAAGCATCCTCGGTCGACATGAGAGACAAGAAAATAGAAACAGCCAAACAAATTCTGTCTTACCTTCTTGCCTGGTTTGATTTCTCTTTTTCCTTTGATAAACCTTATCTCAGGCATCACGTCATGGTTGATGGTGAATTCAATCAGACAAGAACCGCCTAAAGAACACAACATACTGCAACCATGTGACATAAGAACACAACATACTGTACCCATATGACATAAGAACACAACATAATGTAACCATATGACATAAGAACACAACATAATGTAACCATGTGACCTAAAACACAACATACTGTACCCCTGTGACCTAAGAACACAACATACTGTAACCATGTGACCTAAAAACACAACATACTGTACCCCTGTGACATAAGAATACAACATACTGTACCCATATGACATAAGAACACAACATACTGCCACCATATTTGGCAAAGCCACTTAAAGCTATGTATGTCAAAACATTAATCATATGGTTTTGAATGATGATTTTTCAAACCCATTAAATCAAATTGAGACTTGGCTCTCTCCGCTGTTTACTACGTGTTTTAATCCTCTTTACACAATTAATTATATAATCATATTAGTGAGATTTGAAAAATTGGCCATTTTTATGTTTTTCATGCAGCTAAAATATGAAAGTTTTTATGTGCTGTTGTGTAATATTTAAATAGGTTTGATAGAAGAGAAATAAAATTTAAGCAACATTGAATCTTGTTGAGTTTAAATATTTTAATACAATATTTTTTGCATTGATGGACTCAAATTTCTTCGCCATACATTCACAAAACTGAGGCTCAGCCATAACTATTCTATGCCTAGTATTATTCTATTTTAGACGCAAATGACTGCTTCAAATTACCTAAATTCTATGTTCTCGCTGCCTAACAGAAATATGAGTCCAATAAAATTCTAACATAACATCATACAGTCAAATAGCGCATCAATGATCTGCTTCACAAAGACATTTCACTTTAGTGAATAGATTTAAAAATGACCTTAACACAAATATATCCGATGCCTTTAATAGCAATGTAAAATGCAATAAAAGTTCATGATAAACACCCATCAGCCATTTAAGTGCAATTGTATTGTGTTTGTTACTTATAACTTAACATATTTGTAACATAATAACAATATTTAAATGACCTTTATAAAAGACAACCTTTCCTGTCATATTCACATTTCATTAGAATGAAAGGAAATTCGCTCACTAAAAAGTCATAAGATTTCGACTATTTCTGGGCACTGTGGGTATCAAATTATCAATAGAAATCTAAGTATTTTACCTTTTTAATAAAATATGGTGAAAGGATTATTTAGCCTAAGAATCCTACACGATATAAAAAACACACCTCTCATTTTTCATAAAACTCACTTGAAGAAAAGAATGCTATGAATCTTATGTTTCATGTCAACTGCGTAGAGCTGAGTTTTTATGAAAGGGATTCACCTTATATGATATGTTGCAGTCTATAAACTTTCTGTTACTACAACCTACAATTCACTATCCAGACTCACATTGCTATTAGATTATTAACTTTTAAAACACTTTACTTCAAATCACTCAATAATTCCTGACTTTTGTATTTTCATGTTTGTTTTGGTATGTAATGAAAAAAATCCATTTGTTGGTGATTACTAAATCCAATAACTTGTAATACATTCATTATTTGTTTTTATTTGGTCTATTACCTTTATAATGGTGTGATAACATAGTACATACATTCTATTACCTTTATAATGGTGTGATAACATAGTACATACATTCTATTACTTTTATAATGGTGTGATAACATAGTACATACATTCTATTACCTTTATAATGGTGTAATAACATAGTACATACATTCTATTACCTTTAGAATGGTGTGATAACATAGTACATACATTCTATTACCTTTAGAATGGTGTGATAACATAGTACATACATTCTATTACCTTTATAATGGTGTGATAACATAGTACATACATTCTATTACCTTTAGAATGGTGTGATAACATAGTACATACATTCTATTACTTTTATAATGGTGTGATAACATAGTACATACATTCTATTACCTTTATAATGATGTGATAACATAGTACATACATTCTATTACCTTTATAATGGTGTGATAACATAGTACATACATTCTATTACCTTTAGAATGGTGTGATAACATAGTACATACATTCTATTACCATTATAATGGTGTAATAACATAGTACATACATTCTATTACCTTTAGAATGGTGTGATAACATAGTACATACATTCTATTACCTTTAGAATGGTGTGATAACATAGTACATACATTCTATTACCTTTATAATGGTGTAATAACATAGTACATACATTCTATTACCTTTAGAATGGTGTGATAACATAGTACATACATTCTATTACCTTTAGAATGGTGTGATAACATAGTACATACATTCTATTACCTTTAGAATGGTGTGATAACATAGTACATACATTCTATTACCTTTATAATGGTGTGATAACATAGTACATACATTCTATTACCTTTATAATGGTGTGATAACATAGTACATACATTCTATTACCTTTATAATGGTGTGATAACATAGTACATACATTCTATTACCTTTATAATGGTGTAATAACATAGTACATACATTCTATTACCTTTAGAATGGTGTGATAACATAGTACATACATTCTATTACCTTTAGAATGGTGTGATAACATAGTACATACATTCTATTACCATTAGAATGGTGTGATAACATAGTACATACATTCTATTACCTTTAGATTGGTGTGATAACATAGTACATACATTCTATTACCTTTAGAATGGTGTGATAACATAGTACATACATTCTAAAATAAATTTATGAGATGTTATGAACATCTATCGCAGAGTTGGACAGACTTTCAAAGCATAATGATTAAAATTAAAAGTTGGAAAGTAAAGGTGAAGGTTCTTAATTCACGATGTCATTGAATTTGGGCAATGGAAGAACAAGTTCTTAGCTTTGTAGCCCTCATTGATGGAACCAACAAATAGGTCAAAAATTATACTTATGTCCAACAATTTAAAATTTATTAGTTTTTTTGATTACACAAATTTTACGAATAAAAAATACTTTATGTCGTGAGTGGCTCAAAGTAAAGCTGGTCCTTTGCGTGATTACATGAAACTAAACTTGCTGGGTTTTGGCGTCTTTTCTGATCCATTACGTAACAGAATGGTTGCTTGAGAAATAAACATGATCCATCTTAAGTTCAATCAAATGTTGACCATCAAAAGTTGTTTGCAATGATTGGTCAATTCAGGTATTAGCAAAACTTCCCAATTTATCAGTTGAAGCAAATGCAGCTTCAATCACTCAACTATTGAACTATTGAACTACTGAAAGGCCTTCACAGATCTACCCTAGGACACTTATGTATTCCCGTCATCTAACTTTCGCATTTTCGCGGAGACATCTTCTCGCAAAATTTTCATGAGCGAAACTAAACTATCATAACGAACGAGCGAAAACACGAAAATAAATAGCTTTGTTCATTGATAGTCCAAGAAAAAAATGGCAGCAAGTGATCAAATTAAATTATCGATCTCGCCCACACATTTCTCGATCTCGCCCACACAAATCCAAACTAGTCCAAAATTGAAAATCTTTTCCTTACTAGCAAACTGGACCTGAGGAATCTAATCTGTTTGTTACACTGCATTTATTTTTACATCACTATATTTTTGCACTCATCAGAGCCGCAAAATTAAGTTGCAGCAAAATTTTACTCTGTGTGCTACTCACGAAACTATATACTATCGAAATAAGAGTGTCCTAGGGTATTATTAAGTGGTCAATCAACTATCAACCCACCATCTATACACGTGATGTTCTGAGGCCGCATGCTAAAACTTGGTCCTTCAGTCGGCCCCAAATCTTCCTCGGTTGATATAACCTTCTTTTCCATTCTTGTTGTAGTCTAAAACATTAAATATAATATATATATATATATATATATATATATATATATATATATATATATATATATATATATATATATATATATACAGTGGTGATACAAAGTATGGAACCGCCTCAATCTTTTGTTGGGTAGCAATGAGCTGTGAGTTGTATTTGATTTTTCTATAGTCAATAATTTACACAATTATACCAAATTATATATCATTTTAATTGTCACAGTGTTGGCTTTTTGATAAAACTAATTCAAAACCACATCTTATTTTCTATAAAATATTATTAGAGGTTTACTGAAGGCTGTTAGAAAATTTTTGAACAGATCACTTTTATCAAATAGTGTCTGAACAAAATTAATTAAATACCATTTATTTTTATTTTTGACCGTGCAGTTATTGTGAACCAAACTAAAGACAAGTTTTAGTAGCCTTGAAGGAGCTGTTTTGGTCCATAAGATGATCACTTCACTTGACCAAGTGTATATGTGTATGTAAGTGTGATAAGTGTATATGTGTATGTAAGTGTGATAAGTGGTTGACCTGTATATATATACTTTTCTTGGAGTATAAACCAGCGACTAGAAAATACAATTCTATGTAGTGTATAATCATTTTACTAAGAAAATTTTTTTACATATGGTGTCACCAAAATATCAATAAATAAAAATGCTTGCCATGTGATGTCATAAACATAAAAACACAAATTTACACAAGGAAGACTTGAAACTACTAAGCTTACGTCTTCTACATCTTATCTCTTCTGACAAAAGTTTAAAAAATTCAAAGACTTTGCAATAGCATCTTTTGGTAAGTACAAAGAAATCATCACATCATGGATATCTGGTACTTGAGAATTGAGACATATCAGTAATGTATGAAAGAGTTAAACCATTCAGCATTTCAAATCCAACAGTGTTAACATACCAGTCAGTAGGTGACCATTCACCGTTGCAATGGTACTTAACAGTCTCAACTGTACATAGACTGTTCTCTCAGAGCATAGCTCAGTTTCTAGGAGTAATGTAATGTATTCAGAAATAAGCTATCACTGAGTGAATCGATTAGACCATCTGTCACTTGCTAAGCTTCAGGGGCAACCAGCGTGTGAAACATGACTTGCCACATATGGCAAGAAAATCTGAGAATTGGCTGTCAATATAGTGTTAACCGATTCTGTGAAATTACACAGAACTTTGGTAAATTTTATCAGCAAGTATCGGTATTTTTTAATCAGATGCAAACTTTTTATCATTCGTGATTGTTTTTGATGTTTGAGGTGATCTGACTGCCAGGATATTCCGATAGAAATATCCTGATTGAAATCGACAAAATTTGATGACAGTAAAAAAAGCTTAGCAAGAATACGAGCTAAAATGATGTCACTAGTTGCACAGCTGTCTAACGCTGTCTCATATAGACTCTATAGACGTTATACTCAACTACTGTATAGACGTTATACTCAACTACTGTATAGACGTTATACTCAACTACTGTATAGACGTTATACTCAACTACTGTATAGACGTTATACTCAACTACTGTATAGACGTTATACTCAACTACTGTATAGACGTTATACTCAACTACTGTATAGACGTTATACTCAACTACTGTATAGACGTTATACTCAACTACTGTATAGACGTTATACTCAACTACTGTATAGACGTTATACTCAACTACTGTATAGACGTTATACTCAACTACTGTATAGACGTTATACTCAACTACTGTATAGACGTTATACTCAACTACTGTATAGACGTTATACTCAACTACTGTATAGACGTTATACTCAACTACTGTATAGACGTTATACTCAACTACTGTATAGACGTTATACTCAACTACTGTATAGACGTTATATTCAACTACTGTATAGAAGTTATACTCAACTACTGTATAGACGTTATACTCAACTACTGTATAGACGTTATACTCAACTACTGTATAGACGTTATACTCAACTACTCTATAGACGTTATACTCAACTATTGTATAGACGTTATACTCAACTACTGTATAGACGTTATACTCAACTACTGTATAGACGTTATACTCAACTACTGTATAGACGTTATACTCAACTACTGCATAGACGTTATACTCAACTACTGTATAGACGTTATACTCAAATATACTGTATAGACGTTATACTCAACTACTGTATAGACGTTATACTCACATTTTTGTTTGAATCTGTCAATTTTAACCAAGAACAAGTTTTGTTGTTTTAATATTGAAACATCCTGGCAATCACACCACCTCAAACATCAAAAATAATCGCAAATGATAAAAAATACTAATACTTCCTAATAAAATCTAATAAAATTAAGAGTAAGTTCAAGTTTGAAAGCAATAAAACCTTTTAGCAAAAAAAAGGTAATTGTTTTTGTTTTTACAAGGTAATTGTAAATACAAAAACTATACAGGAGATTGTATTGACTCCAATTTTTTTATCAAATAATTCTAGTGGTGAAAAACTCAACTTTTGCACTACTATAAATATATATATATATATACATATACATATATATATATTTGCACTACTATATAATAAATGTTTAAGCCAGAAATATTGCTGAAACTGAACATAAACAGTTTTTAACACCATTCAATGCGTAGTACTAGCAACTAGATAACACAACTCCAACTAGATTCTATGCGTAGCACCAGCAACTAGATAACACAACTCCAACTAGATTTTATGCGCAGCACTAGCAACTAGATAACACAACTCCAACTAGATTTTATGCGTAGCACTAGCAACTAGATAACACAACTCCAACTAGATTCTATGCTTAGCACCAGCAACTAGATAACACAACTCCAACTAGATTCTATGCTTTGCACCAGCAACTAGATAACACAACTCCAACTAGATTCTATGCTTTGCACCAGCAACTAGATAACACAACTTCGACTAGATTCTATGTGTAGCACCAGCAACTAGATAACACAACTCCAAGTAGATTCTATGCATAGCACCAGCGACTAGATCACAAAACTCAGAGTAGACTCTATGCATGGCATCAGCAACTAGATAACACAACTTCAATTAGGCTTAATAAACAGTAGTAGCGACTAGATAACACTACTCCAAGTAAGTTTCTTACATCGAATTAGCAACTAGATAACACAACTCTAAGTAGGTTCCATATGCAGTATTAGCAACTCGACAACACAACTTGAAGTAAGTTTTTTATGTAACATTAGTAAATAGACAACACAACCCCAAGCAGGCCAGTATATTCAAATTCATCTGTGATATTCTAAATTTATTATTGGCTTACCTGTAGGGGTAGCGTCTCAGCTAGGTGCATATATAGTTATGGCTTATATGTGTGCAAGTATATATAAACTTGCAGAGAAAAGAAAATGAGCACAAATGCATCAATGATGAAAGGGCTTATTTGTTTAATTCCATCTGTCCCAAATAAACCTAACATATATTGGAGCTGGAGAGTGGGCAAGCTCTACTTATCTGCACTCTTTCTGTGATAGCTAACTAACACGGAATAACAGAAACCTGTAACTTTAGTGGCCTCGTTCAGCATCTAATCTCATCCTAACTCAGTGGTTCAATTACAGCAAATGGTCTAAGTGGCAATAAATAGAGGATATCTGCAAGGCCTTAGCTGATACGTAGCTGATACGTAGCTGATACTTATTAGACAAGGCCTATCTGTTTCACGCTGTAGCTGGCATACATTGGATAAGACCCATTCCAAATAGTCATAGACTATATTTTAAGCAGTCAAAAAGAGAACAGCCTTTGCCAGAAACTGGAAAAATAATTAGAGGGTTGTCTTCTCGCAATACAACTTCGTGTATAAACAAAACTTGAAAAGATACAATTATTTTCATGGAATTTAAGACTAAGATTTTCTTATTTGTTGTTAATATTATAGAATATTAATTAATAAAAATGCCATGATAGATAAATAGCAAATTAGAAAAAATAAAATAAAGAATCGTAAAGTATAAGAAAAAAGAAACAGCTCTTTTTGCATAACGCTGTGCGATAATATGCATTGGCAAGGTTTGGGTGATTACTATAGTTAGTTTGCAAAGGTAATAGTCTGCTGAATACATATGATAAGTGCACGAACGAGTTGTTCGATGCCAAAACGATACCGTCGGACGCGTCTGACGGATTTCAAAAAATATCGAGCAAGATGTCTACTAATGAACAGGTTTATTGACAAGAAACAGAAGTATGCAAACAAAAAGTATCCAGCTATTTTGAGCTTTGAAAAGAAAACTTCTACCTCTTCACATATTCAGACAAAAGATATAACTTTTTACCAAATTGAGATGAGTTAAAAGCAGATGTAAAAAAATAAATGTCAGAACCTTTATTCAGAAAGGTTTATTCAAAAGAATCTAAATTCATGAAAAATAATTAAAAAAAACTTTTATTGTAACTTGCCTTAGAGGTGCAAACACAAAAGTCTAGCCTGAGCAATACATGAGTTTAGAGGCACAAGTGGTCATAGTGATACAAGACAACCTACTTTAATTTATTTTAACAGAAACTAGTTTAAACTAACTTGACCTATATATCTCATTAATTTTTAACTGTCTCTTCAATTTCACTCAAAAAACTGTTTCAAGTAATTTCAAAAAGTCATGTTGGCTAAACTTGGACTGCAGACTAACGTTTTTTCAGCTGTTACATACCGTAGTATTTTGAAACATTTGTATGTTGAAACATTTGTATGTTGAAAAATTTGTATGTTGAGATAATTGTAAATAGTAGTTTCACTATATTCCTGATTTTTAGCTGACCCATCTGACCCACCTAGGATTCCTTTTTATATTATAATTTTTACTTTTCTCATTAAAGAGTCTTGTGTGATACAAAGTCAACCATTTGAGAGTTGCAATGATTAAGGTTTAAAACATAATTAGGTATTCGATTTGAACCGGCTGCTCAATTTAATTAAGAAAACTTATTCCAAAGATAGACAATTAAATTGTATCTAGAATTACATGTTAACACAATTCTCGAAAAGCAAGAATCAGAACTCGACCAAAATTATAGACATTTTAAAATTATAGTTAGTGTTCTTTTACAAGTAAACATTTAAACTGACACTGTAAATGCCATTGCGTAACCATATACCTGTTGACCTTGACATAACTGCCATATACCTGTTGACCTTGACATAACTGCCATATACCTGTTGACCTTGACATAACTGCCATATACCTGTTGGCCTTGACATAACTGCCATCTACCTGTTGACCTTGACATAACTGCCATCTACCTGTTGGCCTTGACATAACTGCCATCTACCTGTTGACCTTGACATAACCATCATCTACCTGTTGACCTTAACATAACTGCCATCTCAAAAATATTCAGCGCACTTTGGAAGCTTAATAATTTCTTCATTCATGTAAAACCGCATCCGGTGTGCGTGTTTATTGCATAAAAAATAGAATTTTTTTTTAAATCTTCAACATCTACTAACTGGCTGTGAGATGTTCTTCTCACATCACTGAAAGGATTAAACTTTTACCCTCAAAGTTGCTCCAAAACAAACTAGGCCTGTTTAAGAAATAAAATATTTCAAGCGCGGTTTTGTCCAAACCCATACCTCTGATGAAGTATAAGTATTCACTCCTCCGCTGATAGCAAGTATTCTCAGATAAACATTGAGCAAACAGCCAAGTGTAACGAACAAACCTTGAGTGAGATGTTATGTGTACACAGACGAATACCAGTGATCAGCCAATTACTTCTCTATCCATTAATACAACTGCCTCCAAATTAATATTACTACCCAATTATGCCTCAGGAAGGAAACTGCGAGAGGTCACTACCCCCTGAGTGAGCTCTTTAATTCGGATCATCACTGGGCATTGCTGCCATGGATATTCAAGACTTCTGAGATTATTACCCAAACTGCATTGCAGGAAATAATTGTTACAAAGTTCGGAGTATTCTTGCTAACTGAAAAGACAAGAGCGAGAGATTTTCCAGTAACAATTCTAGATATGAGTAACTCAAACTACAAGTTCATGAAAGTGCAACTGACATGAAAAGACATTTTAAGCAATTGTGGACAAAGTTAGTTGGGCGCTCAGCAATATCTCAGCCATAATATATCACCGCCAAAATGCACCACGGCCATAAGGCATCACGGTCATAAGGCATCACGGCCATAAAGCATCATGGCCATAGTGTATCACGGCCATAAGGCATCATGGCCATAGTGTATCACCGCCAAAATGCACCACGGTCATAAGGCATCACGGCCATAAGGCATCACGGCCATAAGGCATCATGGCCATAGTGTATCACGGCCATAAGGCATCACGGCGATAAGGCATCACGGTCATAAGGCATCGCCGCCATAATATATCACGGCTATAAGGCATCATGGCCATAGTGTATCACGGCCATAAGGCATCGCCGCCATAATGTATCACGGCCATAAGGCACCACGGTCATAAGGCATCATGGCCATAGTGTACCACGGTCATAATATATCCCGACCATAATGTATCACGGCCATAAGGCATCGCCGCCATAATGTATCACGGCCATAAGGCATCACAGCCATAGTGTATCACGGTCATAATATATCACGGCCATAATGTATCACGGTCATAAGGCATCGCCGCCATAATATATCACGGCTATAAGGCATCATGGCCATAGTGTATCACGGCCATAAGGCATCACGGCCATAATTTATCACGGCCATAAGGCATCACGGCCATAATGTATCACGGCCATAATGTATCGCGGCCATAATTTATCACGACCATAATGTATCACGACCATAAGGCATCATGGCCATAAGGCATCATGTATCTCAGAACTTTGAAACTCGAGTGCAACATAAAAGCATCACCATAATACAACAACATAAACGATACTTTGTTTCTAATGGCTAGTAATGTACAGTAGTAGCAGAGAACTGTCTCAATGCTTTATAAAGGTTTTGAACAACAGCAATTGCAAACGTTACGTTGCAATCTGGGTTAATTTTCATAAACTGCAATATACATACTAGTTATTATTCTGCTGAAGATATAATTGCAGAAATGTATCCATGCGATTTAAGTAAATTGCATATAACCAGATTTCACAAACTTCAGTCGGTTGTTTTTTGAAATAAATACCAAGTCTATTTTATGTTGATGTTATTTTATGTCTCTTGTTCATTCCTACTAACTCATTTTTGCATAATTTATATTTAAAAATTTAATATTAAAATGTTGTTACAATTCTGTTAACGTATTTAAATATCGTTGAATAAATCACGCATGATAACAAATGGATATATGTTATAGATTGCCGCAGGCGCTTTGTTAAAAAAAAGAAATATTACACCAGAGGTCATAGCAGCACACCCCTGTCTCATCAAATCGAAATGGGACGAGTGAAGTGTCGAAAATGTTTAAAATGGAATAGCTGATGCTACATTTTTTTAACATTATGCACAAAAGATGTTTCCTCTCTCTCAAGCATTTAACATTCGACAAAAAATTTCAAGTCCTAAAGTACTAACATTTCAAGTGCTAAAGCCCACTTGACTTGTTGGTTTTTCCCAGCTTGCGGAAAACCACATCATGAAAACAGTGAGCATGTGTTTCTACGACTGTCACATTATAGTTATCAGCAGGCAACATAAAGCTGGATGATTCTTTAATTACTTACAATCAGGGTAGATGCTGACGCCTGCCCTTTCACAAGACAACTAGCGGTAGCAGACTTCCATCCAAACTCATTTTTCGCAGTAAGAGTGTAGTTGGCGGAGTCTTCCATTGTAGCCGATTTGATGTCCAGGCTAAGAAGAACAGAGAGTTATCCATACAGCGCATGTACTCGAGATGACGCTCTACTTGATGCGCAGGTGAGGCAAAGCATAAAGCTATCCGCATAGACACAGAGAACACATAGACGCATAGAGCAATAGATGTCACAGAGAAGATAAATAGAAAAAAAATATAAAGACTACATGCAGAATAATTGTATGTAAACTTAATTACATACACGCTGTGTTTCCATGCTTCGAATTGAATCGGAGTTGCCCACTGCTGAGGAGTTCGCACTCTACCATTTCAACCATTCAGAGTTTCACTATATAGATTTTGCCAAAATTCGTGATGTATCCCTCAAAACATGTTAAAGTAGACTCGTTTTTGGGTCACGGTCAATTTTCAATTCATGGGTAGTCAACTGGTTGCACTAAGTGAAGATGCCTGATCGCAATTTAATTTTTGGGGCTGAAATGTTTACCTCCACTAGAGAAATTTTAGCCGTGTATTGTCAGTTCGGGTCCATCAGCGGTGAGTATTTTATGATGTCGAATAGTCGTCTAGCAGCGGATGCCTTCGTACCAACTTAGTGAAACGAAACGGCGCAGAATTGCTTCAGATTTTACTGTTCTTATGGTTTGGAGTGGAAGCAACTCCGAATCCATTCAAAGCATGAAAACACAGTAACTGTCACTAAAACTTAGATTATTATTAGAGTTATTATTAATATAGTTATATTATTAATATAGTTATATTATTAATATAGTTATATTATTAATATAGTTATATTATTAATATAGTTATATTATTAATATAGTTATATTATTAATATAGTTATATTATTAATATAGTTATATTATTAATATAGTTTTATTATTAATATTAGATTATTAGAGCTGGAAAAATAACAAAGCTACAGTTCACTGTCATTCTGTAAAAAAGCCGGAGTAGAATTCTCAACCAAAGAAACTTTTCATCTTTGGTGAGTTAGTTGAATTTGTTACACATATCGATTTTTTTAAATGACATTTTGGTGAAATTTAATAGGCATTATCCAACTCCTTTAACAGCAGTATAGCTTGGATTATCCATAATAATACTAGAAAACAAATGAAGAGAGAATTCAAATCTGAAATATAAATTCTCCAAGACGCAAAGCGTGTTCGCTCCACGGTCCAATCCATTACCCTTCAAGAGCGCACACCTGCACAACACTGTAGTCTCTAAAACTCATACAGTTCATGGAAACAATGGTAATGATAAAATTAGTACAATTGGATGCCTAAGCTGTGGAACAGGAAGTTCTTTTCAGAAGTTATTCCAACCTGGCAATGCCTCGGTCAAATTTTATGGTGACACGATCACCACTCTTTAGCTCCTCATTCTGTTTTTGCCAAGTCAGCTCAACATTCTGACCTTTGACCTTCGCTTCAAAATGTATATCCTCACCGATATCAACCACCTGTAAGAAGTTAACAAAAAATTTAAATTTTGAGTAAACACAAACTACAAACATTGCAGTATTGCTGTTTATTTATTAATGCTTGAATTTGGTTATGTAATATTGATGAACAACAACTGTGTTTTTTGACAAACTTTGAAAAATTGACAACTGAGCCGTGTATGTACAATGTTCATATCTACACAGTGTTATTTACCACTACTGCACACAAAACCAGTTGAATGTCTCCTTTATTCTAGAGCAAATTATGGAACCGTTTGATAAAAAAGACAGAACATTGCCCTCAGGCTAAACTGTTGATGATCAGCCGGCTGCTGTGCTGCATGTTAGTCTATCAAAAACTGAGGCTTTACAACCATGACAACCATGATACAAGAATTAGGAAACAACAAAAGGTGGTTGTGCTCGCTAACCGACAACAGCTGACCTGATGTGTGTATCTATAGAGCAACCATGGCTGCCAATTATTTTTTTAGACCTGTTTTAGGAGACATGATTGGTTGCCTGAGCTGTAAAGTAATCTGAAACATACAACAGAATTGTATGTTTGTGATTAGGGCATCAATTCAAACTCAAGTTTCCACGCTGATACGGACTTTATTGAGGCTCACATGTTCTCTATCACAGACATTCAAGCAGTACGGCTAATAATAAAATATGTGGCAGTGTGTTTACGTTAAGTAATTTTTAAATACGAATTCAAAAAAACTTTCTAAAAAAATCGTAGCGCAAATGGCTACAGAGTTACCTTCTAGTGGAATTAGTATATTCTGGCATTGCCCGATGGAATTAATAATATAAAAGAAAATCGCCTCGCTTATCATTTTCCATTTAGAAGTATATTAATAGGGAAACAGAAATGGTGAAGAGAATGAAAATGGTCACACAATGTTATTCAGAAATGAGAAAAGTGTAATCGCTAAAAATCAATCATAATATACTATTAGTTAATAGATAACTATGAAGCATAAATTGAGGGTTTCATGGATTTAGTCATCGCAATTGAAAAGTTACCGTTTACAAATATGGCCTTTTGTCAAAGGCAATTCAAAATAACAGAATTATCTATGCATATGCAGAAGCTCATTGCAACCACTTCATAGGCTACATGCTATAGACTTCCCATGCTACATGCTATAAACTCCACAGGCTATATGCTATAAACTTTTGTGGATATGCACTAGAGAGGTAACCCTCACAGTATTCTGTGAAGGTAGGCCTATAATAAAGTGACCATAAAGGCTATTAATAGCCATCTATTCAATATGATATTGTGAGTGAACACCATTTGCTTCGACAATTTTCTAACTGTTCTGATTGACTTTACAATCAAATGATGGATACATTCTTCGATATAATGTTTGTTAAAGATTTACATAGAACTATATTTTCTTTAAGAAGTTATCGTACGGTGTTTTTATTGTGACAGCCCCACAAATTTATATTGCAGTACTAACAATTGCAAATAAATATGTTCATTTGACTAATAGGTTTCTACCATTCGAATCTTAATGTACTTAATTATCTGTAGTTTTACATGATTTTTAAATTTATTACCAGGTTATTCCGTTTCAATACAAGACAACAGCAGACTGATCTCTGCTACATTAATGACTCCGTTATTATTATTACTATTACTACTATTGGTCTGAGAAGAAACCTACTAAAATTATGATTCTACTTTCCCCTTGGATTAATTAATCACCGATACATAGATCAATACTAACTATATGACTCTGCCATATGATCTATATAACAACAGGTGATCTAACAGGTGGTCTAGCAATGAAAACAGAGAAGCAGAAGCAGCATAGTAAAGTAGCTTTAGTTTACGCTTGACAAGCTATTTCCAGAGTGTGAACACAATCCCTCGACGATTGATTGTGTTTGCTTAGCTTACTGCATGTTTTTTAAGAAGATTGTTACACAAACAATGGCTCTGTGATACTGTCTGTACATCTGGTTCAGTGTCCAGTGGTAAGTAACCTTGACAACAGGAGTCATGCCCGGTCGCACATCAAATGTCACCACAAGTGTCCTTTTTTTGGGAAGGGAACCCCAAGCTGTTGTTTGCAGGTCAGGCACTCTAGACCACCCGCTACAGCCGCTCTCTATATATCCAGTACTCAGAGAGCTGCATGTGTTCAAGTGGATATTTATAATGCCAGCCTTAATTGCTGCCGGCTATCATTAGTTTACAACTTTTACCTAATGCCCTTGTGACCCCCATATATTATATAACTAGCTTCGTTACGGAGCTTCAAACATACCGCATACGCGTAAAAAGGCTGTAAACCCCACTACTAGATATACTGCTGACGGAATTTAACAATGCTGCCAACTCAAGGCCAGTAGCGCTGACCAGCTACCCTCTTAATTAAAACTCATGTTATTCTATACAGCTCTTAGACTGTACAAAAGCAGGTAAATATGCATGTAAATATCCACCATCTCAGTGCTATGACTTTTGTTTTGAAGTTTTATTTCAAATTGCTGAAGTTAATGATATTATGGTGACCAAAATAAGAAATGCCTTTTTATTTCTAAAATCTAGCCGTGGTCTAGTGGTCTAGAACCCCTGGCCTGCAAACAACAGTTCAGAGTTCAACAGTTCAGAGTTCAACAGTTCAGAGTTCAATTCCTATAAAATGACACTGGTGGTGGCAGGAGTGATATCCAACATTAAATTGCTCTCTACAACTGGGCATATCTCCAGTCGTTGAGGGTCAACCCTCCCTCTTTCCATAGGCAGATTGCCCATACATCATGGACGAGATAGTCATCAGAAATTTGAAGTTTTCTAACTAGCCTGTCATGGATGTAGTTTCAGAAACACAAGTTTCTGGAGCATCTCTAAGCTATGAGCAAGGTTGGTGATGGTTCTATAAAATTGTGTTTGCTGACGGCCGATGACTTTAAACTCACAACAATTTCATATTAATCAGTTTATTACACCATATATAGCAAAAAACTTGCACAAATCACGAAAGCATTGCAAGAAATTATCTGCCCTTGACAAATGATGTAGATTTGTGACCAGTCCATAGACCTAAAGACACGCAATCATGTTCTGAGCAAACGCCATGTAAGTAGATAATGTAGGTAGGTCTGAGAAAAACAATAAAAATATACTCTCGAAGTGTAAGAGTACGATTACTGCAGCAACTGCATGCAGCGCCTCTAAACTCTCTGTCTTCTGTGAGTAATCAGTGAGCTTTCAGTCTAATGGGAATATCGATGTAGCCATGAGTATGTTAGTATAGCTCTCTGTTTAGTGCAAGTGCTTGAATAACTCTCTGTTCAGCACAAATGCTTGGATAACTCTCTGTTTAGCACAAATGCTTGCATAACTCTCTGGTTAGTGCAAATGCTTAGACAACTTTCTGATGAGCAAGAGAAAACGCTTGAGCTTATAGAAATATTGAAGCTTTAAAACTAGTATAGAGGCTGTGATAGCTCTATGACTAGCATGAATATTCTAGCTCTAGAACTAATATAGATGCTGTAGTAGCTCTATGGCTTGTATTCCATTATCTCGGTAGCATTATGAATAACAGAGGTACTCTTGAATATGTTTTAGTTAAATATGGTGTGAGAGTTCTTCAAATGTATATGTAAACTAATTGTAACTAACTGTACACTGTATCAGAGGGGTGAGAGGGATATCCATACACAACATTATGTTGAAGTATTCTACACGCAGCTAGTACACGCAATGCTCAACACCACATCACAAACTCAGCACACAAGCACACAGCACCCTGGCTTACCAAAGGTTCAATAGATGTTATAAATCCAGGTGGATCTCCCTTTGGAGGGAGTTGCTTCATCTTGCCAAACATTGTTATGCCAAGCCTCTGTACACTGTCAACAAACAGATCAAACACACATGGCATGAAATCACTACAAACACAACAGACATTTGACTAGTCATTAAAACTGAGAGGCAGACCTGAGTGAGCTCAATAGATAGCTAGTAGTATTGCTGATCTACCGAATCCTGGTGAGCACTTACATGGAGTTGTTCTATCTTGTCATATATAATGTGTAACTATACATGTAGTCATTGTATCTTAACATATAAAATGTGTTACCGTAATATACATGCAGTTGTTTTGTCTTGTCATGTATAATGTGTGAATGTACATTAAGTTATTCTATTTTGTCATATCTAGTGTGTTGCCTAAATAGACATAGTTGTTGTATCTTGTCATATATAATGTGTGAATATACATGCACTTGTTGTATCTTGTCATATATAATGTGTGAATATACATGCACTTGTTGTATCTTGTCATATATAATGTGTGAATATACATGCACTTGTTGTATCTTGTCATATATAATGTGTGAATATACATGCACTTGTTGTATCTTGTCATATATAATGTGTGAATATACATGCACTTGTTGTATCTTGTCATATAGAATGTGTTAATATACATGTAGTTGGTCTATCTTGTTCAATATATTTATTAATATAGCCATAATCTAAAATGTCATATTGTTATGTATATGTATAGAGTTGTTTTCTTTTGTCAAGTACAGCCAAATCTCAATTTATGATCCCTCAATATCTGAGTTTTCCAACACATGATGTAAAATTTGAACAAACATTAGTTTTGGTATAATTATAATATTTGATGTTTGTCGAAACCTTGCAGTTTTGTAAATCAGTCAATACTTACACAGTTCTCCTTGACATAGTGTGATTCTATGATGCTCAGATAATATTAAGCTGTGCTTCATACCTATTTAGTTTACAAATCAAAGACCTCAAGAAGAGTAATGTAAGTGGTAGTAGTGGTCATCCTTTCCTTAGAATTGAGCAAAAATCATAGGTTAACATAAGCAAATAAATTTGGTTTGATCTCTTAAAAAATCTCTCATGTCCTCCAGTTGCTATCGTGAAAGAGACAGTGAAAATGTTAGGAAGATTGAATGTAGTGAAAGTGCAAAGACTGGCCGTGATAATTATAGATGAAATGCAAACAATATCCAAGATAAAACAAAACATTATAAAGAATTTGAATGAATGTACTTATAATATATAGAATATACTTATAATATATAGAATATACTTATAATATATAAAATATACTTAAAATATATAAAATATACTTAATAATATATAAAATATACTTATAATATATAGAATATACTTATAGTTAGAATATTCTAGTTAAGCTTAGCTCTACATTATTATCGGCACCTCTGCCTGTACACCGGCTCTTTATTGAATTACCAAAGGCTACACCTTAATTCGCCTGTCTTTAACTTCTTAAATATAATATAGTTTTTCATATTAAGTTTTGCTTTTACATAGTTTAATAAATTGTATTTTTTAAAGCTACATGCACTTGCCTAACATAAAACATTATCAAGTTTTAGAGCGGTAGAACAAATTAAATATAATACAATGTATTCTAATTAAAATATTTGCTCCAATATACAATGGTTTTAGCATACAGAGCAAATATTAAAATGGATAAACTTCATATGTCATGGTTTGACAGTACAAATACGCATATAGTTGTACTGCCTTGTCAGATTACTGCTTATTGTATCTACATATAGTTTTTCTATTTGCTCAAATCTCTTGGATCCTTCCAAACCATTTAAAAATTACAAGCAAGCATTTATTATAAGAATATATCATCAGCTTTAACATGCTTTTGTTGTCTTATAATGCTCAAATTGATGCCCTAACAGGGTCGAGTCCGATAAGATCAATATACTTCCATGATGCAAGTTACATCATACATGCTAATCCGCAAGATGAAAACGGCTAAAACCCTCAAGTTAGGTAGGTTTCGTTACTAATGTGACGAAACCAGTACAAATATTTATCGAATGTTTTATGTTTGTGAATGATGGAAATGGCACTTGCGGAAGATGCGCAACAAAATTCCATGAAGGCTATTCCATTTTGAACATTTTCCACAGTTCAGTTGTTCCTATTTCAAAAGCGTGCTGATAGGCGAGATGATAGTGTGCCGCTATGACCTCTGAAATATAATTCTGTATCTTTTTTAAAAAAGAGCTCGCATTAATCCACAAGATGCAAATGTCCATTGAAACACTTATTACACTGTAACTCAGCGTGAGCACAACTCTAAATCCACAAACTGGAAACAATTGTGATTATAAATGAGTAGCCATTGTAGAAGCAGTGTACGGTAATAAGCCATTGTACGGTAAAACAGTAGGCCTATATTTAAACTACTGGCCCATGTTAACTCGACTAGGGATCAAGCTAATTTCTGTTGTATCAATATTTATGAAACCGCAGTCTTCATTATGATTGGTTTGATTATTTGAAACTCAAACTTTATGGGCTTACCAACCACTTTGTCTAATTCTGGGCAAACAAAACAAAATTGTAGCACAAGTTTAGATCTTAAATTATAGAACTTATTCCTTTAGTCTACAGGAGTTGTGTGATGATCTGGTATCTAGCAGCTGATGTACTCTATTTTGGCGTTTGTTAGTTTGAAAAAACTTATTTACATCAATCATGTTAGTTTTTATTTAGTAAGAATCCTTCGTTTTTTCGTGACGTCATTCTATCGTTGTCTGCCATCTTTATGAACAACTTTTATCGTTAAAGACACGAAGCTTCTGCAATTAATTATTGCAAACAATGCTTTTGTTTGCAAATTTTTTATTTTAGTATCAATACAACACCGAAAAATACTATTATTCAAGAGAATGATGATCTTATTCTACAAAGATGGTGGCTTTTTCATGGACGAGCGCATGTGCAAACAGGGTGATGACGTAAAAAAAACGATGGATATGGAAAAAAAGGTCATAAATAGAGTATAACACAATATATTAATATCGATTTGTTTTCTTCAAATACGAGCTTGAAGAATTAGCAAAAACAAGGCCTGCAGTTAACAGTACAGCAGTTATAAAAGATTATTTACTAAATAATATAACAAAGCAAGTAGACATATAAATGAAGTGGTACTCACAGCGCGAACTTGGTCTACAGATCCCGCTTTTTGAGATGTCTGTGAGAGTATTCCAGCAGTAGCCTTGGTAACTGAGGGAGAGACAACAGTCTAACCAGACACGCTCCAACGAAATAGCTCCTTATCAGAATACTGTGCAGGTAATGAAGATAGAGTGAGAAATGATAGCCCACTATTCTAGCCTTTGGACCACTATTAAGTATACATTTAAAAAGAAGCATATACTCCGTCTCCATCTACTTAGTAGGGTGAAACATGCTAGGAAGTGAAACTGGGAAAGAATCATGCTCTGTACAGAAAGCTACTAATTTCCACTATTTATTCATTGCTGAGCTTTATCTTATGTTTATGATATGGTTATAGAATGCCTGGCAAGCAATCTATTGCGCGTTAACTGCTGAATCAGAACTCGCCAGAAAATATATAAGATAATAAAATATGAATTTTCTCAATCAAACATTGTTAGAATACACAAATGGATGCATAGGCTACAGGTAAACATGTTACTGGTGCCGCGAGAGCCAGACATCCATGACTGAGTCCCACTGCAGTATTGCTCTGTCAGCATCACTCTTTGAGCTGGCAAAGTGTCAGGCAACCAATTACTTTTAATACTGACAGTTGAAAGGTTTATGAAACTTAAAAAACAGGCTAGCGAAAGAGGTTAGTTCCAAAGAATGTGCTATCGCTGTAGGCAACCGTCCAAAAGCCTTTTTGTAGCTTTGACAGCCTTTTACAAGTGTGTGAGTGCAAACACTCGCACTTGTAAAACCATAATGTCAAAGCTACACAAAGCTTTCGGATGGTTACCCATAGCGATAGTACACCTCGGAGGTACCTTCTTTAGGCGCGCTGGTTGTGAGGCATGAGTATTTTAACCAATCGGCATTAAAGGTTGGCAGGTGTAATAAGTATGATGTGTACAACCATTCAATAGTATGGCCAATAGTATGACGCGTAGTGTAATAGATAGCAGGTCTGTGTGCAGAACAGGAGGTTTTGAGTTCAAATCCAGTGCAAAGCGAATAATTTGTTCATATAACTTTATCACTATAACTGGACACTTTGAATGACAGACAAACAAACGCTGAGATTCATATAAGTATATACCGTAAAACCTTTATTTTATCGCCATGGCGCTCTATTTTTCAACCCTTCCCTTAGAGTGGCGTTTTATTTGAGGTGGTATTCAAATAAAGGGCGCGGTTGTATTTTTGAATCACTTCGTCAGAATATTGTGAAGACAAATTTAACACTTTCACAGCCGAATCAAATATTGCCTATATTTTGCAGTCTCCTTCGGGCGGAGCGACATGAAGCCTTTGGGTTAAAGAAATCTGCTAACTTAACTCCAACTTGTCGCAGATCTTTAAATAAATATGCATGGGGAAGCTGACAAATGCCTCTACCACTGAATATATATGCACGGGGAAGCTGACAAATGCCTCTACCACTGAATAAATATGCACGGGGAAGCTGACAAATGCCTCTACCACTGAATATATATGCACGGGGAAGCTGACAAATGCCTCTACCACTGAATATATATGCACGGGGAAGCTGACAAATGCCTCTACCACTGAATATATATGCACGGGGAAGCTGACAAATGCCTCTACCACTGAATATATATGCACGGGGAAGCTGACAAATGCCCCTACCACTGAATATATATGCACCGGGGAAGCTGACAAATGCCTCTACCACTGAATATATATGCACCGGGGAAGCTGACAAATGCCTCTACCACTGAATATATATGCACCGGGGAAGCTGACAAATGCCTCTACCACTGAATATATATGCACTGGGGAAGCTGACAAATGCCTCTACCACTGAATATATATGCACCGGGGAAGCTGACAAATGCCTCTACCACTGAATAAATATGCACGGGGAAGCTGACAAATGCCTCTACCACTGAATATATATGCACTGGGGAAGCTGACAAATGCCTCTACCACTGAATATATATGCACTGGGGAAGCTGACAAATGCCTCTACCACTGAATATATATGCACGGGGAAGCTGACAAATGCCTCTACCACTGAATATATATGCACGGGGAAGCTGACAAATGCCTCTACCACTGAATATATATGCACTGGGGAAGCTGACAAATGCCTCTACCACTGAATATATATGCACGGGGAAGCTGACAAATGCCTCTACCACTGAATATATATGCACAGGGGAAGCTGACAAATGCCTCTACCACTGAATAAATATGATCGGGGAAGCTGACAAATGCCCCTACCACTGAATATATATGCACAGGGGAAGCTGACAAATGCCTCTACCACTGAATATATATGTATTGCTTGCAACTAACTTACAATGATCTTATAAACTGCATTGCAATTTGTCGGAGCTTTCAATTTTATTTCATTTTAAAAATTTGAAGGCATATTTTCATTTTTTGACCATTTTTAACAAAGTTGCATAAAAGCTCATTGCACTCATTGGTATGTTTGTTATAGCTTGCAGCTAAAACTGGCCTTTTATGTGCAACAACAAAAATTTACGAGTGTCGACCAATTGTAAGCCGTGTTCATATTGCCTCAATGATCCTATCAAATAATATGCTATTAATTTTCAAATTTGTAAGTTATATAATAATCTATTAAATGCTGCAAATATATATATTCAAGAACATGTGACATAAACAAACCCTATTTATGATACATTCAGAAACCAAAATTAGCATTTTTTTTAAAAAGTTAACATTTTTTAAAACAAAAATATTAGCATCATTTGCTTGGCCAGTTGCGTTCTGATTGTTTTCGTTTGGAACCATTCTGTATTCCTCTGGCTGTTCAATACCTGCCAATTCACAGTGTTCGCTGACCTTAAAGAAGTAGTTGCGTCAAAAAAGTCAATTTAATGAAATTAGGACCCATAAAAGGCTAAAACATCAGCTACAATTTGATGCCATTTTTGTCTTTGTAGACCAAACCTGTCCAGAGATATATGCGTTTGAATGAGGCCCTCTTTTAAAAAGCTCACGTTCCAGTGGGTGCCTATTTCGTGACGTCACAAGCAAGGTATCTGAAACGAAACCACGAGCGATAAATATGAGGTCGCTTCGTTAGCCAATCATGAGCGCGAAATCTTTATATAGGCCGTAATAAATGTTATCACTCGTAAAACGCGTTGTCTGTGATCTCGAAGAATCTCATCGTTAGAGAATTCTCAACGTTACTGATTCAACGCGTTTCAACAATTACTAAGTTATACATAGTTTTGTATAGCGACTGCGACTCAGAGTTATTTGAGCAACTTTTAGTAAAATATTGGAGTAGACAGCCTATGGCTGTTGACAGGCGTCAGCAGCGTTTCGCTGCAGAGGAAGACAGAATGGAGGTAAATTAACTTAGAGTCTTCTATACTTGAGTAAATATAATATTTTTATAGTCATAAATACATTTACTAATTAACAAAATGATAATTCTTTGCTATCTCCAATCATCGTTTCATAGCTTATCTGCCGTTTTACCTAGCTTTAATATTTTTTTCGAATTTTCTTTGGTAAATTAGTCATGATTACCAATTATTTTCACTCATAGGAAGTGGGTAAAATCGATTGATCATTGCAAATCTTTAATTTCCAGAACCAAAGCTTCGAATCGTTAGCTTGGCTTGCTTGTGCCTTTATTAAATGTTTATTCGTTTTTAAAATTACACTCGCAACCTATTTAACTCCCAATTTGGAAGCTGTCAATAGATACGCTTTAGAATGACATATCTATGAATGACATATATTTATTGCTTTTTTTTACTGATTACAGAATGTTTATGTCGTCCCACCAGCCGAAGAAGCTTTGTCAGTGTGGAAACTGCCATAAAGTGAAAAGAGAGACATGAATGCGTGCTGCATAAGCCATGATGTTTTGTTTGAGTTTGTTGCAGTAGATGAATTTGTCTTATTGTATCAGCTAATACTATCTGAGTGGCCACGACTTGATGAATATTTTTAATAAAAGTTTTATGCCGAGATGAAAATAATTTTGCTTGTAAAAATTATATAATAAAATAATATTGTTGAAGATAATGCAAAGCATGATTTGCAGAATATTGTAGTGAATTGGATATGGTATATGGATGTCCGCAGAACTGGAGAAGGTGAGTTCAAATCCAGTTTGCAGCAGACTTCTCATCCTTAACACTCTACCCCTGTCTATATTCTTTTCAAAGACGTGGCTTGCTTATTTCACTTCGGTAGTATTCGGTAAGAATACTACTAGTAAGAAACTAGTACGTAGACGGTGTAGGCAATGATATACAGCCCTGCCCCAAAGATAGGCGACAGGCATAATGTGGGTGGGGCTTATAAGAGGCGGTATATCGTTAGTATAATGGGTAGCTGCTGATACAAAGACCGCGTTCTACATAGTGACTTGACAGAATTACCGTAGACCGGTAGAATTGGTAGTCGGTACCCAAATGTTTACACAACATTTGGAGAAAGTGAGTAGAACAAATTTTCAATTTTCGTTATTTGAGGCCTTTGAAACATTCATAATAATGCATCTGTAGCAGGATTTAAAATTTTATTCTATCCAACATGAGCAAATACAAAATAAGATATATGCCAATAGAGCCGCGTAAGACTAGACTTTTATCGCAAATAGCCGATGTGAATACGAGAGATGGAGACAGGTTGCCTAACGCGTGACATCATTTTGGGCAAGTCTGGGCACGTTTTTGTGGCCTGAGCGTTTTTACGGCGATCAGATTTTTTCGGTTTTAATCTTCAAATATCTTGGCAATGCGATCGCGTAACACAACAAACAACATATCAACTGATAGAGAAAAAAAAATGCTTTCTTTTAAGATCAACTTAAATTTGACGCAACTACATCTTTAACTCTTTTTCTGCACTACTGAACTAGTCGATATTGATGTCGATACTACAAATAATCAAACTTTTACGTGATGCACTTTAGAATACACGTGTAATTGCCTGTAATCAAAACAGCCTCAAAATACGTAGTAGCACATTTTTCATCGTAAATGCGAAAGCGTTCTCCACATACATCGAAGTATCGACACTGCGTTAAAAAAGGAACTACTATCAGCCAGATAAAGCTACTAAATATTTCTATGGTGATGCATTCAAAGTTTTAACCAAAAAAACGTAAAAAGACTTGATGTTGGAAAACGGACTTCGATACGAACAAAAACAACGAACAAATTAATTTTTATTGATATAATCGAGTCATTGTTAGTACGATTTTTTAGACACTTTTCTACTGATCACTTGCTATTATTGGTTTGTAAAGACAAAAAATGTCAAATAGTGGCGTTCGAATAGAAGTAGCATTCAAATAAAAGTGGGGTTCAGATACAGGCTTTACGGTAGATATATCCTACCAAAAGCCTGGAGATTTGAGCACTTGCCTCAAGATTTTAACCATTCCCGATTGCCACGCTTTCCTGCAACTCACTTCTGTTGATTGCTGCCGGCATTTGGGCAAGCCACATTTAATATGCAGGTGTTATTGCACGTAATGATCTAATGACTACAGGAGTTATTGTTGTTCTTACATGCCAGCAGTTTTTAATATTTTGTCTGAGTCAGAGTTATTTCTCCACTTTTATATATCTACATATATACGTATTTATAAAATATATACATGTATATCGTATATATATAGGCCTACATATAAATTTAGGTATATATATGAATATACATATATATAGACATATATAAATATATATAGATATATATATAAATATTGCGACATAGACCATTCCATATTACAATATATATATTTATATATATTGTATATGTATATGGCAACAATATATATATATAAATATATATACTGTAATATGGAATATTAATCTATCTCGTCGCACTTGCGAGCAAAAAAACGACTCGCGTATAGCGATATATCTATTAGGTATATATACTATTTCCATGACATTCGAGTATGTCGTGATAGATAGTACAGCCGTGATTGCTGTTGATTGCTGCCTGATCTGCTGTTGACAGATCGTCAGACGTGTCAACTAAACAAAGATTAGGTATAGCTGCGCAAGTGTTCATAAATCAACTGATGCAGGTGTTTACAGCTTCGGTCTACCAATTGAAATGTCGCGAGTTGGAGTATCGTTAAAAGTAAGCTTTTATCCTATCCTTGACCCCTAGATACAAACAAAAATGACGAAAAGATGGTACGCCCTTTTTATAATAAAAATCTTTTCGTTCCGCACTATTGTAGGCGTATAAAATATTTATTATTGGTCTTACTTTGCAGAATAGACTTTGCTGTTTAGAAAAAATAAGCAAATCATTGTAAATGAACGTCGAAGATGAGCGCTCCCGTCAACTTATTGTCAAATTACTGCAATCATAGTCTATAAATCCAGAAAAATTGATCTGAAAAGGGAGAAAAGTTGTCAGTGCAAACCCAGTTACGGTGCAGCCCACAAATTATAAAGTTAGGTCTAGTTTTTCCTTTTTGTATGGCCAAAGGGGTGAGTTTGGAAAGATCTTGGAACAGACTAAGACCGGTATGTCATCACTCTATGTCACATACCGGTATGTCATCACTATATGTCACATACCGGTATGTCATCACCACAGGTGTCCTTTAGCGGGGATATTGCCGAAGCCGAGACCGGGCCGTAGTCTACACACACAAAAAAAACAACAAAGGTCCACGTAGTTATGAGCAAAAACAAAAGTATCCACCCAAATATCTCACCAATCCGATGAGCAGCACACACAAAAACTAAACCAATCGACTGAGCCACACATCATGTCAAAATATTCCAAGTTTCAAGTCATGTCATGCACAACTCACCTTATGGTTTGTCAAAACTTGTCCCAAAGTCCCTATTAATTTGAGACTGTCCAATATGTTTTAGAAATGGTCGCCGCTAGCCTAGCCTAACGTCCTGATTCAACACCTTGGTAACTATCGGGGCATTGCTGAGTGCTCCCGATCTTTTTGAGTCTCTCTTAAGCATGCAAGAACCAATAAAAATCGGGTTAACACTATTGTAAACAAAACTTAAGAGGGACTCAAAAGGATCGGGAGCACTCAGCAATGCCCCGATAGTTACTAAGATGTTGAATCAGGACGTTAGGCTAGGCTAGCGGCGACCATTTCTAAAACAGATATTGGACAGTCTCAAATTAATAGGGACTTTGGGACAAGTTTTGACAAACCATAAGGTGAGCTGTGCAAGACATGGCTTGAAACTTGGAATATTTTGACATGATGGGTGGCTCAGTCGATTGGTTTAGTTTTTGTGTGTGCTGCTCATCGGATTGGTGAGATATTTGGGTGGATACTTTTGTTTTTGCTCATAACTACGTGGACCTTTGTTGTTTTTTGTGTGTGTAGACTACGGCCCGGTCTCAGCTTCGGCAATATCCCCGCTAAAGGACACCTGTGGTCATCACTATATGTCACATACCGGTATGTCATCACTATATGCCACATACCGGTATGTCATCACTATATGTCACATACCGGTATGTCATCACTATATGCCATATACCGGTATGTCATCACTCTATGCCACAGATGTCAAACTTTGCCGCCAGCCCACTGCATAATTCTAATTCACCCACAAGACCACATGAAATGTGCATTAGAGCTGGCTCGTGGTATATACTGCCAATACTGAAAGTCCACAATGCCATGCAATTTAGCTTTGTGGGCATCTGTAAATATCAGTCCTTTTTCCCTAGCTTAGCTCCGTACATTGCCCATTCAAGCTCATTGCTTTTTATTTAGTTTCACGTTTGACAATTTAGCTCTTTTCTAGCTTTTTTGCAACAAAAATATATTTTTAACTATTTTCCGGCCCATCAGAAGAAGTTGAAAATTGAGAAAAATGAGTGAATGGCTGATCATGGTCGCAATGCATGAGTGTAGCTGATAACTTAGGATATGCGAAGACATCCTGTGTGTTAATCATCCTGTCCATTCCTCATACCAATGCTACTAACGCTACTGATCGAAAACACCGGTAAGAGTTTTCCCACATCTAGCGTGCTAGTATTGTTCCTGCATAACAGTGCAAAATTTATTTATTGCACGCACTAACATTTTGAACTTTTCCACGACGAAATTTTTGCGTGTTCTCGAGCAATTGAATGTTGCCGAGAATTTTTCAGCTGGTGTACATGCGGTATTTTTACTGTAATCGCCAGAGCTTTTGTCAGCACTTCAATTTAAAATTCTTTGAAATCAGCTAAAACTGCACACAAGTCAATGCATTTGAAGTACCGTGTAGTAGTAGTAGTAGACGTCGTGTGTAATATTCTTTCTAGTTTAGTGGAACCGACTGACAACAAAAGAAGATTGCTATTATTTTTAGAGTTCAACAAAAAGGCCGACCCCATTCTCTAAAATAGAAATACATTTACCAGAAATACCTGAGGCCTTGTGTAGAAAAACTAGCGTTAGCTGCAGGAATATGTTTAGATCATTGTTTACCATGTTTTCCATTCATCCTTAACCGGAAATTTTACAAATTGGGGACCGCAATTTTAAGCTTTGAATTCTGAGTGAAAAAGAAACTAATTACTTTATTTTGTTTTGGCAAAATGATATAAAATTTGATTGTGGCAAACAGAGCTTGAATATATGTATGTTTCTTGTTTTGCTATAAAAGCAGGGTCTAGAAACTGAAGTGTTGTTTATTAAATGACAGTATTATTTGTGGCCCTTTTGTTGTCTATCTTAAAAAAGATTTACATTAAAAAGAGATTTGGAAGGATATGGAGCGAGATATACTTTATTTTCTTATTTAAATAAAACAATTTGTTTCCATATAAAACAGTTAAGCTTTACATAACAGTTGCAGTTAATTATTTGATAAATATTGAGTTTGGCAGGTGACTTTAATTCACTATCGACAATGTACCTACACCTAACCTTTGCCCTTTCGACAACCTACCTACACCACTTCAACTTTTCTAGACATAGGCCTACTGAATTCCAAGTTAACATATGAAATTTTCAAATTGATAAGTAAAAACCATCTTTTTACGTCTGTTGAATACTCATGGTCGCACTAATAAACAAACGAATTTTTCATCTATACGTTGCAATAATCTTGAACTTGACTGCTCCGCGAAACCCAATATCTTAATCTGGTTGGCTTTAATTGAGTTGGAGCTCCTTCAGCATTAGACTTTCGTATATTTTATAAAGCAGGACAAGGTAGGAGTTATGTTCCCAACTAACCATATAATCGCAGTAAATATGCCAGCCGAGGCATCTCAAATACCAGTTAATTACAATTGAGCAACTTTTGCAACTAATCTCTTAGATGTAAAAGATGTATTAGTGAGAAGAGAGGAAAAGATGTAAGATAGAGACGAAGATAAACAGGGTTACGCATACTAATTATTAAAACAATAGAAAGTGTATCATATAAAAACTATTTCTTAAAATATAAAGATTAGCTGTAAGCATAAAAACTGGAAAAACCTGGTTGGCTGTGAAGCCTTAAAACTCTTGTCTGAATGAAAACTGATGAGACACGTAGCACATCATCTGACCTGCGCAACAATTTAAACAGCTCTTGGGTTGTGGAGCCAAACAGAACAACAAATAAAAGTTTCATAAAAGCCAAAGAATGTTATGAGTTATAACTAGAATGCAGATGTTGCTTCAGCCAAGCCATGAAAGTCTAGCAACACTATGTACAAACCTTTCAAGGTGTGACAATATCAGCTGCCTTTGAAGGTGTGAACGCTCTCTCTGTAGTAAATGAGGAATACCTGTCAGCAGCTGTCAATCTTATATAATCAAAGTCAGAATCCTGCAGGCGCTGGTAAAAACTGTCTACCAGATAGCTCATATATTCATCCCTACAACAGCAACAAAGTCAGCCGGTGCAGAATGCGGTGCTTTAAATAACTTGACAGCACTCATTCATTATACGGGAATGAGTGGCATGCGGTGAGCGCTTGTTCACTGAAAAAAATGCACAGAGCTTCTTCTCAAATTATTGTAAGAAGTAATACATTTATTTCAACTCGATGATTTAATGGTAAATTTATAATACAAATCATAGTTTTGTATTTGAAAACATAACCTTTAACAATAATCAGTGATTACATCAGTATGTCACTTAAAGGACTGTCTACTATATTAGGCATTAGTTGTCAACTTTCCTTCAGTGTATTTTGCAGAGTTCAAAGTTCTGAAACATCCAAAGCATCCAAAATGTCACCAAAGCCTTACTGTTATGACATAAATGGTCCAAACTAGCAATTTTAGACATAAAGATCAATGGTTTGTTGAGATTCTCTCTGGTTTCTTTGATTCTACATGAGTTGAAAAATTTCACCACAGAGACTGAATAACGTAAAAAAAATTGCTGTGTGTTCAATATTTTCATTTAATTTAAGAGCAGTTTTGCAGCAGAATATACTTATGATTTACTGATGACTATTTTGAAAACTGACCAATTCGGCATTGCAAACCAAATTAGCTCATGGCAACCATTACCAGGGTTGTGGCAATTACAAAAAGTCATAACTGCGCACTGATAAGTACTTATTGATGTCCAGATGTAAAATGCATTGCAGTTGCAGTAAATGTTTGCCTGACTACCAATGTAGTTGCATTAGTATTGCAGTAGCAGTACTAATCATGTTACAGCCACGCATTATAACTATATTGCACACTTTTACTACTGCACAGTACGCAGTACACCTATTTCCTAATGCGAAGTAAGCAGTATTAATGCAGTGGATGTATTACCTACTGCACTGAGTGCAGTCCTCCATGCAGTGGGAGTGTTGCTAGTGCGCATTTCGCACTGCTAGAGGTAGTAGGGAATTTTTCACGACACTGTATATAGACACACAGTACAATTTCGCGAAACTCATCACAATGTTATAATAATATAATAATTATAGTATTGAGTTTATTTGATTGCAATTACAGTACAATCACAAGATGTAAATACTGCTCACATTTGAGTACAAGTGGGCAAACACAATTAGTATGGTTTATATGGTAGAAATTAAAATCTATTATGGTTTTAATACATAATTTAAATGAAAATACAACACAAAGACCCTAATTTCATGGATTGGAATGATGCCAATGCCTGACTCGCTAATCTGAAATGATATGGGAGTTAGAGCACAAGTTGATGAGCTTGCAAAACATAGCATCTGATATTTTGTACAAAAACAGGTCAAAATTGGGAATTTCAATGACTTATCATGTCATCACTCTATGCCACAGATGTCAAACTCTGGCCTGCCAGTCTACTGCATAATTCTAATTGACCGCAAAATCACATGAAATGCCATTAGAGCTGGCATTATAGCAGGTTTGTTAAATACAATAACACTAAAACACTGACACTAAAAATTCAGTCTGCGCAATGCAGTACAGACTAGTTAGAAGTGTTGGTTGATCCACAGTATAAACTTCATACTAATGCGCAGTTGCAGTACACGTGCAGTTTAAAATTTTGAAGAATACGCATTCCATTCGCAGTTTGCATGAATCATTGGGTTACATGTAAAGCGCCATGAAAGTAAATGTGCAATAGATCACAGTGGACAATTTGCAGCAGGAACGCAACTGCAGGAAATATCTACTGAGCAATGGAGAGTCGTAATGCACTGAAAAATTACTGCATATTGCACTGCAATGATGCAGTTCAATTCTAATGCATCACAACCCTGACCTTCAGCTATAATAATAATGCATCTTAATAGACATGTATCTTACTAGCTGATTAATGGTCTAAATTACATATACTAGTACACGGGCAGTTCCATACAATGTGAGAGATTGTCATGTGTAATAACTATGTGCACAGTTATTCTTCGATGTGTAAAGGTGGACGTGTGGCACAGATAGTAGTGTGTTGGCTGGTTGATGTAATTCTTTCTGTAATACTCTCAGCGTAGATTCGGACAAACATGTCTTATTATAGTAAAACTAGATAAATGCCCGATTAATAAAAAGGTTTTTGCACAGGAAATGACTTTTTTATTTAGCATATACAACAATTACCATTTGAACTATTAAACTTCATATCATGAGAAAAGGGTTTTGTGCAGTTAAAAAATTTACGGCAAAAAATAAAACAACTGTCAATTTGTTTAAATGTGAAATCGTTAGCAGGTAATGGTTATATAGTCTGTTCTACTACTATGAAAAATTCTTTGATATTGATACAATATACGAACTGAGAAAACATAATAAAAATCAAAAACATGTTGAATTACCAATAACAATGAGAACGCAAAATTGTGTGTATGAAAAGGTTACAGCAGAACTTATCTATTAAAATTTTGAATACAACTATACTGGTACAAACGTAAAAGTGAGATATCGGAAGCATCTGAAGATATCACTGAAGCTATCACATGAGGGTACCTCGTCTGATCGAATGGAGAGAGCGTGTAGAGGCAATTCCTAGTTGAGATAATGCAACATACAACTGTCCATGTGAAACGCTTTTTGTTTTTACAGTTTTTAGAGATTGATCTTAGGAATAGTTGCTAGTGGAACCGGACATTGAAAAAATTTAAATTGAAATGACACATTTGAAAATGACAAACTAAAAAAAAGGTAACGTTTATAAAGCATTTATTAAAAACTTCCAAAAGAAAAACAAACGCAAAATGTGATATTAATTAAATAATGAAAAGTACATACTTAGCTTGTATGAATTAGAACTAGTAATACAACTTCGATATGACGAACCGATGCAAAGCGGGAAAGAAAATGTCGGACCAATAGATATCAGGTGAGGACAACTAAAGTTTAAAAAATTGATAAGGACAGTTGAGCGTTATAGCGAGATGCGCCTGTTTGTAAACTTCAAAGTTCCGAGATCTAATCCAGTGCGATGCAGATTTTTCATTCTTAGATTTTAATTGTTGTAACTAGACAGATGAATGACAGATGACCAACAAACACTAGAATTTATTCAAAGCAATTATACAGTAGTAAAATTTCATGAACAAAATAAGGTCACCACTAGTAATACTTACCGAGTACTGTTATAAGTATAAGTGAAGTATGATGATTACTTTGTGACCTCACAATATCCACCTTCTGCATATGCAGAGCATTGTCAAAGTCGATTACACAAATATTGAAGCCTGTATCGGTTTTTGATGTTCTGGGTTAGCTTTTACTGGTGGTAATACAATTACAACCATAGACTTACCAATACATTAACTTGCTAGTCACATATTGTCAAATGCATCAGCACAAACTTTCTTGTTTACACAGCCTGGAAATTTACAAAGTTGTAAATTTAGCTTTAATAAAAGCTCATTCTGTTAATCAAGTTCTGTCACCAGAAAGAGGCTTTTCATGTACACTTATGTGTATACAACTTTTAATCAAATGCAAGATTACGGTTACTTAAAAGTCATTGTTAAACATATCAATGCATGTCTGTGAATAAGGATGTTGAGCAAACACTTGTTATAAAACCCGACTCAAAATAATAAGATGTTCCGGTCGATATTTTGCAAATATTGCCAATTTTCCTGACCCCATATTCGCGAGTTAAAATTTTTGACGAAAGCTACTATTTGGTCAAAATACACAACTGCAAAAATACTACTAAAATGCAACTACAAAATACACACTGTTGTTAAAATCCTGACTGCTAAATTTATGAGCTACTGATAATGTATTTATTTTGTGAGAAAATTCTTGAACGTGTAAATATGTTTTTTGTATATAAAGTTACTGAATAGTTCTAGTTCTTCAGTTTTGCTGAAGGCTACGACTATGCAACATTAAGAGAGCTATTAATAATACAACATACCAATTATGACTCTTTTTAGCTGTAAACACTGATTTTTGACCAAACTTGACTCGTTTATTTCACCCCAATCGTAATCTACCTGAGAAGTGCAGTACTGTACATAGTATGTGGTACTTGGCAGCAATTTTACGAGGACTGACTCCCGGCTGGTATATAATCGGTGGGTGTTGTATTGCAAGAATTAAAGATGCCTCATTATTTCCCTGATAATACATGTTTGGTAAAGTGACCTGTAAAATTAAAATTTGTAAAATAAGATGAAGCTGTCGGAACCCTCAAAATTATATTGTTCAGGAGTTTAATGACATGGAAGTGAATAATAGCTTGTTAAATATTTTATTAAATAAAGGAGTAAGATCTTAGGATAGGAGTGTTTCATATTACTCCATCTCGAATAGTCTCTGCTGTCTCAACAGCTGTAAAGTAAAAATTCATTAAGCCTTTAAAAGTTTGGGTCTTGTCTTCTCATGCTTAAGTATATATACATGAGCAATCTTTATTGTGGTAATCAATCAATCAAAAAGCAATCAACAAGGTACCACAGCAAGTAAACTAACTAAAAAAAAGAGTACAGTAAGCCTAAAACAAAAAATATCGATATATCTATTTCAAGCACACTGAGCTTCTTCTGTAAGCATTGTGACAGCTTTATTGGCATCTTAGACAATTAAATGATCACTGATTACAACAAATAAAATATCCACTTACATAAGCAAAATTGTGATCTACTTACTTTGTGAATGCAAATAGTTGTAAAGGTTTAAAAGCAGCATGTAGCAAAGAAAGTAGTATGACAGAAAAAAACGAAATGGAATCAGTAAAAGTTTTTTACCTACACCGAGTGATCCGCTAGTCAAACTCCGTGGTTCTGAAATTCTCCTCTGCTGGGCAAACATCGACTAATTTCAGGCCTTAGTACCTACTATTTTTAGTGGCGAAGTACTAAGAATTACAGTCTAAGTAAATTCACTTGGAATTTCCAATAACTAATCGGCGTTGTCTTCGTCATGAACTCGCCAAATGAACGATCTTGTAGGACTTTGTTAAAACTAAGAAACTAAACTTTATTGCTTATAGCGAGTGTGTAAAGAAAACCCCCAAATTTGCATTTTTTATGATAACATAGCCAAATGAAAACACCGATGGAGGGCACTACGGGGCAGGCTTGTCTAAATAATCTTCTAATATTACACATATATAAAGATGTTGAAATAGATACAGAATCAGTTGTGAAACATTTTTGCCATGGACACATTGACAGAACAAGAACTATTGCAATAAAAAAAAGTAATAGCTCTTGTTCTGTCAATGTTCGTTACAGAAATTTGTAGTGTCATAAGTTATATAACGTAAACGTATTATCGTTCGCTAAATAAAGAAAAAGTTTGCCTTCCACGAACCATAAACAA
Source organism: Watersipora subatra (assembly GCF_963576615.1). Classification (NCBI taxonomy): domain Eukaryota; kingdom Metazoa; phylum Bryozoa; class Gymnolaemata; order Cheilostomatida; family Watersiporidae; genus Watersipora; species Watersipora subatra. Next base: position 40,098,983 of record NC_088709.1, on the reverse strand, counting down.
TATACTTATGCATATTTTATGCTTACAGTTTTTTGCATTTATGCATACTTTGAGGGTTATTGACGCTTAAAAGGTCCAGAGCTTCAGGGTGCCGCCTCGAACTCTGTTGGGGCTACACCGCCCTCAAACGCTGACTACGCCCCAAACGCCCAGGTGTTATTAACTAGTCGCCTAACATTTGCCGCCTTAACTTGCAACTAGGGAATACAGGCCTGAAGTCTAATTTGCTGGCTCAACATTGCTTTTCAGAAAGTTTAATTTTTCGGGCAAATGGTGCCACTTTATTTGGGATCATGAATTGCTTTGGCGTACATTTAAGCCAAGGGCAAGAGGCAAACCATTTTACACCGAGTCAATCATAAGCGTATTCATTTTAGTATTGTAAAACCCTTTGATACCAATTTACAAAATTTAAATAATAAATAAGTATTTATTATTACTGTATGATAATATATTAAACTGATACAAACTTCTCAAAATGTTCACCTAGGGAGATTACCTAGGGTGGTTGACCTCTTTCCCAATAGATACTAACAGTAAAGATAGTGAATAACATCTAATTGGTATACTGGTAAAATACAGCATTTTAATGGTTTCAAACCAAATGAGATATTTGCAAACTTGCAATCTACATGACAAGTACAAAAGTACCACATAAAATATGTGAAAGTTCTGTTCTTGATCACAAAATATTGTAGTTGAAACCATAGCAGAGTTGCTTGCAGCATTCGTTGTGAAAAATAGCTTCTATGATTTACATGGGTTAAATAACATCCCGTATAATGTAGATCCCCTTCCTTCACTGTTGGTATTGATGAACATCTGTGCAACACTGACACTGATATCAAAATGTGGTACGCTGTATTTATTATCATATGTCATCATGGTCCATAATGATTAGACAAACGAAAATGTTTTTACTATAAACACTCAACAGCATATATGATAATAATCACCCAATTAGGGATGGGAATCCAGATTAAATTGACATGAACATAACAATTATATAATACAACATGATACACTGCATTATAATATTATTAGAATTAAGAATGACAAGACACCAAGTCAAAATATAACCATAAAGGTAGCGACCTTTCAATGTATCAGATATCAAATGGCTGACATGGTCAGTTTACACATGACATCGTCATTAGGAATTTCAACATGAAATTCTGAAAGACTGCCACCTCATGAAGTTGTCCCGAGGCGGGACAAACTAGCCCTGCTGTCGTCCTTCTAAACTAACAATTCAAAATTATAGCTTAGAAGGAATGACAGCAGGGCTTAACCTCAGCAACCAGTTTTGAGTGCATTTTTTCCGGAAGACTTGGTTATGTCCAGAGTGGTGAAAATCTACAAAGAATGAATAGTAAATATTAGTACGATGGGATGAGCTCAGACTAGCAGCATCTATAACAGGAATATCTACATACGTGTTAAAAAATATACAAGTAAAACATCTAGCGACCGTTACTCAAAATATCAATATGGAGTTTACCCACCACAACTCAAGAGCTGATAACTTCAAGAGGTACAAACTGAATGAACCTTAGTTCATCGCAGATGTTATCCCACAACTAAACACGAGCGGAGCAATTGTTTGGGAGCTTTATGATAAATGCATATGTGCACACAACTCACGAATATTATTCATTAACGGCCGTCGCAAACCCTTGTACCGAAATCTCATCAACAAATTTAACCATTTTTCAATGAAGTCGTTTAAGTATAATAACGATACAAAACACATATAAACCTATTTAAATATATTACCAAGTCTTTGAAATTTGTAGACAATATCCTAAACCTTATCCATCTGATCGGATTATAAATAGACAGATTAACTTGGCCTGATATCGCTATTAAAACTTTGACAAACCTTTTTAATCAAAATTAAGACAGGCCAACGAAACACCGAGAAGGTCGTGAGACAGAGAGTAGAACCATTAAGACGTGTGCATTCCACGAGAAAAATATGTGCATTTCACCAGTCTACAGCATTGTCGAATTGCCGAAGGTTTCTGTAACTAACGTAGAAGTACTAAAAAATAAGGCTTGTCAAGTTTTAATAACGATTTTAGGCCAAATTAATCGGTCTATTCATGTATAATCCGATCAGATGGGTAAGGTTTAGAAAATTTTCTACAAATGATAAAAACTTGGTAACATATTTAAATAGGTTTATATGTGTTTTGAATCGTTATTCTACTTAAACGACTCCATCAAAAATGGTTAAATTTGTTGATGAGATTTCAGTACAAGGGTTTACGACGGCCGCTGATGAATAACTTTCGTGAGTTGTGTGCACATATGCATTTATCATAAACCTCCCAAACAATCGCTTCGCTCGTGTTTGGTCGTGGGATAATGCAGAATTTACATAACTGACACCATGATTTAAATGCTTTAATTTAATATAACTTTATTAATCTATAGTAATTGGCTGAAAGCTCTAACAAATTTTGAATACATATAATTTGAAGTAGCCTATATATAAATCTATAACATCTATAACAGTATTATCTACATATGTGTTAAAAAATATACAAGTAGAAACATCTAGCGACTGCTACTCAAAATATCAATATGGAGTTTACCCACCACAACTCAAGAGCTGATAACTTCAAGAGCTGATAGCTTCAAGCTGCACAAACTGAGTGAACCTTAGTTCATCGCAGATGTTGTGCTCTAAATATAGCTGACGATAGGTTAAATGCATAAATAGTCAGTTTTATTTAGCACTATCGTTATACAACCCAACACCTTTACTATTAGCTGTCATAACATCAAAGCCATACATCTAACTTATTTAGCTATAGACATGTATTCAGCTACGGATATTTGCTGTCGGGAGGAAACTTTCATATACATGGTATATCAGATCACCAAAATATGCCAATAAATTGGCATAGTTTCTTCCCACTGTTTTCAACTTACTCTGCCTGTTTACTGCTGCTGGTATACAGTGTCAGCATCTCAGTTATAAGTAGTTTTAGTAGTAATTATTAGTTTTCATGGTTTTGTTATTAAATTTAAAACTACAACTAGCCAAATGCCTGGTGTTGCACGAGTAATAAAATAATTAACCATGAATTTGAGTAACTTGAGCTAGTAACTTAAGCTAGTCTAAATCTTTACTATAGTAAGAGCCGTGAAGCGAGCTTGATGCAATGATGTTAGGCGTAATGACATAACGTGTACTGGTGTTACGCGAGATGACATCAAGCTGGCCAATGGTATTTTCACAAGCTTTACATAAGTATGTGCACAATTATTGCATTGTATGGCACGACGTAGCAATAGTAGGTTAGCACACCTGTCTGCAGACATTTTGAGTTCAAATATAGTGCGAGGCGTATTTTTCATTCCTGGATTTTAATCGCTAACTGGACACAAGAATGACAGACGACTTATACTGAGATCTATACACAATGCATATAGATTACAGTCGAACATTTGAAGTCACTCCATTCTGATATTTGCTTCCAATGCTGAAATCGCCATATTTGGAAGCAAATATTAAAATGAGAATACAGTGTGCTCTTTGGTTACGATGACTCTGCCATACAATTTTTTCACCCTGCAATGTAGAACACATCCGATTTTCCGCCCTCTCCATCCGAAATATATTTCACTATCCGAAATCAACATACGTTTCTCTCAAAATCCCATATAGGCAGTCGATGAGCTAATTACGTCAGAATAATAAATATGCCGATATGCTATTCGCCGAAATCCCTTTAACAATGCATGAAAGAGATACGATTCCTGATCTCACTCAGTTCGGCATTATTAGTTATTGTGAAATGTAAAAATTAAATTCAGTAAAATAATTAAAAACACTAATACTAAAACTTAGCTGTAAGTATGTGTTTAGTAAGTTAAATTCATTAAAGATAAATTCAACGTTTATGTTATACATCTGCCTTGAAAGTAAGAACTCTCTACGATTGTACTGCACATATTACATCGCAACGTTACATTTTATTGCAGATCATAACCACTAAATACACTAAAGTTACTGTAGGTAACTTTAGTTGCTAAAGTTAACACATTATTTTGTGACTAATTTTTAATATATCAAGTCCGTACATAAAATTTTGATGATTTTTACACGATTTTGGGATGTTTGCATTAAATATTCACTATGGGTTTCTATACACCTTTACAAAATCTTTGCCCTATGATGCCAACACTGGAATGAATTAAAATCGTATGGTGAGAGTCCACGGTCCATGGTGTTTCATTTAATTCGATCCACAATTAAAATACCTTGTGATAAATACATAAGATAATCACCCATAACACTAAAATAAATATGTTATAGAAAGGGTTCTCTTTATATTATATTGGTGAATAGAAACCACTAGAGAAAGGTAGCAGAAAAATAATTGCAGGTTGCATGCACCAGACCAACGGAAAGGCATCTATGAATCTAAAAGTTATGCTTTATAAGATACAAATGGCCTACTAATTTTCAACAATTATGAAACAAGAGCGTGACCAATCGTCACTCACCTCTGCAGACGTAGGATGGATGCCGATAGTGGCATCAAAGTCAGCCTTCGTTGCACCACAACGCATAGCGACACTGAAGCCCTGAGTTATCTCACCAGCTTGATCACCCAAGATATGGAATCCAACAACCTTTTCCTGTAAGTTGAACGTTGAGTAGATCAATAGCACAAATTTTTTATTTATGCATACAGAGTGTTTAAACTGAATCTCAGCAAGTGAGGTGAGTACCAACTTTGATCCAACAAATAATCACGTCCTATATTATTTGATAAAATTGCTGAAAGAGGCTGTCGATGGTGGGGAAACTCACAAACGACGGATTAATAATTGCAGCTGAAGTAAAAATTTCATAAACTTGTTATAATGTAATAAAAGTGTTTAGGAATTGTTAGTGCAGTAGAAGCAGTCAGAGTCGCATTCCGTTAGGTCAAGCAACAGGTCATTATTGCTATAAGACTATGGAAAAGGCTCCACAATCCACACCAAATCTCTTTAGTCAGTTCCACTAGTATTCACTGTGGAGAAGGAGCGACACTGCTCAGTGTTGATGAATGCAACCGAATGTCGTCTTTCTTTGCAGCTTGGCAGATGGAAAGCTGCATTGCTGCTGCTTTTAACCAGTAGAGTTTAATATAGTTATACTGTTTATTACTTCCATTCTCTTATGAAAACCTGTATTATAATTGAGAGCAGCTGAAGCCTAGTGGTCTAGACCCCCTGACCCCCTGACCCCCTGACCTGCAAACAACAGGTTGGGGTATAATTCCAATAAAAGTCCACTAGTGTTGAAAGGAGTGACATCCAACCTTAAACTGCTCTCTGCAGTTGGGCACGCTTCCTTCCAGTCGTCAAGGTTACCTTGCAACTGGACTCAAGACAGTCCAGCCAAGATTACAGTGTCATTGTTTGTGCAACATTGCTCTTAAAAAATACACACAGTCTCTGTGTGTCTCAGCTTGCAGTGAATTAAGCAGAGACACACAGCCTCTGTATCTCAGCTTGCGGTGAGTTAAGCAGAGACGCACAGCCTCTGTGTGTCTCAGCTTGCAGTGAGTTAAGCAGAGATCATAGTCGATCTTCGAGGTATTGCTCTCACACATTGTTATAACAATTTGTATCTGAGCAGACACATATTGGCAACACATTGAGATTGTTACCTACTTCATTGCATACTACTTTCTTAAATACAACCCTGGATATTATTTAAATATACATGCTATGTTAGTATTGTTGCTTCTTAAGCATTTGTTAAATCAAGGAGATAGCGTAATCGATTGATTACTGTGATTAAGTACCTGTTGTCACTAAGTACTAGCTGTTGGTACATAATCAAATAAAAGTGCCCATGACAAGGTTAGAGCAATGTCGCTGTACTATTATCCAACAACGAAATAGCTATAATGCTGAATATTGCAGTCATGTTAATCTTAACAAGTCTGCCATAGCTAACATAGGGAGGATGGAACAAACCAGGAATGGTTCCAGCTGGTCAATCATGGATACTAATGCATGACATAGAATAATGACTGATTGTGAGTTGGTAGAGGTTACGGATTGAGTCCCATCTCCTTCCGGTTATACCATCTAATTCTAATACTAAGCCTGTTGACTATGTTGGAAGTTTTCTTCTCGACAGCAAACGCTGGCGCATCATTGTAGCAACTTTATTCAACTAACAAATACTGTACTTCAAATCCTACATTAGGATCTATTTAGTGCTGGCTTTCAAATCTCATTGCTCCTAACCTTCTGGTTATTTGCAGAGAACTGTGGCTGTCTATCAGATGAAGATCATTACACCCACCTTATTATACCATAGAAATGTTTCTGATATCGATTTTGAACTACTAGAAAACATCGTCACAATACGATGCTACGGTATAATGTATGCCTTTGAGCGTTTTAAAATGTAGTGGCCATGGCCTATGGCTAGCCTTCTATTGTAAGTACTTACACTGAGGGAAGTTCGCCATTTTATAAACTCATAGATGTCAATGGAACATCATATTATAGTAAACATCTGAGCTTAGAACGACACTTGTGAACTCTCTTTGTTCAGTAAAATGATTCCCCTACAGACATCTATGGTTTAGAAGTCTTTCAGTTATCTACTTGATCATTCAATCGGTGAATCTTTCGTGAGGATAACTCAGGTTTAAAAGTGGTGAAGGCTTTGGTTTTTACATACTTGAGTGAGGTTTTTACATACCTCATAAGATGTCGTATACATAATGTAACAAAAATGATTCTACCATAAAACTAATTAATAATTCATTTGATTACTTTTGTAAATGGTCATAATTTTTTTAGGTTTTTTAGAGTTTTCGAAAAGTTGAAGTGTGACTATTTAAAATCAAAGTTAGAATCTCATTATTCCTGCAGACATTGACTCAAGCAGGTCGCAATACCACAAATAACTTTCAGTCTAAAACTGAGCCAGCTTAAAGGTTGCCTTGCAACGAAATTCACATTACAGTTATTTGGTATCATAAGATTCACCATGTTTTACTCTGCTGTGTTGTAGGTGCCAAATATATGGGAATGTGATTAAAAGCTCTTATAAGCTAAAAAACGAACAGTTAATCGCAGCCACACGAGACTGCCGTAGTTTAGATTCTCTTTCCAAATCGGCTCAAATGTGACGTAGTTGTTACAGGATGGCTTCTGTTTACACTTTCAGGCAACCTCGATCGTCGAAATATTTTCACAAATACACTTCAATAAAATTATGTCTAGTGTTCTTCCGCGTCTATTTCATCGTCATTGTAATGCTGTCACTTTCAGCACTGATATCTTATATCCTACCGTGAAAATTCGTTTAATTTTTTAACCTTAGCTCGAAGGAGTACATATCATCGTCTGATAAACAAGACGAGTCTGTTGGTCACCTGTGATAATCGAAAAATACTGCAGAAAATATTTGCGAAGTATGGGTCACATGATCAGATTACGACTAGACGATTAGACCAAGCCGAAACAAAACTGTCAAGTAGCGAGCATCTATATTTGATACGGGGTCTTCGGTAAAACCCAAAGTGTTTGTCATAAACTAGTGCTACGAAAAGTTTTATATTGAGCCTTCTATTGGCCTTTCAAATCACGTGAGAACATCACATGACAAAACAATAACCAAATGTAATGACCACGTCAGAGAAATAAACTGATTCCTATCTACGGCGGTTTCATGATGGGCGCGATTAACTGTTCGTTTTTGAGTTTTTCAAAGCTTGTAATCACATTTCCACATATTTGGCACATACAGCATAACAGAGTAGTAAGACATGGTGAATCTTTTGATAACAAATAACTGTAATGTGAATTTTTGTTGCAAGTCGACCTTTAAAAATGTACAAACAGTACAACAACACATACCTTTAAAGACTTGACGCATATAAGTTTTGCATAACAGGCATTCTCCTCGCGATGAGGGACGGTCCACTCGAGGGGTGTGAAGTGGCTGTGGTAGACTTCTAGGTCTTCTGCACCATATTTGGCGAGGGCCTCCTCCTCAGACAATCCAATGCAGCCATACTCGAGGGGAGTGAATACTGTAGTAGCTATGTTTGAATAGTCAGTCTGAAGTAGAGACAAGTAGTCCATGGTAATCTCATACACAAGAGCGCAGGTAATCTCATACACAAGAGCGCAGGTAATCTCATACACAAGAGCGCAGGTAATCTCATACACAAGAGCGCAGGTAATCTCATACACAAGAGCGCAGGTAATCTCATACACAAGAGCGCAGGTAATCTCATACACAAGAGCGCAGGTAATCTCATACATAAGAGCGCAGGTAATCTCATACACAAGAGCGCAGGTAATCTCATACACAAGAGCGCAGGTAATCTCATACACAAGAGCGCAGGTAACCTCATACACAAGAGCGCAGGTAATCTCATACACAAGAGCGCAGGTAATCTCATACACAAGAGCGCAGGTAATCTCATACACAAGAGTGCAGGTAATCTCATACACAAGAGTGCAGGTAATCTCATACGCAAGAGTGCAGGTAATCTCATACACAAGAGCGCAGGTAATCTCATACACAAAAGCGCAGGTAATCTCATACACTAGAGCGCAGGTAATCTCATACACAAGAGTGCAGGTAATCTCATACACAAGAGCGCAGGTAATCTCATACACAAGAGTGCAGGTAATCTCATACACAAGAGTGCAGGTAATCTCACACACAAGAGCGCAGGTAATCTCATATAAAAGAGCGTAAGTAATCCCATAATATCACACAAAAGTTCCATAAAGACACAACAAAGAGATTTGCAAAGCGAGTAAGCCAGATTTATGTAGCTGATCCAACAAGCAAAGTCCACAAAAGTGGGAGAATCGGGCACGGGAAGCAACAAGCATGCAATAGCACTGCTATGAGCTGCTACATGTGTTTGATGAAAGAAAATAGGCGTAGCCTATGAGCAAAAAGGTTGGCAGCAAAAAGGTTCTCAAGGACTAGCAAGTTGCTTGGCAGCTGAAGCTAGGTGATGGACCATCCAGATACTTTGCAGTAAAGATATGTGCAACATGTTTTTGACTTACTAGCTCTTTCTGGCCACCAAAGAGTCTCCTGGAAAGCAGTCTCCCAGCCTGTATAGCGACTGGTGTTAACTCTGGCTTGTCCTGCAGCACATCTCCAATGCCATACACATGAGCGATGTTTGTCTGCTCCGCCTCTGAACCAATCAACTTCTTGCTCTTGCTGTCCAAGAGGACACCGACTGTCTCTAATCCAAGGTCATCTGTGCAAGCCTCTCGACCGATGGCCATGAGTATCTGCAAGACAAGGCTCTTGTCAGCTACGCCACCTGTTTAGTGGTTGTAAAGATATGTGGTCAGCATTGGCAGGTGTCAATGTTTAACTCACAGTGTTGTACTCTTCTACATGTTCGTTTCCATCGGTGCTTTTGGATGTAACTCGGTAGAGACCAGGCGTGTCTTCCGTACTACTCTTTAGCTTCTCTATCTACCAATCGCATACAGACACATATTTCGGTTTGCTAAACATAATTACAGGGATGGCTTTTTGCCAGGAGCGAAATTAATATCTGCCAGCCGGCAAGAAGTAGAGGTAAAAATTTAGGAAAAATGGGAATAATTGACAGTAACAGACAAATATAATTTTACAATACAAATTTAATATAATTAACAGTAAATATTTTACACCAACTGAATAGTACAGGAGTTTCCTAGTATTCATTTATTCATGAAGTAAGTTTATAGTTGCATACCAAAATAGCCATATCATCCTTACATCATAGTATTAGACATACTAGTAGATTGCTAGGTTATGTGGGTCAGTAGTACATTATGTTTTAAGGTCTGAGTAAAATCTTTCAGAAACAAAATCAGTGAATGTTTGGAACAGCTGAAAGCATAAGTGTAGGTTTATATATTAGGCTTGGAGTTGGAACTTGGAGTTGGAACTGATGACAGAGACACAGAAAATTAAATTCAGACTGAGTCTGTGCAGGCCAATATTCTAACAATCACCGTTTCCATGACTTGCATGATGCGGATTGACTCCGTCGCAAACAACGTATTTCAACTCCGGCGTTGAAACAAGCTAAGGAATTGTACGCTATAAGTTAATATTTAGCGATGCACGTATTAGCGCCGCAAACACAAGATTCAATAGAGAATGGACAAACGGAAGTATTAAAAATGTTTAAAATTGCATAGCTGGCGCCGTATTCTAATGGGCATCATTCGCAAGTACTGTTTCCATTATTCCACAAGCTTGAATTATTCAATAAATTTTTACGAATCGCACAACTCGCTTAGCTTGCGAATTTCCACAATGCGATTAACTCGCGAAATTGGCTCAAATTTGCACATCACGCGCATCATGGAAACCGTGATAATGAGTGATTGCCTTTTGCTTTAGACTAACATTTGAGTCAATTTTGTAGAGCCTAAAGTTGTGGTTGTATGGAACATACATTTAATTACCTTATTAGGCCAATATGGTTGTTTCTCAGACTATTTAAATCTCCTAGGTGCAGAGGTATGTACTATGAAATGTATTAATTGACACCTCAAAGTTGCAGAGAATTTAATGTGATGAAAAGGTTAAAGCATAGTACATAAGTACATACGTACATAAGTACATAGTACATGACACTAAGTTTTGCCAATTTTCCGTCAGATAAATTTGCCCAGTTAATTTTCCGCCAGATAACTTTAGCCACGTGAATTTTTGCTGGCTGATTTTTCAACCGCTCTAAGAATTTGGAAACTCTGACTAGATGAAACTGCTTCTTTTCATTAGTCACAGCAAACACAAGCCTTACTTTCCCCTACACTTTATTGCCTGTGTAGATGGCTTAGAGTGCCTTGGAAAGGGCAAGACATGATATTGACATCTCTAGGGTACGCACTCTGTTCATTTAATGATAAAAATACCCCCCATCATACAACATTAATTCGTTCTGGTGTTGGATCAAAAGGCGAAAATGTCTTATGGAGGGCTATAGGAGTCTATAGTAATTATCTAATGCGAGTCGAGTGCAAGATGAACAAACATCATGACTGTATATTATACTGTGCATATTAAATATTAGTAACAAATTATAACCACTGTAAGTTACTGTAGGTAATTATAGTCATTATGGTTAATATGCTATACAGTTAGTAATTTTTAATATGTACAGTACGCATATAAAATTTTAATGCTTTTTACTAGGGGTGTTTGCATTAGATAATTGCTATGGGTTTTTATACCCATTTATACGACATTTTTGCCTGACGAGGCCAACACCAGAACAAATTAATGTCGTATGACGGGGTCCACATGTACGTACAAAAGTACGTACACGTGTTCACAAGTCGAGTTAGATTTGGCCAAAATTGTTGACAAATATAAACTTGTTTTTATCGGATTTTTCATCATAATGTGCAAGTACAGTTATGTTGCTAAAAAGGCAAATATCAGTAGATATTTATTAATATTCGTGGGTAGAAAAACATCCTAAGCTTCACATTTATGTGTTGCCATAATTCATATAATAAACACTTAACAAACTACTAATTAGTAACAAATAATGTTTATTTGATTTTGGCAGAGAAGCAAGTCAGGGTGACGACCTTCACACTAACTTGTTACTATAGAGAGTTAAGGTTAGCTCTCACACAGAAAAAACTGACAGAAGCCTCTGTACGTCTGTACGTAAACATAACTTCGAGAAGGCATAAACAACCGAATAAGCTCAAGTGTTTATGTTGCTTGGAGCACCTACCTTGGTTGGCACACAGTGTCGCTGAAACTTCACACCATTGTTCCCCATGTACTTGCCGATGAGTTCGGCACACTGCTGATCGAAGCCTCGTAGAAGTATCGACCTAACCATGACTGTAACGTCTAGGCCGATGCCAGCGAGGAAGCCCCCACACTCGAGGGAAATATAGGACGCGCCGACACAGAGTGTTTTGCCAGGACAGTATGAAAGTGAAAATAAGTCATCGCTACAATAGCAATGATTAACATCATTTGACAGTCTAATATTGATGAGAAAATATTGATAGACTAATATGGCGCAGCTGAAGAGGTTATCTATATCACAAAAGACTGTATTACAACTTGTGTGTAATCTACAAATGATAACACCATCTACGTTTTGCACCATCAACGTTTTTCATTGTTATATAGACGATATAGGTATAAGGAGCCCAGCGAGTGGCAGAGCACATGAAAGTCTCATTATATGCAATTGTTTGTTGCACACATATTGACTGTATTCATTTATATATTTGCACAAATATATGCATTTGTATGTATTTGCGTAACATGTGTATATTTGCACAAATATATACAATATATTTGTGCAAAAACACTTTAAATAGAGTTATTTCTTTGTCGAGCCATAAAGGGTAACAGCCGAATCATTTACACTAGCAAAGTCAACATTTGGCTATAATTTGTGTTGTTTTTATGATGCCCAAGCATTATAGAAACACAAAAGGTAGCCTGTTACAGCCTGTTACCTGTACAGGTAGCCTGTTTATTTTAAACTTTCATGATCAGCTTCGTTAAGTCCTCGTACTGCAGTACTGCAGTACGAGGACACGCTTGAGCCAATCAATTTAACATGCCTTTGTGATAACCCTAATCTTAACCAATGTTAAATTAACATAGCGTTAACACATCATTAACATGGCAGTCTGAGCAGCGTGAACAACAGAAATTAATGTGAGTATGGCTGGCAGTACCAGTGCAAGCCATGATATAATTATTGTATTATACAAATAAATACAACCGTTAAACCCGTTTACCTTGTGATGACAAACTCGGAGCCTGGAATGTCTAGAATCCTGGGCCGTAGTCCAGTGGCTATGATAAATTTTTGAGCTGTAATAACTTCCTCCTTCCCTCTTTTATTCACAGTCTACAAAATTAAATTAGGTCAATGGCTACATGTCTATTCTTCTATGGTATACATACTAGAGATGCCCCAATTCTAAATTCACCAGCCGATTCAGATACCGACCTGATATTCCGATTCTTATTGAAAAAAATAATCTTATTCAGATCTTTTGTGTTGCATAGATGGTTGTTCATTTTACTATGCAAATACAAACAATGCAAAAAAAAATATTAATGTATTTATTTTTGGAAAAAAAGAGATATATATATATATATTCACATACTGACATACTGAGCATGTAGTAACAAAACAGTCCACGTTTCTTGTAATTTGTAAGTAATAATAGTAATTTGTGGTTTTCAATTAATAAAAGTAATTGTTGTTGTCAACAAAAACAACAACAACAGCATTAGCAGCACCTGCGAAAGAACAGTGTATTTTAATTTAAATATAGTAAGACCTGCAATAGTTTACTCACAAGAACTAGCTCATTAAGTGATCTGCAGGACCATAACTATTTAGACAAACTTCAAAGGTTAATGTGTAAATAAATATAATGAAAGAGAGAAACAAATTACATTCACAACACAACCAAACCAAATAAGAGCAACCCAACAAACAAGCTATGTATCATCAGGATCAAGAAACCGATAGATAACTTTATGCATCGGCTGCTCAGATTACTTTAGTAATACTAGTAAATAGAAATATTACACTGCATTTTTGTTTCCTTCCTTTGTTATCTTGTTCGTGGTTGGCTGCAATAAACCCCATCACTATAATTGGGAAATACAACACTTTTTGACCACTTCCTAACTAAAGCAAAAAGGTTCCTCAGCAGTGTTGATGTTGATCAGGCTATAGACGTGAAATAAATAGTGTGGCAGGTCCGGAATCCATCAGGTAAGAGTACGGAACTAGCAGCTGATGATCTTTATTAGTGTAGCAGGTTATAATGCTGTTTTCTGCTAAATAGTTGATCTGTAAAAAGTGTCTTAAGTTTCAGATTTTTAAAAAAAGATCAACCGATACCGATTCAGTTACTTAACACATTATCGGAATCGAAAGCAACGTCAGGGCAACTCTAATACATACGACACAGATCTGTTCACATTAACTAATATGAGGGTTGCTAGGCCTATGAAAGTTACACACATAATTCTGGCTAACAGCAAAATGTGCCTGTTGCACACTGGCAAGGTACACCCCCAGATCGTTAGATAGGAATACTAAAGATAGCCGAGGTCCTACAAGATATCTCAAACAACACACGTAAAATAATACAGAACACAACCTCATCTTTAAAGGTTGACTTGCAACAAAATTCACATTACAGTTATTTGGTATCAAAAGATTCACCATGTCTTACTCTGCTGTGTTGTAGGTGTAAAATATGTAGAAATGTGATTACAAGCTCTTAAAACCTCAAAAACGAAAAGCTGCCGTAGATTGGAATCAGTTTATTTCTCTGACGTAGTCATTACATTTGGTCAAATGAGGAGGCTTTGTCACGTGATGTTCTCACGTGAATTGAAAGGCCAATAAAAGGCTCAATATAAAACTTCTCGTAGCTCGTAGTTTATGACAAACACTTCGGCTTTTACCGAAGACCCCGTATCAAATATAGATACTCGCTACTTTACAGTTTTGTTTCGGCTTGGTCTAATTGTCTAGTCGTAATCTGATCATGTGACCCATGCTTCGGCGAATAATTTCTGCAGCATTTTTTGATTATCACAGGTGACCAACAGGCTCGTCATGTTTATCTTACAATGATATGTACTCCTTCGAGCTAAGGTTAAAATGTTAAACGGATTTGCACGGTAGGTTATAAAATATCAGTGCTGAAAGTGACAGCATTACAATGATGATAAAATAGACACGTAAGAACAATAGACATGGTTTTATTGAATGCGTGAAGTATATTTGTGAAAATATTTCGACGAATGAGGTTGTGTGAAAGTATAAACAGAAGCCATCTTGTACAACTACGCCCCATTTGAGCCATTTTGGAAAGAGATTCCGATCTATGGCGGTTTCGTGATGACGGCGATTAACTGTTCGTTTTTGAGCTTTTTAAGAGCTTGTAATCACATTTCCATATATTTTGCACCTACAACGCAGCAGAGTAAGACATGGTGAATCTTTTGATACTAAATAACTGTAATGTGAATTTTGTTGCAAGTCAACCTTTAAAGTTGAATATAATTATATTTCTAGTATTATATAACTTAGTAGAGTCATATCTCGACATACGAATGTCCCCCCAACATACGAGAAATTTGAGATATGAGGAAAAGTGCGAGCAAATTTTGGTCTTCAAATACGAGGCAAATTTGCGATGCGAGCATACAAAGCGGTTCTTGATGCAGCTGATGGGTGGCCAAGTATACGAGAGGCCGCTTACAGGAACAGTACTGCTCGGTCTTTCTCGTCGGATTAGTTTGAAAAAGTTTTAAATGGGTCGGCTGAAAGTAAAAGAAGAGCCAAGACGGAAGAAATGTAAAAATAAAAATAAAACCAATTTAGAATTAAGTTTAGTGCAATGTAATATTAAAACTTATTTTCATGTGTGTATAGAGTTGGACGAGTTCAATTGAGTTCAAGTTTAAAGTTTATGTTATGTCACAAAAGTGTTGAGTACTGAACGTGGTGCCATGAAGTATCTCTCACACTACCATTAGCCGATACCATTTGTCTTGAAGTTCAGAACTCCATACAGTATTGTACATAATAATGTTACATATTATTGGGGAACATAACCAGTACATAGACATAAGTTACTTTGTAGGTGAAGGCGACGGATTAGAACAATTAAAAATTTTTCTGTAAAACCTTAAGTTAACGCCGCCTCTATTTGAACGCCGCCTCTATTTGAACACCGCCTCTATTTGAACGCCGCCTCTATTTGAACGCCGCCTCTATTTGACGGCCGCCTCTATTTGAACGCCGCCTCTATTTGAACGCCGCCTCTATTTGAACGCCGCCTCTATTTGAAAGCCGCCTCTATTTGAACGCTGCCTCTATTTGAACGCCGCCTCTATTTGAACGCCGCCTCTATTTGAACGCCGCCTCAATTTGAACGCCGCCTCTATTTGAACGCCGCCTTTATTTGAACGCTGCCTCTATGGGAGAAGGGTTGACAAATAGAGCCCCACCCTCTAACTGAACGCCATCTCCATTTGACCGCCACTGACATTATTTGATCTTTCTCCATAAAATCGTACTAACAATGAATTGTTCATATCAATAACAATTAATTCTCTCGTTGTCCAACTCCTAAGCTTTTCCTTTTTTTCGTTGAAATTTTGAAAACAACACCATAGAAATAAATAACTGTATAAGCCTAATAGTAGTTCCTGGTTTAACGCGATCATGATAATTCGAAGTATGTGAAAAACGGTTAAGATTTACGCGATGCATTTGTGCAAAATGTAACACGTAAGTTTTGCTCTGATCAAAAAATTGTTTCGACACTAATATTGACTAGTCCAGCAGTGCATAAAATGAGTTGAGGTCCGACAACATTGTGGTATTAAACAACCTGAAGATGTTCGTTCCATAAAAACCAACAATCGGAACGCAGCTAGCCGAGCAAACGATGCATATATTTTTGTTTCAAAAACGTTAATTATTGTTTCTGCATGTATTATAAGTATGTATGTTTTGTCTTCGTCACTTATTCATGAATATACATCTGTAGCATTTGATAGATTATTGTTGTATAAGTTATAAATTTGCAGATTTATAGCATATAATTTGATAGTATCATTGCAGTAATCTGATCTTACAATGGATCGACGCTCTTATTCCTTTTCAACTGCGCATAAAAAGCTAGTTTTAGCTGCAAACTGTATTAAACATATCAATGAGTGCAATGAGCTTTTATGCAACATTGTTAAACATAGTTATAAAATTATTATAGCAACATTATTAAATATAGAGATAATAAAACATGTTTTCAAATTTAGAATGAAATAAAAATTGAAACTCCAACAAATTGCAAAGCAGGACACAGCTATAATTTCATCACGGGTTAAATAATTGCTAGCAATAGATATTAACTGGTAGATATATTTCTCGGCTTCTCAATGAATATTCATTAAGAGATCTTTGACAAGTTGGAGGGGTAAGTTAGCATATTTATTGCATCTAAAAGGGTTAATGTGGCTCTGCAAGAAAGAGTGCAAAATATAGGCGACATTCACTTCACCAGTAAAAGGGCTTTATTTTTTTCCAGAAATTCTGGCGAGTCATCTGAAAAATTCAATGCCAGCCTCTATTTGAACGCTACCTTTATTTGACTGTCACCATAGAAGAAGGGTTGAAAAGAAGACCGACATGGCGTTCAATTAGAAGTTTAACGGCAATTTGTATTTAGTTATTTAATATAGGAAAAATTGATTTGAGATACGAGAGAATCGGGAAACAAGCTCGATCCAGGAATGCGTTAAGCTAGTATGTCAAGGTACGACTATACTAATGATTACTAACTGATATGGTAATCCTCCTACTTAGAATCCTGTAAAAGTTTGATTAAGCCTAAAAGTCTTGAAAGAAAAAACGTACAAATTTTATGAAACTCCTCTGATTATATATATGGAAAATTAGACTAGAGACATATTAAGCAAAAACCATCGAGACGTAACCATTTATTGTTTTTAGTAGATTACTGTTGGTTTGATGCTATAATAGCCACAGTTGTCCTAAAATGAATTTATACCACTACAAGCTGTACCAACTTTCTTATAAATATTCTAGTTGTTTATGTGAGACGAATCTTTATCAACTTTTCATCATTGACCAGTCAACCAACTCTAGTCACATTAGTCTCCTTCCCTTGAATGCTCATGACACTTTTAATGGCAAAATGTTTGGTTATGTATAGATGTTGCCAACGGAAAGATTGCATCAACAGCAAAAGTTGATGATTGCATCATCAAGCAAACAACTAAACGAGTCTGTCGTCACTGCAGGAGCCTACAGCTCTATTCATTGGCTGGTGGACACTTACTAGCAGGTTAAATCATCACTCATATAATCATGCCAACCTTAACAGTGTTGCTGCTGAGGAACTGGGCATATGCATTGAGGTACTTCACATTGTTGTCCCTCAACTGCACTCTGTAGCCCCAATTCAAACCCCCGATGTGGTCCTGCACGGCTGTCTTCAATGTCTGCCAGTTGTGCTTGACAGTCTCCGAGTCTACATTCCATCCATATTCTCTAGCATCTTTCAGATGGTGACCTGCAGTGGTCATACAGCAGCATAAATGTACATCTGATTCATCGAGTTACTATGATTCTATGGAGCAGACAACCCCCAAGTTCGCATCATCTGCGAGGAAACGGCGAGTCAAGCGGGTTTTGCTACTCGCCAGTTTGTATCCAATGTTTAACATTTTCGAAAGACGTAAACGTCTCTTGCGAATGATGCGCAAAAAATGCCGCGCAAGCTATTCCATTTTAAACATTTTTACACTTCAACCGTATCCTATTTCGGAAGTGTGCTGCTGAGCGAGACTGGAGGGTGCTATGACCTCTGATGTAAAATTCCTTCTTTATTAAAATGCCCTCGTTAATCCGCAATGCGTGAATGTCCATTGAAGCACTTATCGCAAGGGAACTCAACGTGGGCACAACTCCAAATCCACAGAATCTGTACAATGGAAACACAGTGTGTACTACAGACAATTGAAACAACTTCTACTACATAAGTAGAGGGTTCAGAGGGCAACTGTTGCTGTTATCACAAAGACTCCTTAAATGTTGGTTCACAGTATATCGCCGGTTGTCAGCGTTCATTATCGACAATATGAACCGTAAACCAATGGCATCGATGAAGTAGCACGGACTCATAGGGAAGTTTGCAGCTGTCAAACTTCCCGATATTTCGCAGAACATCGAGAACCGCCTGCACAATGTGAACGATTTTAGCGATAGTAAGCTGCAATGGTGGAGAGCGTGATTGATTTATTTATTTTCATTTATGATAGTTGCTGCGAGATTGGTATTTGATTCAAGCACACGAAAACAAAGTTTCTTGGCAAAAAATTGAAAAGAAAAATGGGAACACTATGTCCCAGAGTATTTGCTGATGCAAATGTGGATAGGTTTGTGATTGTGTGAACATCGTTAGCACCGATGATCACTGACGTATTGTGGCAGCAATGCCGAGATACGGCGATATAGTGTGAACCAGCCTTTAAGAAGGAGAGGAGCCCACCTGTTTGCGAGACACTGTTGTAACCATGACAACATTATAAAGTAAACCAACGCTGAGTGAGCAGTCTTGCCCATTTTTATTTCTCTATATAAAATTAACGTTTTGCGCAAACTGCCCTGGTTATATATTGTCTCATGATATTAGCAATTCAAGGTAGTCGGTGTCAGCCCTTTCTACAATGATGTTCAAAGTAAGCTGGACACCTTTGTTGGAAAACTAAAATTCTCGGTTACAACATTGATACTCATTGTGAATTTAGTCAATAGCCATAAATTATATATTAAATTAATCCTCATTTTGTCTCGATTTCAAATATGTAAACCGAATAGTTGTGAAATTATGCTTTGGAATGACTATGCATATGACTTGAAATAAGCGATAAAGTAAGCTTTAAATATAATGGTGTAATAATAACTGTACAAACTGTAAAATTCAACCGCCAAAATGAAATGTTCAGAAGTTAGCCTACATAGTAATTCAAAAACATCATTCTAGAACTGTTTAGACTACATGCTTGAAATCAAAACAAATGACGATTAATTTAATATATAATTTATGGCTATTGACTGAATTCACACTGAGTAATAATATTGTAAATGAGAATTTTAGTTATCCAACAAAAGAGTCCAGCCTAGTTCACACACCTCTGTACTTGTACGAGGTGAAAAGCGAAAATATTTATTGTGACAAAAATGCTTTTGTCTTTAGTAATTGTCTGAAACACTAATACACTCAGTATGGAAAGAAATAGTGAAGTAAAAAATGGGTGAATGATGCGCAAGTCCTACTAACAAACATCCACGTATTGAAACTGGTGAATATAATAAATTACTCCAAAAACACTGCATGTGTAGCCAAGCCAACATAGGCTGTTGGACACAAACTCTCCCACTAATCCTAAGTATAGATAAACAAGGTGTAACAAAATGTGAAAGCACATTTTTGTACATTTTCCTAACTGCAATTTTATTTTTCTAGTGGCTAGCAGCGCATAATTGGTCAACTAAGTAAATAGGTCAACTAGGTAAATAGTCATGGCTACACCGGATTCAGTCTTATCGAGAAAATACTGGCTAGAACAGCAGTCACCATTGAAACCTAAACTATATTGAAAACAATAACATAAAAAATGAGATACTCACCCAAAAGGGCTGCATGATGCATCAGTTTCTTTGGTATGCACCCCACATTCACACAGGTACCTCCGAGGCCTGTCAACAGATAGTTCAAAATGGGCTATCAGCTCAATCACACCCTGAAGCGTGACACAACAGATATGTAAAATGATGCTGGCAATTCAGTTATTAGATAAATTCGTTACAAGCTTGATTGTAACAGAAATGTATCATGTTTAACCCAACTGTTATTCTAATTGTTATGAATGGATATTTTCTAGAATTGAAGAATTAGGGTTTGTGGTGACAGTGACTTTATAAGACGCTTTGGAGTTCCCTACATGTTCGTTCTAGGCTACATTAAGGGAGCTCACATAGGGAGCTCTCAAGCATCTTATAGTCAATGTCACCGTCACTTATGTAAATCCGTAACCTTATGATTCTTCCACGATTGATATTATATGCTTAGCATAGTAAAACTTAATTTACCATAGTTTTAACAAATAAATTCAATAAAAATTTAATCAATTATATGCAAAAAGTCTTAAAATAAACTGCTAACTGCTATTATTAGTAACAAATAACTGGAATTGCTCAACAGCAGTGCCTGATATGCTTGGCCGTAATGTAGCAGGTAAACCAAATGTACCTTGCAGGCCACAATAAGTTTGGTATTACAATGTTGGAGTTACAAGTTATCTGCTCTTGCTATGTATTATTACTTCCGCAAAGGAATGACAACTCCTAGGAAGGATATGTTCAAAGCATGGAAGGACTCATGGCTCTTTAGCCCATTTTCAAACTTATTCTGTCATGTTAAAGTTATACAGCGCACAACGCTATTAGCGCTCCGACTGTCAAGTGCTGATGAACAAATTGACTCCAGTGTGAGCATTGTCCATCGTATTGATTGTCCATCGTATATACAAATTGAATGTTTGGCTTGATCAAACTTTATACACATAACCGATGTGAACCTCGATGGCACCAAATGGTGTCTCTGACACTTTGTGAGTCAAGTAATCTTGCATTTGCTAATCTACTATAAACGTTAAACATTCCATGTTTTAAAACATAAACAAACAGGCAACTGTTTGAGCACTATAATCATATTTTAATTACCTACAGTGTATTACGTACTGTGTATTACGTACTGTGTATTACGTACTGTGTATTAAGTACTGTGTATTAAGTACTGTGTATTACGTACTGTGTATTACCTACAGTGTATTACATACTGTGTATTAAGTACTGTGTATTACGTACTGTGTATTACCTACAGTGTATTACGTACTGTGTATTAAGTACTGTGTATTACGTACTGTGTATTACCTACTGTGTATTATGTACTGTGTACTATGTACTGTGTATCATGTACTGTGTATTACGTACTGTGTGTTACGTACTGTGTGTTACGTACTGTGTATTACGTACTATATCTTACATATTGTATGTTGCATACTGCATATTATAAAGTTCCAATGCAAAAATTGTCACATCCTAATAGCTTTCATGAAGTTAGAACTTTTGTAAACGTTTTTAGCCTTTTATGAAAACTGTCATTTTTATGTGCTATTAACTTCCTTATCATCTATCCCACAAATTCTCAGTAGGCCTACGGCTATGGTATATGCCTACGGCATATACCATAGCCATATGCATATATGCCTACGGCATATGGTATATGCCTATAGATTTTCACAAAGAAGTATTTGTCCCAATCAACGTGAAATCGCTCCAATAAGATTATAATCTATAATAGGGCTATGAAATGAGGCAACCATAAAAAAAATGGTAGAAGCAACTTCCTGAATTTGGTTTTAAAGAATGTGGTAACTTTTTAAGAACTTCGCTGAGATATGGACACTTGAGAAGCATCGATTCAGTTGCGGTGTGACCATAGCCTAGTGGTGTGACCATAATCTAGTGGTGTGACCATAATCTAGTGGTGTGACCATTGAACTTAAAACCCCTGGAATGGCAAGAGGTCATTCGCGAGTACGGAAATCCGGTCGACGCCATTATCAGTTAATGTTCAAGTTAACTTCATTGTGTTTAATGTGAGAAAGAAATCTAATTTCAGATTTAACAGCTATGGAAGGTCACGAATACACCGCTCAATCAAAGGAACAGACTACTGAGATTGCTACTAATAATTTATGTACGAGAGATAAGGGTGTAGGTGCACAGTGCTATTGCTATTCCATGAACTGCAAAAACCGCAAGAATGGACTTTTAAAGGAAAAGGCATGACATTTCACAAGTGAGTCACTTCTACTACTAGTTCTGTTACTATTGCTCAAGTCTACGACTACTAATAGTTGTGCTACTACTAGTTAGTACTGCCACTAGTTAGTTCTACTACACTAGTCACTGGGTGAGTGAGAGTCGATCAGTGTCACTACTGAGTGTACGAGTTTGACTGTATTTTGTCGGTGATTAGATAAATTTATAAGCTAGTGAGTGAAATGTTCTTCCTTCAGAACGAAGGTTTTTTGTTATTTAAATTTTGAATTTTTTTTATATTAATATTTTGGAACTACAACCCATTAGGTTATTTCTAAATATTTATATTTGAAGGAAGTGTTTGTCGTGCTTATAATATTATTTATTGTTGTACCTGGATCTAGCTAGCAGTAAGGAGATAAGAGTAATAATACTATTGTTATTACTACTGTTGCTAACTAACTACTACAGTTTCATTTTAATTTTTAGATTTCCAAACAAAGCAACTGAGAACTCTCGTTATTTACAATGGTATCGCAACCGCAGAAGAGTGAATAAGCCTGATCCTTGAGCACTTATCTGCCACGAACATTTCAATGATCCATGTTTTAACAGCAGGTTAAAACGTTCGACTGAAGCCATTTAAAGGTAATATTTTTCAATGTTGAATGATACTTTTCAATGATTAAATTTAAAACCATATTGTCAAGCACAGTGCTGCAAGGTTGCTCAACTTAAAGTAGCTATATCTAAAAAAAAATTAGAAACCACAAACAGCACCCAAAACAGTGACAGCTGCCACAGCAAGCGCCTATGAATATGTCTGCAGCTTAGCAGTTGTGTGATCTGTTCTCTGTGATTCTTCATCTTCGTTTCTGGGATTTAATGTCCAACGCATAAATTATGCTGTCCTTTTTATCAAATGTTAACTGTGTAAATGTTTTTTTCATTTCCTAGTTGTTGTAATAAAACTACATAATACTCCTGCAAATCATAAATTCCAAATTGATAGCAATAACTTGCAATTTAGAACACAAAACATCTTTTTGGAACAAAAAATCAAAATCAAAAAATCGATTTAAATTAAAAAAAATCAAATAAAACAACAGAAATCGATTTTTTTGATTTAAAAAAATCATCGATTTTTAACAACCCTGCCTACAACACAACAGGGTAAGACATGGTGAATCTTTTCATATCAAATAATGGTAATGTGAATTTTGTTGCAAGTCAGCCATTAAGCTTTATGCCTAAGATGGGTGTGAATGACTTCCAGTGAAAATTGCTACATTTTCATTTTACCTAGCGATATGGTAGCATTTTGAGCTGTTTTATTTTCATTTATTTTATTACTTGTATGGTTGTTTATTAATGGTACTATGTTTATGTGAATAAGACATTCATTTTTGTTGATTTTATGTAATTGTTATAATTGATGATTTTGTTTAGGGGGTTGGAATAATAATCCTACTGTTACTCAGTTTAAGGCTACCTTCACAAACTTATCATCAAATGTGGTGCAGAATCAGATGCTAGTAAGACAGGTAATGTTACTGCTCAAAACGAGATTCTCATCATACAGGCTACTCCAGAAGTTGATCAGTTTGTGGAACTCAATGATTTCAGATGTCAAATTTCTGTTATAGGTAACAGTATAGTCTATATAGCTGGCTACATTGTGCAAAAGCTAACTAAAGTGCTGTCATGACATTGGCCGTCAGTTGCTGGTTACCACTAAGTCAAATATCCAGTACCGACATCTCTATACTCTACTCAAGCTACAAAACAATGGAGGATTGGTGCGTCCATCAGACGATGTCATCAGGATCCTGCTAGTTGCAGATCAATACTTTCGTGTTCATACAAAGCCAGATCCACTCCATTGTGTGGTGTATTTTATCAGTAGTGTAAGGTTTAGTGATGTGTTATGCCTAGGGAAACACCTTACGGATACGGCAGATGGCATATCCAACCACTGCGTCATTGATGAAAAACTTTATTCGGTCGTTTTATGATCTCCGACAGCATCATTATGCTAAAATCCTGCACTCAAACTGCAAGGTGCATCTTTGTGGCATACAATACTAAAGTAGTACTTTTTAAAGGCCAGTAACAATATAACCACTGTAATAGTCATCTGCAGCTGTTGTTGTGCTGTTATTCCTAATCTAATTTAGTTCTAAGAAACTGATGCACCTTGGCTCAATATCCACTTCTATACATATCTCTTTTTACACAGTTTCTGTAACGTGTATGTATAAGTTTAATCATCTGATTACACTAATTCCTGCATTTCCTTGTTTGCATTATTTTGATTATTCTCTATTACAACGGTTTTTATTTTCCGTTTAGTTGTTGCAGTAGTTCATTCCATCTTTTACAGATACTGTATTATACATATCATACATTCATAAGCTATTATCACTTAAATCTTGAAAACAGTTTCTGTTTTGGCAGCATACCTATGTGTTGTTTTTATCGAAATACTTCATGTGCTAAGTTTTTCCATATGCATTTATGCATATGTAATATAAATTTTAATATAATGGAACAGTTGTTATTTGCCTGAATATATCATTTGCTGGGTTTATGCATTTGTAATACAACAGTTTGTATGAGTAATATGGTCCACGAAAATCTATTATACATCTACTTATCATTTGATATATCCTACTCCATATGTTATAAATAGGTTTTCTTCTATCAGGGCACTGCAAACGTTGTGTAGGAGTAGCTTTCATTAACACCCAGCTGGAAAATAACTATTCAACATGTACATTTCTGTCATTTTTCACCGTTTGTTTACAAACGGAACTAGCATTCGATTAGCTCTCCAATATGGCGCATACGTTTACGTATTATTATCAACGTAAAAGCCACGTGATTGCCATTCCAGGGGTTTTAAGTTCAATGGGTGTGACCATAGTCTAGTGGTGTGACCATAGTCTAGTGGTGTGACCATAGTCTATAATGGCGCAACTGCAGTCTAACGGTGTAACTGCAGTCTAACGGTGTGACAAGTTTAAAAAGCAGAAGACAAAAAAATTAAGTGCTCTTGTAACTATATATTTAGTTATCCCAACTAAAATAACCTAACAGTATAACCTAACCTATAAGTACTATGTACTGTGCCTATAAGTGTACCTACAAGTGCCTATGTACTGCTCATAAGCGTGGGTAGTCTCCTCCATTCTAAAACAACTGATAATAGGATAGCCAAGGCATTCAAAGCACAGGCAAAGCAGTATTGATGTCTGTGATGGCACACTCACCCCAAGTAGTTCCAGCAGGACTCGGTTTTACAAAATCACACACAGCCACCCTCCTACCCAGAGCTGCTGCCTCCTGTAGCCAAACAACGTCAAGATTAGAAAAATGCCATCAACTAAACAATGCAGAATGAAAATATTAAAACAAACTAATTCAAATGTATATAAACACTTCAAACGCAGCTAGCTGAAAAGAGCATCACACAGGTACATATCAGCGTGTTGTGTCATAGAAAGTCACTGCAGACACAAATTAATTTACAGGAAATTGCATGAAATCTCCATTTCCTCGTGGAACTTTCTCTGAGAACCAAATATTGACCAATTAATGAACTTCCATTGGTGGGTATTATAATGTTCTGTTGCCTTCCGCTAAATTTAATATCACGGATATTACCAAAGAACGCAGGTCCTCGTCACAAAACTTCTCTCGCAGTTATGACTATAAAACTATATATATTTGACTATAACAACATTCTAAACGTTATTGAAGTATTACTTCTTATAACACCACAAAGACAAAAAAGTATATTTTTTTCATATTCATTAGACCTCAGAACACTTTTTAGCAAGTTTGGTATACCCAGACTCCACACTTTATAACTGACCTTTACCTTGCATAATTTACTATTTTTTGTTTTCGCTTTCTCACGGTCTAATTTGCTTTAAACGACCTTGACCGGTGTAAATCAAGTTAATATCATATATAATATATTAATAAGGTTAATATCTCTCCATTTATTCCTCGTCTATTTATTAACACCATACTGGTTGCTGGCGCAAAATATATATCAGAATTTTTTAATATGGACATTTGCGGACTACATAAGGGAATAAATTATAAAGTCAATAATACAATCGATCATTTTTCTTTCGTGAACGTGTTTCTGCATGAGGAAAAATGTTTTTACCTACTTCTCTATCAACAGTCATTTGATGCTTTTTACCAATAAGCAAAAATGTTCAGGTAGTAAAAACTATCTGCTATATTTTACGAGCGTAAACCACAGCTTGAGATGATCTACGGAGCCTCACCTATATATAGACCAATATAGACCTTTAGCATCTGTGAGTTGGCATGTGGCAGTACTTGAGACAACAGGCAACTCCGATACAGAGGAGGTGGTGTGATACTACCTCAGAGCAATTGATATTGTTTTAATAACAAGACAAACAGTAAATACCTTTGCAGCCGAGAGTCCTCCGGAACCACCGCCAATCACGATCACGTCATACTGGAAATCATGACTTTCTTCAAGGAGAGGTAAAAGTTTGTTGTCCCTGTGAAGAGCTGTCACATCATCGCTGCCACCTGTCGAAAGATTTCGCTGACCGATAACACCCTTTCCTGGTGCACAAGAGCAAGCAGTTCCCATGAGCTAAGCGCCGTTACGTAGAACTCGCAGCAAAAGACAGTGACCTTGCGCTCCCTATCAAGCGATGATTGTTGCTGACGGAACGGCACAAGCTGATGTAACAGCGCAAGGCTTTACCTTTGGGATTAGAAGTAGATACCAATGGCTCATGTTAACTAAAAGCTGGCATTTAAAATTATGTTTCCTCATATTGGAATACTTCCTGGAAGGACCTTCTTAATCCCCTAATTAGAAAATTAAAGGGTGGATGCTGAAGGCATTACTGAATCACAAAGCTATCAACAGAATGAAAATATTAAAATAAGACATTTTTCAATTTACTAGAGGTAGGGCATATGTGTAGGGTTTTTGGGAACTTTTAAAGTTGTTGGAGAAACGTCATAGTTTTTGCCAAGATATTAGGATAGACTGGTACATGAGCTCCAATTCATAGAGGTCGCATTGATAGTGGGTATGTCTAGACTCTAAACATCCGAAAAGCACTACAACGTCAAAATGTTAGACTTAGAAATGTATAAGTAGTAGAAAAATTCCAATCACGGTCATGCCGAAAGCTATTTTTATAGGGCACTAGGAGGCTTGCCAGTACTGCGCACTATGAGAGATCGTCTTGAGTATCAGTACATGCATAATTATCCCGTGAAGTAGTAGGGTGACTGAGTGGTGCTGTGGTAGTGTACTTGCCCATGAACCTAATGCCCCTGGTTTGATTCCTGTGCAGGGAAACCTTTAAAACACGCCGGCTTTAGACAGATGAGTCAGACAGATGAGTGGGCACTGCTCTTATTGTAATTAAAGCCAATTACACTTGCTTTATTTGACTCATGTAGCAAGAAACACGAATATTGCTGGTAACTGATGGCAAAATCTGAGATATCCTCTAAAACACCTCTTATAACAGTCAACTCTTGTCTTTCATATACAGTGGAACTTCTACTTACAAAATGAATTCGTTTCAGAAGCCATTTTGTACATGTAAGTAGAAACCGATTTTACTATATGAATGCCCTAATCCAATCCAATATAGACTCAGGTATAACATTTGTACAAGTTATACATACATTTAATGGGGAAAAGCTGTAAAAAATGGATGTAAGAATTATATTACTGCATAATAAATAGCAAAATTACATATGGAAAGGAGAGAGAACTACAAAATAACGAATAACAACTACACCGGTGTCCCTTTGTCCATTTGGCATTGGCCATATAGACGAGGCTAAGTGAAGAGGAAGTGGAGGACAGCGTCAGAAGAGGTGGTGTATTGTTATTCTTTTTTACTCAGAATAAATCTTTTAAAGAACATAGGTAGAAAGATTCATTTACATCGGCAAGAACTGAAAACTAGGTATGTCATCATACAAAAAACACAGTGAGAATTGCTAAAAATAAAGGTCGTCCTACTCTGTATGTGATACATGATAACTCCAAATTATATAATGAATAAAAATGAAACACTTGCTATTTATTGACGTTTGCTAGAAAATAAAATCAAGTGCAACACATTGTACATATAAGAAGCAAACAGACCAAAACATGAAACAAAAAATGGGTTAAAATATGGAAGACCTTTCGGCTTTTCAAATCAGGATATACCTTTCATAAGCAGAAGCAAGATTTCTAGCAAAAGAGGTTTTGCAACGTGAAAATTTCGTATGTAGTCTTTCTACAATAGAGGTCTACAGTAGAGGTTCCACTGTAATAGGTTCCACTGTACTACCATCAAAGCAAATGATTGGGATTTTTAGTCAGGCATATATGCGAGCAGTTTGTGAACCCTTAGTATCGTCTAAACCAGGGGTCGGCAACCTGCGGCTCCGGAGCCGCATGCGGCCCTTTCATCCCCTCGCTGCGATTCCCTCTGACTTTGGAATTTTCTCCTTTTATTACCATATGCCAAGTAGGTAATTCATGAAAATTTAGAAATTTTATCACCAGATTTTGTAATATAATTTAAAAAATGGTAAGTATGGTGATAAATCAAACATTGTTGCTCTCTAAGCGTCGTTATTTACATTATTTTGTATTATTAGTACCTTATCACATGATCGTCACGTGACTGCAACATAAAAGTACCGAAAAAAACGTACTTACGGATTCGCGCGGAAGGCCAAATCGGAAGGTCAAATCGCTACGAGATACCTTCTGATATTATGTCAATGAATTGGGTTAATTAAACAATTATAAATCTCGTAAGGCTGACCAGCCACTTAGGTCTGCAATATCTGACAAACAACAACACTAATACAGGTAGTACACTTCATAACAATTTATGCGCCAATAAAACCACCGAAATTATTTAATTGTTCTTTGCAAAAGTGTAAATTTGTTTTCTCAGCAGTTAAATCATTATACATGCCACAACTTTATGTTTTACGATGTAAACATTGTATAAAAAGTTATTAAAAACATTAAAAGCTTAACAAAAAAGTTACATGTGGTATTTATGTATTTTTTAATTTAAAATATGAAAGGGGGTTTGTGGCTCCACTGCGTTCTTTCCTGTGGAAAATGGGTCCAAATGGCTTGTTGAGTGGAAAAGGTTGTCGACCCCTGGTCTAAACACTATTATCATTACATCAACTTCCCTCATCACACAAACTGCGATAACAATGATAAGAGCATGTTAGTCGAGTGACTTTGGAGCATATGACGTGATGAACTGAATTGAGCGCATCATATTGAACTCACCTTAGGTAGTTATGCGAATAACTAGATAAGTGGAGCAAAGAGAGACAACATACCAATGTGCTTGCCCTTTATGTAGACATTAGGAACTGTTTTCTGTCCGGAGAGCTCATGGAGCGCGTGCTGTATTTCTGAGCCTCCACCTTTAAATAATTATGAGCATACATTAGCAGGCCTATGAGTAATCTATTCATAACATATACGCATATATACTAGTTGAATGCCTGGTGTTGCGCGGGTAAAATAATTATCCAATGAATTTGAGTAACTTACCTCGTAAGTTAGTACGTGTACCTTTACTAAAACAATGGCGTGTTTGCAGACAGCTCAATAACCATTATGTTATGCGTAACTATCAACTGGGCTAATTAATAAACCCAAACGCTAAAGCGTGAGTCTTCTTTTAACCCATGTAATAAATGTCATGGGCAATCATAATCAATAAATGGCAATCATTGATCACTTGGGTTTCGTAGTCTATTTGTTAAGCTCACACCTCTAGATCTGGAGGTTCCCAAGTCAAATCCAATCCTGTACAGATTTTGCATTGCTAGATTGTAATTGTTATAACTGGACACAGGGTTATAACTGGACACAGGGTTATAACTGGACACAGGGTTATAACTGGACACAGGGTTATAACTGGACACAGGGTTATAACTGGACACAGGGTTATAACTGGACACAGGGTTATAACTGGACACAGGGTTATAACTGGACACAGGGTTATAACTGAACACAGGGTTATAACTGGACACACGGTTATAACTGGACACACGGTTATAACTGGACACACGGTTATAACTGGACACACGGTTATAACTGGACACAGGGTTATAACTGGACACAGGGTTATAACTGGACACAGGGTTATAACTGGACACAGGGTTATAACTGGACACAGGGTTATAACTGGACACAGGGTTATAACTGGACACAGGGTTATAACTGGACAAAGGGTTATAACTGGACACACGGTTATAACTGGACACACGGTTATAACTGGACACACGGTTATAACTGGACACAGGGTTATAACTGGACACACGGTTATAACTGGACACACGGTTATAACTGGACACAGGGTTATAACTGGACACAGGGTTATAACTGGACACACGGTTATAACTGGACACACGGTTATAACTGGACACACGGTTATAACTGGACACACGGTTATAACCGGACACACGGTTATAACCGGACACACGGTTATAACTGGACACAGGGTTATAACTGGACACAGGGTTATAACTGGACACAGGGTTATAACTGGACACAGGGTTATAACTGGACACAGGGTTATAACTGGACACAGGGTTATAACTGGACACAGGGTTATGACTGGACACAGGGTTATAACTGGACACAGGGTTATAACTGGACACAGGGTTATAACTGGACACAGGGTTATAACTGGACACAGGGTTATAACTGGACACAGGGTTATAACTGGACACAGGGTTAACTAACAAAAAGATAAACGCTGAGACAGCAGATACACGTACATGTGTATGTATAACTTACGTTATATACACATAAATCTTTTTCGCAGGATAATGATTTTTTACTATGATAGAACAGAGCGTTTATGACAGTAAAGACTATTCTGCAGAGCCACAAGGTGGTCAGTTCAACGCAGTTAGTAGAATGCTAGTATCTACAATGTATATAAATCTCAAAATTTGTGTGTCGTCTGTGATTCTGTGAATCAATGTGTCCAGTTACAGCTATACGAATCTTGGAAGAAAAAGCTCACTACGTGTTGGATTTGAACTCACGAGGTTGCAATCGCAAGTTTCTAACCACGCATTCAAACCATAACTGACACGAACAGCTTTATCGTTTTTGTCTAGGTAAAGCAGACACGCCGATTCAAATTTTGTACTCAAAATAAAGATTGGTTCACTAACTTTTAAAGTCATGACGACTTTTTACAACAATTCGATACCGGTCTCGAAAACGACACAACAAGCTCCGCCCATAACTATGTGATGTAACCTAGCTTTTTAGGGACGGAAGTTGGGTATGTTTAGTCTGAGCTAAAGTGATAGAGATGGGTGTCTTAAATAAAACCCATTATTCTCTAAATTCAGCCTTCAAAATAATCTCAGTCTTTTCTGAAAGGTAAATAAGCTATTTAATATTGCTCGTAGCTTATTACAAGATGTTTAATAAGCTGAACGCTGAGAAAAATGAGCTCAAAAAAGCATGATTCAATCACAAGCTAGCGTTGTTATCGAACTTTTTGAGAAAGCGTTTTTCTTGGCATTCAGCCTATTAAACATCATCTAACAAGCTATGAGAGAATATGAGAGTAAGCCATGTCAGTTATGGTTTAACCACTGAACTACAGTACTTAGAATTCTATCCCTCTTATATACTGTATACTCTTTTCTCGATTGCGCATGCTAAATGACGTATTAATTGATACATTGCGCCCCACGCGTTACGATGCCTCTGTTATAAAATATATTTTCGCCTAACTTTATGAAACATGATTTTTCGTTCTCACCGTACTAGGGTGAATTTGTTTTCCGCCATACGATATCATCAATAATTTCTCGAAATTAAAATTTGTCGATTGTATCTCAGTTCAGGGTCATCTGTTAAAGTAAAAACCGTTCGCAAACTGATAAGCGATAAAATTTTAGTCAAGTTTATTAAAATACACACTAAAACTTCCTTCAAGTATGTTTTTAGGAAGTTTGGGTTAATAACTGCAGCACTAGTTACTCTGGCAATTACCCTCAGCAATGGCAGAGACACTTACTGATAAGGTCAAGTTCGAGAGCCTCAAACTCCAAGTTGAGGGTCTTGAAAAGCTCCTTGAGCTACAAAAACAACACAAGTCTATTAAAAACATGATGGTCGCACAAGACGTAGGAGTGTCACATAAGACATATGTGGGTCACACAAAAGATATGTAGGTCACATTAAACATATGAGGGTCACACAAAACATATGTAGGTCACATAAGACATATGCGGGTCACACAAGACATAGAAGGGTCACATAAGACATATGTGGGTCACACAAAACATATGTAGGTCACATAAGTATGTGACCTACATACCCCACATAACATATGCGGGGTATACCAAACAAAAGTGGGACATATATATTTGTTACCACATCTTCAATTCACTATCCATACTCATTCACATTACTATTAGATTACCGACTTTTAAAACACTTTCCTACAAATCACTCAATAATACCTTGATGTCTGTAGTTTCGTTTGTTGTTTATGGCATGTAACAAAAACAGCATTCTATTTTTAATTGCAATAAAAAGTTATACAAACATACATACCAGACATGAACAGTTCACAGCAAATATACTCTATGTTGGTCATACTAGATATATGTGCAACTGCTTGGTCATATAAGACAACATATGTGGGTCACATCAGATATATGGATCATATCAGATATATGTGGATCACATCAGATATGTGAATCACATTCATAGATATATAAACCTACATTGGCCAATAATAGCTATTCCCATTGGTTGCCTTGTCAGACTTAAATAGCATGACGTTACGTCATTGTATTGTACCTAATGCTTGGCTGCACTGTTGTTTACAATGGAGCTAATGAGGAGAAGGTGACAAAATCACATTTATTTTCACATAAAAACCTTCTTGGATACATAATCCAGTAAACTAAAGCAATTCTGTAATAATATCTGATAACCACTATAGATTAAAACTATAAAAGTTATGGAATATTGCTCACAAATCATAAGCTATCAGGGCTTTATTTGCCAACCCCTCTCCTATCCCCCTTCTCTCTTTTCCCCTTCCCCCTTCTTCTTAGGAGAAGGGGAAAAGAGAGAAGGGGGATAGGAGAGGGGTGGCAAATAAAGCCCTGATGGCTTATGATTTGTGTGCAATATTTGATAACTTTTATAGTTTTAATCTACATCTATGGTGGTTATCAGATATTATCACAGAATCGATTTGGTTCACTGGATTATGAGTCCAAGAAAGTTTTTATGTGAAAATAAATGTGATTTTGTCACCTTCTCCTCATTAGCTCCAATTGTAAACAACAGTGCAGTCAAGCGTTAGGTGCAATACACTGATGTAACGTCATGCTATATAGGCCTGACAGGCTTTTTCCCTATTGCCCAATCTAGGGTTATATATCTATGATCACATCAGATATGTGGATCATATCGGATATATGTAGATCACATCAGATATATGGATCACATCAGATATATGCGGATCACATCAGATATATGCGGATCACATCAGATATATGTGGATCACATCAGATATGTGCAAGTAATATAATACCTTCGAGGTCATACAATACACATAACCAGTTTAGATACCTCAGTTTGGCATTCTAAGTTCCCGAGTAACCTTCTAGTATTACTACTACTACTATCTATCTCATTTATGCAATGTACGGAGACTGTATTGTGCATACAAGAGGCATACTGTGTATTGTGCATACAGGAGGTATACTGTGTATTGTGTATACAGGAAGCATACTGTGTATTGTGCATACAGGAGGCATACTGTGTATTGTGCATACAGGAGGCATACTGTGTATTGTGCATACAGGAGGCATACTATGTATTGTGTATACAGGAGGCATACTATGTATTTTGTATACAGAAGGCATACTGTGTATTGTGCATACAGGAGGCATACTGTGTATTGTGTATACAGGAGGCATACTGTGTATTGTGTATACAGGAGGCATACTGTGTATTGTGCATACAGGAGGTATACTGTGTATTGTGTATACAGGAAGCATACTGTGTATTGTGCATACAGGAGGCATACTGTGTATTGTGCATACAGGAGGCATACTGTGTATTGTGCATACAGGAGGCATACTGTGTATTGTGCATACAGGAGGCATACTATGTATTGTGTATACAGGAGGCATACTATGTATTGTGTATACAGGAGGCATACTATGTATTTTGTATACAGAAGGCATACTGCGTATTGTGCATACAGGAGGCATACTGTGTATTGTGTATACAGGAGGCATACTGTGTATTGTGCATACAGGAGGCATACTGTGTATTGCGCATACAGGAGGCATACTGTGTATTGCGCATACAGGAGGCATACTGTGTATTGTGTATACAGGAGGCATACTATGTATTTTGTATACAGAAGGCATACTGTGTATTGTGCATACAGGAGGTATACTGTGTATTGTGTATAGAGGAAGCATACTGTGTATTGTGCATACAGGAGGCATACTGTGTATTGTGCATACAGGAGGCATACTATGTATTGTGCATACAGGAGGCATACTGTGTATTGTGTATACAGGAGGCATACTATGTATTTTGTATACAGAAGGCATACTGTGTATTGTGCATACAGGAGGTATACTGTGTATTGTGTATAGAGGAAGCATACTGTGTATTGTGCATACAGGAGGCATACTGTGTATTGTGCATACAGGAGGCATACTGTGTATTGTGCATACAGGAGGCATACTATGTATTGTGCATACAGGAGGCATACTGTGTATTGTGTATACAGGAGGCATACTGTGTATTGTGTATACAGGAGGCATACTGTGTATTGTGCATACAGGAGGCATACTGTGTATTGTGTATACAGGAGGCATACTGTGTATTGTGTATACTGTGTATTGTGTATACTGTGTATTGTGTATACTGTGTATTGTGTATACTGTGTATTGTGTATACTGTGCATACTGTGTATTGTATATATTGTGTATACTGTGTTCAAGACGCAGCGTTACGCATCTATATTTTGTCGGTTTCTTTGCGACTATAGACATCATACATATGCGACTATAGATGTCATACACCAGACATATAGACATCATAATCTCACCATTGCTTGATCTGAAAGTTTCAACTGCGATAGGTTTTTGTCAATTTTAATATTGAAACATCCTGACTGTCAGGTCACATCAAACATCCTGACTGTCAGGTCACATCAAACAATCGCAGCGATATAAAAAATGCTAATACTTTTTGACAACATCTACTGAATTTTGTGCAAGATCATCTTTAACAATTAGCAGCACTAAAATGATGTGACCAAATTGAACTGCCTTACTTACAAGTATCTCCATAGTTTTTAATATTATGCTAAAGTACAACTATGGTACAGACACCTTTCACGTTTTTCTTTTATTTTGTATCAATTGTTATAAAAATCTGTGCAGATTATAGCAACGATAATATGTTGTATGTGTGAGGAGTGGCCAGTACATAGGGTAACAAAGTTCTATAGAAGAATGTGTCTGCCCTTGCTAACACAAAATACAGAATGCAAGTAGGGCTCACCGTAATTGCTGTAGCTAATATTCATTTAGGTTGACAACAAGGAAATATAAGACACTGTCAAATTTATACGAATAAGAAAACGAATAAGAAAACGTGTCCTGCTACTTATAGTTCAATGGGTCAATTTCGAGCCATTCAACATCACAATAGGAGTGCTAGAAGGAATGAACATGCATTTCACTCTTGGCTAAATGATGACAAAGCCACAAGCATTCTTGTCTAATCAAACTTTTGCCAATTGCAGAAGTTCATATCTGAACTGAGTGTAAGATTCAGATCAACCTTGACTCAGCACTATTATACAAAGAGTGACTTGCATTTTAAATTATAATCTCACGCATCAAATACTGCGTGATAAGAATATTCTAGATAAGACCGATTTATAACCAATCTATCTTCCCTATCAGTATGTTGTATATATGACCATCCTAATGTCCCCAGTTAATATTTGAGAGCAGCTGTCATCATCATTATGTTAACATCGATATTGTGATATGCTGAATGATATGTTCAGCTATACAGTGGATCCTGCCATATGACATTAATTTGTTCTGGTGTTAGCATCAAAAGACGAAACTGTCATATAAACGGGTATAAAAACCCATAACAGTTATCTAATGCAAACACCCCTAGTAAAAAACATCAAAGTTTTATATATGTAAAGTACATATTAAAAATCATTAGTAACAAAGTAGCACGCAAACCGCTGTAGCTATAGCTACCTACAGTAACTTTAGTAGTGTATTTAGAGGTTATGATCTGCAATAAAATGTAACACTACGAAGTACAATGTGCAGTACGTATGGTAGATAGTTCTTACTGTTGAAACATAATTATAATATAAACTTTGAACTTAACTTAGATAAATGTAGCTTACTAAACAGTAAACACACACTTAAAGCCAAGTTTTAGTATGTCTTTTACTTACCTAAAC
Organism: Watersipora subatra; assembly: GCF_963576615.1. Classification (NCBI taxonomy): domain Eukaryota; kingdom Metazoa; phylum Bryozoa; class Gymnolaemata; order Cheilostomatida; family Watersiporidae; genus Watersipora; species Watersipora subatra. The sequence continues at coordinate 40,061,953 of NC_088709.1, read as the reverse complement.
TAATTATTTCATCATCTAAAATTGTATAAACTATCTGCTTCCGGTTTTATTTTCTTTATAACTTATCACGAATAACGTTGAACAAAGAGAGAGTGATCATCGTTTCTCTTTCAGGCGTTGTGAGAGGGAGTTTGGCAAATAGCATATCAGCACCTTCGTTATTCCGATGTATCCTTTGTTTTTTTCGTGACGTCATTTTATCGTTGTCGGCCATCTTTATAGACAATTTTATCGTTAAAAACACGAAGCTTTTGCAATGAATTTTTGAAAACAATGCTTTTGTTCGCAATTTTTTATTATAGTATCAAAACAACACCAAAAAGTACTATTAAATAAAAGAAAAACAATTGTTTTTTGCAAATATGGCAGCTTTTTCGTGAACGAGCGCATGTGCAAACGATTTGATGACGTCAAAAAAACGATGGATTCGGCACTTACACTGCCAAATTTGAATTCCGAGAGAAATATTTGTAGATGTAATATGGAGGAGACAAAAATCATTGTGTGACATCGTAAGGTGAAAACCCGTATAACACGGACATCATAACCGGGGTCACAGCGGGGTGCACTATATGTTGATACGTTATGCTAGAATCACATAATAATAGAATGGTAATAGAATAACTGCTTAATGAATTTGAGTAACTCACCTGTAAAGATAGATCTTTACAAAAATCTTTACTAAAACAATTTACCCACATTTTAGGCTAGCTTAACAATGGCCACGCTTAACCGTCAACAGCGCTAGCTATAAACCCCAAACAGGCGCTTTAAGCACGAGTATCTTAACCGACGTAATGACTACTTGCCCAATGAATCCACAGTATTACGTGTAGCTTAATGATAAAGGTCGCCGGCTCTATATTTGGAGGTCTCAAGATCAAATCCAGTGCCATGCGGATTTTTCATTGCTGATTTTAAGTCTTATAACTGTACACAGGGTTTTCAAATGTAACAGAAAGGCAAAGAGACAAACGCTGAGATTTATATATAGATAATAAATCTCGGTATTTGTCTTTTGAATGCAATTTGAAGATAATTGTCCTCAATGAACGTGTTCATTAAGGACAATTATCATATTTTTTGCCATTATACTGTATACTGTATTGCATACGAAGACAGATTCTTGAGTCTGTAATCAAGTAGATCATGGTGCATTTATACTGGAAACCAAAGTTCTAATATATGCCAATTGATTCTGTAGTTGTTTGAAGTGGGCTGTAGTGAGTCTGCTCAACTCGTTCCTCGCGTGAGATTTTGTTAATGTCATGGAACATCTTGTCATATTACACTCTTGTCATACTAAAAATTATTCTACATGTATAACATTTAAACGCAGTACAAGTGGTAGAGCATTGCAACCCAAGGTGAATGGGACAAGTTCGAGACCAGCCCAAAGCAACCTATTACTAAAGCATTTCGATTGAGTAGGGTGGTTTCATGCGAGATCAGAGTTGTATAATATAGTGAACAACTAACCCTGATACAGTATGGGCAATAGGATTTGCTAAAGACCATTAGAGTGTGAGCTTTTATCTTCTCTTTCACCAACGCGGCAGCTTTAGAGCCATCGAGTTGGTCTCCGGTAGGAGGCATCCTCCGAAACACTGCCCTATCCTTGTCACTCTGAGTTAGATGTTTCAAAGCTGACACTGAGCTTGAAACACCACCTACAACTATAAAATGACAGCAAGAGTTAGCAATGACATATATAATGGATTTCACATAGATGACCTGTGCTTGCCTCTGATGCAAAATTGCATAACTGTTTAAAGATTTTAACTGCTATAACTATCAACTCGTAAAGCTCACATGCATACCCTAGGACACTTATATTTCGCTAGTATTTAGTTTCGTGAGTAGCATACAGAGTAAAATTTCGCTCCAACTTAATTTCGCAGCTCTGGTGAGTGCGAAAATATAATGATGTGAAAATAAATGCAGTGGAACAAACATAATTATATTCTTCAGGTTCGGTTCGCCGATAAGAAAAAAATTCCAATTTGGGACTAGTTTGTAATTGTGAACCGCAGGTAGAATTGTATGGCCGAGATCGATAATGAAATTTGATCGCTTGCTGCCATTGGTTTCTTGGACTACTGTAAAATGGAATTTAATTACGCTGAAAATTTTAACATTTTTGTCACAATTTAGCTTGTTTTTATATTAACGTATTTTAATTTTAACGATCAGCAGTGTTGTGTATAGGTATTAATTTTAACGTTTTCCCAAACACTCAACTGCTGCTAATAATTGCTGAACTTCTTTATTACAGTAATTACAAGTTGTATACAAATACATACATGATACAGCTGCTAGTAATACTACAGCTACAGATACTAGCACAGTGTGTAGTTATTATAACTTCTTCTCTTCCTTTTTTATTAGTGTTATTAATCAGAGCTAACTCTTTCTCTATTGCCTCATCTTCTGAATCATTACAAGTTATTGAAGAGGTGTCAGTGGCGAATCCAAACCTTTCCAGAGCCATGCTGCTTGTGTAGTACTGTGAGTGTCAGTGTGCCTTATTTTCTTTCAATACGCGGTGCTCACTGCATTGATTGATGTCCCCAACAAACAATAACGCTACTAATGCGTGTGCATTGACATCAAGTTCCTATCATTATAAATCATTATTAATGGGAAAATAATCATAATTAATTGCAAAATAATAACGTAATAAATTTTGACAGTCAAATTCTTTTGTTGGCTTATATTTTAACGATGCTATAGTGGTCGTTAAAAACATTAAAATAAATGTCGTTATAAAATTCCATTCTACAGTATCAATGAACAAAGCTATTTAATTCCGCGTTTTCGCTCATTCGTTATGATAGTTTAGTTTCACTCATGAAATTTTCGCGAAAGGATGACTCTGCGAAAATGCGAAAGTTAGATGAGGCGAATACATAAGTGTCCTAGGGTATACAATTATGTCAAACAAACACAAAATGAAGGATGAAAGTTGTTGAGCTATGTTAAAAAATAAGCAACAGTGGAAGTGACAGATTGAATGAGAGTACGACTCTGAATCCAACTAATATGCTTTTCTATAATAAGAATAACACACTAAGTGTCTTATCACACTTATAAGCATCGCATTGGAATTGAAATCAGATTCTCCAATCTACAGTCCAATTCGCTAACCACTTCAGAATTAATTACGTACATGGTGACAACTTCTCCTGGAGCAACGGACTGCCAGGTGTACCAGTATTTATAAAAATAACTGCAAAGTTTCAATTAAATATCCAAACAGGAAATTAAAATAGAAAGTGAAAGTCAAAATAGAATCATATTGCATCAAACTGACAAACCTGGTGAAACTGATTGACAACTAATCTAAACGACAACTAATCTAACCGACAACTAATCTAACCGACAACTAATCTAACCGACAACTAATCTAACTGACAACTAATCTAACTGACAACTACTATATCGAATCTTTTAGTGGTCAAGCTACCTCAAGTTTAAACTTGATGTAGAAGTGCATGAGATAGTAGCACATGTAGAATTCTATAAAATACCAGTAACAAACTCTACCTATCTTGCTTGGATACAAGGAAGTTAATGGAACAAAATGGTACCTGCAAAAAACCAGGTTGATCATATATGGTAGACCAGAAGATGCATATATGCAAATACATTGGTTTTATATAGTGTGTTATAAAACATTGGTAATATCTTGAAGGTTCCATCAATGCTGCACGTAGTAAGCAGCGTAACTCATATTGTTCATTTCACACTTTCTTGGGACACATTTTTAAATTTATGAAATGGTAGACCTAAAGCATGGGGAGCGGTTTACAGAGCTTAACAGAAAACATCAGTTGTGAATTACTTGTAGAGCAAATGTTTACAATCTGCAAATTGTTAAAGATCTTGTTGGACTTACGGAGGCGATGCCATTCTTCGAAGCACATAAAAACATGATGGGCTGCTCAAAGCAAAGGCTGCGAGATAAGCAAGAGTACAGAACAGTAAAACAGAAACATGGATGTTGCACCAATCCAGAGCGTTAGATGAAAACTTATAGCTAGAGAAATAAAAGGAAATCCAGGCAAAAATATGCTATTGGTGACAGGGGCTCCATGGCAGAAGCAACAAAAATCAGCAAAATAGTACCAATACCTACTATGGTGTTCTTGCTCACATTAACCTAATTAGCCTAGTCAGTAACACGCCGAAGTGAAACAATCACTAAAAATTGTCTAGCCTTTCAAATGCTAACCTATACATAACATCAAGGATACTTTGCACGGTCATTAAACTGTGATAGTTTGTTTCTCTTTCGCTATAGGAAAATATACAGCAAGAGCTTAGGAAAATATGATTGCTAGTATTCTAATCCTATTTTTGCTGACTTACTAAAATACTGTTCGTTTAAAAGAAGCTTACGCAGTATATACTCACAAACACTTGTAAGACAAGTTGGCGCAAAAAGCAATGTGAAAGAGAGCCTTAAAATAGCAGATAAACAACCTGCATTAACAAAGTAGAATTCGTGATTTCAAGAAGGGAACAACTGCAAATAACCATCGAGTCAGAATGTCATTGTGGGATTATGACTTGAACAGACTAAGCATAAAATAAAAAAGCTGCAAGAAACAAAAGAAAATTTAAAGAATTGATAGTGAAGACAGAACATGTAAAAATGTGTATATGAAGATCAAGAGCAGAGAATGCGTAATACTTTGGTGACAGCCTCAAAAAAAACTGCAGGGGAAATCTTAAGGTTGTCTTGCAACAAAATTTACATTACAGTTGTTTAGTACCAAAAAGGTTCACCATGTTTTGCTCTGCTGTGTTGCAGGTTCAAAACATGTGGAAACCGCAGCCATCACGAAAATGTCGTAGATTGGAATCCCTTTTCGAAACGGCTCAAATGGGACATAATCGAATACGATGTGCTTCTGTTTACACTTTCATGCAACCTCATCCGTCGAAATATTTTCACAAATATACTTCACGCATTCAATGTCTATTGTCCTTATGCGTCTGTTTCATTATAATCGTAATACTCTCACTTTGAGCACTGATATCTCAAACCTTAGCCTAAAAAATAATTTAATTTTTTAACCTTAGCTCGAGGGGGTGCATCTCATCCTCTGATAAACATGAAAAACCCGCTGGTCATCTGTGATGGTCAAAAAATGCTGCAGAAATTGTTCGCGCCATTTGGCAGGAAGTATGGGTCACATGACCAGATTATGATTTGGCCTAGCTGAAACGAAACTGTAAAGTAGCGAGCATCTATATTTGATAAGGGCTTTCGGTAGAACCCGAAGTGTTTATCATAAACTAGTGCTACAAGACGTTTTATATTGAGCCTTTTATTTGCCTCAAAACAATAACCATTTCGAGTTGAGTATGCCATCGAAATAACTTGGGATTCCAACCTACAGCCATTTTTTAACCGTTTGTTTTTGAGTTTTTAAGAGCTTGTAATCACATTTCCACATATTTTGAACTTACAACACATCAGAGTAAGACATGGTGAACTTGTTGATATCAAATAACTGTAATGTGAATTTTGTTGCAAGTCAACCTTTAAGGCCTAATAAGAAAGGGAAGAAATAAGAAAGCCTAATAAAGAAACATGACAATAAAAATCCATTCGATTATCTAGACAACAAAAGTAAATACCAACAAATGAACTCTACAACAACAGAAAGCAAAGGAACTAACGTAAGAAAGTAATGCGATCATGGATGAGTTACAGGAACAAGAGAAAGTTGAGAAAGTGATTGAGAAAACTAGAAAGTGAGATAAGACCAATGCTGAAGACCTTGAATGGCTTGAACAGAATGTATGCAGCAATTGAAGGGTTGAATACTTTAAAGACAATAACCAATTGTCAGTACAGAGGATGTATTCATGGCCACTGGTGTCAAGAAACACCTTAAATTATAAAAACCATTCTTTAAAAGCATGTTCAAGAACAAGGATAAAAGCTAGGATAGGATAAAAACAAACCAAACAAAAACCAACGAAGATGGATGCTAGTCGTTATTGTTTGTTTTTAACCAAACAATGATGCCTTACACTCATGTCAATGAGTGTAAAGTTTAGCAAAGTAATAATCCAAAGAACAGCAAGAACAGCAAGAACTATGCAGAATGGAAAGTCCAGGCATAGATAAGATGTGGAATAACTAAAGAATGGCCGCCAACATCATGCACAAAATATTTTTAATGTTTTCAATCATGTAGACAAGGACAGGCAACACATTGAGTGAGTCAAATGCTAAACTGCTTAGCGTTACTGCAGTAAACAACCAAAAACTGGAGCGGTCTCACAACCTCAAACCAGTCCTACTAAACTACTATCCTTATTTCAAAAAATATTAGTGTTATGGGTTATTAGACGCATAGAGCAGCCTGATAAGCGTACACCAATGTCCCAAACTGCATGCTATCTCATTGTAGAACAAGCCTTTCCAATGGAACTCATAGCCGAAAAAGCAGTGACAACTCAAAACTATAAATCTACAAATAGCACCTGCTCACAAAAACCTGGAAGAAATACTAGACGATGACAAACTCCAACAAGTCAAGATCTCATTTGAAGGTATGTAGCTAGCCATTATGATCAGAAAGCAGAAAAGAACCTTACAACAAACATAGGAACACCGCCAAAAGACTGCCGACCTAGCAAAGAATATAGGAGTAAAAGATTAGTGTAGATCAATCAGAGGAAGAAAGGAATAGAATTAGTAATGGAGGAATCAGTAGAGTATGAGATAATGAGCAAACAAAACCACCAAACGTTGCTTACTCATCTCAGCGTGGGCATACTAAATAAACTAACAAAATAACTTCAAATAATAAACAAAATGAAAATTAAAAAAGTACCAAATAAAAAGGTTACAATTGAATGGTGGAAATACCTAAAAACGTCTAGATGGATACTCGCAAGACAAAAGAATGTCAATTGAGCTATCTATCGAAGTAGGCCTATATATATTGAATATATCATGCCTACTTCAATATATCAAAATATATTGAAGTGGAGAACTCACATCAATATACATGTATATATACAGCCTCCAGGATCCTTCATAACAGCCTTTGGCCCAGGACTATGAGTAACATGAGAGTAGCCCTACTACCAGAATACATAATCGCTAAACAGAAATGCGCTGTAATAAAGTAATAACGCTGTAGCACACCGCTTCCTCCTAAGACACTCCACCTGCTCCCAGTGATGGCCAGTGATCAGAGGTAATTAAATAGCTATGAAGAACATTCAAGAAAACAAAAGATCAAAATAGAAGTAAAAATTAGAGCCATGATTGGCAGCAGATAAAATTGCAAAACGCAACATATTTTATTTAAAAAAATACAGCATAGAAAAGATATTGAGATAGAGATTTGAATGTACTTACGGTAAATCTTAATAAATATTAGTTAAAAGGACAAAAGTAAATAGTTAACACGCTGGCGCTACCGAAATTGCGCCGTGCGCTTACTGAAGTCAGTTAATGTATCTCTATTTATAATTCCTGGTTAAGCTTCGCAAAAGCTCTAGAGCTCACGGGAGGTAGCGGGCGGGCTTTGCGAGTTACCATTGTTACCGGAAAACTTAAATTATATGAGTTGACAACTCTCATTAAACGGTGACGACATTTTGGCTAAGCTAATGCCTAATAGGTAGCCTAAGTATTTTCCCAGTATTTCTTACTATTTTTACTTCTTGATTATTCCCTATGTCTAATTATGACATTACATAGTGTAATTTATAGTAAATATCATGTTATTATACATATCATCATTGCGTTGCATGACATTGAACATAAAATATACCAATTATTGGCTAACAGAAACAATTTTGTAAGTGTTGGTGAATCAGAACCATGTGAAGCCATTAATGAAGAGATTAAAGAATTAATTGGAATGTCGTGTAAAGGTTAGATCAGCAAAAATAACGTTGATATCCATATAACCACAACATGATTCAACTTTTAAGAAGACAAAATACATGTATGGTGTGGACAATGATAGGTATACAGTAAATGGGGGGGCTGTATATCATTGGTGTGGGTGATCCGTTTATGTCTGCTTATAACTTAATTTTTATTACAAATTTTGTATTGTATTTTCAACTAGTATACTATTTCGTTTAACATGAAATACCAACAAATAGAATAGCACCAAACTGAAAATTTGTATATTGATAGACTTAGGTGTGGCTTGGGTGTGGTTAGTACCTATGCAGCATGTGTAAAGCATGAAAAGGAACTTGAATGTGATACTGTCCAGGATACGCTAAAATCTCTGTAATGTCATTCAACGTATAAACCATACTGAAATACTTTTCTCACTTTTATGCGCTTATTTAATATGTTAAAAATACTTTTTATATTATATGGAGATATGACATCTAAGCTTATCATAATTAATTTTGTCATTTTGTTGGCATTTTGTCTGAAGTCAAAAGAGTTTCTTATGTTTTCAAGAACAAACCTGATAAAGCATCATTGTAGCATAAAAAATGTAAAACGTAACAAAAAGATGTAGCACGTAACACAATGTAACCTTTGGCAGCTGCATTTTATAACCTAACCTAAAATGACTAACTCCTGAGTACTCCTGCTGATTTTGGTATAAATTTAACAAGTTGTATCCTCGACCAATATTACTACTACCCTGTTACTACTACCCTGTTACTACTACCCTGTTACTACTACCCTGTTACTACTACCCTGTTACTACTACCCTGTTACTACTACCCTGTTACTACTACCCTGTTACTACTACCCTGCTACTACCACCCTGTTACTACTACTACCCTGTTACCACTATATTGTTGTTTTACTGATACAACAAACAGCTGTGTGTCTATAAAACCATGTAGAGTTATTGCATTTTACACTCATCTTGCTTGAAACTAGTGCACTAAAGAAATAATGCAGGCAGTAATTAAGAGTTTCATAAAAAATTTCTTTCTACAAGTTTTGAACCCATGACATCCGGCTTGGGAGACCAAAACTCCACCACCTTTGCTAATCAATCACCTTCCACAATTTGTAGAATAGTTTTTGCTATAATAAAAGTTTCATGACGTTCAAATTTTCTACACGAAAGTAAAGTCGTAAGAGCAGACTGCCAGAGCTCCGGGCCTTACCTATGGTTCAGTTAATGTAACAAAGCAGGCCTGTCATGCAATGCCAGACTCAATTGGCAATCATAACTTGACTTGAATGCGCTTACGCAGCAAAATGGCTATGAGTCATGCTAGCCACATTCCTTGTAGAGTAGCTACAATATCCTATTTTGATTGGGTAATGACAATTAGCACGCAGAAACTCTCTTTTGATGGGCCAGGTTATGATAAGCTATCAAGTGTTTGAAAGCCATTTAAATGGCTTAAGGCTTTGAGCAACACAAAGCTAAAAGCCATTTCAGTGGCTTACGACACAATAAGGGTTGAAACCTTCATTTTTCATATAAATGTGCCACAATCTATCAGATTAGAAGCTGCAGAATGCTTAATGAATGAGTTCACAGTTTATTGTCATGACAAGGGTGGAGCAACTTTCATTGAAAATGAAAAAAATTCCTAGCAATCCCTGACTTACTGCTAATAAATAATGTTGTAGGCCTATTAATATTTCACGTAATTCTGGCAAAAAAAATTAAATAAAATTATTCCATCGTGTACTGCTTAAGAAAGACAGCATTTAATGTTCAAGTTGAATAAAGAGTGCATGCACTTTTAGTAGATTGGTTTTTAAATTTATAAACATGGGTAAGTAAAGAAATTCCTTTCTTATTTAAAAACTAGCAATATGTGATAGAGGGGCTTGTAGAACATAGGATAAACAGTGTGCAGAGAACCTGCTTGAAATTTAAGACTCGCCAAGCCTGACTACAGAGGAGCAAAGCTTGTCACTAGTGCTATAAATTGAATTGAGCTAGCATTCTCAAACATTGTCCAAGAGCATTTTTAACGTACAGGTATGTCGGGCAGGTTGCATGAACCCCTTATCATATTAACCGTACACCCTGTTATCTTAGTAAATGTAACACTGGTGGTAGTATCAGTATAATTGCGTAATTACTATATTAATTATTAGTATAGTATCTTGTAGTTTAGTCTGAGAACATGCTTGGGTACTAGGTGCAGTTTAAACAGTGTTATGAGTAGTATATGAGGGTTTTTGGAGCACAGGGCAGTCTTACCAGCATCTATGTTGTGAATATAAGGGCCAGTGGTTGCAGCCACTCTCTTTGCAGTGTAAGCTTGTTTGTAGGTACTGATTCTTGTATTCCAGACATGGCCAGGTTTGAGATTGGCCATTGTTAAAATAGTTTAAATTACTTTCAATATAATAAAATGTTAAATTGATGAATTCTATACTAAACATTTGTAAATTTGCTGTAGTAATTGTACATTTCTGATTAGCTGGCGCTATGTCATTATTGTAAAATTTAGAATTTGAAAGCAAATTTTAATTTTTTTGTAAAGTATCAAACGTGAAAATTTTTGGAGGATAATTATTTCATGCTTATATGAATTGTTGTGTTGAAGATTATTTTGTTTTTAGGTTTTTAGAAATAAAAAACTCAATTGCCACAGGAAAAAACTAAAAATTGTGTCATGTCACAATTTCTGTTTAGTCTTCATTCTTATACATTTACACTTGACTTGTTAATATTTCTTATACATTCACACTTGACTTGTTAATATTTCTTATACATTTACACTTGACTTGTTAATATTTCTTATACATTTACACTTGACCTATACAAATATTACAAATCATCATTAAATAAACATCAAACAGGGTGTGACCATTGCGGAGAAATTATAACTGCGCAGTGATAAGTACTCACTGATGCGCAGATGTAAAATACATCACAGTTGCAGTAAGTTTTTGCCCGGGTGTCTATGTAGTTGCATTAGCAGTGCAGTAGTAGTAGTAATAAGCATATCACAGTCATGCAGTATAAATGTAATCGCATTGTGAAATTTTAGTTTTTTACTGCTTCGCAGCGCACAGAACACATGCAGTACAACTATTTGTTCATGCGTAGTTGCATTATCGGTGCAGTGGAGGTATTGCCTACTCCACAGTGTGCAGTGCTGTGTGCAGTGATAGCGGTGTTAGTGTGCGTGTTTGGTGCTATATGCAATAGGAATAAATAAACAATAATACTCAAAAACTGAGCAACTTTATTAATAATTGCCACCACAAATTTGTATATCAATTTGGTACTACTAGTATAAAGTCATGAAGAACTATAGCATACATGACTATGTGCTATCCTCTATGAGGTGAAGACAAGCTGACTTACCTGTGTACTAACCTTTCAATAGATATATCGCTAGCCCTTGCAGAAACCTTATAATTTTAATCACAATTTGCAACTAACTCCACTGTCAAACAAAATATACACATTTTTAAATTTATACATGTATAAAGTACATGTATACATATTTCACATATATCATGTATACTGTAATGTGTTATATATATTATGTTACATTTATATCTAACATGTAAACATTAGATATAAAACAATCATTTTTATAAATATACCTAAGCATATCTACTATATATTTCTCAAAGTCTGTTGGAAATACGGCTATAGCTATTATTAGAATAGCTGAGCCGGACAACAATACTGACTCAAAGTCATGGCTTACCGTCATTGGAAGCCTAACCTTATTAACTAGCTTAGTGGAGTTTTCCATTAGCAATATGCCAGGCTACTAGCTTGAAAGGTACAGTTGTTTGACAAAGTTTTAAAACCTTTACAGTTGTTTTTATTTTTCTCTTAATTTATTTCAACTACACGGCACACTTCTCTCATGATATAAAGTTTGAAAGTTATAATGGCAAATGTTATTATACGTTAAATACAAATCAATTTTCAGTCCAAAGACTCTTCTATTACACGAGCAACGCCGGGTGGCACAGCTAGTTATATATATATACATATATAAAATATACACATTACATATAAATGTATTATATACACATTATATATATTATATTTAATATACACAGAATTATATATATAAGCCTACATGCTATATATAATAAACACATTTTGTACAGTCAATTCATATTTAACTCTTGTTATTACAAGAACTTTAGACACAAACATACTTTTTCTTCGGAGTTTTCTTCCCACAACCCCAAAACCAACTACAGGTATCCAAAAAGCTCTTGTTTACCAAGAACGCTAAACTTACTTGTCTTAAATTCATTGCTACAAGTACATGTATAACTGAAGTCAAGTAAACCCTTGTCAAATGTCTACATTGGAAGCATGGCTAAAGGTACCTTTCGTCAAGCTTCCAGTGAGCATTATATATAAACATGTGCCCTATTGTAAATGCTTCAGCTATATTAAAGGAGCCTCCGTCCAGCATTCTTCAGGCACATGACAAACTTTAACCTTGATATTGTTAGAAGTTCCTATTATACAAATATGGTATATAATTATTATTACTTTATTGTGAATAATTTGAGTTCAAACCGAAATGTTTTCCAAATTAGGCCGTACAAGAATCATAAAACATAACAACAAAGAAGTCAATAAAAGTTAGTCAATAAAATCCAATGGTTTGACATATAGCTCTTAGCATACCTTTATCTGTTGAGAACAGATACTAAGTGGACGGTTGTAAACAGAGCTAGCAATGCTATTTGTGATCAAAAACCAACAAGTTCTCTGTGGAAATATGCTTATGAGTTTTTCTATGTGGATGGCTCTTTTTGTATAAGCTTGAAACACTATTTCCATTTTCTACTATTCTCACATTCTGTATTAGCAAGAGTTAATTATCTAAGCAAAGAAAGGCAACTCCTAAAGTAAGATAGGAGTTAGTTTTGCAAAGCCTTACCCACTTGAACAAGTGAAAGATATTCTGATTAAGCTTTAATGTTTTTTAAATAGTTTTGTTATTTATTTTAGTTTGACATTTTGAAAATATTTGCAAACAGTTGAAATGTTTTTGCAAAAATTATCCAAAACATATTGGATAAATTTCGAAGGTTTTTTTCATTGTTAACTCATTTATTTAAATTCATCACATAACATATACATAACAATATGCTGAGGCAATTACCAAAGCAATTCAAAAATCAAAAGTGAGCCGTAAACATCTGCTGATGCAATGAGTCACCAGGTAGATAAGATGATCGTCGATCTGTCATTGAAATAAAAGTAAGTTTATTTATGTGCCTCTCATCACAATATTAACTAACCTGATCGAATAACTTTGGAAATAACAATGAGTCTCGCTGCAGAATGCTGCCTGCTTATAAACAGAGCAAAACTTCTACAAAATTTTTGAATGGACATATGCGTTCTACATCAATTGAGCAAACATGAGAAATACATGATGAGTCATGCAGTGATCATGCACAGAGCATATTCGAATAAACTATGCAGTAGTCAAAGTAAACTAATCTATATGAACGCAAATAACACAAAGTGATAGCCACACACAATAGAATTATCAGAAACAATAGCAAAGGCGGATAATAATAATAATATAACTACATGCACATCTACATGCACTAGATATGCAGATATGCACAGCTAAGCCCAGAATCTATGACACGTGGCTTTTGTTACTGAGTATTCTAGCTGTTTGGCCCCCTCTCAGTCCATAGCAGTCGCACTGCACCTGCAATTATGCCTCACGATTAGTATGGTGCACAATATAAGGAACACACACTAAACTCTCTCTCTCATCACTCTACAGGAACAAAAAGTAATCTGAATGCAGCAGCAGACTTTATGTGGTATGAAAATATCCCAAAACGAAATAGCCAAGCTGATCTATTTGAACAGGGAGTGAAGACAGACCACAAGATGTACATACAATGCCCACAAACCAAATGACACCCAAAACATCACAGGATCCAGTAATTAGAAATGCAACCACAGACAAATTAGAAACTCCAATGTTGATGAAATCCATCTCATAAGACCAATCGGTCGCCCTGCCAAAAAACCACTAGAGATATCGGAGACTAATCAAATGTATAAAGATCTGGAGTACGTTACAAGGAATACCAGGAGTAAGTTACAAGCTTCCTCATGTTTACATCGTGTACATCAGCTGGAGCAAACAAGATATCTCCACACACTTGACATAAAGCATTGAGCCTTAACACTTAACCTACACCCCACAGGCTGGCCTTCCTACATGCTATACATCTATAAAAGAGAACAGCTTCAATGACTCAGTCTCTTTCCCCTAAGGCCTGTTGAGACTCTCTTCCCTCTGCTGGCTGAGGCTCTTTCTTCTGCCTGTGGAGCTTCTTTCTCCTCTGCGTGTGAAGCCTTTTCCCTACCACCTGCTGAGCTCTCTTCCCCTCGCATCTTCAGAGCCTTTTTCTCTACATTTGGAGCCTCTTCTCCCATCATCAGCTTAGCCTCTTCTCCTTCACTATATCAATTGCTGAACCTCGATATCTATAGACTAGCATATGACTAGACTATAGACTAGCATATGACTAGACTATAGACTAGCATAAGACTATAGACTAGCATATGACTAGACTATAGAAATATGACTAGCACTCTCGATTGACTGTCGAGAGTCGAGCATACGGGACTCAGCTAACGAACATAGACAACCATTTGAGTAACATTTATTGGCTGTTTTAGCCTTTTTGTCAATAATATTATGATTTTAAAATACTGTTAGTGCAAATTTTGTCATAAAAAGATAAGAAAAGCAACTTACAGATTTAGTCCGCTGATGATCTCACTCCTGACACTATAGAAACTGCCGTCGCTTGCATAGCTGCTAGTTGGAGAATATGACCCTAGAGCCATCAGAGTTCGTTTGTTTCCGCTAATTGGCCTTCTTTTCCTTCACAGTGTGCTGATAATAGGTCGTTTATAATCTGTCAACAAATAACATTGACAAGCCAACTAGCCAGCGTAAAGCGATGATCATTGGCGAACCAACTGATAGACCCCATTTGCAACTTTTCAAGAGCTTCCAAAACAGGTTGATAGAGCAGATAACTCCACAATCTTAGTTGAACTTGATGAAGGTCTGTATACATAACTCTAATCAATAATGTTTGTTGCAGGATGTTAGTCAGTTTATCCAGCTATAAAGGTCAAGGTCAAATACCTATGTCAGGCTGTGAGCGCCTAGACACTTTTGATTGTCAAAAGAGAAGATGGACACGCCAAAGACCTTTGTAAAATATCTAGAAAGTTGATTTAATTTTTAAAACATTACCTACAATTATATGAGAAGTTGTCAACATCACTAAAAACTTGATCTCGACTTAGAGGTGGTAAGTGAAGATTTACTAGTAAATATCAGTACTGCTTATAATAGCTTAACACCAGTCACTAGTACCTGAAGCAGTAACAATCAATTTAGTTAACACAAGCAAACCTGCACAAACTAGACATAGTCTAAATAGAATAAGATGACAAAGCAAGTTCAACACTGAGGGTGTGTGCAGGTTTGGATTACAGTAGTTATACATTCCATAATTTCTACCAAACCACTCATAACAGTATTCAATATAACGCAATCATAAAAGGCATAAACACATTTGCATCAACAAAACTTTTCAGATTATTGCATCAGTGGTTAATGTTGCACCAGCACCACCAAGTTCAGTTCATTGCTTGGTAGGTTGCTCCTGAAGAGCAGGTTGTCTCCCTCGTCCAGAGACCGAATAGAAGCACATAAACATGTAATGGTAATTGCCGAAGTCGCGTTAAAGTTTTAGTTGTTTTCCCTCCGCTAAGATGTTGAAGGCTATTAACTAATAGACACAGGGGAGAAAGTTCGCTAGTAATCTTTCATTTTGCTAATAACAAAATAGCAAAAAGCCTCTATTTGCAGGTATATTATCAAATAAAATGGAAACTGTAAAAGTATCCTGAATACAAGATAGTAGTGAAAAATTCATGTTTAGTTTGAGATGATTTGTGTAAAAAAAAATTGACATGAGAGGATGACTTCAAGTAAGTTATGCGGGATAACTTATACAAAAATAAATTGATTGATACTATATACAAGTGTTCATGTCTGATGACTAGATTCTCTATGAGTATTGTTTGTGGCGAGATCGATAGTTATTTAATAATTGGAATATGGTCTGTATTATCTGACTGTGTGAGTATCATTGATGTTTACTTTTATGGTCTATCTGCAGCGGGTTAATTATGTTTTTAATTGAATCGTAGCTTTCATGTATAAATTCTAGCAGGTGTTGATAGTTTTGAGGGTTAGGAAATATTCTATTTCTTAGGTTGGTGTAATTGTTGCATCTGTATAAGTAATGGTCTACTGTTTTATCTTCATCCAGGCATGTGCATGTTGGTGTAAATGTTAAATTGAGTTTGTATAAGTGATATTGTAAGGTTGTGTGACCTGTGAAGAGCCGGGTTGAAATTGATATTTGTCTCCTTGGTAATATAAGTGGAATAGGGTTTTTCTCCAGATGATCTGTTTCTAGGCCCTTTAATAAACCAGTGGGGCAGTGTCCTGTTATCAGATGAGTTTTATCGATCATTATTTAGTTGCTTTTGAATAGTGGATCTTCTAAAATGACTTGCTGACATATCTGCTACAGTTGTGTTTCTACCATTTAGGCTTTCAATGTGAAAATATATCTTCTTTTGAAATTGGCTCTTTTTGATAACATAGTTTTTGCGAAATAACTCTGTCCTACTGCCATTCTACAGTATGTGTATATGTCTCTGAAGCTTAGAGACTCAGCAGTAGGTATGTTTGTGATATGGTGGAGTGCTTCTATCGAGGGATTAGTCTTTGCTCCTAGTATGTCTTTCAAACAACTGTGGAGAGAGATGTCAGCTTTTTGATCCCATATAAAACTACAGTAATACTTCAACTTACGAGTGCTCCAACGTACGAGAAACTTGAAATACGAGCCAGCTTTTAAGCAAGTTTTAGCACTAACATACGAGCCATATTTGAGATACGAGCACGTGAGCCAGTTGCCAAGTATGCCGGAGGTGTTTTATGACAACAGCATCAATCTGTATTTTTCAACTGCTCAGGTTATACTTTTGTACCGTGTTTTTGTGCACGCTTTTTAGTGCAGAGTTATGTGAATTAAAAGTACTGTGTGTAGACCGAAAGTTTGCCAGTAAAATGAAAAATAATGCAAAGAAAAAGCAAATGATAAAAATTGATATTAAACGGAAAGTTATTGAAAAATATGCGAAATGTGTATGCATGATTGAGCTAGCTCAGCAATATGACAGAAATACATCCACAATCATCAAACAGAAGGATTATATTCAGGGCATTTAGCTCGCAAAAGTACTAACCGTAGTTTCTAAACGGCGCGGCGATCTTAACCAATGCTGATGGAGAGACCGCTCAGCCATTGGATATAAGATAAACAATTGGCCGGTGACAGCGTAACTGAAACGACGCTATTTAAAAAGGCCGTTGCTATCTATCAAAACTATAAAAATAGACATTCGGACAAGTTGGCTCGTGGTCGTGCATTAAACCTTTGTGACAACACCTGGGTTCGTCCTAATCGCAACATGTTGAAAGGGCGACAAAGGCAAACGTCCTTAGATAGGTTCATCTTAAAACGGCCGGCTAGTCGTGAAAGCGGAACAAAGGAAAAATTAGCTAACTAGCGAGAAACTTCAAACTATGAACGCCGAAGAAATTTGAATTACGTTAAGTTAAAAATGAAAGTTTGCTTTTAGATTTGCTTCCAAGTTTGTCTTTTAAGACTTTGATAAAATCTAAATTTATCAAAGTCAACTGTTGTAATGAAGGATAGCTTATATATCTCTCTCTGGCAAATGCTAGCGTTAGCTGCTATTGTATGTATTTAATTTTACATTTTAATATAACACATTTCCTTGCATTATTTTTTATTTGTTGCTTTTTGAAAGCAAGTGGTAAGTTAGGAAAATAACCAACATGTTCTATTTGTTACAATATCTTGTTTTGAGTGTTTTATTTGCATTTTTCCGAGTATGGAAACCAATAAATATATATTTAATTGTTCTATATATAAATAAATTGCACCAACATGCGAGTAAATTGACATACGAGCTCAGTCTCGGAACGCATTAAGCTCGTAAGTTGAAGTATGACTGTATTGTAACACACTTTGGACATTATGATTGATTGTAGTATCTTTTTAGAATAGTATGGCTTTAACCCTGCATTGATGAACGAGTGAAGTAGTCTCCATTTTTTAGCCAATATCGCTTTTGATTCTTCTTTTTGTGTGTTGAATGCTAACTTAGAGTCTAGGGTCAGACCTAAAGCTTTAGTAGAATTGGTAATGTTTGTTTTCTTCGCTGACTTGAAGTTGGTTTGAGTTGCAGTTGAACCAAATTGTATCTGTCTTGGAACAGTTTGCTTTCATGCGCCAATGTTCTAGCCAGTGTGTATGTTTCATGCGGTTACTTTCCATCTATATATATTTTTTTTTTTCAAAGTATCGGTGTATGTATGTGTGTCCCTCGAGCAATAGCTATTAAAATCTTGGAATTTAGAACCTGTACTGAAGAAAATTTGATCTCGAACCCTACTGTTCACCAATCCGACACCGCAACTATTAGGCCCCAAAGATTGATTTGATAGCTAGCCGATATAAGTCGCTATATGGGAGCAAATACTCAATAGCTTTGCGTACTACGCAGGGTGCTTACGTAAGTGATTGTCATTTGTTAGCTTACTAAAATTTTCCATTGGCAATCTGCCAGGCTAATAACAAGTGGCAGGCAACTCTTATTACTGCTCATTGTTTATAAGCTGATTTTTAATACCCAGGCAACACCAAGCAGCACAGCTAGTATATCTATAAGTATGCGTTATATTTTTACTCTATGTTGTAACAAATGTGCCTGCAAATAGAGGCCATTTATTTTCATATCATAAACAAAGATCACTAACGGCAAATCACTTTGTAAGGGTTTGAGAGATTTTGCCTACAAGATGATTTGGCTGCAAGAGGTTTATTTGGCTATGCGAAAGTTATACGATTGATGAAAGGTTACGTCTGTAATAAAAAAAGTGGATGACAATTACGACACCGAGTTTCCACCATTGTCGTCGCAGAACAAAACCCTTAAAACGGAAATGATAGCCCTAAAAAGGGCTGAGGTGGTTGGTGAGACTACTGGCACTCAAAAATCGATTTTGACTGGTAGCCCGAGAGGGTCACTGTCGTCCCCGATAGGATCTACCGATGGGCGAATGGTCTTAGACCCGACTTCATGCTTGTAAAAGCGAATGAGCTGTCAATCAGTGTGTACCCGTAATTGTAGACGTCAGAATGCGCAAGAGTTGATGACGTCTTTTCTAAGCCTATAATCCGGCAGCTTCAAATTGCTAACTCAACGGATCTATATTACGTTCATCGCAATTCAGACAAATTTGAATAGTCATTTATAAGGCGCACGCTTAACACTTGTTCAATGTAGAGTGTATGTATGTGTGATACTAGCAATTTTTTTTTATGTTAACCATTTATTACCATATTGTTCTAAGATTTGCATGTTACTATACAGACACAAAAAAAATTATTAATACTCGTATTGCGTGATTAGTTAGTGACAAATGTTATCGTTTTTGTATTCGAAATATGTTATTGTGGAATTGGTTGACCTGATTACTGTGCAGCCAATCAATTTGTGGATTTTTCTTGGGATTGCTATATAACCTGCCAGTTTGATCATTGTTGTTGTGTTACTGCTTGGTACTGAGAGATATAACACCAATAAAGATACTGCGTTCTTTACAAACAAGCTCTGCTTGAGTTGAAAAGCAAATAGGTATAACATTCTTGTCACTGTTTCTGACTTTAGCATTGTGATATTAGCCAGCGTATCATAGCTGCATTCACTATAAGTGCTATTGACCGAACATCAAGAATTATTGCGCTTGGCTTGCTAGGGTGTAATAGTTGAGAAAAGTCACCATCGAGTCTGTTTATCGGCTCACCATCGAGTCTGTTTATCGGCTCACCATCGAGTCTGTTTATCGGCTCACCATCGAGTCTGTTTATCGGCTCACCATCGAGTCTGTTTATCGGCTCACCATCGAGTCTGTTTATCGGCTCACTCTCGAGTCTGTTTATCGGCTCACCATCGAGTCTGTTTATCGGCTCACCATCGAGTCTGTTTATCGGCTCACCATCGAGTCTGTTTATCGGCTCACCATCGAGTCTGTTTATCGGCTCACCATCGAGTCTGTTTATCGGCTCACCATCGAGTCTGTTTATCGGCTCACCATCGAGTCTGTTATCGGCTCACCATCGAGTCTGTTTATCGGCTCACCCGCGAGTCTGTTTATCGGCTCACCCGCGAGTCTGTTTATTGGCTCACTCTCGAGTCTGCTTATCGGCTCACTCTCGAGTCTGTTTATCGGCTCACTTTCGAGTCTGTTTATCGGCTCACCCACAAGTCTGTTTATTGACTCATCAAGTTGTGTGAACTCGCTCTTGAGTTGGGAGTTGTCTATCCTTGTCGAGTAGAATTTACTTCACTGGTGGCAGCGGTGGGATATTTCTGCTAGAGCAATCTAGACGAACCCAGAATGCCTACACGCACTCGACGACAGAGGTTAGAAAAGGAAAGGTTAGAGAAAGAGAGGCTAGAAATGGAACGGGGGTGTCGTGACCATTACAGTGGTGATGAGGAAGAAATAGGGCGACCACACATGAAGGCAGCTGTCCCACCACATCATCCAATCCCCGCACCCACATTTGATGGAACAGAAGATGTAGACACATTCATCACTAGCTATGAAGCCATTGCTAAACATAATAGATGGAGTGATGCTGAGAAGAAGCTACGTCTTCGGCTATCCCTAAAGGGCCCTGCTACAATGGGAACTAATGGCGACTCATGTGAGGAAGTGTACGATAAGCTACAATCGCAGTATGGACTCACTACAGATATGGCAAATACTCTTTTGCGGGGGTTGAAGTTAAAACCTAAAGAAAGCGTTCATAAATTTGGGGAAAAAGTAATGACATTGGTGAAAAAGGCGTACCCAAATTTAACGACTGATCAACAGGATCAACAAGCGAAACAGGAAGTTCTGTGTGCAGTGTCAACAATGCCACAATTGGCATGGACATTACGGTTGTCACCACCAAGTTCTCTCGCAGAGGCAGTCGATATCATTCATAAATATCGCTCAATGACAACTGCCGATGTAGGGATCCACCGGTTAGAGACAGAGGACGTCCAAGACCTGAAGAAGCAAATAGAGCTGCAGGCTGAAGAGTTTCGCAACTCTCAAAAGGAAATGCTGGATAAATTTGCTTCCATGCAAATGGAACTAACCCAGAAATTGGTGGAATCACAAAGATAGTTGGCAACCTCCCAGCGTGAGCTGTTAAATGGACTGGCGGCTAACCGGAGGCCTCGAACCACCAAGGACATACGCTGCTACAATTGCCAGGGTTTAGGACATATTTCTCGTGACTGCAGACAAAAGAAGGCGGGAAACGAATCAGTTCAGCAGTCATAGGCCCCGGACAAGCTGAACCAAACCTAAGGGGTGACACACTAGTTAGTTTCTGTCAACCTTCCGAGGCCACATCGTATTATGTTCGGGCTCAGGTGGGAAAGACAAAATTTACGCTTCTTCTCGATAGTGGTTGTTCCCGATCCATAATTCCTAAAAGAGTCCTACAACAGCTACCCCCGTCTTCCTTCACCCACCCCCTACCTGTTGAAGGCCAGGGTGTGCTTGCAGATGGCCAACGAATTCCATTGGAAGGGACAACAAAAGTCACATTGAAGTTGGGCAATGAAGTATTTGTAACGAACTTCATCATTGCCGAAATAGATAACCATATCCTGCTGGGTTTTGACTTCTTCAAGAACTTTAACTGCCAGATTGATTTCAAGAACAATCAGCTGGTCTGCCAAGGACAGAAGATCGATTGCTGCGCTGCCAACGGAGAGCCCTTGCAGGTCAAGGTCCAGGCCAAATACACTACATCCATTCCACCCCGTAGTGAGAAGCTCGTTCAAGCTAGGTTGAATCGCGTTTGGAGGCATGGGGCAGCGTGTATAGAGCACACTGGTGGGCTGCCAGGGCTAGTAGTGGCCTCATCCATACATCAACCGAAAAATCAAGATGTCTGTATACGCATAATGAACTATTCAGATGCGGAAATTGAGCTGAAGTCGGGACAGGTCATCGCAAGCTGTTCCATAGTTGGGGCGGTGGAAGATAACCCAAACGTGGGGCCGACCAACGGAGCGCTTCCGGAAGACCTTGAGAATGCTTTTCAACAATGGTGCCATAGGTTGGACGATAACCAAGTAAAAAGGGCAATGGGGTTATTGCAGAAAAATCAGTCAATTTTCAGTACAGGCAAGTATGATCTTGGAAGGACAGCTGTTGTCCAGCATACCATTCCTTTGGTTAGAGATGCACGACCCATCAAACAAAGGCCTTATCGGCATGGCCCGGTTCAAGAGGCAGAAATCGAAAAGCAAGTGCAAGAGCTCAAGGAACATGGCTTAGTCAAGGAGGGCCATGGCGCTTGGAGCTCCCCAGTTGTGTTGGTGAAAAAGAAAGACGGCAGCTGGCGCTTCTGTGTGGACTACCGTAAGCTGAACGAACTCACCACCAAGGATGCATACCCTCTCCCTAGAATTGATGATAGCTTGGATGCCTTGGGTGGTAGCAAGTGGTTCAGTACTCTAGATCTTGCCAGTGGCTATTGGCAAGTGGAGCTAGAAAGTTCTGCCAAGGAAGCTGCCGCTTTTACTACTAGATCCGGTCTTTGGGAGTGGCAAGTTCTTCCTTTTGGCCTTACCTCAGCACCATCTACATTCAAACGATTAATGGAAACAGTTCTACGGGGCTTGCATTGGCGCACACTGTTGATCTACCTAGATGACATAATTGTGTTCTCTGCCGATTTTGACACTCACCTAGAACGCTTAGAAGAGGTCTTTCACAGACTCCAGGCTGCCGGATTAAAGCTGAAGCCATCTAAATGCACGCTTTTCGGGGAGAGGGTACATTACCTGGGGCATGTGGTGAGCGCTGATGGGGTGGAAACCGATGCGACCAAAATTGAAGCTGTTAGCGAATGGCCCTTGCCCAAGCATAAGTCTGATGTCAGGGCCTTTCTGGGCACTTGTGGGTATTACCGCAGGTTCATTGCAAATTATGCAGAGTTATCTCGACCACTCAGCCAGTTGTGTTCTACCCGAGCAGAATTTTGCTGGGACAACGAGTGTCAGCATGCCTTTCAGACTCTCAAGAATCATCTGACAACTGCGCCGGTGCTGGCCTATCCGGACTACTCGAAACCATTCATTCTAGATACAGACGCAAGCCAAGTGGCTTCTGGAGCAGTCCTGGCACAAGAACAAGGTGGTCAAGAGAGAGTAATTGCATACTATTCTAAGATGCACTCACCGGAAGAAGCGAACTATTGTGTGACGCGGCTGGAGCTACTGGCTATTGTGAAGGCCCTAAAACATTTCCGTCCGCAACTATATGGACGGAGATTTGAGATACGCACTGACCATGCCAGCTTGCCATGGTTACTGCGAGCTTCAACGCCGACAGGTCAGCTAGCCCGATGGTTCGAGGTACTCTCGGAATTCGAATTTACCTTGAAGCACCGCAAGGGGCTGAAACATAATAATGCAGACGGACTAAGTCGGCAGATCTGCCAAGATTGCAAGCAATGCCAACGCTACCTTGTTCCCGAAGCATCCCAAATGCAGCCAGTACGCATTGATGCAGTATCCACTCATCTAGCGGGACAGCAAATTGATTTGGCCAAGGCTCAGGAGTTGGATGAGCACATTGGCGATGTGTATCATGGGGTCCGGGAACAGAAACCCCCTTCAGACCGGTACCTGGGATGGCAGGCAGAAAAGCTAGTTAAATTATGGGAGCACCTAAAATTAAACGAATCTGGTGTGCTGCACGTAGAGTTGCCTTATCAAAGTAGACGAGTCTCAAGGGTGATATGTCCCCGTGTTAAACAAGCAGAGGTAACACAGACCGCGCACCAATCTGCCCATCTTGGTTTTAATAAGACCCTGGCCATAATCCGCCAAAATTGGTTTTGGCCTGGCATGACGAGTTATGTCAGGAAGTGGGTGAATGGATGTGTTGCTTGTCAGAAAGCAAAACCAGCACGCCACCGACACTCTGATCCCCAAAACAAGCTGGGGGCCGGAAGACCCTGGCAGGTTATTGCGGTAGATTTATGTGGGCCCCTGCCAGAGACTACTGACGGTAACACCCAGATTTTAGTCCTCGCAGATC
Source organism: Watersipora subatra (assembly GCF_963576615.1). Taxonomy (NCBI): domain Eukaryota; kingdom Metazoa; phylum Bryozoa; class Gymnolaemata; order Cheilostomatida; family Watersiporidae; genus Watersipora; species Watersipora subatra. Next base: position 40,037,686 of record NC_088709.1, on the reverse strand, counting down.
ATTTCACCAGATGGTACGACGCCATTCTAATCCGTGATGGGCAGGCCTCAACAGTAGCTAAGGTTCTAGATGAGCGAGTGTTTAGCTACTTTGGGATCCCTGAAACAATACACACGGACCAAGGAGCACAGTTTGAGTCAGCTCTATTTAGGGCCTGCTGTGAATTATGGAACTGCAAGAAAACCCGTTGCGCTCCCTATCATCCCCAGGGAAATTCGATAGTGGAAAGATTGAACCGGACACTGGGAAATTCCTTGAGGGCTATGCTGGCCGAGTCAGAACACCAGGAATGGGATCGCCTAGTGCCCCAAATCATGCGGATCATACGGGCTACGCCACATCGAAGCACTGGAGAGACGCCCAACTCATTGATGCTAGGGCGAAATGTCCGACTGCCGCATGACCTCCTGGTCAACTACCCAACCGGGTTGGATTTTACAGAGGACGAGTATGCTGCACAACTACAAAAAGACATGCAGACCGCATACATAAAACTACGACAGCATCAAAAATGCAAACCTCGGACGGATGACAGTGAAGAAGAGCCAAAATTTGTCAAAGGTGATCAAATCTGGCTCAAATCATACTTTAAGACAAAAGGTAGAGGAACAAAACTTCAACCCAAGTATGTTGGGCCTTACCGCATTACAAAATCTCTGCCCTATCAAACGTACGAAATGGAGCGAAACGGAAAATTGTCTGTACAGCACGAAGGCCGGATTAAACTGTACCAGGAAGCTGGTACAAGCGCTCCTCCGGGAGAGAATGCTCGGGCTCGCAGACCAAGCTTTGTGGGAAGTGCAGAAGAGGTAGCAACTAGTTTTGAGCCCGAACCCCCTGCCGCGGAAACGTCAGTGAAGCCAACCAACCCTGACGTAAAGCAGCGACCTTCTAGGGTAAGAAAGAAGCCAATGCATCTACAAAATTATTGGCTCAACAAAATGCAAACAGACAATGATAAGCTATCAGCCATTCTGGGACAGAATTCTGCCTTAGGAGGGGACAGTGTAATAAAAAAAGTGGATGACAATTACGACACCGAGTTTCCACCATTGTCGTCGCAGAACAAAACCCTTAAAACGGAAATGATAGCCCTAAAAAGGGCTGAGGTGGTTGGTGAGACTACTGGCACTCAAAAATCGATTTTGACTGGTAGCCCGAGAGGGTCACTGTCGTCCCCGATAGGATCTACCGATGGGCAAATGGTCTTAGACCCGACTTCATGCTTGTAAAAGCGAATGAGCTGTCAATCAGTGTGTACCCGTAATTGTAGACGTCAGAATGCGCAAGAGTTGATGACGTCTTTTCTAAGCCTATAATCCGGCAGCTTCAAATTGCTAACTCAACGGATCTATATTACGTTCATCGCAATTCAGACAAATTTGAATAGTCATTTATAAGGCGCACGCTTAACACTTGTTCAATGTAGAGTGTATGTATGTGTGATACTAGCAATTTTTTTTTATGTTAACCATTTATTACCATATTGTTCTAAGATTTGCATGTTACTATACAGACACAACAAAAAATTATTAATACTCGTATTGCGTGATTAGTTAGTGACAAATGTTATCGTTTTTGTATTCGAAATATGTTATTGTGGAATTGGTTGACCTGATTACTGTGCAGCCAATCAATTTGTGGATTTTTCTTGGGATTGCTATATAACCTGCCAGTTTGATCAATGTTGTTGTGTTACTGCTTGGTACTGAGAGATATAACACCAATAAAGATACTGCGTTCTTTACAAACAAGCTCTGCTTGAGTTGAAAAGCAAATAGGTATAACATTCTTGTCACTGTTTCTGACTTTAGCATTGTGATATTAGCCAGCGTATCATAGCTGCATTCACTATAAGTGCTATTGACCGAACATCAAGAATTATTGCGCTTGGCTTGCTAGGGTGTAATAGTTGAGAAAAGTCACCATCGAGTCTGTTTATCGGCTCACCATCGAGTCTGTTTATCGGCTCACCATCGAGTCTGTTTATCGGCTCACCATCGAGTCTGTTTATCGGCTCACCATCGAGTCTGTTTATCGGCTCACCATCGAGTCTGTTTATCGGCTCACTCTCGAGTCTGTTTATCGGCTCACCATCGAGTCTGTTTATCGGCTCACCATCGAGTCTGTTTATCGGCTCACCATCGAGTCTGTTTATCGGCTCACCATCGAGTCTGTTTATCGGCTCACCATCGAGTCTGTTTATCGGCTCACCATCGAGTCTGTTTATCGGCTCACCATCGAGTCTGTTATCAGCTCACCATCGAGTCTGTTTATCGGCTCACTCGCGAGTCTGTTTATCGGCTCACCCGCGAGTCTGTTTATCGGCTCACTCTCGAGTCTGCTTATCGGCTCACTCTCGAGTCTGTTTATCGGCTCACGCTCGAGTCTGTTTATCGGCTCACCCACAAGTCTGTTTATTGACTCATCAAGTTGTGTGAACTCGCTCTTGAGTTGGGAGTTGTCTATCCTTGTCGAGTAGAATTTACTTCACGTCTATAATTCCTGGAAATTACGTCTACAGTTATGGAGATTGTGCACAGACCTGCCAACCCAAAAGTGGGGCAATGCGTGAGATTTGGTTTTGGGGCAATTGATGTATCAATGATAGTATATATAAAATGTGGAAAATGGGGCAAAAATCTCACGCGTTTCTCACGCATTTTCATTTTTTCTTTGGGGTGATTGCGTGAGTCTCACGCCCAATGCGTGAGAGTTGGCAGGTATGAATTTGTGCATACTGATAGATCAATGAAGAGATAATGGAATACAAAAGGTAAATAATAATGCAATAGTGGTGTTTTCACTGAACATTGGTTGAAAAATATACTCCTGATAAGATGTCATCTATCACTCGAAACGAAAATCGTGTGAATACAAAATAAAAAGAACCCTTCATCGATTTAATACCCTATGTATCTCTTTTCTTCTTTACTGCTATTGTCAGGGATGTTCGTATATTTACTGGAGGCATGCTGTACCTTGAGGCGAGCGATGTAGTCTAGAACTTGGCCTAAGAGACGAGACGTAAGCTGCGTACATGTATTTTGGTTTTACAAAATTACAGTTGTTGTAGCCGCTCCATGTACTCCTAAGTTGCAGTTGCGAGATAATCCTTCGTAATTGAACGCGATGTAATATAAAAATAAAAATGCTATTATTTAATATTTAGACGTGTTTTATGAATTTTCATACAGTATTAGTGCATTTGCAAGACAAATAAGATTATATTGAGTGAGAATTTTTAATAAAAACCAATTCGTCCATTAGTAAACAAGAAACACATTTTTTGTCACTAGTCACTCGTAATTTGATTAGAACAAGCATGTAAGCTTTATCCTGAACGAGAATAGCTTCTATGCACAACTGTTGTTGCTACATTTAAGTTACTTGATTGCTTGCCATGGTTTTCTATTAAGCAAGCCGTACTGCGAGCCAAAAACAGATAGATATGCAAATACATGCAAATACAGCTATCTTTTATTTGAACAAACGAAGGCGTTGTTTTTATTTGCAGGAAGGTCTGATTAGCAAAGGAAGTTTATAGATAAACACAGTAATAGGAACAAGGTGAAAATATGGGTGTTTGAGATCAATAGTTATTGGTTGACCTGCATTAGGTACAAATAGTGCATATATTCATTTGAGTATTCTTATTCCTTGGTAAGGTTGTGAGATTGGCTAGGTTGCAGCATATGAGTTCGAGTTCTAATCGAATGTAAATAATATATCTCATTATTCCTGGATACCTGGTGCTGGGTTCGCTGAACGGTTTACTCTGAGTGGCCAGCTCTCGTGGTGAGCACACAATTAGAATGGGGAACCCTTATAGTGAGCACTTACATTACCGTAATACATTAGTGAAATCAAAGTATTCTGGTGATTTCACCATGCTTCATCAGACCCCAAAGCAGGAAGAGTCTACCCCTGGTTTAGACGTTTCTGTTTTACAGTTTTTTCGCCTTTCGATGTGAAACACAATGTTTTTTCGTCCCCTTCATACAAAAATTTTTCGATATGCGACATCAACAAAAGTTTTGCTCAAAATACAAATTTTGCGGTCAGTGTGCTGCACACATCATAATAGCGAAGATGTTGATATGCTATCCACCGAAATCCTTCCCACATGCCTGAAAGAGATACGATGCTCCCTCTCCTCCTCAATTCAGCATTACTCGTTATAAGCTATAGTGAAAATGAGATCGGAAACAAGTAATAGAGATTGAGATAATGACAAAATTAACAATTAATTTGGTAAAATACATACTAAAATTTAGCTTCAAGTGTGTGTTTAGTAAGCTAAATTCATTTAAGTTTCATTCAAACTTTGTGTTATACGTCTGCCTTGAAGGTAAGAGCTTCGCACAGTACTGTACCTAGCCATGTTACATTTTACTGCAGATTCTAACCACTAAATACACTAAAGTTACTGTAGGTAACTATAGTTACTAAGATTAATATACTAATTTGTTATTAATTTTTAATATGTACAGTACATATATACAATTTGGATGTTTCTACCAAAGGGTGTTTGCATAAAATAATTATTATGGGTTTCTATACCCCTTTAGTGAAATTTTCATTTCACGATGCCAACACACTGAAAGGGATTAACGCTGTATGATGGGGTGCACGGTATAAAGAACTTGAATATCTGGTCGGTATTCAGAGCTTACCTAAAATATATCCTGAAAAGATGTAGCGCGATGCAGCTCTATACTTTTTACGCAAATATATGTTTTCGAGAATAACATGATAATTATAGATAGTAAGGTTCCTAAGACCGATGAACAGTGACTACGCTTTGTTAAGTAGCCTCTGACTCCAGTACGAGTAGAATAGTGGGCTTTATTAAATAGTCTCATTTAAGTTCATAAGCCCAGCCATCTATCTCTTTCATTATTTTATATGAGAAAATATTTTTAAATTGTCTCTTCCCTTCAGGAATTGCATTGGGATATTAGAGAGTAGTTTAAGTTTTCAGATCTTCTGCTTAGTGATATCTTCTCATGGATCTTAAGACACCTGTCAGAAATAACTTCTTTCAGCATAGTTTAAGAGTGTGAAGCTGTGCTAGTAATATATACTGTAAAACCTCTAATTGAGCGCCGTGGCAGTCTATTTTTCAACCTTTCTTATATAGTGGCGGTCAAATGGAGGTGGCGTTCAAATAGAGGCTGGCATTGTATTTTTCAAATGGCTCATCAGAATTTCGGGAAAATAAATTTGGACCTTTGACAGGTAAAGCGAATGTTGCCTATATTTTGCCCTCTCTATCAATGGAGTGATATTAAGCCTTTTGGATGCAATCAATCTGCTAAGTTACCTCCACTTTGTCAAAGATCTTTTGATAAATATGCATTGAGAAACCGAGAAATATGTGTACCAGCTGATATCTATTGCTTGAAATTAACCTGTGATGATATTATAGCCTGTATTCTGCTTTGCAATTTGTTGGAGCATTCAATTTTTATTTCATTCTAAATTTGAAGGCATATTTTCTTTTATATCTCTATTTAACAATGTTGCATTAAAGTTCATTGCACCCATTGACATGTTTGCTACAGTTTGCAGCCAAAACTAGCTTTTTATTGTCTATTCAACTAGTCGATTCATTGTAAGATCAGATGATGCTATCAAATAATTTGCTATAAATCTGCAAATTTATAAGTTATGTAATGATAATTTATCAAATGCTACAAATTTATATTCACAAACAAGTGGCATAAATGAACCATACTTATATTACATACAGAAACAAAAAGTAATGTTTTTAAAACAAAAATATTTGCATCGGTTGTTCAGTCATCTGCATTCTGATTGTTGCTTTCAATGGAATGAACATCTTTTGGTTGTCCAATACCTTCCACAATGTCTTCTGACCTCAACCTTTCTACTGCGCTCTTGAACTAGTCGATATTAGCATCCAAACATTTTGTGGTATTAGTACAAGTGCAGCAGGTAAAGGTTTTGCTCGCTAAACCCAACCTTTAGCCTTAAACTAGTTGTTCATCTACTATCGTAAATGTAAACCATTTTATATACATGTACTAGGAAGTATCAAAACCACACTAAACAAGGAACTACTATTAGCCTGAGACCGTTATTAATTATTTCTATGGTGTTGGTTTCAAAGTTCTAACGAAAAAAAGATGAAAAGCTTTGAAGTTGGTCAATGAGAGAATGAAATGTTATTGATATAAACGATTACTTAACAATATGGTTTTGTGGACACCTTTCTAATGATCACTTGATATTATGGGTTCGTAAAGATCAAAGATTGTCAGTGACAGTCAGATGAGGTGGCATTCAATAAAAGGGTGGCACTCTATTTTATAGCTGTACAAATTTTAATTGATAACATCATTGTTTTAGTGTTTCCCTATAGCCATGGAGATCATTAATGGAGTATGAAATTATCTATTACTAACCAGATTAGGTTGCTCGAGGTAGGCCTATATATAGGTAGACTTTTATTCTTTCACCTGGTGCTTGCTCTAGTTGAAATTATTAGCGATTATTTCCCATTCACCTCCACCTCGTTTCTCCATCTTGTCTCTCCATCTCGTCTCTCCATTTCGTCTCTCCATCCTGTCTTTTCACCTCGTCTCTCCACCTTGTCTCTCCACCTCGTCTCTCCACCTCGTTTCTCCACCTCGTTTCTCCACCTCGTCTCTCCATCTCGTCTCTCCACCTTGTTTCTTTAGCTTGTCTCTCCATTCTGTCTTTCTACCTCGTCTTTTCACCTGGTTCCTCCACCTCGTCTCTCCACCTCGTTCCTCCACCTCGTTTTTCCATCTTGTCTCTCGATCTCGTCTCTCCACCTCGTCTCTCCATTTTGTCTCTCGACCTCGTCTCTCGACCTCGTCTCTCCATCTTGTCTTTCCACCTTGTCTCTCCACCTCATCTCACCATCTTTTCTCTCCACCTCGTCTCTCCACCTCGTCTCTCCATCTTGTCTTTTCACCTTGTCTCTCCACCTCATCTCACCACCTCGTTTCTCCACCTTGTTTCTTTAGCTTGTCTCTCCATTCTGTCTTTCTACCTCGTCTTTTCACCTGGTTCCTCCACCTCGTCTCTCCACCTCGTTCCTCCACCTCGTTTTTCCATCTTGTCTCTCGACCTCGTCTCTCGACCTCGTCTCTCCATCTTGTCTTTCTACCTTGTCTTTCCACCTTGTCTCTCCACCTCATCTCACCACCTCGTTTCTAGCTTATCCACATTTCATGATTTTACTTGTTTCTTTCTTTGGTAGAATCAGATAAAGATCCTGCTGCTGTCATGTCAGTACAGGCGAAGCAGGTGTTAAGAAAGCAGATGAAACTTGCTCTGAAAGGTATACCAGCAACCCTTAGAGAAGAAAAATCTAAAGACATCACAGAAAAGGTAATTTTTTAAAATAAAATCTAAAGGGTAGTTACAGTTGAAATTGTCACAATTGGAAAACTCAACAATGTGTGTGTTATACTTTAGAGTGAACCTTTTTGTGCTATTTTACATTGGTGCCATAACTTTCACAAGCTGCATACTTTATAACTCATATACTCAATAATAAACTAGTTTTTTCCTTGCAACTTATTTGTTGCTAGCGTGGGGTTTGCTCTCTCAGTGAGCTCAATTTTTAAGTGTTAAGCAAGGTCTGCTTGTGTGGTGGAGTTCGCTACTCTAAAAAACCGAAATGGTTCATGTAGAAATTTGGTGAGCTATCACATGGTAATGTGATTGGCATATCATAGGCAGAAACATTTTACTCTTAAGGTGAGAATGCTATTTTTAATGCCGACAAATTTTTTTGCTTCTGTCAGTAACTAGTACTAACTACTTATACTCAGAGTCTTGGTACTGGTAATGGCAGCCATTACTTTGATGTTTCGTGAGTTGTTGGAATTTAAAGTAAATCTGCCCTAATTCACTGTAGTGCATTGCATATTTTGGAGTTACTTTCTCATGCGCAATTGGTAGGTGAAGGCGAGTGAACTGTATGCAAAGAGTAAAAGGGTAGCTGTCTATGTGCCGATGCCAGATGAGGTGGATACCACCTACTTACTCAAGGACATTTTTGACAGCGATAAAACCTGCTTCATTCCAAGGTATGATAGTGGCAGCAGAGATATGGAGATGCTGCAGTTGTACTCGATGGCCGACCTCGCTGCCCTTCCCAAAACCAAGTGGAATATCCCGCAGCCAGAGGAAGATGCTGATACACGTGAAAATGCTCTCGAGTCTGGTGGGTAGATTCTAGATTGTTCCAGATTGTCTGGCAAGTAGTATTTATTACATTACGGTCGACCATCATTTGTTCAGACTAATGCAGAATGGGCTATGTCCGGACATTGAAAGTTTAGTGCTGTACTGTACATTGCACATTCTATATTATCTCGGACACTAGGCTACAAATTTGACCATGGAGGGAAACTCCGAAAATAAATATCCTCTCTAAATAATTAATAGCAGTAATAGTAATAAAGGAGACATACAGTACAACACTCAGGCATGTGCGTTGTTCTCGTCATCTGTCACGCGAGACACCGAGCCAGTCAACGGTGTTATTTTTTGGACAGACACGATGGATAATTGTTCGAATTGCAGAGATTGTCTGTACAAGTTGAAAATTTGGGAAAGTTAATCTCGAAGAAGCGCGGATCGACTGTACTAAGTTCAAGTATGTTGTGATTATTTATTGTGCAGTAGTAAAGTTGATTTTATAGGGAACTGCGATGGTCCTTGATGGCGTGAAATCGCCTTATCTGTAAACAATGGGCTGGCTTTAATCCTTGAAAAAACCACTTGTGGTGACAGGAAACTCATCCAACCTTAAATTTGTTCCTCTGCTAAATAAACAATGCACATTAGTCACAAAAAGGAATTTACCAGAAGAGAGTAATAACAGTCTATTTATAAAACTTCATACATGGAAAGATTTTGGTTCCTTCTTCAGTTGTGCTATAGGATTTTGACATGAAATTGGAGCAACATTTGCCTTAAACTGAATTTAGCTAATGAAATCTTTGTTAACCGACCAGCTTTTTGGAGTTTCTATTTTTAAAGCTTTATCAGCTCATCACCTTATTTACCATGCATTTATAGGCTCTGCACGTATTTGTTTATTGTTGGTTCAGGAGTTGTCTTACCATAATTAATGGCTGGATATTGGAATTAACTGGTGTTCCAAATTTCACCTGAGCACAAGGTTCAGTTGGCTTGCAGTATTTCACTAGGTTTAGGTACTCTATTATTGTTGATAAAAATTAGATTTAGGAGTAGACCTTGAAGAAGTCTGGTTAGTGCCTCCTGTTGACTAGAACTCGTACGTGTGTCTCTCAGCAGCTGAGGCAACATTTGGGAGTTTTCTTCTGCTGTCACGTTGTTAACAAACACACTGATTAGATGAGATTTAAACTTATTTTTCACGTAAGTTAGAGTTAATGAGTGAAGTTCACATCGGTGTCAGATTGGGTAGATGTTAGTGTACACTGTACAGATATAATTTTGTATTAAATGTGTGAGCAATCCTTCGAAGGTCGAGTATGGTGCGGTTTAGCTAACCGCAAGCAGAGGTTGTGCGTGTTTTTAAGAGTAACATTACACAAACAATAGCTCTGTGGTCTTGACTGAACATGTCTGAGTCTGGTGTCAAGGGAACCTTAATGACTGGAGACACGGGCAGTTGGAGATAGCAATTTATGGTTGGACGTCATTCCTGTCACCAGTGACCTTTTTTGGGAATCAAACCCTAACCTGTTGATGGCAGGGTCAGGTGTTCTAGACCTAGATCACTAGGCCTCGGCCACTCAATAATTAATGCAATTATTATATGTTCAGTGCATTGCATAGCAACACAATCATCACCTCGCTTACAGACACCTAAACTCTACCTCAATAAACTTCTCCACCTCTATAAACGCATTCTGTACTTTTAGGTGGTTTAGATTTGGTGCTCATGCCAGGACTCGCCTTCACACAATCAGGGAAAAGATTAGGCAGGGGCAAAGGCTACTATGACACGTATCTTCTGCGACACAAGAAGCTTCTGGACCGCTACCCCATCACAATAGCCTTGTCCTTCGCGGAACAGATACAAGAGCAGGTACCCACAAGTGAACACGATGTCCTCCTTGATTATGTTTTCTCTGATAAACTCCAATAGTCAGACGCCTCCTCCAGAGGTGAGACTCAGGGCAATGCTTGCTTAAAGGTGCGATCACATCGAATTCTAGATCTTTATTAAAAAGTATAGATATTTTTCTATCATTTGAGATTTTGTTTGATATTTCACGGGGTCTAACTGCCAGGATGGTTAAAGATTAGTATCGACACTTTGATCACTGTTAAACATTCAGGAGAAAACGATGTGCTCAGACTTTTTGCAAAATGACATCAATAGTTGCGCGGCTGCCTGTTCCTCTCGTTATTGACATAGGCTATTGCGTTCAAGTTACAATGTTACACGTCTCTCTTAACATATATTTTATTTAGCATATTCTCATGATTGTAGAATAAAACTTCAGATATACTCTCAGAGACATTTCGATAGACGTGTCAAGTGATTTACAAATAGCTTGGTTAAGATTTGACCCATTATTTTCCTCTGAGTGCTGTGTAATCATGTACCTGATGCTGAGGAGACCGATTAGGCCATTTTTGGGCGTGCCTTTGTTTCTGAGCATTCTTACCATGATCAAGTTTTGTCAATTTTAATCTTGAAACATTCTGACAGTTAGAACACCTTGAAACATCCTGACAGTTAGAACACCTAAAGTCACAAGCAAAATTTTAAATGATGGAAAAATATCTATACTTTCGGATAAAATCTACTAGAATTTGATGAGATCACATTTTTAATGGAACAGAGATGGCTGGATAAAATAACTGATTCCTTTAATAACTTTTAATTTGTATTACGGTATTATATTATTGCTTTTAATTATATTCGCTCATAAGAATGTGCTTATATATTATAAACAAACAAATGCTTTTGTACATCACTTTGACCCGTCATATCTGCAATATAGTTTATAAACCGTATCTTACTGGCAGACCATAGCATATCTGTTAACATCTTATAAGCTGAATAGACAAAAAATATCTTGGAATGCATGTTAATCACAGTTATACAGTGTAAATGTTGAGTGAACTGCTTGCGTAGTTATTATAAATTGTAGAGCAAGGTGCGTGTTATACGCTACCCTCGTATTGACACAGCAACTACGATTGTAATAATAACGATCAGCACCACAGGGACACCGACTATCAGGCACCACTTGAGTATCTTCTGTTTATCTGCCTTATCAGCCATCTTGGTTAGGTCTTTTGTTACACCATCAGATCTACGATCTGGCATCTGTAGACAAGTACATAGAATGGCATCTGTAGACAAGTACATAGAATGGCATCTGTAGACAAGTACATAGAATGACATTCTGCTCCATAAATTTTATGTATAACATATTGTCCAATCACAACAAGGTTCATCTCAAACTAAAGCTTATGTGCCGCCTGTCACACATGTCACCTGTCACACGCATCATCTGACACATCTGTCAATATGACACATGTCACCAGTGGAGCATTATAAAATTATAGTAATATTTTAAAGATGAGCCAAACTTCCTAGAAAAATTAAACAGAATAGTAGGAACCAGCATTTCACGATGTCTCACTGTCCGATATGTTGTAAGCTATCAACTCTGAATAGTCAAAAAATATATGCAACTTTTCGGAAAACAAGACACTGCAGATGGTATTACTTGAGAAGTTTACCTGGATTTTAACGTCCTCGCCCTTCACTGCCACGGATGGCTCAGGTTTCTTCTGCGCTGTAGGGGACTGCCTAGTTCTACTACTGGACCGTGGCCTGCCCTTGTCAGATGTATTACTGCTTGATCGTCGTGCTGGAGATCTGTAATTACATGTAGGGTTCAAATAAAGAGAAGACAACTGAGTATTGCTGCTTTATCATGGGATGCATACAGTCGATCTGTAAAACACGATACTCCCATGTTGCTTGGTAAGCTCCCATTAACTGTAGCTTTTTCTTACCACAACTGTGCAGACTGTTTTGAACTTCAAAATTATTTTCCCTTGACATTGAGTTTTGTATGTATATATTCACGTTGTTTGGAGTTATATACCCTTAAAATTATAGCAAAAGGCTTTTTTCTTGAAATAAATTACCTTTCTATGTCACACACCAGGGTCTTACATCCTAATTTGCTTATCACAATGCTTCCTGTTGCTGCAGTGTGATAATTTGTACTTAACGCTGCTCTTAGAATAAGTCTTGTCTCACCTTGATCGATCAAAGGATGAAGAACGACTCTGTCTTCCCTGACTTCCTCTCTGACTTCCTCTCTGGCTACTCCTGCCTGAAGACCGTCGTTTGTCATTTCTCGCTGGTTTTATTCCTACTGGTTTCACTATAGAAAACGGATCAGAAGTCGATCCTTTCTTTTTTCTGCTTGAACCGCTGTCCGCACTGTCTAATTTTTCATAGTCTATCACTTTTTTAGGAATTGACCTTGATTTGTCATTGTGTTCGAAGCGTACTGTTCTTCCACTTGCAGTTCGTCGAAAGTTTCCGCTCGTAGCGAGCGATTCAGCGTCAGATATGTCAGTGTTTTGACTTTTCAGGATGCTTCGCGGCATAGATTTGCTTCTATCAATTGGACTAGCTATACTGGAGTCGTCTTCACTCACAAAGCCACCATTTATTTCAGCAAGTTTTTTCCTTCGTAGGCTTGCTCTGGGTCGAACTCGCGGAGCATCTGTGAATGACGGAATGGAAGCTTCGCTCATCGTTTCGAGTTCATCGCCACTGGAGGGCGTTGGAAGATCGTCACTCGCTAAATTTTTTGGATGTACCTCTCCATACATTTGTCTCACTTGCCGCTGCACGATACGTGGAGGAGCTTGTGGCTGAAATAGCTCTCCTCGATATCGGCTGTCACTTTCACCTGCTATAGACTCTCTGTCTGTGTCACCATAGCTCGTGGTTGAGCCAGTATACCTTGCCCTTCCGCTGTACATTCCTGAGTCACTCTCTGGCATAAAGCGCTGGTGATATGGAAGTTTACTGGGGTCTAGTAGGTGTGGCATGGAACTTACGCTTTCTGCCAAAGATGATATCTAAAAAAATGTTATAGTGGAGATTGTGTATGATGGATATTCTCTGTTGGTCACTCTACGTATGCTCACTAGATTAGTTGTATGTTTGCCTTGTTTTGAGGCAAACATGCTCCTTTCATACATAAAGCTCTGTAAGAAAGAGACAAAAATGAGAAATAGCATAATTTCAAGAATTCCCCACATTTTTATAATTATTCTAAGGAGTTATCTTTTCTGTAATGATTTGAAACAATTTCTGACAGTGTTATAGCTAAAGATGCTCCTTCATTGCTGGTCGATGTATGAAAAGCCCTTTTGAATTTTTTCAAGTTTTATACTAATGTTAGACACCATGTTGTTAGTAGGATGCTTTGGTGTTGTTTGGCTAAGCCATAGGCTGTGCTAAGCATTGCTGATTCGCGTTGATGCCAAATATATGGAAACACACATTCTTAGCATGAATATTCATTTCAGACACATCTGCAGACTGGATAAATACTAGTATATTTACCACTTCATCGTTTGTGTTAAAATAAAACCCTTCGTATTGGTTTCTAGCATCATGGTTGACTAGTAGCTATACCAGTTGAGGGAGTCTAGAGAACCATGAGCTAGTTACTGCTGCTAATAATTCGGAGATTGTTAAGTTGTTTGTAGTATGTATTATATATAAGACAGGTGAGAGTTCAGGATGCGTATGTGTGTACATTTGACTGACTAAACAATAACTGAACACAAAATAGTAACAGCTATGCAGGATAATGATAGGATTAGTATAGACCATATCTATACAGGATAATACAGGATAATAGACTAGCTATACAGAATAATACAGGACAAGAGACTAGCTATACAGGATAATACAGAATAGCTATACAGGATAATACAGGACAAGAGACTAGCTATACAGAATAATACAGGACAAGAGACTAGCTATACAGGATAATACAGAATAGCTATACAGGATAATACAGGATAATACAGGATAATAGACTAGCTATACAGGATAATACCTGATAATAGACTAGCTATAAAGGATAATACAGGATAATAGACTAGCTATACAGGATAATAGACTAGCTATACAGGATAATGACTTCATAACAAAAATAAAAGTGGAATTCATTAGAAAATATAAGAACTTTTCCATCGCAGATAGCCTGTGACCTTACGACGCCAATTAAACAAGACCCCAATTAAACAATTTGGTGACCCAAGCGTGAGATGGTTTTATCCCATGCATAGGATTTCATGATGCAATATTATTTGTGTCAGCCCCTCCTATATTCCTAGTTTTTACCTCAATAAGTTAGTGTAACTTTTGAGGGATACTGTGGGCTCAACATCTGTCAAGTTACATGACCTGTGATCCTCGCTGATATACGCCCCAGACACAGTCTTAACTAGCTACAGTGAGAGTTAGGGACGTTTTGTTCCTGATGAAGATGTCTGAGTTAAAAATATAGAAGCTGATTTCGCACTAGCTACAGTGCAATTCACTGTCACTGTAGCAACTAGTTACAGTGAGAGTCTTAACTAGCTACAGTGGGATGTTTTGTTCCTGATGAAGATGTCTGAGTTAAACATATAGAAGCTGATTTCGATAATTATCCGATCCACTGACGCTCAAAAACCTACCCTGGTACAGATATTCTGTGTTGCACGATTGGATGGTTATTTTAATACAAATATTACATATGTAAACTTTATTTTTATATTTTATCACATAAAATATAAATAAAGTATAAATTCTTTCATTCGTTAGTATTTATGAAAGAATAAATAGTTAAATTTATTTAATTACATAATGCTAATAAAGAAAAGTATTACAAAAAATTTTTTGCTTTTGATTGGTTGGAATTATTTTTATCACTCTAATTACGGAAATACAAAACATTTAATCTATATCCTAAATGAAACAAAAAAGTTGTACGCTGAGCTTGTCAGATATGCTGCCCAGATAAGATTCTATTACCACGATCAGTAGTGGATATGTAGAGGTAAAAATGTCTCAAGCTTTAAATTTATTTAAGAAGATATCAGTCAGTCCTGATTCAGGTGCATGTATTTGATTTCTATATTTGTACCGATACCAAGATCAGGACATCTCTACCTCTTAATAATCAGGGCTGGGTAATAACAGGAAAATTCATGAATTGTTCTCCAAATGTCTAAATCAAATTATCAAATATAATATATTATTAGAAATATGGATCAAGCAGACCTTCAAACAAGTTCCGTAGACAGCCCTATGACTAGAGGATACATAGGTCACTTTTCATGTCTCAATTTGGAAACAAATAATGAAAAAATGATTCTTGGCATCACATCTTGTAAGTAGCAATGTAAATTGTCTGTGATGCCAAATGCCTGCATAAATTTTCAGTAAGATTGCATTTGTTCTACTATATATCAACGGATCAACACAAAAGCATGACCACCATTGGTCCAAATTTAATTAATACTGAAAGACAATAAGAGAGAGCATGACAGATTCTTACTTCAGAAATGGAGTTATCTGCTGTATAACCATTTGGTGTGTTAGAATTGAGGGAAGACAATCCAGGGCTGACTAGCTCTTGATTTGTCACCTGCGACTGTTCCCTTGGCTGACTTATATTGGACCTGCTCCTCGCTGTGGGTCGTGGTGCACTCCTTGGTACATAATGTCTCTCAACTACCAGGTTGGATGAGCTCTGCTGATGTTCTGTCATGTTTTGCTTGCTCTATCAGCTGCTGTTATATCTTGTTCAGAATTACATTTCTAAAACATAGGGTAACATTTCACTGAAACTTTAGGAATGAAATAGTGCATCTGGGGAGGCTTGAACCTACGGCTTATAGAACAGGCAGCATTGCACGTATCCCAACCTTGCGCTGACCTTTACCAATGTCACATATACAGCCATCAAACCCTTTATATTTGAAGCTATACAATATTATATTGTGTAAGTAAATAGAATGTGCTACATTCGCCGAGCTCTTGAGAAGGTCTCTCTGAACCCTTTAGGTCCGACCGAACAAAGGTTAAGAACAGCTGCCGTAAAGGGGACACTGTTGGAATGATGAGAAAAAACTTGCTAAGCAAATCATATACATGTCGTTAGTCAAGGAAGTGGCTGACTATATTATCAGCTGGATGTTTATAGTAATCCTATCACTACATGTAACATGAGCTAATTCTTTGTGAAAGAAACTGGCAAGAGAGGACAATTACGGCATGTTCAAACACAAGGAAGTATGACTGTATGCCATTGTTCGCTCATCTTTTGACTTGTATAAAGCTTCCCTGTGATAGCTGAGTACAACTGGAAATCAGAGAGGAAACAGGATGTCACAGTATTTTAATAGAGAAAATCATAACTATGTAGGTTTTGAATAGCAGCTGGACATTTGATAACAACTTTGATAAGTTGTTATACATGACTTTACGGTTCTATCTCCAGCACACCTTACAGGAGCTCATGGCTAATGATAGTTCCTAAGTTCTAACTGGCTGTTCTATTTCAGGAGTATTGTGTACTTCAAGTGCTCAACCTGTCTATTTGCTATGCGTATATGCTAATGAGGTATTCAGACTGACAGCTCTGTCATGGAGAGCCACAAAAATGTCTTTGGTGTATAAACTAATATATCTTAGCATTTTCTGTCCAAGTTAGCTCTTTTACTCCTCCAGCAAAATAACATCAGGAAATGCTTGCCACTCGCCAGTTTCTATAAACACGGTGTGATTGCTGGAGCGAAAGCAGTTAGACGCGCACAATTTCTTTCGAACTACTGTAAATATCCTTTCGATGCTTCAAGTTTGTAGAAAACAAAAAACGAAAACAAAACTCAAATAGAGTGACTTGTTCTTATTTCACACTCTATCAAAAGGTGATGTTTTAGAGGTAACCGCTGAGACACACCTATTGTAGTACACTGAGTCGATGGTGTTTTTCTGAACTGAAAAACAAATAGTTTTAGTGTAAAGCTCTCATTTCTGAGAAGCTTTTTAACCCAGTCTATGTTTTATTCTTCTTTACGAAGAGCCTCAATCTGAGTGTTGTCAGATACTAATGTCCTGTCAACAGCCATTTATCATTTCTCGGCTCGCTTGCCTTCAGTATTTTGGCAACATCTCAAAAATTAGTACTGCCATACTATTGATGAAACTTTGGAATTAAACTAAAGACATATCCCAAGCAATCGTAATTTTAGCTAAACTGGAAGTGACGGGATCTGAACATTGTGACGTGATGTTTAGCACATACTCTATATGCAATTGCGAATAATATTGACAATCGAAAACTTTATAAACTCAGGTCCTTTCCCATTGGTACCCAGGCTGAGAACAAGACCTCTAACACAAAAGATTAGGAAGGGCTAGGAAAGAAGTATGATGAGAAAGCTATTACAAAACTGCTGATCATTAATTTTGTTGTGATAAAAATTCTAAACATATTTCTATTTTTAAACATGAGTAGAAAAAGTATATTAATAACCATCAAACCAACAGAAGTTGTTAGTGTGTCTAACCAACCATCCCCATCCGATAGTACAAATGGAATGCATGGAATGCGAATCAAGAAAAGATTTCTGTAGGCCTAACCTTATGACCTAAATAAATAGAAAATTTTGACTTTCGAACCATTCGAAACATTCGATCCACCAGTGTCAGAATATATACGGTAGGTATAGGAGGAGCGCAGATATAGAGGAGGGTTTTAGTCATACACAACCTTTAGAGTCGTATCTGTCTGTCTGTCCAAAGCCATGCCAAGAGGTTAGGAGAAGAATGCATCGGTTGCGTTGGAATCAAACTCCCATATTCGACTTGGCAACCAGGCACACCTCACCTGCCCCACTTTACTACATTGTCGAATAATTGTGGAGATATTTATTACACATGATGATCTCTCACAGCCCAAGAGACTGTCAGGGTACTCCTCTTTACTATGATAAGAGCCATGTTTGTCTATCTGTCTGTTTGTTGGTTAGAGATTAGGAAAAAAATTGCTTTTATCGGGATTAAAACTCAAAGCTTTTAGCTTGGTAAACCAACACTAAACCATTTGCACCAATCAACTGCCTTACTGCATGTCTGAATAGTTGTTCACTTATTTATTACAGCTGCTGATGTTCTGTTTTGTTCCGATGATCTCACTATCATCGGACTGCCAGAGTATTAGTAATAATAATATTACAACAAGAACAACTCCTTCTACACTGCTATTATCTGCCATATTATGGTGCCTCGGCACTGACTAGCTGCCGAACTTTCCGACTGCTGCCAGTAATTTCCTTGACATAATACCGTAACTAGGAGCCACTCTTTACCAGTTATCATCAGTTTCCTTTTTTTTTAAGGAAGCAAACTTGTCCATAAAAAACTAGAATAGAAACTACTTTTAAAAATATGGGAAAAAGGAGGTTTTTGCCATAAAGCATAGAGGATAAATTGTAAACTTGGTGTAGATAGGTGTATGTTGTCTATTGACAAGAGTGTAGGTTGTGGCAATAACTATACTAAAAACTAAGAACCTAACAGCTCAATTGTGTCGACTCAAAAAAACAGCAAAACTCAATCACCGTGTTTCCATGTTTCGAATGAGTTCGGAGTTGTTTCCACTCCAAATCATAAAAATGGTAAAATCCAAAGCATTCGACACTTCGCTCTGCTGAATTTGTGTGAAGGCATATGCTGTGAGATTACTTTGACATCATAGAAACGCTCACACAACTCCGATTCATTGAAATGGTAAGGTGCAAATCTGTCGGCAGCAAGCAATTTCGAACCCATTCGAAGCATGATAGAACAGTTAATGCTACAAAAACTAGAGTCCAGTTTCTTGTTTTGCCCTTTTATCATAGTATGACCGACCATGACCTCGAACGAAACTCAGTTTATTAGCATGCATACCAACAACAAGGGGTGAGCTGATCAACAGGAACTAGGAACATGTCTTCCAGTTACAACTTGAAGGAATCTGCTTGGCAAAGAAATGAAAGTTATTGGTACTACTACACTGGTAGTTCCATGCACCATGAAAGATTGCCAGGTGTAATAATTAACCATACAATTATTCCAAAATGTAGTAAGGCAATTAATTGGGACAGATGTTACAGTGTCTGCAAGCCGAAAAGTTGTGAGTTCGAATCCAGTTGAAAACATTCTTTTTTCTAACCTCCAAGCGTAACTTCGGACAGATGAAGTTTAGTACACGGCTCTTATTATAGTAAAGATTGCTGACAAGCTTGTAGAGGAGATAACTGAATCAAAAGCAGGACATCAAGTACCCAGTGGACTAGTTACAAATAAGGCGCATATCTAGATAAACATCCTAATGTCGAGTGACCAGCGACAAACTGCGCACAACTGATGCATGCAATCGCCATTGTCATCGGAGACCCCAAAAGCGTATGTGAAAAGGACGTAAAGCCCTTGCCCGTTTGTTCTTTATCAGTCTTGTTAACAAATGCTATTAGTATGTATGCTTGCGTAACTTATCGATGGCTCAGTGTTTACAGATAAGGGCCAGTAATAATGCCATGTCCCGAAGCGACTAGCTTGCTTACCTCAATGAAAGACTGTCAACTGGAGCGCAATACCTTTTCACACCAAATCATTTGCATTCAATTGTTGTAGATAGAACTTTGGGCAAAAACAAAAAGCTCTCCCCAAACAGAATCATAGCTGTCATTATTCTTGGTGCTGCTGTGGTTATGCTGCCTCTATAATAGACTGGTTTTCTACTGCTTGTACAATACACAGGCTCTTACTGCTTATATGATAGACTGGTTTTCTACTGCCTGTTAGATACACTAGTTGCCTACTACTCGTTCAATAAACAAGTTTGAGCTACTCAGGCTATGAGGCCAATCTTGTTAAACTGATAAGCGATGAAGTAAAACCTCGAACAGTAGTTAAGGTTGTGTCTCCGGTGGAGATTTCTACAGAAATGGTTTCAAACAAATAAGGTCTCTCTTTGATAGCGAGCTTCATCCCTTCTACACCACCTCTCCTTGTTCACAATTAGTTTTTGCACATCTCATAGGAATAGCTGCAGCTAACAGGTGAAACTGCATGATTGTTGACAAAATATATAACTTTCCTGCTGCTGTCTTCTCCGAATAGTCTCGAAGGATTTTTGTGAATCTATGCGAGAACCTTCAAACCTTCAAACTGATGTCTCCAGGGGGAATTCTTAGTTCCCAATTACTAAGTTTCCATATAGAGATAGCACAACGATACAGCCCCATATGGCGCTGCAATGACATCATAGAAACAGCCGTGTCACTCTCATTTTGTCATATTCAGAGTAGCTGTTTGGAAGTGAAACATTCGCGAGCAACCATCTTCGTGTCATATAAACTGTCCTAGCGACCAATGGCGTCGTACTCGTGTGCATAGGTCTTGCTTTCCTGTCGCTTCATATGTTAAAATGCTCTAATCTAGTCACACAACCGTCGCTCTACTGTAGCGCTCCATAGAAACATGGTTTGTTTGTCGGTCCAACGTAACGCCTCAGCACCGGCGCACCCAGGTGTCGCTACACTATTACTGTATGGAAACTTAGTACACGGTGCGTGAGTATGAGGCGCACCTGAAATTTTGATTCAAAAATCTTTGGTCAGAAAGTCTCCATAATTTCCCCTTTCCACAGGTCTGTCAAGACTGGCAGATGTAGACATGCATCAGCCTGCTTAGCTGGGACAACTCCCTACCTTATCAGCCTAGTGTATAGTTTATATTATCACCTTTGGAACATATGACCTTACTTACAAGGTACCTACAGGTCGGCACAAGTACTTCCTCTCGGGCAGTGCTCAATAAAATCAGCTTTCAGTGTGTCGACGCAACGCTACAACTATAACATTTTACTAAGTATGATTTTGCCAGGAAGCAGAGTTATTTTTCACAAGATCATACACCCCACCTCCCAGAAAACTAAAAACACACAAAGAAATTCTGCGCAATATCTTTTTCTTCAGCTCACTGCTTTTGCTGTTGTAAATCATGTTTAGAAGCTTCTAGATCAAGTTAACGATCAGTATACTGAACAGCCTAGTGTTCCTTCATCTTAGTGTTGTACTAGTTTGTTCAAGAGAGAGTTTTTACTCTACAATAGTTGGCTTATATACTTACAAAATCTTCAAATACTCCTTGGAACTTTCTTCATCAAATATTTTCCCGAAACATTAAGGCTAAGGTATCATTGTATGTATAGCAACCTGACTTTCATAGCAACTTTCAAACCTTGAGTTTTAGATGCTCGCTGTCGCTAGTATTTGGGCTGCGTGAATGATTGATTCAGGTAAGGGTTGTATAGTCACTCAACCTACTTACTAGGTAAAAGAGCGGAGTAAATGACGCATGCACCCAATCAATAGCAGCTCACCTACTCACAGAAACATACAAACTAACCCTGTTTCGCTTTATTGCTTGGGACTGGCTGCAGTCATGTGATTTGTTTTAAATGTCCAAAATGTATAAGTTGGTCACCGAGAATCCTAACTCGTCAAAGAAAAAAGCTACACTACACAAAGTTGGCAAAAAGATGCCGCGGTAAATAGCTTGGATTAACACTGAATTCATTTGCGACCACCATGAGTAACTCCAAGACTCTGGTGACATTCAGCAATGACACGTGTTGCAGGTGTGCCTCTGAGTAATACTGGTAACCTGGATGTTTTAGTTTAGTAGATTTTTATAGAAGTCAAAATGGATTAAGAACAATATGTAGTTTCTATTCACAGTCAATTATATTTATATAAATATTATAATTGGGCTAAATAGTGGTGTCATGTTTTTAGACTTTTGTTGTTTAGACTTCAGTGTTTTTTGAGTTGTTGATACTGTTTGACTTGTAAAGAGGGCTTTTCCAGTTAGTATGCTGTCCCAAGAAGCGTTATCTTTCTTATTTTTGCTGTCTAGATATCAGTCAGCGTAACCCACCAAAATATGACAACTGTTGTTATTGGTAGATGTCTAATATAGTGCTATAACTATTCTCTAGCACATTTCATCCTCCAATGGCCCGCACTGTTGAATACCTTCTCCTTTACATTTGGAGTTGGCTACTCATTAGCTTTAGGATTTTAATCTAATGGATTTTGGTTTAGCTACTATCATGAATTTAATATCGGTAAAGAAACCATTTTAACCTGAGGAACCTTCTTAGTTCTCCTTTCATCTTTCGGGTATATTTGCAAACCCTTCCCCTTGTCAAGGAAAGTCTTTGTTGCTAAAACTTTTTCTCAGTATGTAGGAATGGCTAACATTCCATCACTGGCACAAGAGCTTATGAAAAGGTTTTTTAGTCATGTAAACATAAATTTATTGTTAGGAGAGCACCCACTCCCAGTTCCATTGTTATCATGACGCTGGTACTTAGTCTAACCTTACATTCATAAGGCCGAGCCAAGTATTGCAATAAATGACATAATAGAGTCACAGATGCTGTAAGCCAATAGCTTTTATGCTTATACTAATCCAACCACATAAGAGAGGAAACAACTCCATCAATAATAACCTCAATGAAGTATGATTGTTAGAAAAGAAGATGAAGCAAGTAGCAATAATAAGGCAACCTTAGGATTCGACAATGTAATTATGATTGCTTTTAAAAATTTGTATTTCTTTGCAAAATACAAAAATTCTACTAAGAAGTTTGGTATTACATAAGTTTTCACACAGCAATAGAGTAGCGATCTTCCCCCATGTGGCACTGCAATGCCAACGTGGAAACAGCCATGTTGTTCTCATTTAGTTGTGATTCAGTGTTGCTGTTTGGAAACTAAACATCCGCAAGATGCGGCATCTTTTCGCCATGGAAACGGCCTCAGCGACCAACGGCGTTGAACTTGTGCATTAGCATAGGTCTTGGTTTTCTGTTGCTTCATATGCCTTGACAGAAGGCATCACTCTACTACAGGGCTGTATAAAACATGAGCGGCTTGTCGGCCCAGCATAGCCCTTTGACCCCGGTGTGCTTAGGAGCCGTTACACCATCTATCGCTGTGTAAAAACTTAGTATATATGTCATTGCCAGCCGTTCAGTCACAACGCTACAGATCTGCATGGCACACGGTATCACGCACATTTGTATGTTTCTTGTGATTGGTAGAAGACAACTCCCAACTGACATTTATCATGCCTGCTGGAGTGCAATAGAGTATTTGTTCAACTTAGTTTGTCAAGGACTGCATGTATCCTGCTTTTACTGCTACAAGGTGCAGCATATACATGTATAACAATAACTGAACTGAAAATGTCATTAATATTACAATTTGTCATGTTTCCCTCATAGCCTCATTTCCTATTGAAACAAGGATTAGCAGGAGAGTATGCATAGTGCAAAAATAACAATGGAGGCAGACAACTTTAATGTATTCTAGAGTATTGTTCTTATGAACTGATTTAAATGTATTTGACGCATTTACACATAAGCAGTATGTAGGTCAATGATACAAGGGAAGACTGATTGTTATAGTTATGTAGTAGACTATCGACTGGACTAACTATAATACTCAATACAAACTACAGGATCATGTATTCCTGTAGTTCTACAAACTACAGGATCATGTATTCCTGTAGTTCTACAACCTATGGATCATGTATTCCTGTAGTTCTACAACCTATGGATCATGTATTCCTGTAGTTCTACAACCTATGGATCATGTATTCCTGTAGTTCTACAACCTATGGATCATGTATTCCTGTAGTTCTACAACCTATGGATCATGTATTCCAGCTCACCACACTTCCACCAATCACATCACTAAATCTATGAACATATTACCTTATCCTAAACTTGCTCGCTTCAAAATATTCCGTAAACTATGCTCGAAATAATTATATTTATCCTTTCATACATATGACATGGTTTTCTCTTCCGTGACCCCAACTACATCCACCATCATAAGGTCTATGCATTGAGCAAAAAATTATTATGGAGCTCACAACTTTAGTGTAATTTAGAGTAATGTTCTCATGAACCTACTCAAATGCATTTGACACACTTGCACACAAGCTGTATGTAGGTCAACAACACAAGGAAAGACTGTTTGGTATATTTAGTCCAGTAGACTATTGACTGGACTAAATATAATACTCAATGCAACCTATGGATCACGTATTACAGCTCACTACACTTCTATCAATCACAATACAAAATCTTTGAACATATTGCCTTATTCCAAACTTGCTCGCTTCTGCATTTGTGTTACGTTTCAAAATTCTGTGTAAACTATGCTCAAAATATTTGTATTTATTCTTTCATATATATGACATTGTTTTCTATTTAGTTACACCAACATACTACACCCGCCATCATATGTTACAACTGATGAACTTTCTGTCACAACGGCTTTCAATTCACTCTTTTGGCTCCTCCACAATACTACTAGATTATCATCTCCTAAGGCACTTTTGTTCAACTTACTCAATAATTCCTGATTTGTATTTTTTATTATTGGTTTGTCATGCAATAAAAACATCATTTTGTTGATCATTACTAATGCTAATAAAAAGCTCTACATAGTGCACATAAAATGGACTGAGTGCATAAATGCAGCATTATGGTATCTGCAGCGTGCAATCTCTTCAAGCCCTTTAGTTACCTTTTTATACAATGTCAGTCAGTTAAGTTCAATACTGGCTGGATTTCTGTCTTGTTTTTATCAAGCGTCTTTAAATATTACTAAAAACTGCATGTTGAAAAACTTTCATTTTTAGCTTTACTAAAGATATGAAAACAGCCCATATTTGGCGCTAAATAGAATATTGTAGAGTCAGCAATTAAAATACCTCATGAATGTATGTGTTTGTCTATACTTCTATGAAGGCCTTTTTGTCTGGACAAAGTCTATATATTACACACGTACACATGTACACACACACATACCCAACAGACCTCATACATGTCATGCTACACACGCGCATACACATGTACCACCACATCACACCCCACACGTCAAGCATCAACAAACGGACAAACAAATAGAGTTTCCGTTTTATAGACAAACAAAAACAGCAAGTAATATCATGGCATTCTTGTTTGTCTGCTGTTTTTATTTCTGGTAACAGCAATAATAAATAGTTGTGAAAATACTAATTTTTAGTTCTGATTCAATTGACACGGGGTAATTTTTAACATATGGGAAATTGGAAGTTAGCTTCCATTATTTAACAGAAAGGAATGATAACTCGTATGTATTCTATATGTATATGTATTATGTAACGAACCAAAGTTTAGAGAACACTATAACTTGTGGATGATGTATGAATAACAAAAACGTGAAAACACAAAGTTATTGATTTAGTCACAAAGATGAAAAGAGAAAGTGTTTTTGTCTCATAAACCAAACTAGATAGATTTTGGTGCAGCAATAAGATTACAGCCATATGTATTCTAAGGTGAAGAAACTAGCAGATGATAGACAGGAAAATGTAAAGAATAATGGAAATTACTGTTTCTTTTGTGAACCACTTTACCTTTAGAAAAGCAGTTCTGCAGAACATGTTGTCATCAATCGAACATTTCCTTTACCCATCTGTTTTGGTCAAAATTTTTGGCCAAAAACAGTGTAGAGTGTATATGATATGCCATCACTATTGACAATGTTCAACTGATGACATAATTTCCTGTGTTCATTGTGATCAATGGTGGTGAAGATATTCATTACATCAGTTAAATGACGCATAACGATGTTGTGTCACACATAACGATTAAAAACTGGCCTCACGAGGTGAATGCCACAGGTAATAAAAACGGTTTATAAACAGTGGCGGGTAATGTTTAGTGTAAAGGCATGGAAATTTCTTCAGTGAGCAAATTATGCTCAACATTAATTCATTGTCAACATACATTACCAACATTGACCTATGGCATTAATAGTCCTGTCACTTATAGTATTAATACTCCTGTCACTTATAGCATTAATACTCCTGTCACTCATAGTATTAATACTCCTGTTACCTATAGAATTAATACTCCTGTCACCTATAGTATTAATACTCCTGTCACCTATAGAATTAATACTCCTGTCACTTATAGCATTAATACTCCTGTCACTTATAGCATTAATACTCCTGTCACCTGTAGCATTAATACTCCTGTCACTTATAGTATTAATACTCCTGTCACTTATAGTATTAATACTCCTGTCACTTATAGCATTAATACTCCTGTCACTTATAGCATTAATACTCCTGTCACCTATAGCATTAATACTCCTGTCACTCATAGTATTAATACTCCTGTTACCTATAGAATTAATACTCCTGTCACCTATAGTATTAATACTCCTGTCACCTATAGAATTAATACTCCTGTCACATATAGCACTAATAATCCTGTGACTTATAGTATTAATACTCCTGTCACTTATAGCATTAATACTCCTGTCACTTATGGCATTAATACTCCTGTCACCTGTAGCATTAATACTCCTGTCACCTATATTATTAATACTCCTGTCACCTATAGCATTAATACTCTTGTCACCTATACATGTAGTATTAATACTCCTGTCACCTATAGTATTAATACTCCTGTCACCTATAGCATTAATACTCCTGTCACTCATAGTATTAATACTCCTGTTACCTATAGAATTAATACTCCTGTCACCTATAGTATTAATATTCCTGTCACCTATGGCATTGAAGTGATAATTTACTAACCTGATATCTATAACAACACTACTAATTTAATCTAACTCAGCTGTGGTATGAGAAACGTATAACTACTCCTCCTTCTACACATCTACTAGTATACTTATTATATTAAGGTTCTACATAAGCAGTGACACTTATTTCATACTTCACCTTACTATAACTAATCTCTTCACTAGAGTTCCCATGTGTTCAGGACATCTCACATTACAGTTGTAGATATGATAGGATGACACAACTCCTTTATTGTAACTGTTTTCTTACCAAAACATCATGTTTTTACAGTTTTTCTCAATCTCATAGCCATTTGAGCTTAGATTGTGCTAAACTTTTCAGCTACCTTCTGACCTATAAGTCAACCTAAAGAAATGGGGTATATTCCACTGCTTAATATTGCTTTAGCAATATTAAGCAGTGGAATTATTAACTCTGATAGCATGAGCTATTGTCAGGTAACAGATTTTAAGCAGCCTCTTCCTTCAAACTAATCTACATGTGCAGATGAATGTAGTATCACCAAGTTGGCTGTTTTGTCTTTTATTATAAACCAACTTACAGAACTACTTTGTCTACAGTCAATGGCTGCTCAATACGGAGCACTAAGTACATGAGTTATATCAGCTGGCAGCCCAACCAATATTTCTTTAACATCTACACCAACCTTTCTCTCATCTAATGGCTGCTCAATACGGAGCACTAACTACATGAGTTATATCAGCTGGCAGCCTAACCAATGTTTCTTTAACATCTGCACCAACCTTTTTCTCATCTAATGGCTGCTCAATACGGAGCACTAAGTACATGAGTTATATCAGCTGGCAGCCTAACCAATGTTTGAAACATTTATATGAACCTTTTTTCCGTCTACGTCTATGGCTGCTGAATTAATTTACTGGCAATTAAGGTAGTCTCTGTCTACAAACTTTTGAGAGATTATTTTAAAATGCTATCTCCAAAGCGCTGCTCAGTGGGTACGTCCTTTATGTGGCTAATTTAGAAATTTCATGGTTATAGGTTATGGCCCTTTCACAATAGATTTCACAAAACCCGTGCTAATTTATTGATATAAAAGAGCTAGAAAATTACAAACAATAAGAATATGGTAGTGATGTACCACTGACATAATAGCACTAAAATATATAATAGTAATAAAGATAATAAATACTGATAGTAACATAAGATATCATGAGTTAGTAACCACTACATATGTTAGTCACAGAATTATAGTTATCTGCAAGATGTTCACACAAGCAGTAAAAGCTTATTAACAGATATCTATATTTATAGATCAGCAGGTAACACTTGTAGTGCTATAGGTTTAGAGTCTTTATCGAGTGCGTAGCAGAAGTTGAGGTACTGAGTGAACTCTGATTTCTCTCTGACTACACCAGATAAGTCTATGAGAAGAGAAGTCAACTCCACTGTAGCTATTGGTTGAGTCTGAACAGCTGAACTTTGTTTCGACGAAAGCTCATTTTCTTCTGGAATGTTCCGACTTGCATTCACTATTTTAGCTTTGAGCACAGATGCAGTAGTTGTACTAGTTGCTTGCATGTTGGTCTCTCGAGTGTAGAGGTTAAATAGGAGCTCTCCTAGACATGGCCACATCATGTTGGGATGTTTTGTGTTTTGGTTGTAACAAACTGACCTAAATGGTACAAAAATAAACCATACATATACAAAAATAAACCATACACAAACGTTTTAGGTTTTGCTGTAGCAATATATATGGTTTTTACAGATAGGTATATGACTTTGATAGATCTATATCGTAAATGATACAAAACAAGCTTTACAAACAGAAGCCCAAGTTTTAACTTTTTAACTATAGTTCGACGGCTTGAACCTAAGTACTTCAAGATACCAAACTTCCTTGTGGTAGAAGGCATTCATACTCTAAAGGTATGTCTGCAGTTGAGTAGTTCTTGCTTTTTTATAAGAAAGCCAGATTTTTCAAAATGCTCAATAGATCGTCATAGCATGAATTCTAAAGTGCAACACACATCAGCTGATAAAAAGGCTTGTCAGTGGAATGACATCTGCCCATAGACTTGGTGTTTTAAAGTGTCATTCAAGATCAATAAATTGGCAAAACACCAGCCATAGTTTAAATGTGCTTTTCTGCCTTTTTGTACAAAAGCAGAAAAGCGTAAAGTACAAGGTATTTAGCAAATACGGATCCTATAGCATATTATTTTTGAAATGAAACATTTTGCTGCAGAAATTCTGGCAGGACTTTTTGGCATGATGATTTCTGGCGCAGGACCTAATGGTGTAGGTTACAAGTTCAGAATTTATCCATCTTTTATAGTGAGTAATCACTCAACAATGTATTAGGATGATTTGATGATTTAAGAGTCAAAAACTAAAAAGTAGGTGAGTTGTCGGTTAGCACTGACAAATGTATACATGTACATATACATGTACTGTATATGCTTGTTTAATATAGGGTTATAGGAGTTGTCTTATACTCATACCTGCCAACTCTCATGCATTGGGCGTGAGACTCACGCAATTGCCCCATGTCTCACGCTCTCACGCCCATGTCACGCGATTGCCCCTTTTACCCAAGCAACCCTGTTTTTTGCCCCAATCTTCAAGTAGTAATCATATACTTACTACTAATAAACAACTATGTATAAACATATTTGTGGCGTTCTCATCTATCAATAAACTCTCCCTCATGACATGTGGTTTCCATTTGGAGTTATATTATCTTTCGCTGTGGTGGTTTTATACGCTATGAAAATTTACCCCACTTCTCAAATCCTCGCATTTTCATTGCCCCCAAAATAGACTCTCACTCTTTTCCCCACTCCAGGGTTGGCAGGTCTGCTTATACTGTTGAACAATTATGCTTTACTTAACCACTGCAACTACTAACATTGTGGTGTCAGCTATCAACCCCTCAACATCGTGAAGAATCATGCTAATTTTCATCTATAGCCTGTCAGCTTTTACTTACGATGTACCAAAAACATCATGTACATCTATATATTCAAAGTTTGTCGTATGTGTATTTGTAGGATTGATTGTCCGGCTATAGCAATTATTTTAGCACTGCGCCCACACGTTACAAACACCCGGTTAGGAAATTTCAAACAATGGCGTTATCATATTTGATATATCATAATCACACGCTAATTATTTTAGCAAAGCGACCGCACGTTACGAAGCTGCGAGGAAGAAATATTTTGGGACTTAGGGAACATCTTTATTGATGCATAGCGCTCAACAGGTTATTACGCCCCCATAAAACACAATGCTTTGCGCCAAACCGTATCAACACACATTTCTCTCTCGAAATTTGGCGACTGTTGCAGTGCTTTTCATTTGGTCATAACAATTTTTGTTTTCGCACTTTGTATTAATTGTATCATTACCAAATAATATGTTTCGTAGTTTACATACTTGCTATTTATTTCACATCTTCATTTAGTTCTCTACTTATTTATTCCAACTGCTCAGAATACTTTTTTTAGCTACAGTATGTTTTAGCTACTGGTACATTATGTTTTTTGGATCCTGATTTGGTACCTTGCGCTCCACAATCATTAAATAGGAATAAATATTTTGTTCATTTAAACAATCTTTTTACGTTCTTTCTTTTAGTTCAAATTAAAACATCTTTGTTTGTATGTTCCTATCAGGGCTCGCTTTGTGTATTAGCTTTTACATTTTTTATTTTAAACCTAACCAATTAGTAATTCGTAATAAATTTCACATTTGTAAGATTACCGTAAGATAATCTAACAGATAATCTAACAGATAAGTCTGTGAGATTTACTGTAAAACTTATCATGTAAGATTACAAGTATCAGTTATTCCTCACTCTCTTATATTTACACAAATTTACATACTTTAAGAAATGTATATATAGATAGATTTACATTTTCTTATTACGTTTATAAACTTCGTATAACTTTTGAAGTTTATAATATAAGGCTTTAAAGCTTGTTGCATTATCTTTTTTATTTCAACTGGCATTCTTTAAACATAATTGGAGTAAAGTGTTGTGTTTGAAGTTTAAACATTATTCATTTTCCTATCACTGTTTTCCTATCCAGTTACTTAGTTTCCAATCTTTATTATTAATATTAATTTTTTAATATTATTATTAATATTAATAACCATTTTTGGCAGATATTGTTCTAATAAAATTTCAACTACAAAATACTACCATATTCTGTCATATTTTTTGTCAATCTGTTAAATCCTTGTATTTTCAGAAATTACACATTGTCTAATGCATCCAAAGAAAAGAACCTGTTCGGCACAAAATCATTTGAAAGTTTGAAAGTTATGGTTGTTTAACAAAGTTTAAAATTAATTAATTCATCAATTAACTTATTTAGACTTCTCTCATGATATGTAGTTTGAAAGTTAGAATGGCAAATGTTGTTATATATGTTAAATACGAATCAATTTTCTGTTCAATGACTTTTTTATTACTCGGGCAACGCCGGGTAGCACAGTTAGTACACCTATATATGCATGATAGTAATATCTTTGGCTAGCTTTCTCCTTTATGCGAGAGCTATTGTAGACATCTACTGTACAATCTGATCATATGTACTTCATGTTATATATACCGTAGCTATGGTGGTTGTGCAATCAGAGTGAAAATAAAGCAGTATCAATGCTAAAGTCTCTACTGATACAATATAGTCATTTGTGAACTTAAGAAGTAAAACTCTTGCAGACCTCAGTGACAATTTTAAGAGCTTACCGACTGTCAGGCAGTGTAGAGTAGCAGAGGTAGCAGTTGACTGGCAAATCTACTGAAGGAAAAGGATGTTCAGCTCGTACTTTCTTTAGGCAATCTTCAAACACACCTCTTGGAATAGGATTGAACTCTGGCAGTTCAGCAAGATGTTTAAGAGTTGTCGTCTCCCAACCATGATTTGTCCTGTTACATCTAGTACCCCCGCTACCAATGTATCCTCGACAGAATGTCAGAAAGACCAACTAAAATAGTACACATCAAATCATACTTGAGTTAAAATTATTAACCCAAGGCTTTAGTGTGCTACCCTTATTGTAAACATGAACCTAAAGCTTTAGGCCACTACTCTCCGTATAAACAGAAGCCAAGGTGTCCACGTCTAGTCCTCTTCCTTAATTGCACATTTCTGAGGTTAGAGATTGTGTCATATATGTTGATACATACTTCTGGGTGGCCAGGATAGGCCAGGATAGGGCACAATAGTAATTAGTTGTTAATGTTGACACTTCTGGGTGGTCAGCATCAGATAGAATTAGATACAATAGTAATTAGTCATTAATGTTGACACTTCTGCGTGGTCAGCATCAGATAGAATTATATACAATAGTGACTAGTTATTAATGTTGACACTTCTGGGTGGTCAGCGTCAGATAGAATTATATACAATAGTAACTAGTCATTAATGTTGACACTTCTGGGTGGTCAGCATCAGATAGAATTATATACAATAGTAACTAGTTATTAATCTTGACACTTCTGGGTAGTCAGCATAAGATAGAATTAGATACAATAGCAACTAGTCATTAATGATTGATGGAGAAAATAATGTAAAAAGCTATTATTCTATTCACTACCTTGGTAAACAACTTCAGCTCAGGTTGACACAGCGCATCTACAACTTCCTGTACAGAGCAGTGGGTGCCATCAGCATTGCCACAGATGTTTCCTTTCAAATCTCCATGAGACATAATGACTAAAGCCACCACAGAGCCCTTACCAGGTTGTTTAGAGAAATCTGTAATCTCTCTCAGCATCTCGTCTGCTGACTTGTTAAACAGACATTCAACCTAAAGACACAATTTTGTCACAATAACTTGTAGAATTTTGTAAAAAATAAAATTAATTAGCTGGTCATCATTTTTACCTTTGTAGTACATCCAACCAAACAAATATAATGTGAGATAAATATCAGTAGTAGGATGAACATCTTTTAATGACAGATTTGATAGAAAAACAGGAGTAATGTCAAACAATGAAATATTCTGTTTTTCAAACTATATAAGCAGGCTAATACAGTTGATAAAATATTGAGAAACAAACAGAAGCCATGTAACTATTTTTAAGCCTTCATGTGATATATTACTATAGTGAATCCGCTGAGTGAGAGATAAGTAGTCGCTCACTTATAGTCTTATAAACAGTAATTAGTAATCAAGGAAAGACAACTTGCTATATGCTACTCGGCTGTTTTGGTATAATATTATTTAAAATAATCCCATGCAGAAGCATTTTCAAAAGCTTCAATTCCAAGTATTTTTATCCCACTTTAGTTAGCTCTGACAGCTTTGGTTAGACAGATGATTCTGCTATAACTTTAGCTAGCTGATACAATGATACATTGGTAAGACAACAGTCCAACTAGATACATGTAGTTAGGTGTGAAAAAGATTTAAGCTCTAAAACATACCTTCAACCCAAGTTGCTTTTCTAAAATTTGGCAAGCCCTTTTATGATCTAGTTCCCAGAAGGCTCTGTGCGCAGTGTTACACATAATGAGAGCTTTTCCTCCAGTTAGGAGAATCTCATCTTCTGTAGGGTGAGAAATAGATGTTCCAAAATGCTTTCCCATAGTAGAGTTGATGTTAACATACTTTGTTAGCTCATGGTTCTTTAAGAAGCCCAAGAGAGGTCGAATACCAACAAACGTTTCCTTCAGAAGGTCTGAGTATCTGTAATACAAAGGTCTGATAAGAATTCAAAATTAATATGTTAACAGTTTAGCAGCCCTTGGGTCTGCGCATGAAATAGGGCACATTGACAGCAAAAAGTCACTACTTTTTTAGAGACTTTTCTATTAGACCTATTAGAGAGGTCTAATTAGACCTATTAGAGAGGTCTAATAGGTACTTTTTTTTAGGTTCGATCAGGTAATAATTGTCTTTATTAAGAGTGAGACAGAAATCTAAGATACTTACATATTAGAGCCTGAGTGTAGAGGCACCACAGACATAATGAGGAAATCTGGTCCTGGAGGAGATGCATACTGAATCCGGTCTGCCATTGGATGTGTAACTACGATCAACTATGAAAAAGAAAAATTTATACGATATTTTTTACTTTTACTACATTTTTATTTTAGTTAATGAGATTCTGTTCATGATCATGAGTCAAGAATATGTAGATAGAAAAACCTTTAGTTTGCTGTGGTTAGCTGGAGTGTCCAGATCATAAAGTGTTCTCTGTATAACTTGTAGAGCAACCTTCTCACCATCAAAGTAGAGAAGAGGAAAAGAAGGTTGGGTTGATGGAATTTGCAGATCTCTTGAGGAATACTCATTTATCGCATATTTGATGACCTTCCGCATATTCTCATTGTCCATTGTGAAATTTTTTGAATTTGTTAGAGGTGACAGTTTGTCAGTTCCATGGTACAAGAATATATTAAATCTATCATGGTACTCAACACCCTCACTGCATAGAACACGCTCCATGTACTCTGCTGCATCATAATGATGCCGTGAAGCAAGAGATAGACAGCTTGTTCTCTTCTTGTTACGCTTACTAAGGAGTTCTCTTCTCTCATATAGTGGAAATTTGAGAATGAATTCAGCAAGTAAGGGAGTTGCAAATCTCGCTGTCAAATAAGTAAAAATAGTGTTGTTGAATATATCTGGTGTAATTACATCCTTCAGCTCCAAGTCTTCTAAATAGTCTCTAAGCACTTCGTACCACTGCTCGACATGTGGTGATATGCAAGCCAGGTGAAATATAGTCTGCTGGTTATTGTTTTTTATCAGCAAAACCTTTTTCATGTCGCAAGGCTGAAGCTCATCTATCAGCTTCTCTAAAGTATACTGTAGCAATCTTTCAGGATGAGGAACATCTTTTAACTGTTCTACCATAGACATCAGCGCTGTATTACCTTTATTGTCAGTCATGTTGATGTAAGTTAGTTTATCCTCTGCTGTGTCAATAAGCAAGCAAGCTATCTCCCCTGTTTGAGCACGGTGTAGTGCTGTTTGACCATATCTGTCGGTGAGTTTAACATATGCAAATTTATCATCTGCTGTGTCAATAAGCAAGCGAGCTATCTCCACTGTTTTGGCACAGTGTAGTGCAGTTTGATGGTCGCTGTCAGTGAGTTTAACATATGCAAATTTATCCTCTGCTGTGTCAATAAGCAAGCAAGCTATCTCCACTGTTTGAGCACGGTGTAGTGCTGTTTGACCATATCTGTCGGTGAGTTTAACATATGCAAATTTATCATCTGCTGTGTCAATAAGCAAGCGAGCTATCTCCACTGTTTGAGCACGGTGTAGTGCTGTTTGATGGTCGCTGTCAATGATTTTAACATATGCAGATTTATCTTCTGCTGTGTCAATAAGCAAGCGAGCTATCTCCACTGTTTTGGCACAGTGTAGTGCAGTTTGATGGTCGCTGTCAGTGAGTTTAACATATGCAAATTTATCCTCTGCTGTGTCAATAAGCAAGCAAGCTATCTCCCCTGTTTGAGCACGGTGTAGTGCTGTTTGACCATATCTGTCGGTGAGTTTAACATATGCAAATTTATCATCTGCTGTGTCAATAAGCAAGCGAGCTATCTCCACTGTTTTGGCACAGTGTAGTGCAGTTTGATGGTCGCTGTCAGTGAGTTTAACATATGCAAATTTATCCTCTGCTGTGTCAATAAGCAAGCAAGCTATCTCCACTGTTTGAGCACGGTGTAGTGCTGTTTGACCAAATCTGTCGGTGAGTTTAACATATGCAAATTTATCATCTGCTGTGTCAATAAGCAAGCGAGCTATCTCCACTGTTTGAGCACGGTGTAGTGCTGTTTGATGGTCGCTGTCAATGATTTTAACATATGCAGATTTATCTTCTGCTGTGTCAATAAGCAAGCGAGCTCTCTCCTCTGTTTGAGCACAATGTAATGGTGTTCGACCAAGTTTGTCAGTGAGGTTAACATATGCAGATTTATCCTTTGCTGTGTCAATAAGCAAGTGAGCTATTTCCACTGTTTGAGCACAGTACAATGGTGTTCGACCAAGTTTGTCAGTGAGGTTAACATATGCAAATTTATTCTCCACTATGTCAATAAGCAAGCGAGCTATTTCCACTGTTTGAGCACAGTGTAATGGTGATCGACCATCGCTGTCAGTGAGGTTAATATATGCAGATTTATTCTCTGCGGTGTCAATAAGCAAGCGAGCTATTTCCACCGTTTGAGCACAATGTAAAGCTGTTTGACGGTTGCTGTTAGTGAGGTTAACATATGCAGATTTATCCTCTGCTGTATCAATAAGCATGCGGGCTATCTCCACTGTTTGAGCACAGTGCAGAGCGGTTTGACCATCGCTGTCAGTGAGGTTAACATATGCAGATTTATCCTCTGCTGTGTCAATAAGCAAGCGAGCCATCTCCACTGTTTGGGCAAAGTGTAATGGTGTTTGACCAAGTTTGTCAGTGAGGTTAACATATGCAAATTTATTCTCCACTATGTCAATAAGCAAGCGAGCTATTTCCACTGTTTGAGCACAGTGTAATGGTGATCGACCATCGCTGTCAGTGAGGTTAATATATGCAGATTTATCCTCTGCGGTGTCAATAAGCAAGTGAGCTATTTCCACTGTTTGAGCACAATGTAAAGCTGTTTGACGGTTGCTGTTAGTGAGGTTAACATATGCAGATTTATCCTCTGCTGTATCAATAAGCATGCAGGCTATCTCCACTGTTTGAGCACAGTGCAGAGCGGTTTGACCATCGCTGTCAGTGAGGTTAACATATGCAGATTTATCCTCTGCTGTGTCAATAAGCAAGCGAGCCATCTCCACTGTTTGGGCAAAGTGTAATGGTGTTTGACCAAGTTTTTCAGTGAGGTTAACATATGCAAATTTATTTTCCACTATGTCAATAAGCAAGCGAGCTATTTCCACAGTTTGAGCACAGTGTAATGGTGATCGACCATCGCTGTCAGTGAGGTTAATATATACAGATTTATCCTCTGCGGTGTCAATAAGCAAGCGAGCTATTTCCACTGTTTGAGCACAATGTAAAGCTGTTTGACGGTTGCTGTTAGTGAGGTTAACATATGCAGATTTATCCTCTGCTGTATCAATAAGCATGCGGGCTATCTCCACTGTTTGAGCACAGTGCAGAGCGGTTTGACCATCGCTGTCAGTGAGGTTAACATATGCAGATTTATACTCTGCTGTGTCAATAAGCAAGCGAGCCATCTCCACTGTTTGGGCAAAGTGTAATGGTGTTTGACCAAGTTTGTCAGTGAGGTTAACATATGCAGATTTATCCTCTGCTATGTCAATAAGCAAGTGAGCTATTTCTACTGTTTCAGCATGGTTTTGCTGTCAGTGAGGTGACAGTCAGTGAGGTTTGCTGTCAGTGAGGTCAGTCAGTGAGGTCATATGCAGATTTATTCTCTGCTAGGTCAATAAGCAATTAGGCTGCCTTTCCTTATTTGGTACAATGAAGTTGTGGTCTATGATGGAAGTCTGTGTTGCAAATGAATTTAGAGTTATCTTCTACTGACTCGATATGCAAGTGAAGAGCCTCAAGTTCGGTGCAATTAAACTCTCGGGTTTCATCGCAGTCATTTCCAGAAGCATAATCTGAGTTGGAGTCTCTAGAATGCTAGGCAAATTTGCCGTCTAGATTGCACGAGACAATGTTTTTGTGCACCTTTTCGAATCTGGTATTGGCTGCAAAATATTCATGGAGTGATCAATATTTGGTCAAAATAGTTTCCGCCATACAAATACAGCTTTTACCATTATTTAAAACATTGAGTGGCTGAATGAGAGTACTTCAAATTGACCAGAAACAGCTTATAACATAGCATATAAACAGTAGCATATTAAAAGCTGTCTTTTAGGAAACAGCTAACATCATGAAGAAGGTATCTTACCTTTCTTAGTTTAAGAAACTTAAATCAGGAGGCAATTGTACAAATACAGACAGGTCTTTGTTTTCCCTCTATAATTGCATGATCACCATAGATATGGTATATATATATAGTACATATAAATGATCAGATTATACAGTAGACATTCACAATAGCTTTCATATAAGAGAGGAAACTAGTAGACGATATTAATATTACGCGTATGTAGTTGTGTGTACATGTGTGTTTAGATACATTGTAAGTGAAAGCTGACTGGCTAAATATGAGAATTAGCATGATTCTTCATCTTGATAGCTGACACCGCAATGTTAGTAGTTTCAGCGATTAAGTAAAGCATAATGGTCCAACAGAATAACACAACCCATTTAACACTATATGAAACAAGCATATACGTGTATATTTATATGCTTGTTAGTGCTAACCAAGAAATCACCAACTTTTTAGTTTTGGAATCTTAAATCACCAAACCATTTAATACATTGTTGTGTCATTACTCACACATTAAAATATGGATAAATTCTGAACTTGTAGCCTACGCCATTATCTGCAGCAAAATTTTCCAGTTCAAAAATAATATGCTCAATCTATAGGATTCGAATTTGCTCAAAACTTTGTACAAAAAGTAGTAAAAACAATTTGTGGAACAGAAGCTACAATGGATAACCAGTTGCTAGAGCACCGAATAGCAACTGAATAGCAACAGCAATAATAGCTAGTGCTATTATTATGTTGTTATTATGTTATTATATTGTTAGTGTTTGTTATTTTGCAACAGGCAGTTGCTAGAGCACCTGTCTGTTGCAAAACAAGAATTGATTGAGAAGAGAAAGAGCATAAGAGAAGTTGTAGGAAATGAGAAAGCAACTATCCAATGTTAGGCATATAGACGGGAGAAAATGAATTGAGAAGATAAGAACGAGCTTACCAATAAATAGTTTCATGAATTTTAATGACACATTTTATTGATCAGCAGTTATTGCAATGGGAAAGTTGAAAAATGTGCAAATGAAAAAACCGAACAGAATAAAGAGCCAGCATGGAGAGCAATGTTAAAGAAGGAAATAGAAGAACTACAATAAGATATCAGCCTAAAAGAAGCAAAGAGCAGAAATTATAATGGCTGAATGAAGAAGAAGATGAAAAGGAAATATGACATGAATAAGAAAGGACGCCAAGTTATTGAAGAACTAAAGTAGAGGCTAACAGAAATATCTCTTAAAGAGAGGATGTGAAAATGTGCTAGTGAAACACTTTAGTTGGAAAGCACCAGGCTCTGAAACTGTGCAGAGAGTTTAGAGCAGAAAACCTGAGCAAACTGCATGAAATGATGGTGAAATATTTGAATAAGAGGCTGGAGACAGTGCGAACACCTGAATGGATGACATTTGGTAGAACGGTGTAAATACAAAACAATAAGAAAAAGGGAAATGCCCCAGAAAACTATAGACCTATTACCTGCCTGCCTTATAGTATTGAGAGAAATCTTATAGAAAGACTCACTGTCACGTCTACTTTTTGTTGTTTGCCTGATTCCACTGTCTGCACTACTCGGAGAGTCTAAGCAGGGGCATAGCCGAGTAGCAGATTTCAATATAATAAGATCAGTAACTTGGCTTTCATGAACGATCTGAAATTATTTGGCAAAACAAAGAATGATCTAGAACCGCTAGTGCGGACAGTAAGGATATACATGGAAGACATCAGGATGTGGCTTGGAGTTGTGAAGTGTGCTACAGTAGTGATGAAAGGAGGGAAACGATAAGAGGATGGTATATGATTGCATGACGGAAAGATGGTGAAATACCTAGGAGGAAATGGATACAAATACTTGGGAATCCTACAAAGAGATGACATCAGTATGAAAGAAATGAAGGTAAAAGTAACAAAGGAATATAGAAGAAACAAAGCTGATACTAGAATTGAAACTAAATGGAGCCACTATAATCAAAGCCATCAACACATGTGCAGTGGCTATGTTCAGATACACTGGAGAGATACCAAGTTAAACACAGGGAGAAATAACAAATATAGATGAGAAGATGAAAAGATGATGACTATGAATGGAGGATTACATCCCAGAGCGAGTGTCAGATTACTGTACTTAGTGAGGAGTGAGGGTGGGAGACTGAAATCAGTAGAGGTGACCATACGAATTGACGAGCATGGATTGTCAGATTACATC
Organism: Watersipora subatra; assembly: GCF_963576615.1. Taxonomy (NCBI): domain Eukaryota; kingdom Metazoa; phylum Bryozoa; class Gymnolaemata; order Cheilostomatida; family Watersiporidae; genus Watersipora; species Watersipora subatra. The sequence goes on along the minus strand of NC_088709.1, from coordinate 39,997,878 downwards.
AAAGATGTATACAAGGGATACAACAGGCGGTTGAAGGCACTAATAAAGGGCAACAGCAAAAAGTAGTATAGCGATGAGATCAAAAAGCAGAACAAGAAAGATTGGTCTGGAAAGGCTTTGGATGGACAATACCAGAGCTGATAAAGAATTAAGTAAGAGAGAATTGTTTTAAGTGGATGAAAAATAGATTTATAACAAAAGAACTGAGGGACTGATAATTGCATCACAGGACCTATGACCTGCAGCGCAACCTATGAGATGGCAGAAAGTCATTATAGAAAACTAAGAAGGAACACTAAAATGCGGAATGTGTAACGAGAGAAACGGAACTATATTTCACATACTGAGTTTGTGTGAAAAACTCGCTCAGTCTGAATATAAAAAGCATGATAAGGTTGCGCAGGTTGTAAACTGGAACTTATGTTTAAGTATGAACTACTACATGTAATAAACTGGTACGACCATGTAGCAGAAAAACCTGGCTAAAGTGCTATGGGATTATACAAACAGACCATAGAGTACAGACAAAGAGACCAGACATATTGGTGTCAGATAAAGGACTAGATCATGTGTAGGTGGTAACTATTGCGGCGCCTAGTGACGTGATAGTGAAAGAGAAAGCAAATATAGATAAATACCAGGAACCAGCTAAAAAGGTAACGAAACTGTGGAAGATGTCAGTGAATGTGCTTCCTATTGAGATTTGAGCATTTTGGGCGGTGGGAAATCTAAGAGAAGAATTAAGAAACTTGGACAAGAGAAGAAAGGAGACAGACAGATCAGTTTTCTGCTATGCCGGAATCTGTGAGGATATTACAAAAAGTACTGAACATCTGAAGGAAAGGGTACCTTACCCAATACCAGTATACTACCAGACAAAGAACTGAGACTTTTTCTTCATAGAATAATAATAATAGTAATAATAATAGGGAAGTGTCCTTTAGGTACCAGCTAACATCATCAGGAAGATACTATCTTAGTTCAGGAGACTTGGACAGATAACAGCTCAACTACCAGCACAAGTTGAAATTCTCTATGATAAGAATAATAGTAATAATAACGATAAAGATGAAGTTGTGGTTTTAATGATGCCCAGTCGTAGTAATATAGCAAGGAAGCAAGAGACAGATGATGGAGAAAAGATGAGAGAGAGGCTTAAAAGTAAAGATCACAAATATCTGTGCGAGTTGGAATGGGACATAATGAGTGAAAAATAGAGGAACACATCAGAAAGAAAAGCATTAGAAGATGAAAACTGCTGCTAGAATCACAACTAAATGGCTGAAACGCAATAACAAATCATGATGCATTGACGGTTGCAAATCAACAATACTCTTTAACAATATTGTACTTGACTACAAACAAACTTCAAGTACCTACAAATAGTTGATTGGAAAATGAGAAAACTAGTGACTAGTAACAGATAAAGCATGCAAGAGCAAATGTGGGTAGATGTTACATAGAAATAAGAGAAGGTATGAAATAAGCAAAAATATCTATATGAACTGAAAAATATGTATTGTCAGACTGTTTACACTGTCAAGAAAAATCTATAGCATGTTTATGAGAGAGAGAGAAAGAGAGAAAAGCTCTAGTAAGTTCCTGAGAAAGAGGAAGTGAGAGAAACAGAGAGAGAGTGAGGAGGAGAGAGAGAAAGAGAAAGAAAAGGAAAGAAGGAGGGAGAGAGAGAGGGAGAAAGAGGGAGGGAGAGGGAGAGAGAGGGAGAAAGAGAAAGGGAGAGAGAGGGAGAGAGAGAGGGAGAGAGAGAAAGAGAGGGAGAGAAAGAGAGGGGGAGAGAAAGAGAAGGAGAGAGAAAGAGAGGGAGAGAAAGAGAAGGAGAGTGGGAGAGAGAAAAACATAAATGATACGTGATTGTGATACATTTGAAGATTATGTTCTTAGCAAGTTTGACGTTCAATAATAACATTTGATTCAAAGCTTTTGGAAGTGGCTTTAGAAGTGTTAACTATATTTACTAGTACAGTGGACCCCCGACATACAACATTAATTCGTTCCTGCGTTAGCATCGTACAACGAAAATATCGTATAGATGGGTGTAGAAATAGTAATTGCCTAACGCAGATTCCTAATGAAAAACATCAAAATGTTATATACATATTTTACCTAATAAAAATAAGTAACAAAGTAGTAAACTAACCCTAGTAACTATAGTTACAGTAATTTTAGTGTATTTAGGATTTATGATCAGCAATAAAATTTTTGTTGCAATAAAATCATTTTCTTACTCTTTCATTTAACATCGCTATCAATCCTAGGACGCATGGTTAACAAATTAAAGTTTTAGATGTGTTTGTATATGTATAACGAAATAAATTTATAGTAAATATTATATAAAATGATAAAATTCACAATAAGTTTTCACTTTCGTTTACTTTTCATTAATTTTCATTTCACTCCCACAGTATTAAGCATTTACATAACATGAAGAATGTTGAACTGAGAGCACGAGCATCATATCTCCTTCAGGAGTTGTGGGACGGATTTCGGTGAATAGTACATCAGTATCTTTGTGATTCTGACGGATTCAGTTCACCGAATGCCAAATTTGAGTTTCGAGAGACATTTTTGTTGATGTCGTAATTGCCAAAAAATGCCATAATGAGGCGACGAAAAACATCATGTTCAACATTGTAAGGCAAAAAAAAGTAAAACAAGGACACCGTAACCTGGGGTACACTGTACTTATAAGTGTGAGCAAGGCTTTGCCTCACTTCTGTGCATGAAATACAGATATTGCACACGACTGGATGCTGATGACCTCAAAAGACCATGCAAAACAGGTGCAGCCTCCTATTAGACTGGCTGAAATGAAGTTGAGCTATACATGTACATGTATATCTAGAGAGAAAATCATAAAACACTACAAGCTGCTATCTATGAAAGTTATATCACAAAGTCATCAATACATAGTTTTATAAATAACAAGTTCGTACCGAGTTTTCATTTGTTTACTTGTTTATAATATATTAAATAAAACCAGAACATATAAAATATATTTAAATAAAACCAAACATATCCTTGATTATAATCAGTTTTGTAAGGGGGTTAGATGGTTTCTTCAGCGACTCCTGAATCGTACTCAAACACAAAAGTTAGGAGACCCCTGATCTAGCTGAACTCTCCATACTGCTAGTAACTATCTGTTATACTATAAAAAGCTACTGGTAAAGATGTATGAGTTACCTTTAAAGCTTCAGCTGGTAATAATATATCTAGAAATAGGTAGTCAGGGAGTGTCAAACCTCCAATCTTGCTCCTTATCCAATGTGTTAGTGTGCCGTAGCAGCTCATAAACACTGTAGCTGTGTAACACTAGACCTGAATCAAGGATCTGGTGAATACCTTCTTGTGTCTGCTTTAAAAAGATAAAAATATCATATGACCAACAATAAGTTACTCAATACCCCTTTTATTCTACTTTTGAATAGAAAGGCATTCCAATGCGCTCATGATGGATGACAAGATGACGTGACATGATGGGTGACCCAAAAAAGGTGCTACACACAACTTTCGACTATCAACAATCAAGAAGTATTTTTACTTGAAGATCTTGTCAGCTTAAACTTACCCTATATCCCCGCATATAAGCTGATTGTAGAGCGCAAAAAATGCTTTACCAAACTAACGAGTCTGGCTTATACTCACGTATCTCTGATTGAAAGCAAAGGAAATGACATTGCGCTAACCTAATTTTAACAACTCCAACTTCAACCTTTATTAACTCAACTTTATTAATAAAAGTAAAACACAACTATAACTATTACCACTATAATTAACTCTTTCCCTACCGAATACATTTTTTATGGGGACAATTAAATATTCGGTTAAACCAAATATTTGACATCAGCGCATACAAGTTTTCATAACATTTGATAAAATAAATTAGCATATAATTTTACATCATCCGATGCCATAAAAAGGTCATAAAAAGTGCCCAATATGTTCCAGAATGAGCGCAGACACTTTTTGCCCCTTTCGTACTACCAGGTTGACAAGTTAAGCATGTTCCGAGTCAGACGAGTTACCACTATTACTATAGCTTACGATACGTAAGTTGTACCATTATTATTGTTAAAAATAAATACTCGCTGTCGCTACTACTACTACCCAATAAATAATCATCAGATGTCGCTAGATCTACAGTTTGTAAAACCTGTTATCCATCTGATCATCGAGAAAAAAACATACATGTAGCTATAAAAATGTCCTTTTGCAAAGCGAAACTAAGTTCAGCATGAGATGCAAACACCTATTCCTTTGGCTCAACGCAAACGCATGGTTGTTTATTGTTGTCAATAGTATGCGGCTACAGTCATCTACTTGTAAAAGTTGAAAGAGCTTGAAGCCAAAATCAATAATATTGTGATTAACAATTTTTGTCAATAATATTATGATTTTAAAATACTGTTAGTGCAAATCTTGTCATAAAAAGATAAGAAAAGCGACTTACGGATTTAGTTCGCTGATAATCTCACTCCTGACACTATAGAAACGGCTGTCCCTTGAATAGCTGCTAGTTGAAGAATATGACCCTAGAGCCATCAGAGTTCGTTTGTTCCCGCTAATTGGCCTTCTTTTCCTTCAGTGTGCTGATAATAGGTCGCTTATAATCTGTCAACAAATAGCATTGACAAGCCAACTAGCCAGCATAAAGCGATGATCATTGGCGAACCAACTGAAAGACCCCATTTGCAACTTTTCAAGAGCTTCCAAACCAGGTTGATAGAGTAGATAACTCCACAATCCTAGTTGAACTTGAAGGTCTGTATACATAACTTTAATCGATAATGTTTTTTGCAGGATGTTAGTCAGTTTACCAGCTATAAAGGTCAAGGTCAAATACCTATGTCAAGCTGTGAGCGCCTAGACACTTTTGATTGCTAAAAGAGGAGATGGACATGCTAAAAAGCTTTTGTAAAATATCTAGAAAGTTAATTTAGTTTTTAAAACATTACCTACAATTATATGAAAAGTGTCAACGTCATTAAAAACTTGATCTCGACTTAGAGGTGGTAAGTGGAGATTTACTAGTAAATATCAGTACTGCTTATAATAGCTTAACACCAGTCACTAGTGCCTGAAGCAGTAATAATCAATTTAGTTAACACAAGCAAATGCCCACAAACTAGACATAGTTTAAATAGAATAAGATGACAAAGCAAGTTCAACATTGAGGTTGTGTGCAGGTTTGGATTACAGTAGTTATACATTCCATAATTTCTACCAAACCACTCATAACAGTATTCAATATAACGCAATCATAAAAGGCATAAACACATTTGCATCAACAAAACTTTTCAGATTATTGCATCAGTGGTTAATGTTGCACCAGCACCAGCAAGTTCAGTTCATTGCTTGGTAGGTTGCTCCTTAAGAGCAGGTTGTCTCCCTCGTCCAGAGACCGAATAGAAGCACATAAACATGTAATGGTATTTGCCGAAGTCGCGTTAAAGTTTTAGTTGTTTTCCCTCCGCCAAGATGTTGAAGGCTATCAACTAATAGACACAGGGGAGAAAGTTCGCTAATAATCTTTTATTTTGCTAATAACAAAATAACAAAAAGCCTCTATTTGCAAGCATATTATCAAATAAAATGAAAACTGTAAAAGTATCCTGAATACAAGATAGTAGTGAACAATTCATGTTTAGTTTGAGATGAAAAATTAAAAGAAAATTTACATGAGAAGACGACTTCAAATAAGCTATGCGGGATATCTTATACAAAAATAAATTGATTGATACTATATACAAGTGTTCATGTCTGAAGACTAGATTCTCTATCAGTATTGATTATGGCAAGATTGATCGTTAATTAATAATTGTATGACTATAATATGATATAATATGGTCTGTATCATCTATTTGTGTAGGTATCATTAATGTTTACTTATAGGTCTACTGGTCTATGGTCCACTTATGTTTACTCATGGTCTATCTGCAGCGGGTTAATTATGTTTTAATATGAATCGTAGCTTTCATGTATAAATTCTAGCAGGTGTTGATAGTTTTGAGGGTTAGGAAATATTCTATTTCTTAGGTTCGTGTAATTGTTGCATCTGTATAAGTAATGGTCTACTGTTTTATTCTCGTCCAGGCATGTGCATGTTGGTGTAAAGTTTGTATAAGTGATATTGTAAGGTTGTGTGGCCTGTGAAGAGCCTGGTTGAAATTGATATTTGTCTCTTTGGTAATATAAGCGAAATAGGGTTTTTCTCCAGATGATCTGTTTCTAGGCCCTTTAATAAACCAGTGGGGCAGTGTCCTGTTATCAGATGAGTTTTATCGATCATTATTTAGTTGCTTTTGAATAGTGGATCTTCTAAAATGACTTGCTGACATATCTGCTACAGTTGTGTTTCTACCATTTAGGCTTTCAATGTGAAAATATATCTTCTTTTGAAATTGGCTCTTTTTGATAACATAGTTTTTGCGAAATAACTCTGTCCTATTGCCATTCTACAGTATGTGTATATGTCTCTGAAGTTTAGAGACTCAGCAGTAGGTATGTTTGTGATATGGTGGATGGCTTCTATCGAGGGATTAGTCTTTGCTCCTAGTATGTCTTTCAAACAACTGTGGAGAGAGATGTCAGCTTTTTGATCCCATATAAAACTATTGTAAAACACTTTGGACATTATGGTTGATTTTAGTATCTTTTTAGAATAGTATGGCTTTAACCCTGCATTGATGAACAAGTGAAGTAGTCTCCACTTTTTAGCCAATATCGCTTTTGATTCTTTTTTTTGTGTGTTGAATGCTAACCTAGAGTCTAGGGTTAGACCTAAAGCTTTAGTAGAATTGGTAATGTTTGTTTTCTTCGCTAACTTGAAGTTGGTTTGAGTTGCAGTTGAACCAAATTGTATCTGTCTTGGAACAGTTTGCTTTCATGCACCAATGTTCTAGCCAGTGTGTATGCTTCATGCAGTTACTTTCCATCTACATGTATATATATTTTTTTTTTGGTCAAAGTATCTGTGTATGTATGTGTGTCACTCGAGCAATAGCTATTAAAATCTTGGAATTTAGAACCTGTACTGAAGAAGATTTGATCTCGAACCCTACTGTTCACCAATCTGACGCCGCAACTATTAGGCCCCAAAGATTGATTTGATAGCTAGCCGATATAAGTCGCTATATGGGAGCAAATACTCAATGGCTTTGCGTACTACGCAGGATGATTGCGTAAGTGAATATCATTACCCTAGGACACTTATGTATTCGCGGCATCTAACTTTCGCGGCAACAGCCTCTCGCGAAAATTTCATGAGCGAAACTAAACTATCATAACGAACGAGCGAAAACGCGAAAATAAATGGCTTTCTTCATTGATATTCACAATAAAATCGTCATATTAGAAATGCAGGCAATTTTCGTGTGTGGTTGGCTCATTGGGCAAGTTTTGCTAAACTCATTATAGCTAATACACCGACTGAGCAGCTTGGCAAAACAAATTAAGATAATAAATTTTGTTTGGAAAAGCCTAGACAAATGAAGAAGATGATGATATTAGTTTAGTCATTGAATTTGTAACTGATGAGGATGACAGTCTGGTAGGAAAAGTGTTACGTTATTGAATCATTGGCTTTGCCGTTTCCGGTTAGTGCATGCGCACGCAGTTCTGTTTTTATCCTCGAGGATGCGTTACACGTTTTTCTAATGCTCTTGTATTGTATTCCTTATTCACATGTACTATTGTTCGTTATTCATAATATACGTTCTACAGCATTAACTACACACATATTCAACAATGGCGACGAGGATGGGATTCGTAATTATCTCAATGTCCCCTATCGTTTTACTGTATTAGTTACCTGTATTTTTGTACTAGAACTGTTGCCTTTTTCTTGCGCAAGACACACGTTGTTGTGCATCTTTGTCTTAACAGAAATTCTCTCATAAAGCTCAACAAGCATTAATTTTGCAATGGCAGCTCAAAATTCCATTGGACGCATGGAACCATTTGATGAGTCAATTGAGTCATTCACATGTTATTTAGAGCGTTTTGATTTCTACACGGAAGCTAATAGCATTGATGATAGCAAGAAAAAGGCAACTTTTCTGAGCCTCATAGGTCCCAAGTTATATAAACTATTACGTGGTCTCACAGCACCAGATAGACCAACAGCTAAGTCATTCGAAGAATTAACCACGCTGCTAAGTAATCATATCTCACCACCTCCACTCGAAATTGCGGAAACATATCGCTTTCATCAACGAAACCAGCTACCTGGTGAAAGCATCCACGAGTATGTTGCACAACTCAAGTTACTTGCTGAGCATTGCAATTTTGAAGGTGCGTACCGTGAACGGGTACTACGTGATAGACTGGTCTGTGGAATTTACTGCGAAAATGCTCGCCGCAAACTGTTAACTGTAGCAGACTTAAATCTTTCACGTGCCATAGAGATTGCTCGAGGTATGGAGCAGGCTGGGAAAGATGCCGAAGTCATGACACAACGACAGCCAACAGAATCTAAAGTCTGTCACATCTCTAACATGCATTCGCCTACTACCAGTGGCAAACCTTGGCCTTGTCGTTCCTGCGGGAGCACCCTTCATCCAAGAAAGCAATGCCCACACCTTCAAGCTGAATGTTTTAAATGTGGTCGGAAAGGCCATCTTCAATCTGTTTGTGAACAGAAAACTCCAAGTAAAAGACCTCAACTCCAGAAGCCTCATAGACGAGCACAAAACACACACAGTGTAATGTCAGATGCAATTGCAGAGGAGCATGAAGATATAGCTCATATAAACACACTGTCTAAGGAGCACAGCCACCCACCAATCATGCTAGATACACTCATCAATGGTATCCCAGTGAAAATGGAACTTGATACAGGTGCAGGAGTGTCCACAATGCCATATCATATCTACAAAAAGATTAAAGGCTCATCGGAACTCCAACCTACATCTACTACTTTGAAACCATACGGCGCAACGCAGTCAATTAAGCCGAAAGGAGTCATCTACCCAACTGTGCATTTCAGCAAGCAAGAAAGTAAAGCAAGGATGTTTGTGCTAGATAAATCCGAGGGTGAGCAGGTCCCATTGTTTGGAAGGGAATGGTTAAACCACTTTAAATTAAACTGGTCAGAGATCAAGGCTAATCGGGTCGAGGCAACGGCACAACTGATGGACACTCTAGTTGCAAAGTACCCGTCCTTATTCAAGCAAACTTTAGGAGAAATGAAAAAGGTTGAAGCAACGCTCCGTACGCGCCCAAGTGCTATTCCTATTCGGCAAAAGCACCGAGTTGTACCATTCGCATTGCGGGCAAAAGTAGAACAAGAACTTGAATCTCTCCTAAATGAAAACGTTATCTCTCCAGTAGAACATAGTGAATGGGCAACACCTGTAGTTCCCGTCATAAAACCCAATGGTTCCATTAGGCTGTGTGGAGACTTTAAAGTTACCCTAAATCCTCAGCTAGTTGTTGACTCATATCCTATGCCATCTATAGATGACCTTCAAGAAAAAATGAGTGGCGGAAAGTTATTCTCCAAATTAGATTTGTCAAAGGCCTTTGCTCAGATCAAACTAGATGCAGCTTCAAAGCCTTTAGTTACTATCACTACACATAAAGGACTGTTCCAGTACAACCGACTCCCATACGGGGTGGCCTCAGCGCCTGCCATCCACCAGAGAGCAATGGATGACATACTGGGTAGCCTACCAAATGTCTTATGTTATCAAGACGACATATTTATTACTGGTCAGAACTATGAATCACATCTATCTACTTTGCATAGCGTTTTAGACCGTCTACAGAATTATGGGCTAAAGGTCAATAAAGAAAAGTGCTGCCTCCTACAATCATCAATTATTTATTTAGGACATCGCATAGATCAACACGGCCTGCACCCTATGGAAAGCAAGGTTAAGGCTATCAAAGAGGCTCCAACACCTACAAATATTGGTGAGCTTCGATCTTTCATAGGCTTAGTGAACTACTATCAAAAGTTTTTACCAAACTTAGCAACAGTCATGCACCCATTGCATCAACAGTTACGCAAAAATGCTCACTGGAACTGGTCTTCACAATGTCAAGAAGCCTTTGTTCAGTTAAAGCAGCTGTTGTCTACAGACTGCGTGTTGACACCATACGATGTTAACTCTCCTCTGATACTGGCCTGTGATGCCTCAGCATACGGGGTAGGGGCAGTCTTATCGCACAAACTTTCAAATGGTGAAGAAAAGCCCATAGCATTTGCTTCTCGAACATTAAGCCCAAGTGAGCGAAACTATGCCCAAATCGAACGAGAGGCACTATCAATTATCTTTGGGGTAACAAAATTCCACCTCTACTTGTATGGCCGCTCATTTACCTTGCACACTGACCATAAGCCATTGGTTACAATTCTAGGCCCAAAAACCGGTGTTCCTCCTATTGCTGCGATGAGAATGCAAAGATGGGCCGCTATTCTAACAGCGTATACATACGACATAGAATACAAGTCATCACTCACTCATGCGAATGCTGATGCTATGTCACGGCTTCCGCAGCCATGCAGAAGACTTCATTGTGAACAAACAAGACTATTTCACATTGAACAATATGCCCAACTACCCGTGACATTTGAGACAGTATCCATAAAAACTCAGGAGGACAAAACATTGAGCAATGTCTACAACTCAACCATACATGGTTGGCCTCCATACAGTGCCGCAAACATAGATCCATACTTTAGATGTCGACAAGAGCTCTCGACGCTAAAGGGTTGCTTGATGAGAGGCATACGCCTTGTTATACCCTCTAGTTTGCGAGCCACAATACTCACCGAACTCCACCAAAGTCACTTGGGGATGGTCAAAATGAAAACAACAGCACGCAATTATGTATGGTGGCCACAAATTGATGAGGACATTGAAGCCATTGCAAGGTCTTGTCCGCAGTGCAATGCGGTTAAACACAATCCTCCATCAGATCCCCACCATTGGGCCCCTGCTGATAGTCCATGGCAGCGAATACATTTGGATTATGCCGGTCCTCTAGATAATACAATGTTCCTAATTATAGTAGATGCCTATTCCAAATGGCCGGAAGTTTTTCCCATTCGGACGTCTACTTCAGCAATCACCATAGCAACACTACGAAGAGTCTTTGCTACACATGGGTTGCCCTATACAGTGGTCACTGACAATGGACCTCAGTTCACATCAGGGGAGTTCATGCACTTCATGAAGAGCAATGGTATACGACATTTAACAACGGCACCATACCACCCACAAAGTAATGGTCAAGCCGAACGATTTGTACAGACATTCAAACAAGCTTACAAGGCTTCGACAGAAGCAGTAAACATGAAAGTTGATAAGTTTCTCCTCAAATATCGTACATCGATTAGCATGGTAACAGGCAAGACGCCAGCAGAATTACTGATGGGCAGATGCCTGCGAACAAGACTAGATCTTCTGAAGCCATCAATTCAGGCTGCACCACTCACAAACTTCTCGCAGAAGCGTCACTTTCAGGAGGGTGATCTAGTGTGGTACAAGACGTTTCAGAGACCAGCCGTTCAGTGGCTGCAAGGGTCAGTCATGCATCTTCTGGGAAATTCCATGTATGAGATTTTAGATGCTTACACCTCAGGTATTGTAAGGCGTCACGTTGATCAGCTACGCAAAAGAGAAACCTCTCCGTACTTGGCTGACACATCCAATGAAATGAACAGTGAACGCGAGGTGACAAAACCCAATCACTTGCCGATGGGTCAGGAGACAGATGTCAATATTGAAGCGGAGACGTGTCCACACGAGCAGCCCTCTTCAGGCACCGTTGACTCGATTCCATGCACCCCCATGGCACAAGAAATACTACAATCACCACAATCAACACCTACGCAAACCAGACAATCAGCGCGTGCGAAAACTGTCCCATCATATTTGTCAGATTATGAACTGTCCTAAAAAGGGGATTACAATTAGTGATGATATGTTTCTTCCCTAGGGGAAGGAGAGATGTTACGTTATTGAATCATTGGCTTTGCCGTTTCCGGTTAGTGCATGCGCACGCAGTTCTGTTTTTATCCTCGAGGATGCGTTACACGTTTTTCTAATGCTCTTGTATTGTATTCCTTATTCACATGTACTATTGTTCGTTATTCATAATATACGTTCTACAGCATTAACTACACACATATTCAACAAAAAGTCATAAAATTGAATAATAATTATTGTGGTGATGAATTTTATTACCAACCAAAAGCAAGAACAACCCGGTGCCATGGCCACCGCGGCACCGCGTGCTATAAATACTTGAATTCTAATATTGGTACCAATCAGTCACTGCGGCTTTGACGTCATTGATAGTCTAGGAAACAAATGACAGCAAGCGATCAAATTACATTATTGATCTAGCCTACACATTTCTACCTGCGGTTCACAAATACAAACTACCGTACTTTTCGGACAATTAGCAGCTACTTTTTCTGATGATTTGAGCTATGCGGCTTATAGGTAGGCCTACAAGGGTACGGCTAATCACTGTGGCTTATTCTGTGGCTTTTTCTTTCACCGCTAGGGCGCACTAACGGGAATCTCCAATTAGTGCGCTTTTAGCTGTGAAAGAAAATACGAAACAATGCCTCACGGTACTGTCCCGTTAGGCACTAAGTTAAAAAGCGTCGGATAATACGAAACTGTGCCGTTCTGCACTGTTCCGTTTTAAATGGCATTAAAAAGCACAGTCCTTAGTTCTGCGGCCTATAGTAAGGTGCGGCTTATGTATTTTTTTATTATCGTTTTTGGAAAATAAAGCACATGTAGCTTATATAGAGGTGCGGTTTATAGTCCAAACAGTACGGTAGTCCCAAATTGAAAAATATTTCGTACCAGCGAACTGGACCTGAGGAATCTAATGTTTGTTCCACTGCATTTTTTTTCACATCACTGGCCATCACTATATTTTCGCACTCATCAGAGCTGCGAAATTAAGTTCCAGCGAAATTTTACTCTGTATGCTACTCACGAAACTAAATACTAGCGAAATATAAGTGTCCTAGGGTAGTTAGCTTACTAAAATTTTCCATTGGCAATCTGCCAGGCTAATACCAAATGGCAGGCAACTCTTATTACTTCTCATTGTTTATAAGCCGATTTTAATACCCGGGCAACACCGGTAAGCACAGCTAGTATATCTATAAGTATGCATTATATTTTTACTCTATGTTGTAACAAATGTGCCTGCATATAGAGGCAATTTATTTTCATATCATAAACAAAGATCACTAACTGCAAATGGGTCTATCCATAATCACCATTGTTACAATTAGAGCAGAAATTTATTTATAAAATATTGGTATTGCATTTAAGATGACTTTAAATCAGATATTCTTATAGAGCTCAACAAGCTCTTTCGAATGATGTATAATATGTAACACTAAAGTTAATTTTTACTGAGAAATCTTTTAGTTAGTGTGTCACTCGCGTTACATCAGAGAAATATGCATTTTGAAGAGCTAGTTGCTTATCATTGAAACTCTCTGATTTGGTGGGAAGCACAATTATAAAAACTTATTTGTCTTATTTGAAAGAAGCTTGCTGACATATGCACTAAAATTTATACAGATATTAGATGGTAGTGGTGAACTACATGCTTGCAAACATGTCACCGCTGTTACATCCAATTGTCACCATTGTTACGCTTCTTATATTCTATAGACTTAAAAGTATTTAAGTTCACTGCAATGAGATCAATAATGGTATTAAAGCTAATGATTACAATATATATAGACAAGCCTTAACTTGAAATGTTTTTTATTGGTTTCCAAGTGTAAAATATAATAATAATAATGCGTGACAAACATGATTAAGCTTAAATAACGTAAGATGAAAAAATGAATATTGATCATGTAATTGTGAGAATGTACTAACAGAATGTTTTAGATCATTCTACATGTTCTAAATCTTCTGTAAAACAGTACTGACCTCTTTTAGAGAAAGTAGCACAAGACAGTGACTTGGCTATGTGAGGAAATTCTACCCATGCTATATTTTTGTATTAACAACAAAAGTGTTTTTTGTCCTCACTCTTTTAAAAAACTGCACTTCAGCTTCGAGGGCATCTACACTTTTTACCACACCTACATAATGCCTAGAAGTTTTTTCCAGGCAGCAATGTTAGCACAAAATCTTCTTTCAATGTGCTTGCTAGTTGTTTGAAGGGTTCGGAATTGCACTCACTTTCTGGATCACTAATTGCATGGTCATCAGGATCAAAATTAAAAAGTTAAAACTTTTCAATGGCATACTTTTATTTTTCTATTTCTTTGTTTTATTTTATCTTTTTTCATCTCTAATGCCATCTTCTGACAATGATAGTCCAACTGTCATTACTAGTTTATGGACGGTCTGGCGACCTTTGCTTGGGCTGTTTAGAAGTGCTCCATCAATCTTTTTACAGCCTCATCTTCAGATTGTGGGTTGCCAAATTGGGAAGTGGTGGCTACAAAAAATGAATTTAAACTTTAATAACTTTTTTTTACAAAATACTTGAAACATTAGCTTAAAACATCCAGTGTACGCAGATGTACTAAAGTATTAAGTTTTTTGAAGAAAAAAAATGAATGTACATACCTGGTAATTTTGCTTTCAAAGGTTTTTCCCCGATCTCTGTATTGTTGAACTCTAATTCTTGCTTTTTCTCGAGTTTCCTCGTATTGATCTTCTGTAAGTTGAGCTGTTCTTTTTGTTCTACTCTTTTGATTTTGACTAGCTTGGGCAGTCAAATATTGAGTCTATTGTTTTGAACATTGACGTATTTTGTTACGATATTTACGCATCTGCTGACGTTGTCTTACCCATGTTGAAAGCAGAAATGACCAGCAGACTTTCCGCCTAACAATATTCTGTTTCAAGCACTTGTTACAAGTTACTACCATGAGTAGATTTGATTAAATTTTGAACCATTCTCAGTATCGGAGTCGCAAGTCTTAGTAATACATTTGTAAGGTAGCAACCGTTTGCTAGCTTGCTAGGAGAAGCTTGTTAAGTTCTCACAATGGCTTAAATTTACAATACAATGAGTAACCCATACATGAGAACATCAACAACACCACAAATTTCTGTTAAATGTGAAATCCACTCAAATTAATCCTATAATCATATGAGTTGAGGGTCTAACAATGGTGACAGTGTAACAGCGGTGACGCAAATTTCGGAAACATGTGCAACTTTGAGCAAAACTGAAATTAGTTAAAGGTACAGTGTATAAAGTTAGCGTTGAAAACAAATTACTACTAATTTTGAACTAATAATACAAGTGTAGTAGAAACTTATTGATGTTTCTTGTCACCATTGTTACTCCAAATATGGCAACTTATAAAAGAGCCCCACACCAATAGATCAGTGCACACGATACCAATTTATGCATTAACGGGCAGCAAAGCCATTGTGAAATCCATTACAATTAGATATTTGTGTTCAGAGTAATATGTATACCCTGTACAAGCATCTCTATCTTGCCATTATGGCTATAAAGTATTTTGTGCAAATACACTAACTTTAGCAAACTATTAAAACATGATAGAGGAGCACTACCCCCCACAATTATTTTCTATTTTAGGGTTTAGTATGCATACTTCATATGTGAAGCATTATTTTAATGAAATAACTTTGAAATTTGCCAAAAAATCCATTTATTTATGGATAGACCCAAATCACTTTGTAAGGGTTTGAGAGATTTTGCCTACAAGATGATTTGGCTGCAAGAGGTTTATTTGGCTATAAGAAAGTTATACGATTAGTGAGAGGTTACGTCTATAATTCCTGAAGATTACGTCTACAGTTATGGAGATTGTGCATACTGATAGATCAATGAAGAGATATTTGAATACAAAAGGTAAATAATGCAATAGTGGTGTTTTCACTGAACATTGGTTGAAAAATATACTACTGATAAGATGTCATCTATTACTCGAAACGAAAATCGTATGAATATAAAATAAAAAGAACCCTTCATCGATTTAATAAGTATCTCTTTTCTTCTTCACCGGTATTTGTTGGGGATGTTCGTACAGTTACTGGAAACATGCTGTACCTTGAGGCGAGCGATGTAGTCTAGAACTAGGCCTAAGAGACGAGACGTAAGCTGCGTGTACATTATTTTGGTTTTACAAAATTACTGTTGTAGTAGCCGCTCCATTTACTCCAAAGTTGCAGTTGGGAGATCCTTCGTAATTGAACGCGATCAGTGTCGTATAGGGAGAGTTACGCCAACTGGAGTTACGTCATTTTAGAGAGTTCCAAACAAACTCTCTTTGCTATATAAAGTTCTGTTGAAAATTAAGGTATCTAATCAGAGATACGACTTATACACAGTCGAAATCACCATTTTCTTAGCTTTTTTATATACCACAAAGAGCGTCAGAATTTTTTGATTTTTTTTATGTATAACATGAGCATCTTATCTGTGGTTAATTAGATTTACACCAAGCTAAAAGCAAAATTCCGTTTATACGACAGCGTTGAGTTATTTCGAGGGAAACAGTCCCAACCATAGAGTTATATCCCCCTGGGAGGAGTTATCTCCCCCGGGGGAGATAACTCTATGGTCCCAACATCGACAAGTCCGAACCTAGACAAGTCCCAATCTAGACAAAGGTTGGTCCGAACATCGACAAAGGCCGATGCAGTTTTACAATAATTTAATCTTCAACAAATAATAAATGTCTTTTTGCAGTTCTATCCTCACTTCAAAAAATAAAAAAGCTACAAAGCTACTCACTGAAGTTTAGATTTCAAATAAAACATATTGCTAGCATAACAGTCAACCATATTTATGATTGTTACTAGTTTTAGCATTCGTTCTATATTTAGGTTGGGCAAAATATTGTTAGGCCTACATAAGCTGGGGAGTGCTGCATCAAATGGATCACAAGATATTTTTGCGCAAATAAATCTTTTAAAAATAAATCGCTCATTTACTATGAAAATAGTAGATGGTAAAATAGTAAAACTGCTGTCGAGATTGGGCCAACCGTTGTCGATATACAAACTCGTCGAGTTTCAAACCAGTCGAGGTTCGGACTATAATAGTTAATTGTTGGGCTGCGGGATACTCAGGCAAATCAGAGTTAGGCCTACAGGTCTTTCAGTTCCCAAAAGATCCTGACAGAAGGAATGCAAGGATTGTTAAAGGGGCAGGTAAGATTCACGTTGTTTTTAGTATTTGCAATTGTATAGATTTAGATATTACTATTAACTTAATGTTGAACTGATTAGTAGGAAAGCTAAGGATAGTTGTAGACTATTATACACAGCCATGTCAAGCCTATGTGAACGGAGTCATTTTTTATTATTTTATTTAAAGTGTCGATGTGAAAATTACAGGTTGGATTTTGGAAGTAGCATAAAGAATCCAAAACTTCTGCAGCCAACTGCTTCTTCTAAACTTTGTGAGGTTAGTCAAAATATAATTTAAAATTATCTTGTTATACGCATATAGGTATATCGGTTTTTAAACCATATTGGTATTCTTATTGTCATTGTAATTATTGCTGCTAGTTGTTAGAATATATTTTACAATTATCATAAATGCTATTCATAAGTTTAGTTGTTTGTATAGTACCACTATTGTTTTTGTCATGTTTTATTGTTATTACCAAAGTTTTCTTATCTGTTGTATTGCTTTGCATTTGTTTTATTACTGAAGTTGATAAAAATAGCATATAGTATGTTGCATTCATTAAGAGATAACTGGTTAAAAGTATTGGAAAAAGTTCTATAGGCGTCTAAGAATAGGTTGAATAGTAATAGTAGTAGCCCTATTAGTAGGCCTAATAGTAATAGTAGTATTCATATTAGCCTACTGTTTTCCTTGCTTACCTCTCCTCTTTTTGTTTGCTTATAGAGACATTTTGAAGAAAAGTGTTTTACACTAACTAACACGGAAAAACGTCGGACTGACAAGTGATGCCATTCCTACTCTGTTTGCTCACAGGCCACCACCTGTCCCTAAAAGAAAAACTGCTTTAAAAATACTATAATCACAAGCCGCAGCTCTTCTACATTCCCCAGCACATGCCAAAACATGGGTAAGGAAATTTTTTCATTAATTTCTATATTCAATTTCTCGTTTATTGCTTATGATATATCAAACTGTGCAACAGATTTTTGCAAAAGTAATTTTATATTACACTCAGTTTCAGTTATTAATTTAAATGTATCTTTTAACAGGTGACTACAAAGAGGTATGGGAACAAAATTGCTGTGTGATTAACAATTGTATTCTTTATACAAGTAGCTCTCTTACACACTCTAACTTTCCTGGCTTACACTCACTTCTATAACATTTTCCCTATTAGCGGTACAGCAGTTATCTTATCAGTTGTTGTGGCCAGTAGAACTTAGCGGCTCAGGTATAAGTTATATGTATGTTTTAAATATCTGTCTAACATACACGCATTTACTAATGAGTTCGATCCCTCATCACCAATGATGATAAATTGCTTGCTGCACATTTTCAATTCACACAGGCAAACGTTTCTCACATTCTATTCATATTGATTTGCAAGTTTATGCCCTGTCCAGAAAGTAACAGTGCTCCCCATTTGCTGATGCTTAAATCTTAAAAGTGACTTTAATTGTCATTATTTTAATATGGCATATTTGGATTTTTAGAAATTGATTCACCGAGTGTCTTAGAATCAGAACTAGCGACGAGTAAGCCTACAACTTGGATCACATCCGAAATCGAGAGCATAGAACGAATGTTACGGAAGAAGCTTAAGAAAGTATGTTATTAGTGAAAATTATCGAAAGCTATCATTTGATATAGATTATTTTAAAAATATAAGCTGATTTACGCTATTATGCATCGAGGTAAGAGCAGTTCAGTCTCATATTGGTATAGAACAGTTAATGGGAGTAATTTTGAGGAAATTTAAGTTATCTGAAACCCTAACATGTATATGTGTGTATATGCTTGTTGAGAATTGTGATTGATCGCACTTTGATAACACGCAGATCTATAATGTTGTTGTTGATTATTTTAATATCAACTTGCATAGTCAATTACTCAATAGGGTCAGTAGTGGTAGTCAAGAACATTTTCAACAATGTAGCCACTTGTTTAATTTTTGCAGGTCCAACAAGAATATAGGGCTACCTTAGAAAACTCCAAACCCATGAAACGGCTCTCAAAAAGTTGTTTAATAGGGATCAACTTGTTGCTCTTCAGAGACATTCAACTAGAGGATTGCAATGGCAACTCCATACAATAAAGAAAGGGCTGAAGTTGCGGTTTACTTGTGAGTCCACAGGTTACAATCATCTCTTGTATTCAGGAATGCCTCTTCCGTCTGTTAGGACACTGCAAAGACGACTTCAAACTATCTGCTTTGAGCCAGGAGTTCTCACGACTGTTTTTCAGTACATGAAGAAAAAAGTGAGCTTGTGTAATAAAGAGTTATCTAATGTTTATTTTCAATTTTATGTTTATCATTTGTTTTGCTAATCGCTCTTTTTATATTCTGATGTCTTTGCGGATTATACTGCATTTACAAGCTCCTTTGATTTAGACTGCGAGTATGAATGAGAGGGGTCGACAGTGTTGCCTTGTTTTGGATGAGATGGAGATTATTGAAGCCCTTGAGTACGATGCTAGCATCAGCTCCGTAATAGGAGAAGTGACATTACCTGGCCATAGTGGCCTTGCGAGTCATAGTTTAGTGGTTATGCTTGGAGGTTGGTGAGGTTAATTTCTTGTTTAATTCATTTATTACTTTCCTCTTTGTGTCTGCAGCTTTACCACTAATATTACATGTACTTCGAATCCAAGTGTTGGCTGTATCTCTGCAGGAATTACTGAAAGATGGAAACAAATTGTTGCATTCCATCTCACTGGTAAATCTATTTCCGGGGACAGTCTAGCTTCTCTTATTATTGATCTCATAACACATGCAAGCGGTATTGGTCTGAAAGTTGTTGCTGTTACTTCAGACATGGGGTCAAGCAACCAAGCGATGTGGAAAATTGATATTGATATGCCATTGATATTGAATATTGATATGCCACATGAGCAGTGCCCACTTGTCATCCTATATTGCAGAAACTAGTGAGGAAGTTTGTGAATGTTAGACTTCATATTTTATGTAAAAACATACCTCCACCTCACAGTCAGTGCAGTTTGCTAGCAAAAGCATGGCCATGCGAACACTAGCTCAGAATATTCATCATTAAGTGTTGTTGAAATTTGAAGCTTTCTGTATTTTTACCGTACTCATTCTTGTTGACTAGTATAATATGTATATATGTTATAAACATGTGTAAGTCAGCCATTGCACAAAAATACTACGTTTGCGTACCTTATACTATAGTACTAGTACAGCTTAGCTTCTTTGACTTGTTTATTCGAAGTTAATAATTTTTATTGTAACATTACTATGAAAGATTTTCTGTGTAGTATAATATGCCCTTTTAGTGTTGAGTTTTTATTATGGAAAGTTGTTCAATTTTAATGTTGTACTTCATACTTCTTGCACGTTTAGTTAAAATCATTGTCCGTAATAAATTTGCGGTTGTCCATTAATTTGCATAAAACAAGCCTGTTTATAATTTTTATGAACAAAAAAATTGGCAAGTGATGATATTATAAATATAATTATCATTGTGAATACATTAAATTGTTTGTTTGGCCGCCCAATGTTGTGAAATTGCAAGTAAACACAATTTAGCTAAGACATTCTAGTGCAGATAATAGGAGTTATTTACTATGAAGTAGCAGAAAACCTGTAAATATGGAGTTGTCACTTTTACAACTGCTATGTGAGTTAGAGCAAAACCTGAGCTTTCTTGTGGTATACTTGATAGTGCTCTAAGGTTACCCAAAGTAGTTTTATTAACTGATAAACAAAGATAGGTAAGAGCAGTCCACAGTAATTCAATATAAATGTAGGCGTGGCTGATGTTTGTTTGGAACTTTCGACGCATTTGTATAAGCTCTGTTGATGGCGTAACTCTCCCTATACGACACTGAACGCGATGTAATATAAAAATAAAAATGCTATTATTTAATATTTAAACGTGTTTTATGAATTTTCATACAGTGTTAGGGCATTCACAAGACAAATAAGATTATATTGAGTGAGAATTTTTAATAAAAACCAATTCGTTCATTAGTAAACAAGAAACAATTTTTTTTTTCATTAGTCACTCATAATTTGATTAGAACAAACATGTAAGCTTTATCCTGAACGAGAATAGCTTCCATGCACAACTGTTGTTGCTACATTTAAGTTACTTGATTGTTTGCCATGGTTTTTTATTAAGCAAGCCGTACTGCGAGCCAAAAACAGATAGATAAGCAAATACATATATCATGATGAAATGGAGTACTAAGCAGAACAGCTATATTTTATTTGAACAAACGTAGGCGTTGTTTTTATTTGCAGGAAGGTATGATTAGCAAAGGAAGTTTATAGGTAAACACAGTAATAGGGAAAAGATGAAAATATGAGTGTTTGAGATCAATAGTTATTGGTTGACCTGCATTAGGTACAAATAGTGCATATATTCACTTGAGTATTCTTATTCCTTGGTAAGGTTGTGAAATTGGCTATGTTTCAGCATATGAGGTAGAGCTATAATCGAATGTAAATGATGTACCTCATTATTCTTGGATACCTTGTGCTGGGTTCGCTGAACGGTTTACTCTGAGTGGCCAGCTCTCGTGGTGAGCACACAATTAAAATGGGGAACCCTTATAGTGAGCACTTACATTACCGTAATACATTCGTGAAATCAAAGTATTCTGATGATTTCACCATGCTTCATCAGACCCCCAAAGCAGGAAGAGTCTACCCCTGATTTAGACGTTTCTGTTTTACAGTTTTTTCGCCTTACGATGTGAAACATCATAAGGCGAAAAATGTTTCTCCATCTTGTCTCTCCACCTCGTTTTTCTATCTTGTCTCTCTATCCTGTTTTTCCACCTCGTCCCTCCATCTCGTCCCTCCACCTCGTTCCTCCACCTCGTCTCTCCACCTCGTTTCTCCATCTCGTCTCTCCACTTCGTTTCTCCACCTCGTCTCTCCACCTCGTCTCTGCATCTTGTCTCTCCATCTTGTCTCTCCACCTCATTCCTCTATCTTGTCTCGCCATACTGTTTTTCCACTTCGTCTTTCCCTCCTATCTCTCTACCTTGTCTATCCAGCTCGTGTCTTCACCTCGTCTCGCCTCCTCGTTTCTAGCTTACCCACATTTCATGATTTTACTTGCTTCTTTTTTTGGTAGAATCAGATAAAGATCCTGCCGCTGTCATGTCAGTACAGGTGAAGCAGGTGTTAAGAAAGCAGATGAACTCGCTCTGAAAGGTATACCAGCGACCCGTAGAGAAGAAAAATCTAAAGACATCACAGAAAAGGTAATTTTTTAAAATAAAATCCAAAGGGTAGTTACAGTTGAAATTGTCACAATTGGAAAACTCAACAATGCGTGTGTTATACTTTAGAGTGAACCTTTTTGTGCTATTTTACATTGGTGTCATAACTTTCACAAGCTGCATACTTTATAACTCATATACTCAATAATAAACTAGTTTTTTCCTTGCAACTTATTTGTTGCTAGCGTGGGGTTTGCTCTCTCAGTGAGCTCAATTTTTAAGTGTTAAGCAAGGTCTGCTTGTGTGGTGGAGTTCGCTACTCTAAAAAACCGAAATGGTTCATGTAGGAATTTGGTGAGCTATCACATGGTAATGTGATTGGCATATCATAGGCAGAAACATTTTACTCTTAAGGTGAGAATGCTATTTTTAATGCCGACAAATTTTTTTGCTTCTGTCAGTAACTAGTACTAGTAACTAGTACTAACTACTTATACTCAGAGTCTTGGTACTGGTAATGGCAGCCATTACTTTGATGTTTCGCGAGTTGTTGGAACTTACAGTACATGTACCCTAATTCACCGTAGTGTATTGCATATTTCGGAGTTACTTTCTCTTGCACAATTGGTAGGTGAAGGCAAGTAAACTGTATGTAAAGAGTAAAAGGATAGCTGTCTATGTGCCGATGCCAGATGAGGTGGATACCACCTACTTACTCAAGGACATTTTTGACAGCAATAAAACATGCTTCATTCCAAGGTATGATAGCTGCAGCAGAGATATGGAGATGCTGCAGTTGTACTCGATGGCTGACCTCGCTGCCCTTCCCAAAACAAAGTGGAATATCTCGCAGCCAGAGGAAGATGCTGATACACGTGAAAATGCTCTCGAGTCTGGTGGGTAGATTCTAGATTGTTCCAGATTGTCTGGCAAGTAGTATTTATTACATTACGGTCGACCATCATTTGTTTAGACTAATGCAGAATGGGCTATGTCCGGACATTGAAAGCTTATTGCTGTACTGTACATTGCACATTCTATATTATCTCGGACACTAGGCTACAAATTTTACCATGGAGAGGGAAACTCCGAAAATAAATATCCACTCTAAATGGTTAATAGCAGTAATAGTAATAAAGGAGACATACAGTACAACTCTCAGGCATGTGCGTTGTTCTCTTCATCTGTCACGAGAGACACCGAGCCTGTCAATGGTGTTATTCTTTGGACAGACACGATGGATAATTGTTCGAATCGCAGAGGTTGTTTGTACAAGTTGAAAATTTGGGGAAGTTAATCTCGAAGAAGCGCGGGTCAACTGTACTAAGTTCAAGCATGTTGTGATTATTTATTGTGCAGTAGCAAAGTTGATTTTATAGGGAACTGCGATGGTCCTTGAGGCGTGAAATCGCCTTATCTGTAAACAACGGGTTGGGTTTCATCTTTGAAAAAACCACTTGTGGTGACAGGAAATTCATCCAACCTTAAATTTGTTCCTCTGCTAAATAAACAATGCACATTAGTCACAAAAAGGAATTTACCAGAAGAGAGTAATAACAGTCTATTTATAAAACTTCATACATGGAAAGATTTTGGTTCCTCCTTCAGTTGTGCTATAGGATTTTGACATGAAATTGGAGCAACGTTTGCCTTAAACTGAATTTAGCTAATGAAATCTTTGTTAACTGACCAGCTGTTTGGCGTTTGTATTTTTAAAGCCTTATCAGCTTATCGCCTTATCCATCCTACATTTATGGGCTCTGCACACGCTTGTCTATTGTTGGTTCAGGAGTTGTCTTATCATAATAAATGGTTGGATATTGGAATTAACTGGTGTTCCAAATTTCACCTTAGCACAAGGTTCAGTTGGCTTGCAGTGTTTCAATAGGTTTTAGGTACTCTATTATTGTTGATAAAAAGTAGATGTAGGAGTAGACCTTGAAGAAGTCTGGTTAGTGCCTCCTGTTCACTAGTACACACATGTGTCTCTCAGCAACTAAGGCAACATTTGGAAGTTTTTTTCTGCTGTCACGTTGTTAACAAACACACTGATTAGATGAGATTTAAACTTATTTTTCACGTAAGTTAGAGTTAATGAGTGAAGGTCATATCGGTGTCAGATTGGGTAGATGTTAGTGTACACTGTACAGATATAATTTTGTATTAAATGTGTGAGCAATCCTTCGAAGGTCGAGTATGGTGCGGTTTAGCTAACCGCAAGTAGAGATTGTGCGTGTTTTTAAGAGTAACGTTACACAAACAATAGCTCTGTGGTCTTGACTGAACATGTCTGAGTCTGGTGTCAAGGGAACCTTAATGACTGGAGACACGGGCAGTTGGAGATAGCAATTTATGGTTGGACGTCATTCCTGTCACCAGTGACCTTTTTTGGGAATCAAACCCTAATCTGTTGATGGCAGGGTCAGGCGTTCTAGACCTAGATCGCTAGGCCTCGGCCACTCAATAATTAATGCAATTATTATATGTTCAGTGCATTGCATAGCAACACAATCACTACCTCACTTACAGACACCTAAACTCTACCTCAATAAACTTCTATAAACACATTCTGCACTCTTTAGGTGGTTTAGATTTGGTGCTCATGCCAGGACTCGCTTTCACACAATCAGGAAAAAGATTAGGCATGGGCAAAGGCTACTATGACACGTATCTTCTGCGACACAAGAAGCTTTTAGACTGCTACCCCATCACAATACTGCCCATGTCTGACAAAACACTGTATCTCATAAATTGCAAACTTTCGGTAAATGAGCAAAACGTGTTTAGCATCAGACACGGCCTATGGTTGCTCGAGCCTAGTAAAGTTATATACCATTCTATCCAGAAGAGTGCACTCTACTCACTGAACATTCTTAAAATTTGGTCCAAACTCTTCTTTTGCAAAAAAATAGTGATAAATTGTTTTGCCCGACAATCACTAATTGCTGTACTTTATCCCCATTGTCTAACATAACAACGCATCACTCTGATGCAGTGTTTCTCCAGACAATTAGCTATTTATTAGATGATGAACATAACTGACACAACACTTTATATTTACATTTAATGGTTTGATACAGCTTACTACAGACCAAATTCATGTACAACTATTTATTTTCAACAATTGCGATGTAACATGAAATAATTTGTAATGAAAATGATAATGAAACACAAAAAATAACTTGCAATTCTAGTTCTGCAGTTTGTCGTACAATGTGGTACAAAATCTATAGTTTGTCATGCCACGTTGTGCACTTTTTTAAACTGTGTTTTCAACAATCATCTAATGCATGTAGATCACGGTGTGTCAGCAATTAGTCATCCTGTGAGATAAGATCGGGTACATCTGAAGCATTAAGGTTGCACCAAAATCTATGTCTATTCGTTGGCATCAGTGGGCAGAGTTTCGCAACAATGTCAGTTTTCTTCTCAGCAGTAATGCCTCTTGGCCTCTCTCTCATCATTAGTAGTTCGTCAGTTAGACTGTGCTTTTTTTTCAAGAAATCTAACTCTTGAAACTGAGATTGATCGTGCGATTTTTTGAGCCAAACTGATGAGCTGTTCTTTCGAAACTGAATCACTCTGCATTCAGCTAGGCGGGGGCAATCTTTACTTAACTTTGCTTGACTTTGTCCTCCGACAAAGCGACGAAAATCTTCATTGACAGGAACCAGCACTGATGTTTTCGAAACCCTGCTCGCACACTCTATGAAGTCATTAAAGTTGTATACATTTTTCATTGCCTTCATTTCTCTTTCTACACCAGCATGCACTGTGTCTGCTGACATGAAGGTGTGCCCAGCCTCAAGGTACTTGAAGGTGACTGTGTCAGCTTGCATCTTTCCAGAATTCATAAGACTTACCATCACAGTTATTAAATTCCAATTTTTGTTCTGCGCAGCACAATTGTCCATAAAATAAACAATATCATCATAATCTCGATTGACTTCCAGTGCTTTCATGTACATAGATGTTATCTCTTCACATCTTCGTCCAGCCAGACCTTCATGCCAGTCAACACATATGCTTTTTGGCTCTGGACAAATATGCTTTCACTGGTGCAAATGTTTCATTGAAAGCAATGATGCGTTTTGTGAAGCATACCGTTTTAACACCTGGCAATCTTGGCAGCATTATGACCTTTTGTAAGTCAATGCTTCGAACGATTTTGCCTTCCTTTAATTTACTACTCTCATTTTTGTATTCACTCCTGGCCAGTGTGTATTCTGCCTTATGTTTGGCTTTTCTCTCGCACAAGCTACAGTCAGTTCTACAGATATTGGTGCTCTCGTCGGTGTCATGTATCCCAACATCCAATTCCAGGCACAACTCACATTGCTCCTCTCCTAATTTCACACAAGAGATGTTGAGCTTCCGTATATGTCGGCAATATGTTTCGTACGAACATCGGTTGTGTGGATAGCGTTGAATGAAATTTGAATGCATTTCTTTCTCTGTTAGTTCATTAGGCAGATAAAACCTATTTGGTGCGGGTGATCGACGGTAGTGCGATATGCAAGGACTGTATGACCGTATATGTGATTTTATGCGCTCAACATCCGCTATCAGTCAAAGCATGGTGAGGAGTGGTTTTGCCTCGCTTGTCGGGTGTTGGGGCCAACAGGTATGGATCTGATTTTAGGAGCTCTTGTATGACAGAGCTGAATGTAGGATAACCGAAAGTAGCTAAGAAAAAAGCTTTGCAAACTTGGACTTTACTTCCATCGTCGGCTATTAGGTTGTACTTCACAAACCAAAATCTGGAGGTACCTGAACCTTTTGTAGGTTGACTATCTAGCAAGCTCCACAACACTCCTTTTCGGTCATTGTAGCATTTTTTCCAAAATTCCATCCACACTGCAATGCGGTGCCGCTGATTTAGTTTTTAACCACATTTGTCTTTACAAGCACAGGGAGGTCGGAGTGGGTATTTTCGGATGTTTCGTTCATATTTGACTTGCTCAGAACGGATTTTCTTAGTTGAATTTGCATCTTGAGATTTGGCTGCTGTAACACAAGCCAACATATAATTAGCTGAAGTAAAGAAGATTCAACTTAATTGTATGTATGGTAGACTTTATATAATAGAAAGAAAAACCCTCGCAGTGTAATTTGAGTAAACTTACCATCAGCGGAAGAGACACCACTTTGGGCTGTATCACTGAAAGATCGTTTGTGGTTTACAGATATATTTGAATATGCCATGTTCATGGAGCTGTGTAGTTGACTACTCGAGTCACATTTACCAACTGACATGGTACAGGAAAAAATTAAATATTAGTATTGTGTGTTTCTAACAAGCTTCAAATTGACACCTAAAAGTCTCTTCATCACCAGGATTGGTGTCTGGAATCTTGTATCGAACCAGTACGGGTAATCTTATCAGTCCCTAACGTGATAGTTCTAACTGAAAGCAGTTAACACAATCGGTTAACAGTTAACACAACAGTTAACATAGTGAGTGCGTTATGATGCATTGTTTTGTCAGACATAACGTCTTGACGCAACAGTGATGCGTTGTTTCACCAGGGTTGAAACTACCCTAATGAATGATTTTTGAGTCAAAATATTTTGGGACAAGATAGAGAACACTATTTAGATGTGAAATATGTAAAAAAGTGAAAATTTTTGAGGTACAGTGTTTTGCCAGACATGGGCAGAATAGCCTTGTCCTTCGCGGAACAGATACAAGAGCAGGTACCCACAAGTGAACACGATGTCCGCCTTGATTATGTTTTCTCTGATAAACTCCAATAGTCCGACGCCTCCTCCAGAGGTGAGACTCAGGGCAATGCTTGCTTAAAGATGCGATCACATCGAATTTTAGGAGATTTTTATCAAAAAGTATAGATATTTTTCTATCATTTGAGATTTTGTTTGATATTTCACGGGGTCTAACTGCCAGGATGGTTAAAGATTAAAATCGACCATACTTTGATCTCTGTTAAACATTCAGATGAAAACGATGTGTTCAGACTTTTTGCAAAATGACATCAATAGTTGCGCGGCTGCCTGTTCCTCTCGTTATTGACATAGGCTATTGCATTCAAGTTACAATGTTACGCATCTCTCTTAACATATATTTTATTTAGCATATGCTCATGATTGTAGAATAAAACTTCAGATATACTCTCAAATACATTTCTATAGACGTATCAAGTGATTTACAAATAGGTTGGTTAAGATTTGACTCATTATTTTCCTCTGAGTGCTGTGTAATCATGTACCTGATGCTGAGGAGACCGATTATGCCATTTTTGGGCGTGCCTTTGTTTCTGAGCATTCTTACCATGATCAAGTTTTGTCGATTTTAATCTTGAAACATCCTGACAGTTAGAACACCTAAAATCACAAGCAAAATTTTAAATGATGGAA
Source organism: Watersipora subatra (assembly GCF_963576615.1). Taxonomy (NCBI): domain Eukaryota; kingdom Metazoa; phylum Bryozoa; class Gymnolaemata; order Cheilostomatida; family Watersiporidae; genus Watersipora; species Watersipora subatra. The sequence continues at coordinate 39,969,165 of NC_088709.1, read as the reverse complement.
AAATATCTATACTTTCGGATAAAATCTACTAGAATTTGATGAGATCACATTTTTAATGGAACAGAGATGGCTGGATAAAATAACTGATTCCTTTAATAACTTTTAATTTGTATTATTATATTATTTCTTTCAATTATATTTGCTGATAAGAATGTGCTTATATATTATAAACAAACAAATGCTTTTGTACATCACTTTGACCCGTCATATCTGCAATATAGTTTATAAACCGTATCTTACTGGCAGACCATAGCATATCGGTTAACATCTTATAGGCTGAATAGACAAAAAATATCTTAAAATGCATGTTAATCACAGTTATACAGTGTAAATGTTGAGTGAACTGCTTGCGTAGTTATTATAAATTGTGGAGCAAGGTGCGTGTTATACGCTACCCTCGTATTGACACAGCAACTACGATTGTAATAAAAACGATCAGCACCACAGGGACACCGACTATCAGGCACCACTTGAGTATCTTCTGTTTATCTGCCTTATCAGCCATCTTGGTTAGGTCTTTTGTTACACCATCAGATCTACGATCTGGCATCTGTAGACAAGTACATAGAATGGCATCTGTAGACAAGTACATAGAATGGCATCTGTAGACAAGTACATAGAATGGCATCTGTAGACAAGTACATAGAATTGCATCTGTAGACAAGTACATAGAATGGCATTCTGCTCCATAATTTTTATGTACAACATATTGTTCAATCACAACAAAGTTCATCTCAAACTAAAGCTTATGTGCCACCTGTCACACGTGTCACCTGTCACACGCATCATCTGACACACCTGTCAATATGACACATGTCACCAGTGGAGCATTATAAAGTTATAGTAATCATTTAAAGATGAGCCAAACATTCTAGAAACTTTAAACAGAATAGTAGGAACCAGCATTTTGCGATGTCTCTCTCCGATATATGGTGGAGCTTATTGACTCTCTGTTGTAAACTATCCTCTCTGAATAGTCATAAAATATATGCAACTTTTCGAAAAACTAGACACTGCAGATGGTATTCCTTGAGAAGTTTACCTGGATTTTAACGTCCTCGCCCTTCACTGCCACGGATGGCTCAGGTTTCTTCTGCGCTGTAGGGGACTGCATAGTTCTACTACTGGACCATGGCCTGCCCTTGTCAGTTGTATTACTGCTTGATCGTCGTGCTGGAGATCTGTAATTACATGTAGGGTTGAAATAAAGAGAAGACAACTGAGTATTGCCGCTTTATCATGGGATACATACAGTCGATCTTTAAGACACCATACTCCCATGTTGCTTGGTAAGCTACCATTAACTGTAGCTTTTTCTTACCACAACTGTGCAGGCTGTTTTGAACTTCAAAATTATTTTCCCTTGACATTGAGTTTTGTATGTACATAACATACAACATGTACATAACATTGTATACATGTACATATGTACGTTGTTTGGACTTATATACCCTTAAAATTATAGCAAAAGGCTTTTTTCTTGAAATAAATTACCTTTCCATGTCACACACCAGGGTCGTACATCCTAATTTGCTTATCACACTGCTTCCTGTTGCTGCAGTGTGGTAATTTGTACTTAACGCTGCTCTTAGAATAAGGCTTGGCTTGTCTCACCTTGACCGATCAAAGGATGAAGAACGACTCTGTCATCCCTGACTTCCTCTCTGACTTCCCCTCTGGCTACTCCTGCCTGAAGACCGTCGTTTGTCATTTCTCGCTGGTTTTATTCCTACTGGTTTCACTATAGAAAACGGATCAGAAGTCGATCCTTTCTTTTTTCTGCTTGAGCCGCTGTCCGCACTGTCTAATTTTTCATAGTCTATCACTTTTTTAGGAATTGACCTTGATTTTTCATTGTGTTCGAAGCGTGCTGTTCTTCCACTTGCTGTTCGTTGAAAGTCTCCACTCGTAGCGAGCGATTCAGCGTCAGATATGTCAGTGTTTTGACTTTTCAGGATGCTTTGCGGCATAGATTTGCTTCTATCAATCGGACTAGCTATACTGGAGTCATCTTTACTCACAAAGCCACCATTTATTTCAGCAAGTTTTTTCCTTCGTAAGCTTGCTCTGGGTTGAACTCGCGGAGCATCTGTGAATGACGGAATGGAAGCTTCGCTCATCGTTTCGAGTTCATCGCCACTGGAGGGCGTTGGAAGATCGTCACTCGCTAAATTTTTCGGATGTACCTCTCCATACATTTGCCTCACTTGCCGCTGCACGATACGTGGAGGAGCTTGTGGCTGAAATAGTTCTCCTCGATATCGGCTGTCACTTTCACCTGCTATAGATTCTCTGTCTGTGTCACCATAGCTCGTGGTTGAGCCAGTATACCTCGCCCTTCCGCTGTACATTCCCGAGTCACTCTCTGGCATAAAGCGCTGATGATATGGAAGTTTACTGGGGTCTAGTAGGTGTGGCATGGAACTTACGCTTTCTGCCAAAGATGATATCTAAAAAAATGTTATAGTGGAGATTGTATATGATGGATATTCTGTTGGTCACTCTACGTATGCTCACTGGATTAGTTGTATGTTTGCCTTGTTTTGAGGCAAACATTCTCCTTTCATACATAAAGCTTTGTAAGAAAGAGACAAAAATGAGAAATAGCATAATTTCAAGAAATCCCCACATTTTTATAATTATTCTAAGGAGTTATTTTTTCTTTAATGATTTGAAACAATTTCTGACAGTGTTATAGCTAAAGATGCTCCTTCATCGCTGGTCGATGTATGAAAAGCCCTTTTAAATTTTCTCAAGTTCTATACTAATGTTAGACACCATGTTGTTAGTAGGATGCTTTGGTGTTGTTTGGCTAAGCCATAGGCTGTGCTAAGCATTGCTGATTCGCATTGATGCCAAATATATGGAAACACACATTCTTAGCATGAATATTCATTTCAGACACATCTGCAGACTGAATAAATACTAGTATATTTACCACTTCATCGTTTGTGTTAAAATAAAACCCTTCGTATTGGTTTCTAGCATCATGGTTGACTAGTAGCTATACCAGTTGAGGGAGTTTACAGAACATTGAGCTAGTTACTGCTGCTAGTAATTCAAAGATTGTTAAGTTGTTTGTAGTATGTATTATATATAAGACAGGTGAGAGTTCAGGATGTGTATGTGTGTACATTTGACTGACTAAACAATAACTGAACACAAAATAGTAACAGCAAAGCAGGATAATGATAGGATTATTATAGACCATAGCTATACAGGATAATACAGGATAATAGACTAGCTATACAGAATAATACATGACAAGAGACTAGCTATACAGGATAATACAGGATAATAGACTAGCTATACAGGATAATACAGGACAATAGACTAGCTATACAGGATAATACAGAATAGCTATACATGATAATGACTTCATAACAAAAATAAAAGTGGAATTCATTAGAAAATATAAGAACTTTTCCATCGCAGATAGCCTGTGACCTTACGACGGCAATTAAACAAGACCCCAATTAAATAATTTAGCGACCAAAGCGTGAGATAATTTTATCCCATGCATAGGATTTCATGATGCAATATCATTTGTGTCAGCCCCTCCTATATTCCTAGTTTTTACCTCAATAAGTTAGTGTAACATTTGGCGGACACTGTGGGCTCAAAATCTGTCAAGTCACATGACCTGTGATCCCCGCTGATATACGCCCCGGACACAGTCTTAACTAGCTACAGTGAGAGTTAGGGATGTTTTGTTCCTGATGAAGATGTCTGAGTTAAAAATATAGAAGCTGATTTTGCACTAGCTACAGTGCAATTAACTGTCATTGTAGCAACTAGTTACAGTGAGAGTCTTAACTAGCTGCAGTGGGATGTTTTGTTCCTGATGAAGATGTCTGAGTTAAACATATAAAAGCTGATTTCGATAATTATCCGATCCACTGATGCTCAAAAACCTACCCTGGTACAGATATTCTGTTGCACGATTGGATGGTTATTTTAATACAAATATTACGTATGTATACTTTATTTTTATATTTTATCGCATAAAATATAAATAAAGTATAAATTCTTTCATTCGTTAGTATTTATGAAAGAATAAATAATTAAATTTTAATTAATTACATAATGCTAATAAAGAAAAGTATTACAAAAAATTCTTTGCCTTTGATTGGTTGGAATTATTTTTATCACTCTAATTACGGAAATACAAAACATATAATCTATATCCTAAATGAAACAAAAAAGTTGTACGCTGAGCTTGTCAGATATGCTGCCCAGGTATTAATTATTTACCAATTACCCCAGATCACGTTCTATATCAAAGTGGTGAAAAGTTGTAGTTTATCATATTTGTTAGTAGGAAAGATAAGATTCTATTACCACGATCAGTAGTGGATATGTGGAGGTAAAAATGTCTCAAGCTTTAAATTTATTTAAGAAGATATCAGTCAGTCCTGATTCAGGTGCATGTATTTGATTTCTATATTTGTACCGATACCAAGATCAGGACATCTCTACCTCTTAATAATCAGGGCTGGGTAATAACAGGAAAATTCATGAATTGTTCTCCAAATGTCTAAATCAAATTATCAAATATAATATATTATTAGAAATATGGATCAAGCAGACCCTCAAACAAGTTCTGTAGACAGCCCTATGACTAGAGGGTACATAGGTCACTTTTCATGCCTCAATTTGGAAACAAATAATGAAAAAAATGATTCTTGGCATCACATCTTGTAAGTAGCAATGTAAATTGTCTGTGATGCCAAATGCCTGCATAAATTTTCAGTAAGATTGCATTTTCTCTATTATATATCAACGGATCAACACACAAGCATGACAACCATTGGTCCAAATTTAATTAATACTGAAAGACAATAAGAGAGAGCATGACAGATTCTTACTTCAGAAATGGAGTTATCTGCTGTATAACCATTTGGTGTGTTAGAATTGAGGGAAGACAATCCAGGGCTGACTAGCTCTTGATTTGTCCCCTGCGACTGTTCCCTTGGCTGACTTATATTGGACCTGTTCCTCGCCGTGGGTCGTGGTGCACTCCTCGGTACATAATGTCTCTCAACTATCAGGTTAGATGGGCTCTGCTGATGTTCTGTCATGTTTTGCTTGCTCTATCAGCTGCTGTTATATCTTGTTCAGAATTACATTTCTAAAATATAGGGTAACATTTCACTGAAACTTTAGGAATAAAATAGTGCATCTGGAGAGGCTTGAACCTACGGCTTATAGAACAGGCAGCATTGCGCGTATCCCAACCTTGCGCTGACCTTTACCAATGTCACATATACAGCCGTCAAACCCTTTATATTTGGAGCTATACAATATTATATTGTGTAAGTAAATAGAATGTGCTACATCCGCCGAGCTCTTGAGAAGGTCTCTCTGAACCCTTCAGGTCCGACCGAACAAAGGTTAAGAACAGCTGCCGTAAAGGGGACACTGTTGGAATGATGAGAAAAAACTTGCTAAGCAAATCATATACATGTCGTTAGCCAAGGAAGTGGTTGACTATATTATCAGCTGGATGTTCATAGTAATCCTATCACCTACATGTAACATGAGCTAATTCTTTGTGAAAGAAACTGGCAAGAGTGGTCAATTACGGCTTGTTCAAACACAAGGAAGTATGGCTGTATGCCATTGTTCGCTCATCGTCTGACTTGTATAAAGCTTCTCTGTGATAGCTGAGTACAGCTGGAAATCAGAGAGGAAACAGGATGTCACGTTATTTTGATGGAGAAAATCATAACTATGTAGGTTTTGAATAGCAGCTGGATTTGATAACAACTTTGATAAGCTGTTATACATGACTTTACGGTTCTATCTCCAGCACACCTTACAGGAACTCATGGCTAATGATTGTTCCTAAGTTTTAACTGGCTGTTCTATTTCAGGAGTATTGTGTACTTCAAGTGCTCAACCTGTCTATTTGCTATGCGTATACATGTATGCTAATGAGGTATTCAGACTGACAGCTCTGTCATGGAGAGCCACAAGAATGTCTTTGGTGTATAAACTAATATATCTTAGCATTTTCTGTCCAAGTTAACTCTTTTACTCCTACAGCAAAATAACATCAGGAAATGCTTGCCACTGCCAGTTTCTACAAATATGGTGTGATTGCTGGAGCGAAAGCACCTAGACGCGCACCACATTCTTTTGAACAACCGTAAATATCCTTTGGATGCTTAAGTTTGTAGAAAACAACGAAAACAAAAATCAAATAGTGTGACTAGTATTTATTTTACTTTTCTATCAAAAGGTGATGTTTTAGAGGTAACCGCTGAGACACACCTGTTGTAGTACACTGAGTCGCTGAGACACACCTGTTGTAGTACACTGAGTCGCTGAGACACACCTATTGTAGTACACTGAGTCGCTGAAACACACCTGTTGTAGTACACTGAGTCGCTGAGACACACCTGTTGTAGTACACTGAGTCGCTGAGACACACCTATTGTAGTACACTGAGTCGCTGAGACACACCTGTTGTAGTACACTGAGTCGCTGAGACACACCTGTTGTAGTACACTGAGTCGCTGAGACACACCTATTGTAGTACACTGAGTCGATGGTGTCTTTCTGAACTAAAAAACAAATAGTTTCAGTGCCAAGCTCTCATTTCTGAGAAGCTTTTTAACCCAGTCTATGTTTCATTCTTCTTTACAAGTGCTTCAGTTTGAGTGTTGTCAGATACTAATGTCCTGTCAACAGCCATTTATCATTTCTCAGCTAGCTTGCCTTCAGTATTTTGGCAACTTCTCAAGAATTAGTAGTGCCATACTATTGATGAAACTTTGGAATTAAACTAAAGACATATCCCGAGCAATCGTAATTTTAGCTAAACTGGAAGTGATGGGATCTAAACATTGTGACGTGATGTTTAGCACATACTCTATATGCAATTGAGAATAAAATTGACAATCGAAAACTTTATAAACTCAGGTCCGTTCCCATTGGTACCCAGGCTGAGAACAAGACCTCTCACACAAAAGATTAGGAAGGGCTAGGAAAGAAGTATGATGAGAAAGCTATTACAAAACTGCTGATCATTAATTTTGTTGTGATAAAAATTCTAAACATATTTCTATTTTTAAACATGAGTAGAAAAAGTATACTAATAACCATCAAACCAACAGAAGTTGTTAGTATGTCTAACCAACCATCCCCATCCAGATAGTACAAATGGAATGCATGGAATGCGAATCAAGAAAAGATTTCTGTAGGTCTAACCTTATGACCTAAATAAATAGAAAATTTTGACTTTCGAACCATTCGAAACATTCGATCCACCAGTGTCAGAATATATACGGTAGGTATAGGAGAAGCGCAGATATAGAGGAGGGTTTTAGTCATACGCAACCTTTAGAGTCGTATCTGTCTGTCTGTCCAAAGCCATGCCAAGAGGTTAGGAGAAGAATGCGTCGGTTGCGTGGGAATCAAACTCCCATATTCGACTTGGCAACCAGGCACACCTCACCTGCCCCACTTTACTACATTGTGGAATTATTGTGGAGATATTTATTACACATGATGATCTCTCACAGCCCAAGAGACTGTCAGGGTACTCGTCTTTACTATGATAAGAGCCATGTTTGTCCGTCTGTCTGTTGGTCAGAGATTAGGAAAAAAATTGCTTTTATCGGGATTAAAACTCAAAGCTTTTAGCTTGGTAAACCAACACTAAACCATTTGCACCAATCAACTGCCTTACTGCATGTCTGAATAGTTGCTCACTTATTTATTACACCTGCTGATGTTCTGTTTTGTTCCGATGATCTCACTATCATCGGACTGCCAGAGTATTAGTAATAATAATATTACAACAAGAACAACCCCTTTTACACAGCTAATATCTGCCATATTATGGTGCCTCGGCACTGACTACCTGCCGAACTTTCCGACTGCTGCCAGTAATTTCCTTGACATAATACCGTAACTACATCTAGGAGCCAGTCTTTACCAGTTATCATCAGTTTCCTTTTTTTTAAGGAAGCAAATTTGTCCATAAAAAACTAGAATAGAAACTACTTTTAAAAATATGGGAAAAAGGAGGTTTTGCCATAAAGCATAAAGGATTAATTGTAAACTTGGTGTAGATAGGTGTATGTTGTCTATTGACAAGAGTGTAGGTTGTGGCAATAACTATACTAAAAACTAAGAACCTAACAGCTCAATTGTGTCGACTCAAAAAAACAGCAAAACTCAATCACCGTGTTTCCATGTTTCGAATGAGTTCGGAGTTGTTTCCACTCCGAATCATAAAAATGGTAAAATCCAAAGCATTCGACACTTCGCTCTGCTGAATTTGTGTGAAAGCATATGCTGTGAGGTTACTTTGACATCATAGACACGCTCACACAACTCCGATTCATTGAAATGGTAAGGTGCAAATCCGTCGACAGCAAGCAATTTCGAACCCATTCGAAGCATGAAAGAACAGTTAATGCTACAAAAACTAGAGTCCAGCTTCTTGTTTTGCCCTTTTATCATAGTATGACCGACCATGACCTCGAACGAAACTCAGTTTATCAGCATGCATACCAACAGCAAGGGGTGAGCTAATCAACAGGAACTAGGAACATGTCTTCCAGTTACAACTTGAAGGAATCTGCTTGGCAAAGAAATGAAAGTTATTGGTACTACTACACTGGTAGTTCCATGCACCATGAAAGATTGCCAGGTGTAATAGTTAACCACACATTTATTCCAAAATGTAGTAAGGCAATTAATTGGGACAGATGTCTGCAAGCCGAAAAGTTGTGAGTTCGAACCCAGTTGAAAACATTCTTTTTTCTAACCTCCAAGCGTAACTTCGGACAGATGAAGTTTAGTACACGGCTCTTATTATAGTAAAGATTGCTGACAAGCTTGTAGAAGAGATAACTGAATCAAAAGCAGGACATCAAGTACCCAGTGGGCTAGTTACAAATAAGGCGCATATCTATAGAAACATTCTAATGTCGAGTGACCAGCGACAAACTGCGCACAACTGATGCATGCAATCGCCATTGTCATCGGAGAACCCAAAAGCGTATGTGAAAAGGACGCAAAGCCCTTGCCCGTTTGTTCTTTATCAGTCTTGTTAACAAATGCTATTAGTATGTATGCTTGCGTAACTTATCGATGGCTCAGTGTTTACAGATAAGGGCCAGTAATAATGCCATGTCCCGAAGCGACTAGCTTGCTTACCTCAATGAAAGACTGTCAACTGGAGCGCAATACCTTTTCACACCAAATCATTTGCATTCAATTGTTGTAGATAGAACTTTGGGCAAAAACAAAAAGCTCTCCCCAAACAGAATCATAGCTGTCATTATTCTTGGTGCTGCTGTGGTTATGCTGCCTCTATAATAGACTGGTTTTCTACTGCTTGTACAATACACAGGCTCTTACTGCTTATATGATAGACTGGTTTTCTACTGCCTGTTAGATACACTAGTTGCCTACTACTCGTTCAATAAACAAGTTTGAGCTACTCAGGCTATGAGGCCAATCTTGTTAAACTGATAAGCGATGAAGTAAAACCTCGAACAGTAGTTAAGGTTGTGTCTCCGGTGGAGATTTCTACAGAAATGGTTTCAAACAAATAAGGTCTCCCTTTGATAGCGAGCTTCATCCCTTCTACACCACCTCTCCTTGTTCACAATTAGTTTTTGCACATCTCATAGGAATAGCTGCAGCTAACAGGTGAAACTGCATGATTGTTGACAAAATATATAACTTTCCTGATGCTGTCTTCTCCGAATAATCTCGAAGGATTCTTGTGAATCTATGCGAGAACCTTCACACCTTCAAACTGATGTCTCCAGGGGGAATTCTTACTAAGTTTCCATAATTTCCATAGTTTCTTACTTAGTTCACAATTACTAAGTTTCCATATAGAGATAGCACAACGATATAGCCCCGTATGGCGCTGCAATGACATCATGGAAACAGCCGTATCACTCTCATTCTGTTGTGATTCAATGTCGCTGTTTGGAAGTGAAACATTCGTGCGCAACCATCTTTGTGTCATATAAATTGTCCTAGCGACCAACGGCATCGTACTCATGTGCATAGGTCTTGTTTTCCTGTCGCTTCATATGTTGAAATGCTCTAATCTAGTCACAAAACCATCGCTCTACTGTAGCGGCCATAGAAACATGGCCTGTTTGTCGGTCCAACGCAACGTCTCAGCACCGGTGTACCCAGGTGTCACTACACTATCTCTGTATGGGAACCTAGTACATATGTGTGTGTGTGCGCGCTCGCGCGTATGAGTCGCATCCGAAATATTGATTCAAAAAGTCTTTGGTCAGAAAGTCTCCATAATTTCCCCTTTTCACAGATCTGTCAAGACTGGTAGCTGAGGACACGCATCAGCCTGCTTAGCTGATACAACTCCCTACCTTATCAGCCTCGTGTATATTTTATATTATCACCTTTGGAACATATGACATTACTGACTAGGTATCTACAGGTCGGCACAAGTACTTCCTCTCTGGCAGTGCTCAATAAAAACAGCTTTCAGTGTGTCGACGCAACGCTACAACTATAATATTTTACTAAGTATGATTTTGCCAGGAAGCAGAGTTATTTTTCACAAGATCATACACACCACCTCCCAGCAAACTAAAAACAGAGAAATTCTGCGCAATATCTTTTTCTTCAGCTCACTGCTTTTTTGTTGTAAATCATATTTAGAAGCTTCTAGATCAAGTTAACGATCAGTATACTGAACAGCCTAGTGTTCCTTCATCTTGGTGTTGTACTAGTCTGTTCAAGAGAGTTTTTACTCTACAATAGTTGGCTTATATACTTACAAAATCTTCAAATACTCCTTGGAACTTTCTTCATCAAATATTTTCCCGAAACATTAAGGCTAAGGCATCATTGTATGTATAGCAACCTGACTTTCATAGCAACTTTCAAAGCTTGAGTTTTAGATGCTCGCTGTCGCTAGTATTTGGGCTGCGTGAATGATTGATTCAGGTATGGGTTGTATAGTCACTCAACCTACTTACTAGGTAAAAGAGTGGAGTAAATGACGCATGCACCCAATCAATAGCAGCTCACCTACTCACAGAAACATACAAACTAACCCTGTTTCTCTTTATTGCTTGGGAATGCCTGCAGTCATGTGATTTGTTTTAAATGTCCAAAATGTATAAGTTGGTCACTGAAAATCCTAACTCGTCAAAGAAAAAAGCTACACTACACAAAGTTGGCAAAAAGATGCCGCGGTAAATAGCTTTGATTAACACTGAATTCATTTGAGACCACCATGAATAACTCCAAGGCTCTGCTGACATTCAGCAATGACACGTGTTGCAGGTGTGCCTCTGAGTAATACTGGTAACCTGGATGTTTTAGTTTAGTAGATTTTTATAGAAGTCAAAACGAATTAAGAACAATATGTAGTTTCTAATCACAGTAAATTATATTTATATAAATACTATAATTGGGCTAAATAGTGGTGTCATGTTTTTAGACTTTTGTTGTTTAGACTTCAGTGTTTTTTTGGATTGTTGATACTGTTTGACTTTTAAAGAGGGCTTTTCCAGTTAGGATGCTGTCCCAAGAAGCGTTATCTTTCTTATTTTTGCTGTCTTGATATCAGTCAGCGTAATCCACCAAAATATGACAACTGTTATTATTGGTAGATGTCTAATATAGTGCTGTAACTATTCTCTAGCACATTTCATCCTCCAATGGCCCGCACTGTTGAATACCTTCTTTACATTTGGAGTTGGCTACTCATTAGCTTTAGGATTTTAATCTAATGGATTTTGGTTTAGCTACTATCATGAATTTAATATCGGTAAAGAAACCATTTTAACCTTCTTAGTTCTTAGTAATACCAACCTTCTTAGTTCTCCTTTCATCTTTCGGGTATATTTGCAAACCCGCCTTGTCAAGGAAAGTCTTTGTTGCTAAAACTTTTTCTCAGTATGTAGGAATGGCTAACATTCCATCACTGGCACAAGAGCTTATGAAAAGGATTTTTAGTCATGTAAACATAAATTTATTGTCAGGAGAGCACCCACTCCCAGTTCCATTGTTATCATGACGCTGATACTTAGTCTAACCTTGCATTCATGAGCCAAGTATTACAATAAATGACATAATAGAGTCACAGATGCTGTAAGCCAATAGCTTTTATGCTTATACTAATCCAACCACATAAGAGAGGAAACAACTCCATCAATAATAACCTCAATGAAGTATGATTGTTAGAAAAGAAGATGAAGCAAGTAGCAATGATAAGGCAACCTTAGGAGTCTACAATGTAATTATGATTGCTTTTAAAAATTTGTATTTCTTTGCAAAATATAAAATTTATACCAAGAAGTTTGGTATTACATGAGTTTTCACACAGCGATAGAGTAGCGATGTTCCCCCATGTGGCACTGCAATGCCAACGTGGAAACAGCCATGTTGCTCTCATTTAGTTGTGATTCAGTGTTGCTGTTTGGAAACTAAACACCCGCGAGATGCGCTATCTTTGCGCCATGGAAACGGCCTCAGCGACCAACGGCGTTGAACTTGTGCATGTGCATAGGTCTTGCTTTTTGGTTGCTTCATATGCTGACATGTGACATCACTCTACTACAGGGCTGTATGAAAACACGAGTGATTTGTCGGCCCAGCATAGCCCTTCGACAACGGTGTACCCAAGTTTCGCCACATTATCTATCGCTGTGTCTGTGTAAAAACTTAGTATATATGTCATTGCCAGCCGTTCAGTCACAGCGCTGCAGAGCTGCATGGCACACGGTATCACGCACATGTGTATAGGTTTCTTGTGATTGGTAGAAGACAACTACCAACTGACATTTATCATGCCTGCTGGAGTGCAATACAGTATTTGTTCAACTTAGTTTGTCAAGGACTGCATAAGATCTGCTTTAACTGCTACAAGGTGCAGCATGTATAACAATAACTGAACTGGAGATGTCATTAATATTATAATTTGTCATGTTTCCCTCATAGCCTCATTTCCTATTAAAGCCGGGATAAGCGGGAGAGTCAATGCATAGTGCAAAAATAACTATGGGGGCAGACAACTTTAATGCAATCTAGAGAATTGTTCTTATGAACCGATTTAAATGTCGAATTGACGCATTTACACATAAGCAGTATGTAGGTCAATGATACAAGGGAAGATTGATTCTTATAGTTACGGGGTCGACTATCGACTGAACTAACTATAATACTTAATGCAAACTACAGGATCATGTATTCCTGTAGTTCTACAACCTATGGATCATGTATTCCAGCTCACCACACTTCCACCAATCACATCACTAAATCTATGAACATATTACTTTATCCCAAACTTGCTCGTTTCAAAATACTCCGTAAACTATGCTCGAAATAATTATATTTATCCTTTCATACATATGACATGGTTTTCTCTTCCGTGACTCCAACTACATCCACCATCATAACGTCTATCCGTTGAGCAAAAAATTATTATGGAGCTCAGAACTTTAGTGTAATCTAGAGTAATGTTCTCATGAACCTACTCAAATGCATTTGACACACTTGCACACAAGCTGTATGTAGGTCAACAACACAAGGAAAGACTGTTTAGAAACTATTTCGTGACACTAACATCCACCATCATATGTCACAATTAATGAACTTGATGTTATTGATGTTATTACAACTTTTAATTCACTCTCTCGGCTCCTCCACAATACTAATAGATTATCAACTCTTAAGGCACTTTTGTTCAACTCCCTCAATAATTCCTGAACTCTGTTTTTTAATTTTTGTTTATGGCATGTAGTGAAAAACATAGTTTTGTTGATGTTTACTAATGCTAATAAAAAGTTATACATAGTGTACATACAATGGACTGAGTACATGTTGCATAAATGCAGCATTATGGTATCTGCAGCATGCAATCTCTTGAAGCCCTTAGTTACCTTTTTCTACAATGGCTCTCAAGCCAGTAAAGTTTAATACTGGCTGAATTTTTGTCTTGATGTTATCAAGCACCTTTAAATATTACTAAAAACTGCATATAGAAAAACTTTCATTTTTAGCTTTACTAAAAATGTGGAAACAGCCCCATTTTGGTGCTAAACAGAATATTGTAGAGTCAGCAATTAAAATACTTAATCTCATACATATGATGAATGTATGTGTTGGTCTATACCTCTATGAAGGCCTTCTTGTCTGGGCAAAGTCTATATATTGCACAAGCACACACTCACACACTCATGCACATACCCCAAACACGCAACACATGCCATGCTACGAACGCGCATACACATGCACCACCACATCACACCCCACATGTCAAGCATCAACAGACGGACAAACAAATAAATTTTCCGTTGTATAGATAAGAAAAAACAGCAAGTAAGATCATGGCATTTCAGCTTGTCTGGTGTTTTTATTTCTGGGAACAACAATGATAAATAGTTGTGAAAATACTAATTTTCACTTCTAATTCAATTGACACGGGGTAGTTTTAAAATTTAGGAAATTGGAAGTTAGCTTTCCTTATTTAACAGAAAGGAATAATAACTCGTATGTATTATGTATATATATACGCGTTATGTATTATGCAATTCATCGAAGTTCAGAAAAAACTTGTGAATGGATACCAAAATAGAAATAAAACTGACTGAGCGCACCAATAACGACATGTTTAGTTGCTGCCTAAGTTCTCAAGTTCTACTAAAGTTTACCACAGAGACTGGTTTTTGGTTAAACGTTTCAATCTTATTTTTGCTACATAAATCTTTGCGCAAAATTCGTTATGATTACCAATGGAGCGACCGACATAACATCACAGCCAAGCCGCATAGACGGAAGATAACAACTCCCTTTCACTGCAGCTAATGCATCAGGTGCAGTGCGTCTTGTGACAAGCTGTTGTTTTGCTCGCCCCGCTCAACGGGGGACAACTCTGCAAAAACAACAGTTTGTCAATGTTAGCAATATAACAAGAATATTGCTGCGCAGTACCAAGCTGCTACGATGACACACCAACCTCCCCTTTGCCACCAGCCTTCACCACCACGGCGATACACGCCCACAGCAGAATGCTGTCACCGATTTCACGGCAGTCTCTATTGCCAACCCGTAGGCAAATCAAATCAGCAGCCTCACTGCTACCCAATGGACTTTCCAGTCCAATCTCCACAGTGCTAATTGCTTGTCAGTAGAAGCACAGCAATACAGATGATTAACTCACTTGCTCTCCACTGAGCCTTCTGCCAGGCATCTGTTTAATGCCTGCTTATATAGCGAGACCTGTTAGTCCCTCTGCTTTCATGTGAAAAGCTAGCTTTTCAAAACCCTGGCTCTCCATGAACGCTAGTCCCTTGTTACCGGCTAATCACTAGGAAGCCTCAGATATTTACATAATATCCCACATCTCCCTCAGCTTCTTTCAAAGCTCACAAGAAAGATGCATTGGTCTCGAGTGACTAGCACTCATAGTCATCCAAATACGCAGGACGCCATCGCAAAGGCTGCGACCGTCTAGGCCAGGGGTCTCAAACATGCGGCCCGCGGGCCGCATGCGGCCCGCAAAGGCATTTCATGCGGCCCGCGACACATTTCTATTGTCGGTGTTTGGACTTTTGCAAAAGCGCCATCTTAACCAGGAGAAAATCTTACCTACTTATTTATTCGTAGTCTTTCCATTGATTTCCGTGTAGCGCTCAAAGCATACATCCGGTTTATTATTGCTCACTGTTGATTGCATTGTATAAATTTGATTTTACTATATTTTTTTAAAACAAGTGCCCATGTTTTCTGTTTCAAAAAAAAGAAAACTCGCAGATGAAAAGAGAGTTTTTCAAGTCAGATGGGAGGCTTTATATTTTGTGACTGAAGTCAGCGATAAAATTCATTGTCTCGTTTGTCAGCAAACGATAGCGGTTCCGAAGGAGTTCAATGTGCGTCGACACTACGAAACAATGCACCGTGTGAAATATGACGCGTACACCGGCAAAGTCAGGCAGGATAAAGTTATTCAACTTAAATCAGCATTATGCAAACAAAGAAGTTACTTCACCAAAATTAACCAGTCCAACAAGGATTCTGTGAGAGTAAGTTTTGCATTAAGTGAGATGATAGCGGAGTCATCACGACCCTTTACAGAGGGTTCTTTTATAAAAGAATGTCTTTTAACTGCAAGTGACATTTTATGTCCGAATCAAAAGAAACTGTTTGAAGGCATAAGCTTGTCAGCCAATACAGTAGCCAACAGGATTACTGATTTAGCAGCAAATGTGGAGATGCAATTAACTGAGACAGCTATGGACTTTGAAGCATTTTCAATTGCTCTCGAAGAGAGCGCAGATGCTTCGGATACCGCACAATGTGCTGTGTTTATCAGAGGTGTGGACCGCAATTTGAATGTGACAGAAGAAAACCTGGAACTATTACCATTGAAGGGTACTACAACTGGACGTGATTTATTTCAAGCCCTGGAAAAATGCATTGAGAAGTATAACTTGCCATGGGATAAACTTGTATCTTTGGCCACAGATGGTGCACCGTCAATGTGCTCTCAAAATGTAGGTGTTGTTGGATTGGTGAAAAACAAATTAAACAGCCTTGAAACTGCAAGAATCAATTTCACTAGTATATGGATAAATAAAATAAGTATAAATATAAATAAATAGTATATAGTAAATGGATTTTAGAAAGTTTGTAAAGCACTACGTTCTTATTATGTTGTCTTGTTTATTAACTTTTTATAATTTTAAACAATTTCTGGCTGTGCGGCCCTCGAGGTACTTTAAAAGTCATCACTTGGCCCTCGGAGCAATTTAAGTTTGAGACCCCTGGTCTAGGCGGTTCAGGCTGCTCAGGCAGTCTGTTTGCCTCGACTGCTGGCCTGTCTGCATTAGCCTCGAGTTTGACTTCCTCAACTGGCAGCTGCGCTCCGTCGCCTTCCTGATTTTTCACCGCCTCCTCATCGGCCTCACTTAAAGGCCCAACAAGCAATACAGGGTCAATAGCCAGCTCAACCAGAGGCATATTGACGGCATCCGCCTCCGGAAAGTGGTTGCCACCTAGACCCAATGATCTAGGTCAAATGTCACTGACAATGGCTGATATGGCCAGTACCTATGTCGTTGCCATAGCGTTGTCGCCTGACATCCCTTACATGCCTAAGCATGCCATCCACACACACTGTGTGCTTCGAGACAACACTGGTAACCTGACTTAGCGTCCACTGTTTTGTGCCATATAGGGGTATGGTTTCACCCACACCTCAACACCCACACTAAAACAGCTCTAGACATCTTCTTCAGATGCCTTACTGTTGATATCAAAGGGCACTCGCCATTGGTATCGAAATAGCACATTCGAAGGAACAGAGGTCTCCTCTGTCTCCTTCTGAGGCGTTACATTATACCAAAAAGCCGCCTCCTCCGGGGTGATTTTACCCCTTTTGGCAATCTTCTTGATTGTCCGATGATTTTTCTCAACTACTCCATTACCGCCAGGGGTGTAGGCGGCTCGAAAACAAAGAGAAATTCACCACCTGTCAGCAAACTGATGAACAGCTGCTGACCTGAACGCCGCTGGGTTGTCCAGCAACAACTCATAACACGGCCCGTGCTCAACCATGATGCTACACAGCTGAGTCACTATCTGGGCTGCAGACTCAGTTTGCAGCCTACGCTAGATGGCAAACCGCGACAGGCCACAGTCCACCATTGAGAGAAAAGGACTGTCACCATAATGAGTCACATCTATAGCAACTCAACACCAGTTCTCCTCTACGGCCAAATCTCTAATGACCACAATACTCTCGCCCTGCAGTGCAGGGTTAATGCGCTAGCATGCCTCACACCCAGCCAAGTTAGTCTTTACCTGTTCCTGTGACAGTTCTTTACGAATCTGTCCTGCAAATGTAAAGCGTCCTGTCAACCCCCAAATGGTGCGGCAAATGTGCTGCCCAAATGGTGTCTTCAGGACTTTCGCCGCTGGCAATCGCAGCTGACACCTCAGCTGCTTCACAGTCAGCCTCTCGGTACTCTAGCCAATGCCTTGGTACTCTGGTCATCTGATCAGCTTTATTCTCTATGGAAGGAACAAAGTGAACAGACACTGCAAGTCCATACTCGGCAATAGTGTCACGGATCACCCCCGAACGATGCTTCACAAGCATCGCCGCAACACCCTTTGTTCGGACGCGGTTTCGTTCATCAATGGTGTTGGTTGACCAGTTAACAACTGTAAGCAAATCAATGGCCAACGTGAAAGCTTTGAACTCCCACACAATTGCCAAATTGATCCTCGACCAACTGCCTCCAACTCAGCGACATTGATGTGCTGATGATCAGACTCTTTTCGGAGCCACGAAGCATCCTCCACAATGTTGCCATCGACCTCCAAGGCCACGCCCATGCCAAGCGAGCTTGCATCAGTCCACACTGTAACGGAACCACGAGGGTTCACCCTCCAAACTCCTTTGACTGGGTCCTCACGGCGGGCTCTTGCCAAGAGCTCACCAGCCAGACTGCCGACTGTCTTCTCGTCAGGAGAATCTCAAGCTCCACTGCAGCCCAGCCGTTTTAAAAAACTGCACTGTTGGCGCAGCCACCCTGCCACAGGGTTGTGGCCAACCAGTCGGCCACATATCGAAAACAGCTCTCTCTTCATGAGTGCTGATGGCTCAAAATAGTACTCAGAAAGAGCTGTTCCCTCGACATCTGTAGATGCCCGCTAGAATCCTTCTGCAAAGTAACACCCAGCAACCAGCCTCCATCCAAGGCCTCAGGCTCCTTGTCTCGAGCCCATACCTAGCCAAGTGGTCTCTCAACTCTTGAGCACTCAGTATGGACTCCTGAACCACTATGTCATCAATATAGTGATCAGTACCACAATGAACAGGTTCATCCAATGGCAGAACTTTTTTAAAGATCGAGGTCATGATCCTTGGTGCACATGGCAGGCCAAAACCCAGTCGAGTTAAGGCATAGCGCACGCCTTTGTACCTCACAACCTGGTACTTTCACAGGTCCTTGGAAATGCAGACCTTCAGCTCATTTCCTAATCTTATCAGCACACACCGCCACCACGTCATCACCAGTATGACACTCGACAAATGCATTCAGCTCACGATAATCCATGACTGGGCGCACTTTGTCTTTTGTCGGCTGAACCACTGCCAGCATTGGAATGATGCCTTCTACAGGCCTGTGCCACCGCTTCAGCCAGCCTTTTAAGATCCAGCTCTCTAGTTCGGTGCAATAGCGCTCTCGCAACTGAAGTGCCTGAGTACATTTATACTCAGAGATCTTGGTCTGGAGCCCCGTTAGGCAGCTCCCCAGACCACCGCCAACTAATAGTCCAGTGACCTTAGACAAACTCGGCGATAAAATCTGGGTACTCAACCCGCAGATGGCCCGTACAGCCTTGCTGGCTGCCCTAATAGCGGGCACTCTTCGAGAAACCTTGCAGCATCCTTCTCGATAAGGTTTCCCCCACAGGACACTGTATTTTGAATCTACACCTTTCCCAACAGTGACACTACCCATATGATCGATGATATCACCGCCAAGAAGGCAGTCGACCCCGAGATTTCTTAACTCATTCATTACTGGCGCAGTAACATGAAAACAGTGTCCATGCAAACCAATAATTATTTGACATCAGCCTCTCATGTGAGAAACTTTGCCATCAGCCGTTAATAAAGGCTGGCCTGACCTAATAGGAAGCCCCACCACCACCTGCAGACTCACAAATGTCAGCTCGCTTCGTGTGTCTTCAAGACACATGAAACGATGACCGTTGAGAATGGCCTGAACAACTGGCATGTGACTACTACATAAAGCCCTACCAGTTGCCCCGGACAGTACCAAGCTGTCCGACTGCATGCATGTACCAATTCGTGCTACTCCGTTTTCATGGAAGAGGATGCGCGGCCACTGTCTGCGACCTTCTCGTAAAAACTCTGTCCACCACTGGCAGACCCGGCAGCTAAGCCATCACGAGCTCGCTGTCTAGGACAGCTAGCCACGTGGTGCTCATTGCCGCCACACTTGAAGTAACCTCTTTTGACAGAAGCCTCTGTTGATTTCTTTCCTGCGGCACTCTTACGCCCAAGTCTGTTTTGTTGACAGGCTTTTACACGGTGATTTCCACTACACCGAAAACAGCTGGAACTGCTTCCCTGCTGTTTAGAAACAGCAGCAAGACCTCTTGTTGCGTCCCTACTAACACAAGCTTCCGCAGCTCTCAGCGAAACCAAGCGATCTCGCACACAGGCCAACACTGATCCAAAATCAGCCTTGTATGCATGTTCGTGCGCAATGGTCCACTCATAGACGGAAGATGGGAGCCCCTCGTGAAACTTGACTCGAAAGCCAAGGTCATCCGAGGACATTCCCGGTCTCTTCCTGAATCGCTCCAAACGATCCAAATATACGCCAACTGTATCGCTAGCGCAGAACTGGCAGTTGAAAAGTTGTCACCATGCTTCCTGTCGAAGCATGGCATACTCGGCTACCAGTGTAGCCTTCATGACCTCCCAGCTGGAGACCTCTCCCACCATCATACGGCTATATAGCCGGGCAGCCTTGCAGCATATATGGGAGGAGTTCCACTGGTGCAACTCAGTTCAGGGCACAGAATCGCTCATAAACAGTGATCCACGCAGACACCTCCGCTGGCCCATCGCCGGTGAACGGGGGCAACTGCCGGCTCAGCTAATCCAAAATCGGCCCATTAACCTGATTGAGAATACTGGCCAAAACACCAGCATCTAAGCGCAATGAAGCAGTTGCCTGTGCACCTAATTCTGAAGAACCAGCACCAGCAGGTGCTGGCTTCGGGCCCTCCTGGCCCTCAGGGGCAGGACCAGTGTCCTTACTCCCTGAGGCCATACCCTTAGGTACAGCCACAAACTAAGTCAGCAACTCGGCTTCCACAGCCCTAACAAAGGCCGAAATAGCTTGTTATCAATATAACAGGGATAATGCTGCGCAGCACCAAGCTGCTACGATGACACACCAACCTCCCCTTTGCCACCAGCCTTCACCACCATAACGATACACGCCCACAGCAGAATGCTGTCACCGATCTCACAGCAGTCCCTACTGCCAACTTGTAGGCAATCCAAATCAGCAGCCTCACTGCTACCCAATGGACTTTCCAGTCCAATCTCCACAGTGCTAATTGCTTGTCAGTAGAAGCACAGCAATACAGATGATCAACTCACTTGCTCTCCACTGAGCCTTCTGCCAGGCATCTGTTTAATGCCTGCTTATATAGCGAGACCTGTTAGTCCCTCTGCTTTCATGTGAAAAGCTAGCTTTTCAAAACCCTGGCTCTCCATGAACGCTAGTCCCTTGTTACCGGCTAATCACTAGGAAGCCTTAGTTATTTACATAAGTAACAACATCCCACAGTCAAGACAGGCTAATGCAGCAGTAAAAGTACAGTCATATACATTCTAAAGTGAAAAGACTAGCAGATGATAGATAGGAGAATGGAGAGAATAATGGAAATAACTATTTCTTTTGTGAACCGCTTTTCCTTTATAAAAGCAGTTCTGCAGAACATGTTGTCAACAATCGAACATTTCCTTTATTAATCTGTTTTGGTCAAAGATTTTAGACAAAAACAGTGTAGAGTGTATATGATATGCTATCACTCTTGACAATGTTCCACTGATGACATCATTTCCTGTGTTCACTGTGATTAACAATAGTGAAGATATTCATTACATCAGTTAACATAAGCATAACGATGTTGCGTCACACATGACAATTAAAAACTGGCCTTACGAGGTGAATGCCCAGCGTTCCACAGGTAACAAAAATAGTTTATAAAAACAGTTGCGGCTAATGATTAGTGTAAAGGCATGGAAACTTTGACAGTGAGCAAATTATGCTCAACATTAATTAATTGTCAACATACATTAACAACGTTGACCTATAGCATTAATAATCTTGTCACTTATAGTATTAATACTCCTGTCACCTATAGTATTAATACTCCTGTCACTTATAGTATTAATACTCCTGTCACCTATAGTATTAATACTCCTGTCACTTATAACATTAATACTCCTGTCACTTATGGTATTAATACTCCTGTCACTTTGGCATTAATACTCCTGTTACTTATAGCATTAGTACTCCTGTCACCTATAGTATTAATACTCCTGTCACTTATAGTATTAATACTCCTGTCACTTATAACATTAATACTCTTGTCACTTATAGTATTAATACTCCTGTCACCCATAACATTGAAGTGATAATTTACTAACCTGATATCTATAACAATACTACTAATTTAATCCACCTCAGCTGTGGTATGCATTGCTTAATATTGATATATCTTAATATTGCTCTTGTGTGACATGACAGCTTGAGCCATTGTCAGGTAACAGCTCCTAGGTAGCCTCCTTTCTCAAACTAATCTAGATGAATGTACTTGCACCGAGTTTGCTGTTTTGTCTTTAATTATAAACTAAATTACAGAACTACTTTGTCTACAGTCAATGGCTGCTCAATACGGAGAACTAAGTACATGATTTATATCAGCTGGCAGCCTAACCAATGTTTCTTTAACATCTACACCAACCTTTCTCTCATCTAATGACTGTTCAATACGGAGCACTAAGTACATGAGTTATATCGGCTGGCAGCCTAACCAATGTTTCTTTAACATCTACACCAACCTTTCTCTCATCTAATGACTGCTCAATACGGAGCACTAAGTACATGAGTTATATCAGCTGGCAGCCTTACCAATATTTCTTTAACATCTACACCTACCTTTCTCTCATCTAATGACTGCTCAATACGGAGCACTAAGTACATGAGTTATAGCAGCTGGCAGCCTAACCAATGTTTCTTTTACCTCTACAGCCACCTTTTTCCCGTCTATGTAACGGCTGCTGAATTAATTTACTAGCATGTAAGGCAGTCTGTCTCTCCCTCTCGCCCCCTCTCTCTCCTATCTCTCCCTCTCTCTTTTCCCCTCTTTCTTTCTCCCCCTCTCTCTCCCCCCTCTCTCCACCCTTTCTCTCCCTCCTCTCTCTGTCTCCCTCTCTCTCTCTCTTTCCCTCTCTCTATCCCTCTCCCTCTCTCTCTTTCCTCCTCTCTCTTCCCCTCCCTCTCCCCCCTCTCCTCCCTTCTCTCTCTCTCTCTCTCTCTCTCTTTTCTATACTTTGGAGATACTATTTTAAAATGCTGTCTCCAAAGCGCTGCTTAGTGGGCATCTCTTAAGTGTTGATAATTGAGAAAGTTCATGGTTATAGGTTATATATATATAAAAAATATATATATAGCACATTATATATATATATATATATATATATATATATATATATATATATATATATATATATACAGTTAGTGCAGATAGATAGTGCAGTTGGTAAGGTATCGGGACCGTGATCATTAGGTCCTCGGTTCAAACCCCAACAACTGCACTTTGCTGGTGATCCTTAGACAAGACCCTTGCTTGTATAACGTCTACAACCTCTATGATGAGTGCAATAACCGAAGCCATGCCGGCTCGGACGTCGCCCGGTCAACAAGGTCCGCGCTGCCTGTAGCTGAACTAGGACAAGGCAGTGAAAAATGGGCTACTGGTTCAAAACGAATGAAATGGACTCGGACTGATAACACGGACCTCATGCAGTGCTACTTTATGAGTGAACCTCAAAAGTGGGGCTACATGGGATGGATGCGTCAACTGTGGATAAACATGTGCCCTGAATTGCCACTAACCGCTAAGCAACTTGTAGCTCAGAGGAGTAAAATAATCAAGCGGCACCTCATATCGAAACTTGAGATAGATGAAATTAGGGAACAGTTCACCCAAGTAACCTCCACCAACGAGGAGTGCACATCAACACACACTGTCACACATACACGATCATGTGTTGACTCACGCGTTGAAGAAAACATGCACTTGGACTTTGACCCAAGGGTGAAAGAGCTTGCGGAAAATATCATCAACAAGATGCCAGCTGCTAATGATTATGGAAGCAGGGTACCACTACGAAGAGTTAGCAAGGCCATACCTAAGAAGCTGTTAGAAAACATTAACTTGGCACTGGAGTTGATCTCAACTGGATCAATCAGTGAGACTAATGCCCTAATCTACAGTACAGCAACTGTCATCTTGGAGGATATGGGTATTAAGCCACTGCCAACAAGGCTTCAAGCCATTCCATCCTGGCAGCTGAGGCTACAAAATAAGATCAAAGACTTGCGCAAGAAAGTTAGTAGGCTCAGTGAGAGATCTAACTACAGTTTGGAGCGTCCAAAAAGGGAAGCCACAATAGAAGCTCTAGAATCTGCCAAACAGCAGCTAGTAGCACTCTCGGCTCGACTGAAGCGGTACACCAAAGAACGAGATAACAAGAGAATGAACAAACTGTTCATCAGTAATCCATCTAGAGTGTATTCCCAGTTCAAAGGTAAACTGCAGAGGCCAATGTCTGAGCCTCTCCGATCTAGCACTTCAAAGTTCTGGAAGGACATCTGGGAGAAAGAGACTACTCATAACACCACTGCATATTGGCTGAAGAGGCTTAAAGAGAGCCATCAACACACTGTGGCTCAGCAAGGACTCACCATCAGTGAAAAGGACATCAAGTACAGAGTGCAGCGTATGAAGAACTGGGCAGCACCTGGCCATGACATGATTCAAGCCTTCTGGTTAAAGAATTGACATCACTTCACACTAGAATGGCTAAGCAGATGGAATGCCTAATAGAACAAGGTGACCATCGAGAATGGCTGACCAAAGGACGAACTGTACTTCTGATAAAAGATCCAAAGCAGGGGCCGATTCCCAAGAACTATCGACCAATAACGTGCTTGCCCACCACCTGGAAACTGCTCTCAGGAATAGTTGCAGACAAACTGGAAGAGCACATGAGTCACTATATGACCAGTGCTCAGAAAGGAATTGGGCGCAACACCCGAGGAGCCAAACATCAGTTACTGGTGGATCGGACGATCTGTCAAGACAGCAGGAGAAGGCAAACCATTCTTGCCATGGCTTGGATTGACTACAAAGAGGCCTATGACTCAATTCCTCATAGTTGGATACTTGAGTGCCTCAGTATGTACAATGTTCACCCTGCTCTTGTGGCATTCATCAAGGTGTCAATGACCAAATGGAAGACGGAACTGGAGGCTAATGGCAAAAAAGCTGGCGAGTGTAAAAATCAAGCGAGGCATCTATCAAGGTGACTCCTTATCACCGCTGCTCTTCTGCATATGCCTAAACCCTCTAAGCAATATGCTGGAAGAGACTCAATATGGGTACCAGTTTAAGAGTGGCACCAAGATAAACCACCTCTTCTACATGGATGAAATCAAGCTGTACGCTAACAAAGAAAGGGACATTGATTCGCTAATACACCTCACTCAGGTATAGAGCAAGGACATCGGAATGACCTTCGGTATTGAGAAATGTGGAAGGCTAATTCTTAAGAAAGGCCATTCTATGCTTACAGATGGCCTAAGAATGTCAAATGGTACCATCAAAGATATAGAAGAAGGGTACAAGTACTTGGGGGTTGTGCAAAGCAACATCAACCACGAAGCCGAGGTACGTCACAAAGCCATTATCGAATACAAGAAACGCCTTCGGCAGGTCTTACGGAGCCAGCTCAATGCCAAGAACCAAGTCATGGCAATAAATACCTACGGACTGCCAGTAATAAGATATCCAGCAGGCATAATAAAGTGGACTGAGAAAGCCATCAAAGAGACAGATATAGCAACTCGTAAACTGCTGACCATGCATGGAGCACTCCACCCAAAATCTGATACTACTAGATTGTATCTCGATAGGAAAGATGGTGGTAGGGGACTCAAAAGTGTGCAGCAGACAGTGAAAGAGGAGGGGCAAAGCATCAAAGCATATGCAGCTTCCATGGACACTTCAGATAAATTGCTAGCTGAATTTCAATCGGCTGCTCTTACAACGGACCTACGCCCTGATGATGAGAAAATTGACTGGCACACAAAACCTCTTCATGGTGCTTACCATCGACAAATATCTAAGGTTGGCGATCTTCACCAGACATATATGTAGCTGAACAAAGGAAACCTAACGGCCAATACAGAGTCGCTAATCATGGCAGCCCAGGAGCAAGTGCTCCCAACAAGGCAACTCCAAACAAAAATCTATCACACTAGAGACGATTCTAGATGCAGACTGTGCAAAGACGCACCTGAGACCATCCAACACATCATCAGTGGATGCAAGCAGCTAGCAGGAAGCGCATACACTGAGCGGCATAGTCATGTCGCAGGTGTTGTGTATAGAAGTCTATGTGGTGAGTATGGCCTTAATAAACCACAACACTGGTGGGAAGCTCCTGGTAATGTCAATGAAAATGACCGCGCTAAGATCCTCTGGGACTTCTACACCCGAACTGACAAGCATGTCCTAGCAAACCAACCAGATATAGTGGTGGTAGACAAGAAGAACAAGAGGGCTTCTATAATAGATATAGCAGTACCCAATGACTACATTATAGCCAGCAAAGAAAAAAAAAGGTAGAGAAATATCTCCCTCTTGGAGAAGAAATTGAAAAATGCTAGAATGTAAGAACAACTGTAATCCCAGTAGTCATTGGGGCACTGGGCGCAATAACACCAGCGCATAAAATGTGGCTTGCCCAAATACCAACAACAATCAACTCAGGTGAGTTGCAGAAAAGTGCGCTATTGGGAACAGCTAAGATCTTGAGGCGAGTGCTCAAACTCCCAGGTCTCTGGTAGGAGACCCGAGTTAGAGCAGAATTTACCACCCATACGGTGTATTCGGGATGAGGAAACAATTTATATATACATATATATATATATATAAAATTTATTCATGTAAAACCTTAGATAAAAAACAACTTCGTTACTATTAGTTTCATGTCTGTTACGCAGACAATCATCAGACAATCATCATCTGATGATTGTCTGCGTAACAGACATGAAACTAATAGTAATGAAGTTGTTTTTTATCTAAGGTTTTACATTTATAAATTTTATATTTAAGCTCTGATCACTCATTGAGCACTATTTGGCAGTTTTAACACACTACTTTGGAATACATATATATATATATATATATATATATATATATATATATATATATATATATATATATATATATATATAGCTATATATTAACTATATATATATATATATATATATATATATATATATATATATATATATATATATATATATATATATATATATATGTCCCTTTCCCCCTCTCTTTTTCACTCTCTCTCCCTCTTTCCCTCTCTCCCCCTCTCTCCCTTTCTCTCTCCCCCTCTCTCTCCCACTCTCACTTTTTCCCCCCTCTCTCTCTTTTTTTCCATACTTTTTAGATATTCTTTTAAAATGCTGTCTCCAAATCACTGCTTAGTGGGCATTTCCTTAGTGTTGATAATTGAGAAACTTCATGGTTATAGGTTATAGCCCATTGACAATAACAGCAAAAGATTTCACAAAACCCGTGCTAATTTATCGATATAAAAGAGCTAGAAAATTACAAACAATAAGAATATGGTAGTGATATACCACTGACAAAATAGCACTAAAATATATAATAGTAATAAAGATAGTAAATACTAACAGTAACACAAGATATCATAAGTTAGTAACCATTACAGACATTAGTCACAACATTATAGTTGTATGCAAGATGTTCACAAGCAGTAAAAGCTAATTAACATATATTTAAATTGTATTTATTGATCAGCAGGTAACACTTGTAGTGCTACAGGTTTAGAGTCTTTGTCAAGTGCATAGCAGAAGTTGAGATACTGAGTAAACTCTGATTTCTCTCTGACTACACCAGATAAGTCTACGAGAAGAGAAGTCAACTCCACTGTAACTATTGGTTGAGTCTGAACAGCTGGACTTTGTCTAGATGAAAGCTCATTTTCTACTAGAATGTCTCGAGTTGCATTCACCATTTGAGCTTTGAGCACAGATGCAGTAGTTGTACTAGTTGCCTGCATGTTGGTCTCTCGAGTGTAGAGGTTAGATAGGAGCTCTCCTAGACATGGCCACATCTTATGGGTTTCTTCTGTGGTTGAGTTATAACGAAAAGACCTAAATGGTACCAAAAGAAGCCATACACATAGATTTTAGGCTTTTCTATAACAATACATACGTTTTGGACAGATATATACTGCAGCTGACACAAAACAATCTTTACAAACAGAAGCCCAAGTTTTAACTTTTTAACTATAGTTTGACAGCTTGAACCCAAGTACTTCAAAATATCAAACTGTCTTGTGGTGCAAGACATTCATACTCTAAGGTATGTGTGCAGTTGAGCAGTTCTTGCTTTTTTATAAGAAAGCCAGATTTTTCAAAATGCTCAACACATCATCATAGCATGAGTTCTAAAGTGCGACACACATCAGCAGATAAGGCTTGTCGGTGGAATGGCAACTACCCATAGACTTGGTATTTTAGTGTATCAGTCAAAACCACTAAGTTGGCGAAACACCACCAATAGTTTAAATGTGCTTTTCTGCCCTTTTGTACAAAGTACTGAGCAAATGCGGATCCTATAAATTGAGCATATGATTTTTGGAACAGAACTTTCTGCTGCAGACATTCTGTTGGAAGACTTTTTGACGTGATGAATTCTGGCACAAGACTCAATGGCGTAGGTTAAAAGTTCAGAATTTATCCATCTTTTATTGTGAGTAATGACTCAACAATGTATTAAAAGATTTGAGGATTTGAAAGTTCAAAACTAAAAAGTTGGTGAGTTCTTGGTTAGCACTAACAAATATATACATATACTTGTATATGCTTGTTTCATATAGGGTTATATGAACTGTCTTATACTGTTGAACAATTATGCTTTACTTAACCACTGAAACTGCTCATATTACGGCGTCAGCTATCAACCCTATCATGGAAAATCATGTTAATTTTTATCTAAGGGCCGTCAGCTTTTACTTACAATGTAACAAAACACATGTATGTACATACAACTACATACACATGATAGTAATATTTTGTAAAAGCTTTCTCCTTTATACGAGAGTTATTGTGAGCGTATACTGTACTATCTGATCAAGTTATATGTACTTTATTTTATATATACAGACGGTCCCCAACATACGAACGAGTTACGTTCCGAACGATCATTCGTAAGGTGAATTTGTTCGTAAGTTGCTTCAGCGCTATATTTTGTATTATAATTTATGTTTAAGGCCTATAAGTATATTGAAGGTTTATATAAGTATGTTTAAGGCTTGTATAAGGAAACTGTATTGGTTTGTACTGAAAAAACATTTAATAAAATGGAGAGAATATGTACAGTACTGTATTATGTAGTTTATATCATGAGAGGGTCTTCGTCGTCGCTGGAATGGGCTTCAAAAGTTACTTCCTCCTCCGTAACTTTAATGTAGGAAGAAGATGAGGGTTGATGAGTATCTTCCTTGAAGGATTTACTACAAACTGGCTGAAAGAAACGATCTAACGACTATTGCACAGTTTTCTTTTTTTTCATTATAAATGATGCGGTAGCACTGTATGGCATCATTCAATTGATTTGCAACCTTTGTGCAATGTTCAATATTTGGGTCTTGAAGCTCGGAGGGTGCGAAAGCTTTTTCTATGAGCAAAAACCCCTCGGCCAAAAGTTTTGTCTCGAATTTCTTCATGGGGACAGGCGTTTCTTCTTCCTCCTCGACACGTTGCTCAGCCTCCAAATCCATGAGGTCTTGGTTACTCACTTCCTCCCCATGGGACCCAAGCAATTCCTCAAAGTTCTCCTTCCGCAGGTCTAGCTTGAGTTTGTCACTTAGGCCAACAAGCGTGCTGAAAATTTTTTTATCGATGCCCTCCTGATCAACGCCACGTAAGTCGTTGACGAACTGAGGGCATAGAAGCCTCCACACGGCATTGAGGTTGACCTCGATAACTTCACGCCATGATGCATCAATGTTTTTTACACAGTTAAATATGTTATGCGACTTCCAGTAGTTCTGTAAGGTCACATCGGGGTCAGAATCCACTGCTTTCAAGGCCATCCTGTACGTCTGTCGGGTGTAATATTTCTTGAAATTGGTGATAACACCCTGGTCCATCGGCTGCAGAAGTGAAGTTGTGTTTGGCGGCAGGTACACAACTTTGATATCTGGATGAAAATCATCGAAGAGCGGGGGGTGGCCAGGAGCATTGTCTAGCACCAGCAAAATCTTGAATGGAATTCTATTATCCCGGCAATACAACTTCACTTCTGGGATGAAATGGTGGAATAACCAGCCCTCAAATACAGCGAGTGTCACCCATGCCTTTGTGTTTGACATCCATATAACGGGGAGAGAGCTTTTCGTCAAGTTCTTCAGGGCTCGAGGGTTAGCTGCCTGGTAAACTAGCAGCAGCTTCGGCTTGTAGCTCCTTTCAGCATTTGCCCCAAGCATTAAGGTTAGGCGGTCTTTAGTCGTTTTATATCTGGGCATCGTCTTCTCCTCACGGCTAATGTGTCTTCTCTGGCATTTTCTTCCAAAAAAGACCCGTTTCGTTGACATTGAAGATCTGCTTAGCTGAATGGCCACCCTCCTCAATGATCTCCTTCAATATTTGGGGGAATCGCTCGGCAGCCTCGTTGTCCGCAGATGCTGCCTCTCTGGACACGGATACATTGTGGAGATTAGCTCTCTTCTTGAAACGGGAAAACCACCCGTGGCTGCCAGAAAAGGTTTCTTTGGCAGCGCTCTCTCCAGCCTTAGCCTTGACATCCTCAAAGATGGATTTGGCCTTCTCCTGAATGAGCAGAAGGCTCAGAGGAACACGCCGCCACTGCTGATCCTCGAGCCAAACGGTGAGAAGTTTTTCCATCTATTCTATGATTTTCCCTCTTTTTTTGCTAATGATCGTTGATTGCATGGGCAATGCACCTTTCACGTGTTCCATTATACGATCTTTCTGTTTGTAAATAGTACCGACGGTCGAAGGATTCATGTTGTATGCCCGTGCAACGCTAACCATTTTCTCACCCGCATCAAGCTTCTTTATTATTGACACTTTCGTTGCGAATGGAATGGCTTGCCTCTTCTTTGTACTACAACTTTCACTAAAAGCCTTATTTAAGATAAAAATAAGAAAGTCTTTGCGCACTGGAGATTCGTTCATCCACTTATGCATTGCAACAAACTGGGCAGAGGAAGGTGGACGCTGGATGGTGCTTCCAAGTAGTGCTTCTTTCCGCCGCTAATACCAACGCCAAGTGTCTTTATCAGCGGCGGACACATGCCCAGACATGTTCATATGTACCGTTGTTTGTAACTCGAATGTTCGTAAGTAGAGGAGCGTCTGTACAGTACCGATAGTGGTGCAATTAGAGCAAAAATAAAGTCAAGTCAATGCTAAAGTCTCTACTGATACAATATAGTCGTTCGTGAACTTTGGAAGTAAAACTCTAGTAAACCTCAATGGCAACTTTAAGGGCTTACCAGCTGTCAGGCAGAGTAGAGTAACAGAGGTAGCAGTTGACTGGTACATCTACTGAAGGAAAAGGGTGGACAGCTCGTACTTTCTTTAAGTCATCTTCAAACACACCTCTTCTAATAGGATTGAACTTAGAATGGTTAGCAATATCTTTAAGAGTTGTTGTCTCCCAACCCTTATTTGTCCTGTTGCATCTAGACCCACTGCTACCAATTAATCCTCGACAGAATGACAGAAAGATCAACTAAAATAGTACACATCAAATCAGACTTAAGTTAAAATGATTAAACCTAGGCTTTAAGGTGACACCTTTATTGAAAGTAAGAACCTAAGGCTTTAGGATATTACTGCTAATATAAACAAGAGCCAAGGTGTCCACCTCTAGTCCCTTTCTTAATTGCACAGGTCAGAGGTTAGAGATTGTTTCACCTGAATTGAAACATACTTGCGGGTGTTGAGGATGAGGTGCGATAGCAATTAGTTATTAATGTTGACACTTCTGGGTGATCAGCATTAGATAGAACTATATACAATAGTAACTAGTCATTAATGTTGACACTTCTGGGTGATCAGCGTCGGATAGAATTATATACAATAGTAACTAGTAATTGATGTTGACATTTCTGGGTGGTCAGCGTCAGATAGAACTATATACAATAGTAACTAGGAATTAATGTTGACACTTCTAGGTGATCAGCATCAGATAGAATTATATACGATAGTAACTAGTAATTAATGTTGACATTTCTGGGTGGTCAGCGTCAGATAGAACTATATACAATAATAACTAGTAATTAATGTTGACACTTCTAGGTGATCAGCATCAGATAGAATTATATACAATAGTAACTAGTAATTAAGGTTGACACTTCTGGGTGGTCAGCGTCAGATAGAATTATATACAATAGTAATTAGTCATTAATGTTGACACTTCTGGGTGGTCAGCGTCAGATAGAATTATATACAATAGTAACTAGCAATTAATGTTGACACTTTTGGGTGGTCAGCATAAGATAGAATTAGATACAATAGTAATTAGGCAATAATGTTGACACTTTTGGGTGGTCAGCATCAGATAGAACTAGTGTATATACAATAGTAACTAGTAATTAATGTTGACACTTCTGGGTGGTCAGCGTCAGATAGAATTAGATACAATCGTAACTAGTAATTAATGTTGACATTTCTGGGTGGTCAGCATCAGATAGAATTATATACAATAGTAACTAGCAATTAATGTTGACACTTTTGGGTGGTCAGCATAAGATAGAATTAGATACAATAGTAATTAGGTAATAATGTTGACACTTTTGGGTGATCAGCATCAGATAGAATTATATACAATAGTAACTAGTAATTAATGTTGACACTTCTGGGTGGTCAGCATAAGATAGAATTATATACAATAGTAACTAGCAATTAATGTTGACAATTTTGGGTGGTCAGCATAAGATAGAATTAGATACATTAGTAACTAGGTAATAATGTTGACACTTTTGGGTGGTCAGCATCAGATAGAACTAGTGTATATACAATAGTAACTAGTAATTAATGTTGACCCTTCTGGGGGGTCAGCGTCAGATAGAATTATATACAATAGTAACTAGTTATTAATGTTGACCCTTCTGGGTGGTCAGCGTCAGATAGAATTATATACAATAGTAACTAGGAATTAAAGCTGACACTTCTAGGTGATCAGCATCAGATAGAATTATATACAATCGTAACTAGTAATTAATGTTGACATTTCTGGGTGATCAGCATCAGATAGAATTATATACAATCGTAACTAGTAATTAATGTTGACATTTCTGGGTGGTCAGCGTCAAATAGAATTATATATAATAGTAACTAGTAATTAATGTTGACACTTTTGATTGGTCAGCATCAGATAGAACTATATACAATAGTAACTAGCAATTAATGTTGACAATTTTGGGTGGTCAGCATAAGATAGAATTAGATACATTAGTAACTAGGTAATAATGTTGACACTTTTGGGTGGTCAGCATCAGATAGAACTAGTGTATATACAATAGTAACTAGTAATTAATGTTGACCCTTCTGGGGGGTCAGCGTCAGATAGAATTATATACAATAGTAACTAGTTATTAATGTTGACCCTTCTGGGTGGTCAGCGTCAGATAGAATTATATACAATAGTAACTAGGAATTAAAGCTGACACTTCTAGGTGATCAGCATCAGATAGAATTATATACAATAGTAACTAGCAATTAATGTTGACACTTTTGGGTGGTCAGCATAAGATAGAATTAGATACAATAGTAATTAGGTAATAATGTTGACACTTTTGGGTGATCAGCATCAGATAGAATTATATACAATAGTAACTAGTAATTAATGTTGACACTTCTGGGTGGTCAGCATAAGATAGAATTATATACAATAGTAACTAGCAATTAATGTTGACAATTTTGGGTGGTCAGCATAAGATAGAATTAGATACATTAGTAACTAGGTAATAATGTTGACACTTTTGGGTGGTCAGCATCAGATAGA
Source organism: Watersipora subatra (assembly GCF_963576615.1). Lineage (NCBI taxonomy): Eukaryota > Metazoa > Bryozoa > Gymnolaemata > Cheilostomatida > Watersiporidae > Watersipora > Watersipora subatra. The sequence goes on along the minus strand of NC_088709.1, from coordinate 39,935,223 downwards.
ACTAGTGTATATACAATAGTAACTAGTAATTAATGTTGACCCTTCTGGGGGGTCAGCGTCAGATAGAATTATATACAATAGTAACTAGTTATTAATGTTGACCCTTCTGGGTGGTCAGCGTCAGATAGAATTATATACAATAGTAACTAGGAATTAAAGCTGACACTTCTAGGTGATCAGCATCAGATAGAATTATATACAATCGTAACTAGTAATTAATGTTGACATTTCTGGGTGATCAGCATCAGATAGAATTATATACAATCGTAACTAGTAATTAATGTTGACATTTCTGGGTGGTCAGCGTCAAATAGAATTATATATAATAGTAACTAGTAATTAATGTTGACACTTTTGATTGGTCAGCATCAGATAGAACTATATACAATAGTAACTAGCAATTAATGTTGACAATTTTGGGTGGTCAGCATAAGATAGAATTAGATACATTAGTAACTAGGTAATAATGTTGACACTTTTGGGTGGTCAGCATCAGATAGAACTAGTGTATATACAATAGTAACTAGTAATTAATGTTGACCCTTCTGGGGGGTCAGCGTCAGATAGAATTATATACAATAGTAACTAGTTATTAATGTTGACCCTTCTGGGTGGTCAGCGTCAGATAGAATTATATACAATAGTAACTAGGAATTAAAGCTGACACTTCTAGGTGATCAGCATCAGATAGAATTATATACAATAGTAACTAGTAATTAATGTTGACACTTCTGGGTGGTCAGCATCAGATAGAATTATATACAATCGTAACTAGTAATTAATGTTGACATTTCTGGGTGGTCAGCGTCAGATAGAATTATATACAATAGTAACTAGGAATTAAAGCTGACACTTCTAGGTGATCAGCATCAGATAGAATTATATACGATAGTAACTAGTAATTAATGTTGACACTTCTGGGTGGCCAGCGTCAGATAGAATTATATACAATAGTAACTAGGAATTAAAGCTGACACTTCTAGGTGATCAGCATCAGATAGAATTATATACAATCGTAACTAGTAATTAATGTTGACATTTCTGGTGGTCAGCGTCAGATAGAATTATATACAATAGTAACTAGGAATTAAAGCTGACACTTCTAGGTGATCAGCATCAGATAGAATTATATACGATAGTAACTAGGAATTAAAGCTGACACTTCTAGGTGATCAGCATCAGATAGAATTATATACGATAGTAACTAGTAATTAATGTTGACACTTCTAGGTGATCAGCATCAGATAGAATTATATACGATAGTAACTAGTAATTAATGTTGACACTTCTGGGTGGCCAGCGTCAGATAGAATTATATACAATAGTAACTAGGAATTAAAGCTGACACTTCTAGGTGATCAGCATCAGATAGAATTATATACAATCGTAACTAGTAATTAATGTTGACATTTCTGGGTGATCAGCGTCAGATAGAATTATATACAATAGTAACTAGGAATTAAAGCTGACACTTCTAGGTGATCAGCATCAGATAGAATTATATACGATAGTAACTAGTAATTAATGTTGACACTTCTGGGTGGCCAGCGTCAGATAGAATTATATACAATAGTAACTAGGAATTAAAGCTGACACTTCTAGGTGATCAGCATCAGATAGAATTATATACAATAGTAACTAGTAATTAATGTTGACACTTCTGGGTGGTCAGCGTCAAATAGAATTATATATAATAGTAACTAGTAATTAATGTTGACACTTTTGATTGGTCAGCATCAGATAGAACTATATACAATAGTACCTAGTAATTAATGTCGACACTTCTGGGTGGTCAGCGTCAGTTAGAATTATATACAATAGTAACTAGTAATTAATGTTGACACTTCTGGGTGGTCAGCGTCAGATAGAATTATATACAATAGTAACTAGTAATTAATGTTGACACTTTTGGGTGGTCAGCATCAGATAGAATTAGATACAATAGTAACTAGGAATTAAAGCTGACACTTCTAGGTGATCAGCATCAGATAGAATTATATACGATAGTAACTAGGAATTAAAGCTGACACTTCTGGGTGGTCAGCGTCAGTTAGAATTATATACAATAGTAACTAGTAATTAATGTTGACACTTCTGGGTGGTCAGCATCAGATAGAATTAGATACAATAGTAACTAGTAATTAATGTTGACACTTTTGGGTGGTCAGCATCAGATAGAATTAGATACAATAGTAACTAGGAATTAAAGCTGACACTTCTAGGTGATCAGCATCAGATAGAATTATATACGATAGTAACTAGGAATTAAAGCTGACACTTCTGGGTGGTCAGCGTCAGTTAGAATTATATACAATAGTAACTAGTAATTAATGTTGACACTTCTGGGTGGTCAGCGTCAGATAGAATTATATACAATAGTAACTAGTAATTAATGTTGACACTTCTGGGTGGTCAGCATCAGATAGAATTATATACAATAGTAACTAGTAATTAATGTTGACACTTTTGGGTGGTCAGCGTCAGATAGAATTATATACAATAGTAACTAGGAATTAAAGCTGACACTTCTGGGTGGTCAGCGTCAGTTAGAATTATATACAATAGTAACTAGTAATTAATGTTGACACTTCTGGGTGGCCAGCATCTGATAGAATTAGATACAATGCTAACTAGGTAATAATGTTGACACTTCTGGGTGGTCAGCATCAGATAGAATTATATACAATAGTAACTAGTAATTAATGTTGACACTTCTGGGTGGTCAGCATCAGATAGAATTATATACAATAGTAACTAGTAATTAATGTTGACACTTCTGGGTGGTCAGCGTCAGATAGAATTATATACAATAGTAACTAGGAATTAAAGCTGACACTTCTGGGTGGTCAGCGTCAGTTAGAATTATATACAATAGTAACTAGTAATTAATGTTGACACTTCTGGGTGGCCAGCATCTGATAGAATTAGATACAATGCTAACTAGGTAATAATGTTGACACTTCTGGGTGGTCAGCATCAGATAGAATTAGATACAATAGTAACTAGTCAACAATCGAGAAATTATCCAAAATTCAACTATTCTATTCACTACCTTAGTACAAGACTTCAGTTCAGGTTGACACAAAGCATCTACCACTTCTTGTACAGAGCAGTGGGTTCCATCAGCATTACCAGAAATGTTCCCTTTCATATCTCCATGAGACATAATGACAAGAGCCACTATAGAACCATGACCAGGTTGTTGGGAAAATTTTTTAATTTCTTCCTGCATCTCTTTTGCTGACTTGTCCTTCAGTTGTTCAACCTAAAGGAACAGGAACATAAGGCTTTAGGCTACTACCCTTAATATGACCAATAGCCAAGGTGTCCACATCTAGTCCCTTTCCTTAATTGCATATGTTTGAGGTTAAAGATTGTGTCATCTACGTATGTTTATACATACTTCTGGGTGGCCAGGATAAGGCACAATAGTAACTAGGGATTAATGTTGACACTTCTGGGTGGCCAGCATCTGATAGAATTAGATACAATGCTAACTAGGTAATAATGTTGACACTTCTGGGTGGTCAGCATCAGATAGAATTATATACAATAGTAACTAGTAATTAATGTTGACACTTCTGGGTGGTCAGCATCAGATAGAATTATATACAATAGTAACTAGTTATTAATCTTGACACTTCTGGGTAGTCAGCATAAGATAGAATTAGATACAATAGCAACTAGTCATTAATGATTGATGGAGAAAATAATGTAAAAAGCTATTATTCTATTCACTACCTTGGTAAACAACTTCAGCTCAGGTTGACACAGCGCATCTACAACTTCCTGTACAGAGCAGTGGGTGCCATCAGCATTGCCACAGATGTTTCCTTTCAAATCTCCATGAGACATAATGACTAAAGCCACCACAGAGCCCTTACCAGGTTGTTTAGAGAAATCTGTAATCTCTCTCAGCATCTCGTCTGCTGACTTGTTAAACAGACATTCAACCTAAAGACACAATTCTGTCACAATAACTTGTAGAATCTTGTAAAAAGTAAAAGTAGTTAGCCATAATTTCAACCTTTCTAGTAAATCCAACCAAACAAATATAATGCGAGATAAATACCAGTAGTTGGATGAATTGAATATTTTTTAGTGACAACTTTGATAGCAAAACAGGAATCATAAAATTAAGTATTCGTCTTTTCAAACTACATGTACATGTATATGAGCAGGCTAATACAGTTTATAAAATATTGAGAATTAAACAGAAGGCATGTAACTATCTTAAAGGCCTTTATATAATATCTTACTGTAATGAATCCACCGAGTGAGAGACAAGTAATCAGTCTTATAAACAGCAGTTAGTAATCAAGGAAAGACAACTTGTTATATTCTACTCAGCTGTTTTTGTATATTTAAAATACTCCCATGCAGAAGCATTTTCAAAAGTAGTTCAATTCCAAGTCTTTTCATCCCACTTTGCTTGGCTCTGACAGCCATGGTTAAAAAGCTGATTCTGGTATAATTTTAACTCGCTGATACAATAATACATTGTTAAGACAAGAGTCTAACCAAATAGTTTAGGTGTAAAAAGGATTTAAGCTCTAAAACTTACCTTCAAGCCAAGTTGCTCTTTTAAAATTTTGTAAGCCTTATTAAAAGCGTGTTCCCAGCCTGGTCTGCGTTCAGTCTTACAAATAATGAGAGCTTTCCCTCTAGTTAGGAGAATCTCATCATCTGTAGGGTTATAAATAGATGTTCCAAAATGTTTTCCCATAGTAGAGTTGATGTTGACATACTTTGTTAGCTCATGGTTCTTCAAGAAGCCCAAGAGAGGTCTAATATCAACAAATGTTTCCTTCAGAAGGTCCGAGTATCTGTAACACAAAGGTCTGATGAAAATTCAAATGAATTTGTTAACAGTTGAGCACCTTTTGGGTGTGCGTCTGAAATAGGGCACTTAGGGAGAGGAAAGCCACTACTTTTTTAAGTTCGATCAGTGAATAACAGTCTTTATTAATACTTAGACAGAAATCTAAGATACTTGCATATCAGAGCCTGATTGTCGAGGCACTACAGTTATCATGAGGAAATCTGGTCCTGGAGGAGATGCATACTGAATCTGGTCCACCATTGGATGTATGACCACGATTAACTGTAAAAAAGAAAAACTTGTACAATATGTAACATTTTTATTTTAGTTAATGAGATACTGATCATGAGTCAAAGATATGTAGATATGAAAACCTTTGGTTTGCTGTGGTTAGCTGGAATGTCCAGATCATAAAGTCTTTTCTGTATAGCCGGCAGAGCAACTTGCTCACCATCAAAGTAGAGAAGAGGAAGAAAAGGCTGGGGTGATGACATTGGCAGATCTCTCAATGAATACTCATTTAATGCGTATTTGATTACCTTCCACATAATCTCATCATTTATTCTCAAACTTTTTGGTTTTGCTAGACGTGACAGTTTGTCAGTTTCAAAGTACAAACGTATATCAAAATTTTCATAGTACTCAACACCCTCACTGCATAGAACACTCTCCATGTACTCTGCTGTACCATAGTGTTGCAGTGAAGCAAGAGACAGACAGCTTGCGTTCTTCTTGTTAGGCTTACTTAGGAGATCTCTTCTTTCATACAGCGGATATTTGAGAATGAATTCAGCAAGTACGGGAGTTGAGAATCTCGCCGCCAAATAAGTAAAAGGAGTGTTGTTGAATATATCTGGTGTAATTATATCCTTCCGATCCATGTTTTCTAGATCGTCCCTAAGCACTTTGTACCACTCCTCAACATTTGGTGATATGCAACTCAGGTGAAATATATTCTGCCGGCTATTGTTTTTAGTCAGCAAAATCTTTTTCATGTCGCAAGGCTGAAGCTCATATCTCAGCTTCTCTAAAGTATGCTGTAGCATTTTTTCAGGCTGAAAAGTAAATTTGACCTGCTCTACCATAGACATCAGCGCTGTATTACCTTCATTGTCAGTCATGCTGACGTAAGCTAGTTTATCATCTGTTGTATCGATGAGCAAGCAAACTGTCTCTGCTGTTTGAGCACGGTGCAATGGTGTCCGACCAAGTCTGTCAGTGAGGTTAACATATGCAGCTTTATCCTCTGCTGTGTCAATAAGCAAGTGAGCTATCTCCACTGTTTTAGCACAGTGTAGAGCTGTTTGACCATCACTGTCAGTGAGATTAACATATGCAGATTTATCCTCTGCTGTATCAATAAGCAAGCGAGTTATCTCCTTTGTTTCAGCACAGTGTAGAGCTGTTTGACCAAGTCTGTCCGCAAAGTTAACATATGCAACTTTATCCTCTGCTGTGTCAATTAGCAAGCGAGCTATCTTCACTGTTTGAGCACAATGTAGAGCTGTTAGACGGTTGCTGCCAGGGAAGTTAACATATGCAGATTTATCTTCTGCTGTATCAATAAGCAAGCGAGCTATTTTCACTGTTTTAGCACGGTGTAGTGCAGTTTGACCATCACTGTCAGTGAGGTAAACATATGCAGATTTATCGTTTGCTGTATCAATAAGCAAGCGAGCCATCTCTACTGTTTCAGCACAGTGTAGAGCTGTTTGACCATCACTGTCAGTGAGGTTAACATATGCAGATTTATCCTCTGCTGTATGAATAAGCAAGCGAGCTATCTCCACTGTTTCAGCACGGTTTAGAGCTGTTTGATTATGTCTAGCAGTGAGGTTAATATATGGAGATTCATCCTCTGCTGTATCAAAAAGCCAGGGGGCTATCTTTACTGTTTGAGCACAGTGTAGAGCTGTTTGACCATCACTGTCAGTGAGGTTAACATATGCAGATTTATCCTCTGCTGTATCAATAAGCAAGCGAGCTATCTCCACTGTTTCAGCACAGTGTAGAGCTGTTTGATCATCACTGTCAGTGAGGTTAACATATGCAGATTTATCCTCTGCTGTATCAATAAGCAAGCAAGCTATCTCTGCTGTTTGAGCACAGTGTAATGGTGTTTGACCTTCGCTGTCAGTAAGGTTAACATATGTAGTTTTATTCTCAGCTGTATCAATAAGCAAGCGAGCTATCTCTACTCTTTCAGCATGATGTATAGCTGTTTGACCATCGCTGTCAGTGAGGTTAACATATGCAGATTCATCCTCTGCTGTGTCAATAAGCAAGCGAGCTATCTCCACTGTTTTAGCACAGTGTAATGGTGTTCGACCATATCTGTCAGTAAGGTTAACATATGCAGATTTATCCTCCACTGTGTCAATAAGCATGCGAGCTATCTCCACTGTTTCAGCACAGTGCAATGGTGTTCGACCATATCTGTCAGTAAGGTTAACATATGCCGATTTATCCTCTGCTGTGTCAATAAGCAAGCGACCTACCTCTACTGATTTAGCAGAGTGTAGAGCTGTTTGACCATCGCTGTCAGTGCGATTAACATATGCAGATTTATCCTCTGCTGTGTCAATAAGCAAGCGACCTACCTCCACTGTTTCAGCACAGTGTAGAGCTGTTTGACCATCGCTGTCAGTGCGATTAACATATGCAGATTTATCCTCTGCTGTATCAATAAGCAAGCGAGCTATCTCCACTGTTTCAGCACAGTGTAATGGTGTTCGACCAAATATGTCAGTAAAGTTAACATATGCAGATTTATCCTCTGCTGTGTCAATGAGCAAGCAAGCTATCTCCACTGTTTTAGCACGGTGTAGTGCTGTTTGACGGCCACTGTCAGTGAGGTTAGCATATGCAGTTTTATCCTCTGCTGTATATATATTCCAGCGAGCCATCTCTACTCTTTCAGCATGATGTAGAGCTGTTTGACCACCGCTGTCAGTGAGGTTAACATATGCAGATTTATCCTCTGCTGTATCAATAAGCAAGCGAGCTATCTCTACTGTTTCAGCACAGTGTAATGGTGTTCGACCATATCTGTCAGTGAGAGATACATATGCCGATTTATCCCCTGCTGTGCCAATTAGCGATTGGGCTGTCTCTACTGATTTGGCACAATCAATTGATAGTCTATGATGGAGGTCTGTGTTACAAATGAATTTAGAGTTATCTTCTACTAAATTGACATGCAAGTGAAGAAGCTCAAGTTCAGTGCAACTAAACTCTCGGATATTATTGCAGTCATTTTCAAAAACAATCTGAGTGTGTGTCTGTAGAATAAATAAGTAAATCTGCCATTTAGGTTGTTGCAGAAAATGAAACTGTGTACCTCTCCGAGTTTGGTATCGGCTGCAAAATATCCATAAAAGGATCAAACCTTTGCCATAATTGTTTCTCTAGTACAAACAAACCTTTCACCATTCTTTATAATATTGGGTGACCGATTAGGAGTCTTTCAAACTGATCCAAAACAGCTGAGTAGCATATAAAAACCTGTCTTTAGGAATCAGCTAACTTCTTCAGGAAGGTACTACCTGTCTTAGTTAAGGAAAATTTGATAAATAACGGTTTCACTACCAGCAAAAAACTGATTTTCCTTATGATTAAATAATATTTTGAGAGATTTAGATAATTTAAAATTATCATTCTTATCTAATAAATTATCAGTTATGGTTTCAATCTGGACAGGAAGAGGAGGGTCCAAACTGATGAAGAACAGACTGATGATGAAGGCAAGGATCGGTGTGAATAAGCGGTGGATTACAAAGAAAGAGCTGGATGAGATAAAGAGAAGAGAAACCGGAGAGCCAGTGGTGGAGTACTGGGAAGAGGATTGTGATGAGACTGTATTAGAAGACTTCTTAAGCACTCGGAAGGCTATTATCAATGCATGATATATTCGTAAAAATGGAAAAAAACTGAGAACAGAGAGTTACAATGGGAAATCACTCGCTAAAGCGTCTTCCAGTTAATAAGATTTGATTGAGAAGATAAAGAACATACAGGCTGGTTCACACTTTATTGCTGTTGTCCTATCGGCATCCATCATTGTCCAAGCGCACCGTGAACTGATGGCGTCGATGGAGAAATGAAGATACGTTGGGAAATTTGCTGGAAAAGTTTGCAACTGTCATACTTTCCCGATAGTTCCCTGAGCATCAACGTCAGCTTGTACAATGTGCACCATTTCAGTGATGTTTTGCTGTCACGGCTTTAGTTATATATTTTCATTTGTGATAGTTACTGCGAGACTAGTATTTAAGTTAAGCACGCAACATGAAAGATGTTCACTCGAAAAAAAATTAAAAAAAAAAGCGAAAATGGAATCAAAAAATGGCTTGTGTTTATGATAGTGTGAACATTGCTATTACCGACGATCATCAAAGTATTTTAGCATCAACGCCAAGATATGACGATCTAGTGTGAGCCAGCCTTTTGCGAGGAGCTGCAGTAAATGAGAGAACAACTACCAAATGCTAAGCATTTAAACACCTTAAAGATGTGGTTGCGTCAAAAAATTCAATTTAATGAAATTAAGACCCATAAAAAGCTAAAACATCAGCTACAATTTGATGCCATTTTTGTCTTTGTAGACCAACCTTGTCCAGAGATATATGCGTTTGAATGATGCCCTCTTTTAAAAAGCTCACGTTCCAGTGAGTGCCTCTTTCGTGACGTCACAAGCAAGGTATCTGAAACGAAACCACGAGCAATAAATATGAGGTCGCTTCGTTAGCCAATCATGCGCGCGAAATTTTTATATAGGCCGTAATAAATGTTATCACTCGTAAAACGCGTTGTCTGTGATCTCGAAGATTCTCATAATTAGAGAATTAATTCTCATCGTTACTGATTCAACGCGTTTCAACAATTACTAAGTTATACATAGTTTTAAAATAGCTTCAAGTTCGAGCGACCGCTACTCAGAGTTATCTGAGCAATTTTTAGTAAAAGATTGGAGTAGACAGCCTATGGTCAAAGCTGACAGGCGTCAGCAGCGTTTTGCTGCAGAGGAAGACAGAATGGAGGTAAATTAACTTAGAGTCTTCTATACTTAAGTAAATGTAATATTTTTATAGTCATAAATACATATACTAATTAATAAAATGATAATTCTTTGCTATCTCTAATCATCGTTTCATTGCTTATCTGCCGTTTTACCTAGTTATTTTTTTTTTGAATTTTCTTTGGTAAATTAGAGTCATGATTACAAATTATTTTCACTCGTAGGAAGTGGGTAAAATCGATTGATCATTGCAAATCTTTAATTTCCAGAACCAAAGCTTCGAATCGTTGGCTTGGCGTACTTGTGCCTTTATTAAATGTTTATTCGTTTTTAAAATTACACTCGCAATCTATTTAACTCCCAATTTGGAAGCTGTCAATAGATACGCTTTAGAATGACATATCTATGAATGACATATTTATTGCATTTGTTTTACTGATTACAGAATGCTTATGTCGTCCCACCAGCCGAAGAAGCTTTGTCAGTGTGGGAACTGCCATAAAGGAGAAAGAGAGACTTGAATGCGTGCTGCATAAGCCATGATGTCTTGTTTGAGTTTGTTGCAGTAGATGAATTTGTCTTATTGTATCAGCTAATACTATGTGAGTGGCCATGACTTGATGAATATTTTTAATAAAAGCTTTATGAAAATATTTTTGCTTGTAAAATTTATATAATAAAATTGTTGTTGTAGATAATGCAAAACATGATTTGCAGAATATTGTAGTGAATTGGATATGGTATATGGATGTCCGCAAAACTGGAGAATGTGAGTTCAAATCCAGTTTGCAGCAGACTTCTCATCCTTAAAACTCTATCCCTGTCTATATTCTTTTCAAAGACATGGCTTGCTTATTTCACTTAGGTACTATTCGGTAAGAATACTACTAGTAAGAAACTAGTACGTAGGCAATAGGTAATAGGCGACATAATGTGGGTGGGGCTTATGGGAGGCTGTATATCGTTAGTATGGGTAGCTGCAGAACTGTGCTGATACAGAGACCGCGTTCTACATGACTTGACAGAATTACCGTAGACCGGTAGAATTGGTAGTCGGTACCAAAATGTTTACACAGCATTTGGAGAAAGTGAGTAGAACAAATTTTCAATTTTCATTATTTGAGGCCTTTGAAACATTCATAATAATGCATCTGTAGAAGGATTTAAAATTTTATTCTAGCCAACATGAGCAAATACAAAATAAGATATATGCCAATAGAGCCGCGTAAGACTAGACTTTTATCGCAAATACCCGATGTGAATACGAGAGATAGAGACAGGTTGCCTAACGCGTGACATCATTTTGGGCAAGTCTGGGCACGTTTTGGTGGCCTGAGCGTTTTTACGGCGATCAGATTTTTTTCGGTTTTAATCTTCAAATATCTTGGCAATGCGATCGCGTAACACAACAAACAACATATCAACTGATAGAGAAAAAAATGCTTTCTTTTAAGATCAACTTAAATTTGACGCAACCACATCTTTAAATTAATTAATTAAGGAAGATACTTGATATAGCAGAGCACTTACTAATAAATAGCATCACGTATCTGAATGACATATTCTATGCAACGGCAGTTATTGTAACGTAAATGTTTGCAAAAGAGAAAACAGAACAGAAGAAAGAGCCAGCATGGAAGTCAAGGCTGAAGGAGATAAAAGAACTACAACGAGATAGCAGCAGGCTAAAAGAGTCAAAGAGCAAAACTTATAATGGTTGATATGAAGAGGAAGATGGAAAGGAAATGTGATATGAATAAGAAAGGACAAGTTATTGAAGAACTAAAACAGAGGTTAACAACAGTTAAAATAAACAGATATGAAGATGAAGTAGAGTTATATCAACAGAACAGATTGTTTACAAACTGTCAGAAGATGTTTTATGAGACTAGAGAAATCAGAGAAAAGAAGTAGAAAAGCCCCTAATGCAGAAAAAGCAAAATAGTTTTAGCAGAGTATCTGAGGATGTGCCACTGAATATAATAGAAATGCACCATGGATGAACAGAGTGAGAAAGAGCTTGAAAGCACAACAACAGACAGAAATATTTTTTAAAAAGAGGATGTTGAAAAGGTACTAGGGAAACTTACCAGTTAGAAAGCACCAGGCCCTGAAGCTGTTCGAGCTTTCAATTTTTTTTCATTTTAGATTTGAAAACATATTTTTATTTAATATCAATGTTTACTAATGTTGCATAAAAACTCATTGCACTCATTGATTTGTTTGCTTTAGTTTGCAGACAAAACTAGCTTTTTATGTGCAATAGAAGAGGAGTTACGAGCGTCGATCAATTGTAAAATCAGATTACCGCAATGATGCTATCAAATAATATGGTACGAATCTGCAAATTTATAAGTTATATAACAATTAGCTGTGCTACCCTGTGTTGCCCGAGTATTAAAAATCAGCTTGTAAACAATGGAAGGTAATGAGAGTTGCCTGCCACTTGCAATTAGCCTAGCGCATTACCAATGGATAATTTGAGTAGGCTTACTAATAAGAGCTACCGCTTCCCATGCCGTTACGTACGCTGTGATGGAAAGCGATAGGGTGTTTACCCGATATAGTGACATATATCTCCTAATGAACTCATCAAGCTCGTGTGGCTGAATAGGTAAGAAATCGAACTGGTGAACCGGATGATCCGAGATCAAATATTCTGCGATACGGATTGTGTATTCCGAGATTTAAATAACTATAGATGGACATATACACTGACAAAAGATCAACGTTGAGAAATACATGTATATAGACACAATCTATCAAATACCATAAATATATATTCATGAACAAGTGACATAGGTGAACCATACTTATATTACATGCAGAAACCAAAAATTAGCGTTTTTAAAACAAAAATGTTAGCATCGTTTGCTCGGAAAGCTGCGTACTGATTGTTGCAAAAACTTGACCCAACTGCATGATATGTTAGTGAAGTATGCTGAATGGGTGGCATTTAGCAGAATGGTGTTAAGACAAAATGATAAGAAAAAGAAAAATGTCCCAGACGATTATAGATCCATTACCTGCCTGCCTATAGTGTGGAAGGTGCTTACATCAACACTGTGCTAAAATATACAGATTATCTGAAATGCAATAAATTGATTACAGATAAACAGAAAAGATGAAGGAGAGGCTATAGAAGAACAAAAAATCATCTGATGCTGAACATATTGATCGTAAAGGACTTCAAGAGAAGAAAAACAAACTAATGGGGTTGATAGATTACCAAAAAGCTTATGATTTAGTACTATATTTGTAGATTTTGGAGACAATGATAATGGTTGGAGTTGCTGAGAAAGCAAAAAAGCTGATGAAATTAAGTATGGCTGAGTGGAAATGTCATTGATGTCGGCAAGTCAGAACCTGGCCCCGCTTGATATACAGAGGAATCTTATAGAGAGACTCACTGTCATGTATACTTTTTGTTGTCTGCCTGATTCCACCGTCTGCGCCAGTCAGAGAAGCTAAGCAGGAATATAGCCTTAGCAGATCTTAATATGATAAGATCAATCACTTGTCCTACATGAATCACAAACCAAAGAATGATCTAGAATCCTAGTGCATAGCTAAGGGTACAAGTACCTCCTAGGGGTACATGTACCCCTAAGAGGTATATGTACTCCTATGAGTACATATACCTCCTGGGACTATGTACTATAATGTGCAAAGTCTTATTTTTATGTACATTATAGTACATAAGACTATGTACTAGAATGTACATAGTCTTATGTGCATAAGAATATGCACATTATTCAAGGACTTTGAGATATGGTTTTTAGTGAGACTTCAGAAAGTACAAAGCTTCAAATCTGAGAGATATTTTTGTCAGATTTAACACTATCAACAAGTCACCACAAGGGGACTCCAACACTATAGTATTATATATTCTACAAACAAGTTAAATGCATTTGTCATAAAGTTAAAGATCTGGGGAAAGAAAGTTAACGCCGGATCATTTGACATGTTAGATAGCTTGTCAGCTGTATCGCCTTCACATGATTTAATCAGTTAACATGTTAGATAGATAATCAGCAGTATTACCTTCCCATGATTCAATCATTTGACATGTTAGATAGCTAGTCAGCAATATTACCTTCACATGATTCAATCATTTGACATGTTAGATAGCTAGTCAGCAGTATTGTCTTCACATGATTCAATCCTTTGATTTGTTAGATAGCTAGTCAGCAATATTACCTTCACATGATTCAATCATTTGACATGTTAGATAGTTTGTCAGCAGTATTGCCTTCAAGTGGTTCAATATAATTCAATACCATCTCTCGGCTGGTTCCTTTGTTTCAACGTTATCAATTCAGGCCCCATGGTTAACAAATTAAACTTAAATATGTAGTTATACACACATGATGGATCAAACTCATAGTAAATACTAGATTTCTCTTTAGATATACATGTACATGTATACTAAAAAGACAGATATACAGGTACATGTATATCTAGGGAGAAAATCATAAAACACTACAAGCTACAATCTATGAAAGGTATATCACAGGGTCACCAATAGATAGTTTAATAAATAGCAAGTTTGTACCAAGTTTGCATTTGTTTACTTGTTTATAATATTTAAATAAAACATATCTTTGATTAAACTCAGTTTTGTACATGGTTTGCCCAGCGACTGCCGAAGCATACGTAAACAAAAAAGTTAGGAGACCCCTGATTTAGCTGAACTCTCCATACTACTAGTAACTATCTGTTATACTATAATAAGCTACTGGTAAAGATGTATGAGTTACCTTTAGAGCTTCAGCTAGTAATAATATAACTAGAAATAGGTAGCCAGGGAGTATCAAACCTCAAATCATGCTCCCTATCCAATATGTTAGTGTACTGCAGCAGCTGATAAACACTAGCTGTGTAACACTATACCTGAATCCAGGACCTTGTGAATACCTTTTTGTCTTTGCTTAAAAGCATAAAAATAACATTCAACCAATAATAAGCTAGTCAATACCCCTTTTTAGTCTACATTTGAATAGAAAGGCATTCCAATACACTCATTATGGGTGACAAGCTCTTTGCGTGTAGAGCAGTGGTTATGGGAGTTTATAACACTAGTATTATGTTTGTAGATTACATGATTTAAATGAAATTTATTTGCTTTAAATGAGAAACTATCTAGTTGAAGGAAAAATATAGACAAATAATTATTCATATCACAAAAAAAGGTGTTACTCAAAATAATTAGCTATCAACAATCAGTACGTATTTTTACTTGAAGGTCTTGTCAGCTTAGACTTACTTATATCCTGCATATAAGCTGATTCTAGAATTTTCGGAGTCAGACGAGTTACCACAACTATTACATCTTACGGCATTATTATTATCATTGTTAACAACAAATAATCACTGTCACTACTCTTATTGCCTCATAGACAGCCATCAGAAGTCCCTTGATCTACAACCTAGATTGCGTCTGATCATCAGCAAGAAGAAATAGCTATAAAAATGTCTTTTTGCAAAGTCAAACATGAAATGCAAACATGTATTCCATTGGCTCAATGCAAACGGATAATTTTTTCCATTCAATTAAGCAAAAAAATGATAAGCTAGTTGTACAACTAAATGCAGTAAAAACAAGAAACAATAATATAAGCCTACAGTCGACTACTTGTAAAAGTTGAAAGAGCTTGAAACCAAAATCACTGCTTTAACATTTCAACTCACTGATATAAACAATCAAATCAGACTTATGCCAATCTATGCACTACACAAAAAACCTTCTGAACCAGGACACTTACAGACACAAATATGCACTCCAATATTCACTAATCCACAGAAATACTCATATCAATAGGAATCCTTTAGTAAACTCTAAAACTGGCTGTGTTACTAGTACACCTCCTGTCAACAGAAACAATGCTAGTCAACTCAAATCAAGTATAAAATCTACAGCATTTAAACTTGAAAATAGGATGTCAGAGGCAGCAGATTGTTAGAGGCAGCAGATTGTCACAGGCAGCAGTGATTGAAACATCAACAAAAATCAATTTAAGCACAGTAAACAAGACACAATATGGCAAATGCTATGCGTTGACCATGGTCCTCTCTAGTGTTGGGCACGAGTACTTCTTGGCCAACGAGTTTAGGTTCGTCCCCTTCCGTTCGAGTTTTTCGAGTATCGGGTAGATGGTAGTGCTTGACACGAGTACTTCTTGGCCAACAGGTTTTTTGGGTATCGTTTTGTTGATGTGGGTTTTATGTCTAAAATTTCCAAACATCGGACATATTCTAAAATTCACAGTGCAATTATAATTCTAATCATTTTATTTATTGTTTTTTACTATTTTCTAATGACCGATATTTGTGCTCCTAGTCTTAACCCTTTGAAGTTTGAACCCCAATTGTCGGTTTTCAGGCATTGCGTAGGGTGTGTCAGAATCTCTATCGGCTGGAGTTCCGGCATTCACATGGCTTTGTTTAAAAAAGCCGTTTTCAAGTAACAGCGTAAACCAATCAAATTAATTTTTGTACAAGTTATTAGGCAAAAAAACTCTTTTCCATTTGTAATAGTTTTCAAATATTTTTACCTACTTCCATCGTTTTAATAACAAATTTATTTGAATGATATCGCGAAAAATTGGACACGACTCATTCGTTGGTAGGTCATAAATGATTGTAAGCAAATAAAGAATTTTATAGTACTAATTATAATTTTCCAGTATATTTTGAGTCATAAAATAATGATGAACATGCGCTCAATGGATTTGATGCTATTGTAAATGTTTTTATAAGTTTTTTAAAATCGTACAAACTTTTATAGCTTTAGCCTGAACACTAGTAAAGTACTGTTTTTTTCTGTTTGATGACATTTGCTGTGGGTTGCCCGACTTTTTTAATAGTGTTTTACCAAATATCATTGTATTATGAGCACGTTCAGATATATATAATAAAAGTTTAAAACTTCGGATCATTGCACAGATTTCCCAGGGTTACTGGCACGCATTGACAAACAAGGCCATGGTTCAAAGAGTTCAAAGGATTAATAGGCGGGTTATCAAACAGTGTTTAGAGCGCAGGGCGCAATAGACCGAGTTTTTGTCCACTCTACTCGACGGATCCTTGTAGCAAAACCCGAACTCACAAGTCAAAACCCGAACCCGCGAGACCGAAATGCTTGAAATCTCCATTACCCGACACTCGAGAGAAGATAAACCCGTAAGCTAAACAAATTTTATTACCCGTGCCCAGCACTACTGTTGAACATGCCTAATAGACATAGTCAATAGTATACATTTCAATCATCAAATCTGAGATTTATCATACAGCTCGAATCTGCAGAGACAGCAGCTAGGATCGCTAGAGACTGGAAAGCCGATAGTTTTGGCGGCTCTACTATGAAGATGACTACCGATCTCCAAGACTCATTGGAACATATTGGTATGGTAAAAGAAGTTCTTAGAGATATAGCTGGCTCAGAAATATTTGATGCCATACAAGTGAAATACAATAGTACCTGCACCTCATTTATTAGGCTTGTCAAAGATCAATATCTTGTTGAAAATATTAATTTTCAATAGGGATATTGAAAATAACATTCAAAGATGGACTTCAGCTGAAACAAGCATTATAAAATAGACTACTACTTTCCAAGTTAAACATGATTGTAGAGTTTTTTGGAAACTTTAGATATTGAGTTCACTCAGGATTTTAAGAGAGATGATTTCACTGGTTAAGTGTGCGGTTCACAATCTTTATTTTTACCGTGAAACCTGAAATAACATTTCAGTACCATTTCTATACCAGCTTGCAAAGCACAATAATTATGAATGCAATAAAGTATGAAAAGTTACAGTACAATAGCAAGTAAAAGTACTGAAAATCAAATGAAAAGTGACAAGAAACAACATAACATGGTATAATAAAATAAAATAGCATATGCAACTAACCTGTAATCTCTAATAAATAATCCTTTAGTAATTGACAATTGAATAATTAAGAGTAATTATTCAAATCTGGCTGCCTTCTACAGAAGTTACAAAACGTCACGCTATGAGTTGAGCAAAACCTTAGCTTATGACTCAACGCCGGCAACTATCATTGGTCATCACGTATTAGGCCAATTTGACTTGGCCTCAACTCTAGGAATGCTAAACTAATAAAATTTTCCTACACTCCCATCTAAATTTCTTAAATTTATTGCAATAGGCCTTCATAGTTTTTGTTTGTTTTTGGTTTATTGATTGTTGATTAATTCACACTAAATTATGGAAAATGAATAATCTTACCTGATATATAGTTGCTAATCTAAGTGCTCAGCAAAACTACTACACTGTGTACTGACCTCTGCAGAACAGTTGGTGGGTGCATGGGTAAACCTTTCTTATCAAGAAATCGGTTCCCTATTTTGATTTTTAGGTTGCGCACTAAGCCGTCTGAGCCTGAAATAGTTTCAGTCACTCTACCTAGCTTCCAATCATTTCTAGCTGCCTGGTTGTCTTTGACAATGACAATGTCTCCTTTTTTGACATTTGGTCTTGTCCTTGTCCATTTCTGACGAATTGTTATGCTGTTTAGATACTCTGTTTTCCATGTTTTCCAGAACTCTTCTGCTGCTGCTTGAGCTATCTTCCACCGTTTGCTGCTATACAAATCATCTTCGGTGAAGTTTCCAGGCGGTGGTGCCAGTAATGATTGACTTTTCATGGTCAAGATATGATTAGGTGTAATCACATGATCCTTGGGATCGCTTGTCGAGGTGGCGGTCAGGGGCCTACTGTTGATGATATTCCCGGCTTCATAGAAAAAAGTTCTTAGGGTTTTGGTGTCTAGTTTGTTTTTCAGCTTAAAGGTCATTGCATTGAGTACTGCTCTAACCGAACGAATCATTCTTTCCATGGCTCCTCCTTGATGACTTGCCTCAGGTGAGTTGAATTTGAAATGAATGCGGTTCTCTAGCAAGTATTGCTTAGTTTCCTTACTGGTTATCTCTAATTGCTTTTCAATCTCATTCTTTGCTCCAACAAAATTAGTTCCATTGTTACAATATATTGTTTGAACGAGCCCTCTTTAGGCCATAAAGCATCTCAGGGCTTGTATTAAAGTGTCTGCGCTCATGTCGTCTAAGACCTCTATATGAACTGCTCTAGAGTAGAGACAGGTTATCTGAAGTCCCCATCTTTTCAGCTCTGTGCGCTTGTCCTTCACGTAATAAGGTCCAAAGGTGTCGATTCCAATGTTTGTGAATGGAGGAGTAGCCTCCATCTTTTCTTTGGGGAGTTCTCCCATAAGTTGTGTCTCTGGTGCCTTTCTTAGTCTAGCACAGCCTACACACTGGTTAAGCACGCGCTTTACCACACCACTTCCATTTACCATCCATATTCCAGCATCTCTAATTGCTGCGAGTGTGCTTCTCCTTCCTAAATGTGATATTTGTTTATGGTAATGCACTGTCAAAAGATATGCTAGGTGAGAGTTCTTAGGAATGATGATAGGGTATTTCTGCTGATAACTCAGTGTTGAAGCACTGGCTCTCCCACCAACACGAACTATACCTTCGTCATCAATCTTAGGGTTGAGCTTGATGAGAGACTTCTCTTTCTCCTTCATAGGATAACTCTCTGCTTGCGCCATCTTTAAGATAAGTGCTTCAGCCTCTTTCAGATCATTGGTTTTCAACTCTTTGTACATCCACTGTTTCTGTTTGACAAAGCTCTTTAGCAATGCTATGCTGTGCACTAGTTTCTTCCAACTACTGAATCGAGTGAATTTTCTCGTTATGCTTGGTGTGTTGAAAGTAGCCATGGTAACTAGTTCC
The DNA here is from genome assembly GCF_963576615.1 of Watersipora subatra. Lineage (NCBI taxonomy): Eukaryota > Metazoa > Bryozoa > Gymnolaemata > Cheilostomatida > Watersiporidae > Watersipora > Watersipora subatra. Next base: position 39,915,603 of record NC_088709.1, on the reverse strand, counting down.
TTTTTTCGCACTTCTGGGTCAGATTCATTAACTGTTGTGTTGACCCGATTTTGCTTATTGAAATCTAGCGCAACGGGGTCTCTGAGAAAGGGGGGGGGGGGCCCATTCCACCACATGTCATTATCAATAATTTCTTTAGCACTTATTCCACGAGAAGCTATGTCTGCTGGATTGAATTCTGTTGGAACGTAATTCCATTGTTTGGGTTCAGTTGTCTTCCTAATTTCACTTACCCTGTTGGCAACATAAAGATGAAACTTTCTGACATCATTGGATATGTACCCCAGCACTATTTGAGAATCACTCCAGAAAGTTTCTTTGTCTACACTAAGCTTTAACTACTTCCTTAGCACATTGACGAGGCGAGTTGCAGTTACAGCTCCCTGCAACTCAAGCCTAGGAATAGTGGGCTTTTTTAGTGGGGCTACTCGTGATTTGGCTAAGATCAGGTTGCACAAAATTTTTCCGCTGTCATTAACCTGTTTAATATATGAGCAAGCTCCATAACCATTCAGACTTGCATCACTGAAGTGATGCAATTCAGTGCTCACTATGTTGGTTTCTGTTTTGAAACATCGTGGTATGCTCAATGCTGTTAGATTGGTTATTTCAGTTCTCCAATCTTCCCATTTTTGTTTGTCATCCGGACACATGAGTTGGTCCCATAGTTGTTCTGAGGCAACTACTTTCTGGAGAATTTGCTTTCCTTTCAAAACCAAAGGTGAAATGAGCCCCATAGGGTCGTAAATTTGAGCTATGGTTGAGAGTGCGCCTCTTTTAGTTGATGGTTTGTTTTGTAGTTCTGGGATGCCAAAGTGAAAGGTGTCAGTCTCTAAGCACCATTTCATTCGAAGCGTTCGTTCACTAGGAAGTGTTTCTGTGAGTAAGTCTATAGCTTTAGTAGATTCACCACGCTCAGAAATAGGTACTGTGGCTAGTACTTCCTTGTTATTAGAGAGAAATTTGTGTAGTCTTATGTTCCCTTTTGAGCACATTTCTCTTGAGGCTGTGATTAGGTCTTTAGCATCTTCAGCAGTAGCAACGCTCGTTACACCATCGTCCACATAAAATTCATTCTGTAGAAACTTTGAGGCAAGTGGTGAGAGGGACTTGTAGTCATTGGCTAACCTTCGTAATCCAAAGGTTGCCACACCTGGTGATGATGTTGCACCAAACAGGTGGACATTCATTTTAAACTCTTTGACCTCACCCCTATCATTCATCCACAGAAATCGTAAGTAGTCTCTGTGCTCCGGAACTACCAGAAAGTTGTAGTACTTTTGCTGAATGTCGCATGTTATTGCTACAGGCTCTCGTCGAAATCTGATTAGTATGCCAAGTAAGGAGTTGATGTGATCTGGTCCAGGTAACAGCATGTCATTTAATGAGACTCCATCGAACTTGGAACTAGCGTCAAAGACCACTCGAAGTTTTCGTTTCTGTTTATGTCTGACACCAAAATGAGGTATGTACCATACTTGAGCCTCCGCAGCAGCCGGTGTTGCCTCTTCAGCATGCCCTGCCTTGATCAGGTTGTTCATAAATGTTGTGTATTCGCATTTGTATTCAAAATCTTTGGAGAACTTTCTCAGCAAGATGTGTAGACGATGTTCAGCTTGTTTCTTGTTATTGGGTAATATAGGTAATGGTGATTTGAATGGCAAAGGCATGACATAATTTCCAGCTGCATTCTGCTGAGTTGATGTCTCTAAAATTTTTGTAAATTTGACATCGTTTTGAGATAAGTATGAATCCTCATTTGTGTCATATCTCTTTCCAGGATATTTAGCAACTGTACATCTTTGGACGTGTCTGCTTTATAGGCTGTTTTTCTAGATTTGTAGATGGTTTCTAGTGTACCTCCACACATAGTCCACCCAAATAGCGTTCTTACTCCATAGGCTTTGCCCATTTTTCCATTAACTGCTGGTCTTGTTTCTAAAGGCTGAATTACTTCGGTGGCGTTCATTCCTATTAGAAGTCCAACTGGTATGTCCATCAAGGGTGGGAATTGTGTTGCTATGTTCTTTAGGTGGTCTAGTCTAGCAGCCTTTTCTTTAGTGGGTAACTGATTTCTGTCACAATGTATGTATTCACGCTTGTAGGCACTAATATGTGCATAGCTATTTGTTAAATAACCGCGCAGCATAATGTCATCAAATCTTTCGATGTCTTCAGTTACTGGTCCGTTAATGGTGTGTATAGTGACGTTTTTCTCTGTTTCACTAGTTCTCGCTTTTAATGTTGCTACTACATCCTTTGATACATAACATGCGTCCGACATGTTGTCAAGAAGAGCGTAAACTAGCATTTCACAACCTGTGCCTGCTGAGATATAAACAGGTACAGCCATGCTTGTTAAATTGTTCGCTTCTGTTATTTGACATTTCAGTACCTTAGTGGTACTGTGAGCTTTCATTGTTTTTTCTGGCTTTGTTTCAGCATCAGCCCGATTAGATCCACCAGTGTTTGAAGTTGCCTTGCCGTACTGGTAGTTGGAGTCATGATTAGCCGTGGCATGTCCTTTTTTACACTTCATACAACTTATCTTCTTATCACAATCCATAAACATTTGAAACATAGTCCATTCTTTCGAATAAGTTCTTCCTTTTCTGGTTTAGACCTTTATTGGAGACGGTAACAGTCTGCAGTGTTGTGGTTAGTTGATTTGCAACAAATACATTCCTTCTTTTGTTCAATGGAAGCTGCAAAACTTTTAATGGCTCTGTCTTTTGTGCTAGGTTTATCACTCTGATTATGTTTACTTGGCTTATGACTCAGTGATATCATTGTTTGTGATATTGGAAGTGTCATGATGTGAGCTTCTTCATTGATAAATTCTGCAAATTCTTTGAAGTCTGGATAAGTTTTGTTAGCCGAATCAGCTTTTGCTACTACTCTTATCCATTTAAGCCTTAGCCACTCAGGAAGCTTTTCCACCATCCTTTCATTTCCAATGCAATCGTTGAGAACTTGCAGCGTTTTAACAGACCGCATGGCACTCCTTAAGTGACTCAAAAAATCTCCAAAGTCTTTCAGGCCTAGTCCATCTTTGGAAGCAATTTTTGGCCACTTGTCCAGCTTCATTCTGAAAGACCGAGGTATGTTTTGTTCATTTCCATACCGGCTTTTTAAAGTTGTTCTAGCTGCCAGATAGACATCATTTGTGTTTGTGCTGAAATGTCCTTCAACACATATCTTGGCTTCTCCTTTCAGAAATCTTTTGAGATGTCGAAGTCTGTAGCTACCCTCTATATGTTCAGCACAAATTAGGAATCCAGGTCTACTTCCCAATCATTGAATTCTAAGACATTTCCTTCAAATACACTGGGTTCCACGGATTTATTTGGACTTCTAAATGTTGCTGTCAGGCAGGCTGCTAGTTGTTCTACAACCGATAGTTCTGACTTTGTGGTGTCAGAAGTAGACATAGTACTTTTTGACTTATCTGGTAGAGCTCTGGTTGGGTTTCTTCTGCTCTCAACATTCACACTTATCTGCTCAGTAACTCTAGCTACTTCTCTGCATGATTGTGTTTGTTCTTGTTCTATTCTGGTTGTGTTGTGTCTGTCTCCTTCAATAGATGGCAACTCAGGTTCCTTTGTTTGGTTGACAGCTCTGTTAATTTTTTCTACGCTATGCATTACAGAGGATGTTGAAGAATAGTTAGAGCTAGATTCTCTCTCTCTTACCATCTCCTCAAACAGCCTTGCTTGTTCTTCTATTTCTCTGTTGGCTTCAGCAATTTTCTGTTGAGCTTCCCGCAGTTGCAATTCTTCAAGCGTCTCCATGTGTTCCTCTACTGAATTTTTCAGAGAATTAGCTGTAATCACAAGGCTATCATACATGGGCTTTATTGTTTCTATCATTTTATTTGATGCCATATCAGTACTACATAGAGCGACTAATTCATTATACATATCATGAATCTCGATAATTCTAGCATCAACGTTGTCACAAATTTCATACAATGTGTCAATAAAAGTTTCTCTTATTACATTATGCTGGACCTTATCAATAAGTTTGTACTGAACCATGATTTGTTTGGTTAGTTTAAGGTTTAACTCAGAAATTCGGCTTTCTCTCCCAATGTTAGAAAGTTTTACCTTTCGCTGCAAGTGCATGCTTTCGCTGACTACACTGGAAGTGAGAGCGCTATTGAATTCCCTATCATTATTTGAATTGGCTATTTCCTGTGTTTCATTAGAAGTCAAGTTTTCATTACTGTCATCTATTGATTCAATGTTTAGCATATCATTATGCACACCATCAGTGTCATCAGTATGCGGCATTGCGGAAGCGTCCCCAACCTCAGACATGCTGGCGTAAATGGCCAAAAGCGCGCTGTTCAAAGAAATCGCCGACGTGAGTCACAAGCTACAGGTTGCAAGAAGATAGGTACATATATAGCAAAGTTAAAATGAAAACTGCATGACAATAATACCTAAATCCAGAATAACCAATTGTATGTATATTAGTAAAATGTTAGTTTAAATTAATGGTTATATCCAGATACTCACAGTTGACTTTTGCTAAGATGTAATGCAGGCATAGATCCTGATGTCTAAAACGTAAATGAGTTAATCTTAGTGTTTGTAGTTCAGCTCAAGTGGTTTTTTTTCACTTTGGCTGGTATGTATGGTTCTGGTACACCTCACGTGTTGTCTACACTGTTAACTGGGTGGAGTTATCTTTTCTTGCAGTTCGAGACCAGCTCTTGTGTTGTCTACACTGTGGCTGACTAGAGTTATCTTCTCTTTTGGGTCCGGAACAGCTCTTGTGTTGTCTACACTGTGGCTGACTGGATTTATCTTGTCTTTATAGGTCCAGAACAGCTCTTGTGTTGCCTACACTGTGGCTGACTGGAGTTATCTTTTCTTTATGGGTCCAGCACAGCTCTTGTGTTGCCTACACTGTGGCTGACTGGAGTTATCTTTTTTTTATTGGTCCGGAACAGCTCTTGTGTTGTCTACACTGTGGCTGACTGGATTATCAATTGTCCTCACAGTTGATTAGAGGAAGGTTTCACTGTAGAGTTTTTTGGAAACTCTAGATATTGAGTTCACTCAGGATTTTAAGAAAGACGATTTCACTGGTTAAGTGTGCGGTTCACAATCTTTATTTTTACCGTGAAACCTGAAATAACATTTCAGTACCATTTCTATACCAGCTTGCAAAGCACAATAATTATGAATGCAATAAAGTATGAAAAGTTACAGTGCAATAGCAAGTAAAAGTACTGAAAATCAAATGAAAAGTGACAAGAAACAACATAACATGGTATAATAAAATAAAATAGCATATGCAACTAACCTGTAATCTCTAATAAATAATCCTTTAATAATTGACAATTGAATAATTAAGAGTAATTATTCAAATCTGGCTGCCTTCTACAGAAGTTACAAAATGTCACGCTATGAGTTGAGCAAAACCTTAGCTTATGACTCAACGCCACTATCATTGGTCATCACGTATTAGGCCAATTTGACTTGGCCTCAACTCTAGGAATGCTAAACTAATAAAATTTTCCTACAATGATCTTCAAAGTAGAACATCCCTATACCAACACAAACCCCAATAGACACAACAATGTTCATTAAATTAGTCAAATTACCTATTGCTCACATAAACATACAGAGACTTCTTAACAAAATAGATGATGTAAAATATCTAGTACATAAACACAATTTTAAAACTTTTTTTTGGATGAAACATTGGTAAATAGTTAAATAGATAGTAATTTTTTATATGTTCCTAATTATATTATACAGCGTAAAAAAAGAATAGGTAGGTAAGGGGGTGGTGTTTGGATCTATGTTCACTCGTCTATTGACTTCATAAAAATCTCTCCACTATATTCGAAGCCATTTCTTACCTCAGTTGTTTACCAGTCTCCCAATTCCTCTGTTAGATAGTCAGATACATTTGAAAATTATATTGCAAATTGTAAAGTCATCTGTAATGAGCTTATCATGTTAAATGACCTTAATATGAATCCAAATACTCCCTATCTCAAATGGAGCAATATTCTAAAACAACTGAATCTGGTTCAATTAGTCAAACGAAACACTCGAGTCCAAAAAAATTCTGAATCACTTGTTGACCACATACACACAAAAAACCAGATAACTTTCATCAATCAGGTGTACTAAAATCTAGTACGAGTGATCATTATCTATTCTTGGCTGCTCGTAAGTTAGACACTCAGAAACTAACATATTTTGACTTGAAAAGCTTCTCAATTCAAGCTTTTCAAGAAGAATTGAGAAGAGCTGACTGGCTATCTATTTACCAATCACCTTCCATTGAGACTATGTTTAAGTCATTTGCTTCTAAACTAAACTCAATTATCTTGCATCACTTGAAGATTAAAACCAGATTTGTCAAGTTCTCAACTCTTCTTCCCTGGCTGAACAGCAAAGTTCTAAAAAGTATGGAAAAGAGAGATAAACATAAAAGTCAGCAATTATGGAATGAATATAAAACACAGATAAATTACACGACAAATCTAATATGTAAAAAGAAGAAACTTTATATTTCCAACTAAATTTCAGAGTCAAAAGCTAAGCAAACCAAAAAGCTGTGGCAAGTTATGCGCAACACTAACAAGAATATTACCAATCTAGATATGCCATCAGAAACTGCCCTGAAATGCTCATTGGGTAATTCGCTTGACAAGCATTGTGTCAACATTTTTAGAAGTTCAAATATCAAAACACAAACGTAGTTGGACTGCTATTCCACAAAGCTATTCACCTACGTTGTTAGCATATTGCATTGCATTGTTTGAACAAAGCTACTGACAATATCTCAATTCGAATTCTTCACGCATCACTCCCATTTATAATCATTTGGCTCACAGATATAATCAATAGAGCTATAAAGGAAACAACTTTCCCTGAGCTGTGAACAACTGCGATGCTTACCCCACCACGAAAGAGTCATGATAAAATAATTTATCTAATAATAGAAGCATATCTCCACTCATATACTTTCTAAAATTTACGGAAGACATATACTTACTGCGCTTCAACTACATTTAGATAGCAACATACTATAAGCAGCTTACAGTCAGGATTTAGAAAAACCCTCTTGTATCACCACTGTTCATCATCTCTACTTAACTTGGTCAAGTGTGGTTAAAAATCAAAATACTTTAGTCATTGTCTTTCTTGACTTTCAGAAAGCTTTTGACATGGTTAATCTCAATATTCTTATTACAAAACTTGCATACACAGGAATAACTGGTAAATTTCTAGACATCATCAGATCATACCTGACAAGACGGCAACAATGCGTAAAAACAAAAATATCTGCTCAGATGCTTTTCCTATAGCTACTGGCATTCTGCAAAGTTCAATTCTTGCACTCACACTGTTACAAATTTTATGAGGGATTTACTAAAATTACCACTCCACAGCACACCTCATGCTTATGCTGACGATACCTTATTCTCTATATCAAAAACTGACCATTCATGTCTCCAATCTAAAACAAATGCAGACCTAACACTTATCCAACAGTGGTGCATGACAAATATCTCTTAACATCTCAAAGTCTCACTATATCTTAGTAAATCTACCATTGAATTTCCCTCTGACCCTTTTTATATTTCACAGTACCATATCAAGACAATCTACTTCTAAACTACTTGGCTTTATCCTTAACGACTCCTTATCATGGCTGAACCACATCTCATTTTAAATAAAATATCATCTAACCTACGCTTATTTTATAACTTTCTAACCTATAATTATTTTATATCCTTCGTCATCTTATAAACTTTACTACTGCCAGACTATATTACTATAATTTTATCTATGCCTATATTATATACAGTCTTCTTGTGTTCTACTCTACAACACATTTAAAATATACCAACACATTAATTGTGTTACCAAAAAAACTTTGCGACTTATATGCAAAGACCTAAACATATCCTATAAAGGCCGTCGCTTACAACCTTACCTAACCTATCACAGTACTTTACCTGCCTCACTGCTCAATTAATACTCCACAATAACTGCCCTAAATATCTCAGCTATTATAGCTTTCAAACCATAAACCATGATAACAAAATCAGGACCAGATTTTAATTTAATTACCTAGTGCCATGAACCACAACAAACTCAACGGTAGCCTACTAAATTCATTTAATAGCTTCTGCACTCCTTTAAGAACTTTGCCTCTGCAATCTTTTAAAACAAAACCTAAACTACACTTACTATCCTCTGACTTATAATAGCACTAGCTGTGCCCTCCGGCGTTGCCAGGGGGCTGAAAATCAGCTTATAAACAATGAGAAGTGATGAGAGTTGCCTACCACTTGCTGGCCGGCAACTCTCCAGCAAGTGGCAGTCCATTGCCAAGTGACCTGGCGCATTGCCAATGGAAAATTCCACCAAGTTGGTTAGTAAGCTTCTAATGCCAGTAGACAATTACTTTGCATCAACATTGTTGCCCAGCTACGCCATTCTAATAATAGCTATAGCCGGAATGACACACGGATATATACACATACTTTGTGAAATATATATACACTAGCTGCATTACCCGTGTTCGGGAACAGATTTACGTAAAGCAATAGTTTTATTGAGAGTTGTCTTTCATAATGTAAAACAACTCCAAATATGCAATCTACTGAAATTTTTGTGCTGATCTGATTGCATAAACATATGCAGTCCTACATGTCAATGTTAAAGAGACCAATGGAAATATGCAATGTGTTTTACAGCTAGTCTACAATGCATCAGTCTCAAACCACTCAAATCAGAATTGTCCTAATTTTGTACACAGAACTGATAACGAAATTGACATTGCTAGGCAAACTGACATTCTTCAAACTGGCAGTATTGAAGAGTTTTACATATTTTAAGAAATTCTAGAAAATATTTTCCTATTGCACTGCTTAGCTATTACCAGCATTTATTGAATTGAGACTTCTACATGCTTGAAACACTAACCATGACTCACCAGTTCTTCGTCTATAGCCTGTGTTTTGACATGGTATATACAAACTGTGCAGCAGTAATGTGGTTGTGTTGATAAAATTTATTATCAATAAAATCTACTATATAAACTACATATATGGCCTCTCGCCTTTGCAATGTAAGGCATTACATCTGGAGCATTTTTAGACATTCGTTTCATAGAAAAATTCGGCCCTATACTGTGTTGCATGACTGTAGTCAAGTGCAAAGTTTTCTGACCATACACGGCGCCTGGTAGCAGCTGCTGTAGTTAGTGCATCTCGCTGTTGTCGCCGTTTCATCTGCTCAGAAAATTCAGCTCACCGAGCAGCTGTTGTAGCTAGTGTATTATGTTCTTGTTGCCGCTGCATCTGCTTGGAGGTTTCTGCACGTCTGGCCGATGTAGCGGCTGCTCTGAGCCGTTTGAGTCGCTGCTGAGTCGGTTCAGTAGTCTCTGCACCTCTAGCTGCTCCTGCATCTATTCTGGCCTGCTCTCGATGTACCTGTGTTTGTTCAGCGGTTTCTGCTCTTCTAGCAGCTGCTATTCTGTTTCGTTGTGCGCATAGCTGTGTTTGTTCTGCAGTTTCTGCACTTCTAGCAGATGCAGTAGCAGTTCCGCTTCGTTGTGGGTGTAGCTGCGTTAGCTCTGCAGTTTCTGCTCGTCTAGCTGCTGCTTTGCGAATTCGGTCTCTTTCTCTACGGGAATCAATCTGTTCTTGCGTTTGAGCAGTAGGCTTTTTGGAAGGCATTGCCATGCTTCAAGCATTTCTAAAATTGAATGAGATGGTGTGTTTTTTTTGTAATATACACTGCTCGCTTTCTTCTCACCGTCGCCTATCGCAACGCTCGGAGTGCCTGTGCAAGTTCTGTAGTAGCTGTAGATCTGTAGTACTTGTAGCTGAAAAAAAACTAAAAGTAACTCAGCTGCGGATGGAAATGAACATGTTTACTATCACAAACAGTGGCAAATCCAACGTTTTCAACCCTTTCACTGAAGTAGACTCATTCATGCGCTTTCCATGGTCGACCGCAGTAAACACAGTTTTGCCACTTTCCCAGCAATTGCTAGCAACTGAATTTTATTATTCATTGATAACATAACCAACGATCTTTAAGACTTTTATAGTAGTGACAGTGTTGTCCAAAGATTTCTCTATAAAATTAGCCTAAAATTTAATTTTAAATCTTCGTTTGAGAATTTCCAACTTAAAAACGAAGATTTTTTGTGCGAGTTCATTAAATGCGTCTGAATTAAAAAACAAATAACTACTTATGTTGATGATACTATAGCCATTTCAGATTTTTGTGATTACACAGATAATTAAAATGCACAAAGTATAGATACAATGAATTTTTTGCATAGCAGTGCTTGTTAACATGTTGGCAAAATCTACTATATAACCAAAACAAACTTTATAGATGGAGTTTCAAATTTAAAAAATATCATGAAGCAATATTGGCAAAATGGCTGGCAGTAGGCCAATAGCTAAATTTGAACATGGACGCAAGTGAAAAGGTTATGTGGTGGAACTGTGGCAATTCATAGGCAATACAACATTGAATAAGACGTAGGCCTACTAACCTTTTCGATGTAGAAATTTAGTAGGTAAACGCAGTAGCAGTACCCGTGCAAGTTCTGTTGTAGCTGTGGTACTCGTAGCTGGAAAATAAGTAAAAGTAACTCAGCTGCGGAAGGAAATGAACATGTTTACTATCACAAACAGTGGCAAATCCAACGTTTTTAACCTTTTCACTGAAGTAGACTCATGCGTTTTCTATGGTCGACCGCCATAGACGCATATTCGCGACTTTCCCAGCAATTGAATTTTATTATTCGTTGATAACATAACCAATGATCTTTAAGACTTTTATAGTAGTGACAGTGTTGTCCAAAGATTTCTCTACAAAATTAGCCTAAAATTTAACTTTAAATCTTCGTTTGAGAATTAAAATGCACAAAGTATAGACACAACGAATTTTTTGTATAGCAGTGCTTGTTAACATGTTGGCAAAATGAAATATATAACCAAAACAAACGTTCTAGATCGAGTTTGAAATTGAAAAAATAATGTATACATATTAAGCAATATCGGCAAAATGGCTGGCAGTAGGCCGATAGCTAAATTTGTACATGGACGCAAGTGAAAGGGTTATGTAGTGGAAGTGTGGCAATTCATATACAATACAACATTGATTAAGAAATACTTACCTTTTTTATGTAGAAATTTAGTAGGAGAGAACTGCGTTTTCCAGTGACCGCAAGAAACCAACGTTCACGTGACCTTCTCGGTACACGTTGGCAGTAAAAATTAATCGCATGTAAATTACTATTCATTAATTTATTTTATTTAACGATAAGTACATTTGTATAGCTGTATAGGCAGCTGAACTCAGGACGGTGCTTTATAACACGGCAGCAAAGTTATTGTTTCAAACGCGCCAGTGTCGTTGGGCGCCGTAAAGAGGCACGCGCTAACCGGAGGGGACGTATTATTGTGTAAAACCGATGAATAGGTTATGTATAGAGGCGTGTATTAACTGTCGATTCCTGTTGCCGCGCCCTAGATACCTAGTAGCGGGTAATAGTCGGAAAAGTACGGTACTCTATAAGGCGGACAAACAATCAATCAATCAATCACACACACAGACAACGATTGCCGTTTATATATATACATGTATATATATATATATACATATATAATATATATATAAAAAATTGTTTCCTCACCCCGGATACCCCGTATGGGTGGTAAATTCTGCTCTAACTCGGGTCTCCTACAAGAGACCTGGGAGTTTGAGCACTCGCCTCAAGATCTTAGCTGTTCCCAATAGCGCACTTTTCTGCAACTCACCTGAGTTGATTGTTGTTGGTATTTGGGCAAGCCACATTTTATGCGCCGGTGTTATTGCGCCCAGTGCCACAATGACTACTGGGATTACAGTTGTTCTTACATTCCAGCATTTTTTAATTTCTTCTCCAAGAGGGAGATATTTCTCTACCTTTTCTTTTTCTTTGCTGGCTATATTGTAGCCATTGGGTAGTGCTATATCTATTATAGTAGCCCTCTTGTCCTCCTTGTTTACCACCACTATATCTGGTTGGTTTGCTAGGACATGCTTGTCAGTTTGAATGTAGAAGTCCCAGAGGATCTTAGCGCGGTCATTTTCATTGACCTTACCAGGAGCTTCCCACCAGTGTTGTGGTTTATTAAGGCCATACTCATCACATAGACTTCTATACACAATACCTGCGACATGATTATGCCGCTCAGTGTATGCGTTCCCTGCTAGCTGCCTGCATCCGCTGATGATGTGTTGGATGGTCTCAGGTGCATCTTTGCACAGTCTGCATCTAGGATCGTCTCTAGTGTGATAGATTTTCGTTTGGAGTTGCCTTGTTGGGAGCACTTGCTCCTGGGCTGCCATGATTAGCGACTCTGTATTGGCCGCTAGGTTTCCTTTGTTCAGCCACATATATGTCTGGTGAAGATCACCAACCTTAGATATTTGTTGGTGGTAAGCACCATGAAGAGGTTTTGTGTGCCAGTCAATTTCCTCATCATCAGGGCGTAGGTCCGTTGTAAGAGCAGCCGATTGAATTTCAGCTAGCAACTTATCTGAGATGGCCATGGAGGCTGCATATGCTTTGATGCTTTGCTCCTCCTCTTTCACTGTCTGCTGTACACTTTTGAGTCCCCTACCGCCATCTTTCCTATCAAGATACAATCTAGTAGTATATATATATATATTTATATATATATATATAGATTCATCGAAGAGCTTTACCTATTTTAACATTTCTGTACTACATTTCTGTTTTCACAACTAGAAATTTGTTGTCATAGATATGCATAACTATATTCACAGAGATTTTACTTGGCCACTTTTTGTTTAAACAATACTCATATCAATCCTCAAGCTTACTTTTTACATATTTTATGCGTTCAATTGCAGCGTCATTTTATTAGTTAGACTACTCATTTATTTTTCTAATTATGCATATTGCTATTTAATTTACTTGCTGTAGTACTTTGTGGAAAACATATAGTGTAATATGACCATTAATTATCTCAAAAATGTTGCCTAAAGATATAGTTTATAGTATACTAGCTGCATTACCCGTCTACAGAAATAGATTCACGCGCAGCATAAGGTTTATTGAGAGTTGTCTTTTATACTGTAAAACAACTCCAAATATGCAGTTACATCTCCCTCTCTCCATCTCTCCCTCTTTCCCCTCTCTCCCTCTCCCTCTCTCCCCTCTCTCTCTCTCTCCCTCCCTCCCTCTTTCTCTCCCTCTCTCTCTCTCCTCCTTTCCTCCTCGCTCTCCCTCTCTCTCTCCTTCTCTCCCTCTTTCCCCTCTCTCTCTCTCTCCCTCTCTCCCCTCTCTCTCCTTCCCTCCCTCTTCCCCCTCTCCCTCTCTCTCCCCCTCTCTCTCTGTCTCTCCCCTCTCTCTCCCTCTCTCTCTCTCTCCCCTCTCTCTCTCTCCCCCCTCTCCTCCTCACTCTCCCTCTCTCTCTCCTTCTCTCCCTCTCTCCCTCTTTCCCCTCTCTCCCTCTCTCCGTCTCTCTCCCTCTCTTCCCTCTCTCTCCCTCCCTCTTCTCCCTCTTTCTCTCCCTCTCTCTCCCTCTCTCTCTCTCCCCCCTCTCCTCCTCGCTCTCCCTCTCTCCGTCTCTCTCCCTCTCTTCCCTCTCTCTCCCTCCCTCTTCTCCCTCTTTCTCTCCCTCTCTCTCCCTCTCTCTCTCTCTCCCCCCTCTCCTCCTCGCTCTCCCTCTCTCTCTCTCTCTCTCTCTCTCTCTCTCTCTCTCTCCTTCTCTTCCTCTCTCCCTCTTTCCCCTCTCTCCCTCTCTTCGTCTCTCTCCCTCTCTTCCCTCTCTCTCTCTCCCTCCCTCTTTTCCCTCTTTCTCTCCCTCTCTCTCCCTCTCTCTCTCCCCCTCTCCTCCTCGCTCTCCCTCTCTCTCTCCTTCTCTCCCTCTCTCCGTTTTTCCGTCTCTCCCCTCTCTCTCTCCCTCCCTCTTCCCCCTCTCCCTCTCTCTCCCTCTTTCTCTCCCTCTCTCCCCCCTCTCCTCCTCGCTCTCCCTCTCTCCCCTTCTCTCCCTCTCCCCCCTCGATCTCTCCCCCCTCTCCTCCTCGCTCTCCCTCTCTCTCTCTCCCTTTCTCTCCCTCTCTCTCTCCCTTAGTTCAACGCAACACATGTGGATAGACAACATTTTTGGTTTTTCTGTCGGGCGTATGAAGAAACAGTTTTCGGCGTGAGCCTACTTTTGAGCAGGCGACGTATAGCTGGTCATGGCTGATGCAGGGTGACAGTAAGTCGATAGCAGCTGCTCTCTTTCTTTTCACAATAGCGTATCGCGACCCTCGGAGTACTCGTGAAAGTTCTGTAATAGTAAGTTACAGTAGGCCTACTCGTAGCTGGAAAAAAATTAGTAACTCGGCTGCTGAAGGAAATGAACACGACCCACTATCACGAACAGCGGCAAATCCAACGTTATTAAGTAGTGGAGATGTGGCAATTCATATACAATACAACATTGTATAAGAAACACTTACCTTTTTGATGTGGAAATTTAGTAGGTGAGAAATGCGTTTTTCTAGTGGCTCCAAGAAACAAACGTTTACGTGACCTTCTCGGTACACGTTGGCAGTAAATATTAATTGCATGTAAATAACTACTCGTTAATTTATTTTATTTAATAAATAGCATATTTGTATAGCTGTATAGGCACCTTTGTATAGGCCGCAGAACTCAGGAAGGCGCTTTTTAACACGGCAGAAAATTTGCTGTTTAAAAAGCGTGCTAACCGGGGATTTCGGTTAATGCGCCCGAGCAGTGAAAGAAAAACAACAGAATCGCCACGCCTTTATATAAGCCGCTTGGCTCAAATCTTCAGAGAAAAGTAGCGGCTAATAGTCCATATTACGAAATTACGATATTTAGTATTCATATTAGTTCGGTTGGCTTCGTTCGACCAAATGGAAAAAGAAAGGCCGCTCTATAATTTATTTACTGTTACTACACATATTAATTCAGTTCGCTTCGTACGACCGAAAGTTGTACGACAATAAAAGGAAAGATCGCTCTTTAAGGCGGACACTCAATCAAACAGACAGACAACGATTGCCGTTTATATAGTAGATAGAGAACAGCGTTTTTCTAGCGGTTGCAAGAAACAAATGTTCACATGACCTTCCACGTACACATTGGCGGTAAATATTAATTAGATGTAATTTACCACTCATTAATTTATTTAAAGAGTAGTAAATTTTATTTAATTCACTACTAATATTTACTACTAATTTAATTTTACTACTTACACATATTAATTAAGTTTGCTTCATTTGATCGAATCGAAAAAAAAGACCGCCATATAATTTATTTATACTGCTCATATTTGGGAGTTATCGGTGACTCAATATATCGAGAAGACAACTCATACTATTAGCATATCAGTATTTATCGTCCATCCCTACGATGAATAGCAGGTTACGTATTATACTAACCGGTTAGTACACGAGGCGTGGACTAACCGGAGATTCCCGTTAATGCGCCCTAGCAGTGAAAAAAACCACAGACTAGACACTCCCTTATATAAAAGTAGCGGCTAATAGTCCGAAAAGTACGGTACTCTATAAAGCGGACAGCCAGATACACAGATAGACAACGATTGCCGTTTATATAGTAGATGGTTTGTAGTACATAGTTTATAGTATATAGTATATAGTTTATAGTATATAGTTATAGTACATAGTTTATAGTATATAGTTAATAGTTTATAGTACGTAGTTTGTAGTATATAGTATATGGTTTGTAGTACATAGTTTATAGTTTATAGTATATAGTATATAGTTTATAGTGTATAGTTTATAGTACATAGTTTATAGTATATAGTTCATAGTGTATAGTTTATAGTATATAGTACATAGTTTATATTATATAGTTTATAGTATATAGTTTATAATATATAGTACATAGTTTATAGTACGTAGTTTATAGTATATAGTTAATAGTTTATAGTATGTAGTTTATAGTATATAGTATATAGTTTGTAGTACATAGTTTATAGTATATAGTATATAGTTTATAGTATATAGTTATAGTACATAGTTTATAGTATATAGTTAATAGTTTATAGTACGTAGTTTGTAGTATATAGTATATGGTTTGTAGTACATAGTTTATAGCTTATAGTATATAGTTTATAGTATATAGTTTATAGTATATAGTTTATAGTGTATAGTTTATAGTACATAGTTTATAGTATATAGTTTATAGTACATAGTTTATAGTATATAGTTAATAGTTTATAGTACGTAGTTTGTAGTATATAGTATATGGTTTGTAGTACATAGTTTATAGTTTATAGTATATAGTTTATAGTATATAGTTTATAGTATATAGTTTATAGTGTATAGTTTATAGTACATAGTTTATAGTATATAGTTTATAGTGTATAGTTTATAGTATATAGTACATAGTTTATATTATATAGTATATAGTTTATAGTGCATAGTTTATAGTACATAGTTTATATCATATAGTTTATAGTATATGGTTTATAGTTTATAATAGTTGTTGTATAATAGAGTTGTCACTAAACAAAGAATAGAAAACTTAATTGTTTTTGAGTTCCACCAGTGAGATAATTAGAGCATCAAATTATTTAAAAAGAACTCTCAAACAAACCTCTAAAGTGTGACATAATAACTTGAATAGGTGCTTTTAGCTACAAACTAGTACTAAAAGTGCTTTCTCTGTCACGACATAAAACATTCAGTTTTAGGTTTTGTACTTCATCATTGTCATCAGTTTTACAAGAATATAATCTGACTGACTAAATCTGTTTGTCAACACTGCTCTGATTTCTCTTTGACAGGAAGTCTCCGCAATGAGGTCTAGAGTCTCATTCTGTCTTGTCTTCTCTTTCAAACTCTCTTTTTTTTTTACAACTTCAACCAACTCCACCTTAACTGCAAGACTTAGTCCTATGCAACCCTTCCGTGACTTTGCAAATATTATTTACTTAAGGTCTTACCCACTAACACTACCCAAACCACCAACTATTGACACAGTGACAAACACTAGGAACAACTTGATGAACTTTTGAAATGGCGCGATACTCAAGCCTTAACTCTGAAGACCAACAAAATGACCCTGACATACATTACATACAGTTGACCAACTCTTTGGGATTAGACCTTGAAGTTATTAAATTTGTGTTTTACTTCATTTCTAATCTATTTACTACACTAAATACAATACAACCTACTGTTTATCCTTTCAACAGGTTTTGTCTATAACTTGCTTCTCTCAATATGTATATTTGTGGTTTACAAAGTTGCTAGTCTTCAGTTTTTGATGTTTGAGCAAAAAATATTTAAAAAAGAGTTTGTGTAAAAGCAGAACTTGTGGTTAAACTCAAAAAGTTAACTTTGAAACTTTGGCAAACTTTAATAAAAAGGACAGAAACATTAACTTATTTTGCAAGTTTTAAAGTGAAAGAACTTTGCTAGTACCAGCAAGCTATTGTATAAAACTTGTAGTTCCATAA
The DNA here is from genome assembly GCF_963576615.1 of Watersipora subatra. Classification (NCBI taxonomy): domain Eukaryota; kingdom Metazoa; phylum Bryozoa; class Gymnolaemata; order Cheilostomatida; family Watersiporidae; genus Watersipora; species Watersipora subatra. The sequence goes on along the minus strand of NC_088709.1, from coordinate 39,898,082 downwards.
AAACTGTCTTACTTCCAACAACTTGGCGATATTTCCAACAAAAGTACGCAGCTTCGAAAACTTTTTTGATGTAGGTGAGGCAACTTTGTATAGCCTCCGTAAAGAAAGTTATTAGTATTGTCTGCTGATTATTGCAATACTAGTAGATTCCATCATCATATCCAGACCTAACTGAAGTGATACATGATCCATGGTTAATTTCACATAATCTTGGTTGAGACTTTTTATGGAGGAGACAGCGATGACACTGAAATAAGATTAAGAACCAAATATTGATGCTTAAAAGTTGGGAGTCTAAAAGAACCTCATACTAGAATTGTGCAAAATTAAAACTCCATTTTGTCATTGCAGGGCACTGCAGTGCGTAGTAATTTTGCAATGCCTAGCAACTTTCTAATGCGCGGTAGACATTTTCTGCGACTGCGCTTCTACTGCAGATTGCCCACTGTGATCTACTGTGCATGTACATGTACTTCTATGACGCATCATCTAAAACCCAGCAATTCATGCATACCGCAAATGCACATTCTTCAAAACTAGGAACTTCATGTGTACTGCAACTGCACATTAGTATGAAGTTGATACTGTGGATCAACTGACACTTCTGACTTTCCAAGCATTTGAACCGTACTGTACAAAATTGCCAGACGCTATGTTTAGCAAACTCATGGTCTTGCGCCCTAACTAACTTATCATCTTAGAGTAGGGAGTCAAGCATTATCACCTTTACGATCGATAAACTTGCGGTAATTGTGTGGTATTTTTATTTACATTGTATATCAAAACCATAATAGATTTTAATTTCAACTATATGTATACAACATGCTAATTATGATCAATTTGTGTGCCTACTCATACTCAGGTTGAGCATGAATCAGATTTTGCAAAGGTACTGTGGCGGCCTGTATTTGTAGTAGCCTAAAAAAGACTTCTTGGGCTAAAGATATGGAGCCGCAAGATACCCTGATAAAAAAAGGAGACAGGCTTCAAGGAGAAGCTTAGGATCAACCCTCTGTATGACTCAGATGACCCGATGATGTTGGTAGGAGGAGCGAGTGACCCGGATGCCTAGTCAAGGCACGGAAGCGGGTAAAAACAGGAACAGGTATGTACTCAGGACTTGCAGGTTAGAGCTGAAGACAACAGGTTAGGCTAGCAAGAGTTACTACAGCTCGCAGAGTAGGTAGGGAAGAGATGATTCAACCAATACAGGTAAGGCAAATTCCTATTTTAGCACGAGGCTACAATCTGGTTCACAGGCTATCTTCATGCTCATGCATGATTACTACGCTCCTGTTTAACACTTTTGGGTAAGCGTGCTAACTTCCCTGCTCCCCATGTGAATAAAACCATGGCAAGCTTATGATGACTGTTAGGCCCTATTACTAGTGTACCGGAGAATAATATACCTGCGTGTCAGACACCGTGTCTGAAACTTGCTGCTTCTTAAAATGATTTTGGTGGTGGTAAAACCTATGTTTGAACCCCAACAGTTACAGTGACTATGTTCAGGGCTCAAAGAACAAAAAGGGCACACTGTATATGCATGCATCACTCGCGCCTAACTACATGTATGTTTCAGGAATTTGGGCTAAAGAAACCAGATTGGCTTTAGGGGGCAAAGCCTCTTACACAGGCCTACAGGATTATGTAGCTTTCTCAGTTTATTGAGCTTATATATACGGAGGTGTATTGGAAAGTATTCTTCTTCCTGCTTTAAGCTAGTGAAGACGTGGTGAGTGATTATAAAACAGTTTTCCAGCTTGTCTGGTGTTTTTATTTCTGGTAACAGCAATAATGAATAGTTATGGAAATACTGATCTTCAGTTCTAATTCAATTCATTAAAAGTAATTTTTCACATTTAGGAACTTGGAAGTTAGCTTCCCTTATTCAACAAAATGGAATGATAACTCGTACGTATTATGTATGTATATGCGTTATGTATTGTGCACGACACTGAAGTTCAGAAATAAGTATAACTTGTGGATATATATGAAGATTTAAAATTTCAAAACACGAAGTTATTGAATTTTAGTAAACAAGGATGAAAAAAGAATGTTACTTTGTCTCGTAAACTAAACTAGATAGATTTTAGTGTAGCAATGAGCGTACAGCCATATCTATTCTAAGGTGAAGAGACTGACAGATGATAGACAGGAGAATGTAGAAAATAATGGATATTACAATTTCTTTTGTGAACCTTTTCCTTTGGTGATACTGCAGGAACTATGCGGGACATGATATCATCAATTGAACATTTCTTTTGTCAAGCTGTTTTGGTCAAAACATTTGGGCAAAATTTATCGTGTAGAGTGGATATGATACGCCATCGATGTTGACGATGTTCAACTGATGACATCATTTCCTGCGTTCATTGTGATCAACAACGGTGAAGATATTTATTACATCAGTTAACATATGCATAACGGTGTTGCGTCACACATGACGATTAGAAGCTGGCCTCACGAGGTGAATGTCTGGCTTTGCACAATTAACAAAAGTTACATTACTTTACCAACTACATTACCTTTACTCTATATTACCTGCCACCGTTTATAAGCTGTTTTTATAAGCTGTTTTTATTACCTGTGCAATGCAGGGCATTCAGCTAGTAGTCTATTAGAAAAGCACAAAAAAAGTTCCACTAGTATTTTATATTAACTAGTCTTATGATAGCGTGACACATGTTAGGTCTATTGTACCTGCAATTGTTTGTCATCCAATGAATATGCTAGTATTTTAACTAGCTGATAACAATAAAGAGCATGTAAATCCCATCAAAAGAGAAGATAGAAGGCGTGGAAATTTCCACAGTTGGCAGATTATGCTCAACATTAACAACATGACAACGACGTATAACATTAATACTCCTGTCACCTATAGCATTAATACTCCTGTCACTGTTAGCATTATTACTACTGTCACTTTTAGCATTAATACTCCTGTCACTTATAGTATTGATACTCCTGTCACTTATAGCATTAATACTCCTGTCACCTATGGCATTAATACTCTCGTTAATTATAGTATTAATACTCCTGTCACTTATAACATTAATATTTCTGTCACCTACAGCCTGTCAAGAATAATGCCTTAATAATTATACAGCCTGTCAGTTTGCTGTTTTGTCTTTAATTTGAAATCGAATTACAGAGCTTCTTTGTTTACAGTCAATGGCTACTCAATTATACAGAGCACTAAGTATATGAGTTATATCAGCTGGCAGCCTAACCAATATTTCTTTAACATCCACACCAACCTTTCTCTCATCTAATAACTGCTCAATACAGAGCACTAGGTATATGAGTTATATCAACTGGCAGCCCAACCAATGTTTCTTTAACATCTACACCAACCTTTCTCTCATCTAATAACTGCTCAATACAGAGCACTAAGTACATGAGTTATATCAGCTGGCAGCCTAGCCAATGTTTCTTTTATCTCTACAGCCACCTTTATCTCATCTAATAGCTGCTCAATACGGAGCACTGAGTACATAAATTATATCAGCTGGCAGCCTAACCAATGTTTCTTTAACATCTACACCAACCTTTCTCCCATCTAATGACTGCTTAATACGGAGCACTAAGTACATGAGTTATATCAGCTGGCAGCCTAACCAATGTTTCTTTAACATCTACACCAACCTTTTTCCCATCTAATGACTGCTCAATACGGAGCACTAAGTACATGAGTTATATCAGCTGGCAGCCTAACCAATGTTTCTTTAACCTTTACACCAACCTTTCTCATCTAATGGCTGCTCAGTACGGAGCACTAAGTACATGAGTTATATTAGCTGGCAGCCTAACCAATGTTTCTTTAACATCTACACCAACCTTTCTCTCATCTAATAGCTGCTCAATTGTAATGACCCTCTGTTTAAAAGATTATTAACTATAAGTGCTGGATTGGTGGTTCAAGTAGTTGGTTTATGATTTGCAAATTTAGAGGACTGTATTTTAGGTGTAGATTTAATGTCAAGAATTAGACTGGTTTGTTTTAGTTATAAACTTTAAAACAGATTATATTTATTAAAAATTCAAACTTTCAATAGCAAAAACATAAAATATATAAAGGCTAATCAAGTCAATGGCTGATGCTAATTGCGCAAGTCTAAAAATATAAAAAAAATAATACAAGAGCAGAGTAATACCTAGAGCGTGAGTAAAATATGGAATTGGAATTGTTTCTGATCTACACAGGCTTATATATGTTTGCTTAATCAGTCAGGCAATCGTCACATCCGTAGATCACAGACGATTGGGCGCTGTAAAGCTTCCTAGGCAGTAAGCGAGTAAGTACAAAGAAGCAGATAACATTTATGCTAAGCAGTAAAATAGCAGGTGCTAGGAAGTTGGAATAACAAATCGGCGTGTCAGGCTACCAAGAGTCCAGAAAGCTGTTTCCTAATCATATAAAAAATGGTTAAATAATAGGGGATGAGTAGTTCCGTAAGAGGTGTATAATGCTCTTACGACAGGATGCATAAATATTAATATAGAAGTTGAATAACATGATGAGTTCCTTTGTTTCACAATGACAGGTATTTATGGGCTGTGTAACTAAAGGTTACAAATGCTGGGCGCTTCACACAATACGGAGCACTAAATACATGAGTTATATCAGCTGGCAGCTTAACCAATGTTTCTTTAACATCTACCCCAACCTTTCTCTCATCTAATAGCTGCTCAATACGGAGCACTAAGTACATGAGTTATATCAGCTGGCAGCCTAACCAATGTTTCTTTAACATCTACCCCAACCTTTCTTTCATCTAATGGCTGCTCAATACGGAGCACTAAGTACATGAGTTATATCAGCTGGCAGCCCAACCAATGTTTCTTTAACATCTACCCCAACCTTTCTCTCATCTAATGGCTGCTCAATACAGAGCACTAAGTACATGAGTTATATCAGCTGGCAGCCCAACCAATGTTTCTTTAACATCTACCCCAACCTTTCTTTCATCTAATGGCTGCTCAATACGGAGCACTAAGTACATGAGTTATATCAGCTGGCAGCCTAACCAATGTTTCTTTAACATCTACACCAACCCTTCTTTCATCTAATGGCTGCTCAATACAAAGCACTAAGTACATTAATTATATCAGCTGGCAGCCTAACCAATGTTTCTTTAACATATAAACCAACCTTTCTCTCATCTAATGGCAGCTCAATACGGAGCACTTAGTCTATGAGTTACATCAACTGGCAGCCTAACCAATGGTTCTTTAACATTTATACCATCCTTTCTCTCATCTAATAGCTGATGAATTATTTTGCTGGCAATCAAGACTTTCTCTTTCCATACTTTCGAAATATTCTTTTAAATTGCTGTCTCCAAAGTACTGTTTAATGGGCACCTCCTCTGTGTGGCTAATTGAAAAACTTTATGGTTATAGTTTATAGTATAGCTCTTTGACAATAACAGCAATAGAGTTCACAAAACAGGTGCTATTTTATTGAAATATAAAGAGCTAGAAAATTACAAATAATAATCAGAATATGGTAGTGATATACCACTGATATAGCACTAAAAGATATAATAGTAATAAAGATATTAAATACTAATAGTAACAAAAGATATCATAAGTTATTGTTACAGATGTTAGTCACAGAATTATAATTACCTACAAGATGTTCACAAGCAGCTTATTAACAGATATCTCTATTCATAGATCAGCAGGTAGCATTTGTACTGCTACAGGTTTAGAGTCTTTGTCGAGTGCGTAGCAGAAGTTGAGCTACTGAGTGAACTCTGATTTCTCTGTAACTACACCAGATAAGTCTATGAGAAGAGAAGTTAACTCTACTGTAGTTATTGGTTGAGTCTGAACAGCTGGACTTTGTCCGAATGAAAGCTCATTTTCTCGAGTAATGTCTCGAGTAATTTTCTCGAGAGAATGTCTCGAGTTGCATTCACCATTTTAGTTTTGAGCACAGATGCAGTAGTTGTACTAGTTGCCTGTATGTTGTTCTCTCGAGTGTAGAGGTTAGATAGGAGCTCCCCTAGACACTGCCACATCATGTTGGTCTCTCCTGTGTTTGGGTTATAACAAAAAGACCTAAATGGTACAAAAAGAAATCATACACATAGACTTTAGGTTTTGCTCTAGCATTATGTATGTTTTTGACAGATCTATATTGTAAATGATACAAAACAAGCTTTACAAACAGAGGCCCAATTTTTAACCTTTCATCTATAGTTTGACGGCTTGAACCTAAGTACTTCAAGATACCAAACTGCTTGATGGTGGAAGACATTCATACTCTAAAGGTATGTTTGCAGTTGAGTAGTTCTTGCTTTTTTATAAGGAAGCCAGACTTTTCAAAATGCTCAACCGATCATCATAGCATGAGTTTTAAAGAGCAACACGATGAGTTTTAAAGAGCAACACGCATCAGCTGATAAAAAGGCTTGGCAGTGGAATGACGACTTCCCATAGACTTGCTATTATACAGTAAGTCATCAGTCAAGATCACCAAGTTGTCAAAACACCACCAATAGTTTAAATGTGCTTTTCTACCTTTTTGTACAAAGTATTGAGCAAATGCAGATTCTAAAGCATATTATTTTTGAAATGAAGCTTTTTGCCGAAGACATTCTAGTGCAGGACTTTTTGGCATGATGAATTCTGGCGCAGAACCAAACGACATAGGTTATTAAGTTACGATGTATATGCATAGGTTGTTAAGTTCAGAATTTGTCAATCTTTTATTGTGAGTAATGACTTAACAATGTATTAAATGATAATACAATAATTGTATAATTATGCTTGTTTGATATTGTGTTATAGGAGTTGTCTTATACTGTTGGATAATTATGTTTTACTTAACCATTGAACTTTCTAACATTGCGATGTCAGTTATGAACCCCTCAGCATTATGATGAATAATGCTATTTTTCATGTATAACCTGTCAACTTTTACTTACATGTACACACATGTACATGCACATGATAGTTATGTCTTCTACTAGCTGTCTCCTTTATACGAGAGCAATGGTGGACGTCTACTGTACTATCTGATCAAGTTATATGTACTTCATTTTATATATAGCATATCTATGGTGATGCAATTAGAGCAAAAATAATGCCATGTCAATACTAAAGTCTCCACTGATACATTATAGCCATTTGTGAGCTTTAGAAGTAAAACCCTAGCAGACCTGAATGGCAACTTTAATAGCTTACCAGCTGTCAGGCAGTGTAGAATAACAGAGGTAGCGGTTGACTTAGACATCTACTGAGGAAAAAGGGTGTTCAGCTCGTACTTTCTTTAGGTCATCTTCAAACACACCTCTTCTAATAGGATTGAACTCCGGCAGCGTAGCAAGAAGTTTAAGAGTTGTCGTCTCCCAACCATGACTTGTCCTGTTACATCTAGTATTCCTGCTACCAATGAATCTTTGACAGAATGTCAGAAAGACCAGCTAAAACAGCACGCATCAAATTAGACTTAGGTTAAAATAATAACCCAAGGCTTCAGTGTGCCACCCTTATTGTAAACAGGAACATAAGGCTTTAGGCTACTACCCTTAATATGACCAATAGCCAAGGTGTCCACATCTAGTCCCTTTCCTTAATTGCATATGTTTGAGGTTAAAGATTGTGTCATCTGCGTATGTTTATACATACTTCTGGGTGGCCAGGATAAGGCACAATAGTAACTAGGGATTAATGTTGACACTTCTGGGTGGTCAGCATCAGATAGAATTAGATACAATAGAAACTAGTCATTAATGATTGAGGAAGAAAATAATCCAAAATGCTATTATTCTGTTCAATACCTTAGTAAAAGACTTCAGCTCAGGTTGACACAGCGCATCTACCACTTACTGTACAGAGCAGTGGGTTCTACCATTACCAGAAATGTTCCCCTTCATATCTCCATAAGACATAATGACTACCGCCACCATAGAGCCATGACCAGGTTGTTGAAAGAAATCTTTAATATCTCTCAGCATCTCGGCTGCTGACTTGTCAAACAGACATTCAACCTAAAGACACAATTTGGTCACAGTAACTTGTAGAATCTTGTAAAGGTAAAAGTAATTTGCTGGTCATAATTTCTACATTCTTAGTAAATCTAACCAAACAAATAAATTCTGAGATAAATATCAGTAAAGGAATGAACAAGTTTAATCCAACTTTGCTTAGCTATGTCAGCCTCAGGTTAGACAGCTGATTCTGGTATAAATTTGGCTAGTTGCTATACAATGATACATTGGCAAGGCAACAGTTCAACTACATAGTCAAAGTGTGAAAAGTATTTAAGCATTAAAACATACCGTCAAGCCAAGTTGCTTTTCTAAAATTTTGCAAACACGATCATGATCTTTTTTCCAAAAGTTTCTGTGTGCGGTATCACAAATAATTAAAGCTTTTCCTCCAGTTAGGATAATATCATCATCTGTAGGGTTAGAAATAGATGTTCCAAAATGTTTTCCCATAGCAGAGTTAATGTTAACATACTTTGTTAGCTCATGGTTCTTCAAGAAGCTCAAGAGAGGTCTAATACCAACAAATGTTTCCCTCAGAATGTCTGAGTATCTGTAATACAAAGATCTGAAAAAAATTCGAATTAATATATTAACCGCTGAGCCCTTTCTGAGTCTGCGCATTAAATAGAGCACATTGACGGAGAAAAGTCACTACGTACTTTTTTAGATTCGTTCAGTGAATAACTGTCTTTATTGAAACTGAGACAGAGATCTAAGATACTTACATATCAGAACCTGAATGTGGAGGCACCACAGATATGATGATGAAATCTGGTCCTGGAGGAGATGCATACTGAATCTGGTCCACCATTGGATGTATGACCACGATTAACTGTGAAACAGAAAAACCAGTACATTATCTACATTTTTATGCTAGTTAACGAGATGCTGTGCATGATAATGAGTCAAAAATATGTAGATAGGAAAGCCTTTAGTTTGCTGTGGTTAGCTGGAGTGTCCAGATCATAAAGTCTTCTCTGTATAGCTCGTAGAGCAGTTTTCTCACCATCAAAGTAGAGAAGAGGAAGAAAAGGTTGGAATGATGAAATTTGCAGCTCTCTCAAGGAATACTCATTTAATGCGTATTTGATTACCTTCCACATAATCTCCTCATCTATTTTAAATTTTTTTTATTTGTTTGAGGTGTCAGTTTTATAGTACAAGAATACATTAAATCTATTTTGTACTTTACACCCTCACTGCATAGAACACTCTCCATGTACTCTGCTGTACCATAGTGTTGAAGTGAAGCAAGAAACAGACAGCTTGCGTCTTCTTGTTAGGCTTACTTAGGAGATCTCTTCTTTCATACAGTGGATATTTGAGAATGAATTTAGCAAGTACGGGAGTTGAGAATCTCGCCGCCAAATAAGTACAAGGAGTGTTGTTGAATATATCTGGTGTAATTATATCCTTCCGATCCATGTTTTCTAGATAGACCCTAAGCACTTTGTACCACCCCTCAACATTTGGTGATATGCAACTCAGGTGAAATATATTCTGCCGGCTATTGTTTTTTGTCAGCAAAATCTTTTTCATGCGCAAGGCTGAAGCTCATATCTCAGCTTCTCTAAAGTATATTGGAACAGCTTTTCAGGTTGAAGAGCATCTTTGACCTGTTCTACCATAGACATCAGCGCTGTATTACCTTCATTGTCAGTCATGTTGATGTAAGTTAGTTTATCATCTGTTGTGTCAATAAGCAAGAGAATTATTGCAAATGAGTGGAAAAGTTTTCAACTATGTAGTGCCGTTCTACCTGCATTAGCAGTTAGGCTAATGTATGTGGATAGATTTTCAGCTGCTTCAATAAGCAAGCGAGCAACCCCTACTGTCTTAGCACTGTGTAGAGCTGTTTGACCATTGCTGTCAGCGAGGTTAGCATATGCAGATTTATCTTCTGCTGTTTCAATAAGCACACAAGCTATCTTAGTTTCAGCACGGTGTAGTGCTGTTTGGCAGTTGCTGTCAGTGAGGTTCACATATACTGCACAATTTTATCTTCTGCTGTGTCAATAAGCAAATGAGCCATCTCGACCGTTTGAGCGCAGTGTAAAGCTGTTTGACGACCGCTGTCAGCTAGGTTAACATATGCAGATTTATTCTATGCTGTATCAATAAACACACAATCTATCTCTACTGATTAAGGATAGTGCAGAGCTGTGTGACCAATGCTGTCGGTGAGGCTAACATATGCAGATTTATTTTCTGCTGTGTCAATAAGCAAGCAGAGCCATCTCCACTGTTTGAGCACAGTGTAGTGCTGTTTGACGGTGCTGTCAGTTAGGTTAACATGCACATTTATCCTCAGCTGCATCAATAAACACATGAGCTATCTCCACTGATTTAGCATAGTGCAGAGCTGTGTGATCAATGCTGTCAGTGAGGTTAACATATGCAGGTTTATCTTCAGCTGTCTCAATAAACAGGCGAGCAATCTCCACTGTTTGAGCCAAGTGTAATGGTGTTCGACCAAATGAGTCAGTGACGTTAACATATGCAGATTTATCCTCTGCTGTATCAATAAGCAAGCGAGCTATCTCCACTGTTTGAGCATGATGTAGTGCAGTTTGACCATCGCTGTCAATGAGGTTAACATATGCAATTTTATCCTCTGCTGTGTCAATGAGCAAGCAAGCTATCTCCACTGTTTTAGCACGGTGTAGAGCTGTTTGATCGCCGCTGTCAGCTAGGTTAACATATGCAGATTTATCCTCTGCTGTGTCAATAAGCAAGCGAGCTATCTCCACTGTTTGAGCATGATGTAGTGCAGTTTGACTATCGCTTTCAGTGAGGTTAACATATGCAGATTTATCCTCTGCTGTGTCAATGAGCAAGCAAGCTATCTCCACTGTTTTAGCACGGTGTAGAGCTGTTTGATCATTGCTGTCAGTGAGGTTAACATATGCAGATTTATCCTCTGCTGTATCAATAAGCAAACGAGCTATCTCCACTGTTTGAGCACAGTGTAATGGTGTTTTACCATCACTGTTAGTGAGATTAACATATGCAGATTTATCTTCTGCTGTGTCAATAAGCAAGCGAGCTATCTCCACTGTTTGAGCATGATGTAGTGCAGTTTGACCATCGCTGTCAGTGAGGTTAACATATGCAGATTTATCCTCTGCTGTGTCAATGAGCAAGCAAGCTATCTCCACCGTTTTAGCACGGTGTAGAGCTGTTTGATCGTCGTTGTCAGTGAGATTAACATATGCAGATTTATCCTCTGCTGTGTCAATAAGCACGCGAGCTATCTCCACTGTTTGAGCATGATGTAGTGCAGTTTGACCATCGCTGTCACTGAGGTTAACATATGCAGATTTATCCTCTGCTGTGTCAATGAGCAAGCAAGCTATCTCCACTGTTTTAGCACGGTGTAGAGCTGTTTGATCATTGCTGTCAGTGAGGTTAACATATGCAGATTTATCCTCTGCTGTATCAATAAGCAAACGAGCTATCTCCACTGTTTGAGCACAGTGTAATGGTGTTTTACCATCACTGTTAGTGAGATTAACATATGCAGATTTATCTTCTGCTGTGTCAATAAGCAAGCGAGCCATCTCCACTGTTTGAGCATGATGTAGTGCAGTTTGACCATCGCTGTCAGTGAGGTTAACATATGCAGATTTATCCTCTGCTGTGTCAATGAGCAAGCAAGCTATCTCCACTGTTTTAGCACAGTGTAGAGCTGTTTGATCGTCGTTGTCAGTGGGGTTAACATATGCAGATTTATCCTCTGCTGTGTCAATAAGCAAGCGAGCTATCTCCACTGTTTGAGCATGATGTAGTGCAGTTTGACCATCGCTGTCACTGAGGTTAACATATGCAGATTTATCCTCTGCTGTGTCAATGAGCAAGCGAGCTATCTCTACTGTTTGAGCATGGTGTAGAGCTGTTTGACCATTGCTGTCGGTGAGGTTAACGTATACAGATTTATTCTCTACTGTGTCAATAAGCAAGCGAGCTATCTCCACTGTTTGAGCATGATGTAGTGCAGTTTGACCATCGCTGTCAGTGAGGTTAACATATGCAGATTTATCCTCTGCTGTGTCAATGAGCAAGCAAACTATCTTCACTGTTTGAGCATGATGTAGTGCAGTTTGACCATTGCTGTCAGTGATGTTAACATATGCAGATTTATCCTCTGCTGTGTCAATGAGCAAGCGAGCTATCTTCACTGTTTGCGCATAGTGTAGAGCTGTTTGACCATTGCTGTCAGTGAGGTTAACATATGCAGATTTATCTTCTGCTGTATCAATAAGCAAGCGAGCCATCTCAAATGTTTCAGCACGGTGTAGAGCTGTTTGACTATCGCTGTCAGTGAGGCTAACATATGCAGATTTATCCTCTGCTGTATCAATATGCCGACGGGCTATTTCTACTGATTTGGCACAATGAAGCAGTGGTCTACGGTGGAGGTCTGCATTACAAATGAATTTAGAGTTATCTTCTACTGGTTTGATCTGCAAGTTAAGAGATGCAAGCTCAGTGCAACTAAACTCTTGGGTTTTATCGCAGTTATTTCCAGAAACTTAATCTGAGTTAGAGTCTGTAGAATGTGTAAGAAAGTTTGCCATCTGGATTGTAGCAGACAATAAATTTGGGAATCTCTTGAAGTCTGGTATTGGCTGCAAAATATTCATAAAGTGATCAAAACTTGACCATAATTGTCTCTCTAATACAAACACAGCTCTTACCACTCTTTGTAGTATTGGGTGACTGAATGGAAGTACTTCAAATTGACCAGAAACAGCTGAGTAGCATTTAACAAGCTGTATTTCAGGAAGCAGCTAACATCATCAGGAGAGTATTACCTGTCTTAGTTTAAGAAACTTGGACAAATAACAGTTCAACTACCAGCACTAGGTGAACTTTTCTATGAAAATAATAATATCTCATATTTTGCTGATATTGACGCTGAGTAAAAAGTAATCGGCGCTGAGTAAAAGCTGACAGGATAATTATGAAAATTATGATGAAAATTAGGGTGATTCTTCACGATCTTGAGGGGTTGATAACTGACACCACAATGGTAGTAGTTAAATGAAAATGGTATGGTTAAATGAAACATAATGCTCCAACAGTAGACAACTCATATAGCACTATTTTAAACAAGCATATACATGTATGTGTACATGTATAAATTATATGTATATATACATGTGTATGTATATATTTGTTGGTGCTAACCGAGAACTTCCCAACTTTTTAGTTTCGTACTGTTAAATCATTAAATCATCTAATGCATCGTTAAGTCATTACTCACAATAAAAGATGGATAAATTTTGAACTTGTAACCTATGCCGTTAGGTCCAGCATCAGAATGTCTGCGCCAAAAAGTCTGTTCCAAAATTAATATGCCAAATCTATAAGAGCCGCATTTGTTTATTACTCTATACGAAAATGCAGAAAATCAACTTCTGGAACAAAGATCTACAATGAATAACCAGTTGCTAAAGCACCTGCCAGTTGCAAAACAAGAATTGATTGAGAAGATAAAAAGCATAAGAGGAGTTGTAGGAAATGAGAAAGCAAGTACCAAATGTTGGGCATATAGACCAGAGAAAATTAGTTGAGAAGATAAGAAAGCGCGAAACAAAATAGCATCCTGGGTTTTAATGGCACATTCTATTGATGAGCAGTTATTGTAACAAGAAACTTAGCAAAAGAGAGAACAGAACGAAAGAAAAAACCAGCATGGAAATCAAGGTTGAAGAAGGAGATAGAACTACAATCAGATATCAGCAGTCTAAAAGAAGCAAAGAGCAGCACTTATAATGGTTGAATGAGAAGGAAGATGAAAAGGAAATTTGACATGAATAAGAAAGGACAAGTTATTGAAGAACTACAGCAGAGGCTAACAGCAGTTAAAATAAATAGATATGAAGATAAAGTAGAGTAATATCAACAGAACAGATTGTTTACAAACAGTCAGAAGATGTTTTATGAAATTATAGAGAAATCAGAGGAAAGAAGTAGAGAGGAAGATGAAAAGGAAATTTGACATGAATAAGAAAGGACAAGTTATTGAAGAACTAAAACAGAGGCTAACAACAGTTAAAATAAATAAATATGACAATGAAGTAAAGTAATATCAACAGAACAAATTGTTTACAAACAGTCAGAAGTTTTATGAGATTCTAGAGAAATCAGAGGAAAGAAGTGGTGAAACTCCTAGTACAGAAGAAGTAAACAATTTTGGCAGAGTATATGAGGATGTGCCACGGAACATTATAGAAATGCACCACGGATGAACATAGTAAAAAAGAGATTGAAAACACAACAACAGACAGAAATAGTTTTCAAAAAGAGGATGTTGAAAAGGTGCTAGTGAAACTTCCCAGTTAGACAGCACCAGGCCCTGAGGCTGTGCAAAGATTTAAGAACCGAGAAATATCTCTACCAGTTGATATCTATCGCTTGCAATTTACTTGCGATATTATTATAGCCTGTGTCCTGCTTTGCAATTTGTCGGAGCTTTCAATTTTTTTCATTCTAAATTTGAAAATATTTTTGTTTTATGTTATTGTTTACCAATGTTGCATAAAAGCCCATTACACTCATTAATTTGTTTGCTACAGTTTGCAGCCACAACTAGCTTTTTATGTGCAATAGAAGAGGAGTTACGAGCGTCGATCAATTGTAAAATCAGATCATCGCAATGATGCTATCAAATAATGTGGTATGAATCTGAAAATATATAAGTTATATAATGAATATCTATCAAAGATTACCATTATATATTCACAAACAAGTCACATAGGCAAACCATACTTACTTTACATGCAGAAACAAAAATGAGCGTTTTTCAAACAAAGATATTTTCTTCAATCGCTCGGATAGCTGTGTTGTGATTGTTGCAAAAACCTGACCAAACTGCATAATATGATGGTGAAATATTTGAATGAGTGCCTGAAGACAGCGCAAACACCTGAATGGATGACATCTGGCGGAGCGGTGTCCTACGGAAACTATAGACCCATTACCTGCCTACCTTTAGTGTGGAAGGTGCTTACATCAATACTGTCTGCTGAAATATACAGATTACCTGAAATGTAAGAAATTGATTGGAGAAAAGCAGAAAGGATGTAGAAGAGGCTATAGAGGAAGTGAAAATCATCTGATGCTGAACAAAGTGAGCTTAAAGAGCTGCATGAGAAGATAGACAAACCAATGATGTAATAGATTATCAAAAAGTTTATGATTCAGTACCATATTTGTAGGTATTGGAAACAATGAGCATGGTTGGAGTTGCCAGGGATGAAAGGAAGCTGATGAAACAATGTATGACTAAATGGAAAATGTCATTGATAATGGCAGATCAAATCTTGGCCACAGTTAATATACAGAGAGGAATCTTCCAGAGAGACTCACTGTCACATCTACTTTATGTTGCATGCCTGATTCCGCTGTCTGCGATACTCAGAAAAGCTATGCAAGGATATATCCTTACTCAATATGATAAGATCAATCACTTGTCCTACATGGATGACAAAACAAAGAATGATCTAGAATCCTTAGTGCATACCTAGGAGTACATGTAATCCTAGGGGTACATGTACCCGTAGGAGTACATGTACCTCGTAGAACTATGTACTAAAATGTACATACTTTTATATACATTATAGTACATCAAACTATGTACATTATGCAAACACTCTGAGATATGGTTTCAAGTGAAAGACTTCGGAAAGTACAAAGCATCATATCTGAGATCTTTTTCTCAGAATAAAAACTCTCGACAGGTCACCACAAGGGGACTCTACCACTATAGTATTATATATTCTACAGACAAGCTAGATCTGGAGAGAAAAAGTTAACGCTGAATCATTTGACATGTTAGATAGCTAGTCAGCAGTATTGCCTTCACATGATTCAATCCTTTGACATGTTAGATAGCTTGTCAGCAGTATTACCTTCACACGATCCAATCATTTGACATGTTAGATAACTAGTCAGCAGTATTACCCTCACATGATCCAATCATTTGACGTGTTAGATAGCTAGTCATCAGTATTACTTTCACATGATTCAATCATTTGACGTGTTAGATAGCTAGTCATCAGTATTGCCTTCACATGATTCAATCATTTGACGTGTTAGATAGCTAGTCATCAGTATTGCCGCTAGATCATTCAATCATTAGACATGTTAGACAACTAGTCAGCAGTATTACCTTCACATGATTCAATCATTTGACATGTTAAACAGCCAGTCCGCAGTATTACCTTCACATGATTCAATCATTTGACATGTTACATAGCTAGTCAGCAGTATTACCTTCACATGATCCAATCATTTGACATGTTAGATAGCTAATCAGCAGTATTGCCTTCAGTATTGCCTTCTTTTCCAGGCGTTTTCGGAGAATAGGATATTGGCGTTTCCGTGATTTTAACGTATTCAGCACACCGAATGCTAATTTTCAATTTCAAGAAACATTTTTGTTTATGTCATATCGCAAAAAAATGCAGTAACAAGAAAATGAAAAACATCATGTTCCACATCGTAAGACGGAAAAACCCTAACTTAAATAGCAAGTTTGTACCAGATTGAATTTGTTTACTTGTTTATAATATTTAAGTCAAACAAAAGATATCCTTGATTAAACTCAGTTTTGAAAAGGGGTACATGGTTTTCCAAGCAACTCTCAAAGCGTACTTGAACAAAAAAGTTTTGGAGCTTTTGATTTAGCTTAACTCTCCATACTACTAGTAACTATCTGTTATACTATAATAAGCTACTGGTAAAGATGTATGAGTTACCTTTAGAGCTTCAGCTAGTAATAATATAACTAGAAATAGGTAGTCAGGGAGTGTCAAACCTCAAATCTTGCTCCCTATCCAATATGTTAGTGTACTGCAGCAGCTTATAAACACTAGCTGTGGAACACTAGACCTGAATCAGAGACCGCGTGAATTCCTTTTTGTGTTTGCTTGAAAGCTTAAAAATAACATTTGACCAACAATGAGTTAAACAATATCCCTTTTTAGTCTACATTTGTATAGAAAGGCATTTCAATACACTCATTATTGGTGACAAGCTCTTTGTGTGTAGAGCAGTGGTTATGGGAGTTTATAACACTAATATTATGTTTCTAGATTAAAGGACTTAAATAAAATTTGTTTCTTTCAAATGAAAAACTATTTAGTAAAAAAACATATACAAATAATTATTTATACCACAAAAAGGTATTACTCAAAATTATACTATCAACAATCAATACGTATTTTTACTTGAAGGTCTTTTCAGCTTAAACCTACCATATATCCCCGCGTATAAACCTATTCTAGACCCCAAAATGCTATACTAAATTAAGGAGTACAGCTTATATGAGTGGAACTCTGACAGGAATCTGGCTTATACTCTTGTACATGTATATACTAAACTCTATTAATAAAAGTATTAATAAAGTAATAACTCTATTTGCTAAAATGCTTTACCAAACAAGGAGTCTGGCTTATACTCGTGTAACTCTCATCAAAAGCAATTGGAATGACACGACAAATGCTATGTGTTAACCATGGTCCTCTCTAGTGCTGGGCACGAGTACTTCTTGGCCAACGAGTTTAGGCTTGTCCCTTTCCACTCAAGTTTTTCGAGTATCGGGTAGATAGTAGTGCTTGGCACGAGTACTTCATTGCCAACAGTTTTTTCGGGTATCGGTTGGTTGATACGAGATTTATGTCTAAAATTTCCAAACATCAGACATATTCTAAAATTCACAGTACAATTATAATTTTATTCAATTTATTTATTGTTTTTACTATTTTCTAACGACCGATATTCGAGCTCCTAGCCTTAACCCTTTGAAGTTTGAATCCCAATTGTCGGTTTTCAGGCATTGCGTAGGGTGTGTCAGAATCTCTATCGGCCGGAAGTCCGGCATTCACATCGCTTTATTTACAAAAGCTGTTTTTAAGTAACAGTGTAAACAAATCAAATTAATTTTTGCCCAAGATATTAGACCAGAAATTTCTTTTCTATTTGTAACAGTTTTCAAATATTTTTACCTACTTCCATCGTTTTAATAACAAATTTTATTTGAACGGTATCACGAAAAAATCGACACGAATCGTTTGTTGGTAGGTCATAAATGATTGCGATGCAAATAAAGAATTTTATAATACTAATTACAATTTTCCAGTATATTTTGAGTCATAAAATAATGATGAACATGTGTTCAATGGATATGATGCTATTGTAAATGTTTTTATGAGTTTTTTAAAATCGTACAAACTTTTATCTCTTTCTTTTATGATTCTTTACCAAATGTCATTGTATTATGAGCACGTTCAGATATGTATAATAAAAGTTTAAAAACTTCAAATCCTTGCAAAGATTGCCCAGGGTTACTGACGCGCATTGACAAAAAAGGCCAGGGTTCAAAAGGTTAACAGGCGGATTATTAAGCAGTGTTTAGAGTGCAGGGCGAAATAGACTGAGTTTTTGTCCACTCTACTTGACGGATCCGTGTAGCAAAACCCGAACTCGCAAGTCAAAACCCGAACCCGCGAGATCGTAATGCTCGAAATCTCCATTACCCGAGACTCGAGAGAAGATAAACCCGTGAGTTTAACGAGTTTTATTACCCGTGCCCAGCACTACTGTTGACCATGTCTAATAGACATGGTCAACAGTATAAATTTCATTCATCAAATCTGAGATTTATCATACAGCTCAAATCTGCAGCGCCAGCAGCTAGGATCGCTAAAGACTGGAAAGCCGATAGTTTTGGCAACTCTACTATGAAGATGACTACCAACCTCAAAGACTCATTGGAACATATTGGTATGGTAAAAGGAGTTCTTAGAGATATAGCTGGCTCAGAAATATTTGATGTCATACAAGTGAAATAATCTGGCGCCTCATTTATTAGGCTTGTCAAAGATCAATAACCACTATAGGGATATTGAAAATAACATTCAAAGATGAACTTCAGCTAAAACAAGCAGTAGAAAATAGCCTATTACTTTTCAAGTTAAACGTGATCTTCAGAGTAGAACATCTCTATGCCAACACAAACCTCAATGGACACAACAATGTTCATCAAATTAGTCAGATTACCTATTGCTCACGTAAACATACAGAGACTTCTTATCAAAATAGATGATGTAAAATATCTAATCAATAACAAAATTTAACACTTTTTCTTTTGATGAAACATTGGTAACTAGTTAAATTTAATAGTAATATTTTATATGTTTTTAATTATGTTAAACAGCGTAAAAATAAGAATAGGTAGGCAAGGATGTGGTGTTTGGATCTATGTTCACTCTTCTATTAACTTCATAAAAATCTCTCCACCATATTCGAAGCCATTTCTTACCTCAGTTGTTTACCAGCCTCCCAATTCCTCTGTTAGATAGATACATTTGAAAATTATATTGCAAATTGTAAAGTTATCTGTCATGAGCTTATCATCTTAAAGGACCTTAATATAAGTCTAAATACTCCCTATCTCAAACGGAGTAATGTTCTAAAACAACTGAATCTGGTTCAATTAGTCAAACAAAACAGAGCCCAGAAAAATTCTGAATCACTTGTTGACCACATACACACAACAAAAATAGATAATATTCATCAATAAGGTGTGCTAAAAACTGGTATGAGGGATCATTATCTAATCTTTGCTGCTCGTAAGTTAGACACTCAAAAACTAACATATTTTGACTTGAAAAGCTTCTCAATTCAAGCTTTTCAAGAAGAATTGAGAAGAGCTGACTGGCTATCTATTTACCAATCACCTTCCATTGAGACTATGTTTAAGTCATTTGCTTCTAAACTAAACTCAATTATCTTGCATCACTTGAAGATTAAAACCAGATTTGTCAAGTTCTCAACTCTTCTTCCCTGGCTGTACAGCAGAGTTCTAAAAAGTATGGAAAAGAGAGATAAACTTAAAGTCAGCAATTATGGAATGAATATAAAACACAGAGAAATTACCCGACAAATCCGATACGTAAAAAGAAGAAACTTTATATTTCTAACTTAATTTCAGAGTCAAAAGCTAAGCAAACCAAGAAGTTGTGGCAAGTTGTGCGCAACACTAACAAAAATATTACAAATCTAGATATGCCATCAGAAACTGAAACCCTGAAATGCTCATTGGGTAATTCGCTTGACAAGCATTTTGTCAACAATTCTAGAAGTTCAAATATCAAAAAACGAACGTAGTTGGACTGCTATTCCACAAAGCTATTCACCTACGTAGTAAACGTACTGCATTGCGTTCATTTGAACAAAGCTATTGACAATATCTCAATTCGAATTCTTCACGCATCACTGCCATTTATAATCATTCTGCTCACAGATATAATCAATACAGCTATAAAGGAAACAACTTTCTCTGAGCTGTGAACAACTGCTATGCTTACCCCACCACACAAGGGTTATGATAAAAATAATTTATCTTATAATAGAACCATATCTCTACTTCTATACTTTCTAAAATTTATGGAAGACATATACTTACTGCGCTTCAAATACACTTAGATAGCAACATACTATAAGCAGCTTCCAGTCAGGATTTAGAAAAACCCTCTTGCATCACCACCATTAGTCATTTCTACTTAACTTGGTCAAATGTGGTTAAAAATCAATCTGTTTTGGCTTTCAAAAAGCTTTTGACATGGCTAATCACAGTATTTTTATTTCAAAACTTGCAAACATAGGATTAACCGGTAAATTTCTAGACACCATCAGGTCATACCTGACTGCACGACAACAATGCCTAAAAAAATCTGTTCAGATGCTCTTCCTATAGCTATCGGCGTTCCCTAAAGTTCAACTCTTACACCCACACTATTTAAACTTTTTATGAATGATTTACTAAAGTTACTACTCCACAGCACACCTCATGCTTATGCTGAGGTGCCTCTAATCTAAAATAAATGCAGGCCTAACACTTATCCAACAGTGGTGGATGACAAATCAAATGTCTTTTAACATCTCAAAGTCTCACTATCTTCTAGTAAAATCTACCATTGACCTTCTCTCTGACAATTTCTATATTCCACAGTACCATAACAGGACAATCTACTTTTAAACTACTTGACTTTATCGTTAACGACTCTTTATTATAACTGGACCACATCTCATTTATTTCAAATTAAATGCCATCTAACCTACACTTATTTTATAACCTTTGTCATCTTATAAACTTTACTACTGCCAGACTATATTACTATAATTTTATCTTATATACAGTCTTCTTGTGTTCTACTCTACAACACATTTAAAATATACCAACACATTAATTGTGTTACCAAAAAAACTTTGCGACTTACATGCAAAGACCTAAACATATCCTATAAAGACCGTCGCTTACAACCTTACCTAACCTATCACAGTATTTTACCTGCCTCACTGCTCAATTAATACTCCACAATAACTGCCCTAAATATCTTGGCTATTATAACTTTCAAACCATAAACCATGATCACAAAATCAGGACCAGATTTTAATTACCTCGTGCCATGAACCACAAGAAACTCAACGGTAACCTACTAAATTCATTTAATAGCCTCTTCACTCGTTTAAGAACTCTGCCTCTGCAATCTTTTAAAACAAAACCTAAACTACACTTACTATCCTCTGACTTATAATAGCACTAGCTGTGCCCTCCGGCGTTGCCAGGGGACTGAAAATCAGCTTATAAACAATGAGAAGTGATGAGAGTTGCCTACCACTTGATGGCCGGCAACTCTCCAGCAAGTGGCAGTCCATTGCCAAGTGACCTGGCGCATTGCCAATGGAAAATTCCACCAAGTTGGTTAGTAAGCTTCTAATGCCAGTAGACAATTACATTGCGTCAACATTGTTGCCCAGCTATGCCATTCTAATAATAGCTATAGCCGGAATGACACACAGATATATACACATACTTTGAGAAATATACATGTATATATATATATATGTATATATATATATATATATATATATATATATATATATATATATATAGATTCATCGAAGAGCTTTACCTATTTTAACATTTCTGTACTACATTTCTGTTTTCACAACTAGAAATTTGTTGTCATAGATATGCATAGCTATATTCACAGAGATTATAATTGGCCACTTTTTGTTTAAATAATACTCATATCAATCCTCAAGCTTACTTTTTACATACTTTATGCTTTCAGTTCCAACATTATTATATTAGTTAGACTATTCATTTATTTTTCTAATTATGCATACTGCTATTTAGTTTACTTGCTGTGGTACTTTGTAGAAAACATATAATGTAATATGACCATTAATTACCACAAAAATGTTGCACAAAAAATATAGTTCATAGTATATAGTTAATAATATATAGTATATAGTTTATAGTATGTAGTTTATAGTATATAGTTTATAGTGCATAGTTTATAGTATATAGTTTACAGTATGTAGTTTATAGTATATAGTTTATAGTGCATAGTTTATAGTATATAGATTATAGTATATAGTATATAGTTTATAGTATATAGTGTCACAGTGTGTGCTTACACTGAATGCTAATGACTCTACCAGCCCTACAGTAGCTGAGTCAGCTTATCCTATTATTATAAGATTACTTATGCTAGCTTACTATGATTACTTATTACTGTTTTACCACAAAATACCACAGTAATTGAAACTGTTTAAAAATTTTAACATAGGTCTAACGCCTTGTGTTAAAATTAATTTGATTGGTTCATGCTGTTACTTAAAAACAGCATTTGTAAACAGAGTCATACGGATGACTGCATGCCAGTCATCACAGCTTCTGACACACGCTATGCAATTCCAGAAAACTGGTCGCCAGAGTTCAAAGGGTTAAATACATGACAATCAAGCTCTAATAGTTTTTGAATTTACATGTACATATAATAAAACATATTACGGATTTGTCTTCTTTGGTCTGCATGTCCAAAGGTTTGTTAAAGTGCTGACAACTCCACATTTTAATAGCTGATTCAGTAATACATCACTAATCTCTCTTTTATCTTAATATTGAAATAGCATCGGTGGTAATTAATGAAAAGCCCTAGAAATAGTGACAACTTGTCATTTTCTACATGCGTTAGATAAACTATAGTTTATATATTTTGAGCCAGTTTTGGTACAAGAAATATAGCCTATAATTAAAATACTTAGTTTCTCATCTTGTTTTGCTAGTAAAACTAGACTGTGTTGTTTAGCTCTATGATTGTGAGGGCAACTTTGTGAGATTCTGCTGTCAAAACAGTTACTCTGAGTAGCAGTCTTCATTTATGTAGCCTTTGACAAACAACAAGGTAGTTCAACAAAGTTTGTTTCTAAATCTAGTTGTTTACTTTACAGACCCACAGGCTAACAACTTGGTTTTTCATTGGTGTGAATTATGGTGTTATATGTAACCTGTTTGCCTCCTCATCCTGATAAACCGGTCAGTATAGAAATATACAAAATGATCTGAGAACGTAAAATGTAAAATTTGAAGTTTGTTTATTTTCATCTATAATATAACTACAAAAAGTAATATGAAAAGTGTTTCTCACAGTATAAGAGGATAAGAGAAATAGAAAAAAAAATGTCACTCCAGAGAAGGTGATGATGAGGTCCCTGTGCGGAATAGCAAGGCTAATCAAGGCGCAGAACCTGATGGGAGGGGATCACTGTATTTCATATATGAGCATATAGAAAGGTAGGTTTGTATGGACAATAGGTTAGTGCAATTGTCTTACACTTGAGTGCCACCTGCTCTGTGTGTCACAAAGATAATGTGTCACATATACATCGTGTGTCAACCTACTGATTATCAAAGATGAAAACAACAAAAAAGAATCATGCAGTAGTTAAAAACCAGCCAAAATGATACAAGAACTTCTATCTGAAGGTTGGCATTTTACCCTGAACATGTTACTTTGGCATAAACATAGTAACAAGTTCAAGGTCAAATGAGGTCAACCTTGTTATAATAAGATCCAATAAAGCAGTGTTTGTGGGTTAAAGACATAAAAATATTGTTTTTTGTGAAAACTCATAAAACATTTTTATTCATCATGTACTTTTATACCTTATGATTTTATAGTGTTTTGAATTATTCCTAAACACTATTTTATAATTTTTAAATTTTAAACAACTTTTCAAGTCATAAAACTCAAAATACAAAGGGCTACAAGACATAGGTCATGGATTATAGGTCATGACGAAATTAGTGATGTCACAGATCTGATTTACATAACGCTCATTCACTTGTATCAACATTTGTGACAGCCTTCTTTAAAACATCGGAGTTTTCCTTTCCTGAGTCCAGCTTTGCTTACCAGTCACTACCTTTGACCACTGCCTTATTCAAATGGAAAAATTGTAAAAAATTTGCAGTTCAATTTTAATAGTTTTAGTGTTTACTAACGATTTCGCTAGTTGAGTCATCCCTTACATATTTTTTAGCTTGGGCATAATTAATAGTCGAAAACTTCGCTGTTTTTGACATGGGCTTAGATTCTTTCCCATAATTTGAAAAGTACCAACCCAAATGCCACGAAATAAAAATGAGAGTGATCAGTATATTTTCTACTAAATAAACTAGCTGCAAACACTGTAAATAATAATAATTATAAATTTCTTTCTAATTTAAAATAAAAAAACATCACAATTTTACCATGAAATATAACTCAATTACATTTTTTCCTAGAGACATTGGTTACAACAAACTAACAGTCAACATCTGAATCATCAGACTCGCTTCTACTTGTACTACTAAATGAGAACTCAGAGGTCCAATGATATAAAATATTTGCAGCATTTAATGTACTAAGCCGAATCGTATTTTCTATGCGATCTTCATTCATCCTGCTGAAAAAAGTATGGAATGAAACAGTTTTATTTTCATATTTCCAGTTTTGAAAAGAGCGTAATCGCTGATCAGATAAAATGCTGTTTTTTTATTTTTGTAAAAAATGATAAATGATAGGTCTACTCCTAGTACAAGTAAGCAATTCTACTTTTTCCTATCAGCGCATTGAGCTGCTTCCGAAGTGGCATCTCGTATGGAAAACTATGATTCAGCATTTCACTAAAGTAGCGTGTTATTTAACTATTCCTAGATTTGATGACAGTATTTTAGAGAAATTACATACATTTATAGTAAATAGTATAGAGTATATAGTTTATAGTATATACGTAGTTTACAGTGTATAGTTTATAATATATAGTATACAGTGTATAGTTTATAGTATATAGTTTATAGTATATGGTATATAGTTTATAGTATATAGTATCTGGTTTATCGTTTATAGTATATAGTTTATAATACATAGTTTATAAAAAATGATAAATGATAGGTCTACTCCTAGTACAAGTAAGCAATTCAACTTTCTCCTATCAAAGCATTGAGCTGCTTCCAAAGGGGCATCTCATATGGAAAAAATGATTCAGCATTTCAATAAAGTAGCTTGTTATTTAACTATTGCTTGAGTTGCTGACAGTATTTTAGAGAGGTTACATACATTTATAGTATATAGTTTATAGTATATAGTTTATAGTATATAGTTTATAGTGTATAGTTTATAGTATATAGTTTATACTAGCAATTCCACTGTCATACAGCCCACGACCAAAGTGATATTGGAAAAAAAGAAGGGGTACTGATGGTTGAGAAATGCAATATTAGCAGTCAAATGGCACTGCAGCGCAATAGGATAACTGCAATAGTAGCTGTAGTGTACTGGGTGTGAGTTTTATTATATACAACAAACAGCAACAATGAAAGGAAAAGATTATATGTTTATATTTTTCCCCCTGCCATAGGAGAAATGCAATATTGGCCAATATTAGAAGTAAAATGCACTGATATTATTAGAATAACCAATATTATTAATATAGTAATAATATAAAACCAATGCACAATTTTGTTTACATTTAAAAACGTCATATCTAGCAATATCAAGAAGTTGTGATATTTAAATAGATTTTTGGAAAATCTGTACTACGTAGTCATTGTTCTGTAGTCATCCAAACTTATAATTAAATATTGTAATAACCTCAAAAGGATCGATAGAAAAAAATCATCGTCATTTCCTTTACTTACACTGCGTTAGACATCAGCTAGAATACCAAAGTACTCAAAAGTATCTAAAATGTCAGTTACTTTGAAATCGGCAAAAATGAAACGATTTCAGTACTCCTACGTTAATTACAGAAACCTTCGGCAATTTGACAATGCTATAGACTGGTGAAATGTGCACGTTATTTTTCCGTGAAATGCGCACGACTTAATCTTTCTATTCTCTGTCGCTCAACGTTTGAATTTCCGGTCTTAACATTTATTACACCAAGCTTGTCAAGCGTTTTGTGAAGAATTTCAGCCAAATTAATTTGTCTATTTGTGTATAATCCGTTCAGATGGGTAAGTTTTAAGAGAATGTCGACAATTTACAAAGACTTGGTAACATATTTAAATAGGCTTATATGTGGTTTGTATCGTTATTATACTTTAATGACTTTACAAAACGATGGTTAAATTTGTTGATAAGATTTCGAGACAAGGGATCGTCTCATTGTTGATGAATAATTCTCAGAAGTTGTGTGCACATGCACTCATCATAAAAACTCTCAAACTTCACTCCCGCTCGTTTGGTCGTGGAAATATATATAACTATATATAAAAATATATATATGTAAGTATATAAATATATATATAACTGTATAAATATATATATATATAACTGTATAAATATATATATATATATATATATATATATATATATATATATATATAACTGTATAAATATATATATATATATATACATATACTGTACTTTTTGGACTATACACCGCACCCTTATATAAGCCACATCTGCTTTATTTTCCAAAAACAATAATAAAACAATACACAGGCCGCACCTTTGTATGGGCCGCAGAACTCAGGACAGTGCTTTTTAACGTGGCAGCAACTTTGCTGTTTAAAACAAAACAGTGCCGTTAGGCACTGTTTCGTATTAATCGACGCTTTTTAATCTAGTGTCTAACGGAACAGTGCCGTTAGGCATTGTTTTGTATTTTCTTTCACCACTAGAGACACGCACTAACCGGAGATTCTGGCTAATGCGCCCTAGCGGTGAAAGAAAAAATCACAGAATAGCCGCACCCTTATATAAGCCGCATGGCTAAAATCATCAGAAAAAAGTAGCGGCGAATAGTCCGACAAGTACGGTATATACTGTATGTATATATATATAAAATCAATAAAACAGATTATAACTTCAGATAAAACACTTTATTACTATTAGTTTCATGCGTGGTAAGAGCAATTTTCAAATAAAATGTCAGCACCAGTTTTTGGTTACTTATATACAGCTGGAACTATTGAAATTACTAAAACTTCATAGCTGGAAAATTATGGATTCATAGAAGCATTATGTTTTAAAATTGGACAGTAGAAACTTGCTACCATGTCTGCAAGCACTGACGAGTGGAAGAACCAATGAAAGAAAACAACAGATGTCATCTAATGGTTCTCTAACATACCACGCAGAGATCAAAATGCATTTATAATATTCGATATCGTAGAATTTTATCCTTTCATCTCAGCCAAACTCTTAAACGCAGCCCTAGACTTTGCTAGTAAATATTACAACATTTCAGAGTATGAAAGAAATATCATAACACACGCCAAAAAGTCCATACTATACTCTGGCAAATACAGCTGGTCTAAAACCTGCTCAGAGGAACACTTTGACGTAACCAAGGGATGCTTCGCGATAAGTTCAGCGTTCTGTTAAAGGTCACGCAATCTAGTCTCCTCTCTTTTACGTTGTAGGATTTGGTCATTGATAGCTAATCGAGTGATGCGCTCCTTAGCGAAGTTGTTAACATGTAAGTCATTTAATGTAATGTATGTAATTTAACAACAACAATAAAGAAATATGTTTATTATAACTCTGAAATGCAAAATTAGAAGTAAAATGGCAAGCTACTGTGTACTATACACAGCTTGAAAGTTGGTTGTGTTAAATTTAGAATGGTTTTGATAGCGATATTTAACAGAAAGCAAGTATGAGCGTTCACGCGTCTGGAAGTTTTCAGCAAACTGGAGCAAAATAAAAAAAATGTTCTCGTCATCGGCATTGTAGTTTGGCCCTAACTTGTACATAAGTTGTAAAAGATTTTGGCTAACGTTTTAAATATTCTAATGAAACCTTCGGTAATTGGCCAAAAAACATAGGCTAATAAACTGTGTACCACAATTTCGTACCTGTAAATCGGTCTACGCCTCAAACGGTCTACGTTTAATACAGAAACCTTCGGATAAATTTGATTACAAGTAAACAATGCCATAGACTGGTGAAATGAGCACGGTTTTTTCGCGAAATGCAGACTGCTAACTAGTTCTACTATTTGTCGCACGGCTTTATTGGCGTATTGTAGGCCGGTCTTAACTTTTGTTAAACCAAGCTTTTCAAGCGTTTTGTGGCCAATTTCGGCCAAATTAATCTGTCTATATGTGTATAATCCGATTAGATGGATAAGTTTTAAGATACTATCGACAATTTACAAAGACTTGGTAACATATTTAAATAGGCTTATATGTGTTTTGTATCGTTATTATACTTTAACGACTCTACAAAACGATGGTTAAACTTGTTGATGAGATTTCGAAACAAGGGTTTGCGACGTTGTTGAAGAAAAATTTTCGTAGGTAAATTGTGTGCACATGCATTTTAGTGGAGAAGCAGCCTAGAGCTATCTTTCACTCTTATTTATATAAATATGGAGAATAAAGTAAGATCAGATTCTTGGCCAGAATTTTATGCTGAGTTCAATGATATAGTTTCTACACCTATAACTGGTCACATTTAGAAGTTCTAGGACGATTTTATTTTGAGGGAGGACAACTCCTAAAATTTCGGAAAATTGGTATTTTTCCGTTTGAAATTACTGCTACGAGTCAAGTTTTCACATTTAAGAGTTAAAAAAGCATGGAGGATAAGGAGTGTGTCTTCCATTGTTTGGAAAAATTGTGAGGAAACCTTGGTTAGAGTCACAGCACAGCAGTGAAAAACTGCTCAGGGGTACACACAGAAGTGAACTGAGTTGGATGATGAACTTAACATAGTAATTGCAGCAAACATTCTTGAACATGACTCACACACAAACCTTGTCTGTCACTATGCATGCCACAAAAAATACTGCAATAAGTTACTCTCGGAAAGAGCTGAGGCCAGACATACGAAGAGAAAATCAGCAGAGGATACTGTCAGCTCTGAAGAGGTGGGTGCTGTGGTGTCAATCCATTTCACCACTGGGCACTGAATAGTGTTGCTCCTCATTGTTTTTATTGCCATTGTGAAACACATAAATTATATATTTATCATTAATAAATCTCTATGTTCATATTGTTTTACAAGTTTAGTAAGAGCAGAGCAATGTCATTTGTGCCCCATTTGTGTATTTGAAAGTCTATATGGTGTTTGGTGACCAGGCCTGCCAACCCAAGAGTGGGGCAATGCGTGAGATTTGGTTTTGGGGCAATTGATGTATCAATGATAGTATGTGTAAAATTGTGGAAATTAGGGCAAAAATCTCACGTATTTTCATTTTTTCTTTGGGGTGATTGCGTGAGTCTCACGCCCAATGCGTGAGAGTTGGCAGGTATGTTGGTGACTTCCGTCCATGTTATAGTCATGCACTGTTACAATGACTGATTATTTGTGTCATGGGTTTATTCTAGACAACCACAAAAAGAACAAGGTCATTTGGCACTGTTAGAGGAACTGGTCCTCTTTTACCTCAGTTGTACATCATATGTCAGAAGATAAATGGTTGAAGAAATCGGGAAAGAAAACTGTAAGAGATACGCTAGTCAAAGCACAAACCTTGACAGCAGGTGATGCATCAAGTCTTGTTACTAATAAGCTGCATAATTATGACGACCTACTCAGCCCTCTATTACTTCCAAAGTAACCAAACAACACAAATTTTTGGCATTCACTTTTTTATAGGATTGCTGATTGACTCCGCCAGAAGACGGCCAGATGGACAAAAGGTATTGGATTTAATTGGTCAGGACCCTGACTTGGTAGCTATGGAAGCAAGATACCACAAAGTATGTTTCAGAGAATTCACCCGCCAAGACACTAGGACAACACAGCCAGCCGTACAAAGGTAAGCCATTTTGTTTGTCTGCAATCAATCTAACTTGAACATATACTGTATATCTTATATTATCTTAGAATAGAGCTATCTAGCAATGACACATTACCTTGCCAAATAGACTGATTACTCTGGGCTTTTTGTGGTCATTGGTGAAAGTTTTTCATTGCTTTTTATATTGATGCTTTCAGAGAATCAGATCCATACAATGAAACGTACCGGAAATACTTTATGCCATTCTTGAGTAAGGAGTGGAGCAGTGCACAGATCAAACAGGATCTTGATGTATACATAGCATTTTCTTCCAAGTGCAACAAAATCAGTTTTCAAATTGATGGGAAAACCAGTAACAAAAATATAGTGAGTCTAACATCAGATCATGAGGAAGCTGACACAAGAATGATAGCACATATGAAGTCCATCGTGGAAGACAAAGGATCGAACTGTACGGTGATGATAAAGTGTCAAGATACAGATGTGTTTATGATTTGTATATCTTTGGTACATGAGCTTCCATCAGATCAATTGTACTACTTCTGTGGGAAGAAAGAACGAATGTGATGCATACACATTGGAAATGTATCAGGTATTCTAACACCGCCCTACTGCCAGGCACTTCTGGGTCTACATGCACTCAGCGGTTGTGATAGTATCAGCGCATGTTATTCAAAGGGAAAGAAATCCTTTCTGAATTTGCTCAATCAGAACCCTGAGTTCATCAACGTATTAAGCTCTTTGGGCTTAGAGTTTGAGGTAGATGATGATACTCAGCACTCTATAGAGAAACTCATATGCAGACTTTATAATATTGACACAGCTGAAAAGGTCAATGAAGTAAGATATTTGGTTTATTGCTCTCCCTCAAGGATTTCCCAAGCTAACCTTCCTCCAACCCAAGATGAATTGAGGCTGCATATTATGAGAGCTGGTTACCAAGCAGCCATATGGCGTAGAGCTGTGCAGCCAACAATTGATCCACCCCTACCCACTAATCATGGCTGGACTTTGTATAATGGAAATCTCAAAATCACATGGATGACACAGACCCATCGCCTTCTGGTGTGATGAAAGACATGTTATGTCGATGTAAGACAGGATGTTCATCCAAATAAATGGTTATATAATATTGTGTGTATGTTAAACTCTATGCAACTTGGAAAGATATAAATATTAAATCTGAAATATGCTACAAATTATGATACTGATTGATGTATTGCAACCTCTTTGCCTTCCCAAAATGATAAACTGGTGAAATTTGAAATTGTGTCATTAAATTCATGTATTACATAATACATTATGAAAATTTTGTGGCCATTTGAGAGAATTGTCAATTACATACTCAGAACAAGCTCCAATTTTTGGTCCAAAACCACATGGAATTGAGTGGTATTCACAATTATATTTAATACATACTTCAAGTTATGCATATAACTTACATAATAATATTATGTAATATAAATTCAAATCCATGCGTTTTTGAAATCTCATTATATGATATTTGAAATCAGCTACAAATTTGGATCTAGTTTGATGTATCACAGTCCCGCTCTGTACTGGTCGAACTTGTAAATTATAAAAATTATATTATTAATTTATTGTATCATGTAATACATTATAATTAGTCTGGTGGCTAGTTTAGAAGTGTAGAAACTAGATATTCAGAATCAGCATAAAATTCTGTTCTAGTACATTATTTCAGCATATTGTCCATCCTAATATAAAATAAATCACTTTTTTTGAGCACTTTATGGTAGGCTGCTGCTCCACTATTTATCATAAAAACTCTCAAACTTCACTCCGCTCGTTTGGTCGTGGGATTATATAGTATATAGTTTACAGTAAATAGTTAATAGTACATAGTATATAGTTTATAGTATATAGTTTATAGTATATAGTTTATAGTATAGAGTATATAGTTTATAGTATATAGTAAAAAGTATAAAGTTTAAAGTATATAGTTTATAGTATATAGTTTATGGTATATAGTTTATAGTATATAGTTTATAGTATATAGTTTATAGTATATAGTTTATAGTAGATAGTTTATAGTATATAGTTTATAGTATATAGTTTATAGTATATAGTAGATAGTATATAGTTTATACTATAAAGTAAATAGTTTATAGTATATAGTTTATAGTATATAGTATATAGAAATTAGTATAAAGTTGATAGTATATAGAATATAGTATATAGTTGATAGTATATAGTATATAGTTTATAGTATATAGTTTATAGTATATAGTAGATAGTATATAGTTTATACTATAAAGTAAATAGTTTATAGTATATAGTTTATAGTATATAGTTTATAGTATATAGTATATAGAAATTGGTATAAAGTTGATAGTATATAGAATATAGTATATAGTTGATAGTATATAGTATATAGTTGATAGTATATAGTATATAGTTTATAGTATATAGTTTATAGTAAATAGTATATTGTTGATAGTATAGAGTTTATAGTAAATAGTTTATAGTATATAGTTTATAGTATATAGTTTATAGTATGTAGTATATAGTATATAGTATATAGTTGATAGTATATAGCATGTAGTATATAGTTGATAGTATATAGTTTATAGTATATAGTATATTGTTTGTAGTATATAGTTTATAGTATATAGTATATATTTTATAGTATGTAGTTAATAGTATATAGTTTATAGCATATAGTATATAGTTCATAGTATATAGTTTATAGTATATAGTATACAGTTTATAGTATGTAGTATATAGTTGATAGTATATAGTATATAGTATATATATGATAGTATATAGTATATAGTTTATAGTATAAAGTTTATAGTATATAGTTTATAGTATATAGTTTATAGTATGTAGAATATAGTAAATAGTATATAGTTGATAGTATATAGTTGATAGTGTATAGTATATAGTTGATAGTATATAGTTGATAGTATATAGTTTATAGTATATAGTTTATAGTATGTAGTATATAGTATTTAGTATATAGTTGATAGTATATAGTATATAGTATATATATGATAGTATATAGTATATAGTTTATAGTATGTAGTTTATAGTATATAGTTTATAGTATATAGTTTATAGTATATAGTAGATAGTATATAGTTTATACCATATAGTACATAGTTTATAGTATATAGTTTATAGTATACAGTATCTACTATATAAACGGCAATCGTTGTGTATTTGTCTGTCCGCTTTATAGAGTACCGTGCTTTTCCGACTATTAGCCGCTACTTTTATATAAGGGCGTGTCTATTCTGTGTTTTTTTCACCGCTAGGGCGCATTAACGGGAATCTCCGGTTAGTACACGCCTCTATTATAATACATAACCTGCTATTCATCGTAGGGATGAACGATAAATACTGATATGCTAATAGTATGAATTGTCTTTTCGATATATTGAGTCACCAATAACTCCCAAATATGAGCAGTATAAATAAATTATATGGTGGTCTTTTTTTTCGATTCGATCGTTAGTTAGTAGTCTTTTATTTTGCTGATAACAAAATAACAAAAAGCCTCTATTTGCAGGCATATTATCCAATAAAACGGAAACTTTAGAAGAATCCTGAATGCAAGATAGTAGTGAACAATTCATATTTAGTTTGAGATTATTTGTGTAAAAGTTAAAAGAAACTTTACATGAGAGGATGACTTCAAATAAGTAATGCAGGATAGCTTATACAAAGATAAATTGATTGATATGTACTATATACAAGGGTTCAGGGCTGAAGAATAGATCCTCTATGAGTATTGATTGCGGCAAGATTGTAACAGATTCGATCGTACGAAGCAAACTTAATTAATATGTGTAAGTAGTAAAATTAAATTAGTAGTAAATATTAGTAGTGAATTAAATAAAATTTACTACTCTTTAAATAAATTAATGAGTAGTAAATTACATCTAATTAATATTTACTGCCAACGTGTACCGGGAAGGTCATGTGAACATTTGTTTCTTGCAACCACTAGAAAAACGCTGTTCTCTATCTACTATATAAACGGCAATCGTTGTCTGTCTGTTTGATTGAGTGTCCGCCTTATAGAGCGGTCTTTCCTTTTATCGTCGTACGAATTTCGGTCGTACGAAGCGAACTGAATTAATATGTGTAGTAACAGTAAATAAATTATAGAGCGGTCTTTCTTTTTCCATTCGGTCGAACGAAGCCAACCGAACTAATATGAATACTAAATATCGTAACTTCGTAATATGGACTATTAGCCGCTACTTTTCTCTGACGATTTGAGCCAAGCGGCTTATATAAAGGTGTGGCAATTCTGTTGTTTTTCTTTCACCGCTCGGGCGCATTAACCGAAATCCCCGGTCAGCACGCTTTTTAAACAGCAAATTTTCTGCCGTGTTAAAAAGCGCCTTCCTGAGTTCTGCGGCCTATACAAAGGTGTCTATACAGCTATACAAATATACTATTTATTAAATAAAATAAATTAACGAGTAGTTATTTACATGCAATTAATATTTACTGCCAACGTGTACCGAGAAGGTCACGTAAACGTTTGTTTCTTGGAGCCACTGGAAAAACGCATTTCTCACCTACTAAATTTCCACATCAAAAAGGTAAGTGTTTCTTATACGATGTTGTATTGTATATGAATTGCCACATCTCCACTACTTAATAACGTTGGATTTGCCGCTGTTCGTGATAGTGGGTCATGTTCATTTCCTTCAGCAGCCGAGTTACTAATTTTTTTCTAGCTACGAGTAGGCCTACTGTAACTTACTATTACAGAACTTTCACGAGGACTCCGAGGGTTGTGATACGCTATTGTGAAAAGAAAAAGAGCAGCTGCTATCGACTTACTGTCACCCTGCATCAGCCATGACCAGCTATACGTCGCCTGCTCAAAAGTAGGCACACGCCGAAATCTGTTTTTTCATACGCCCGACAGAAAAACCAAAAATGTTGTCTATCCGCAAGTGTTGCGTTGAACTAAGGGAGAGAGAGAGGGGGAGAGAGGGAGAGAAAGGGAGAGAGAGGAGGGGGGAGAAAGGGAGAGAGAGGGAGAGGGGGAGAGAGGGAGAGGGGGGGAGGGAAAGAGAGGGAGGGAGAGAAGGGGAGAGAGAGGGAGAGAGCGAGGAGGAGAGGGGGAGAGAGAGAGGAAGAGAGAGGGAGAGAGAAGAGAGAGGGAGAGAGAAAGGGGGGGGGGGGGAGAGAGGGAGAGAGAGAGGGAGAGAGAGGGAGGGAGAGAAGGGGAGAGAGAGGGAGAGCGAGGAGGAGAGGGGAGAGAGAGAGGGAGAGAAAGAGGGAGAAAAAGAGGGAGAGAGAGGGGGAGAGAGAGGGGGAGAGAGAGAGGGAAAGGGGGAACAGGGAGGGAGAGAGAGAGAGAGGGGAGAGAGGAAGAGGGGAGAGAGAGAGGGGAGAGACGGAGAGGGGAAAGAGGGAGAGAGGGAGAGAAGGAGAGAGGCAGATGTAACTGCATATTTGGAGTTGTTTTACAGTATGAAAGCCAACTCTCAATAAACCTTATGCTGCCCGTGAATCTGTTACTGTAGGCGGGTAATGCAGCTAGTATAGAATATAGTATATAGTTGATAGTATATAGTAAATAGTTTATAGCATAGAGTTTATAGTATATAGTATATTGTTGATAGTATAGAGTTTATAGAATATAGTTTATAGTATATAGTTTATAGTATATAGTTTATAGTATATAGTTTATAGTATATAGTTTATAGTATATAGTATATAGTTTATAGTATATAGTATGTAATTGATAGTATATAGTATATAGTATAAAGTTTATAGTATATAGTATATAGTTTATAGTATATAGTATATAGTTTATAGTATATAGTTTATAGTATATAATATATATTTTAAGGTATATAGTTAATAGTATATAGTATATAGTTTATAGCATATACATGTAGTATATAGTTTATAGTACATAGTTTATAGTTTACAGTATATAGTGTATAGTATATAGTTTATAGTATATAGTGTATAGTATATAGTTTATAGTATATAGTATATAGTTTATAGTATATAGTATGTAATTGATAGTATATAGTATATAGTATAAAGTTTAAAGCATATATTTTATAGTATATAGTATATAGTATATATTTTACAGTATATAGTTTATAGTATATAGTATATATTTTATAGTATATAGTTTATAGTATATAGTTCATAGAATATTGTTTAGTATATAGTATATAGTATATAGTTACAGTTTATAGTATATAGTTTATAGTATATAGTTTATAGTATATAGTTTATAGTATATAGTTTATAGTATATAATTTATAGTATATAGTTTATGGTATATAGTTTATAGTATATAGTTTTTAGTCTATAGTATATAGTTTATATTATATAGTATATAGTATATAGTATTTAGTTGATAGTAAATAGTATATAGTTTATATTATATAGTATTTATTTTATAGTATATAGTTTATAGTTTATGGTACATAGTATATAGTTTGTAGTATAAAGTTTATAATTCATAGTACATAGTTTATAGTATGTAGTTTATAGTATATAGTATATAGTTTATAGTATATAGTTTATAGTGTACAGTTTTTAGTATATAGTTCATAGTGCATAGTTTATAGTATGTAGTTTACAGTATAAAGTTTATAGGATATAGTATATAGTTTATAGTATATAGTATATAGTTTATAGTTTATAGTATATAGTTTATAGTTTTTAGTTTCAGTTTATAGTATATAGTTTATAATAGTTTATAGTTTTGCGCAAAATTGTTTAATCTTTTTTTCAAACATTGACCTTTCAATTGTTTACTATTTAGTGTTTGAAGAATCTTTTCAGCAAATTCTTGATTCAAAATAAAAAGAACAAGGTGTTGTCACTAAACAAAGAATAGAAAACTTCATTTTTTCACCAGTCAGATAATTAGAGCATCGAAATATTTAACAAAAAAACTTTTAAACAAACCTCTAAAGAGTGTGACATAATAATTTGAGTAGATGCTTTTAGCTACAACTTAGTACTGAAAGTGTTTCTTTTGTCGCAACATAAAACATTCGTTTTTAAGTTTTGTGCTTCATCATTGTTTTCAATTTTATAAAAATACAATCTGACAGCGTAAACCTGTTTGTATACATTAAACTTCAATTTCTCTTTGACAGGAAGTCTCCACAACGAGGTCTATAGTCTCATTCCATCTTGTCTTCTCTTTCAAACTCTAATTTTTTTTACAACTTCAACCAACTCTACCTTAACTGCAAGACTTAGTTATATGCAACCCCTCCGTCAGTTTGCAAATATTATTATTTTAAGGACTCGCCCACTAACATTACCCAAACCACAAACTATTGACACAGCGACAACTACATTTACTCGGATTAGCTTGATGAACTTTTGGAATGAGACGACGCAATACTTAAACCTTAACTCTGACGACCAACAAGATGACCCTGACAGATTTTACATTCAGTTGACCAACTCTTTGGGACTGGACCTTGAAGTTATTACATTTGGGTTTTACTTCATTTCTAACCTATTTACTACAGTAAATACAACCTACTGATTATCCTTTCAACAGGTTTGGTCTGTAACTTGCTTTTCTCAATATGTATATTTGTGGTTTACAAAGTTGCTAGTCTTCTGTTTTTGATGTTTGAGCAAAAAATATTTAAAAAAGAGTTAGTGTAAAAGCAGAACTTGTGGCTAAATTCAAAAAGTAAACTTTGAAACTTTTGCAAACTTTAATAAAAAGGACAGAAACATTAACTTATCTTGCAAGTTTTAAAGTGAAAGAACTTTGCTAGTACCAGCAAGCTGTTGTATAAAACTTGTAGTTCAATAAAAACTGTCTTACTTCCAACAACTTGGGGATATTTCCAACAAAAGTACGCAGCTTCGAAAACTTTTTTGATGAAGGTGAGGCAACTTTGTATAGCCTCTGTAAAGAAAGTTATTAGTATTGTCTGCTGATTAGTGCAATACTAGTAGATTCCATCGTCATATCTAGACCTAACTGAAGTGATACATAATCCATGGTTAATGTCACATAATCTTGGTTGAGACTTTTTATGGAGGAGACAGCGATTCCGCTGGAATAAGAT
This sequence comes from Watersipora subatra, assembly GCF_963576615.1. Classification (NCBI taxonomy): domain Eukaryota; kingdom Metazoa; phylum Bryozoa; class Gymnolaemata; order Cheilostomatida; family Watersiporidae; genus Watersipora; species Watersipora subatra. The sequence continues at coordinate 39,859,915 of NC_088709.1, read as the reverse complement.
TAAGAACAAAATATTGATGCTTAAAAGTTGGGAGTCTAAAAGAACCTCATACTAGAATTGTGCAAAATTAAAACTTCATTTTGTCATTGCAGGGCACTGCAGTGCGTAGTAATTTTGCAATGCCTAGCAACTTTCTAATGCGCGTAGACATTTACTGCTACTGCACTTCTACTGCAAATTGCCCACTGTAATCTACTGCATATTTGCTTACATGGCGCATCATCTAAAATCCAACAATTCATGCAAACTGCAAATGAGCATTCTTCAAAACTTAAAACTGCATGCATACTGCAACTGCGCATTAGTATGAAGTTGACACTGTGAATGACCTGACACTTCTGACTTTACAAGCATCTGTACCGCATGGTACTAAATTGCCAGACGCTATGTTTAGCAAACTCATGAACTTGTGCTCTAACTAACATATCTTTTAAGAGTAGGGAGTCGAGCATTATCACCTTTACGACCGATAAACTTGCAGTACCTGTGTGGTATTTTTATTTACATTATGTATCAAAACCATAATATATTTTAGTTTCAACTATATGTATACAAAATGCTAATTGTGATCAATTTGTGTGCCTACTCATACTCAGGTTGAGCATGAATCAGATTTTGCAAAGGTACTTTTGCTGCCTGTATTTGTAGTAGCCTAAGAAAAGACATCTTGGGCTAAAGAAATGGAGCTGCAGGATGCCATGATAAAAGAAGAGACAGGCTCTGGAGAGGAGCTTAAGATCCACTCTCTGTATGACTCAGATGACTCGATGATGTCGGTAGGAGGAGATAGTGACCTGGATGCCTAGTCAAGGCACGGAAGCGGGTAAAAACAGGAACAGGTAGGTACTCAGGACTTGCAGGTTAGAGCTGAAGACAACTGTTACAGGTTAGGATGGTGAGAGTTACTACAGCCCGGAGAATAAGTAGAGAAGAGATGACCCAACCAATACAGGTAAGGCCAATTTTTATTTTAGCACGAGGCTACAATCTGGTTCACAGGCTATATTCATGCTCATGTATGATTACTATGCTCCTGTTTAACACTTTGGATAAGCGTGCTAACTTCCCTGCTCCCCATGTGAATAATACCATGGCAAGCTCATGATGACTGTAGGCCCTATTACTAGTGTACCAGAGGATAGTATACCTGCGTGTCAGACACCGTGTCTGAAACTTGCTGCTTCTTAAAATGATTTCGGTGGTGGTAAAACCTATGTTTGAACCCCAACAGTTACAGTGACTATGTTCAGGGCTCAAAGAAAAAAAGGGCATGCTGTATATGCAAGCATCACTCGCGCCTAACTATGTTTCAAGAATTTGGGCTAAAGAAACCAGATCGGCTATAGGGGGCAAAGCCTCTTACACAGGCGTACAGGATTATGTAGCTTTCTCAGCTTATTGAGTTTATATATACGGAGGTGTATTGGAAAGCATTCTTCTTCCTGCTTTAAGCTAGTGAAGACGTGGTGAGTGATTATAAAACAGCTTTCCAGCTTGTCTGGTGTTTTTATTGCTGGTAACAACAATGATAAATAGTTGTGGAAGTACTGATCTTCAGTTCTAATTCAATTCACTAAAAGTAATTTTTAACATTTGGGAACTTGGAAGTTAGCTTCCCTTATTCAACAAAATGAAATGATAACTCGTACGTATTATGTATGTATATGCATTATGTATTATGCACGGCACTGAAGTTCAGAAAAAAAGTATAACCCATGGATATATATAAAGATTTAAAATTTCAAAACACGAAGTTATTGATTTTTAGTAAACAAGGATGAAAAGAGAATGTTATTTTGTCTCGTAAACTAAACTAGATATATTTTGGTGTAGCAATGAGAGTACGGCCATATCTATTCTAAGGTGAAGAGACTGACAGATGATAGACAAGAGAATGTAGAAAATAATGGATATTACAATTTCTTTTGTGAACCTTTTCCTTTGGTGATACTGCAGAAACTATGCGGGACATGATGTCATCAATTGAACATTTCTTTTGTCAATCTGTTTTGGTCTAAACTTTTGGCCAAAACTTATTGTGTAGAGTGGATATGATACACCATCACTGTTGACGATTTTCAACTGATGACATCATTTCCTGCGTTCATTGTGATCAACAATGGTGAAGATATTCATTACACCAGTTAACATACGCATAATGATGTTGCGTCACAAATGACGATTGGAAGCTGGCCTCATGAGGTGAATGCCTGGCTTTGCACGATTAATAAAAACGGCTTATAAACAGTTGCAGGTAATGCAATGTAAATGTAATGTAGCGGGTAAAGTAATGTAGCGTTTACAAGCTGTTTTTTACTACCCGTGCAATGCATGGCATTCACCTAGTAGTCTATTATAAGAACACAAGAAAAGTTCCACTAGTCTTTTATAATAACTAGTCTTATGTCTTTGCACTTATGTCTATTGTACCTGCTACTTGTCCCTCAATTGAAATGCTAATATTTTAACTAGCTGAGAACAATGAAGAGTGTGCTAATCCCATCAGGAGAGAAGGTGAAAGGTGTGGAACTTTCGACAGTCAGCAGATTATGTTCAACATTAACAACATTGACATATGACATTGATACTTCTGTCACTTATAATATTAATACTCCTGTCACCTATAGCATTAATACTTCTGTCACTTATAGTATTAATACTTCTGTCACTTATAGCATTAATACTTCTGTCACATATAGTATTAATACTTCTGTCACTTATAGCATTAATACTTCTGTCACTTATAGCATTAATACTTCTGTCACTTATAGCATTAATACTCCTGTCACTTATAGTATTAATATTCCTGTCACTTATAGCATTAATACTTCTGTCACTTATAGCATTAATACTTCTGTCACTTATAGCATTAATACTCCTGTCACATATAGTATTAATATTCCTGTCACTTATAGCATTAATACTTCTGTCACCTACAGTATTAATACTTCTGTCACTTATAGCATTAATACTCCTGTCACTTATAGTATTAATATTCCTGTCACTTATAGCATTAATACTTCTGTCACTTATAGCATTAATACTTCTGTCACTTATAGCATTAATACTCCTGTCACTTATAGCATTAATACTCCTGTCACCTATAGCATTAATACTTCTGTCACTTATAGCATTAATACTTCTGTCACATATAGTATTAATACTTCTGTCACTTATAGCATTAATACTTCTGTCACTTATAGCATTAATACTTCTGTCACTTATAGTATTAATACTCCTGTAACTTATAGCATTAATACTCCTGTCACCTATAACATTAATATGTCTGTCACTTATAGCATTAATACTTCTGTCACTTATAGCATTAATACTTCTGTCACTTATAGCATTAATACTCCTGTCACTTATAATATTAATACTCCTGTCACTTATAATATTAATACTCCTGTCACTTATAATATTAATACTCTTGTCACCTATAGTTTTATTACTCCTGTCACCTATAGTATTAATACTCCTGTCACTTATAGTATTAATACTCCTGTCACTTATAGTATTATTAATCCTGTCACTTATAGCATTAATACTTCTGTCACTTATAGCATTAATACTCCTGTCACTTATAATATTAATACTTCTGTCACTTATAGCATTAATACTCCTGTCACTTATAGCATTAATACTCCTGTCACTTATAATATTAATACTCCTGTCACTTATAACATTAATACTCCTGTCACTTATAATATTAATACTCCTGTCACTTATAATATTAATACTCTTGTCACCTATAGTTTTATTACTCCTGTCACCTATAGTATTAATACTCCTGTCACTTATAGTATTAATACTCCTGTCACTTATAGTATTAATACTTCTGTCACTTATAGCATTAATACTCCTGTCACTTATAATATTAATACTTCTGTCACTTATAGCATTAATATTCCTGTCACCTATAACATTAATACTCCTGTCACTTATAATATTAATACTCCTGTCACCTATAACATTAATACTCCTGTCACTTATAATATTAATACTCCTGTCACTTATAATATTAATACTCTTGTCACCTATAGTTTTATTACTCCTGTCACCTATAGTATTAATACTCCTGTCACTTATAGTATTAATACTCCTGTCACTTATAGTATTAATACTTCTGTCACTTATAGCATTAATACTCCTGTCACCTATAACATTAATACTCCTGTCACTTATAATATTAATACTCCTGTCACTTATAATATTAATACTCCTGTCACTTATAATATTAATACTCTTGTCACCTATAGTTTTATTACTCCTGTCACCTATAGTATTAATACTCCTGTCACTTATAGTATTAATACTCCTGTCACTTATAGTATTATTAATCCTGTCACTTATAGCATTAATACTCCTGTCACCTAAAACATTAATACTCCTGTCACCTATAGTATTAATACTCCTGTCACTTATAGTATTAATACTCCTGTCACCTACAGTATTAATACTCCTGTCACTTATAGTATTAATACTCCTGTCACCTACAGTATTAATATTCCTGTCACTTATAACATTAATACTCCTGTCACTTATAATATTAATACTCCTGTCACCTATAGTATTAATACTCCTGTCACCTATAGCATTAATACTCCTGTCACCTATAGTATTAATACTCCTGTCACTTATAGTATTATTAATCCTGTCACTTATAGCATTAATACTTCTGTCACTTATAGCATTAATACTTCTGTCACTTATAGCATTAATACTCCTGTCACCTATAGTATTAATACTCCTGTCACCTATAGCATTAATACTCCTGTCACCTATAATATTAATACTCCTGTAACTTATAGCATTAATACTCCTGTCACCTATAACATTAATATGTCTGTCACTTATAGCATTAATACTCCTGTCACTTATAGCATTAATACTCCTGTCACTTATAGCATTAATACTCCTGTCACTTATAATATTAATACTCCTGTCACTTATAATATTAATACTCCTGTCACTTATAATATTAATACTCTTGTCACCTATAGTTTTATTACTCCTGTCACCTATAGTATTAATACTCCTGTCACTTATAGTATTAATACTCCTGTCACTTATAGTATTATTAATCCTGTCACTTATAGCATTAATACTCCTGTCACCTAAAACATTAATACTCCTGTCACCTATAGTATTAATACTCCTGTCACTTATAGTATTAATACTCCTGTCACCTACAGTATTAATACTCCTGTCACTTATAGTATTAATACTCCTGTCACCTACAGTATTAATATTCCTGTCACTTATAACATTAATACTCCTGTCACTTATAATATTAATACTCCTGTCACCTATAGTATTAATACTCCTGTCACCTATAGCATTAATACTCCTGTCACCTATAGTATTAATACTCCTGTCACTTATAGTATTATTAATCCTGTCACTTATAGCATTAATACTCCTGTCACCTAAAACATTAATACTCCTGTCACCTATAGTATTAATACTCCTGTCACTTATAGTATTAATACTCCTGTCACCTACAGTATTAATACTCCTGTCACTTATAGTATTAATACTTCTGTCACTTATAGCATTAATACTCCTGTCACTTATAATATTAATACTTCTGTCACTTATAGCATTAATATTCCTGTCACCTATAACATTAATACTCCTGTCACTTATAATATTAATACTCCTGTCACCTATAACATTAATACTCCTGTCACTTATAATATTAATACTCCTGTCACTTATAATATTAATACTCTTGTCACCTATAGTTTTATTACTCCTGTCACCTATAGTATTAATACTCCTGTCACTTATAGTATTAATACTCCTGTCACTTATAGTATTAATACTTCTGTCACTTATAGTATTAATACTTCTGTCACTTATAGCATTAATACTCCTGTCACTTATAATATTAATACTTCTGTCACTTATAGCATTAATATTCCTGTCACCTATAACATTAATACTCCTGTCACTTATAATATTAATACTCCTGTCACCTATAACATTAATACTCCTGTCACTTATAATATTAATACTCCTGTCACTTATAATATTAATACTCTTGTCACCTATAGTTTTATTACTCCTGTCACCTATAGTATTAATACTCCTGTCACTTATAGTATTAATACTCCTGTCACTTATAGTATTAATACTTCTGTCACTTATAGCATTAATACTCCTGTCACCTATAACATTAATACTCCTGTCACTTATAATATTAATACTCCTGTCACTTATAATATTAATACTCCTGTCACTTATAATATTAATACTCTTGTCACCTATAGTTTTATTACTCCTGTCACCTATAGTATTAATACTCCTGTCACTTATAGTATTAATACTCCTGTCACTTATAGTATTATTAATCCTGTCACTTATAGCATTAATACTCCTGTCACCTAAAACATTAATACTCCTGTCACCTATAGTATTAATACTCCTGTCACTTATAGTATTAATACTCCTGTCACCTACAGTATTAATACTCCTGTCACTTATAGTATTAATACTCCTGTCACCTACAGTATTAATATTCCTGTCACTTATAACATTAATACTCCTGTCACTTATAATATTAATACTCCTGTCACCTATAGTATTAATACTCCTGTCACCTATAGCATTAATACTCCTGTCACCTATAGTATTAATACTCCTGTCACTTATAGTATTATTAATCCTGTCACTTATAGCATTAATACTTCTGTCACTTATAGCATTAATACTTCTGTCACTTATAGCATTAATACTCCTGTCACCTATAGTATTAATACTCCTGTCACCTATAGCATTAATACTCCTGTCACCTATAATATTAATACTCCTGTAACTTATAGCATTAATACTCCTGTCACCTATAACATTAATATGTCTGTCACTTATAGCATTAATACTCCTGTCACTTATAGCATTAATACTCCTGTCACTTATAGCATTAATACTCCTGTCACTTATAATATTAATACTCCTGTCACTTATAATATTAATACTCCTGTCACTTATAATATTAATACTCTTGTCACCTATAGTTTTATTACTCCTGTCACCTATAGTATTAATACTCCTGTCACTTATAGTATTAATACTCCTGTCACTTATAGTATTATTAATCCTGTCACTTATAGCATTAATACTCCTGTCACCTAAAACATTAATACTCCTGTCACCTATAGTATTAATACTCCTGTCACTTATAGTATTAATACTCCTGTCACCTACAGTATTAATACTCCTGTCACTTATAGTATTAATACTCCTGTCACCTACAGTATTAATATTCCTGTCACTTATAACATTAATACTCCTGTCACTTATAATATTAATACTCCTGTCACCTATAGTATTAATACTCCTGTCACCTATAGCATTAATACTCCTGTCACCTATAGTATTAATACTCCTGTCACTTATAGTATTATTAATCCTGTCACTTATAGCATTAATACTCCTGTCACCTAAAACATTAATACTCCTGTCACCTATAGTATTAATACTCCTGTCACTTATAGTATTAATACTCCTGTCACCTACAGTATTAATACTCCTGTCACTTATAGTATTAATATTCCTGTCACTTGTAGCATTAATACTCCTGTCACTTATAGCATTAATACTCCTGTCACCTACAGTATTAATACTCCTGTCACTTATAGTATTAATATTCCTGTCACTTGTAGTATTAATACTCCTGTCACCTACAGTATTAATAATCCTGTCACCTATAACATTAATACTTCTGTCACTTATAGCATTAATACTCTTGTCACCTATAGTTTTATTACTCCTGTCACCTATAGTATTAATACTCCTGTCACTTATAGTATTAATACTCCTGTCACTTATAGTATTAATACTCCTGTCACTTATAGTATTATTAATCCTGTCACTTATAGCATTAATACTCCTGTCACTTATAATATTAATACTCCTGTCACTTATAGCATTAATACTCCTGTCACTTATAGCATTAATACTTCTGTCACTTATAGCATTAATACTCTTGTCACCTATAGTTTTATTACTCCTGTCACCTATAGTATTAATACTCCTGTCACTTATAGTATTAATACTCCTGTCACTTATAGTATTATTAATCCTGTCACTTATAGCATTAATACTCCTGTCACCTAAAACATTAATACTCCTGTCACCTATAGTATTAATACTCTTGTCACCTATAGTTTTATTACTCCTGTCACCTATAGTATTAATACTCCTGTCACTTATAGTATTAATACTCCTGTCACTTATAGTATTATTAATCCTGTCACTTATAGCATTAATACTCCTGTCACTTATAATATTAATACTCCTGTCACTTATAGCATTAATACTCCTGTCACTTATAGCATTAATACTTCTGTCACTTATAGTATTATTAATCCTGTCACTTATAGCATTAATACTCCTGTCACTTATAGCATTAATACTCCTGTCACTTATAACATTAATACTTCTGTCACTTATAGCATTAATACTCTTGTCACCTATAGTTTTATTACTCCTGTCACCTATAGTATTAATACTCCTGTCACTTATAGTATTAATACTCCTGTCACTTATAGTATTATTAATCCTGTCACTTATAGCATTAATACTCCTGTCACTTATAATATTAATACTCCTGTCACTTATAGCATTAATACTCCTGTCACTTATAGCATTAATACTTCTGTCACTTATAGCATTAATACTCTTGTCACCTATAGTTTTATTACTCCTGTCACCTATAGTATTAATACTCCTGTCACTTATAGTATTAATACTCCTGTCACTTATAGTATTATTAATCCTGTCACTTATAGCATTAATACTCCTGTCACCTAAAACATTAATACTCCTGTCACCTATAGTATTAATACTCCTGTCACTTATAGTATTAATACTCCTGTCACCTACAGTATTAATACTCCTGTCACTTATAGTATTAATATTCCTGTCACTTGTAGCATTAATACTCCTGTCCCCGATAACATTAATACTCCTGTCACTTATAACATTAATACCCCTGTCACTTATAGTATTAATATTCCTGCCACCTATAACAATAGTACTCCTGCCACCTATAGCATTAATACACTTGCCACCTATAGTATTAATACTCTTGTCACTTATAGTATTAATACTCCTGTCACTTATAGTATTAATACTCCTGTCACTTATAGTATTAATACTCCTGTCACCTATAGTATTAATACTCCTGTCACTTATAATATTAATACTCTTGTCACTTATAACATTAATACTCCTGTCACCCATAGCATTAATACTCCTGTCACTTATAATATTAATACTCCTGTCACTTATAGTATTAATACTCCTGTCACTTATAGTATTAATACTCCTGTCACTTATAGAATTAATATTCCTGTCACCTATAGTATTAATACTCCTGTCACCTATAGTATTAATACTCCTGTCACTTACAGTATTAATACTCCTGTCACTTATAGTATTAATATTCCTGTCACCTATAGTATTAATACTCCTGTCACCTATAGTATTAATATTAATATTCCTGTCACCTACAGCCTGTCAAGAGGAATGCCTTAAAGGTTGACTTGCAACAAAATTCACATTACAGTTATTTGGTATCAAAAGATTCACCATGTCTTACTCTGTTGTGTTGTAGGTGCCAAATACGTGGAAATGTGAATACAAGCTCTTAGAAGCTCAAAAACGAAAAGCCGCCATAGATTGGAATCTATTTATTTCTCTGACGTAGTCATTACAGTTTGGTTATCGTCTGGTCACGTGATGTTCTCACATGAGTTGAAAGGCCAATAAAAAGCTCAATATAAAACTTATCGCAGCACTAGTTTAGGACAAGCACTTCGGGTTTTACCGAAGACCCCGTATCAATTATCGATGCTCGCTACTTTACAGTTTTGTTTTGGCATTATTCAATTGTCAAGTCGTAATCTGATCACGTGACCCAATACTTCGCAAATAGTTTTTGCAGCGCTTTTCGATTATCACAGGTGACCAACAGGCTTGTCATGATTATCAGACAATGATGTGTACTTCTTCGAACTAAGGTTAAAAAGTTTAACGATTTTTCGCGGTAAGTCATAAGATATCAGTGCTAAAAGTGACAGCATTACAATGACGATGAAACAGACGTGTAAAAACAAAAGACATGGTTTTATTGAATGCGTGAAGTATATTTGTGAAAATATTTCGACGAATGAGGTTGCATGAAAGTGTAAACAGAAACCATCCTGTAACAACTATGTCCCATGTGAGCCGTTTTGAAAAGGGAATCCAAACTACGGTGGTCTCGTGTGGCTGCATTAACTGTTTGTTTTTTAGCTTCTAAGAGCTTGTAATCACATTCCCATATATTTTGCACCTACAACACAACAGAGTAAGACATGGTGAATCTTATGATACCAAATAACTGTGATGTGAATTTTGTTGCAAGTCAACCTTTAATAATTCTACAGCCTGTCAGTTTGCTGTTTTGTCTTTAATTTGAAACCAAATTAAAAAACTACTTTGTCTACAGTCAATGGCTGCTCAATACAGAGAACTACATGTAAGTACATGAGTTATATCAGCTGGCAGCTTAATCAATGTTTCTTTAACATCTACACAAACCTTTCTCTCATCTAATGACTGCTCAATACGGAGCACTAAGTACATGAGTTATATCAGCTGGCAGCCTAACCAATGTTTCTTTAACATCTACACCAACCTTTCTCTCATCTAATGGCTGCTCAATACGAAGCACTAAGTACATGAGTTATATCAGCTGGCAGCCTAACCAATGTTTCTTTAACCTCTACACCAACCTTTCTCTCATCTAATGGCTGCTCAATACGGAGCCCTAAGTACATGAGTTATATCAGCTGGCAGCCTAACCAATGTTTCTTTAACATCTACACCAACCTTTCTCTCATCTAATGGCTGCTCAATACGAAGCACTAAGTACATGAGTTATATCAGCTGGCAGCCCAACCAATGTTTCTTTAACATCTACACCAACCTTTCTCTCATCTAATGACTGCTCAATACGGAGCACTAAGTACATGAGTTATATCAGCTGGCAGCCTAACCAATGTTTCTTTAACATCTACACCAACCTTTCTCTCATCTAATGGCTGCTCAATACGGAGCACTAAGTACATGAGTTATATCAGCTGGCAGCCTAACCAATGTTTCTTTAACATCTACACCAACCTTTCTCTCATCTAATGACTGCTCAATACGGAGCACTAAGTACATGAGTTATATCAGCTGGCAGCCTAACCAATGTTTCTTTAACATCTACACCAACCTTTCTCTCATCTAATGGCTGCTCAATACAGAGCACTAAGTATATGAGTTATATCAGATGGAAACCTAACCAATGTTTCCTTAACATCTACACCAACCTTTCTCTCATCTAATGGCTGCTCAATACGGAGCACTAAGTACATGAATTATATCAGCTGGCAGCCTAACCAATGTTTCTTCAACATCTACACCAACCTTTCTCTCATCTAATGACTGCTCAATACGGAGCACTAAGTACATGAGTTATATCAGCTGGCAGCCTAACCAATATTTCTTTAACATCTACACCAACCTTTCTCTCATCTAATGACTGCTCAATACGGAGCACTAAGTACATGAGTTATATCAGCTGGCAGCCTAACCAATGTTTCTTTAACATCTACACCAACCTTTCTCTCATCTAATGGCTGCTCAATACAGAGCACTAAGTATATGAGTTATATCAGATGGAAACCTAACCAATGTTTCCTTAACATCTACACCAACCTTTCTCTCATCTAATGGCTGCTCAATACGGAGCACTAAGTACATGAATTATATCAGCTGGCAGCCTAACCAATGTTTCTTTAACATCTACACCAACCTTTCTCTCATCTAATGACTGCTCAATACGGAGCACTAAGTACATGAGTTATATCAGCTGGCAGCCTAACCAATATTTCTTTAACATCTACACCAACCTTTCTCTCATCTAATGGCTGCTCAATACAGAGCACTAAGTATATGAGTTATATCAGATGGAAACCTAACCAATGTTTCCTTAACATCTACACCAACCTTTCTCTCATCTAATGGCTGCTCAATACGGAGCACTAAGTACATGAATTATATCAGCTGGCAGCCTAACCAATGTTTCTTCAACATCTACACCAACCTTTCTCTCATCTAATGGCTGCTCAATACGGAGCACTAAGTACATGAGTTATAGCAGCTGGCAGCCTAACCAATATTTCTTTAACATCTACACCAACCTTTCTCTCATCTAATGACTGCTCAATACGGAGCACTAAGTACATGAATTATATCAGCTGGCAGCCTAACCAATGTTTCTTTAACAACTACACCAACCTTTCTCTCATCTAATGACTGCTCAATACGGAGCACTAAGTACATGAATTATATCAGCTGGCAGCCTAACCAATGTTTCTTTAACAACTACACCAACCTTTCTCTCATCTAATAGCTGCTCCATACGGAGCACTAAGTACATGAGTTATACCAGCTGGCAGCCTAACCAATGTTTCTTTCACATCTACACCAACCTTTCTCTCATCTAATGACTGCTCAATACGGAGCACTAACTACATGAGTTATATCAGTTGGCAGCCTAACCAATGTTTCTTTAACATCTGCACCAACCTTTCTCTCATCTAATGGCTGTCCAATACGGAGCACTAAGTACATGAGTTATATCAGCTGGCAGCTTAACCAATATTTCTTTAACATCTACACCAACCTTTCTCTCATCTAATGGCTGCTCAATACGCAGCACTAAGTACAAGAGTTATATCAGATGGAAACCTAACCAATGTTTCCTTAACATCTTCACCTACCTTTATCTAATCTAATAGCTGCTCAATACGAAGCACTAAGTACATGAGTTATATCAGCTGGCAGCCTAACCAATATTTCTTTAACATCTTCACCTAACTTTATCTATTCTAATGGCTGCTCAATATGGAGCACTAAGTACATGAGTTATACCAGCTGGCAGCCTAACCAATATTTCTTTAACATCTTCACCTACCTTTATCTAATCTAATAGCTGCTCAATATGCAGCACTAAGTACATGAGTTATATCAGCTGGCAGCCTAACTAATGTTTCTTTAACATCTACACCAACCTTTCTCCCATCTAATGGCTGCTCAATACAGAGCACTAAGTATATGAGTTATATCAGCTGGCAGCCTAACCAATGTTTCTTTAATATCTTCCCCTAACTTTATCTATTCTAATGGCTGCTCAATACGGAGCACTAAGTACATGAGTTATACCAGCTGGCAGCCTAACCAATGTTTCTTTAACATCTACACCAACCTTTCTCTCATCTAATGACTGCTCAATACGCAGCACTAAGTACATGAGTTATATCAGCTGGCAGCCTAACCAATATTTCTTTAACATCTTCCCCTAACTTTATCTATTCTAATGGCTGCTCAATATGGAGCACTAAGTACATGAGTTATCTCAGCTGGCAGCCTAACCAATATTTCTTTAACATCTACACCAACCTTTCTCTCATCTAATGGCTGATGAATTATTAGAAGAAGATTATTAGCTGAAGATTATTTTAAAATGCTGTCTCCAAAGTGCTGGTTAGTGGGCACCTCCTTTGTGTGGCTAATTGAGGAACTTCATGGTTATAGTTTAAAGCCCTTTGATAATAACAGCAATAGATTTCACAAAACCCATGCTATTTTATTGATATATAAAGAGCTAGAGAATCACAAACAATAATAAGATTAAGGTAGTGAAGAACCGCTGACATAATAGCACTCAAACACATAATAGTAATAAAGATAATAAATACTAACAGTAACACAAGATATCATAAGTTAGTAACCATTACCGATGTTAGTCACAAAATTATAGTTGTATGCAACATGTTCACAAACAGTAAAAGCTTATTAACAGATATCTATGTTTGTAGATCAGCAGGTAACACTTGTAGTGCTACAGGTTCAGAGTCTTTGTCGAGTGCGTAGCAGAAGTTGAGATACTGAGTGAATTCTGATCTCTCTCTGACTACACCGGATAAGTCTATGAGAAGAGAAGTTAACTCCACTGTAGTTATTGGTTGAGTCTGAACAGCTGAACTTTGTCCAGATGAAAGCTCATTTTCTTCTAGAATGTTCCGTCTTGCATTCATTCTTTTAGCGTTGAGCACAGATGCAGTAGTTGTACTAGTTACCTGTATGTTGGTCTCTCGTGTGTAGAGGTTTGATAGGAGCTCTTCTAGACATTGCCACATCAAGTTGGTAGCGTTTGTTGTTTGGTTATAACGAATGGACCTAAATGGTACAAAAAGAAACCATACGCTTAGGTTTTAGGTTTTGCTGTAGCAAGACACGTTTTTGACAGATCTATACTGTAAATGATACAAAACAAGCTTTACGAACAGAAACCCACGTTTCAACTATTTAACAACAGCTTGAACCCAAATGCTTCAAGATACCAAATTGATTTGAGGTGGAAGGCATTCATACACTAAAGGTATGTCTGCAGTTGAGTAGTTTTTGCTTTTTATAAGAAAGCCAGACTTTTCAAAATACTCAACAGATCGCCATAGCATGAATTCTAAAGTGCAACACACATCAGTTGATAAAAGGGCTTGTCAGTGAAATGATGACTACCCATAGACTTTTTATTTTAAGGTATCAGTCAAGATCACTAAGTTACGAAACTCCAACAATAGTTTAAATATGCTTTTCTGCCTTTTTGTACACAGTTTGAGCAAAGGCGGATCCTATAGACTGAGCATATCGTTTTTGAAATGGAACTTTTTGGCGCAGACATTCCGGCGCAGGACTTTTTGGCATGATGTTTTCTGGTGTCATGATGACCTAATGGCGTTGGTTACAAGTTCAGAATTTATCCATCTATTATTGTGAGTAATGACTAAACAATGTATTAGATGATTTGACGATTTAAAAGTCCAAAACTGAAAAGTTGAGTTTTTGGTTAGCACTAACAAATATATACATATAAGTATACATGTATATATTTGTTTAATATAGTGTTATAGGAGTTGTCCTATACTGTTGGACCATTATGCTTTACTTAACCACTGAAACTACTAACATTGAGGTGTCAGCTATCAATCCCTCAACATCATGAAGATTCATGCTAACTTTCATCTATAGCCTGTCAGCTTCTAGCTACAATGTACCTAAACACACATGTACATACAACTACATACACATGATAGTAATATCTGCTAATAGCTTTCACTTTTATATGAGAGCTATTGTGGATATCTACTGTACCATGTGATTAAGCTATATGTACTTTATTTTACTTCATCTAATTAAAGTGAAAATAAAGCCGTGTCAATGCTGAAGTCTGTACTGATACAATATAGTCATTTGTGAACTTTAGAAGTAAAACTCTAGCAGCACTCAATGGCAACTTTAAGAGCTTACCAGCTGTCAGGCAGTGTAGAGTAACAGAAGTAGCAGTTGACTGGTACATCTACTGAAGGAAAAGGGTGTTCAGCTCGTACTTTCTTTAGGTGTTCTTCAAACACACCTCTTGTAATAGGATTGAACTCTGGCAGCATAGCAAGAGGTTTAAGAGTTGTCGTCTCCCAACCCTTATTTGTCCTATTACATCTAGTACCCCTGCTACCAATGAATCCTCGACAGAATGTCAGAAAGACCAACTAAAATAGTACACATCAACCTAGACTTATGTTAAAATTAAGAAGCCTTTAAGAAGGCTTTTAGGTGCCACCATTATTGAAAGTAAGAGCCTAAGGCTTTCGGGTACTACTCTTAATATAAACAGGAGCGTCTGGTCCCCTTCCTTGATTGCACATTTCTGAAGTTGGAGATTGTGTGATCTAAGTTGATACATATTTCTGGGTGGCCAAGCGAAGGCACAATAGCAAGAGTCATTAATGTTGACACTTCTGGGTGGTCAGCATCAGATAGAAATAAATACAATAGTAACTATTTATTAATGTTGACACTTCTGGGTGGTCAGCATTAAATAGAATTAGATAGAATAGTAACTAGTCATTAATATTGACACTTTAGGGTGGTCAGCATCAAATAGAATTAGATACAATAGTAACTAGTTATTAATGTTACCACTTCTGGGTGGTCAGCATCAGATAGAATTAGATAGAATAGTAACTAGTCCTTAATATTGACACTTCTGGGTGGTCAGCATCAAATAGAATTAGATACAATAGTAACTAGTTATTAATGTTGCCACTTCTGGGTGGTCAACATCAGATAGAATTAGATACACTAATAACTAGTTATTAATGTTGACACTTCTGGGTGGTCAGCGTCAGATAGAACTACATACAATAGTAACTAGTTATTAATGTTGACACTTCTGGGTGGTCAGCGTCAGATAGAATTATATACAATAGTAACTAGTTATTAATGTTGACACTTTTGGGTGGTCAGCATCAGATAGAATTAGATACAATAGTAACTAGTCATTAATGTTGACATTTCTGGGTGGTCAGAATGCAACAGAATTAGATATAATAGTAACTGGTCATCAATGATTGATGTAGAAAATAAAATTGTTTTTTCATTCAAATATTTTAATAGCTATAGCTGGACACACCAATTAACAGGTTCAGAGTCACGGAATAACGAACACACAAACACTGAGGTTTACATATATACACATGTAAATAGATGTAGGAAAAATTGTAAAATGTTATTAATACTATTTACTACCTTACTAGAAGACTTTAGCTCAGGTTGACACAGCGCATCTACCACTTCTTGTACAGAGCAGTGGGTTCCATCAGCATTACCAGAAATGTTTCCATTCATATCTCCATGAGACATAATGACTAGAGCCACCACAGAGCCATGATCAGGTTGTTGAGAGAAATTTTTGATCTCTCTCAGCATTTTGTCTGCTGACTTGTCAAACAGACATTTAACCTAAAAACCCAATTTTATTACCATTACTTGTAGAATCTTGTAAGAATTAAAAGTAATTAGCTGGTCATCATTTTTATCTTTTTAGTAAACCCAACCAAACAAATAAAATGTGAGATAAATATCAGTAGTAGGATGAACAAGCGTTAGTCAGAGCTTTGATAAAGAAACAGGAAGTGAGGTCAAATGATGAAGTATTCTGTCTTTTCAAACTATATAAGCTGGCTAATACAGTTTATAAAATATTGATAAGTAAATAGAAGGCTGTAACTATCTTAAAGGCCTTCATATCTGACTATAGTGAATCCGCTGAGTGAGAGACAAGTGATCAGTCTTATAAACAGTAATTAGTAATCAAGGAAAGACAACTTGTTATATTCTACTCGGCTGTCTTTTTAAATTTGAAATATTCCCATGCAAATGCTTTTTCAAAAGTGTGAGAGACTCAGCTGTTTTTGCTCTATTTAAAATACTACCCTGTGGAAGCAATTTAAAAAGTAGTTCAATTCCAGGTTTTCTAATCCCACTTTGCTTGGCTCTGACAGCCATGGTTAAACAGCTGATTCTAGTATAACTTTGGCTAGCTGCTACAATGATACATTGGTAAGACAAGAGTCCAACTAAATAGTTAAGGTGTGAAAAGGATTTAAGCTCTAAAACATACCTTTAAGCCAAGTTGATTTTCTAAAATTTGGCAAGCCCTTTGATGATCTAGTTCCCAGAAGGCTCTGTGTGCAGTGTTACACATAATGAGAGCTTTTCCTCCAGTTAGGAGAATCTCATCTTCTGTAGGGTGAGAAATAGATGTTCCAAAATGCTTTCCCATAGTAGAGTTGATGTTGACATACTTTGTGAGCTCATGGTTCTTCAAGAAGCCCAAGAGAGGTCCAATACCAACAAATGTTTCTCCCAGAAGGTCTGAGTATCTGTAATACAATCAGTGTGATAAGAATTCAAATGAATATGTTAACATTTGAGCACCTTTTGGGTCTGCGCATAAAAGAAAGCACATTGACAAAGAAAAATCCCTACTTTATTAGGTTCGATCAGTGAATAATTGTCTTTAGTAAAATCGAGACAGAAATCTAAGATATGTACATATCAGAGCCTGAGTGTAGAGGCACCACAGAAATGATGATGAAATCTGGTCCTGGAGGAGATGCATACTGAATCTGGTCCCCATGATGTATGACCACGATCAACTGTGAACAAGAAAAACATTATCTACATTTTTATGCTAGTTAATGAAATACTGGGCATGATCATGAGTCAAAAATATGTAGATAGGAAAACCTTTGGTTTGCTGTGGTTAGCTGGAATGTCCAGATCATAAAGTCTTCTCTGTATAGCCTGTAGAGCAATCTTCTCACCATCAAAGTAGAGAAGAGGAAGAGAATGTTGGGGTGATGAAATTTGCAAATGTCTCAAGGAATACTCATTTAATGCGTATTTGATTACCTTCCACATAATTTCATGGTCTATTTTCAAACTTTCTGGATTTGCCAGAGAGGACAGTTTGTCAGTTTCATGGTACAAGAATCTATTAAATCTATCATAGTACTTTACACCATCACTGCATAGAACACGCTCCATGTATTCTGCTGAATCATGTTGCCGTGAAGCAAGAGATAGACAGCTTGTTTTCTTCTTGTTAGGCTTACTCAGGATATCTCTCCTTTCATACAGTGGATATTTGAGGATGAGTTCAGCGAGTAAGGATGTTGAAACTCTTGCTGCCAAAAAAGTAAAAGGAGTGTTGCTGAATATATCTGGTGTAATTATGTCCTTCAGCTCCATGTCTTCTAGATAGTCCCTAAACACTTCGTACCACTGATCGGCATTTTGTGACATGCAAGTCAGGTGAAATATATTTTGCTGGTTATTATTTTTTGTCGCCAAAATATCTTTGATTTCGCAAGGCTGAAGCTCATATCTCAGCTTTTCTAAAGTATACTGCAGCAGTTTTTCAGCACAGTTTTCCAGTTTTTCACCATGAAAATGGTCAACCTGTTCTACCATAGACATCAGCGCTGTATTACCTTTATGGTCAGTCATGTTGATGTAAGCTAGTTTATCATCTGCTGTATCAATAAGCAAGAGAATTATTTCAAAAGAGTCAAAATGTTTTTGATAGTGGAGTGCTGTTCTACCTGCATTATCAGATAAGCTAATGTATGCAGATGGGTTTTCAGCTACCTCAATAAGCAAGCGAGCCATTTCTACTGTCTTAGCACCATGTAGAGCTGTTTGACTGTTGCTGCCAGTGAGGTTAACATACGCAGATTTATCCTCTGCTGACTCAATCAGCAAGCGAGCCATTTCTACTGTTTTAGCACGGTGTAGTGCTGTTTGACCAAGTCTGTCAGTGAGGTTAACATAGGCAGATTTATCCTCTGCTGTATCAATAAGCAAGCGAGCTATCTCTACTGTTTTAGCACGGTGTAATGGTGTTCGACCAAATGGGTCAGTGAGGTTAACATATCCAAATTTATCCTCATTTGTAACAATAAGCAGACAAGCTATCTCTACTGATTTAGCACGGTGTAGAGCTGTTTGACCATCGCTATCAAGTAGGTTAACATATGCAGATTTATCCTTTGCTGTATCTATAAGCAAGCGAGCTATCTCCACTGTTTGAGCCCAGTGTAATGGCGTTCCACCAAGTCTGTCAGTGAGGTTAACATTAACATATGCAGATTTATCCTCTACTGTTTCAATAAGCAAGCGAGCTATCTCCACTGATTGAGCAGAGTGTAATGGTGTTCGACCAAGTTTGTCAGTGAGGGTAACATGTGCAGATTTCTCCTCAGCTGTATCAATAAGCAAGCGAGCTATCTCCACTGTTTGAGCACGGTGTAATGGTGTTTGACCAAATCTGTCAGTGAGCGTAACATAGGCAGATTTATCTTCTGCTGTGTTAATAAGCAAGCGAGCTATCTCTACTGTTTTAGCACGGTGTAGAGCTGTTTGACCACAACTGTCAGCGAGGTTAACATATGCAGATTTATCTTCAGCTGTGTCAATAAGCAAACGAGCTATCTCCACTGTCTCAGCATGGTGTAGCGCCGTTTGACCATCGCTGTCAGGGAGGTTAACATATGCCGATTTATCCTCTGCTGTAACAATAAGCAAGCGAGCCATCTCCACTGTTTTAGCACAGTGTAGAGCTGTTTGATCATCGCGGTCAGTGAGGTTAACATATGCAGATTTATCTTGAGCTGTGTTAACAAGCAAGCGAGCTATCTCCACTGTTTCAGCATGATGTAGTGCAGTTTGACCATAGCTCTCAGTGAGGTTAACATAGGCAGATTTATCTTCTGCTGTGTCAATAAGCAAGCGAGCCATCTCCACTGTTTCAGCAGTGTAGAGCTGTTCGTGTTTGCCGTCAGTGAGGTTAACATATGCAGATTGATCCTCTGCTGTAGCAATAAACAAGTGAGCTGGGGTATCAATATGAAGCGGGGTCTACGATGGCTGCCTGTGTTGCAAATGAGTTTGGATTTATTTTCTATCGTGTTGAAAAACCAGTGAAGAACTCCAAATTCATAACAACTAAACTCTTGGGTTTCATCACAATCGTTTCCAAAAACAACCTGAGTTGGCGTCTGTAGAATGCCTAAACAAATCTGTCATCTGGACTGTAGCAGACAATAAAACTGTGTACCTCCCCAAATCTGGTATTGGCTGCAAAATATTCATAAAGTGATCAAAATTTGGCCATAATAGTCTCCGCTATACAGACACATCTCTTACCATTCTTTATAATATTGGATGACTGAGTAGAAGTACTTCAAGTTGACCGGAAAATCAATTTGCTAAGTAGCATGTAACAAGCTGTCTTTCAGGCATTAGCTAACATCATCAGGAAAGTATTACTTGTCTTAGTTTAAAAAAACTTGGACAGGAGGAAAATTAAGGAATATTGGACAAATACAGACACGTCTTCATTTGTGTGGGAATTCCACCATCACCATAGTTACAATATATATAAAATGAAGTTTATATAACTTAACCAGATAGTACAGCAGACGTCCACAATAGCTCTCATAGAAAAGAGAAAGCTATTAGCAGATATTACTATTATGTGTATGTAGTTTTATGTACATGTGTGTTCAGGTACATTGTAAGTAAAAGCTGACAGGCTATAGATGAAAATTAGCATGATTCTTCATAATGTTGAGGGGTTGATAGCTGACACGCAATGTTAGTAGTTTCAATGGTTAAGAAAAGCATAATGGTCCAACAGCATAAGACAACTCATGTAACACTATAATAAATAAGCATATAACATGTATATCTATATATTTGTTACAATTATAATACAAACAATTATATATGCATGTATATAACCGTTAGTGTTAAAGGTTGACTTGCAACAAAATTCACATTACAGTTATTTAGTATAAAAAGATTCACCATGTTTTACTCTGCTGTGTTGTAGGTGCCAAATATGTGGAAATGTGATTAAAAGCTCTTAAAAACTCAAAAACGAAAAGCCGCTCTGACGTAGTCATTACATTTGGTTATTGTTTTGTCACGTGATGTTCTTAGGTGAATTAAAAGGCCAATAGAAAGCTCAATATAAAACTTGTCGTAGCACTAGTTTATGACCAACACTTCGGGCTTTACCGAAGACCTCGTATCAAATATAAATGCTCGCTACTTTACAGTTTTATTTCGGCTTGATTTAATCGTCTAGTCGTAATCTGATCATGTGGCCCATACTTCACGAATAATTTCTGCAGCATTTTTCGATTATCACAGGTCATCATGTTTATCAGACAATGATATGTACTCCTTCGAGCTAAGGTTGAAAATTTAAACGAAGTTTTACGGTAGGTTATAGGATATCAGTGCTGAAAGTGACAGCATTACAATGACAATAAAATAGACAAGTAAGAACAATAGACATGGTTTTATTGAATGCATGAAGTATATTTGTGAAAATATTTCGACGAACGAGGTTGCGTGGAAATGTAAACAGAAGCCACCTTGTACAACTATGTCCCATTTGAGCCGTTTTGGAAAGAGATTCCAAACTATGGCGGTCTTGTGTGGCTGCGATTAACTGTTCGTTTTTTAGCTTTTAAAAGCTTGTAATCACATTTCCACATATTTTGCACCTATCACACAGCAAAGTAAGACATAGTGAACCTGTTGATACCAAATAACTGTAATGTGAATTTTGTTGCAAGTCAACCTTTAACCAAGAACTCACCTACTTTTTAGTTTTGGACTCTTAAATCATCATATCATTTAATACATTGTTGAGTCATTACTCACAATAAAAGATGGATAAATTCTGAACTTGTAACTTACGCCATTAAGTCCTGCACCAGAATTCACCATGTCAAGAAGTCCAGCACCAGAATGTCTGCGCCAAAAACTTCATTCCAAAAATAATATGCTAAATTTGTAGGATCCGCATTTGCTCTATACTTTGTAGCAAAATGCAGAAAAGCAATTTCTGGAACAGAAGCTACAATAGATAACCACTTGCTAGAGCACCTGCCTGTTGCAAAACAAGAATTGATTGAGAAGATAAAGAACATAAAAGAGGAGATGTAGGAAATGAGAAAGCAACTACCAAATGTTAGGCATATAGACCAGAGAAAATTAATTGAGAAGATAAGAAAGCGCGAAACAAAATAGCATCCTTGGTTTTAATGGCACATTTTATTGATGAGCAGTTATTGTAACAAGAAAGTTCGTAAAAGAGAAAACAGAACAGAAGAAAAAACCAGCATGTAAAGCAAGGTTGAAGAAGGAGATAGAACTACAATTAGATATCAGCAGTCTAAAAGAAGCAAAGAGCAGAAATTATAATGGCTGAATGAAGGGGAAGATGGAAAGGAAATTTGACATGAATAAGAAAGGACAAGTTATTGAAGAACTAAAGCAGAGGCTAACAACAGTTAAAATAAACAGATATGAAGATGAAGTAGAGTTATATCAACAGAACAGATTGTTTACAGAGAGTCAGAAGAAGGTCTATGAGATTATAGAGAAATCAGAGGAAAGAAGTAGAGAGGAAGATGGAAAGGAAATTTGACATGAATAAGAAAGGACAAGTTATTGAAGAACTAAAGCAGAGGCTAACAACAGTTAAAATAAACAGATATGAAAATGAAGTAAAGTTATATCAACAGAACAGATTGTTTACAAACAGTCAGAAGAAGGTCTATGAGATTATAGAGAAATCAGAGGAAAGAAGTAAAGAGGAAGATGGAAAGGAAATTTGACATGAATAAGAAAGGACAAGTTATTGAAGAACTAAAGCAGAGGCTAACAACAGTTAAAATAAACAGATATGAAAATGAAGTAAAGTTATATCAACAGAACAGATTGTTTACAGACAGTCAGAAGATGGTCCATGAGATTATAGAGAAATCAGAGGAAAGAAGTAAAAAGGAAGATGGAAAGGAAATGTGACATGAATAAGAAAGGACAAGTTATTGAAGAACTAAAGCAGAGGCTAACAACAGTTAAAATAAACAGATATGAAAATGAAGTAGAGTTATATCAACAGAACAGATTGTTTACAGACAGTCAGAAGATGGTCCATGAGATTATAGAGAAATCAGAGGAAAGAAGTAAAAAGGAAGATGGAAAGGAAATGTGACATGAATAAGAAAGGACAAGTTATTGAAGAACTAAAGCAGAGGCTAACAACAGTTAAAATAAACAGATATGAAGATGAAGTAGAGTTATATCAACAGAACAGATTGTTTACAAACAGTCAGAAGAAGGTCTATGAGATTATAGAGAAATCAGAGGAAAGAAGTAAAGAGGAAGATGGAAAGGGAATTTGACATGCATAAGAAAGGACAAGTTATTGAAGAACTAAAACAGAGGCTAACAACAGTTAAAATAAACAGATATGAAGATGAAGTAGAGTTATATCAACAGAACAGATTGTTTACAAACAATCAGAAGAAGGTCTATGAGATTATAGAGAAATCAGAGGAAAGAAGTAGAGAGGAAGATGGAAAGGAAATTTGACATGAATAAGAAAGGACAAGTTATTGAAGAACTAAAGCAGAGGCTAACAACAGTTAAAATAAACAGATATAAAGATGAAGTAGAGTTATAGCATGAGAACAGATTGTTTACAAACAGTCAGAAGATGTTTTATGAGATTATAGAGAAATCAGAGGAAAGAAGTAGAGAAACTCCTAATACAGAGAAAGTAAAAAAATTTGGCAGGGTATCTGTCTATCTGAGGATGTGCCATGGAACATTATAGAAATGCACCATGGATGAACAGAGTAGGAAAGAAGTTGATAACGGAACAACAGACAGAAATAGTTTTTAAAGAGAAGATGTGAAAAGGTGCTAGTGAAACTCTTTAGCTGGAAAGTACCAGGCTCTGAAACTGTAAAGAGATTTTAAAGCAGAAAACCTGACCAAACTGCTTAATATGTCAGTGAAATATTCGAAGGAGTGCCTGGAGACAGTGTGAACACCTGAATGAATGACATTCGACAGATGGTGTTAAGACAAAACAATAAGAAAAAGAGATATGTCCCAGGAAAATATAGACCAAGTACCTGCCTGCCTATAGTGTGGAAGGTGCTTACATCAATACTGTCTGCTGAAATATACAAATTATCTGAAATGTAACAAATTGATTGGAGAAAAGCAGAAAGGATGTAGAAGAGGCTATAGAGAAAGTGAAAATCATCTGATGCTGAACAAAGTGATCTTAAAGAACTGCATGAGAAGAAAGACAAACCAATGATGCAATAGATTCCCAGAAGGCTCCTGATTTAGTACCATATTTGTAGATGTTGGAAACAATGAGCATGGTTGGAGTTACCAGGGATGAAAGGAAGCTGATGAAACAACGTATGACTAAATGGGAAATGTCATTCATATCGACAGATCAAAACCTGGCTCCGCTTGATATACAGAGGAATCTTATAAAGAGACTCACTGTCACATCTACTTTTTGTTGTTTGCCTGATTCCACTGTCTGTGCTACACAGAGAGTCTAAGCAGGGATATAGCCTTAGCAGATCTCAATATAATGAGATCAATAACTTGGTTTACACGAACGACCTGAAATTATTTAGCAAAACAAAGAATGATCTAGAACCGCTAGTGCGGACAGTAAGGAAATACATGGAAGACATCAGGATGTGGCTTGGAGTTGTGAAGTGTGCTACAGTAGTGATGAAAAGAGGGAAACGATAAGAGGTTGGTTATATGGCTGCCTGACGGAAAGATGATGAAATACCTAAGGAAATGAATACAAATACTTGGGAAACCTACAAAGAGATGACATCAATATGAAAGAAATGAAGGTAAAAGTAACAAAGGAATATAGAAGAAACAAAGCTGCTACTAGAATTGAAACTAAATGGAGGCACTATAATCAAAGCCATCAACACATGTGCAGTGGCTATGTTCAGATACACTGGAGAGATACCAAGTTAAACACAGGGAGAAATAACAAATATAGATGAGAAGATGAAAAGATGATGACTATGAATGGAGGATTACATCCCAGAGCGAGTGTCAGATTACTGTACTTAGTGAGGAGTGAGGGTGGGAGACTGAAATCAGTAGAGGTGACCATACGAATTGACGAGCATGGATTGTCAGATTACATCAAAGATGTATACAAGGGATACAACAAACTGGCTAAGGCACTAATAAAGGACAACTGTGAAAAGTTGTATAGCGATGAGATCAAAGAGCAGAACGAGAAAGATTGGTCTAGAAAGGCTCTGCATGGACAATTTCTAAAGCTGATGAAGAATTATAAAAAAGAATTGTTTCAAGTGAATAAAAAATGGATATATAAAAAAAACTGGGGGTCTGATAACTGCATCACAAGCGTAACCTATGAGATGGAAAAAAGTCATTATAGAAAACTAAGAAGGAACACCAAAATGCAGAATGTGTAACGAGAGAAACGGAACTATATTTCACATACTGAGTGAGTGTGGGAAACTTGCTCAGTCTGAATATAAGAAGAGACATGATAAGGTTGCACGGCTTGTGAACTGGAACTTATGTTGTATGTATAAACTACGATATGCAATAAACTGGTACGACCCTGTAGCAGAAAACCTATAGAGAGCAAAAAGGCAAAAGTACTGTAGGATTTCAATATACAAACAGACTATAGAGTACAGACAAAGATACCGAACATATTGGTGCTAGATAGAGAACTAGATCATGTGTAGGTGGTAAATATTGTGGCACCTGGTGATGGGACAGTGAAGGAGAAAGAAAAATAAAGTAGAGATAAGTACTGGGTAGATAGATAGGGAAACTGTAGAAGATGTCAGTGAATGTGCTACATGTTAAGATTGGAGCACTGGGGGCAGTAGCAAGCCTATGAGAGGAGTTAAGGAAGTTGAACATGGTAAAGAAAGAGATAGATAGAGCAGGTTTCTGCTCTGTTGGGGTCAAAGCAGAAAAAGCAGTTTTCTGCTCTGTTGGGGTCTGTGAGGATATAACGGAAAGTACTGAATATCTGAGGAAAGGGTACCTTACCGGATACCAGTATACTAAAAGAGAAAAAGCTGAGATTTTTCTTTATATAATTATGATAACAATAATAGCAAACTCTCCTTTAGGTACCAGCTAACATCATCGGGAGAGTACTACCTATCTTAGCTCAGCAGACTTGTACAAATAACAGCTCAACTACAAGCACAAGTTGAAATTCTCTATGATAAGAATAATAGTAATAATAATGATAAAGATGAAGTTGTGGTTTTAATGATGTCCAGCCATAGCAATATAGCAAGAAGGAAAAAAAACAGATGATGGAGAAACAAAAACATGAAATAGCCTATAGAAACAAAAACAATATGAAGAATATATAATGATAATATATAATATTATAGTTTATATTATATAATATTATATAATCCCACGACCAAACAGAGCAAGGTGATTGGTTGGGAGATTTATGATAAATGCACATGTGCACACAACTCCCGAAAATTATTCATCAACAATGAGACGATACCCTTGTATCAAAATTTCATCAACAAATTTAACCATCGTTTTGTAGAGTCATTATAGTATAATAACGATACAAAACACATACAAACCTATTTAAATATGTTACCAAGTCATCGTAAACCGTCGTTATTATCTTAAAACTTACCCATCTGATCGAATTATACACAAATAGACAGATTTATTTAGACGAAAATCGTTATTAAAACTTGTTAAGCCTCACTTTTATAAAAGTTAAGACCGGAAATTGAAACGCCGAGCGACAAAGAATAGAACGATTAAGTCGTGCGCATTTCATGAAAATATAACGTGCACTTTTCACCAGTCTATAGCATTGTCGATTTGCCGAAGGTTTCGGTAATTAACGTAAGGAGTACTGAAATCGTTTTATTTTTGCCGATTTCAAATTAACTGACATTTCAGACACATTTGAGTGATTTGGTATTCTAACTGATGTCCAACGCAGTGGAAGTAAAGGAAATGAAGATGATATTTTTTTCTAACGATTTTTATGAGATTACGATATTTAATTATAAGTTTGAATATTCTTCTTAATACTTCTTGATATTGTTAGCTATGCATGACGTTTTGAAATGTAAACAAAATTGTGCATTGGTTTTCTATTATTACTGTATTACTATTACTAAGTTTGGATATTCTTTTTGATACTTCTTGAAATTGTTAGATATGACGTTTGTAAATGTAAATAAAATTGTTCATTGGTTTTCTATTATTACTGTATTACTATATTAATAATATTGGTTATTCTAATAATATCAGTACATTTTACTTCTAATATTGGCCAATATTGCATTTCTCCTATTGCAGGGGGAGAGATATAAACATATAATCTTTTCTTTCATTATTGCTGTTTGTTGTATATAATAACACCCACACCCAGTACATTACAGCTACCATTGCAGTTATCCTATTGCACTGCAGTGCCATTTGACTGCTAATATTGCATTTCTCAACCATCAGTACCCTTTCTTTTTTCCAATATCACTTTGGTCGTGGGATGTATGACCGTGGAATTTCTAGTAATAACAATAATGATAAAGATGAAGTTGTGGTTTTAATGATGCCCAGACATAGTAATATAGCAAGAAGGAAAAAGACAGATGATGGAGAAAATATGAGAGAGAGGCTTACAAAAAGATTACAAATATCTGTGTGAGCTGGAATCGGACATAAAAGATTGAAAAATAAAGGAAGACATCAGCAAGGATAACATCAGAAGATTAAAGCTGCTGCTAAAATCTCAACTAAATAGCTGAAACAGAATAAAAACTCATGATGCCATAATGCATTGAAGGTCGCAACTCATGGATACTCTTAAACAATATTAGACAGGACTACAAACAAACTTCAGAGGGAAAGGGAGCGGGAAGAGAAGGAAAAGAGGGGGAGGAGAGGAGGAAGAAGGAGAGGGGAAAGGCGAGAGGGGGAAAGAGAGAGAGGGGGAAGAGGGAGAAGAGAGAGGAGAGGGGGAAAGGGGGAGAGGAAGGGAGAGAGAGAGAGAAAGGAAGAGAGAGGGAGAGATTGAGATAGAGAGGGAGAGAGGGAGAAAGAGAGGGAGAAAGAGAGGGAGAAAGAGAGGGAGAAAGAGAGGGAGTAAGAGGAGGAGAAAGAGGAGAAGAAAGGGGGAGGGAGGGGGGGAGAAAGGGGGAGGGAGAAGGGGAGAGAGGGGAAGGGAGAAGGGGGGGAGGGAGAAGGGGGAGGGAGAAGGGGGAGAGAGAGGGAGGGAGAGGGGGAAAAGAGGGGGAGGGGGAAGAGAGGGGGAGGGGGAAAGAGGGGAGGGAGAGAGAAACATACATGATACATTTAAAGATTGTGTTATTAGGAAGTTTTGGCGTTCAATGATACCATCTTATTGAAAGCTTTCAAAGGTGGCTTTAAAAGTGTTGCCTCAGGAACCCATCAGGAACTCAGATGAAATAAATCTTACAAGAGCAGTTTCATTCACATCTTGCCTTGCTGTGACAGGAACTCAGATGAAAATGGCAGTTACTTCCTGTTGGTGAATGACAATCACTGATAGAGTTGCTACATAGAAACAGTTCGCCCAGTCACACCAGCAGTCATCTGAAGAGTGCAGAAGCGCGAAACAGACCTGTCGTGACACCAGAGAAACACATCAACCTGGAAAAAGATAAGTACATGTAACTTTAACCTATTCCGACACTCTAGTATAATATACTAGCATTATACTATATATCCTAAAGTGTGTATATAGTGATGAAAGTATATTATACTTTCAACACTATATATATACATGTATAGTGTTGGAAGTATAATATATATATACAATGTATATATATATATATATACTAGCTGTGCCACCCGGCGTTGCCCGTGTAGTAGAAAAGTATTTGGACAGAACATTGATTTGTATTTAACATATAACAACATTTGCCATGCTAACTTTCAAACTGCATATCATGAGAAGTTTTTTGTCTTATAAACAATGAGAAGTAGTGAGAGTTTTGCTATTAGCCAGTTTAATAATGTGAGCGAACAGCTTCTCGTGACGTTATGCTATGACCCGCGTCAAACGTAAAGCAGTTAGGTATTGCTGTGATATAATGATTTATATCAGCTGTGCAGCAATTCGAGCTCCGTAGTCTAGTGGGCTAGGCGTAAGACTGGTAAACTGCTTGGTCCAAGATCAAATCCTCTTCGGTACGGAATATTTATTCCAAGATTTTAAGATCTATAGCCGGAGTTCCGACATGTAACATACTTTGTGACATACTTTGAGAAAGAAATATATATATGTATATTTATATAAATAAAATATATAACATAAAATATATTACACATATATATATATTATATACATTTGTATATAACATATACAGTAGGCACTCCTACAACGTAAATAATCCGTTCTAGAAACGTTTACGTTATAGGGATTTTACGTTATAAGAACAGCAAAATGCATGTAAATTGCTCAATCTGTTGTAAGATTTTTCCAAACTCACCCCTTTTGGCATACAAAAATGGAAAAACTTGACTTAACTCTTTTAATTTGAGGGCTTACTGTAACTGCAGTATTATTGGTTTGCATCGACAACCTTTCTCCTTTTTCTGATAATATTCACTGGTTTTCTAGACCATGATTGCGGTAATTTTACAAGTTGACGGGAGCGCACACCTTCAACATTCACTTACAACGATTTGCTTATTTTTTCTAAATAGCAAAGTTTTCTTCTACAAAGTAAAACTAATAACCAATATTTTATGTCTACAAGAATTTTATATGTTGACAATACCATTCACAAAAAGTGGTACCAACTGTTCACCGTCCATCTGCATCCAGGGGTCAAGGTTAGAATAAAATCGATCGCCTTTGTATTTAAGAACAATTGCGCAGCTATTCTATTCTCTGTTTTGTAGACACATCTGATGATTTATCAATTGTTTATCGAAATTGTTCCAAAAATGGTATATATAATAAATATATCGCTACATGCATGTCATTTTTCTTTTGCAAGTGCGACGAACTAAATTAACGCTCAAATCAAATTTTAGAACTTGCCCGACTTGAAACTTTACGTTATATGGAATTTTTTAAGTAGTAGGAAACAAAAACTTAATAGATACTGTTTATTACTGTCATTAGTCCAGAAATAGAAATAGTAGAAATAAAACAATAAACCTTGATCATAGTTTTTTACTCCTTGACATAAAAACAAATTTTTTAACTCTTTAAACCCTGGCAGTTGTCAAGGGAAAAATGTTCTTCTTTTTTGTACATGAAGAAATGATTGTAATAATGTTAATGTAGTAATAGATACTATATAAGCCCTTTCTGTTAAATTTTTATTAAAAATTATAATAATGTAAAAATGCACTATTTTTTGTTTCTTTTCAGTGAAAGTTCTAAATGGTTCAATGTGTAAGCCTCTGGACCTTGAGATCAATTTCTCCAAATACAAATTTTGACCATAGAGAAAGGAGCACTTCTGCCCCATTAAAATCAAACTGTTGCTATTGAGCAAACAAACAAATCGATGGAGATAGACACTTCTATAATTGTCCATTCGATTGTTCGAGTAAGGGTGTATCTTTTATTGATTATTTTAACCTTTTGTCTTTAATATTATTGTTTCAGAACTTTTTTAGTTGTGGTTTTTAATTGTTGTATTATAGAATATAAAAGTATCTTTTACTGAAGAATATCATTATTGCTCACAGTAGCTAAACACATTCGCTAGTGTCTGAACCAGCAACAATTAAATTAGTTCATGTTAGCTAAGCAAAAGTGTACAGCTGAGCATAGTAAAGAAAGAATAAGATGACAAAGCAAATTTAAAACTGATGTTGTGTGTGGTTTAGGGTTAACTATGTATAACCTGATTCCTCCCTGAACACACATAACAACCTGAACCAGTAGTAATCAAATTAATTCACTCAAACTACTCAAAAGGGCATAAACCAAACATAGTCAAATTAGAAAAAGATAACAGAGCACATTTATCACCGATGTATGTGTGAATTTAGATTAATTGTAGCTAACATAATTTCTCCCTAAATATGCTCAACACCAATATCCCTGGACAACTTGTCAAATGACAGAATGTTTTGAAACTTTTATTAAACATATCTAAATATGCTCATAATCCAATGATACTTTGTGAAAAACTACTAGAACTGTCCACTAGCACACAGCAAATGTCACAACATATAAAAAAATTGTTGAGCTTTGCTGGCTAAAGCCATAAAAATTCGTACGATTTTACCAAATTCTGAAAATCTTTACAGTAGCATCATATACATTGAGTACACGTTCATCATCGTTTTCCGACGCAAAATAATTACTAAAATTATAGTTAGTATCGCATAGCATTATTCTCTGAATCACACGCATCTATCACATACTAACAAACAAGTCGTATCAAACTTTTTCGCGATATCGTCCTAGTAAAATTGTTATTATGAAGGAAGTAGATATAGATAGTTGAAAACGGTTAAAATGGATGTGAATTTTCTGGTCCAAACCCTGTATGCAAAAGTTAACTCGATTGGCTTACGCATTTACTTTAGCGTCAGTCAATGGTAGGAAATACGTGGCAATAATTGTAAACAGAGCCATGTGGGTGCTCTGGAATGGCAGCCACATGACTTTTAGACTGATAGCGATACGTAATGCATGTTCCATATCGGAAAGTTAATCCGAGTACTAGTTCCGTGGGTAAAAATCAGTGAAAAATAGACCTACATGTATTAACTATACTAGACTGGGCAATCCGAAGCCACGGTGAAATACATAAATATACAGCACATAAATAACCACATTTTTGTGACGCAACGTGAATGCTTTGTTCACTTGCAGTTGCAGCTGGTCAGGCAAGTGAGTCATCATAGTTTACATTGACAGAATGAAGAGACATTTTTGTTGCTGCATGTAATTTGACATAACTACTAAAGTACGCAAGATATTGGTTTAAAATTTTAGATACAAAGCTTATACACTATGCATTTCCTACCCTGCAAATTTATAAACATAAAGTAAAATATTTCATATGTAAAGTGCGAGTAAAAATGTATATGGATCTATTCAAAAATATTGCAAAATTATCAATGTTGCCCTATGCTGAGGGCTAACATGCCGGGTAGCTAGGTGTACAACTGATTTCAAATGCATACACAATGATAAATGGTACACTGATCGCAGTCTGCCATGAATATAAATGTTGGGTCTTAGGTGTTATGCAAACAACATCAGAAAAATCGTAGAAAACAACCGACAAATGGTATACTTTTCTAGACATATTGTGACATGCTACACATGACTAAAGACTGCCAGTCAGCTGAGCCTTGATCTGAGATTACTCTTGTTAGCTGCTACCTTTGTAGCCTCATGGTAAATTCTAATTCTGACATATCTGGAGGTGATAGTTTTAACTAAGCATCTCAGCGGCGAGCTTGACTTTCATGGTCTTATTTTTCCAGCTCATGTGGCGTTTTGTCAGCTTGTTAGCAAGTCTTAGCCCGATATCTTCCTGGAGTTTATGAAGGTTTTCAATGTAGGTATAGTCAACATCGCTTTCTGGGGATTTAAATCTCCACAAAGTGCCCTGCGCATTCCTCGCTAACTTTCGCATGTGCACCGGGTCTAATGTAACATACACTTTGTGGTCCATCATTCAGTGTGGAAAGTATGGCTTTTCTAACAGTGTACGGCTGGGTGAAATTGATCATTTCTGATGCAAAAAGGCCAAAAGTAGGTGGCCTTGGTGAAATGATTATAGGCAGACGGCTGAGTATGACTAGTGAATTGATAGAGGTTTATCAGTTGAGCCTGGAAATATGACTGGTCAGATCGGAGGACAATATTGCTGACAAACTAACACGAGTACCCAAGAAGTGGCTGAAGGAAAGGGTGTGTGCTGCTGCATGCACACGTGCTGCAAACTCTAAAATCAGAGATATGTTAAGGAATTTGCATGACACACACCATCTTGGAGTTGACAGAACACTTTATGCAGCACAGGATAAATGTGGTCAAGCAGTGAGTCATGCAGATGTTGAGCAGGTTGTTTCAGAGAGTCAATTATGCAAGCGTGTCGATCCACCTCCTGTTAAGTAGGAAAAAGGAAGTCTAATTGTGGAAGATAACTGGTGGCAACTAGCCACAGATATTACACACTACACTGGAGCAGATTTGCAATCTGGAGGAGGCTGCGAAATGAAACATATGAAGCAGTAGTTGCGGAATTAGACCAGTTATTTTGTGAACGAGGTTCGCCAGTGCAATTATTTTCTGACAACGGGTCATGCTATAAAAGTAACAAATTTTCCGCGTTTGCTAAGAAATGGAATTTGCAGCACTTGTTTAGTTGTGCACATAAAGCCTCAGGGAATGGGATTGTAGAAAGAAACCATAGGACTATATAAAACGTATGTTAGCCAGGACTGGCGGAAGTGTTCAGGAGATGCTGTATTGGTACAACCACACTCCAAATTTTGCTAAAGTAGCACCCGCTGAATCACTGTTCAACTACCAGTTAAGATTGCTGCCTGACACTGCAACCAACTCACTGAGACATGACGCACTTGAATCTATTTAAGCCCGGAAATATAGTTTATGTGAAGCCAGTCAAGTCAAAGTATACTACGATTTGGCCGACTGGCAGAATCACAGCACTCTTATCAAACACTGCTGCTAAAGTAGATGAAATACCACGACACATAGCAGATCTGCGGCTTTGTCATCGAATCTCACCAAGTAATCCAGCCAATGATGCAAAAGTTTCTATAGATTTACCATACCAATTACCACCCGATGACGATAATTACATAGACATTGGAAACGAAAACAATGCTAATCAAGAAATAGTAGAACATAATGAGGCTCGTGTCAGCCATAGAGAACGCCGCCCACCACAATGGTTGGCTGATTTCAATGTAATTGACTGATGTGATTTAGAAATCGGGAGGAGGTGTAAATAGGAATTGTCTGAACGTGTTGAAGTAGTATTCATTTAATACTGTTTGTGTCTTATGTCATGCTTTTCTGTATAAGTAATACTTGCTAATATTTGTACTGTATCATCAGTGTGCGTAATGCTTACAGCCTGACAGCTTACTCTTGTCAGCTTCAACTATAGTTGCCCATTGACAGTGCTCGCAGTGAGTAGATGCCACAGGAATGTTTATGTAAACATTGCAGTAGGCTCGATAGAGCAATTGTGCAGGCTCGATAGAGCAGTGCTGCTGTGTACGTGTAATCACTTGCTGCGAATAATGTGCTTTGACTGATTGTATTCTGTGTGTGTGACGAGAAAATCATCAACTAGCCACAGCACCAACACTTTTTCAAATTTTATGAATGATTTACTAAAATTACCACTCCATAGCACACCTCATGCTTATGATGATGATAACTTATTCTCTATATCCAAAACTGACCATTCATGCCTCAAATCTAAAATAAATGCAAGCCTAACACTTATCCAACACTGATGCGTGACAAATGTCTCTTAACATCTCAAAGTCTCACTATATCTTAGTAAATCTACCATTGAATTTCTCTCTGACAATTTCTATATTCCACAGTATCATATCCAGACAATTTTCCTCTAAACTACTTGGCTTTATAATTAATGACTCTCTATCATGACTGAACCATATCTCATTTTAAATAAAGGTTTTCCAGTTTACTAGTTTACCAGTTTTCCGACATTGCATGCTATGCAATGTCGGAAAGACATGACAATCAAGCTCTAATAGTTCTTGAACTTACATGTATGTATAATAAAACTAGTTTCGGATTTGTCTTCTTTGGTCTGCATGTCCAAAGGTTTGTTGAAGTGCTGACAACTCCACATTTTAATAGCTGATTTGGTAATACAGTCAAACATGGATAACTCGGCCACGGATAGCTCGAAAACATGGTTAATTCGAACGGTTTCTTTGGTCCGTTCCCAGGTAATGATAAATTGCTATAGATAACTCGAACTCAACACTGTTAATTCGAACTGTTTTTTTGCCCAACGGCTACCGAAACGGTTGTTATCGCTTTAGAAAATCATTTTATTCAAAGCCATAGAGGTAAACCTCATCTTTTCGTAATTCATAAGCGTTGTTATTACCACCATCGGCAAAATAATTTTGTCAACGACTTTTCTAAAGGTTTGGTCAAATTTGATTTATACTGCTATACGATTAATAGCACGGGCTTGCCGGGTCACGGGCGCAAGGATTTTCGCCACGCACATACAAAACAAAAACAGCATGTTGTTTTGTATGTGCGTGGCGAAAATCCTTGAGTGCGTGACCCGGCTAGCCCGTGACGAATAGTTTTCCGATGTTGATTCCGTGTTGAATCAACGTCGGAATGTTGAATGTTTAAAACGTCTTAAAATTGTTTTTATTAAACGTATACGTTGTCTTAGCTAAAAAAACTATTCATCGTTTGACCTAAACACAGAATACGTGTGTACATTCAATAAGTATCCATTCAAAAAGCGTGAGTGATATACAATGTACCGTTAAACCTCCTAAAACTTTTAATTGAACTGCCTCGGAGTGTTGCTCTTAACGAATCCCAGGTAAAGTAAGGGATTTTTCTTTGGTAACTTTTTCTTGAAGTTGCATAAACTTCAAGAAAAATCGGCAAAATTGATCGTGGGTAAAACGCTCAAAAGAAAAAGATGTCTTTTCTTTTGAGTATTTCAACAACGATCAAGTTTTGCCAATGTCAATCTAAAAAAACGTCCTGGCAATAACATCACCTCAAACAACAAACCAATCTCAAGTGATAGAAAAATCTCTATACTTTTTCATAAAAACGTTTTAAACTTTACATTAGAAGCATTTAATTTGAAACAAGCCATTTGTGCTTTTGATTTATATTATAGTTTGTATATGTACATGTATCTACTAATAAATAAGTAAATACATGGACTTGTGACAGTGCTCTGATAACTTGAATGCTCTGATAATTCGAACACTTTTGCTCGGTCCCGTGAAGTTCGAGTTATCCATGTTTGACTGTACATCACTAATCCTCTCTTTTATCTTCATAATGAAAACAGCATTGGTGGTAAATTATGAAAAAATTTGGAAATAGCGACAAATATAGAGAAATATATAGAAATATATAGAAACTTGGAAATATAGTTTTCTACATGTGTTAGATAAACCATCGTTTATATATTTTGTGTCAGTTTTGGTACAATAAATATAGCCTATAATTAAAATCCTTAGTTTCTCATGTTGTTTTGCTTATAAAACTGGACTATCATGTTCAGTTCTATGATTGTGAGGACAACTCTGAAAGATTCTGCTGTCAAAACAGTTACTCTGAGTAGAAGCCTTCATTCATGTAGCCTTTGACAAACAAAAAGTTTGTTTCTAAATCTAGTTGTTTACTTAACAGACCCACAGGCTAACAACTTGGTTATTCATTGGTTTGAATTATGGTGTAATCTATTTTGAACCTGCCCCTTTCCCCCCTCCCTCTTTTCTCATCTTTATTAACGGGTTAGCATGGAAATACACAAAATGATCTGAGAGGCAGAGATGGTAAAAGGTAAAATGTGAAGTAGGATCACTGTATTTCATATATGAGCATATAGAAGGGTAGGTCTGAATGGACAATAGGTTAATGCAATTGTCTTACACTTGAGTGCCACCTGCTCTGCGTGTCATCAAGATAATGTGTCACATATCGTGTGTCACTATACAATACTGATCACCAAAAAAGTGCTTACCATGAAAACAACAAAAAACAATAATGCAGCAGTTACAATACCAGCCAGAATGATATAAGACCTTCTATCTGAAGGTTGGTGCTGATAAACACACCAATAAGTTCAAGGTCAAATGATGCTATAATGAGACCTGATAAGGCAATATTTGAGTATAAGATACATACAATTTTGTATGTATCTTATTTGTATATGTATCTTATCTTATTTATAATTTCACAATTATAGCTTATTTGTGAAAACTCATAAAATATCTTTATTCATGATGTACTTTTATAGCTTATGATTTTATAGTGATTTTAATAATCACTAAATATTTGTTTATAGTCTTAGAAAAATTCTCAAGTCATTTAATTTTAATATATAATGAGCTACAGAAATAGATTAGTTATAGGTCATGACCTCTGCACAAATTAGTGATGTCACAGATTTTGCTTGCATACCTGATTCGCTTGCATCAATATTTGTGACCGCCTTTCTTAAAATAGCGGAGTTTTCCTTCCCTGATTCTGGCTTTGCTTACCAGTCACTACCCCTGATCACTGCCTTATTTAAATGTAAGTATTGTAAAAAGTTGGCAGTTCAGTTTTAATACTTTTAGTGTTTACTAACGATTTTGCTAGCTAAGTCGTTCCTTATGAATTCTTTAGCTGGGTCATAATTAGTTTGCGAAAACTTCGTTGTTTTTGACGAGGGCTTAGATTCTTTCCCATAATTTGAAAAGTGCCAGTTCAACTGCCATGAAATAAAAATAGGAGTGATCAGTACATTTTTCTCACCAAATGAATTAGTTTTAAATAGGGTGTAAATATTGTTAATAATAATTGTAAGTGAATTTCAAAATTGAGATTAAAAAACATTGGAAACTTGTCATAAAATATTTCACTCAATTCTATTTTTCCTAGAAACATTGGTTACATGAAGCTAACAGGCAATGTCTGAATCATCAGATTCACTGCTACTTGTACTACTAAATAAGGACTCGGAGACTCAATGAAATAAAATATTTGCATATCTAATGCACTAAGCCGATGCGTACTTTCTGCACAATCGCCATCCATCCTGCTGGAAAAAAGTATGGAAGGAAATAGGTTTATTTTCATAATTTCAGTTTGAAAAAAGTGTAATAGTTGATCAGATAAAATGCCGTTTTGTTTATTTTTTGTAAAAATGATAAATTATTGGTTTACTACTAGTACAAGTAAGCAATGCATTAAGCTGCTTCAATACGGCGTCCTGTATAGACAAAAATGATCCCGCATTTCACTAAAGTGGCTTGTTATTTAGTTTTTGCTTGAATTGTTGAAAGTATTTCAGACAGAATACTCTTTGCCTTGCTGAGTGCTTTAACAAGAGAGGATAACTCATGCATCACAGCCAATTTTATTTTAAATTTTGAATTTGCTAAAACTGCAATCCAGGATGAGTTTTTGTAGCAGTTTTGTAGCAGAGTTTTTATTGCAGAAACATGTACTGCCAAATATGTAACCAAAAGTTTGGGAACTACTTAGATGGTACTCAATGTAAGGGAGATAATTGATTTTACTGCTTAGCTAGCTAGTGATATATATAGTATGTAGTTTATGGTATATAGTTTATAGTATATAGTTTATAGTATATAGTTTATCGTATATAGTTTATGGTATATAGTTTATAGTTTATAGTATATAGTTTATAGTCTATAGTTTATAGTATATAGTATATAGTTTATAGTACATAGTTTATAGTATTTAATATATAGTTTATAGTTTATAGTATATAGTTTATAGTATATAGTTTATAGTATATAGTTTATAGTATTTAGCTTATAGTTTATAGTATATAGTTTATAGTATATAGTTTATAGTATTTAGTATATAGTTTATAGTATATAGTTTATAGTATATAGTTTATAGTATATAGTTTATAGTACGTATATAGTTTATAGTATATAGTTTATAGTATATAGTATATAGTTTATAGTATATAGTTTATAGTATATAGTTTATAGTATATAGTTAATAGTATATAGCTTATAGTATATAGTTAATATTATATAGTTTATAGTATATAGTTTATAGTATATAGTTTATAATATATAGTATATAGTTTATAGTATATAGTTTATAGTACATAGTTTATAGTATTTAGTATATAGTTTATAGTATATAGTTTATAGTATATAGTTTATAGTATATAGTTTATAGTATTTAGCTTATAGTTTATAGTATATAGTTTATAGTATATAGTTTATAGTATTTAGTATATAGTTTATAGTATATAGTTTATAGTATATAGTTTATAGTATATAGTTTATAGTACGTATATAGTTTATAGTATATATTTTATAGTATATAGTTAATAGTATATAGTTTATAGTATATAGTATATAGTATATAGTTTATAGTATATAGTTTGTAGTATATAGTTTGCAGTATATAGTTTGTAGTATATACTTTATAGCATATACATGTAGTTTATAGTATATAGTTTATAGTATATGGTATACAGTTTATAGTATATAGTCTATAGTATATAGTTTTTAGTATATAGTATATAGTTTATAGTATATACTTCATATATAGTATATACTTCATATATAGTTTATAATATACAGTATACTGTATATTTTTACACAAATTTATTTAATCTTTTTTGCAAACAATGACCTTTCAATTTTTTTACTGTTTAAAGTATTTGAATAATAGTTTTAGCAAATTCTTGATTAAAATAAACAAAAACAATTTTCTGTGACTAGCTTCAATTGTTTACCCTCAACATGAATGAACACAGCAGACAACTAATAAGGGCCGCCACAGAATGACAAAGAAAGATGCAGGAACAGTTCAGAATTGATGAATGACAACCCCAATGTAATAGCAACAGAGATGAGATGCTAAGAATAAAGGGAATCAATTGAGAGAAGGGAATAGAGTTGCACATAATGGTAGTACACGGAGTAGAGAGTAGAGGCAGGCAAGAATGAAAGAAGAATTTATTTCAGAAAAAAATCTTTTTTCTTTTCATACGAATGAATGAAGAAGAAAAAGAATTTCATAACACTCTAGCACGATGCTAACATAAGCTGTCAATTGCCTGTTTTAAGGAGTTGTCCTGTCATAACCAAAGCATAGAAACCAAAAGTTTTGCGCTTTCTAAAAATTAGATAATTAGAGCTCTTAAACAAACCTCTAAAGTGTGACATAATAACTTGAGTCAGTGCTTTTAGCTACAAGTTAGTACTAAAATTGCTTTCTCTGTCACGACATAAAACATTCATTTTGATGTTTTGTGTTTCATCATGGTTGTCATTTTTATAAAAATAAAATCTGACAGACTAAATCTGCCTGTAAACACCAAACTCTGATTTCTCTTTGACAGGAAGTCTCCACAACAAGATGTAAAGTTTCATTCTGTCGTATTCTCTTTCAAACTCTCATTCCTTTATTACAACTTCAACCGACTCCACCTTAATCGCAAGGCCCAGTCTTATGCAGCCCTTCCATGACTTTGCAAATGTCAGGATTTAGGACTTTGGGATTTTAGGACTTCAAGACTTTAGGACTTTAGGATTTTAGGACTTTAGGACTTTAGGACTTTAGGACTTTAGGACTTACCCACTAACACTACCCGAACCATTGACTATTGACACAGGGACAAAATTAATACTAAGAACAACTTGATTAACTTTTGGAATGAGAGACTCAATTTAATTTGTCTAGACTGACTTCCAGTAATAATACTCAAACCTTAATTCTGACGATCAACAAGATGACTCAGACAGATATTACATACAGTAGACTCTTTGGGACTGAGCCTTGCAGTTATTACATTTTTGTTTCACCTAGTTTATAACCTCTTTACTACTCTAATTACAACCTGCTGTTTATCCTCTCAACAGGTTTGTTTTTAACTCCTGCTCGTCTCAATATGTATACGTTTGGTTTACACAAGTTCTGGTCTTCTGTTTTTTATATTTGAGCAAAAAATATTTAAAAACAATTTGCGTAAAAGCAGAACTTGTGGCTAAATTCAGAAGATAAGCTTTGAAGTTTTTGCAAACTTTAATAAACAGAACAGGAACTTGAACTTATCTTTCAAGTTTTAAAGTGAAAGAACTTTGGTACTACCAGCTATTGTATAGAACTTTGGTACTACCAGCTATTGTATAGAACTTTGGTACTACCAGCTATTGTATAGAACTTTGGTACTACCAGCCATTGTATAGAACTTTGGTACTACCAGCTATTGTATAGAACTTTGGTACTACCAGCTATTGTATAGAACTTTGGTACTACCAGCCATTGTATAGAACTTTGGTACTACCAGCTATTGTATAGAACTTTGGTACTACCAGCTATTGTATAGAACTTTGGTACTACCAGCTATTGTATAGAACTTTGGTACTACCAGCTATTGTATAGAACTTTGGTACTACCAGCTATTGTATAGAACTTTGGTACTACCAGCTATTGTATAGAACTTTGGTACTACCAGCTATTGTATAGAACTTTGGTACTACCAGCTATTGTATAGAACTTTGGTACTACCAGCTATTGTATAGAACTTTGGTACTACCAGCTATTGTATAGAACTTTGGTACTACCAGCTATTGTATAGAACTTTGGTACTACCAGCTATTGTATAGAACTTTGGTACTACCAGCTATTGTATAGAACTTTGGTACTACCAGCTATTGTATAGAACTTTGGTACTACCAGCCATTGTATAGAACTTTGGTACTACCAGCTATTGTATAGAACTTTGGTACTACCAGCTATTGTATAGAACTTTGGTACTACCAGCTATTGTATAGAACTTTGGTACTACCAGCTATTGTATAGAACTTTGGTACTACCAGCTATTGTATAGAACTTTGGTACTACCAGCTATTGTATAGAACTTTGGTACTACCAGCTATTGTATAGAACTTTGGTACTACCAGCTATTGTATAGAACTGTGGTACTACCGGCTATTGTATAGAACTTTGGTACTACCAGCTATTGTATAGAACTTTGGTACTACCAGCTATTGTATAGAACTTTGGTACTACCAGCTATTGTATAAAACTTTGGTACTACCAGCTATTGTATAGAACTTTGGTACTACCAGCTATTGTATAGAACTTTGGTAGTACCAGCTATTGTATAGAACTTTGGTACTACCAGCTATTGTA
Organism: Watersipora subatra; assembly: GCF_963576615.1. Lineage (NCBI taxonomy): Eukaryota > Metazoa > Bryozoa > Gymnolaemata > Cheilostomatida > Watersiporidae > Watersipora > Watersipora subatra. Next base: position 39,817,659 of record NC_088709.1, on the reverse strand, counting down.
TAGAACTTTGGTACTACCAGCTATTGTATAGAACTTTGGTACTACCAGCCATTGTATAGAACTTTGGTACTACCAGCTATTGTATAGAACTTTGGTACTACCAGCTATTGTATAGAACTTTGGTACTACCAGCTATTGTATAGAACTTTGGTACTACCAGCTATTGTATAGAACTTTGGTACTACCAGCTATTGTATAGAACTTTGGTACTACCAGCTATTGTATAGAACTTTGGTACTACCAGCTATTGTATAGAACTTTGGTACTACCAGCTATTGTATAGAACTTTGGTACTACCAGCTATTGTATAGAACTTTGGTACTACCAGCTATTGTATAGAACTTTGGTACTACCAGCTATTGTATAGAACTTTGGTACTACCAGCTATTGTATAGAACTTTGGTACTACCAGCTATTGTATAGAACTTTGGTACTACCAGCCATTGTATAGAACTTTGGTACTACCAGCTATTGTATAGAACTTTCGTACTACCAGCTATTGTATAGAACTTTGGTACTACCAGCCATTGTATAGAACTTTGGTACTACCAGCTATTGTATAGAACTTTGGTACTACCGGCTATTGTATAGAACTTTGGTACTACCAGCTATTGTATAGAACTTTGGTACTACCAGCTATTGTATAGAACTTTGGTACTACCAGCTATTGTATAGAACTTTGGTAGTACCAGCTATTGTATAGAACTTTGGTACTACCAGCTATTGTATAGAACTTTGGTACTACCAGCTATTGTATAGAACTTTGGTACTACCGGCTATTGTATAGAACTTTGGTACTACCAGCTATTGTATAGAACTTTGGTACTACCGGCTATTGTATAGAACTTTGGTACTACCGGCTATTGTATAGAACTTTGGTACTACCGGCTATTGTATAGAACTTTGGTACTACCAGCTATTGTATAGAACTTTGGTACTACCAGCTATTGTATAGAACTTTGGTACTACCAGCTATTGTATAGAACTTTGGTACTACCAGCTATTGTATAGAACTTTGGTACTACCAGCTATTGTATAGAACTTTGGTACTACCAGCTATTGTATAGAACTTTGGTACTACCAGCTATTGTATAGAACTTTGGTACTACCAGCTATTGTATAGAACTTTGGTACTACCAGCTATTGTATAGAACTTTGGTACTACCGGCTATTGTATAGAACTTTGGTACTACCAGCTATTGTATAGAACTTTGGTACTACCAGCTATTGTATAAAACTTTGGTACTACCAGCTATTGTATAGAACTTTGGTACTACCAGCTATTGTATAGAACTTTGGTACTACCAGCTATTGTATAGAACTTTGGTACTACCAGCTATTGTATAGAACTTTGGTACTACCAGCTATTGTATAGAACTTTGGTACTACCAGCTATTGTATAGAACTTTGGTACTACCAGCTATTGTATAGAACTTTGGTACTACCAGCTATTGTATAGAACTTTGGTACTACCAGCTATTGTATAGAACTTTGGTACTACCAGCTATTGTATAGAACTTTGGTACTACCAGCTATTGTATAGAACTTTGGTACTACCAGCTATTGTATAGAACTTTGGTACTACCAGCTATTGTATAGAACTTTGGTACTACCAGCTATTGTATAAAACTTTGGTACTACCAGCTATTGTATAGAACTTTGGTAGTACCAGCTATTGTATAGAACTTTGGTACTACCAGCTATTGTATAGAACTTTGGTACTACCAGCTATTGTATAGAACTTTGGTACTACCAGCTATTGTATAGAACTTTGGTAGTACCAGCTATTGTATAGAACTTTGGTACTACCAGCTATTGTATAGAACTTTGGTACTACCAGCTATTGTATAGAACTTTGGTACTACCAGCTATTGTATAGAACTTTGGTACTACCAGCTATTGTATAGAACTTTGGTAGTACCAGCTATTGTATAGAACTTTGGTACTACCAGCTATTGTATAGAACTTTGGTACTACCAGCTATTGTATAGAACTTTGGTACTACCAGCTATTGTATAAAACTTTGGTACTACCAGCTATTGTATAGAACTTTGGTACTACCAGCTATTGTATAGAACTTTGGTACTACCAGCTATTGTATAGAACTTTGGTACTACCAGCTATTGTATAGAACTTTGGTACTACCAGCTATTGTATAGAACTTTGGTACTACCAGCTATTGTATAGAACTTTGGTACTACCAGCTATTGTATAGAACTTTGGTACTACCAGCTATTGTATAGAACTTTGGTACTACCAGCTATTGTATAGAACTTTGGTACTACCAGCTATTGTATAGAACTTTGGTACTACCAGCTATTGTATAGAACTTTGGTACTACCAGCTATTGTATAAAACTTTGGTACTACCAGCTATTGTATAGAACTTTCGTACTACCAGCCATTGTATAGAACTTTGGTACTACCAGCTATTGTATAGAACTTTGGTACTACCAGCTATTGTATAAAACTTTGGTACTACCAGCTATTGTATAGAACTTTGGTACTACCAGCTATTGTATAGAACTTTGGTACTACCAGCTATTGTATAGAACTTTGGTACTACCAGCTATTGTATAGAACTTTGGTACTACCAGCTATTGTATAGAACTTTGGTACTACCAGCCATTGTATAGAACTTTGGTACTACCAGCTATTGTATAGAACTTTGGTACTACCGGCTATTGTATAGAACTTTGGTACTACCAGCTATTGTATAGAACTTTGGTACTACCAGCTATTGTATAGAACTTTGGTACTACCAGCTATTGTATAGAACTTTGGTACTACCAGCTATTGTATAGAACTTTGGTACTACCAGCTATTGTATAGAACTTTGGTACTACCAGCTATTGTATAGAACTTTGGTACTACCAGCCATTGTATAGAACTTTGGTACTACCAGCTATTGTATAGAACTTTGGTACTACCAGCTATTGTATAGAACTTTGGTACTACCGGCTATTGTATAGAACTTTGGTACTACCAGCTATTGTATAGAACTTTGGTACTACCAGCTATTGTATAGAACTTTGGTACTACCAGCTATTGTATAGAACTTTGGTACTACCAGCTATTGTATAGAACTTTGGTAGTACCAGCTATTGTATAGAACTTTGGTACTACCAGCTATTGTATAGAACTTTGGTACTACCAGCTATTGTATAGAACTTTGGTACTACCAGCTATTGTATAGAACTTTGGTACTACCAGCTATTGTATAGAACTTTGGTACTACCAGCTATTGTATAGAACTTTGGTACTACCGGCTATTGTATAGAACTTTGGTACTACCGGCTATTGTATAGAACTTTGGTACTACCAGCTATTGTATAGAACTTTGGTACTACCAGCTATTGTATAGAACTTTGGTACTACCAGCTATACTTGTATAGAACTTTGGTACTACCAGCTATTGTATAGAACTTTGGTACTACCAGCTATTGTATAAAACTTGTAGTTTCGTAAAGAAAGTTATTAATATTGTCTGCTGATTAGTGCAATACTAGTAGATTCCATCATTATATCTACACCTAACTGGAGTGATACAGGATCCATGGTTAATGTCACAATATCTGGGTTGAGACCCTTTACAGAGGAGACAGCGATGCTGCTGGAATAAGATTAAGAACCAAATATTGATGCTTAAATGTTGGGAGTCTAAAAGAGCCTCATACTAGAGTTGTGTAACATTAAAAAACCTCATAGACTAATTAGTACCAACTGTCATGAAGTTAAAGCTGACCCAGCTGCCTTCCTATAAATGTCGACTTGGCTGCCTGAGACCGAACTCTGGCTGATGAACATTTTAAGGCCAACATTAGCCTCTTGCTCTTTTAAAGTGAACTAGCAGTTATCTGTACTGCAAGGCTTGTTCACATCTGGGTATCATTGAGTACTTACAAACGCAGTGTAAGTAAAGGAAATGACGATGATATTTTTTCTAACGATTCTTATGAGATTATTACAATATTTAATTATAAGTTTGGATGACTACAGAACAATGACTACGTAGTACAGATTTTCTAAAAATCTATATAAATATCACAACCTCTTGATATTGTTAGCTATGAATTACAAAATTATGCATAAAGCTAATGCATTAAGCTTACAAAATTGTGCATTGGTTTTATATTATTACTGTATTAATAATATTGGTTATTCTAATAATATCAGTGCATTTTACTTCTAATATTGGCCAATATTGCATTTCTCCTATTGCAGGGGCAGAGATATATACATATAATCTTTTCCTTTCATTATTGCTATTTGTTGTATGTAATAACACCCACACCCAGTACATTACAGCTACCATTGCAGTTATCCTAATGCACTGCAGTGCCATTTGACTGCTAATATTGCATTTCTCAACCATCAGTACCCTTCCTTATTTTCCAATATCACTTTGGTCGTGGGCTGTATGACAGTGGAATTTCTAGTAGTATATAGTCTATAGTATATAGTATATAGTATATAATCTATAGTATATAGTTTATAGTATATACTTTATATATAGTTTATAATATACATGATGATTACGATATTTTCAAAATGATTAAAACCCTGACTTGTACAGCAGAAGCCATGCTCAACGCTCACGGTGTGCAAAAGATTATCGACTGATTCTCAAACATCTGTACAGCAGTACGCATGCATACCCACACGCAAGTGGTGAGCACATATTTTTGCATGTGCATATTTCTCATAAGTGGCAGGCGTCTTTTAAGAAAGACCCATTTCCTTTGCAGAGCTACAAATGTAATACACTTGAAATGTATCTGTGAATGCTGCAGGACATTAATTGCGCATCAGTAACGCATCATTGTGACATCAGCAGTGATATTTTTGTCGATGATTATGGTAAATGGTAAGGAAATTGGTTTTACTGGTCAGAACTTGGTGGTGTTCCTTTGATCTTTACAAGGCATATGAGTCAGTAAAGTTCTGTTAAAAATAGTTTGTTAATTGTTCATTGATTTATCGATCGAGTTTTGGATCTAGTTGAAATAGAAGAAAACTTTTTGCATTGACTTTGCGCTACATTGAGCAAAACCTTTATATGCAAACCTTTTTTTATTCTGTCTCATCACTGATGCCTCATCACTGATGCCTCATCACTGATGCCTCATCACTGATGCCTCATCACTGATGCCTCATCACTGATGCCTCATCACTGATGCCTCATCACTGATGCCTCATCACTGATGCCTCGTCACTGATGCCTCGTCACTGATGCCTCGTCACTGATGCCTCATCACTGATGTCTCATCACTGATGCCATGATAATTTAATCCCAAGCATCAATATTTGCCCTCATACCTCCAACAACATGGTACCTAAAGTTTCGACAAAATATGTTATAAGACAATATAATGCGTTAAAAAATGATATGATAAAATGCAATACAATATAATAAATAATATAATACGTACAATCTTTACTATGATAAGAGCCGTGTCTGCCCTCCTGAGAATTAGAAAAAAGCCATTGCACCATACAGGGATCACACCTGTATATCTGGATTGGAAGCCAAGCGTGCTATCGCAGCGACATGTAGTCACCTTACCACATTTTAGAATACTTGTGCAGATAGTCATCATACATGATGATCTCTCACGGTGCACAGTACTGTCAGCATACTAATGTTATATAATATAACATACTATATTAGTATAGTATGGTATAGTATATCAACATGTTTAATAAAGTATAATAAAATACTTATTTTTTGCATTTATGTTTAGTTTTATTAATAAAGAATGACTTAGAAATAAGTCATTCTACAAGAACTCTATATAAGGCACTAGCTTCAAATAACTTGTTATAGTGTAAACATAGTCACCTATTAATACTATACTTTTACAGAATCTATAATCTCTGGCCAACAGGGATATTCTTGTAAACAAACTACTAGCTACACAGTGCTAGGAAGTTTCATTTCAAGCTATGTAATAATGAGGCTTTATGACTCGGAGTTGCAGAACCATTTGACACGGGTTTAATATTTCAGGGAGGAAGAGTGAAACCTCTGAATCACACAATGACTCTGCTTTTAGCTTCATGGGCAGGAGGAGTACATTAACTAGTCTGAAAAGGTTTGTCACTTTGTTATAAGATATGACAATTGAAACAGTAATTGTAAGAAAATGCGCAAAATGTGTCTGGTGACAAATTTATGATGAAGGACTTCTCCATTAATGACAGGTTTCCACAAATTAGAAGAAATAGATCATTTGGTGGTTAAAACACAATTCCTCTCCCTACATGGATATCTGAGTCGAATACTGACATTAGACTAAGGTGAGCTACAGTTGATATACCTGCTTCCTGATAAACCTGCAGTTGATAAACCTGCTTCTTGTTGAAACAAGCTTGAAAATTTGTTTAGTCTCACTCTAATAGTTTCATTGCTGTTCCTCATTGTATTGTGTTTGTGTTCTTTTCTGTGCTGGCTACTTGATTACGAGGGCACCTGACTTACAAACAACAGGTTGGAGTTCAAATCCCAAAAAAGGCCACTGGTGGTGACAGAAATGACATGCAATCTTAAATTGCTCTCTGCAACTGAGCATGTCTCTAGTCATTAACGTTCCCTTGTCACTGAACCCGGAGATGTCCAGTAAGCTAAATAGACATCACACTTCATCTTCAAGGGATTGCACACACACACGCACGCACGCGCACGCACGCACACACACACTAGAACTATTGTAGAAGCCAAGTTTTTGGGTAAGGTTTTTAAGAGGTCAAGGCCATTTTATTTTTGAGTAAAAGGAGATACATGTAACTTATAATCCCTTTCCCTCTCTTACTGAAAATAACTTATAAATCAAATTCGAGCATAATCAGATCATAACAATTACAAGTGGGTTGAACAAAAATTAGCTGACCCTTTTCTACATGATCCCACATAAATATTGGTAATGTGTTCTTGTTCAAATTGCTCAAAAACTTCTCATGACAAGAACCTTAATCCAACAGAATGTTAAAATTTTAGTAAAAACCTATCCAATTAGGAGGGTAATAGTCTTCATGCCTATGATTGGCTGCATGATTAGAATGAGGTGTTGGAAACCCTTTAAAATACACTACATCTCCCCTTCCCAGCCATGCACTCCACCAACCGAAAGATCCTACACTAACTATATGATGGTCACAAGCTATCAATGTTATAAAATCTTCTACTGCGGTTTTGTTCGGAGCAAAGATAGCCCGAGCACCACTAAAATCAATTTCTTGTTCACACCAAGACCTGTCATCAGAGCCGACTATAAATAGAACATTTTTTCCATACTTTTTAGTAAAGTATGATGTTGCTTGACTGAAGAACTGTTTAGGTGCGACAGCATAGCCCCACTTTTGGTGGGATGGTATTAAAAAATCCCCTCTTCGGACATGCATCCCAATAATATAACTAGGTTTATAGTTGTTTCGTAATTCACTCATGTATGCCTGAATTTTGTCCTCAAGGTAACCGGTTAATGAAAATTCTCGTCGAACCAATTCTTCAATTGAACTAAAATATTTAAAACTTTGACTGTATACCCAAGTAAGGCTAACATTTAAATTCAGAGGCAGTGCGAAAAAATTGCTGTCAAATATACCCCAATGCTTTTCTCTAATCGAAATAAAGCTATTGAAAGAGATATTAAGTTCAGACTGGAGAGGGGCCGTTATTCTAAACACTGATCTCATCTCTCTGACTAGCTCAGTGTCTGGCAGAACAAGCTGCATGTCATTGGCTAAAGCGATGCTTAAGGCAGCGGCGTATCTAAAACAGAAGTTCCCCAATCTTCCAACGCTACCATCGAGTGGGCTTATTGTCAAGTAGCGTGTCACGTTTGCTTTACGGTCCTCTGAATAGACTTCACGTGATTTGACATTAAATGACAGGTGGCTGTTAGTACTTGACACATTATTACTATTTGTTAAAGTTTTAGAAATGTTGCTCTGAACTGGGTATTCGGTGCTTCCTCTGACAACTCTGTTAGCACCATCGCTGGTATCTCTAATAGTAGTCGATCTACTAGCAGATGATTTACTAGCTCCTGAACCCACTCGCTGGTTGGTTTTTCTGTCTGACCAAGAAACTCTCAAAATACTGTTTAGTGTTGAAGTCTCAGCGATCGAACTGTTGTCTTTAGAGTTACGCAGAAAAGATTTATATGGAAATGGAGTAACCTTCTCTTGCTTGTAGGAAAGCCAATCTTGGTGTTGTATAAATGCAACAGACCAGAGAATAAATGCTGTGACCAGTGCTGAGAACCAAAGCCTTGACGTGTTCATTCCGTCTGCAACACAGAGTGACAAATTCAGATTCAATTATCAGATTGCAACTGGTTACCAGGCCTTTTTACTAAATTTTTATGCAGCGATAGTATAGTGGCACCTGGGTGGTCCAGTGCTAAAGTGCTACATTAGGCCGACAAGCGGAACATGTTTTCATTGGGCGCTATAGTAGAGCAATGGTTGTGTGATGCCTTATGTCTGTATATGAAGCACCAGGAAAACATGACCTAGATATGCACACAAAACTGCAATGCCATTGGTAGCTAAGGCTGTTTTCAGGGTACAAAGATGGCGCATGAAAGATGTTTCAATTCCAAACAACGTCACTGAATCACAACAGAATGAGAGTGACACAACTGTTTCTATGATGTCATCACAGCACTATACGGGATGTGTCATTATGCTATCGCTGTACGAAAACTTACTATATGTCTAAAATGTGAGAATTTACCAGTTCCTAAAGATGAAGTAAGCTAATCTCTCTTATTTCTCTGAATTTGCTTCAAAACTGCTCATAGTTTAGTCAGTAAAGTGTAAACCCACCCAGTAAGGAAAGAAAGCTATTTAGAATAAGGTCAGTTGAATATGTGTTTACTATGAGAGTGATTGGCGACGTGTCCACCGCCACAAACAAGAAAAGTTAGAGAGAATTCTTCCACAAATATGGCTTCATAATAGCCTGCTCAAAACAGTTGAATATTGTTTCTCTTTGAAAACTTGCAAAACACCTCTGACCTTATTAAGATGACAATTTAATAAAACTTGTCATACATCTCAAGTATTTAGAATCAGCTTTATAGCACTAGATGCCTACTTTCACTGCTCCGTGCCTGGTTAAAATGTGTTCACATTCCCAGCATTTGTTACTTGTTCTTACTACACATTCGTTTAAGATTTAAAACAGCTTATAAACAGTGGCAGGTAATGTACAGTAGTTGCTTTTGGCTAAGTTTCTTTACCCAATGAATTTGAGTAACTTAAGCTAGCAACTTGACTCTAGTGACTTGAGCTAGTTACTTGAGCTAATATTTAAATCTGTACTATAATAAGAGCTGTGTCTATACTCATTGTTTGTTATCCTCTTTACAGAGATAAGAATCTCTCCCTTCCTTTTACTATGAACTTTATCCCATACAAGTAAAGATCTTTGAAATCACCCAATACAAGCGTACGTAAACAAAAAAGTTTAGGAGCTCTTGATTTAGCTGAACTCTCCATACTACTAGTAACTATCTGTGATACTAAAAGAAGCTACTAGTAAAGATGTATAAGTTACCTTTAGAGGTTCATCTAGTAATAATATAACTAGAAATAGGCAGTCAGGGAGTGTCAAACCTCAAATCTTACTCCTTCTCCAATATGTAAGTGTACTGCAGCAGCTGATAAACACTAGCTGTGTAGACCTGAATCAAAGGACCTTGTGAATACCTTTTTGTGTTTGCTTGAAAGCATTAAAATAACATTTGACCCAACAATAAGTTAGTCAATACTTTTGAGTCTACATTTGTATAGAAAGGCATTTCAATACACTCATTATTGGTGACAAGCTCTTTGCGTAGAGCAGTGCTTATGGGGGTTTATAACACTAGGATTATGTTTCTAGATTCAAGCGTAAAAATGAAACTTGTTTGTTTTAAATAAAAAACTATCTAGTGGAAAAAAACATACATGTATATGGACAAATAATTATTTGTATCGCAAAATAGGTGTTACTCAAAACTATCAACTATCAACAATCAATACGTATCTTTACTTGAAGGTCTTGTCAACTTAGACTTACCGTATATCCCCGCATATAAGCTGATTCTAGAACACAAAAATGCTTTACCAAACTAACGAGTCTGGCTTATACTCACGTATCTCTGATTGAAAGCAAAGGAAATGACAGTGTGCTAACCTAATTTTAACAACTACAACTTCAACCTTTATTAACTCAACTTTATTAATAAAGGTAAAACACAACTATAATTATTACCACTATAATTAACTCTTTCCCTACCGAATACATTTTTTATGAAGGCAATTAAATATTTGGTAAAACCAAATATTTGACATCGCCACATATAAGTTGTCATAACATCTGACCAAATTAATTAGAATAACATTTTATATCATTTGATGCCATTAAAAAGCTCCAAATGTGTTGCAGAATGAGTTCAGACATTTTTTGGCCCCTTCATACTACCAGGTTGACAAGTTGAACATGTTCCGAGTCGGACGAGTTACCACTATTACTATAGCTTATGATACGTAAGTTACACCATTATTATTGTTAAAAATAAATACTCGCTGTCACTAATACTACTACCCAATAAATAATCATCAGATGTCGCTAAATCTACAAATTGTAAAACCTGTAATGCGTCTGATGATCAGGGAGAAGAAATAGCTATAAAAATGTCCCTTTGCAAAGAGAAACTAAGCTTATCATGAGATGCAAACATGTTTTCCATGGCTCAACGCAAATACATGGTTGTTTCCTTTTAATTAAGCAGAGGCATGATAGGCTAATTGTAGGCTACGACTAAACTAGCTAAAAACATGAAACAATAGTATGCGGCTACAATCATCTACTTGTACAAAGTTGAAAGAGCTTGAAGCAAAAATCACTGCTTTAACATTTCAACTCACTGATATAAACAATCAAATCAGACTTATGCCAATGTTTGCACTACACAAAAAGAACCTCCTAATCAGGACACTTACAGACACAATTATGCACTCCAATATCCCCTAATCAACAGAAATACTCATACCAATAGGTATCCTATAATAAACTCAACAACTGCCTGTGCTACTACTACACCTCCTGCCAACAGAAACAATGGTAGTCAACTCAAATCAAGTAAAAACCTACAGTATTTAAACCTGAAAATAGGATGTCACAGGCAGCAATGATGAAAACATCAACAAAAATCAATTTAAGCACAGTAAACAGAACACAATACATAACAATCATGTGTTTCATAATAGACATGGTCAACAGATACAAAATTTATTCATCAAATCTGAGATTTATCATACAATTCGAATATGTACAGACAGCAGCTAGGATCGCCAGAGACTGGAAAGCCGATAGTTTTGGTGGCTCTGCTATTCGGATGACTACCAACTCCAACGACTCCTTGGAACACATTGGTATGGTACAAGGAGTTTCTAGAGACATACCTGACTAGGAAATATTTGATGTCATACAAGTGAAATATTCTGGTGCTTCATTTGTTAGGGTTGTCAAAGACCAACAACCACTACTTATGCTGAAAATAACATTTAAAGATGGACTCCAGCTGAAACAAGCAGTAAAATATAGACTAGTACTTTCCAAGTTAAACATGATCTTCAAAGTAGAACATCCCTATACCAGCACAAACCTTTAAATTAGTCGGATTACCCATTGCTCAGGTAAACATATGGAGACTTGTTAACAAAATAGATTATGTGAAATATCAAATCAATGCAATTTTAAAAGTTTTCATATTTTTGAAACACTGCTAAATAGTTCAATAGAGAGTAATTTGTTATATGTTCCTAATTATGTTATACAGCGTAAAAATAGAATAGGTAGGCGAGGTGGTGGTGTTTTCATCTGTGTTCACTCTTTTATTGACTTCATAAAAATCTCTCCACCACACTCGAAGCCATTTCTCACCTCAGTTGTTTACCAGCCTCCCAATTCTCCCGTTACATGGTCAGACACATTTAAAAATTATATTGCAAATTGCAAATTGTAAAGTCATCTGTCATGAGCTTATCATCTTAGCTGACCTTAATATAGATCTAAAAACTCTCAATCTCATATGGAGCAATGTTCTAAAACAACTGAATCTTGTTTAGTTAGTCAAACAAAACACTCAAGTTCAAAAAAAATCTCAATCACTTATTGACCACAAATACACAACAAAACCAGTTAACATTCATCAATCAGGTGTACGGAAAACTAGTGTGAGTGATCTTTATCTCATCTTTGCATCTCGTTCCATTTGAGCCATTTTGAAAAGAGATTTCAATCTACGGCGTTTTCGTGATAGCGGCGATTAACTGTTTGTTTTTTGAGATTTTAAAAGCTTTTAATCACATTTCCACATATTTGGCACCTACAACACAACAGAGTAAGATATGGTGAATATTTTGATACTAAATAACTGTAATGTGAATTTTGTTGCAAGTCAACCTTTAACTCATTTACTTCTAAACTAAACTCAATTATCTTGCATCACTTGAAGATCAAGTCCTCAGCTCTCTTATCTTTTCTACAGCAAAGTTCTAAAAAGTATGGAACAGAGGAATAAACTTAAAATTCAGCAATTATGGAATTAATATAAAACAGAGAAATTACATGACAAATAATACGTAAAAAAAACAACTTTATATTGCTAAATTAATTTCAGAGTTGTAAATTAAGCAAACGAAGAAGCTGTGGCAAGTTATGCGCAACTATAACAAGAATAACACTAATCCAAATGTCATCAGAAACTGAAAGCCCAGAACGCTCATTGGCTAATTTGCTTGACAGGCATATTGTCAACATTTCGAAAAGTTGAATTTTAAAAAACCGAACGAAGTTGGATTCCTATTTTACCAAGCTATTCCCAATCTTCAGATACTATCCCACCTGTACATACAACCAACGTAGTAAACATACTGCATCGCATTCATTCAGACAAAGCTACAGATACAGCTACAGATCGAGTTCTTCACGCATCACTGTCATTTATAATCATTTGGCTCACAGATGGAATCAATACAGCTATAAAGGCAGCAACTTTCCCTGAACTACAGAAAACTGCTATGCTTACGCCACCACACAAGGGTCATGATAAAATTAATTTATCTAATAATAGAACCATATATTTACTTCCTATACTTAAGTTACTAAAGACATATACTTACCGCGCTTCAAATTCACTTAGATAGCAACATACTATAAGCAGCTTACAGTCAGGATTTAGAAAAACCCTCTTGCATCACCACCATTAGTCATTTCTACTTAACTTGGTCAAGTGTGGTTAAAAATCAAATTACTTTAGTCATTATCTTTCTTGACTTTCAAAAAGCTTTTGACATGGTTAATCACAATATTCTCGTTACAAAACTTGCAAACATAGGAATAGCCGGTAAATTTATAGACACCATCAGGACATATCTGAATGGATGGCACCAATGTGTAAAAATAAAAATATCTGCTCAGATGCTCTTCCTATAACTACTGGCGTTCCTCTAAGTTCAATTCTTGCACCCACACTATTTCAAATTTTATGAGTGATTTACTAAAATTACCACTCCATAGCACACCTCATGCTTATGATGACTGTACCTCATTCTCTATATCCAAAACTGACCATTCATGCCTCCAATCTAAAATAAATGCAGACCTAACACTCAACCAGCGGCGGTGCATACCAAATTTCTCTTAACATCTTAAAATCTCACAATCTTCTAGTATTGTGAGATTTTAAGATGTTAAGTCATTAAATTTCCCTCTGACAATTTCTACCTTACAGTATGAAATTATTTGATGGATTTAATAATTTGCGAGTTCGCTTACAGTCAATTCTACAAATTGTGTTGGTTCCTGCGACCAACACGTAGAGGCGACTAGGTCGGCTTACTCTACCGGTCAGCATTCGCCCTTCACAGGAGGTTGTGTGCTAGTTCCCGTGACCAACACGCGGAGGCGACTAGGTCGGCTTACTCCACCGGTCAACATTAACCACTTCACACAAGGGATTGCACGAAGGAAGTTTTGTACTAGGTCAACAGGGTCGACTTAGTGTCGACGAGGTCGACGGGGTCGACAGAGGTCGACAGTGTGTTTACGAGTCTATTCTCACAGCACAGTCCATAGACCAAGTCTTTGGAGATAGCTATATGCCGTGGTAGTTCCTGTATTGCTTAATATAGCAGAAGGAGTATGATTCAAATGCACTGCATGTATTGAATGGATATAAAGAGCCGAGACCCTGCCTTAAGTACATCAAATTATGCAAATTAGATGCTAAGACCAGCCTCCCTTAGGGGCGTGGCTAACAAAAGAATAAAAAGGGAACATAACTCCAGTTAGAACCTGTATAAGAGAGGATAGAAACCTTGTGTTCCACCACACACGCCGCCCCTATAGACGGCAATCGGCTATAATAAAAAACCAAAAAAATAAAAATAAAAAAACACAAACGGGCTAGAATATACTACAAGATAAGGATGTGTAAATAATGGTTTCTAGGAATAGTCAATGTTTTTAACGGGATTCGTGCCGTAATCTTTCACTTGGTCGACATCTGGTTAGCCAACTCTTCCAGGCGGCGGGCCGTTCGTCTGAGGCTGGAGGCCTCCTCTCGAAGGGCGTCTACCGTGGCTTGGGGTCGGACACCCCCTAGTCGACTTTGGATGCTCCCCACCGTCGTTAGCGACTTCCTGGGAGCAGGTATGGGCTTCCCCTTCTTGAGCGGACTCCACTTCCGATCTACCCGCTTTTCCTTTGGGGGAGAGGGAAAGGGTGCCTGCGGTCCTCTCCTCACAGGTGGCTTTATCTTAACCGGACCATGCGGCATAGGCTTCTCGAAGGCCGGTGGGTTGATTAATTTGACCCTCCTTATCCATGTGGGATAACTGGCGCGGTCGACCTCGTAGATCTTAATGCCCGCTCCGCCGTGATCTTTCCGGTTCTCCACGCCCTTCATCCTCGATTGGTGTTTGGCTATCGTATCCCTCGAGGTAGAATTTCTCCCACATTTGCAGAAGAACCTCGTGAAGTGTTGTGCAATGTGGATCCGGCGCCTTCGGGGGGTGGATAATGACTGCTGGCACAACGGGCAGTGGACACCGTCTTCCTTACATAGCTTCATTATTTTTCTGGTCGTCTCCTCTGAGACCCACTTGGTCGGTATTCGAGAGCTCGGAGAGGAATCTTCCTTTGTCGAGTCGGAGTCCATACCATCCAACGTTTCATTGGGAGCCGGGTGTAGTTCTAATGGAATCACTAGCTCCGATAGCAAGGGTAGAGCTCCGGTAATTGGAGAAGCTTCCTTGATGGTTTCTTTAATCACTTCCATGGCTGGAGGGTGTAAGTATGCGTGTGCGTGCATGTCGAGCTGGTAACAAACAGTGAGAGAGCTTTCTTTATTTTCCAAAATGGCCGCCCTTCGGCCTTGGCCCCTTCTGGCCTCTCCTGATTGGACAGTACTGGTGTCGTAATCCGCTAGATACGCAGGGGGCTTTCTTATTCGTTGGGGCCGAGCTGAGGTTTCGCTATCTGTAGTACTCGTCCCTGGATTCGCCGGGACGGGCGTACTCCTTTCTTCGGTCACAGCATCTGGATTAGGGTCGAGAGTGTGCTCGAGGCCGAGTTGGCTACGGGTTTGGGGTATAGTCGTATTTCTTTCGGAACTGGTATGTCGACGACTTTCTGGATGGTTGTAGAGTGGATGCGTATCTACTCTCGATCTTGTTATAGGTGGGACAAGAGGTAATGGTTCTATATATATATCTGGAGGTACTGGTGCCTGATTGTGTATATGTCTTTTTCGAGGGTACCCTCTCATGTTTGGCCTTCTGGTTGGCTCGATTTGAGCTGGGGCCCTGCCTTGCTGTACTTCACTTGGTCGGCAGAGCCTCAACCTTCCTTCTGCTTGCACCGACCTTTGTCCGTACCTTTCAACTTCGTAGGTGTGGTTGTCATAACTTTTTAGCACCCAGTAGGGGCCAACGTATTTTGCGGCTAGTTTAGGATTTTCTCCTTTTCTACGTCGCTTGCTGACTAACCACACCAGGTCACCTTCGTTGAAGAGGGGAGGTTCTGTGGTGTCCGTAGTCATGATTTCTCGCTGTCTCTCTTGCAAGAGGGTATGTGCTTGCATGAGCCTCTCATGTATGATTTTTACATACTCGTGTGTACTGGTGAATGAATCCACCAGTCTTCCATAGTGTAATTGGTCGGGGAGGCGTAGCTCTCGCCCAAGCATGAGGAAATTCGGAGTTTCCCGGGTGGCTGAGTGGGGCAGCCCTCGAAACATACGCATGAGTTGCGGTAACAAGAGGTCCCAATCTTCTTGTTCTCTGCCGAGTAGCAACGCTCGTAATGAGTCTCCTAGCACACGGTTGTTCCTCTCGACGACTCCATTTCCTTTGGGGTGGTAAGGGGTTGTCCTCGTTTTGTCTACCCCCCAGAGTCCGCACAATTCTTGAAACAAAGTGGATTCAAATTGAGCTCCCTGATCTGTGTGTATTATCTCTGGCAACCCGAAATAACAGAACACACGTTCCTCTAATGCATGGGCGACTGTGGGGGCGGTAGCATCGGGAATGGCGAGAGCGTCTGACCATCGGGTGAAGTGGTCCGTCAACACCAAGGCCCAGCTATTTCCTCGTGCTGTCTGGGGAAGGGGGCCCACCAGGTCCACCGCCAGCCGCTGCCAGGGCCTCCCCGCATACAACCGTTGGCGGTTACTAGAGTGTCGAGGGGCGCCGGGTTTAGCTCGCTGGCAGATTTCGCAGGACAATACAGCCCGCCTTACATCGCCGGCCATTCCCGGCCAATACCAGTCTATCTGTACCCTCTTCAAGGTTCGCTCTACTCCACTGTGGGCTTGTTCGTGTGTCCTCCATAAAACCTCTTGGCGTAGGTTCTGAGGGCACACAATTACAACTTTCTCCCGCCCGTTCTGTACTAGGTGGAGGGTCAGGACCCCAGACTCGTCGATCTGTAGCTGGTGGTACATCTGAGCAAGTCTACGTAGCTCGGGGCTCCCCAGGCGGACCACCGCTTCCTCAACCTTTCGTCGTTCTCTTATGGCTTGATAGATCTGTCCCAGCTCGGTTCCAGACCTCTGCTGGAGAGCCCGGATCTCGTCCAGGGGTGTCTGGATGGCGGCCAGGGATGACTGCTCCGTAGGCCGGGGTCTCGCGTCCTCCGTGTTTAGTGATGGCCGCATTGAGACCTGGCCGGCTGGTGTAGGGTTCGGGAGACCAGGTCCTGAGGGGTGATTGCCGTGGCTTAGTTGGGGCCAATCGTCCTCATTTAATTCAAGGGGTCCGGACGTAGGGGGAGCCGTGCGAACCTCGTCGAGAGTTTCTGTACCTCGTGGCAGTTGTACTGGAAGGGCCCCGGGGGCAGCCATAGGACTCCATAGTCTTGGTTCCCACCCACTTCTGTCGGACAACTGTAGGCTCGGCTCCTCTCTCCCTATAGCAGGCAATCTTGCGGGTGAGGGTGGTGTGACTGGCTGAGGAAGATTCAGCGAGTCGTAGACTTCAGACCTTGTGGGCCCACCATCGCGCTTCTCTATTGTGGCACACTGGCGACAGTCTGTGCATTGCTGCCGGCTCAGTCCATCCGCGTTGCCATGTCGAGCCCCCTTCCGATGGACAATCTTGTACTTATACTCTGCCAGGCCCTCTAACCACCGGGCTATCTGGCAGGACGGTTCCTTGCGCCGGTGTAACCATACCAGAGAGGTGTGGTCCGTGCGGATCGTAAACTCCCTTCCATACAAATAAGGCCGGAAGTGTTTCACCGCAAGGACCACTGCCAAGAGCTCTTTCCTGGTCACACAATAATTCCGCTCAGCTGGGGAGAGTGTCTTACTTTGATAGGCGATGGGTCGCTCCCTTCCCTGTTGGATCTGAGAGAGCACCGCCCCCATTCCCACGTTACTCGCATCTGTGTCGAGTATGTACGGCAGGGTAGGGTCTGGGTATGCTAACACGGGAGCGTGAGTCAGTGCCCATTTCAACTTTTCAAAGGCTTCTCGTTCCACGTCTCCCCAACTCCAGTTGGTCCCTTCCCCGGTCAACAGGGTCAAGGGTTTAGCAATAGATGCGTAGTTGGGGACATACCGATGGTAATACCCGGTAGTCCCGAGGTATGCCCTCAACTGGGTGACATCTCGTGGCTCTGTCCACTCGCCAATGGCCCTAATTTTCTCCGGGTCCGTGGCAACCCCTGCCTCCGTGACTATGTGTCCTAAATATTTGACTTGGGTCTGTAGTAGGCTGCACTTAGAGGGCTTTAGCTTAAGTCCAGCTTCTCGGAGCCTTTCCAAGACTTCGCCGAGTCGTGAAAGATGACTAGGGAGGTCAGCAGACATAACAATAATGTCGTCCAAGTACAGGAGTAGGGTCTTCCAATGAAGTCCTTGGAGCACCCGCTCCATCAAGCGTTGGAAGGTGGCTGGGGCGGAGGTCAGCCCAAAGGGTAGTACTTTCCACCGCCACAACCCGCTCCGAGTGGCAAAGGCGGATTTTTCTTGCGCCTCGGCTGACAGTGGTACTTGCCAATAGCCACTCATCATATCGAGAGTGCTGAAGAATTTGCTGCCTGACAGGGCATCTAGGCTGTCATCGATCCGAGGTAAGGAGTAGGCATCCTGCCTAGTGATTGTATTCAATTTCCGGTAATCGATGCACAACCGCCAGGCTCCATCCTTCTTTCTTACTAGCACTACCGGCGAACTCCAAGCCCCGTGGGCGGGTTCAATCATCCCTTGCTTGGCTAAGGCTGCTACTTGGCGTTCTATTTTGGCCTCTTTTTCAGGGCCCACTCTGTATGGTGGCTGGCGAATAGGCTGGGCATCCGTGGAGACTGGAATTTCATGTCGCACCAGGGTGGTGCGTCCCATGTCTTTGCTCCCACGGCTAAAGACATCCGCAAACCGACAGAGGAGGTCTTCCACTTTCTGACGTTCCCCTTGGCTTGCACAGTGCGTCACAGCCTGTTGGTACAAGTCATGTAAGTGGGTAGGTACCCGGAGACCGTCTGTGGCTTTTGGGGGAGAGGGACTCCCTACGGGGTCAGTGTCCGTCCAGGGCGTCCCGATATCATTCTGCTTTACCCCAGTGTAATGGCCTAGGATAGATCCTGCCGTCACGTCCACCGGGTGATCCGTGGGGTTCATACAACGTACCGCCACCCGTCCCCGCTCGTCCGGCTGGAGCAAGCTGGCCGCTATCATGCATTTCTGGTTGGCACCTTCCATGAGTCCCACGGGTTGGTAGGACGTGGTGGTCAACCGCCCTCCCACCAACATCTCCGATTGCGGGGGAAGGGTTGTAGCTCTCAGTATCTGCACTTTACTCACTAAGGGTCGACCTTCTCGGTCAGTGCATACTAGGCGTTGGCCATTCACCACCAGGGTTGGCTGCTGGAAGTCCATCTCGCATTGATGGTCCACCAGGAAGGGCATGCCCAAGATGGCATCCTCTTTCAGTGCACATACCACCAAGGACGTGGTGACCTGCACTCTCCGGACTCGCAGGGGGAGGGTGATTAACCCATGGAAGCGGAGTCTTGTGCCATCGGCCATCCGTCCATAGTCCTCCCTTGTCTCTAGTCTTGCTCTGACTTCTTTGGGGAGACGGTCAAATACATGACGGCCCAAGAGATTTGATGTGCACCCGGTGTCTATCAAGAACTGGACTGGCTGTCCAGTTATGCGGCCCGGCAGAAAATAACTACTATTATGTGGTTTCCAGAGGTTGTCTACCTCCGTCTCGTCCGGCACTTTTGGTTTGGCTGGCGTCCTCTTCTTGCGCCTCTGCCTTTTTGGCCAGGTATACAATTTCCCATTTTCCTCCGGTTCGGGGACTGTCATGGGGTCAGTTAATGTTTTGAAGGCATTCCGCAAGGGGACTGGGGTCGACCGGGGGGGGCCTGGGTCGACCGGTCCGTCGTGGCTGTCGCCAGACGTCTTGCTTGCCTGCTCGTGATCCACAGTCAGTACCTTCCCCTACTGCTGTGGATGATGGCCGTTTCCCGGCATCTGAGGATTGGCCTGTCTAGCAGGAAGATGCTGTGTGCATTGGCGGCGAGTATGTCCACTTTGTCCGCACCCCCAACAACTAAGTTCTTTTGCTAGAGGTGAGTGGTTGGCTCGTCTGCCTTCTGTCTGCCTTCTGCCTTGCAGTCCTTCTGCCAACCCTTTTATGGCGGCTAGGACATCGCTTAATGTGACGGATGGAGGTTCAGGAGTCACTGGAGCGACTGTGTGATCAAGTTCCGGTTCCTCCTCCAGAGTCATGATCAGGGGTCGAGGGGTAGATCGTTGGAGAGTAGGCTGGATTTGGAGGAATTCCTTTCCCGCCTGGACAGCCTCCTCTAACGTCTGTGCCTTCACGGCTAGCAGATGCCTCTGCAAATAGGCGTTTCCCAGGGTCATAGCAAATGCATCCATAGCCATGGTAGCCTGGTAATTCTCTGGTAGTTCCACGTAGGCGATCTTCACCAACCGCCGGATTTCGGTGGCATGGTCTTGTAAGCTGACCTTATCGTCACGCTTAGTGTTGAGTCGAGCCTTTGCCTCCCTAGGGGACAGCCCATATTTGGTCCTTAGTGACGAGAATATGGCTTCGGGGGAGTTTCCTTGACTACACGTTCTCGCTCCATCTTTTAGCACTTCACGGAGGTGTAAGAGTGTAGCTTTTCGATTCCATTCGTTAGCCTCAGCAACCTCTTGGAATTGGGTAATGAAAAGCTCGACATCCTCTCCTCCATCGAACTTTGGGGGTTTAAAATTCCCTTCCTGACGGGGTATTCGTAGTGCCTGTGTAATGGCTTCAGTCAGTCGACTCATCTGGTCGACTTGCTGTAGTTCAGCTTCCGCCAGTTCTCTGGTAGCTGATCGCCGACTGCCAGGCATGGTTGCGTAGTTTTCCGAGTGGCGTTCCTTGTTCAGCAGATCCCACTGCTGCCACCAATGTGTTGGTTCCTGCGACCAACACGTAGAGGCGACTAGGTCGGCTTACTCTACCGGTCAGCATTCGCCCTTCACAGGAGGTTGTGTGCTAGTTCCCGTGACCAACACGCGGAGGCGACTAGGTCGGCTTACTCCACCGGTCAACATTAACCACTTCACACAAGGGATTGCACGAAGGAAGTTTTGTACTAGGTCGACAGGGTCGACTTAGTGTCGACGAGGTCGACGGGGTCGACAGAGGTCGACAGTGTGTTTACGAGTCTATTCTCACAGCACAGTCCATAGACCATGTCTTTGGAGATAGCTATATGCCGTGGTAGTTCCTGTATTGCTTAATATAGCAGAAGGAGTATGATTCAAATGCACTGCATGTATTGAATGGATATAAAGAGCCGAGACCCTGCCTTAAGTACATCAAATTATGCAAATTAGATGCTAAGACCAGCCTCCCTTAGGGGCGTGGCTAACAAAAGAATAAAAAGGGAACATAACTCCAGTTAGAACCTGTATAAGAGAGGATAGAAACCTTGTGTTCCACCACAAAATTATGCTGGAATTATGCCATTGCATGCTATACAATGCCCGAAAACTGGTCATCAGGGTTCAAAGAGTTGAAGACATGACAATCAAGCTCTAATAGTTCTTGAATTTACATGTATATATAATAAAACTAGTTACGACTTTGTCTTCTTTGGTCTGCATGTCCAAAGGTTTGTTGAAGTGCTGACAACTCCACATTTTAATAGCTGACTTAATGCTTAATAGCTGACTAAATGCTAACATAAGCTGTCGATTGCCTGTTTTAAGGAGTTGTCATAACCAAAGCATAGAAACCAAAAGTTTTGCGCATTCTAAAAATTAGGTAAACAGAGCTCTTAAACAAACCTCTAAAGTGTGGCATGATAACTTGAGGTTCCTTTAGCTGAAAATTAGTACTAAAAGTGTTTTCTCTGTCACGGCATAAAACATTCATTTTTAAGTTTTGTGCTTCATCATGGTGGTCAATTTTATAAAAATAAAGTTTGCCAGACTAAATCTGCCTGTAAACACTAAACTCTGATTTATCTTTGACAGGAAGTCTCCACAACAAGATGTAAAGTCTCATTTTGTCGTCTTCTCTTTCAAACTCTCATTCCTTCATTACAACTTCAACCGACTCCACCTTAATCGCAAGGCCCAGCTCTATGCAACCCTTCCATGACTTTGCAAATGTCAGGATTTAGGACTTTAAGACTTTAAGACTTTAGGACTTTAAGACTTTAGGACTTTAAGACTTTAAGACTTTAAGACTTTAGGGCTTTAGGACTTTAGGACTTTAGAACTTCAGGACTTTAGAACTTTAAGACTTTAGGACTTTAGGACTTTAAGACTTTAGGACTTTAAGACTTTAAGACTTTAGGACTTTAGAACTTTAGGACTTTAAGACTTTAAGACTTTAGGACTTTAAAACTTTAGGACTTTAGGACTTTAAGACTTTAAGACTTTAGGACTTTAGGACTTTAGGACTTTAGAACTTTAGGACTTTAAGACTTTAAGACTTTGGGACTTTAGGACTTTAAGACTTTAGGACTTTAGGACTTTAGGACTTTAGGACTTTAAGACTTTAGGACTTTAGGACTTTAAAACTTCAGGACTTTAGAACTTTAAGACTTTAGGACTTTAGGACTTTAAGACTTTAGGACTTTAAGACTTTAGGACTTTAGGACTTAAGAACTTTAGGTCTTTAGAACTTTAAGACTTTAGGACTTACCCACTAACACTACCTGAACCACGACTATTGATACAGGGACAAAGTTAATACTAAGAACAACTTGATTAACTTTTGGAAAGAGAGACGCAATTTAATTTGTCTACACTGACTTCCAGTGATAATACTCAAACCTTAATTCTGATGAACCACAAGATGACTCAGATAGATATTACATACAGTAGACTCTTTAGGACTGGGCCTTGCAGTTATTACATTTGTATTTTACCTAGTTTATAACCTTTTTACTCCACTAAATACAACCTGCTGTTTATCCTCTCAACCGGTTTTGTTTTTAACTTGCTTGTCTCAATATGTATACTTTTGGTTTACACAATTTATGGTCTTCTGTTTTTATATTTGAGCAAAAAATATTTTTAAAAACAACTTGTGTAAAAGCAGAACTTGTGGCTAAATTTAAAAGATAAGCTTTGAAGTTTTTGCAAACTTTAATTAACAGAACAGGAACTTAAACTTATCTTTCAAGTTTTAAAGTGAAAGAACTTTGGTACTACCAAAGAGCTATTGTATAAAACTTGTATAAGAACTTTGGTAGTACCAAAGAGCTATTGTATAAAACTTGTAGTTCTACAAAAAGTTTCCTACTACCAATAACTTAACAATATTTTCAACTTGAGTATGCAGCTTCAAAAACTTCTTTGATGAAAGTGAGACAACTCCGGTTTGAGTGTAAATGTGTTTCAAGTAGGGAATGACTTTGTGTAGCCTCTGTAAAAAAAGGTTATTAGTATTGTTTGCTGATTAGTGCAATACTGGTAAGTTCCGTTATCATATCCAGACCTGACTGGAGTGATACATGATCCATGGTTGGTGTCACATAATCTTGGTTGAGACTTTTTACAGAGGAGACAGCGATCCCGCTGGAATAAGATTAAGAACCAAATATTGATGTGTAAAAGTTGGGAGTCCAAAACCTCAAAAAACCTCATACTAAAGTTGTGTAACATTAAAACTTCATTTCATCATCGCAGTGCGATACGTAGTAGTAATTTTGCAGTGCATAGCAACCTTCTAATGCGCCGTAGACATTTACTGCTACTGCACTTCTACTGCAAACTGCCCACTGTAATCTACTGCACATTTGCTTACATGGCGCATCATCTAAAACCCAACAATTCATGCAAACTGCGAATGCGCATTCTTCAAAACATAAAACTGCATGCATACTGCAACTGTGCATTAGTATGAAGTTGAAACTGTGAATCACCTGACACTTCTGACTTTCCAAGCATCTGTACTGCATTGTACTAAATTGCCAGACAGAATGTTTAGCAAACTCATGTACTTGTGCTCTAACTAACATATCTTTTAAGAGTAGGGAGTCGAGCATTATCACCTTTACGATTGATAAACTTGCGTTATTTGAGTGGTATTTTTATTTACATTATGTATCAAAACCATAATAAATTTTAATTTCAACTATATACATACAACATGCTGATTGTGATCAAATTGTTTGCCCACTCATACTCAAGGTTAAGCTTCAATCACATCTTGCAATTGTACTGTGGCGGCCTGTATTTGTGGTAGCTTAATAAAAGACTTCTTTGGCTAAAGAAATGGAGCCGCAGGATGCCCTGATAGAAAAGGAGACAGGCTCTGGAGAAGCTTAGGATTCACCCTCTGTATGACTTAGATGATCTGATGATGTCGGTAAGAGGAGAGAGTGACCCTGATGTCTAATCAAGGCATGGAAGCGGATAAAAACCGGAACAGGTATGTACTCAGGACTTGCAGGTTAGAGCTAAAGACAACAGGTTAGGATGGGGAGAGCTACTACTCTCCGGAGAATAAGTATGGAACGAGGATGACTCAGCTCATACAGGTAAGGCCAAGTCGATTTTAACATGAGGTTAACATCTGCTTCACAGGCTATCTTCATGCGCATGTATGATTACTACATTTCTATTTAAAACCTTGGATAAGCGCGCTAACTTTCCTGCTCCCCATGTGAATAAGACCTTGGCAAGCTCATGATGACTGTAGGCCCTATTAGTGTGCCAGAGGATAGTGTACCTGCGTGTAAAACACCTGTCTGAAACTTTCTGTTTCTTAACATGATTTCGGTGGTGGTAAAACCTATGTTTGAACCCCAACAGTTACAGTGACTATGTTCAGGGCTCAAAGAAAAAAAAGGGCATGCTGTATATGCAGGCATCACTCGCGCCTAACTATGTTTCAAGAATTTGGGCTAAATAAGCCAGATCGGCTTTAGGGGCAAAGCCTCTTACACAGACCTATAGGATTACGTAGCTTTCTCAGCTTATTGAGCTTATATATACAGAGGTGTGTTGGAAAGCATTCTTCTTCTTGCTATAAGCTAGTGAAGATGTGGTGAGTGATTATAAAACAGCTTTCCAGCTTGTCTGGTGTTTTAATTTCTGGTAACAGCAATAAAAAATAGTTGTGGAAGTACTGATCTTCAGTTCTAATTCAATTCACTAAAAGTAATTTTTAATATTTGGGAACTTGGAAGTTAGCTTCCCTAATTCAACAGAATGGAATGATAACTCTTATGTATTATTTATGTATAAGCTTTATGTATTATGGAAGGCACTGAAGTTGGGAAAAAGTACACCTCGGGGATATATATGAAGATTTAAAATGTGAAAACACAAAGTTATTCATTTGGTCAACAAAGATGAAAGGAGAAAGTGTTTTTGTCTCATAAACCAAACTAGATAGATTTGGTGCAGCAATGAGATTACAGCCATATGTAATCTAAGGTGAAGAGACTAGCAGATTGTTATATACTCACATGCTAATGCTCATTGGTCCTTGACCTTTTCACGTGCTTCCTGTTTACGGCATTAGGGCCGCTTTTACGTCAGTCGTGTTTATGTAGCCAATATGGCCTAATACGTTTAATAAAGAGTCTCACTTAATCCAAGCAATCTGATCCAAGTTATAACAGATTGGCAACAAGGTTGTGTTTATCAGACTCTGTAACTACTACAGCGATGCCTGTTGGAAATTTGCAAGAATTTAGACCCGATGTTGAGGACTGGTCTACCTATAAAACGAGGCTTACCTCTTGGATGGTTATAAACGATATTACGGCGGCTGATAAGAAGAAGGCGTCTTTGATTGCTGTACTGGGCGGTGAGGCGGTACAGCTGCTGATCAACCTTTGTTCACCTGATCGTCTTGATGATCAGTCGTATGCCCAGTGTGTGACTTTGCTTGATGGACATTATGGTCGTAGAAACGAGGTAGCCGAGGCCTATGTTTTCGACACTCGCACACAGTCTGCTACTGAGTCAATCCCGGAGTTTGTTTTGGCGTTGAAGAGGCTCTCAACGCACTGTAACTTTGGCCCATCTGACCAACTGAAGCAGAAGTTGCGAAATAGGCTTGTGGCAGGGGTGAGGTCTGACGCTATTCGTCAAGCCCTAATCAGAGAGGGGCCAACTTTGACATGGGATGCGGCAGTCACTTTGGCCTCACAGATGGATGACTACCAGTCAAGCGCAATGGCTCAGCAGTCCAACAACCCTACGGCAGAAATCAAGGCAACTCAGTCTGGCAGGAAAGGTCCAGCTGCTCAGAGGTTCCAGGTCCCCCAAAATTCAGCCCCTGGCCTGGGACCACCAGCAACCAAAGCTAAGTATCTTACTTCAAAATGTTGGAGATGTGGAAAATCCAATCATTCAGCTGACCAATGCAGGTTTCGAGATGCTACTTGCCACAACTGTGGTCGACTCGGCCATATTAAGCCTATGTGCACCAGGAAACGAGCTCAAGCCAATACAACTCAAGCTAATGCTGCTCATGCTGCTGACCATGTCGAAGCTGAGCAAATGTGTTCTGATTTTGACAATGTTTCACTTGCACAAACCCTAAGAGCAGCAAATTCTCAGAATTCTAATCCTTATTGTGTTACTGTATCTGTGAACGGTGTCGATTTTGTCATGGAAATTGACACTGGTGCAACTGTTTCTTTGATCCCTTATGATGTGTACCAAAAACATTTTGCTAATGCTAAGCTTACTCCATCTGGTATGCAATTCTGTAGTTTCACTGGAGATATGGTGATGAGTGAGGGAAAATTCTTGGTGTCTGTCAAGCATTTTGGCCGGGCTAGACAGCTGTAGTTGCATGTGCTGAGGGCATCTGTTGGGAAGGGATTGGCTTAAGGAGTTACCCATTGACTGGCAATCGATCAAACTGGTAAGTTCACCGGTAAGTGGCCTGCACGAACTTCTTACGAAGTACTATGATATCTTTAAGGGTCAAGGCGTGCTGAAAAGTGCACCGGCTACTCTTGAGTTGGTTGAGGGTGCCGTTCCCAAAAGTTCTAAGCCTTATAGAGTGCCCAATGCGCTACAGCCTGCAGTAGATAAAGAGCTTGATCGTTTGGTTAGTGAGGGTGTTTTGGAACCAGTTGAGAGTAGTGATTGGGCTACTAGCCTGTTGTTTGTTCCTAAGCCGGATGGTTCAATTAGACCGTGCGGGGATTTCAAATCGACTGTGAACCCTTTGCTCAAGGAGGTAGCACCACCTCAAATGAACATGGAGGACATACTTTGTGATTTGGCGGGTAACCAATACTTCTCAAACCTAGACTTCACACAAGCATACAATCAAATGGTCATAGACAAGAGTTTTCGAGATCTGTTGACCCTAGTTACTCATAGAGGGTTGTATCGATATACGAGACTACCATACGGCATTAAGACTGCACCGTCCTTGTGGCAACGAGCGGTTGAACGTGTGCTTAGTGGTATACAAGGTATTCATATATACTACGATGACATACTTGTGGCTGGGCGTACTATTGAAGAACATAATCAGAGGTTGGAGCTTGTGTTCCAGCGTATAGCGGAGTATGGTCTAAAACTCAAAAAGTCTAAATGTTCTTTCCTAAAGTCGGAAGTGAATTACTTAGGTCACTGCATTAATGCTGAGGGTACAAGGCCAGTCCCGTCCAAGCTGGACACCATATTGAACACTGAAGCTCCGACTGACAAAGCTAAGGTGAGATCTTACCTAGGGCTTCTAAACTTCTATCGCCGTTATTTCCCAGACCTCGCGGGTACTGTGGCACCTTTAAATGCACTGCTTAGGGCTAGCACAAAATTTCATTGGTCCAAGGAGGAAAATGATGCTTTTGAGGCATCAAAATGCCTGTTGAAAGAAAGCAAGCTATTGGTTCACTATGACCCAAACTTGCTGGTTAAATTAACCTGCGACGCATCTAGAGTTGGGGTTGCAGCTGTACTCTCGCACACTGTTGATGGGGAAGATCGTCCGGTTCTGTTTGCGTCGCGGAGGTTGAATTCTGCTGAAGTTCTGTATCCTCAGATAGAGCGTGAGGGTCTTGCCATCATTTTTGGGATAGACAAGTTGAGGCACTATCTTTACGGTCGTAAATTTACTCTGGTAACTGACAATCACGCTTTGAGCAGGATATTTGCTCCAAAACAGGGCCTGCCGGTTATGACAGCTGAGCGCATACAGCGATGGGCCCTAAAGCTCTCTGCTTACAATTATGGTTTGGAGTGGCACCGCGGTGTTGAAAACAAAGCTGATTTCCTCTCCCGCTACCCTGGTCCAACGGTTGGTGGAAGTTTTGAGGGAGAGTCACAGGCGTTTATTTTCAAGGTATCTGACCTTGGTCTTCCAGTTACGTCTTTGCAAGTGGCTAGGGCTACCAATAGAGATGTTTTGCTCGGTAAAGTGCTTGGTCTGGTGCAGAGTGACTGGCCCCAGAAACTATTCCCAGCAGATGCTGATCTGTCATCGTACTTTGCTCGCAGGGACGAACTGTCTGTGATGTGTGGAGTGGTCATGTGGGGTACTCGAGTGGTGGTACCACAGTGTCTTAGAGGTAAGTTGCTGCAGGAACTTCATGAGGGGCATCTAGGTACTTCAAAAATGAAGTCAGTGGCAAGATCCTTCATGTGGTGGCCTGGTCTGGATAAAGACATTGAAAATGTCTCCAAGAGTTGTGAATCCTGCATGGAAGTGAGCAATGATCCCAGTGCAACCACATCCCACTCCTGGTTGCCCACTTCTCGCCCCTATCAGCGCGTTCATGTTGATTATGCTGGTCCTATTGGGGGTTGCATGCTGTTTGTTGTGGTGGATTCATTTTCGAAGTGGCCGGAGGTGGTAGTTACTAAATCCATGACAACAGAAAACACAATTGATACGCTCAGATCGCTGTTTGCCAGGTGGGGGGTGCCTGCGGAACTTGTCAGCGATAATGGTCCTCAATTTACTAGTGTAGAATTTCAGGCATTCATGGCTCATTTAGGCATCAAGCACAAGCGTGGTGCCCCATACCACCCGTCTACCAATGGTCTGGCTGAATGGTTTGTGCAAACTGTGAAGGGGGCCTTTAAAGCGTCTAGCGCTGATAGCGGAGGTGTACAATGCAACTTGGACAGGTTTTTATTGGCTTACCGTAATGCCTCCCACTCGATTACAGGAGAGAGTCCAGCACAGCTAATGCTGGGATGCCCATTGAGATCTAGGCTTGATTGTGTTAAACCTGAGGTTTTGTCGAAGCAGCGCCAGGGCCCTTGTCCAGGTAGTGTCGTGCGTGGGTTTGGCATAGGCTCTTCGGTGTGGGTGAGGTGTTACTTAGGAGCAGTGAAATGGAAGAAGGGTGTTATTGTTGACCAAACCAGTCCGCTCTGTTATTATGTTGAGGTAGATGGTAGGAGGTGGAAACGCCATATCGACCAACTCAAGAGTGGCACGGTAAGCACTGATATTGATTCACCAGTCCGTTTTGATATTGACTCCGATGTCAGGGTACCACCTCATTCAGGCCATTTACCATATGTTGCTCCTTCTAGACAATCTAATGCAGCTCCACAGCCAGTCCGCTCTCCTCAGGTGAAAGGGTTGCCCTTGCATGTGGAGCCTCAGCCTAGCACTACGTGTCCTGAAACTGTAAGTAATCCACATCCTTATACAACTGTCACCATATCGCCAGGACCTAGGCGCTCTAACAGGGTACGTAACGCTCCAAAGCGTTTGGACTTGTAAATACATTTAGCATGTTTCGCTTAACGTAATACTCATACTACTAGTCGTAGTTAGTTACTGTTTTACTCAGACTACTGGTCGTAGTTAGTTGCTGTTTTACTCATACTACTAGTCGCAGCTTAGTTACTGAGTTCTCTTTGTAAAGGGAGAATCTGTTATATACTCACATGCTAATGCTCATTGGTCCTTGACCTTTTCACGTGCTTCCTGTTTACGGCATTAGTGCCGCTTTTACGTCAGTCGTGTTTATGTAGCCAATATGGCCTAATACGTTTAATAAAGAGTCTCACTTAATCCAAGCAATCTGATCCAAGTTATAACAGATCGTAGACAGGAAAATGTAGAGAATATTGGAAATTACTAGTTCTTTTGTGAACCGCTTTTCCTTTGGTGATACTGCAGGAACTGTGCAGGACATGATGTCATCAATTGAACATTTCTTTTGTCAATCTGTTTTGGTCAAAACTTTTGGCTAAAACTTATTGTGTAGAGTGGATATGATATGATGATACGCCATTATTGTTGACGATTTTCAACTGATGACACCAATTCCTGCGTTCATTGTGATCAACAATGGTGAAGAATTCATTACATCAGTTAACATACGCATGATGATGTTGCGTCACACATGACAATTAGAAGCTGGCCTAATGAGGTGAATGTCTGGCTTTGCACAGGTAATAAAAACAGCTTATAAACAGTTGCAAGTAATGCAATGTAAATGTAATGTAGTAGGTAAAGTAATGTAATGTTTATAAGCTGTTTTTATTACCTGTGCAATGCAGGGCATTCAGCTAGTAGTTTATTGGAAGAGCACAGAAAAAGTTCCACTAGTCTTTTGTATTTTCCACAGGTAATAAAACCAGTTCATAAAAACAGTTGCGGGTAATGTTTAGTGTAAAGGCATGGAACTTTCTACAGTCAGCAAATTATGCTTAACATTATTACATTGTCAACATACATTAACAACATTGACCTATAACATTAATATGTCTGTCACTTATAGCATTAATACTCCTGTCACTTATAGTATTAATACTCCTGTCACTTATAGCATTAATACTCCTGTCACCTATAGTATTAATATTCCTTTCACCTATAAAATTAATATTCCTGTCACCTACAGCCTGTCAAGAATAATACCTTAATAATTATGCAGCCTGTCAGTTTGCTGCTTTGTCTTTAATTTGAAACCAAATTACAGAACTACTTTGTCTACAGTCAATAGCTGCTGAATATGAAGCACTAAGTACATGAGTTATATCAGCTGGCAGCCCAACCAATATTTCTTTAACATCTACACCAACCTTTCTCTCATCTAATAACTGCTCAATACGGAGCACTAAGTACATGAGTTATATCAGCTGGCAGCCTAACCAATGTTTCTTTAACATCTACACCAACCTTTCTCTCATCTAATAGCTGCTCAATACGGAGCACTAAGTACATGAGTTATATCAGCTGGCAGCCTAACCAATGTTTCTTTAACATCTACACCAACCTTTCTCTCATCTAATGACTGCTCAATATGA
This sequence comes from Watersipora subatra, assembly GCF_963576615.1. Lineage (NCBI taxonomy): Eukaryota > Metazoa > Bryozoa > Gymnolaemata > Cheilostomatida > Watersiporidae > Watersipora > Watersipora subatra. The sequence goes on along the minus strand of NC_088709.1, from coordinate 39,786,386 downwards.
AGCACTAAGTACATGAGTTATATCAGCTGGCAGCCCAACCAATGTTTCTTCAACATCTACACCAACCTTTCTCTCATCTAATAGCTGCTCAATACAGAACACTAAGTACATGAGTTATATCTGCTGGCAGCCTTACCAATATTTCTTTAACATCTACACCAACCTTTCTCTCATATAATAGCTGCTCAAGACAGAGCACTAAGTATATGAGTTATATCAGCTGGCAGCCTAACCAATATTTTTTTAACATCTACACCAACCTTTCTCTCATCTAATGACTGCTCAATATGAAGCACTAAGTACATGAGTTATATCAGCTGGCAGCCTAACCAATGTTTCTTTAACATCTACACCAACCTTTCTCTCATCTAATAGCTGCTCAATACGGAGCACTAAGTACATGAGTTATATCTGCTGGCAGCCTTACCAATATTTTTTTAACATCTACACCTACCTTTCTCTCATATAATAGCTGCTCAAGACAGAGCACTAAGTACATGAGTTATATCAGCTGGCAGCCTAACCAATGTTTCTTTAACATCTACACCAACCTTTCTCTCATCTAATGACTGCTCAATATGAAGCACTAAGTATATGAGTTATATCAGCTGGCAGCCTTACCAATGTTTCTTTAACATCTACACCAACCTTTCTCTCATCTAATATCTGCTCACTATGAAGCACTAAGTACATGAGTTATATCAGCTGGCAGCCTAACCAATGTTTCTTTAACATCTACACCAACCTTTCTCATCTAATGACTGCTCAATACAAAGCACTAAGTACATGAGTTATATCAACTGGCGGCCTAACCAATGTTTCTTCAACATCTACACCAACCTTTGTCTCATCTAATGACTGCTCAATACGGAGCACTAAGTAACTGAGTTATATCAGCTGGCAGCCTAACCAATGTTTCTTCAACATCTACACCAACCTTTCTCTCATCTAATGACTGCTCAATACGGAGCACTAAGTAACTGAGTTATATCAGCTGGCAGCCTAACCAATGTTTCTTTAACATTTCCGTCCATTTTTTTCCGTATATGTAATTGCTGCTGAACTAATTTACTGGCATGTAAGACAGTCTCTCTCTCCCTCTCTCCCCCTCTCCCTCTCCTTCTCTTTCCATCTCTCTCCCTCTCCCTCTCCCTCTCTCTCACTCTCTTTCTCCCTCTCTCTCTCTTTTTTTCTATTCTTTGGAGATATTCTTTTAAAATGCTGTCTCCAAAGCCCTGCTTAGTGGGCATCTCCTTAGTGTTGATAATTGAGAAGTTTCATGGTTATAGGTTATAGCCAATTGACAATAACAGCAATAGATTTCACAAAACCCATGCCAATTTATTGATATAAAAGAGCTAGAAAATCGCAAACATTAAGAATATGGTAGTGATGTACCACTGACATAATAGCACTAAAATATATAATAGTAATAAAGATAACAAATAGTAATATTAACATACGAGATCATAAGTTAGTAACCATTACAGACATTACTCACAACATTATAGTTGTATGCAAGATGTTCACAAGCAGTAGAAGTTAATTAACAGATATCTATATTTGTAGATCAGCAGGGAACACTTGTAGTGCTACAGGTTTAGAGTCCTTATCGAGTGCGTAGCAGAAGTTGAGATACTGAGTGAACTCTGATTTCTCTCTGACTATACCAGATAAGTCTATGAGAAGAGAAGTTAACTCCACTGTAGCTATTTGTTGAGTCTGAACAGCTGAACTTTGTCTACATGAAAGCTCATTTTCATCTAGAATGTTCCGTCTTGCATTCACAATTTTAGCTTTGAGCACAGATGCAGCAGTTGTACTAGCTGCCTGCATGTTGGTCTCTCGAGTGTAGAGGTTAGATAGAAGCTCTCCTAGACACTGCCACATCATGTTGGTCTCTCCTGTGTTTGGGTTATAGCGAAAAGACCTAAATGGTAAAAAAAAACAATATACATATAGGTTAAGTTTTGTTATAGAACCATATATGATTTTAGAGATCTATATTGTAAATGATACAAAACAACCTTTACAAGCAGAGCCCAGATTTTTAACTTTTGTTTAAGAGCTTGACAGCTTGAAACTAAGTATTTCAAGATACCAAACTACCTTATGGTGTCGTATAAGACATTCATACTCTAAGGTATGTCTGCAGTTAAGCAGTTGTTGTTTTTTTTATAAGGAAGCCAGACTTTTCAAAATGCTCCACAGATCATCATGGCATGAGTTCCAAAGTGCATTACACGTCAGCTTGTTTCTGGCGCAGGACTTAATGGCGTAGGTTACAAGATCAAACTTTATCCACCGTTTATTGTCCCACGACCAAACACGAGCGAAGCGATTGGTTTGGGAGATTTATGATAAATGCACATGTGCACACAACTCCCGAAAAATTATTCGTAAACAGCCGTCACCAAACCCTTGTAACGAAATCTTATCAACAAATTTAACTATTTTTAGTAAAGTCGTTTAAGTATAATAATGCTACAAAACGCATATGAACCTATTTAAATATGTTACCAAGCCTTTGAAAGGTTACTGCAAATTCTTAAAACTAACCCATCTGATCGGATTATACATAAATAGACAGATTTATTTGGCCGAAAATCGTTATTAAAACTTGCTAAGCCTCACTTTTATCAAAGTTAAGACCGGAAATTAAAACGCCGAGCGACAGAGAATCGAACGATCAAGTCGTGCGCATTTCACGAAAAAAATAACGTGCACGTTTCACCAGTCTATAGCATTGTCATATTGCCGAAGGTTTCTGTAATTAAGTTAGGAGTACTGAAATCGTTTCATTTTTGCCGATTTCAAAGTAACTGACATTTTTGACAATTTTGAGTACTTTGGTATTCTAACTGATGTCCAACGCAGTGTAAGTAAAAAAAATGACGATGATATTTTTAACGGTTCTTATGAGATTATTACAATAATTAATTATAAGTTTGGATGACTGCAAAACAATGACTACGTAGTACAGATTTTCTAAAAATCTATATAAATATCGCAACTTCGTGATATAATTAGCTATGACGTTTTGAAATGTAAACAAAATTGTGCATTGGTTTTTATATTATTACTATATTAATAATATTGGTTATTCTAATAATATCAGTGCATTTTACTTCTAATATTGGCCAATATTGCATTTCTCCTATTGCAGGGGAGAAATATAAACATATAATCTTTTCCTTTCATTATTGCTATTTGTTGTATATAATAACACCTACACCCTGTACATTACAGCTACCATTGCAGTTATCCTATTGCACTGCAGTGCCGTTTGACTGCTAATGTTGCATTTCTCAAACATCAGTACCCTTTCTTCTTTTTTCCGATATCACTTTGGTCGTGGGCTGTAAGACAGTGGAATTTCTAGTGAGTAACGGATTCAACAATGTGTTAGATGATTTGATGTTTTAAAAATTCAAAACTAAAAAGTTGGTGAGTTCTTGGTTATCACTAACAAATATACAGATATACATGTTATATGCTTGTTTAATATAGTGTTGGAGTTGTCTTATATTGTCGGAACATTATGCTTTATTTAACCATTGAAACTACTAACATTGCGGTGTCAGCTATCAGCCCCTCAACATCATGAACATTCATGCTAATTTTCATCTTTAGCCTGTTAGCTTTTACTTACAATGTACCTAAACACATATGTACAAACAACTACATATATGCATGATAGTAATATCTTCTGCTAGCTTTCTCCTTTAAATGAGAGCTATTGTGGATATCTACTGTACTATCTGATCAAGTTATATGTACTTCATTGTATATATACCATATTTATGGTAGTGGTGTAATTAGATCGAAAATAAAGCCGCGTCAATGCTAAAGTCTCTACTGATACAGTATAGTCATTTGTGAGCTTTAGAAGTGGAATTCCAGCAGACCTCAATGGCAACCTTAAGAGCTTACGAGGCGTCAGGCAGCGTAGAGTAACAGAGGTAGCAGTTGACTGGTACATCTACTGAAGGAAAAGGATGTTCATCTCGTACTTTGTCTAGGTCATCCTTAACCACACCTCTTCTAATAGGATTGAACTCGGTCAGATCGACAAGAGGTTTAAGAGTTGTCGTCTCCCAACCATGATTTGTCCTGTTACATCTAGTACCTCTGCTACCAATGGATCCTCGACAGAATGTCAGAAAAACCAACTAAAATAGTACACATCAAACTAGACTTGAATTAAAATTAATAAGCCTAGACTTTAAGGTGCCACCTTTATTGTAAGCAGGAACCTAGTTTTAGGCTGCTACCTTTAATATAAACAGGAGCCAAGGTGTCTACGTCTAGTTCCTTTCCTTAATTTCACATTTCTGTTGGTAGAGATTGTGTCATTTAAGTTGACACATATTTCTGGGTGGCCAGAATACAGTACAATAGTCATTAATGTTGACATTTCTGAGTGGCCAACATAAGATAGAATTAGATACAAAGTGACTAGTCGTTAATGATTGACTAGGTGGATGCCGGCGTTGCCCGGGTATAAAAAGGTCTTTAAACGGAAAATTCATTTTTATTTAACATATAACATTTACCCTTTTAACTTTTAAACTTTATGGGAAAAGTGTTTTTTGTGCAGCTGAAATAGATTAAGAGAAAAAAGAAAACAACTGTAAAAAAATAAAACTGTAAAGGTGTTTAAATGTAAATGTGATATCATTAGCAAGTAATGGCTAAAAATTGTATGTTTTGTTACAATTACGATGAAAAATTATTTCCTATATGATTATGGTTCGTTTCAGTGTTGGCATCATAAGGTGAAAATATCGAATAGACGTATAGAGCTGTATAGAAGCTAATAGTAATTATCTAATGAAATCACCTCCTGGTAAAAAATTATCAAAGCCATCATCATTCAAAATTAGTAACAAAAGAAAATGTTAACCTTAGTAACTATAGTTACCTGCAATAACTTTACTGTATTTAGTGGTAACAATCTGCAAGAAAATGTAACATTACAATGTACTACGTGCAGAGTTCTTACCTTCGAGACAGACGCGTAACATAAACGCTGAATCTAACTCTTATGAATTTAGCTTACTAAACACATACTAGAAGGAAGTTTTAGTATGTATTTTAGTAAACTGCAACCTTTTAACTAAATTTATCATTCATCTGTTTGCGTTTTTACCATAACGGATAACGCTGAACTCGCCAAGATGGGCAACGTGTATCTCTTAATAACGTATATAATCAGTACATAAATTGCCAAATTTTAATTTCAAGAAAAGTTATTGTTGATATCGTGTGGCAGAAAGAATTCGCCCTAATGAACAGATAATGAAAAAGCATCGGGTTTCAGAGAGTTAGGCAAAAAATGTTTTATAACAGTTGCGTCGTAGCCCGCAGGCGCAATGTATCAATTAATATGTCATTTAGCATTTATCATGTGTAAAGAGTATACAGAATATAGCAAGAGCTATGGAGCCTTCGAAGACTTGTGGTTAGATTATTGGTTTACAAACATGCGGTTGCAATCTTTGTGAGTTCAAATCCAGCGCGAAGTGAGTTTTTCATTCCAATATGTTAATAGCTGTAGCTGGACACACCAATTAACAGATTCAGAGTCACGGAATAACAGACACACAAACACTGAGGTTTACATATATAGATAAACTAGCTGTGCTACCCGGCGTTGCCGCGGTAATAAAAAATTCTGGACAGAAAATTGATTTGTATTTAACATATAACAACATTTACTATTCTAACTTTCAAACTACACATCATGAGAGAAGTGTTTTGTGTAGCTTAAAAACAATTGTAAAGGTTTTAAAACTTTGTCAAACAACTGTAACTTTCAAGCTGTTAGCCTGGCACATTGTCAATGGAAAATTGCAGTAAGCTGCTATGCTTCTAATGCTGGTACTTCATGACATTGTGTCAGCATTGTTGTCCAGCTGCAGTTATTCTAATAATAGTTTTAGCCGGAATTCAGACAGCTATATGACATACACACAGACATACTTTGAGAAATATATATATATATAGATGTAGGAAGAAGTGTAAAATGTTATTAATAATATTTACTACCTTGGTAAAAGACTCCAGCTCAGGTTGACACAAAGCATCTACCACTTCCTGTACAGAGCAGTGAGTTCCATCGTTACCAGAGATGTTCCCTTTCTTATATCCATGAGACATAATGACTAGAGCCACCATAAAGCCATGACCAGGTTGTTGAGAGAAATCTTTAATTTCTTTCAGCATCTCGTCTGCTGACTTGTCAAGCCGACGTGTGACCTGAAGACATAATTTTTCACAACTTGTAGAATCTTGTAAAAGGTAAAAGTAATTTGCTGGTCATAATTTCTATCTTCTTAGTAAATCTAACCAAACAAATAAACTGTGAGATAAATATCAGTAGTAGAATAAACAAGCTTTTGTGAGCACTTTAATACAGAAACAAGAGGTCAAATGTAAAAGTATTCTGTTTTTTCAAACTATATAAGCAGGCTAATACAGTTGATAAAATATGGATGAAAATTTATAAATAAAAAAACAGAAAATGTATATATATATTATATACATATACAGTGAAACATGGATAACTCGAACTTCACGGGACCGAGCGAAAGTGTTTGAGTTATCAGAGCGTTCAAGTTATCAGAGCACAGTCACAAGTGAATATATTTACCAGTAGATACATATACAAACTACATGTATAAATAAAACTAAAGTATAGGTTGTTTGTTGTAAGTTAAAGGGCATCTGATGTGGAGTTTTAAAGTATTTATCAGAAAGTATAGATATTTTTATACACTTGAGATTTGTGTTGTTTTAGGTGATGTGACTGCCAGAACTTTTTCAGATTAAAATTGGCAAAACCTAATCGCGGTTAAAACGCTCAGAAGACTTTTTTTTTGTGAGTGTTTTACTCGAGATCAATTTTGCCAATTTTAATCTTAAAACGTCTTGTCAGTCACATCACCTAAAACTGCAAACAAATCTCAGCCCAATAGAAAAATATCTATTCTTTCTGATAATTCTTAAAACTGGACATAAGTAAACATTTATGACCAATGCAAAAAAGCATGCTTTACATCTGATCAGTTGTTTCATTTAAAAAACTTATCGAGTGTAGTCTGTGACAAGGTATTTTTTTGACAAAGATCAACAGTGTGACTTATTGTAGAAATAGATTTTAAACAGTTATTATAGTCCTTAAAAACTTGTTAGCCTTTTCTAACAAAATTGGCCTATCGATAGGTACGCCTTCACTACGCACTTGTCTAAACCAAGTCAATAATACACCATCCAAATCATCGTGCGACGTTGAACGATCTCTTAGCTTTGATGAATTTTGGTCACATAACGATCTTATTCTTTCTTTTTGTTTAATCCATGTTGACACTGTACTTTTTGGAAGATTTTCTCTTTTTGATAATGCTGATAGCTTTTATCCTGCTTCGATTTCCTCGAGTACTTTAAGTTTGTCAGAAGGTTTCCACGCTTTTCTTTGCTTGCGTGATGCCATCATAAAGCGGATGTCTGTTGTAGCGGACGCCAAGCCACGAGCCTATTTGTGACATTTTATCTTTATGTATCCGCATATAATCACTGTTACAATATGTATTTTGTCTGTGTCTATCTTTATTAAATTTTTATCGCTAATACCTTCTAACGTTTATAGCTTGGCCGTAACTAAGCGAACGTCTTAGCTGTTGTATAATCGTAATACTCTTTTGGAGATCAATACCTATGTAGTATTGTTTCCTTATTCTCGTAATGCTATGATATAAACGTATCGAGATTCAGTCAGTTTCCGGTTAAATAAATGTTCACCGAAATATTCATTTCCAAGTTACATCCTTCGCATCAGTATGCTAAAACACAACATGGTGCCCAGTACGTGCTAATTCTAGATGCACAAACATTTATTGCATATATTTAGATACGTTCTCTAACATATAATGCCAAAATTTAATCCTCCGAAGGAGTTTGACTTTGACCCGGCAAACTGGACGGAATGGTTTGCTCGTTGGAACCGCTATCATGCAGTAGCGAAGCTCAGTAAAGATGAAGAGCAGTTACAGATAGACAGTTTCTTATACTGCCTAGGAAGTAAAAGTGAAGGCATATTTAATGGCCTAAGTCTGTCCGCTGATGATGCAAAGAGCTACAAAAAAGTTACTGAAGCTTTTCAGAAATATTTTACCCTACGTAAATACATTATTTATGAAAAGGCTAGGTTCTTCAGACGCGATCAACAGCCAGGAGAGACAGTTGAGCAATATATCCGAGCCCTTAATGACATTGCAGACAGGTGTGAGTTTTCAAACAAGTTTGAGCAAATGCGAGACCGTATAGTAGTTGGCATCCTCGACACTGACTGCAGCCGTGAAATGCAAAAGATGAATGTGGACCAGCTAACAGAAGGAGTTGCCATTAACATGGCCCGACAATCAGAAGAGATGGACAAACACATGAAAGACTTGGCTGGGCATGGTGGAGCTGCGGCAAACAAATCTGACATTGTCAACGCCGTCTCAAGAGTTCAAAGCAGCAGCAGACCCAAATCTAGGAGCAACCACCTAGCGAGTAGTAATGTCAGTAAGCAGAGTAATAACACTCCATGCGGCAGATGTAGATATTTGACGCATACAAGAGGAACATGCCCTGCCAAAGATGTTAGCTGTAAATCTTGTGGAAAGGTCGGTCACTATGCTAAAGTGTGTAGATCTAAACTTGAACCCAACATCAGCCAAGAAGAAGAACGGATATTCCTTGGTGAAATAACCGACACCAGTGTGGGCGTGTGGACAAAAACCATCTCTGTCGACAAGCTCGATGCGCCTGTTCAGTTCAAGTTGGACACCGGCACAGACGTTTCCATACTACCTAGTACACTCTGTGTACATGTAGCCCTTGAAAAAACAAAGAAAAAGTTTGTAGGCCCGGGCAACATTAAGATACCAGTACTAGGTTCATTTAGGGCTGTACTTACTGTCAATAACGTTAATCATAGTGAAACAATGTATGTTGTAAATAAAACGAAAGCGTTACTTAGTCGCAGTGCATGTGTTAAACTAGGTTTGATATCTTGTGAATGTGATGTAGACTCTGTTTACAATACTACTGAACCTTATGCATTTCGTAGTGAGTTTCCTAAACTTTTTCAAGGCTTGGGTAAGATGAAACAGGAAGTAGGAATAGAATTACGCCCTGACTGCAGACCCTTCACTATCAACACCCCACGGTCCATGCCCTATCCGTTGTTGCCTAATGTTAAACAAGAGTTAGCTGATATGGTTACCAAAGGTGTCGTGTCCCCCGTCAGTGAGCCTACCGATTGGTGCACCCCTATGGTTGTTGTTCCCAAAGCCAACAAAAAAGTCCGAATTTGTGTTGACTACACAGAATTAAACAAAGTTGTCTGTCGAGAGGTTCACCCAATGGCTCACGTTGAGTCAAGTCTTGCCAAACTCAGAAATGGTATCGTTTTTACTGTCCTTGATGCCAATTCCGGTTTTTACCAAATTCCTCTCTCCCCTAAAGCAAAAATGTTAACCACGTTCAGGTCTCCATTTGGTAGGTTTGCTTTTAATCGGTTGCCTTTCGGTCTGTCATCTAGCCCAGAGTTGTATTCCAAAATTGTGTCTCAAGTTCTGGATGGCCTCGAAGGCGTAATAGTCCATATAGATGACGTGTGCATATGGGGAAAATCCACTGCTGAGCATGATGCCAGAGTTCATGCTGTGTTGAGTAGGATGATTGAGGCTGGTATGACTCTAAATGTTGATAAGTGCAAGCTCTCCTGCAGCAGCATAAAATTTCTCGGTCATGTCATATCTGCTTCTGGTATTCGCGCTAACCCTGAGGCTATTCAAGGCATTGAAAGTTTTGCCACGCCAACTTGTGTTAAGGATGTTCGTAGTTTCTTAGGTATGGCAAACCCGCTCAGCAAGTTCACCACCAAGCTTGGTGAACTCAGTGCTCCGTTGCGAGAGTTACTTCACAAAAATTCTGTGTGGATTTGGGATAAAGCTCAGGAGCAAGCGTTCAATGGTGTCAAGGAAGAGTTGAAGCGTTCAATGGAACTTGCACCATATAGCCCACAATGTGAAACAGTTATACACACAGACGCCTCTCGAGGTGGCATCGGTGCTGCCTTGTTTCAAGTGCAAGATGATGGGGAGTTGCGATTAGTCAGTGCAGCTTCTCGAGCGCTGAGTGAAACCGAGAAACGGTATGCCACTATTGAGCAGGAAGCTTTAGGTGTTGTCTGGGCATGCGAAAAGTTTCGAGATTATATCATAGGCCTGAAAGTAGTGATAAAAACCGATCACAAGCCCTTGGTCCCACTACTGAACGACATAGAATTAGACAAAAACCCAGCCCGTATCCAGAGGTTTCAAATGCGTCTCATGAGGTTTCACTATCGTGTTGAACACATCTCAGGAAAGAATAACGTTATTGCTGACGCGTTGTCATGTTCTCTTGGTCCTATCAGTGAAGATGATGTTATGTTAATGGAGGATGTTGAGTTGTTTGCTGTGTCAGCACTTTATTGCACTGCCTCATCACCTCGTTTAGAGGAGTTGAAAGTTCAACAAGAGCATGATGAGGTCACCTCCCGCGTTCTCAGTTATGTGAGGTCTAGCTGGCCTACGTACCTCCCTTCTCATGAGATTTTACTACGTCCCTATTTTGAGTGCCGCTCTAGGCTTTCTATAGTTGATGGTGTCCTGGTTTTTGATGACCGTATCGTAATCCCCCAAATTGAGCATCTCTCGGTCCTTGAAAAAATTCACAGTGGCCATTTTGGTATTGTAAAGTGCCGAGCTAGAGCTGCCCAATCAGTATGGTGGCTTAGCATGTTCCAACAGATAGCTGAAATGGTGCGTAGGTGTGAATCGTGCAGGAAGGAGTCTAATGTTCAGCAAGCTCCTCTTCTCCGTTCAGAATTTCCCAACCATCCTTGGGAAAAACTAGGCAGTGATTTGTTTTTTTGGACAGCAAATGGTATTTGCTAATAGTAGATTATCATTCTCGATTTATTGAAGTTGCATTGTTAAGAGAGACCACTAGTTCTAAAGTGATCTTACACATGAAGAGTATTTTTGCCCGCCATGGAGTCCCTGAGGTTTTAATTTCGGACAATGGCCCTCAGTACGCCTCAGATGAGTTCAGGTTTTTTGCTAAGGCGTACGGGTTCACACATATCACCAGTTCTCACAAACACCCACAAGGAAATGGTGCCGCTGAACGGGCAGTCCAGACCATGAAGAAAATCCTCAAAAAAGAGCCAGATCCTTATTTAGGTCTTATGGCATACAGGTCTTCTTCACTAGAAAATGGTCTCTCCCCGTCTGAACTGCAAATGAGTCGCAAAATTCGCACAACACTACCCTCTTTGCCTTCAGTTCTAACTCCCAAACAACCAGATCTGGAAGCTGTCCGTTCCAAAGAGTCCCTCAGTCGAATTCAGTGTAAAGCTAACTCTGATGAAAGACGTCGTGTTGTAGTCCCGCCTTGCCTTAGTCCAGGTAGTAATGTTCATGTTCGGGACTTGAAACGAGACGCTGAAGTTGTTGGTTGTTCCCCCACAACGCCCCGTTCAGTGGTGGGGCAGGATAGCAGGGGGAGTGCAGTCAGGCGGAATATCACTAACATAGTTCCGTTAGAACACACCGATTCTCCCAAAGTAAATGATAGTGCAAAACAGTCTAGTTTTGGCCGAACTACTAGGCCACGTAAAATTTTAGATCTATAGTAAATTGCATATAGTACGCCTTGCTTTTGACAATCCTGTTAACATTACTATATTGAATAATGGTTTTATTCATATATTGCTTTATGTAGTTTGTAGTAGTAGTTTTATCCATTCGTGTTTTGTGGCCTGCTATTTGGCTGTTTTATTTTATCAACCCGGGAAAGGGAGATATTGTATAATCATAATACTCTTTTGGAGATCAATACCTATGTAGTATTGTTTCCTTATTCTCGTAATGCTATTATATAAACGTATCGAGATTCAGTCAGTTTCCGGTTAAATAAATGTTCACCGAAATATTCATTTCCAAGTTACATCCTTCGCATCAGTATGCTAAACCACAACATTAGCGACCCTATTAATCATTTTTATACGATTTCTTTTTCGGTTCCATTATACGATATGGGGGAAATTATATGTACACTATATGCGTATAAAAAGCGCTTTCGTTAAGAAAGCAGAGTAGTCTCAACTCCGCGACTAGTAGAACCTCCTTCGAAATAAATTGAACGGAAACCATGTTTGTGAATTCGGCAAAAAACTGTTCGAGTTAACGGTGCCGAGGTCGAGTTATATAAAGCCATTTATCATTGCGTGGGAACGGACCAAGCAAATCCATTCGAGTTAACCATGTGTTCGATATATCCGAGGGCGAGTTATCCATGTTTCACTGTATATATAAACTTATCCACTGAGTGAGTGACAAGTAGTCGCTCACTTATAGTCTTATAAACAGCTATTAGTAATCAAGGAAAGACAACTTGTTATATTCTACTCGACTGTTTTCAGTCTATTTAAATTACTCCCATACAGAAGCCTTTTCGAAAGTAGTTCAATTCCAGGTAATTTAATCTGCTTGGCTAAGACAGCCATAGTTAGACAACTGTTTCTGGTATAACTTAGGCTAGCTGCTACAATGATACATTGTTAAGACAACAGTCCAACTAGATAGTTAAGGTGTGAAAAGGATTAAAGCTCTAAAACATACCTTCAAGCCAAGTTGCTTTTCTAAAATGTTGCAAGCGCAATCATGATCTTGTTCCCAGAAGTCTCTGCGCGCGGTGTTACAAATAATGAGAGCTTTTCCTCCAGTTTGGAGAATCTCATCTTCTGTAGGGTTAGAAATAGATGTTCCAAAATGCTTTCCCGTAGTAGAGTTGATGTTAACATACTTTGTTAGCTCATGGTTCTTCAAGAAGCCCAAAAGAGGTCTAATACCAACAAATGTTTCCTTCAGGAGGTCTGAGTGTCTGTAATACAAAGGTCTGATAAGAATTCAAATCAATATGTTAACAGTTGTGCACCTTTTTGGTCTGCGCATGACATAGAGCACATTGACGGAGAAAAGTCACTACTTTTTTAGGTTCGATCAGTGAATAACTGTCTTTATTAAAACTGAGACAGAAATCTAAGATACTTACATATCAGAGCCTGAGTGTAGAGGCACTACCGATATGATGAGAAAATCTGGTCCTGGAGGAGATGCATACTGAATCTGGTCCACCATTGGATGTATGACCACGACTAACTGTGAAAAAGAAAAAAAACTTGTACAATATGCTACATTTTTATTTTAGTTAACGAGTTGCTGTGCATGATCATGAGTCAAGAACATGTAGATAGGAAAACCTTTGGTTTGCTGTGGTTAGCTAGAGTGTCCAGATCATAAAGCTTTCTCTGTATAGTCTGTAGAGCAATTTTCTCACCATCAAAGTAGAGAAGAGAAGGTTGGGGTGATGAAATTTGCAGATCTCTCAAGGAATACTCATATATTGCATATTTAATTACTTTCAACATAATCTCATTGTCTATTTCGAAACCTTCTGGATTTGCTAGAGGCGACAGTTTGTCAGTTTCACGGTACAAGAATACATTAAATCTATTATTGTACTTTACACCTTCACTACATAGAACACTCTCCATATACTCTGCTGTACCATAGTGATGTCGTGAAGCAAGAGATAGACAGCTTGTTTGCTTCATGTTAAGCTTACTTAGAAGAGCTCTTCTCTCATATAGTGGATATTTGAGAATGAATTCAGCAAGTAAGCGAGTTGTGAATCTCGCTGCCAAATAAGTGAAAGGAGTGTTGTTGAATATATCTGGTGTAATTATATCCTTCAGCTTCATGTCTTCTAGATAGTCCTCAAGCACTTCGTACCACTGCTCAACATTTGGTGATATGCAAGCCAGGTGAAATATATTTTGCTGGTTTTTGTTTTTAGTCAGCAAAACCTTTTTGATGTCGCCATGCTGAAGCTTCTCTAAAGTATATTGTAGAATATTTTCAGGATGAGAAACATTTGCCTGTTCTACCATAGACATCAGCGCTGTATTACCTTCGTTGTCAGTCATGCTGGCGTAAACTAGTTTATCCTCTGCTGTGTCAATAAGCAAGCAAGCCATCTCCACTGTTTGAGCACGGTGTAATGGTGTTCTACCATCACTGTCAGTGAGGTTAACATATGCAGATTTACCCTCAGCTGTATCAATAAGCAAGCGAGCCATCTCCACTGTTTGAGCACAGTGTAGTGCTGTTTGACCATCGCTGTCAGTAAGATTAACATATGCAGACTTATCCTCTGCTGTGTCAATAAGCAAGCAAGCTATCTCAACTGTTTGAGCACAGTGTAGAGCCGTTTGACAATCGCTGTCGGTGAGGTTAACATATGCAGATTTATCCTCTGCTGTGTCAATAAGCAAGCGAGCTATCTCCCCTGTTTGAGCATAGTGTAATGGTGTTCGACCATATATGTCAGTAAGATTAACATATGCAGATTTATCCTCTGCTGTATCAACAAGCAAGCAAGCTTTCTCTACTGAGTTAGCACGGTGTAGTGCTGTTTGACCATATATGTCAGTGAGATTAACATATGCAGATTTATCCTCTGCTGTGTCAATAAGCAAGCAAGCTATCTCCGCTGTTTGAGTGCAGCGTAATGGTGTTCTACCATCGCTGTCAGTGAGGTTAACATATGCAGATTTACCCTCAGCTGTATCAATAAACAAGCGAGCCATCTCCACTGTTTGAGCACAGTGTAGTGCTGTTTGACCATCGCTGTCAGTGAGATTAACATATGCAGATTTATCCTCAGCTGTGTCAATAAGCAAGCAAGCTATCTCCAATCTTTGAGCACAGAGTAATGGTGTTCGACCATATATGTCAGTGAGATTAACATATGCAGATTTATCTTCTGCTGTATCAATAAGCAAGCGAGCTTTTTCTACTGAGTTAGCACGGTGTAGTGCTGTTTGACCATTGCTGGCAATGATATTAACATATGCAGATTTATCCTCTGCTGTGTCAATAAGCAAGCAAGCTATCTCCGCTGTTTGAGTACAGTGTAATGGTGTTCGACCATATATGTCAGTGAGGTTAACATATGCAGATTTATCCTCTACTGTGCCAATAAGCAAGCGAGCTTTCTCTACTGAGTTAGCACGGTGTAGTGCTGTTTGACCATTGCTGTCAATGAGGTTAGCATATGCAGATTTATTCTCTGCGGTATCAACAAGCAAGCGAGCTATCTCCACTGTTTGAGCACAGTGTAGAGCTGTTTGACCATATATGTCAGTGAGATTAACATATGCAGATGTATCATCTGCTGTATCAACAAGCAAGCGAGCTATCTCCACTGTTTGAGCACAGTGTAGAGCTGTTTGAACATATATGTCAGTGAGATTAACATATGCAGATTTGTCCTCTGCTCTGCCAATAAGCAATTGGGCTGCCTTTACTGATTTGGCGTAATGAAGCGGTGGTCTACGATGGAGGTCTGCGTTACAATTGAATTTAGACATCTTCTACTGAATCGATATGCAAGTTAAGAGCTGCAAGTTCAGTGCTACTAAACTCTTGGGTTTCATCGCAGTCATTTCCAAAAACAATCTGAGCTGGAGTCTTTAGAATGTTTAAGCAAATCTGCCATCTAGGTTGTTGCAGGCAATGAAGTTGTCTATTTCACCGAATCTGGTACTGGCTGCAAAATATTCATGGAGTGATAATAAACTTGGTCATAATTCTCTCTCCAATACAAACACAGCTCTTACCACTCTTTATAATATTGGGTGACTGAATGGAAGTACTTCAAATTGACCAGAAACAGCTGAGTAGCATATAACAACCTGCCTTTCAGGAATCCGCTAACATCAGGAGAGTATTACCTGTCTTAGTTTAAGAAAGTTGGATCAAGAGGAAAATTGGACAAATACAGACACGTCTTTATATTTGCGCTAATTCTACCCCCCACCATAGATACGGTATATATAAAATGAGGGACATATCACCCTTTCAGATAGTACAGTAGATGTCCGCAATAGCTCTCGTATAAAGGAGAAAGCTAGCAGAAGATTTTACTATCATGCATATGTAGTTGTATGTACATGTGTGCTTAGGTACATTGTAAGTAAAAGCTGAGAGGCTATAGATCAAAATTAGCATTATTCTTCACACTTTTGAGGGATGATAGCTGGCACCGCAATGTTAGTAGTTTCAATAGTTGAAGGTTGACGCAACAAAATTCACATTACAGTTATTTGGTATCAAAAGATTCACCATGTTTTACTCTGCTGTGTTGTAGGTGAAAAATATGTGGGAATGCAATCACAAGCTTTTAAAAGCTCAAAAAGAACAGTTAATCGCAGCCATCACGAAAACGCCATAGGTTGGAATCCCATTCCAAAACGGCTCAAATTTGACGTAGCTGTACACGATGGCTTCTGTTTACACTTTCATGCAACTTCATTTGTCGAAATATTTTCACAAATATGCTTCACACATTCAATAAAACCATGTCTATTGTCCTTACACGTCTATTTCGTCATCATTGTAATGCTGTCACTTTGAGCACTGATATCTCAAAACCTACCGTAAAAATTCATTTAATTTTTTAACTTTAGCTCGAAGGAGTGCATATCATCCTCTGATGAACATGTGGAGCCTGTCGGTCACCTGTGATGGTTGTAAAACACTGTAGAAATTGTTCGCACCATTTGGCAGGAAGTATGTGTCACATGATCAGATTACGACTAAATGATTAGACCAACCTGAAACGAAACTGTAAAGTAGCAAGCATCTATATTTGATAGGGGCTTTTCGGTGAAACCTGAAGTGTTTGTCATAAACTAGTGCTACGAAACGTTTTATATTGAGCCTTTTATTGGCCTTCCAATTCACCTGATAACATCACATGTCAAAACAATGACTACCATGTTTGAGTACGTCATCGAAATAAAGGGATTTCAACCTACGGCGTTTTCGTGATGGCTGCGATTAACTGTTCATTTTTGAGCTTTTAAGAGCTTGTAGTCACATTTCCACATATTTTGCACCTACAACACAGCAGAGTAAGACATGGTGAATCCTTTGATACCAAATAACTGTAATGTGGATTGTGTTGCAAGTCAACCTCTAAGTAAAGCATAATGGTCCAACAGTATAAGACAACTCATGTAACACTATATTAAACAAGCATATACAAGTATATGTATATATTTGTTAGTGCTAGCCAAGAAATCACCAACATTTTAGTTTTGGACTCGTAAATCATCAAATCATCTAATACATTGCTAAGTCATTACTCACAATAAAAGGTGGATAAAGTCTGAACTGGTAACATACACCATTATGTCATGCGCTAGAAATCAGCTGACGTGTAATGCACTTTAGAACTCATGCTATGATGATCTGTTGAGCATTTTGAAAAGTCTAGAATATTTGCGCCAAAAATTCCATTCCAAAAATAATATGCTAAATCGATAGGATCCGCATTTGCTTATTACTCTATACGAAAATGCAAAAAATCAACTTCTGGAACAGAAATCTACAATGGATAACCAATTGCTAGAGCACCCGCCTGTTGCAAAACAAGAATTGATTGAGAAGATAAAGAGCATAAGAGGAGTTGTAGGAAATGAGAAAGCAACTACCAAATGTTAGGCATATAGACCAGAGAAAATTACTTGAGGAGACAAGGAACATCTATAATATAACAGAGCACTTATTAACAAATAGCATTACGTATCTGAAAGACATATTCTATGCAATGGCAGTTATTGTAACGGGAATGTTTGCAAAAGAGAAAACCGAACAGCAGAAAGAGCCAGCATGGAGAGCAATGTTGAAGAAGGAAATAGAAGAACTACAATGAGATATCAGCAGGCTAAAAGAAGCGAAGAGCAGGAATTATAATGGCTGATATGAAGAGGAAGATGAAAAGGAAATTTGACATGAATAAGAAAGGACAAGTTATTGAAGAACTAAAGCAGAGGCTAACAACAGTTAAAATAAACAGATATGAAGATGAAGTAGAGTAATATCAACAGAACAGATTGTTTACAAACAGTCAGAAGATGTTTTATGAGATTATAGAGAAATCAGAGGAAACAAGTAGAGAGGAAGATGGAAAGGAAATTTGACATGAATAAGAAAGGACAAGTTGTTGAAGAACTAAAGCAGAGGCTAACAACAGTTAAAATAAACAGATATGAAGATGAAGTAGAGTAATATCAACAGAACAGATTGTTTACAAACATTCAGAAGATGTTTTATGAGATTATAGATAAATCAGAGGAAAGAAGTAGAGAGGAAGATGGAAAGGAAATTTGACATGAATAAGAAAGGACAAGTTATTGAAGAACTAAAGCAGAGGCTAACAACAGTTAAAATAAACAGATATGAAGATGAAGTAGAGTAATATCAACAGAACAGATTGTTTACAAACAGTCAGAAGTTTTATGAGATTATAGAGAAATCAGAGGAAAGAAGTAAAGAGGAAGATGAAAAGGAAATTTGACATGAATAAGAAAGGACAAGTTGTTGAAGAACTAAAGCAGAGGCTAACAACAGTTAAAATAAACAGATATGAAAATGAAGTAGAGTAATATCAACAGAACAGATTGTTTACAAACAGTCAGAAGATGTTTTATGAGATTATAGAGAAATCAGAGGAAACAAGTAGAGAGGAAGATGGAAAGGAAATTTGACATGAATAAGAAGGGACAAGTTGTTGAAGAACTAAAGCAGAGGCTAACAACAGTTAAAATAAACAGACATGAAGATGAAGTAAAGTAATATCAACAGAACAGATTGTTTACAAACATTCAGAAGATGTTTTATGAGATTATAGAGAAATCAGAGGAAACAAGTAGAGAGGAAGATGGAAAGGAAATTTGACATGAATAAGAAAGGACAAGTTGTTGAAGAACTAAAGCAGAGGCTAACAACAGTTAAAATAAACAGATATGAAGATGAAGTAGAGTAATATCAACAGAACAGATTGTTTACAAACAGTCAGAAGTTGTTTTATGAGATTATAGAGAAATCAGAGGAAAGAAGTAAAGAGGAAGATGGAAAGGATATTTGACATGAATAAGAAAGGACAAGTTATTGAAGAACTAAAGCAGAGGCTAACAACAGTTAAAATAAACAGATATGAAGATGAAGTAGAGTAATATCAACAGAACAGATTGTTTACAAACAGTCAGAAGATGTTTTATGAGATTATAGAGAAATCAGAGGAAAGAAGTGGAGAAGCACATAATGCAGAAAAAATAAGAGAATTTTGGCAGAGTATTTGGGGATGTGCCACTGGATATAATAGAAATGCACTACGCATGAACAGAGTAGTGAAGAGGCTGGAAACGGAACAACAGACAGAAATAGTTTTTAAAGAGAGGATGTTGAAAAGGCGTTAGTGAAACTTCCCAGTTAGAACGCACCAGGCTCTGAAACTGTGCAAAGATTTTAGAACCGAGAAATAGCTCTACCAGTTGATAACTATCGCTTGCAATTAACATGTGATATTATTATAGCCTGTGTCCTGCTTTGCAATTTGTCGGAGCTTTCAAATTTTTTCATTCTAAATTTGAAAACATATTTTTATTTTATATCTATGTTTATAACTATATTTAACAATGTCGCATAGGGGCCCATTGCACTCATTGTTTTTTTGCTACAATTTGCAGCCAAAGCTAGCTTTTCATGTGCAATAGAAGAGGAGTTAAGAGCGTCGATCAATTGTAAAATCAGATAACCGCAATGATGTTATCAAATAATATGGTATAAATCTGCACAATTATAAGTTATATAATGATAATCTATCAAATTCTACAAATATATATATTCATGAACAAGTGACATAGGCGAACCATACTTATATTACATGCAGAAACAAAAATGAGCGTTTTGAAAACAAAAATATTTCCATTGTTTGCTCGGGTAACTGCGTTGTGATTGTTGCAAAAGCCTGACAAAACTGCATGATATGTTAGTGAAATATTTGACTGAGTGCCTGGAGACAGCACAAACACCTGAATGAATGACATCTGGCGGAATGGTGTTAAGACAAAAGAATAAGAAAGAGAGAAGTGTCTTACGGGAACTATAGACCAAGTACCTGCCTACCCTTAGTGTGAAAGGTGCTTACATCGATACTTTCTGTTGAAATATACAGATTATCTGAAATGTAACAAATTGATTGGAGAAAAGCAGAAAGGATGTAGAAGAGGCTATAGAGGAAGTGAAAATCATCTGATACTGAATAAAGTGATCTTAAAGAGCTGCATGAGAAGATAGACAAACTAATTATGTAATAGATTATCAAAAGGCTTATATTTAGTACCATATTTGTAGGTATTGGAAACAAGGAGCACGGTTGGAGTTGCCAGGGATGAAAGGAAGCTGATGAAACAATGTATGACTAAATGGAAAATGTCATTAATATCAGCAGATCAGAACCTGGCTACGGTTGATATACAGAGGAATCTTATAGAAAGAATCACTGTCACATCTACTTTTTGTTGTTTACCTGATTCCACTGTCTGCACTACACATAGAGTCTAAGCAGGGATATAGCCTTAGCAGATCTCATTATAATGAGATCAATAACTTGGTTTACACGAACGATCTGAAATTATTTGGCAAAACAAAGAATGATCTAGAAGTGCGGACAGTAAGGATATACATGGAAGACATCAAGATGTGGCTTGGAGTAGTGAAGTGTGCTACAGTAGTGATTAAAAGAGGGAAACGATAAGAGGTTGGTATATGGCTGCCTGACAGAAAGATGATGAAATACCTAGGAGGAAATGGATACAAATACTTGGGAATCCTACAAAGAGATGACATCAGTATGAAAGAAATGAAGGTAAAAGTAACAAAAGAATATAGAAGAAACAAAGCTGATACTAGAATTGAAACTAAATAGAGGAACTATAATCAAAGCCATCAACACATGTGCAGTGGCTATGTTAAGATACACTGGAGGGATACTAAGTTGAACACAGGGAGAAATAACTAATATAGATGAGAAGATGAAAAAGATGATGACTATGAATAGAGGATTACATCCCAGAGCGAGTGTCACGTGACTGTACTTAGCGAGGAGTGAGGGTGGGAGAGGACTGGAATCAGTAGAGGTGATGATATGAACTAAAGAGTATGGATTGTCAGATTACATCAAAGATGTATACAAGGGATACAACAGTCGTTGAAGGCACTAATAATAAAGGAATACAGTCACTGTAATAAAGGACAACTGCAAAAAGTTGCATAGCGATGAGATCAAAAAGCAGAACAAGAAAGATTGGTCTAGAAAGGCTCTGCATGGACAATTTCTAAAGCTGATGAAGAATTATAAAAAAGAATTGTTTCAAGTGAATAAAAAATGGATATATAAAAAAACCTGGGGGTCTGATAACTGCATCACAAGCGTAACCTATGAGATGGAAGAAAGTCATTATAGAAAACCAAAAAAGAACACCAAAAGGCAGAATGTGTAACGAGACAGACAGAACTATAGTTCACATACTGAGTTTGTGTAAAAAACCCGCTCAGACTGAATATAAGAAAAGCATGATAAGGTTGCACAGCTTATACACTGGAACTTATGTTGTAAGTATGAACTACAACATGCAATGAACTGGTACGACCATGTAGCCAAAAACCTGTAGAGAACAGCAAGGCAAAAGTACTGTAAGATTTCACCATACAAACAGACCACATCGGTAATACAGGCAAAGAGACCAGATATATCGGCGCTAGATAAAGAACTAGATCCTGTGTAGGTGGTAAATATTGTGGCATCTGGTGATTGGATAGTGAAGGAAAAAGAAAAGTAAAGGAGAGATAAGTACTGGGAAGATAGATAGGGAAACTGTAGAAGATGTCAGTGAATGTGCTACATGTTGAGATTGGAGCACTGGGGGTAGTGCCTGCCTATGAGAGGAGTTAAGGAAGTTGAACATGGTAAAGAAGGAGATAGACAGAGCAGGTTTCTGTTCTGTTGGGGTCAGAGCAGAAAAATCAGTTTTCTGCTCTGCTGGAATCTGTGAGAATATAACGGAAAGTGCTGGATATCTGAGGAAAGGGTACCTTACCGGATACCAGTATACTGAAAGACAAAAAGCTGAGATTTTTCTTTATATAATTATGATAACAATAATAGTAAACTCTCCTTTAGGTACCAGCTAACATCATCGGGAGAGTACTACCTATCTTAGCTCAGCAGACTTGTACAAATAACAGCTCAACTACAAGCACAAGTTGAAATTATCTATGATAAGAATAATAGTAATAATAATGATAAAGATGAAGTTGTGGTTTTAATGATGTCCAGCCATAGCAATATAGCAAGAAGGAAAAAAAACAGATGATGGAGAAAATATGAGAGAGAGGCTTAAAAATAAAGATTACAAATATCTGTGTGAGCTGGAATCGGACATGAAAGATTGAAAAATAAAGGAAAACATCAGCAAGGATAACATCAGAAGATTAAAGCTGCTGCTAAAATTTCAACTAAATAGCTGAAACAGAATAAAAATCATCTCATGATGCCATAATGCATTGAAGGTTGCAATTTATGGATACTCTTAAACAATATTAGACAGGACTACAAACGAACTTCAGAGGGAGAGAGGGAAGAGGGGGAGGAGACATGGAAAATGAGAGGGGAAAAAATGAGAGGGGGAGGGAGAGAGGAGAGGGAGGAAAGGGAAGAGAGGAAGGAGAGGGGGAAGGGAGGAGAAGGGGGAAGGGAGGAGAGAAGGGAAGGGAGGAGAGGGGGGAAAGGAGGAGATGAGGGAAGGGAAGAGAGGGGGGAAGGGAAAGGGGGAGGGGGAGAAGAGGGGGAGGGGGGGAGAGAGAGAGACAAAGGGAGAGAGAGGGAGAGAGATTGATAGAGAGATTGAGAGGGAGAAAGAATGGGAGAAAGAGGAGGAGAAAGAGGAGGAGAAAGAGGAGGAGAAAGAGGAGGAGAAAGAGAGAGAGGGAGAGGAGGAGAGCGAGGAAGAGAAAGAGGGAGAGTGGGGGGAGAGAAGAAGGGAGAGAAGGAAAGAAGGAGAAACATACATGATACGTGATACATTTAAAGATTGTGTTATTAGAAAGTTTTGGTGTTCAATGATACCATCTTATCCAAAGCTTTCAAAGGTGGCTTTAGAAGTGTTGCCTATATTTCCTAGAACAGTGGAGCCCGCCATATGACTTTAATTTGTTCCAGTGTTGTCATCGTAAAGCAAACATGTCGTAATAGAGGGGTATAGAAACCCATTGTAACTATCTAATGCAAACACCCCAGGTAAAAAACATCAAAATTTTATACACGTACTGCACATATCAAAAATCAGCAATATTTACATCTGGCTAGCTAGATATTAACCCAACTAAGCACTTTCTTAATAAAAAAACCCTCAATTTATCATTCCGTAAATGAATTAGCAATAAATCTTACAAGAGCAGTTTTATTCACATCTTGCCTTGCTGTGACAGGAACTCAGATAAAAACGGCAGTTACTTCCTGTTGGTGAAAGACAAGCACTGATAGAGTTATCAGTCACACCAGCAGTCATCTGAAGAGTGCAGAGGCGTGAAACAGACCTGCGGTGACTCCAAAGAGACACATCAACCTGGAAAAAGGTAAGTACATGTAACTTTAACCTAATCCGACACTCTAGTATAATATACTAGTATTATAGTATATATCTTAACGTGTGTATATAGTGTTGGAAGTATATTATACTTCCAACACTATATATATATATGACATATATATATATAACATAAAAAATATATATATGACACATATATATATTATATATATAACATATACAGTAGGCGCTTCTACAATGTAAATAATCTGTTCCAGAAACGTTTACGCTATAGGGATTTTACGTTATAAGAACAGTAAAATGCATGTAAATTGCCTAATCTGTTGTAAGATTTTTTCAAACTCGCTTCTTTTGGCATACAAAAAAGGAAAAACTTGACTTGACTCTTTTAATTTGAAGGCTGTCCTGTAACTACAGTATTATTGGTTTGCATCGACAACCTTTCTCCTTTTTCTGATAATATTCACTGGTTTTCTAGACCGTGATTGCGGTAATTTTACAAGAAGTTGACGGGAGCGCACACCTTCAACGTTCACTCACAACGATTTGCTTATTTTTTCTAAATAGCAAAGTTTTCTTCTACAAAGTAAAACTAATAACCAATATTTCATGTCTACAAGAAATTTATATGTCGACAATACCATTCACAAAAAGTGGTACCGACTGTTCGCCGTCCATCTGCATCCAGGGGCCAAGGTTGGAATAAAATCGATCGCCTTTGTATTTAAGAACAATTGCACAGCTATTCTATTCTCTGCTTTGTAGACACATTTGATGATTTATCAATTGTTTATCAAAATTGTTGCAAAAGTGGTATATATAATGAATATAATGCTACATGCAAGTCATTTTTTCTTTCACAAGTGCGACGAACTAAATTAACGTTCAAATCAAATTTGAGAACTCGCCCGACTTGAAACTTTACGTTATATAGAATTTTTTAAGTAGTAGGAAATAAAAACTTAATAAATACTGTTTATTACTGTCATTAGTCCAGAAATAGAAATAGTAGAAATAAAACAATAAACCTTGATCATAGTTTTTTACTCCTTGACATAAAAACAAATTCGTTAACCCTTTAAACCCTGGCAGTTGTCAAGGGAAAAATGTTCTTCTTTTTTGTACATGAAGAAATTATATAATGCTATAAAATGATATTGATGCAGTAATAGATACTATATAAGCCCTTTCTGTTAATATTTTATTAAATATTATAATAATGTGAAAATGCACTATTTTTTGTTTCTTTTCAGCGAAAGTTCTAAATGGTTCAATGTGTAATGATTAGCCTCTGGACTTTGAGATCAATTTCTCCCAAGACAAATTTTAATCATAGACAAAACAGCACTTCTGTCCTATTAAAACCAAACTGTTGCCATTGAGGAAACAAACTAATCAATGGAGATAGACACTTGTATAGACACAGATAGACAATTGTCCGTTCGACTGTTCGAGTAAGGGTGTAACTTTTATTGGTTATTTTAACCTTTTGTCTTTAATATTATTGTTTCAGAACTTTGTTAGTTGTGTTTTTCTAATTGTTGTATTGTAAATATAAATGTGTTTTTTACTGGAGAATATCATTATTGCTCACAGTAGCTAAACACATTCGCTAGTGCCTGAACCAGCAACAATCAAATTAGTTCACGTTAGCTAAGCAAAAGTGTACAACTGAGCATAGTAAAAAAGAATAACACGACAAAGCAAATTTAATACTGATGTTGTGTGTGGTTTAGGGTTCACTATGTATAACCTAATTCTTCCCTAAACACACATAACAACCTGAACCAGTAATAATCAAATTAGTTCACTCAGGCTACTCAAAAGGGCATAAACCAAACATTATCAAAATAAAACAATATAACAGAGCAAATTTATCACTGATGTATGGGTGAATTTAGATTAATTGTAGCTAACATAATTTCTCCCTAAACATGCTCAACACCAATATCCCTGGACAACTTGTCAAACGACAGGACGTTTTGAAACTTTTATTAAATATATCTAAGTATGCTCATAATCCAATGATACTTTGTGAAACACTAGTAGAACTGTCCACTAGCACACAGCAAACGTCACACAAAAACTGTTGAGTTTTGCTGGCTAAAGCCTTAAAAATTCGTACGATTTTACCAAATTCTGAAAATCTTTACAGTAGCATCATATACATTGAGCACACGTTCATCATCGTTTTCTGACGCAAATAATTACTAAAATTATAGTTAGTATCACATCACATCTTACCTGAATCACACACATCTATCACATACCAGCAAACAAGTCGTATCAAACTTTTTAGCGATATCGTCCTAGTAAAATTGTTATTATAAATAAGGAAGTATACACAGATAGATGAAAACGGTTAAAATGGATGTGAATTTTCTGGTCCAAACCCTGTATGCAAAAATTAACTTGATTGGCTTACGCTATTACTTTAGCAATAGTGTCAGTCAATCGTAAGAAATAGCAATAATTGTAAACAGAGCCACGTCGATCCCCTGGATAGGCAATACGCATTGAACTAAAAACCCCTGGAAGGGCAAAGGTCATTTGCGAGTACGGAATTCCGGCCGACGCCATTATCAGTTAATGTTCAAGTTAATTTCATTGTGTTCAATGTGAGAAAGAAATCTAATTTCAGATTTAACAGCTATGGAAGGTCACGAATACACCGCTCAATCAAAGGAACAGACTACTGAGATTACTACTAATAATTTATGTACGAGAGATAATGGTGTAGGTGCACAGTGCTATTGCTATTCCATGAACTGCAAAAACCGCAAGAATGGACTTTTAAAGGAAAAGGCATGACATTCATACCTGCCAACTCTCACGCTTTGGGCGTGAGACTCACGCAATCACCCCAAAGAAAAAATGAAAATGCGTGAGAAATGCGTGAGACTTTTGCCCCAATTTTCACAATTTTATATATGCTATCATTGATACATCAATTGCCCCAAAACCAAATCTCACGCATTGCCCCACTCTTGGGTTGGTAGGTCTGATGACATTTCACAAGTGAGTCACTTCTACTACTAGTTCTATTGCTATTGCTCAAGTCTACGACTACTAATAGTTGTGCTACTACTAGTTAGTACTGCCACTAATTAGTTCTACTACACTAGTCACTGGGTGAGTGAGAGTCGATCAGTGTCACTACTGAGTGTACGAGTTTGACTGTATTTTGTCGGTGATTGGATAAATTTATAAGCTAGTGAGTGAAATTTTCTTCCTTCAGAACGAAGGTTTTTTATTATTTAAATTTGGAATTTTTTTTATATTAATATTTTGGAACTACAACCCATTAGGTTATTTCTAAATATTTATATTTGAAGGAAGCGTTTGTCGTGCTTATAATATTATTTATTGTTGTACCTGGATCTAGCTAGCAGTAAGGAGATAAGAGTAATAATACTATTGTTATTACTACTGTTGCTAACTAACTACTACAGTTTCATTTTAATTTTTAGATTTCCAAACAAAGCAACTGAGAACTCTCATTATTTACAATGGTATCGCAACTGCAGAAGAGTGAATAAGCCTGATCTTTGAGCACTTATCTGCAACAAACATTTCAATGATCCATGTTTTGACAGCAGGTTAAAACGTTTGACTGAAGTCATTTAAAGGTAATATTTTTCAATGTTGAATGATACTTTTCAATGATTGAATTTAAAACCATATTGTCAAGCACAGTGCTGCAAAGTTGCTCAACTTAAAGTAGCTATATCTAAAAAAATTTAGAAACTTCAAACAGCACCCAAAACAGTGACAGCTGCCACAGCAAGTGCCTATGAATATGTCTGCAGCTTAGCAGTTGTGTGATCTGTTCTCTGTGGTTCTTCATCTTCGTTTCTGGGATTTAATGTCCAACGCATAAATTATGCTGTCCTTTTTATCGTGTGTTAACTGTGTAAATGTTTTTTTCATTTCCTAGTTGTAATAAAACTACATTATACCCCTGCAAATCATAAATTCCAAATTTATAGCAATAACTTGCAATTTAGAACACAAAACATCTTTTTGGAACAAAAAAAATCAAAAAAATCGATTTAAGTAAAAAAATCAAATAAATCAATAGAAATCGATTTTTTTGATTTAAAAAAAATCATCAATTTTTAACAACCCTGCCTACAACACAACAGGGTAAGACATGGTGAATCTTTTCATATCAAATAACGGTAATGTGAAATTTGTTGCAAGTCAACCTTTAAGCTTCATGCCTAAGATGGGTGTGAATGACTTCCAGTGAAAATTGCCACATTTTCATTTTACATAGCCATATGGTAGCATTTTGAGCTGTTTTATTTTCGTTTATTTTATCAGTTGTATTGTTGTATATTAAGGGTACTATGTTTATGTGAATAAGACATTCATTTTTGTTGATTTTATGTAATTGTTATAATTGATGCTTTTGTTTAGGGGGTTGGAATAATAATCCTACTGTTACTCAGTTTAAGGCTACCTTCGCAAACTTATTAGCAAATGTGGTGCAGAATCAGATGCTAGTAAGACAGGTAATGTTACTGCTCAAAACGAGATTCTCATCATACAGGCTACTCCAGAAGTTGATCAGTTTGTGGAACGCAATGATTTCAGATGTAAAATTTCTGTTATAGGTAACAGTATAGTCTATATAGCTGGCTACATTGTGCAAAAGCTAACTAAAGTGCTGTCGTTACATTGGCCAACAGTTGCTGGTTATCACCAAGTCAAGTATCCAGTACCGACATCTCTATACTCTACTCAAGCTACAAAACAATGGAGGATTGGTGCGTCCATCAGACGATGTCATCAGGATCCTGATAGTTGCAGATCAATACTTTCGTATTCATACAAAGCCAGATCCACTCCATTGTGTGGTGTATTTTATCAGTAGTGTAAGATCTAGTGATGTGTTATGCTTTGGGAAACACCTTACGGATACGGTAGATGGCATATCCAACCACTGCGTCATTGATGAAAAACCTTATTCAGTTGTTTTATGATCTCCGACAGCATCATTATGCTAAAATCCTACACTCAAACTGCAAGGTGCATCTTTGTGGCATACAATACTAAAGTAGTACTTTTTAAAGGCCAGTAACAATGTAATCACTGTAATATTCATCTGCAGCTGTTGTTGTGCTGTTATTCCTAATCTGATTTAGTTCTAAGAAACTCTGATGCACCTTGGCTCAATATCCAGTTCTATACAAATCTCCTTTTACACAGTTTCTGTAACGTGTATGTATAAGTTTAATCATCTGATTACACTAATTCCAGCATTTCCTTGTTTGCATTATTTTGATTATCCCCTATTACAACTGTTTTTAATTTCCGTTTAGTTGTTGCAGTAGTTCATTCCATCTTTTACAGATACTGTATTATACATATCATACATTCATAAGCTATTATCACTTAAATCTTGAAAACAGTTTCTGTTTTGGCAGCATATGTGTTGTTTTTATCGAAATACTTCATGTGCTAAGTTTTTCCATATGCATTTATGCATAAGTAATATAAATTTTAATATAATGGAACAGTTGTTATTTGCCTGAATATATTCATTTGCTGGGTTTATGCATTTGTAATACAACAGTTTGTATGAGTAACATGGTCCACGAAAATCTATTATTATTACATCTACTTATCATTTGATATATCCCACTCCATATGTTATAAATAGGTTTTCTTCTATCAGGGCACTCTATACGTTGTGTAGGAGTAGCTTTCATTAACACCCAGCTGAAAAATAACTATTCAACATGTACATTTCTGTCATTTTTCACCGTTTGTTTACAAACGGAACTAGCATTCGATGAGCTCTCCTATATGGCGCATACGTTACGTATTATTATCAACGTAAAAGTCACGTGATTGCAATTCCAGAGGTCTTAAGTTCAATGGCAATACGTGACTTTTACACTGATAGCAATATGTAATGCCTGCGCCATATTGGAAAGTGAATCGTGTATTAGTTCCCGTAGGTAAACAAACAGTGAAAAATGAATGTTGAATGATTGTTTTTCACCTGGGTGTTCCACCATGAAAACTCCTCCTACACAGCGCTTAGAGTGCCCTGATAGAAGAAAACCTATTTATAACATGTAGAGAAGGATATAATAAATGAGAAGTGGATGTGAAATAGGTTTTAGTGGACCATATCATTCATGCAAACTGTTGTATTACAGATGCATAAACCCAGCAAATGAGATATTCAGGCAAATAACCACTGTTCCATTATACATGTAATACAGATTATATTGCAAATGCATAAACCATAATGGAGAAACTTAGCTCATGAAGTACTTCGATTAGCCAACACATGTGCTGCCAAAGCAGAAACCGTTTTCAAAATTTAAGTGATAAAAGCTCATGAATGTATGATATGTATAATAGCTACAGTAGGCCTATAATAATAGGCTATGATAATGTAATAGGCTTGTAATAAGGCTATTATAGCCTTTTGTCAAAGGCTATAATAGCCTTTGACAAACAACAAGCTAGTCCAACAAAGTTTGTTTCCAAATCTAGTTGTTCACCTAACAGACCCACAGGCTCACAACTTGTGTTTGTTTTGTTTTGAATCGTACAGTGGTGTGCATAAACTTGGAATCACCAGTTAAATCTTCAAGTATGTATGTTTATATGCTGTTGTCTAAGAAATTATTTGGAGTTAAGTGCCTCAACCCCATCAATATATATATCATTTGAAAGGAAAAATTCTGAAGAACAAGATGATGCCAAATATTTAAAAATATTCTCAGATTTTTATTGCTGGGGGTGGATCTACTGAAAGGCAGACTTATTGTAGGCTATGAATGTTGTTAGTGAAAATTGATAAAATAGGATACAAACAAACTCTTTTATACAAATCGGTGGACCTGAAAAGGGCCGTTGGGTTATTGTTAGTTTTCAGAAGGACTGGTAAGGTGTCTTGAGCTAAGCATTAGTATTTTATTGGCCAGCCCTTGTTATTGATCACCATCTGACACCGTCGAGGCATGCTGTTTACCAACTTTCTGAGTACTAGTAGATTAATTGACATTAATATAAATCACTCAGAAATGATTGTGTTAAATCAATCAATGCATTGTTTGAAAGCACATCTTCTGCTGATCAGATCGATATATAATATTTGGCATGGCATCATAATTGGCGGGAAAATAGAAAGCAAATGGAAGATCCATTCGATATAGAGTGAACAAAACAATGTGATTCCAAGTTTATGCACACCACTGTAGTATAATTTATGTTGAACTCACGCCCCCTCCCTCCCCCCTCTCCACCTCCCATCACATCCCAATAGACTGGTCAGTGTAGAAATACATAAGATGATCTGAGATGGTAAAAGGTAAAATGTGAAGTAAGGAGGGGATCACTGTATTTCATATATGAAAATATAGAAGCGTAGGTCTCTATGAACATTGATTGTACATAAGGTGGACAACTAGGGCAGGAAACACTAAATCATGTGAATGAAGAAGAATGAGAACTTCATAACTCTCAAGTATAAGGTTAACATTAGCAGTCAACAAAGTGCGAGAATTCTGCAGATAAAACTACTTATCAGCTGATAAGTCATTTTAGGAGCAGTTGATGGTATCTTATTTATGCAAAGGCTGCTGCTTAAACTATTTATGAAATTTAACAAAGGCAGCAAACAAAATTTTAAAGCTTTCTAAACAGATGTGCTCTCTTCTCACCTATATATAAATTTGGGCAGCTTTTAAAAGCAGTATTTAGTTACATTCAGTCATGGCTGCAGCATCTCAAGAAATTATCCGACAACCAGCTAAAAAGCAGCAACGCGTTTTAGAAGACAAGCTCCATCATGAAAGATCTAAACATCTGTTGAGACTACCCTGTGATTGTTCAAAATTATACATTCAAAAAATAAATCAGCTCAGACTGGTTCGAATATATATAAAGTTTTGGAACATCAGTTACAATGACAGAAAAACAATTCATCAGAGTGTTGACCAGCAAACAGTCAATAAAGCTACTTTTGCTACAAGAAACAGAAAAGTAAGTATGCATAATAATTTATATAATTTACTTATATTATTCTTTACATGGCGTTCAAAGTAGTCCTAACATGGCATTATTCATATATTATTTAATATATGGAACTCTACATGGAACATTTTTCATATATCATTTAATTATTCTTCAAATACAATTTTACATAATCTTGCATATGCTGTTCTACATAATACTCTACATATAATATTTTGCTAAAATTAATATTTATTCGCAAGTACATGCAACAATTATTTACTTTAGTGTAATTATTCCTGCATTGTTTTTTAGGTTTATTACGTCTACAGAATGAGGGATGAGAGAAGTGTCTAGCCCATTGTTTGCAAGAAGTTCTTTTTAAGAAAGCTTGGCTACAGCGAAACCTCAACTGTAGTAAAAACTGCTAAAACAGCCCCAAGCAGCCTGACAGCTACACCTGATAAAAGAGGCAAAAAGAAGCTTGACGTAAATCCACTGCTTGAGATGATCAATCCACATAAAGTCATACAATCCTTGCATATCACATTATCGTCGTGAGCATGCTCAAACAAATTATACCTCCCACATGAACTATGCATTAAAGATATACACGCTAACTTTAATGAAGTGAATAGCAATCGAAAAATTGACTACACAACATATATGAGAGGAGTCAGCAACATGAACATCAGTTTTGCATTTCTTGGTCAAGAAGAGTGTGAGTTGTGCGCTAAAATTAA
This sequence comes from Watersipora subatra, assembly GCF_963576615.1. Lineage (NCBI taxonomy): Eukaryota > Metazoa > Bryozoa > Gymnolaemata > Cheilostomatida > Watersiporidae > Watersipora > Watersipora subatra. The sequence goes on along the minus strand of NC_088709.1, from coordinate 39,754,043 downwards.
GCTGAAAGTTCATGAGAGTCAGGAGCGGAGTGTATGCCAACCTGTGAAGTCAAAAGAAAACTCCATATGGAACTTGTAGATGAAGCGAGGAGTGTATATAAGAAAGAACGTGAAACCATTACTCCTAATACCACTGTTCGTAGTGTTGACTTGCAAAAAGTTATTATGCTCCCGAGACTTCCTGGTTACAAGTCAGCTTGTTTCATGAGGCATCTAGTTGCTTTTCATTTAACCTTTGCACTAGTTGGAGAATATACAAAAAGTACCATCACAACGTCCAAGATTTGGAATGAAGGTATATCAGGAAGAAGATATAAAGATATTACGTCAGCATTTTATGCTGCACTCAGAGAAGACCGTGACGCCCAACACATTGTCTATTTTACGGATAATTGTGATGGTCAGAACAAAAATTACACTTTATATACATTTCTTATAAGAGTAGTAAATAGCAGAGAAATTGAAGCTAAGACAATTACTTTAAAATATCTGGAAGCTGGCCACACTTTCATGAGCGCTGATAGCTGTCATGCTGCTGTTGAAAGACAGATGAGAAAGAGAAAAAATGTGTTTGACTTGAAAGATTTTGAAAGTTGTGTCAGTGGGGATGAAGCAAAAGTGATCTCCCTCAAGTATTCTGATTTTTGTCAGTACGAGAGACAACAAAGTCAGTCTAAGCTAAAACGGGCTGATATACCGATGCTATCTGACATCAAAGTTGCTCAGTTTTGTCGTCACCATAAAGTAGTATTTTATAAGCTGCGACATACAGACGAAGATTTCTCTACATTTAATTACCTGAAGTCAAGACCTGACCTATCAAAGCAGGTCGCACTGAAAGCACCACGTGGCATTTCGTTAGCAAAGAAGACCGATATTGTAAAAAATTTGATCGAATTTATGCCTGAATCCCGACGAGCATTCTGGCAGGGATTACCTGTTGAATCTATTAACTATCTTATAGATAACTTTGACTAAAATTTAATTGGGACATACACAGCTAAATATAACAGCATATACAGTTTTAATTTTTTTTGCTGTTCTCTGTTTGTCATAATTATTAATTTGTGCTTAGTTTTGTGTAGAAATACCAAAATATATGTTTATCAAAATAAAGTGGTTTCGGCAACTCTTGCATAGTTTTGAAAATTTTGTCGTAAAAATATTGGTTTTTGATAATGGATATTATTAAATTTACTTTAATCAAAACGATAGATATATTTGCGAAATTCATAAATAGTTTAAGCAGCAGCCTTGCATAAATAAGATACAATCAACTGCACATAAAACTACTTAACAGCTGATAAGTAGTTTTATCTGCAGAATTCTCGCACTTTGTGCAAGCTGCAGATAAAACAGAGCGGGAGCTGCAGATAAAACTACTCATAATAGATTAACATAGGAATTAATAATCCCTCATTGATGAAATTAAATTACATAATAGTTGAAAAAATTATGTAACAAAATTTTGCTCAAACTAACTTATTAGAGCAAAATTGACCACCTGCATAGCAAAAAATCATTTTTAAAGGAGATAAGTGGTTTTAGCAGCAGAGGGCAGTCCTGTAACCTATAGTATTAATATTCCTGTCACTTATAGTATTAATACTCCTGTCACTTATAGCATTAATACTCCTGTCACTTATAGCATTAATACTCCTGTCACCTATAGCATTAATACTCCTGTCACCTGTAGCATTAATACTCCTGTCACTTATAGCATTAATACTCCTGTCACTTATAGAATTAATACTCCTGTCACCTATAGTATTAATACTCCTGTCACCTATAGTATTAATATTCCTGTCACCTATAACATTGATACTCCTGTCACCTATAGCATTAATAATCCTGTCACCTAAAACATTAATACTCCTGTCACTTATAGCATTAATACTCCTGTCACATATAGTATTAATATTCCTGTCACTTATAGCATTAATACTCCTGTCACATATAGTATTAATACTCCTGTCACTTATAGCATTAATACTCCTGTCGCCTATAGCATTAATATTCCTGTCACATATAGTATTAATATTCCTGTCACTTATAGCATTAATACTCCTGTCACCTATAATATTAATACTCCTGTCACTTATAGTATTATTACTCCTGTCACCTATAGTATTAATATTCCTGTCACTTATAGTATTAATACTCCTGTCACTTATAGCATTAATACTCCTGTCACCTATAGTATTAATATTCCTGTCACATATAGTATTAATATTCCTGTCACTTATAGCATTAATACTCCTGTCACTTATAGCATTAATACTCCTGTAACCTATAGCATTAATATTCCTGTCACCTATAACATTGATACTCCTGTCACCTATAGCATTAATAATCCTGTCACCTAAAACATTAATACTCCTGTCACTTATAGCATTAATACTCCTGTCACCTATAGTATTAATATTCCTGTCACTTATAGTATTAATACTCCTGTCACTTATAGCATTAATACTCCTGTCACCTATAGTATTAATATTCCTGTCACATATAGTATTAATATTCCTGTCACTTATAGCATTAATACTCCTGTCACTTATAGCATTAATACTCCTGTAACCTATAGTATTAATACTCCTGTCACCTATAGTATTAATATTCCTGTCACATATAGTATTAATATTCCTGTCACTTATAGCATTAATACTCCTGTCACTTATAGCATTAATACTCCTGTCACTTATAGCATTACTACTCCTGTCACCTATAGTATTAATACTCCTGTCACCTATAGTATTAATATTCCTGTCACCTATAACATTGATACTCCTGTCACCTATAGCATTAATAATCCTGTCACCTAAAACATTAATACTCCTGTCACTTATAGCATTAATACTCCTGTCACCTATAGTATTAATATTCCTGTCACTTATAGTATTAATACTCCTGTCACTTATAGCATTAATACTCCTGTCACCTATAGTATTAATATTCCTGTCACATATAGTATTAATATTCCTGTCACTTATAGCATTAATACTCCTGTCACTTATAGCATTAATACTCCTGTAACCTATAGTATTAATACTCCTGTCACCTATAGTATTAATATTCCTGTCACATATAGTATTAATATTCCTGTCACTTATAGCATTAATACTCCTGTCACTTATAGCATTAATACTCCTGTCACTTATAGCATTACTACTCCTGTCACCTATAGCATTAATACTCCTGTCATCTATAGCATTAATACTCCTGTAACTTATAGTATTAACATTCCTGTCACCTATAACATTAATACTCCTGTCACCTATAGTATTAATACTCCTGTCAACTATAGTATTATTACTCTTGTAACTTATAGTATTAATACTCCTGTCACCTATAACATTAATACTCCTGTCACTTATAGCATTAATACTCCTGTCACCTATAGTATTAATATTCCTGTCACCTATAGTATTAATACTCCTGTCACCTATAACATTAATACTCCTGTCACTTATAGCATTAATACTCCTGCCACATGGAGTATTAATACTCCTGTCACTTATAGCATTAATACTACCGTCACCTATAGTATTAATATTCCTGTCACTTATAGTATTAATACTCCTGTCACCTATAGTATTAAAACTCCTGTCACCTATAGTATTAATATTCCTGTCACATATAGTATTAATATTCCTGTCACTTATAGCATTAATATTCCTGTCACTTATAACATTAATACTCCTGTCACCTATAGTATTAATACTCCTGTCACCTATAGTATTAATACTCCTGTCACATATAGTATTAATATTCCTGTCACTTATAGTATTAATACTCCTGTCACCTATAGTATTAATACTCCTGTCACCTATAGTATTAATATTCCTGTCACATATAGTATTAATATTCCTGTCACTTATAGCATTAATATTCCTGTCACTTATAACATTAATACTCCTGTCACTTATAGCATTAATACTCCTGTCACCTGTAGCATTAATACTCCTGTCATCTATAGCATTAATACTCCTGTAACTTATAGTATTAATATTCCTGTCACTTATAGCATTAATACTCCTGTCACCTATAACATTAATACTCCTGTCACCTATAGTATTAATACTCCTGTCACTTATAGTATTAATACTCCTGTCATCTATAGTATTAATACTCCTGTCACTTATAGTATTAGTACTCCTGTCACCTATAGTATTAATACTCCTGTCACCTATAGTATTAATATTCCTGTCACATATAGTATTAATATTCCTGTCACTTATAGCATTAATATTCCTGTCACTTATAACATTAATACTCCTGTCACCTATAGTATTAATACTCCTGTCGCCTATAGCATTAATACTCCTGTCACTTATAGTATTAATACTCCTGTCACTTATAGCATTAATACTCCTGTCACTTATAGCATTAATACTCCTGTCACTTATAGTATTAATACTCCTGTCACTTATAGCATTAATACTCCTGTCACTTATAGCAATAATACTCCTGTCACTTATAGCAATAATACTCCTGTCACTTATAGTATTAATACTCCTGTCACCTATAGTAATAATATTCCTGTCACTTATAGCATTAATACTCATGTCACCTATAGTATTAATATTCCTGTCACTTATAGTATTAATACTCCTGTCACCTATAGTATTAATATTCCTGTCACTTATAGCATTAATACTCCTGTCACCTATAGTATTAATATTCCTGTCACTTATAGTATTAATACTCCTGTCACCTATAGGATTAATATTCCTGTCACATATAGTATTAATATTCCTGTCGCTTATAGTATTAATACTCCTGTCACTTATAACATTAATACTCCTGTCACTTATAGCATTAATACTCCTGTCACTTATAGCAATAATACTCCTGTCACTTATAGCAATAATACTCCTGTCACTTAAAGTATTAATACTCCTGTCACCTATAGTAATAATATTCCTGTCACTTATAGCATTAATACTCATGTCACCTATAGTATTAATATTCCTGTCACTTATAGTATTAATACTCCTGTCACCTATAGTATTAATATTCCTGTCACTTATAGCATTAATACTCTTGTCACCTATAGTATTAATATTCCTGTCACTTATAGTATTAATACTCCTGTCACCTATAGGATTAATATTCCTGTCACATATAGTATTAATATTCCTGTCGCTTATAGTATTAATACTCCTGTCACTTATAGCATTAATACTCCTGTAACCTATAGTATTAATACTCCTGTCACCTATAGTATTAATATTCCTGTCACATATAGTATTAATATTCCTGTCACTTATAGCATTAATACTCCTGTCACTTATAGCATTAATACTCCTGTCACTTATAGCATTAATACTCCTGTCACCTGTAGCATTAATACTCCTGTCACCTGTAGCATTAATACTCTTGTCACATATAGTATTAATACTCCTGTCACCTATAGCATTAATACTCTTGTCACCTATAGTATTAATACTCCTGCCACTTATAGTATTAATACTCCTGTCACCTATAGTATTAATACTCCTGTCACCTATAGTATTAATACTCCTGTCACTTATAATATTAATACTCCTGTCACCTATAGCATTAATACTCTTGTCACCTATAGTATTAATACTCCTGTCACTTATAGTATTAATACTCCTGTCACTTATAGTATTAATACTCCTGTCACCTATAGTATTAATACTCCTGTCCCTTATAACATTAATACTCCTGTCACTTATAACATTAATACTCCTGTCACTTATAGCAATAATACTCTTGTCACTTATAGTATTAATACTCCTGTCACTTATAGTATTAATACGCCTGTAACTTATAGCATTAATACTCCTGTCACCTATAGCATTAATATTCCTGTCACATATAGTATTAATATTCCTGTCACTTATGGCATTAATATTCCTGTCACTTATAACATTAATACTCCTGTCACTTATAGTATTAATATTCCTGTCACTTATGGCATTAATATTCCTGTCACTTATAACATTAATACTCCTGTCACTTATAGTATTAATATTCCTGTCCCTTATAACATTAATACGCCTGTCACTTATAGCATTAATACTCCTGTCACTTATAGCATTAATATTCCTGTCACTTATAGTATTAATATTCCTGTCACTTATAGCATTAATACTCCTGTCACCTGTAGCATTAATACTCCTGTCACTTATAGCATTAATACTCCAGTCACTTATAACATTAATACTCCTGTCACTTATAACATTCATACTCCAGTCACTTATAACATTAATACTCCTGTCATTTATAACATTAATACTCCTGTCACTTATAGCATTAATATTCCTGTCACATATAGTATTAATATTCCTGTCACTTATAGCATTAATACTCCAGTCACTTATAACATTAATACTCCTGTCACTTATAACATTCATACTCCAGTCACTTATAACATTAATACTCCTGTCATTTATAACATTAATACTCCTGTCACTTATAGTATTAATATTCCTGTCACATATAACATTAATACTCCTGTCACTTATAGCATTAATACTCCTGTAACTTATAGCATTAATACTCCTGTCACCTATAGCATTAATATTCCTGTCACATATAGTATTAATATTCCTGTCACTTATGGCATTAATATTCCTGTCACTTATAACATTAATACTCCTGTCACTTATAGCATTAATACTCCTGTAACTTATAGCATTAATACTCCTGTCACCTATAGCATTAATATTCCTGTCACATATAGTATTAATATTCCTGTCACTTATGGCATTAATATTCCTGTCACTTATAACATTAATACTCCTGTCACTTATAGTATTAATACTCCTGTCACTTATAGCATTAATACTCCTGTCACTTATAGCATTAATATTCCTGTCACTTATAGTATTAATATTCCTGTCACTTATAGCATTAATACTCCTGTCACCTGTAGCATTAATACTCCTGTCACTTATAGCATTAATACTCCAGTCACTTATAACATTAATACTCCTGTCACTTATAACATTCATACTCCAGTCACTTATAACATTAATACTCCTGTCATTTATAACATTAATACTCCTGTCACTTATAGCATTAATATTCCTGTCACCTATAACATTAATACTCCTGTCACTTATAGCATTAATACTCCAGTCACTTATAACATTAATACTCCTGTCACTTATAACATTCATACTCCTGTAACTTATAGCAATAATACTCCTGTCACTTATAGTATTAATACTCCTGTCACTTATAACATTAATACTCCTGTCACCTATAACATTAATACTCCTGTCACCTATAGTATTAATACTCCTGTCACTTATAATATTAATACTCCTGTCACTTATAACATTAATACTCCTGTCACTTATAACATTAATACTCCTGTCACTTATAACATTCATGCTCCTGTAATTTATAACATTAATACTCCTGTCACTTATAGCAATAATACTCCTGTCACTTATAGCAATAATACTCCTGTCACTTATAGTATTAATACTCCTGTCACTTATAGAATTAATACTCCTGTCACTTATAGCAATAATACTCCTGTCACTTATAGCAATAATACTCCTGTCACTTATAGTATTAATACTCCTGTCACCTATAGTATTAATATTCCTGTCACATATAGTATTAATATTCCTGTCACTTATAGCATTAATACTCCTGTAACTTATAGCATTAATACTCCTGTCACTTATAGTATTAATACTCCTGTCACTTATAGCATTAATACTCTTGTCACTTATAGTATTAATACTCCTGTAACTTATAGTATTAATATTCCTGTCGCTTATAGTATTAATATTCCTGTCACTTATAGTATTAATACTCCTGTAACTTATAGTATTAATATTCCTGTCACTTATAGTATTAATATTCCTGTAACTTATAACATTAATACTCCTGTCACTTATAGTATTAATATTCCTGTCACTTATAGTATTAATATTCCTGTCACTTATAACATTAATACTCCTGTCACTTATAGTATTAATACTCCTGTCACCTATAGCATTAATACTCCTGTCACCTATAGTATTAATACTCCTGTCACTTATAGTATTAATACTCCTGTCACTTATAGTATTAATCTTCCTGTCACCTATAGCATTAATACTCCTGTCACCTATAGCATTAATACTCCTGTCACCTATAGCATTAATACTCCTGTCACTTATAGTATTAATACTCCTGTCACTTATAGTATTAATATTCCTGTCACCTATAGCATTAATACTCCTGTCACCTATAGTATTAATACTCCTGTCACTTATAGGATTAATACTCCTGTCACTTATAGTATTAATATTCCTGTCACCTATAGCATTAATTTTCCTGTCACCTATAGCATTAATACTCCTGTCACCTATAGCATTAATACTCCTGTCACCTATAGCATTAATATTCCTGTCACTTATAGTATTAATACTTCTGTCACTTATAGTATTAATATTCCTGTCACCTATAGCATTAATACTCCTGTCACCTATAGTATTAATACTCCTGTCACTTATAGCATTAATACTCCTGTCACCTATAACATTAATACTCCTGTCACTTATAGCATTAATACTCCTGTCACCTATAGTATTAATATTCCTGTCACCTATAGTATTAATACTCCTGTCACCTATAACATTAATACTCCTGTCACTTACAGCATTAATACTCCTGCCACATGTAGTATTAATACTCCTGTCACTTATAGCAACAATACTCCTGTCACCTATAGTATTAATATTCCTGTCACTTATAGTATTAATACTCCTGTCACCTATAGTATTAATACTCCTGTCACCTATAGTATTAATATTCCTGTCACATATAGTATTAATATTCCTGTCACTTATAGTATTAATATTCCTGTCACTTATAACATTAATACTCCTGTCACTTATAGTATTAATATTCCTGTCACTTATAGTATTAATATTCCTGTCACTTATAACATTAATACTCCTGTCACTTATAGTATTAATACTCCTGTCACCTATAGCATTAATACTCCTGTCACCTATAGTATTAATACTCCTGTCACTTATAGTATTAATACTCCTGCCACTTATAGTATTAATCTTCCTGTCACCTATAGCATTAATACTCCTGTCACCTATAGCATTAATACTCCTGTTACCTATAGCATTAATACTCCTGTCACTTATAGTATTAATACTCCTGTCACTTATAGTATTAATATTCCTGTCACCTATAGCATTAATACTCCTGTCACTTATAGTATTAATACTCCTGTCGCTTATAGGATTAATACTCCTGTCACTTATAGTATTAATATTCCTGTCACCTATAGCATTAATTTTCCTGTCACCTATAGCATTAATACTCCTGTCACCTATAGCATTAATACTCCGGTCACCTATAGCATTAATATTCCTGTCACTTATAGTATTAATACTCCTGTCACTTATAGTATTAATATTCCTGTCACCTATAGCATTAATACTCCTGTCACCTATAGTATTAATACTCCTGTCACTTATAGTATTAATACTCCTGTCACTTATAGTATTAATCTTCCTGTCACCTATAGCATTAATACTCCTGTCACCTATAGCATTAATACTCCTGTCACCTATAGCATTAATACTCCTGTCACTTATAGTATTAATACTCCTGTCATTTATAGTATTAATATTCCTGTCACCTATAGCATTAATACTCCTGTCACCTATAGTATTAATATTCGTGTCACTTATAGGATTAATACTCCTGTCACTTATAGTATTAATATTCCTGTCACCTATAGCATTAATACTCCTGTCACCTATAGCATTAATACTCCTGTCACCTATAGCATTAATACTCCTGTCACTTATAGTATTAATACTCCTGTCATTTATAGTATTAATATTCCTGTCACCTATAGCATTAATACTCCTGTCACCTATAGTATTAATACTCGTGTCACTTATAGGATTAATACTCCTGTCACTTATAGCATTAATACTCCTGTCACCTATAGCATTAATACTCCGGTCACCTATAGCATTAATATTCCTGTCACTTATAGTATTAATACTCCTGTCACTTATAGTATTGATATTCCTGTCACTTATAGTATTAATATTCCTGTCACTTATAGTATTAATACTCCTGTAACTTATAGTATTAATATTCCTGTCACTTATAGTATTAATATTCCTGTCACTTATAACATTAATACTCCTATCACCTATAGTATTAATACTCCTGTCACCTATAGTATTATTATTCTTGTAACTTATAGTATTAATACTCCTGTCACCTATAACATTAATACTCCTGTCACCTATAGTATTAATACTCCTGTCACCTATAACATTAATACTCTTGTCACCTATAGCATTAATACTGCTGTCACCTATAGCAATAATACTCCTGTCACTTATAGCAATCATACTCCTGTCACTTATAGTATTAATACTCCTGTCACCTATAGTATTAATATTCCTGTCACATATAGTATTAATATTCCTGTCACTTATAGCATTAATACTCCTGTAACTTATAGCATTAATACTCCTGTCACTTATAGTATTAATACTCCTGTCACTTATAGCATTAATACTCTTGTCACTTATAGTATTAATACTCCTGTAACTTATAGTATTAATATTCCTGTCGCTTATAGTATTAATATTCCTGTCACTTATAGTATTAATACTCCTGTAACTTATAGTCTTAATATTCCTGTCACTTATAGTATTAATATTCCTGTCACTTATAACATTAATACTCCTGTCACTTATAGTATTAATATTCCTGTCACTTATAGTATTAATATTCCTGTCACTTATAACATTAATACTCCTGTCACTTATAGTATTAATACTCCTGTCACCTATAGCATTAATACTCCTGTCACCTATAGTATTAATACTGCTGTCACTTATAGTATTAATACTCCTGTCACTTATAGTATTAATCTTCCTGTCACCTATAGCATTAATACTCCTGTCACCTATAGCATTAATACTCCTGTCACCTATAGCATTAATACTCCTGTCACTTATAGTATTAATACTCCTGTCACTTATAGTATTAATATTCCTGTCACCTATAGCATTAATACTCCTGTCACCTATAGTATTAATACTCCTGTCACTTATAGGATTAATACTCCTGTCACTTATAGTATCAATATTCCTGTCACCTATAGCATTAATTTTCCTGTCACCTATAGCATTAATACTCCTGTCACCTATAGCATTAATACTCCTGTCACCTATAGCATTAATATTCCTGTCACTTATAGTATTAATACTCCTGTCACTTATAGTATTAATATTCCTGTCACCTATAGCATTAATACTCCTGTCACCTATAGTATTAATACTCCTGTCACTTATAGTATTAATACTCCTGTCACTTATAGTATTAATCTTCCTGTCACCTATAGCATTAATACTCCTGTCACCTATAGCATTAATACTCCTGTCACCTATAGCATTAATACTCCTGTCACTTATAGTATTAATACTCCTGTCACTTATAGTATTAATATTCCTGTCACCTATAGCATTAATACTCCTGTCACCTATAGTATTAATACTCCTGTCACTTATAGGATTAATACTCCTGTCACTTATAGTATTAATATTCCTGTCACCTATAGCATTAATTTTCCTGTCACCTATAGCATTAATACTCCTGTCACCTATAGCATTAATACTCCTGTCACCTATAGCATTAATACTCCTGTCACTTATAGTATTAATGCTCCTGTCACTTATAGTATTAATACTCCTGTCACTTATAGTTGTAATATTCCTGTCACTTATAGTAGTAATATTTCTGTCACTTATAGTATTAATACTCCTGTAACTTATAGTATTAATATTCCTGTCACTTATAGTATTAATATTCCTGTCACTTATAACATTAATACTCCTGTCACCTATAGTATTAATACTCCTGTCACCTATAGTATTATTACTCTTGTAACTTATAGTATTAATACTCCTGTCACCTATAACATTAATACTCCTGTCACCTATAGTATTAATACTCCTGTCACCTATAACATTAATACTCTTGTCACTTATAGCATTAATACTCCTGTCACCTATAACATTAATACTCCTGTCACTTATAGCATTAATACTCCTGCCACATGTAGTATTAATACTCCTGTCACTTATAGCATCAATACTCCTGTCACCTATAGTATTAATATTCCTGTCACTTATAGTATTAATACTCCTGTCACCTATAGTATTAATACTCTTGTCACCTATAGTATTAATATTCCTGTCACATATAGTATTAATATTCCTGTCACTTATAGTATTAATATTCCTGTCACTTATAACATTAATACTCCTGTCACTTATAGTATTAATATTCCTGTCACTTATAGTATTAATATTCCTGTCACTTATAACATTAATACTCCTGTCACTTATAGTATTAATACTCCTGTCACCTATAGCATTAATACTCCTGTCACCTATAGTATTAATACTCCTGTCACTTATAGTATTAATACTCCTGTCACTTATAGTATTAATCTTCCTGTCACCTATAGCATTAATACTCCTGTCACCTATAGCATTAATACTCCTGTCACCTATAGCATTAATACTCCTGTCACTTATAGTATTAATACTCCTGTCACTTATAGTATTAATATTCCTGTCACCTATAGCATTAATACTCCTGTCACCTATAGTATTAATACTCCTGTCGCTTATAGGATTAATACTCCTGTCACTTATAGTATTAATATTCCTGTCACCTATAGCATTAATTTTCCTGTCACCTATAGCATTAATACTCCTGTCACCTATAGCATTAATACTCCTGTCACCTATAGCATTAATATTCCTGTCACTTATAGTATTAATACTCCTGTCACTTATAGTATTAATATTCCTGTCACCTATAGCATTAATACTCCTGTCACCTATAGTATTAATACTCCTGTCACTTATAGTATTAATACTCCTGTCACTTATAGTATTAATCTTCCCGTCACCTATAGCATTAATACTCCTGTCACCTATAGCATTAATACTCCTGTCACCTATAGCATTAATACTCCTGTCACTTATAGTATTAATACTCCTGTCATTTATAGTATTAATATTCCTGTCACCTATAGCATTAATACTCCTGTCACCTATAGTACTAATACTCCTGTCACTTATAGGATTAATACTCCTGTCACTTATAGTATTAATATTCCTGTCACCTATAACATTAATACTCCTGTCACCTATAGCATTAATACTCCTGTCACCTATAGTACTAATACTCCTGTCACTTATAGGATTAATACTCCTGTCACTTATAGTATTAATATTCCTGTCACCTATAGCATTAATACTCCTGTCACCTATAGTATTAATACTCCTGTCACTTATAGTATTAATACTCCTATCACTTATAGTATTAATATTCCTGTCACTTATAGTATTAATATTCCTGTCACTTATAGTATTAATACTCCTGTAACTTATAGTATTAATATTCCTGTCACTTATAGTATTAATATTCCTGTCACTTATAACATTAATACTCCTATCACCTATAGTATTAATACTCCTGTCACCTATAGTATTATTACTCTTGTAACTTATAGTATTAATACTCCTGTCACCTATAACATTAATACTCCTGTCACCTATAGTATTAATACTCCTGTCACCTATAACATTAATACTCTTGTCACTTATAGCATTAATACTCCTGTCACCTATAACATTAATACTCCTGTCACTTATAGCATTAATACTCCTGTCACCTATAGTATTAATATTCCTGTCACCTATAGTATTAATACTCCTGTCACCTATAACATTAATACTCCTGTCACTTATAGCATTAATACTCCTGCCACATGTAGTATTAATACTCCTGTCACTTATAGCATTAAAACTCCTGTCACCTATAGTATTAATATTCCTGTCACTTATAGTATTAATACTCCTGCCACATGTAGTATTAATACTCCTGTCACTTATAGCATTAATACTCCTGTCACCTATAGTATTAATATTCCTGTCACTGATAGTATTAATACTCCTGTCACCTATAGCATTAATACTCCTGTCACCTATAGCATTAATACTCCTGTCACCTATAGCATTAATACTACTGTCACTTATAGTATTAATACTCCTGTCACTTATAGAATTAATACTCCTGTCACTTATAGTATTAATATTCCTGTCACTTATAGTATTAATATTCCTGTCACTTATAGTATTAATACTCCTGTAACTTATAGTATTAATATTCCTGTCACTTATAGTATTAATATTCCTGTCACTTATAACATTAATTCTTCTATCACCTATAGTATTAATACTCCTGTCACCTATAGTATTATTACTCTTGTAACTTATAGTATTAATACTCCTGTCACCTATAACATTAATACTCCTGTCACCTATAGTATTAATACTCCTGTCACCTATAACATTAATACTCTTGTCACTTATAGCATTAATACTCCTGTCACCTATAACATTAATACTCCTGTCACTTATAGCATTAATACTCCTGTCACCTATAGTATTAATATTCCTGTCACCTATAGTATTAATACTCTTGTCACCTATAACATTAATACTCCTGTCACTTATAGCATTAATACTCCTGCCACATGTAGTATTAATACTCCTGTCACTTATAGCATTAAAACTCCTGTCACCTATAGTATTAATATTCCTGTCACTTATAGTATTAATACTCCTGTCACCTATAGTATTAATATTCCTGTCACTTATAGTATTAATACTCCTGTCACCTATAGCATTAATACTCCTGTCACCTATAGCATTAATACTCCTGTCACCTATAGCATTAATACTACTGTCACTTATAGTATTAATACTCCTGTCACTTATAGTATTAATACTCCTGTCACTTATAGTATTAATATTCCTGTCACTTATAGTATTAATATTCCTGTCACTTATAGTATTAATACTCCTGTAACTTATAGTATTAATATTCCTGTCACTTATAGTATTAATATTCCTGTCACTTATAACATTAATTCTTCTATCACCTATAGTATTAATACTCCTGTCACCTATAGTATTATTACTCTTGTAACTTATAGTATTAATACTCCTGTCACCTATAACATTAATACTCCTGTCACCTATAGTATTAATACTCCTGTCACCTATAACATTAATACTCTTGTCACTTATAGCATTAATACTCCTGTCACCTATAACATTAATACTCCTGTCACTTATAGCATTAATACTCCTGTCACCTATAGTATTAATATTCCTGTCACCTATAGTATTAATACTCTTGTCACCTATAACATTAATACTCCTGTCACTTATAGCATTAATACTCCTGCCACATGTAGTATTAATACTCCTGTCACTTATAGCATTAAAACTCCTGTCACCTATAGTATTAATATTCCTGTCACTTATAGTATTAATACTCCTGTCACCTATAGTATTAATATTCCTGTCACCTATAGTATTAATTTCCCTGTCACATATAGTATTAATATTCCTGTCACTTATAGCATTAATATTCCTGTCACTTATAACATTAATACTCCTGTCACCTATAGTATTAATACTCCTGTCACCTATAGTATTAATACTCCTGTCACATATAGTATTAATATTCCTGTCACTTATAACATTAATTCTTCTATCACCTATAGTATTAGTACTCCTGTCACCTATAGTATTATTACTCTTGTAACTTATAGTATTAATACTCCTGTCACCTATAACATTAATACTCCTGTCACCTATAGTATTAATACTCCTGTCACCTATAACATTAATACTCTTGTCACTTATAGCATTAATACTCCTGTCACCTATAACATTAATACTCCTGTCACTTATAGCATTAATACTCCTGTCACCTATAGTATTAATATTCCTGTCACCTATAGTATTAATACTCTT
The DNA here is from genome assembly GCF_963576615.1 of Watersipora subatra. Taxonomy (NCBI): domain Eukaryota; kingdom Metazoa; phylum Bryozoa; class Gymnolaemata; order Cheilostomatida; family Watersiporidae; genus Watersipora; species Watersipora subatra. The sequence continues at coordinate 39,738,174 of NC_088709.1, read as the reverse complement.
GTCACCTATAACATTAATACTCCTGTCACTTATAGCATTAATACTGCTGCCACCTATAGTATTAATACTCCTGTCACTTGTAGTATTAATACTCCTGTCACTTATAGCATTAAAACTCCTGTCACCTATAGTATTAATATTCCTGTCACATATAGTATTAATATTCCTGTCACTTATAGCATTAATATTCCTGTCACTTATAACATTAATATTCCTGTCACTTATAGTATTAATACTCCTGTCACTTATAGCATTAATACTCCTGTCACCTATAACATTAATACTCCGGTCACTTATAGTGTTAATACTCCTGTCACTTATAGTATTAATACTCCTGTCACTTATAGTATTAATACTCCTGTCACCTATAGTATTAATACTCCTGTCACTTATAGTATTAATACTCCTGTCGCCTATAGTATTAATACTCCTGTCACCTATAGTATTAATATTCCTGTCACATATAGTATTCATATTCCTGTCACTTATAGCATTAATATTCCTGTCACTTATAACATTAATACTCCTGTCACCTATAGTATTAATACTCCTGTCGCCTATAGCATTAATACTCCTGTCACTTATAGTATTAATACTCCTGTCACTTATAGCATTAATACTCCTGTCACTTATAGCATTAATACTCCTGCCACATGTAGTATTAATACTCCTGTCACTTATAGCATTAAAACTCCTGTCACCTATAGTATTAATATTCCTGTCACTTATAGTATTAATACTCCTGTCACCTATAGTATTAATATTCCTGTCACCTATAGTATTAATTTCCCTGTCACATATAGTATTAATATTCCTGTCACTTATAGCATTAATATTCCTGTCACTTATAACATTAATACTCCTGTCACCTATAGTATTAATACTCCTGTCACCTATAGTATTAATACTCCTGTCACATATAGTATTAATATTCCTGTCACTTATAACATTAATTCTTCTATCACCTATAGTATTAATACTCCTGTCACCTATAGTATTATTACTCTTGTAACTTATAGTATTAATACTCCTGTCACCTATAACATTAATACTCCTGTCACCTATAGTATTAATACTCCTGTCACCTATAACATTAATACTCTTGTCACTTATAGCATTAATACTCCTGTCACCTATAACATTAATACTCCTGTCACTTATAGCATTAATACTCCTGTCACCTATAGTATTAATATTCCTGTCACCTATAGTATTAATACTCTTGTCACCTATAACATTAATACTCCTGTCACTTATAGCATTAAAACTCCTGTCACCTATAGTATTAATATTCCTGTCACATATAGTATTAATATTCCTGTCACTTATAGCATTAATATTCCTGTCACTTATAACATTAATATTCCTGTCACTTATAGTATTAATACTCCTGTCACTTATAGCATTAATACTCCTGTCACCTATAACATTAATACTCCGGTCACTTATAGTGTTAATACTCCTGTCACTTATAGTATTAATACTCCTGTCACTTATAGTATTAATACTCCTGTCACCTTTAGTATTAATACTCCTGTCACTTATAGTATTAATACTCCTGTCGCCTATAGTATTAATACTCCTGTCACCTATAGTATTAATATTCCTGTCACATATAGTATTCATATTCCTGTCACTTATAGCATTAATATTCCTGTCACTTATAACATTAATACTCCTGTCACCTATAGTATTAATACTCCTGTCGCCTATAGCATTAATACTCCTGTCACTTATAGTATTAATACTCCTGTCACTTATAGCATTAATACTCCTGTCACTTATAGCATTAATACTCCTGTCACTTATAGTATTAATACTCCTGTCACTTATAGCATTAATACTCCTGTCACTTATAGTATTAATATTCCTGTCACTTATAACATTAATACTCCTGTAACTTATAGCATTATTACTCCTGTCACTTATAGCAATAATACTCCTGTCACTTATAGCAATAATACTCCTGTCACTTATAGTATTAATACTCCTGTCACCTATAGTATTAATATTCCTGTCACTTATAGCATTAATACTCCTGTCACCTATAGTATTAATATTCCTGTCACTTATAGTATTAATACTCCTGTCACCTATAGTATTAATATTCCTGTCACTTATAGCATTAATACTCCTGTCACCTATAGTATTAATATTCCTGTCACTTATAGTATTAATACTCCTGTCACCTATAGTATTAATATTCCTGTCACATATAGTATTAATATTCCTGTCACTTATAGCATTAATACTCCTGTCACTTATAGCATTAATACTCCTGTAACCTATAGTATTAATACTCCTGTCACCTATAGTATTAATATTCCTGTCACCTATAGTATTAATATAAAATTTCTTATTTAAATTTTATTAATAAAGTTTCTACTGATACAATAGTCATTTCTAAACTTTTGAAAGTAAAACTCTAGCAGACCTGAATGGCAACTTTAAGAACTTACCAGCTGTCAGGTAGTGTAGAGTAGCAGAAGTAGCAGTTGACTGGTACATCTACTGAAGGAAAAGGGTGTTCAGCTCGTACCCTCTTTAGGTCATCTTCAAACACACCTCTTTTAATAGGATTGAAGTCTGGCAGCATAGCGAGAGGTTTCAGAGTCGTCATCTCCCAACCATGATTTGTTCTGTTACATTTAGTACCCTTGCTACCAATGAATCCTCGACAGAATGTCAGAAAGACCAACTAAAATTATACACATCAAATCAGACATAGGTTAAATTAATAAGCCTAAGATTTGGGTGCTACCCTTATTGTAAACAGGAACCCAAGGCTTTAGGCTACTTCTCTTAAACATTAATTGTCAACTAAATGTTAATTAGTTATCGTCAACATTAACATTAATGTTAACACTTCAGGGTGGTCAGCATCAGATAGAATTATATACAATAGTAACTATTTATTAATGTTGACACTTCTGGGTGGTCAGCATCAGATAGAATTATATACAATAGTAACTATTTATTAATGTTGACACTTCTGGGTGGTCAGCATCAGATAGAATTATATACAATAGTAACTATTTATTAATGTTGACACTTCTGGGTGGTCAGCATCAGATAGAATTATATACAATAGTAACTAGTCATTAATGTTGACACTTCAGGGTGGTCAGCATAAGATAGAATTATATACAATAGTAACTAGTCATTAATGTTGACACTTCTGAGTGGTCAGCATCAGATAGAATTATATACAATAGTAACTAGTCATTAATGTTGACACTTCTGGGTGATCAGCATCAGATAGAATTATATACAATAGTAACTAGTTATTAATGTTGACACTTCTGAGTGGTCAGCATCAGATAGAATTATATACAATAGTAACTAGTTATTAATGTTGACACTTCTGGATGGTCAGCATCAGATAGAATTTTATACAATAGTAACTAGTTATTAATGTTGACACTTCTGAGTGGTCAGCATCAGATAGAATTATATACAATAGTAACTAGTTATTAATGTTGACACTTCTGAGTGGTCAGCATAAGATAGAATTATATACAATAGTAACTAGTTATTAATGTTGACACTTCAGGGTGGTCAGCATAAGATAGAATTATATACAATAGTAACTAACCATTAATGTTGACACTTCAGGGTGGTCAGCATAAGATAGAATTATATACAATAGTAACTAACCATTAATGTTGACACTTTTGGGTGGCCAGCATCAAATAGAATTAGATACAATAGCAGCTGATCATTAATATTGACACTTCTGGGTGGTCAGCATCAGATAGAATTAGATACAATAGTCTTACGGCCAAACACGAGCGAACCGAGTGTTTGGGAGATTTATGATAAATGCATATGGGCACACAACTCCCGAAAAGTATTCACCAATAGCAATAGCAAACCCTTGTACCGAAATCCATTTAAAAAATTTTGAAAAAATTTAACCATTTTTCAGTGGAGTCGTTTAAGTATAATAATGATACAAAACACATATAAACCTATTTAAATATGTTACCAAGTCTTTTGAAAAGTGCAGGCAATATCTTAAAACTTACCCATCTGATCAGATAATACATAACTAGCAAGATTAATTTGGCCTAAAATCGCAATTAAAATCTGACGAGCCTTTTTTAATCAAAATTAAGACCCGCCAACAAAACATCCACAAAGCCAGATAGTAGAACCATAAAGCCGTGTGCATTTCACGAGAAAAATGTGCCCTTAGCTACAGTCTATGACAATGTCCATTTGCCGAAGGTTTCTGTAATAAACATAACACCGTACTAGTAAAAAGTACTGAAAAATGGCGTCCTTTTTGGCATTTATTTTTTGCCGATTCTAATTCTGACATTTTGGACACTTATAATGAGTACTTTGATATTCCAACTGCTATCAAATGCAGTGAAAGTAAAGGGAATGACGATGATATTTTCCTAATGATTCTTATAAGATTATTACAATATTTAATTATAAGAATAATTATTCGATTTTATAAGATTATTATAAGATTTAATTATAAGAATAATCATTCAAATTTACAAGATCAAAGTATATAGTGACCGATGGTGTGCAATATGTTACTGTTATTATTTTTCTAAAGATTTTGTTGATGATACTATGGCTGTGCCCAATATCGCGGTACTGCCAAGCCGTTTTTAATATCTGCAAAATTAAGTACATTCCTGCCAACTCTCACGCATTGGGTGTGAGACTCACGTAATCATCCCAAAGAAAAAATGAAAATGCATGAGAAATGCGTGAGATTTTTGCCCCAATTTCCACAATTTTATATATACTATCATTGATACATCAATTGCCCCAAAACCAAATCTCACGCATTGCCCCACTCTTGGGTTGGCAGGTCTGATTAAGTAATACATTTTCTTATAGATATACAGCTATTTCTATGACAACCAGCTAAAATCTGTTTAGATTTTTAAATTCAGTATTATTTTTTGGATATAAATACAGAAATCTAGATAAATATCACAACTTTGTGATATTGGTTGCTATGACGTTTTGAAATGTAAACAAAATTGTGCATTGGTTTTCATTTCTCAAACTTTAACACCAGTTTTCTCAGAACTATGTTTTCGCACTAATGGTAAACGTGCATTCAGTTTATTGACCATAAAATCTGCTGTAATTAAGTTAGAATCGAATTTTATTTGCAAATAAATTGTGGGAATTTTCTCCTTCTGTTGGTGTAGATAACTCTAAATCTCACACACCCGACTTAACCATGGTTTCTGTGATCATGACCCATTTCTTTATTTTGCTCCAGTTTGCAGAAAACTTTCAGACACAGGTGAATGCTAATGCTTGCTTTCTGTTACAGATCGCTGTCAAAATCATTCTAAATTCAACACAACCAACTTTTTAACTGTGTATATTACACAGCAACTTGCCATTTTACTTTTAATATTGCATTTCTCCTATTGCAGGGAGAGATATAAACATATAATCTTTTCTTTCATTATTGCTGTTTGTTGTACATAATAACACCCAGTACATTACAGCTACCATTGCAGTTCTCCTATTGCGCTGCAGTGCCATTTGACTGCGAATGTTGCATTTCTCAACCAGCAGTACCCTTTCTTTTCTCCATTATCACTTTGGTTGTGGGCTGTGTGACAGGGGAATTTCTAGAAATTCCCCTGGAAATAGGAAAAAATGTAAAAAAATAGGAAAAAATGTAAAAAACTAGTATTCTATTCACTACCTTGGTAAAAGACTTCAGCTCAGGTTGACATAGCGCATCTACCACTTCCTGTACAGAGCAGTGGCTTCTATCATTACCAGAGATGTTTCCCTTCTTATCTCCATGAGACATAATGACTAGAGCCACCATAGAGCCATGACCAGGTTGTTGAGAGAAATCTTTAATCTCTCTCAGCATCTCGTCTGCTGACTTGTCAAACAAACATTCAACCTAAAGACACAATTTTGTCACAATAACTTGTAGAATCTTGTGAAAATTAAAAGTAATTAGCTGGTCATCATTTTTACCTTTTTAGTGCATCCAACCAAACAAATGTAATGTGAGATAAATATCAATAGTTTAGGAAATATTGATAAATATTACCTTCTCAGTAAATTCAACCAAACAAATAAATTGGGTGATGAATATCAGTAGTACAATGAACAAGCTTTAGTGAGAGCTTCGATGAACAAACAGGAAGTGAGGTCAAATGATGAAGTATTCTGTCTTTTCAAGCTATCTAAGCTGGCTAATACAGTTTATAAAATATTGTGAAATAAACAGAAGGCATGTAACCATTTTAGAGGCTTTCATATGACATCTTACTTTCGTGAACCCACTGAGTGAGAGACAAGGAATCAGTCTTACAAACTACTGGTAATCTTTCCTTGATTACAAGTAGTTAGTAATCAAGGAAAGACAAATTGTTATATTCTACTCAGCTGTTTTTGGTCTACTTAAATTACTCTCATGCAAAAGCATTTTCAAAAGTAGTTCAATTATAGGTATTGTAATCCCACTTTGATTGGCTATGACGTCCATGGTTTGACAGCTGAATCAGCTATAAGCATGGCTAGCTGATACAATGATACATTGGTAAGACAACAGTCCAACTAGATAATTAAGGTGTGCAAAAGATTTAAGCTCTAAAACATACCTTCAACCCAAGTTGTTTTTTTTAAATTTCACAAGCGTTATCACGATCTTTTTCCCAGCCATCTCTGCCTTTTCTGTTACAAATAATTAGAGCTTTCTCCCCAGTTAGGAAAATCTCATCATCTGTAGGGTTATAAATAGATGTTCCAAAATGCTTTCCCATAGTAAAGTTGATGTTAACATACTTTGTTAGCTCATGGTTCTTCAAGAAGCCCAAGAGAGATCTGATACCAACAAATGTTTCCTTCCGAAGGTCCGAGTATCTGTAATACAAAACTCTTATAAGAATTCAAATTAATATGTTACTGCTGAGCACCCCTTGGGCCTGCGCATGAAATAGAGCTAATAGAGAGAGAAAAGTCACTACTTTTCTAGGTTCAATTAGTGTCTTAATTAAAAATGAGACCGAAATCTAAGATACTTGCATAACAGAACCTGAGTGTAGAGGCACTACAGATATGATGATGAAATCTGGCCCTGGAGGAGATGCATACTGAATCTGGTCCACCATTGGATGTATGACCACGATCACCTGTGAAAAAGAAAAACTCGTACAATATGCTACATTTTTATTTTAGTTAATGAGATGCTCTGCATGATCATGAGTCAAAAATATGTAGATAGGATAACCTTTGGTATGCTGTGGTAATCTGGAGTGTCCAGATCATAAAGTTTTCTCTGTATAGCTTGTAGAGCGATTTTCTCACCATCAAAGTAGAGAGGAGGAAGAGAATGTTGGGGTGATGAAATTTGCAGATCTGTCAAGGGATACTCATTTAATGCGTATTTGATTACCTTCCACATAATCTCCCCGTCTATTTTCAATTTTTTTGGATTTGCTAGAGGTGACAGTTTGTCAAATCCTATAAGAGTATATTAAATCTATCAAAGTACTCAACACCATCAATGCATAGAACACGCGTCATGTACTCTGCTGTACCATAGTGTTGCAGTGAAGCAAGAGACAGACAGCTTGTTTTCTTTTTGTTAGGCTTACTTAGGAGTTCTCTTCTCTCAGATAGTGGATATTTGAGAATGAGTTCAGCGAGTATGGGAGTTGACAATCTTGCAGCCAAATATATAAAAGGATTGTTGTTGAATATATCCTGTGTCATTATATCCTTCAGATCAATATCTTCTAAGTAGTCCTTAAGCACTTCATACAACTGTTCGGCATATGGTGATATGCAAGCCAGGTGAAATATAGTCTGCTGGTTTTTGTTTTTTATCAGCCAAACCTCTTTCATGTCGCAAGGCTGAAGCTCATTGCTCACTTTCTCTAGAGTGTGTTGTAGCAGTTTTTCAGATTGAAAAGCATTTACCTGCTCTACCATAGACATCAGCGCTGTATTACCTTCATTGTCAGTCATGCTGGCGTAAGCTAGTTTATCATCTGCTGTGTCAATAAGCAAGCGAGCTATCTCCACTGTTTGAGCACAGTGTAGAGCTGTTTGACCATCACTGTCAGTGAGGGTAACATATGCAGATTTATCCTCTGCTGTATCAATAAGCAAGCGAGCTATCTCCACTGTTTGAGCATAGTGTAGTGCTGTTTGACCATCGTTGTCAGTGAGGTTAACATATGCAGATTTATCTTCTGCTGTGTCAATAAGCAAGCGAGCTATCTCCACTGTTTCAGCACAACGTAGTACTGTTTGACCATCGCTGTCAGTAAGGTTAACATATGCAGATTTATCATCTGTTGTGTCAATAAGCAATCGAACTATCTCCACTGTTTGAGCACGGTGTAGAGCTGTTTGACCATCACTGTCAGTGAGGGTAACATATGCAGATTTATCATCTGCTGTGTCAATAAGCAATCGAACTATCTCCACTGTTTGAGCACAGTGTAGAGCTGTTTGACCAAGTCTGTCAGTGAGATTAACATATGTAGATTTATCCTCTGCTGTATCAATAAGGCAGCAAACTATCTCTGCTGCTTTAACACAGTGTAGAGCTGTTTGACTATATCCGTCAGTGAGGTTAAAATATGCAGATTCATCTTCTGTTGGATCAATAAGCAAGAGGGCCATCCCCACTGTTTGAGCACACTGTAGAGCTGTTTGACCATTGCTGTCAGTGAGGTTAACATATGCAGATTTATCTTCTGTTGTGTCAATAAGCAATCAAACTATCTCCACTGTTTGAGCACGGTGTAGAGCTGTTTGACCATCAATGTCAGTGAGGGTAACATATGCAGATTTATCATCTGCTGTGTCAATAAGCAATCGAACTATCTCCACTGTTTGAGCACGGTGTAGAGCTGTTTGACTATTGCTGTCAGTGAGGTTGACATATGCAGATTTATCCTCTGCTGAGTCAATAAGCAAGTGAGCCATCTCCACTGTTTGAGCACAGTATAATGCTGTTAGAGCACAGTGTAATGCTGTTTGACCATCGCTGTCAGTGAGATTAACGTATGCAGATTTATCCTCTACTGTATCAATAAGCAAGTGAGCTATCTCCATTGCTGTAGCACAATGTAATGGTGTTTGACCATTGCTGTCAGTGAAATTAACATATTCAGATTTATTGTCTGCTATATCAATAAGCAAGCGAGCTATCTCCACTGTTTTAGCACAGTGTAGAGCTGTTTGACCATCACTGTCAGCTAGGGTAACATATGCAGATGTATCCTCTACTGTGTCAATAAGCAATCGAGCTATCTCCACTGTTTTAGCACAGTGTAGAGCTGTTTGACCATCACTGTCAGCAAGGGTAACGTATGCAGATTTATCCTCTACTGTGTCAATAGCAATCGAGCTATCTCCACTGTTTTAGCACAGTGTAGAGCAGTTTGACCATCACTGTCAGCAAGGGTAACGTATGCAGATTTATCCTCTACTGTGTCAATAGCAATCGAGCTATCTCCACTGTTTTAGCACAGTGTAGAGCAGTTTGACCATCACTGTCAGCAAGGGTAACGTATGCAGATTTATCCTCTACTGTGTCAATAAGCAAGCGAGCTATCTCCACTGTTTTAGCACAGTGTAGAGCTGTTTGACTATTACTGTCAGCAAGGGTAACATATGCAGATTTATCCTCTACTGTGTCAATAGCAATCGAGCTATCTCCACTGTTTTAGCACAGTGTAGAGCAGTTTGACCATCACTGTCAGCAAGGGTAACATATGCAGATTTATCCTCTACTGTGTCAATAAGCAAGCGAGCTATCTCCACTGTTTTAGCACAGTGTAGAGCTGTTTGACTATTACTGTCAGCAAGGGTAACATATGCAGATTTATCCTCTACTGTGTCAATAAGCAATCGAGCTATCTCCACTGTTTTAGCACAGTGTAGAGCTGTTTGACCATCACTGTCAGCTAGGGTAACATATGCAGATTTATCCTCTACTGTGTCAATAAGCAATCGAGCTATCTCCACTGTTTTAGCACAGTGTAGAGCTTTTTGACCTTCGCTGTCATTGAGATTAACATATGTAGATTTATCCTCTGCTGTGTCAATTAGGAAGCAAGCTATCTCCACCGTTTGAACACAGTGTAGTGCTGTTTGACCTCTGATGTCAGTGTGGTTAACATATGCAGATTTATCCTCTGCTGTGTCAATAAGCATGTGAGCTATCTCCACTGTTTGAGCCAAGTGTAATGGATCTGGATTATAATCTTCTACGATGGAGGTCTGCGTTACGAATGATTTTAACATCTTCTACTTCTGCGATATGGAAGTAGAAATGAATCAAGTGAAGAGCAAGGGAAGATCCTCAAGTTCATTGCTACTAAACTCTCTGGTTTCATCGCAGTCATTTCCAAAAACAATCTGAGTTGGAGTCTTTAGAATGTTTAAGCAAATCTGCCATATAGGTTGTAGCAGGCAATGAAGTTGTCTATTTCTCCAAAGCTGGTATCTGCTGCAAAATATTTATGGAGTGATCAAAACTTGGCCATAATTCTCTTTCTAATACAAATACAGCTCTTACCATTTTTTATAATATTGGGTGACTGAATGGAAGTACTTCAAATAGAAACAGCTGAGTAGCATATAACAACCTGCCTTTTAGGAATCCGCTAGCATCATCAGGAAATTATTACCTGTCTTAGTTTAAGAAACTTGGATCAAGAGGAAAATTGGACAAATACAGACACGTCTTTATATTTGCGCTAATTCCACCACCACCATAAAATGAGGGACATATCACTTGTTCAGATAGTACAGTAGATATTCACAATAGCTCTCGTATAAAGGAGAAAGCTAGCAGAAGATATTACTATCATGCATATGTAGTTGTATGTACATGCGTGTTTAGGTACATTGTAAGTAAAGGCTAACAGGCTATAGACCAAAATTAGCATTATTCTTCACACTTTTGAGGGGTTGATTGCTGACACCACAATATTAGTAGTTTCAGCGGTTAAAGGTTGACTTGCAACAAAATTCACATTACAGTTATTTGGTATCAAAAGATTCACAATGTCTTACTCTGCTGTGTTGTAAGTGAAAAATATGTGGAAATGCGATCACAAGCTTTCAAAAGCTCAAAACAAACAGTTAATCGCAGCCATCACAAAAACGCCATACGTTGGAATCCCTTTCCGAAACGGCTCAAAGTTGATGTAGCTGAACACGATGGCTTCTGTTTACACTTTCATGCAACCTCATTCGTCGAAATATTTTCACAAATATGCTTCACGCATTCAATAAAACCATGTATATTGTCCTTACAAGTCTATTTCGTCATCATTTTAATGCTGTCACTTTGAGCATTGATATCTCAAAACCTACCGTAAAAATTCATTTAATTTTTTAACTTTATCTCGAAGGAGTGCATATCATCCTCTGATGAACATGAGGAGCCTGTCAGTCACTTTTGATGGTCAAAAAATATTGTAAAAATTGTTCGCCCCATTTGGCAGGAAGTATGTGGCACATGATCAGATTATGATTAGACCAACCTGAAACGAAACTGTAAAGTAGCGAGCATTTATATTTGATAGGGGATTTTTGGTGAAACCCGAAGAGTTTGTCATAAACTAGTGCTACGAAACATTTTATATTGAGCTTTTTATTGGCCTTCCAATTCACGTGATAACATCTCGTGTCAAAACAATAACCACAATGTTTGAGTACGTCATCGAAATAAAGGGATTTCATCCTATGGCGTTTTCGTGATGGCTGCGATTAACTGTTCGTTTTTGAGCTGTTAGGAGCTTGTAATCACATTTCCACATATTTTGCACCTACAACACAACAGAGTAAGACATGGTGAATCTTTTGATACCAAATAACTGTGATGTGGATTTTGTTGCAAATCAACCTTTAAGTAAAGCATAATGGTCCAACAGTATAAGACAATTCTTATTGCATTACATGCACAAGCATACACATGTATATGTATATATTTGTTAGTGCTAACCAAGAACCAATGATATACAGCCCCCCAAGGATAGCCGACGGCTGTCATATGGGCGGGGTTTAATGATGGAGCTCTGTTAGGATTATACTAGCCTGGGTTTCGGAGCTAACACAACTCTCGCGGGGCGATCGCATTGCCTTGTTATGTTTTGAAAAACACGACTCGCCGTTATCGTTTCATTAGCTCATTCAGTCAGTAGACCCGCGGTTCACAATAGCAAACATTGAATTTCTGCAATGTAGGGGTAATACCTAACTAAAATAATGTATCTATTGAAAATAAAACATTTCAAATTACCTACTTTTAGTAATTTTAAAATTAGTAAAGGTCGTAGTATATGCCTAAAGTTGAATATAATTACCCGAACAACGGCATTTTTTTTAAAGTTTTTTATTAATATTTTGCCACCCCTAATATAAAATGACAAAGTCTTTCATCGGTTTCACATTGTTTTACCTTGCCAATAAGATGGGACAGCAGGCAAAGCTGTGCATTGTAGTTTTCATACTCAAAATCTAAATGCAAAACCGAATTTGAGCCATTTTACGATTGCGACTATTTATTTCACGAATGCTTATGAATGGCAACTGACTGATCATAACGGTGACAATATTGGGATACTATATTTATTTGACAACAAAATGAATTTAACAGATAAGTAAAATAACCACTATAGTTCATAATATTCGTAAATTTACAAAGTGCTTTATTCAGCATATTTGTTTGTTCGGGTGCCGTGTTCGGGTTAATCCCAACAGAGCTTCATCATTAAACCCCGCCCATATGAGCGCCGTCGGCTATCCTTGGGGGGCTGTATATCATTGCAAGAACTCACCATCTTTTTAGTTTCAGACTTTTAATTCATCAAATCATTTAATACATTGTTAAGTCACAATAATAGATGGACAAATTCACAATTATAGAAGATGAATAAATTCTGAACTTGTAACCTACGCTATTAGCTCCTGCGGTAGAATGTCTGCGCCAAAAATTCCATTCCAAAAATAATATGCTAAATCTATAGGATCCGCATTTGCTTATTACTCTATGCGAAAAGTGCAGAAAACCAACTTCTAGAACAGAGATCTACAATAGATAACCAGTTGCTAGAGCACCCGCCTGTTGCAAAACAAGAATTGATTGAGAAGATAAAAAGCATAAGAGTTGTAGGAAATGAGAAGGCAATTACCAAATGTTAGGCATATAGACAAGAGAAAATTACTTGAGGAGACAAGGAAGATCTATAATATAGCAGAGCACTTATTAATAAATAGTATCACGTATCTGAAAGACATATTCTATGCAACGGGAGTTATTGTAACGGGAATGTTTGCAAAAGAGAAAACAGAAGAGAAGAATGAGCCAGTACGAAAATCAAGGCTGAAGAAGTAAGTAAATGAACTACAATGAGATATCAGCAGGCTAAAAGAAGCAAAGAGCATCACTTATAATGATTGAATGAGAAGGAAGATAGAAAGGAAATTTGACATGAATAATAAAGGACAAGTTATTGAAGAACTAAAGCAGAGGCTAACAACAGTTAAAATAAACAGATATGACGATTAAGTAAAGCAATATCAACAGAACAGATTGTTTACAAACAGTCAGAAGATGTTTTATGAGACTCTAGAGAAATCAGAGGAAAGAAGTGGAGAAGCACATAATGCAGAAAAAGCAAAATAATTTTGGCAGAGTATTTGGGGATGTGCCACTCAACATTATAGAAATGCACCATGGATGAACAGAGTAGGAAAGAAGTTGATAACGGAACAACAGACTAAAATAGTTTTTAAAGAGAGGATGTTGAAAAGGCGCTAGTGAAACTCCCAGTTAAAAAGCACCAGGCTCAGAAACTGCAGAAATTTTAGAGCAGAAAACTTGACCAAACTACATGATATGTTAGTGAAATATTTGAATGAGTGCGTGGAGACAGCGCAAACACCTGAATGGATGACATCTGACAGAATGGTGTTAAGACAAAACATTAAGAAAAAGAGATATGTCCCTGAAAACTATAGACCCAATACCTGCCTGCCTATAGTGTGCAAAATGCTTTCATCAATACAGTCTGCTGAAATATACAGATTATCTGAAACGTAACAAATTGATTCGAGAAAAGCAGAAAGGATGTAGGAGAGGCTACAGAGAAAGTAAAAATCATCTGATGCTGAACAAAGTGATTTCAAAGGGTTGCAGAAAAAGATAGACAAACCATAGAAGTTGATAGATTACCAAAATGCTTATGATTTAACACCACATTTGTAGGTTTTAGAAACAATGAGAATGGTGGAGTTGCCAAAGACAAAAAAAAGCTAATGAAACAATGTATGACTAAATGAAAAACGTTATTCATATTGACAGATCAAAACCTGGCCACGGTTGATATACAAAGGAATCTCCCAGAGACACTCACTGTCATGTATACTTTTTGTTGTTTGCCTGATTCCACTCTCTGTGTGACTCAGAGAGTCTAAGCAGGGATAGCCTTAGCAGATCTCAATATGATAAGATCAATCACTTGACTTATATGGATGAGCAAACAAAGAATGATGTATAATTCCTAGTGCATAGCTAGGGGGTACAAGTACCTCCTAGAAATGTTAGATAGCTTGTCAGCAGTATTGCCCTTACATGATTCAATTATTTGACATGTTAGATAGCTAGTCAGCAGTATTACCTTCACATGAACCAATCATTTGACATGTTAGATAGCTTGTCAGCAATATTACCTTCACATGATTCAATCATTTGACATGTTAGATAGCTAGTCAGCAATATTACCTTTACCCGATTCGATCATTTGACATGTTAGACAGCTAGTCAGCAGCATTACTTTCACATGATTTAATCATTTGACATGTTAGATAGCTAGGCAGCAGTATTGGCTTCACATGATTCAATTATTTGAAATGTTAGATAGCTAGTCAGCAATATTACCTTCACACGATTCGGTCATTTGACATGTTAGACAGCTAGTCAGCAGCATTACCTTCACATGATTTAATCATTTGACATGTTAGATAGCTAGTCAGCAGTATTGGCTTCACATGATTCAATGATTTGACATGTTAGATAGCTAGTCAGCAGTATTACCTTTACACGATTCAATCATTTGATATGTTAGATAGCTAGTCAGCAATATTATCTTCACACGATTCAATCATTTGACATGTTAGATAGCTAGTCAGCAATATTACCTTCACATGATTCACTCATTTGACATGTTAGATAGTTAGTCAGCAGTATTGCCTTCACATGATTCAATCATTTGACATGTTAAATAGCTAGTCAGCAGTACCGCCTTCACATGATTCAATGAATTGACATGTTAGATAGCTAGTCATTAGTATTGCTTTCACACGATTCAATCATTTGACATGTTAGATAGCTTGTCAGCAGTATTACCTTCACATGATTCAAATATCTGAAATGTTAGATAGCTAGTGAGCAGTATTACACTCACATGATTCAATCATTTGACATATTAGATAGCTAGTCAGCAGTATTGCCTTCACATAAGTCAATCATTTGACATGTTAGATAGCTAGTCAATCATTTGTTAGATAGCTAGTGAGCAGTATTACCCTCACATGATTCAATCATTTGACATATTAGATAGCTAGTCAGCAGTATTGCCTTCACATAAGTCAATCATTTGACATGTTAGATAGCTAGTCAGCAGTATTACCTTCACATAAGTCAATCATTTGACATGTTAGATAGTTAGTCAGCAGTATTACCATCACATGATTCAATCATTTGACATGTTAGCTAGCTTGTCAGCAGTATTACTTTCACATGGTTCAATGTAATTGCAGACCACCTCTTTCGGCCGGCTCATCAGTTTCAGCAATACTCTTATTGAAAATTAGTAACAATATAGTATATCAACCTTATTAACAATAGTTACCTTCAGTAATTTTAGTGTATTTAGTAATTATGATCTGCAATAAAATGGTTATTGCAATAAAATCATTTTCTCACATTTTCCTTTAACGTCATTTATCAATCTTCAGACATATGGTTAAAAGAATTAAAGTTACATATGTAGTTTTATACATACAATGAGTTAAATTCATAGTAAATATTGTGTTAAATACTAAAATACGCAATAAATTTTCACTTTCGCTTGCTTTTCACTGATCTTTGTTTCTCTCAAGCAATATTAAGCACTTAAAAAACATGACAAATGCTAAACTGAGAGAGCGCAAGCAGCATATTTCTTTCAAGCGTTGTGAGAGTTGTTTCAGTGATTATCATATCAGCTTCTTCATGATTCGGACATGTTCAGCACATCAAACCCAAAATTTGAATTTCAAGAAATATTTTGTTGATGTCGTATCGCGAAAGAAATGCAGAACAAGAAGATAAAAAATGTCGTGTTTCGCATCGTAACGCCAAAAAAAACGTAAAACAGAGACATCTTAACTCGAGGATCCACTTTACTTATAAGTGTGAGCAAGGCTTTTTCTCACTCCTGTACATGAAATACAAATATTGCTTACAATTGGATGGTGATGATGCCCTCAGAATTTCTATCACCGAAAATAACATCAAATTTCCCACTGATGCCAAACAGGTGCAGCCTCCTATTAGACTGGCTGAAATGAAGTCGAGCTAAACATGTACATGTATATCTAGAGAGAAAATGGTAAAACACTACAAGCTACAATATATGAAAGTTATATCACAGAGTTATCAATAGATAACTTAATAAATAACATGTTTGTACCTTATTACATTTGTTTGATTGTTTATAATGTATTAACTTATTAATATAATATATTTCAAAACCAAAGATATCCTTGATTAAAATAAGTTTTGTAAAGGGGTTACATGGTTTGCCGTACGACTTCCGAATCAAACTAAGCAAAAAAGTTTGAGAACCTCTGGTTTAGCTAAACTCTCCATACTACTAGTAACTATCTGTTATACTAAAAGAAGCTACTGGTAAAGATGTATAAGTTACCTGTAGAGCTTCAGCTGGTAATAATATAACTAGAAATAGGTAGTCAGGGAGTGTCAAACCTCAAATCTTACTCCTTAATCAATATGTTAGTGTGCGGCAGCAGCTCATAAACACTATCTGTGGAACACAGAATCAAGGATCTGGTGAATACCTTTTTGTGTTTGCTTAAAAGGATAAAAATAACATTCGACCAACAATAAGTTAATCAATATCTCTTTCTTAGTCTACATTTGTATAGAAAGGAATTTCAAAACACTTATTATTGGTGACAAGCTCTTTACGTGTAGAGCAGTGCTTATGGGAGTTTATAACATTAGGATTATGTTTCTAGATTGAAAGACTTAAATGAAATTTGTTTCTTTCAAATGAAAAACTATTTAGTAAAAAAACATAGACAAATAATTATTTATACCCCAAAAAGGTATTACTCAAAATTATACTAACTATCAACAATCAATACGTATTTTTACTTGAAGGTCTTTTCAGCTTAAACTTACCGTATATCCTGCATATAAGCTGATTCTAGAATGCAAAAACGCTTTGCCAAACAAGGAGTCTGGCTTATACTCGCGTATCTCTGATTGAAAGCAAAGGAAATGACATTGCGCTAACCTAATTTTAACAACTCCAACTTCAACCTTTATTAACTCAACTTTATTAATAAAAGTAAAACACAACTATAACTATTACCACTATAATTAACTCTTTCCCTACCGAATACATTTTTATGAAGACAATTAAATATTCGGGAAAACCAAATATTTGACATCGCCACATATAAGTTGTCATAACATCTGACCAAATTAATTAGAATAACATTTTACATCATGTGATGCCATTAAAAAGCTCCAAATGTGTTACAGAATGAGCTCAGACACTTTTTGGCCTCTTCATACTACCAGGTTGACAAGTTAAGCATGTTCCGAGTCAGACGAGTTACCACTATTACCATTATTATTGTTAAAAATATATACTCGCTGTCACTACTATTACTCAATAAATAATCATCAGATGTCGCTAGATCTACAATTTGTAAAACCTGTTATCCATCTGATCATCGAGAAGAAAACATACATGTAGCTATAAAAATGTCCTTTTGCAAAGCGAAACTAAGTTCAGCATGAGATGCAAACATCTATTCCTTTGGCTCAACGCAAACACATGGTTGTTTATTGTTGTCAATAGTATGCGGCTACAGTCATCTACTTGTAAAAATTGAAAGAGCTTGAAGCCAAAATCACTGCTTTAAAGGTTGACTTGCAACAAAATTCACATTACAGTTAATTGGTATCAAAAGATTCACTATGTCTTACTCTGTTGTGTTGTAGGTGCCAAATATGTGGAAATGTGATTACAAGCTCTTAAAAGCTCAAAAACAAAAAGCCGCCATAGATTGAAATCTGTTTATTTCTCTGACGTAGCCATGAAATTTATGTATTGTCTTGTCATGTGATGTTCTCAAGTGAATTGAAAGGCCAATAAAAAGCTCAATATAAAACTTATCGTAGCATTAGTTTATGACAAACACTTCGGGTTTTACCGAAGACCCCGTATCAAATATAGATGCTCGCTACTTTACAGTTTCGTTTCGGCATTATTCAATCGTCAAGTCGTAATCTGATCATGTGACCCAATACTACACAAATAATTGTTGCAGCACTTTTTAATTATCACAGGTGACCAACAGGCTTGTCATGATTATCAGACAATGATATGTACTCCTTCGAGGTAAGGTTAGAAAATTAAACGAATTTTTACGGTAAGTTATAAGATATCACTGCTAAAAATGACAGCATTACAATGACGATAAAACAGACGCGTAAGAACAATAGACATGGTTTTATTAAATGCGTGAAGTATATTTGTGAAAATATTTTGACAAATAAGGTTGCATGAAAGTGTAAACAGAAACCACCTCTCACAACCATGAGGTAAACAGAACACTATTTTCTCATGAAAACCTCAATAAAAAATATTCACAAACAAACAAACTACGTCACATTTGAGCCGTTTTGGAAAGAGAATCCAAACTATGGCGGTCTCGTGTGGCTGCGATTAACTGTTCGTTTTTGAGATTTTAAGAGCTTGTAATCACATTTCCACATATTTTGCACCTACAACACAACAGAGTAAAACATGGTGAATCTTTTGATACCAAATAACTGTAATGTGAGTTTTGTTGCAAGTCAACCTTTAACATTTCAACTCACTGATATAAATAAGTAAATCAGACATATGCCGATGTTTGCACTACACAAGAAGAACCTCCGAATCAGAACACTCACATACAACCATTCGCACTCCAATATTCCCTAATCAACAGAAATACTCATACCAATAGGTATCCTATAATAAACTCTACAACTGTCTATGCTACTACTACACCGTCAACAGAAACAATGGTAGTCAACTCAAATCAAGTAAAAACCTACAGTATTTAAACTTGAAAATAGGATGTCACAGGCAGCAGATTGTCACAGGCAGCAAGGATGAAAACATCAACAAAAATCAATTTAAGCACAGTAAACAATCATGCCTTTTATAATAGACATGGTCAACAGATACAAATTTCATTCATCAAATCTGAGATTTATCATACAACTCGAATCTGTACAGACAGCAGCTAGGATCGCCAGAGACTGGAAAGCCGATAGTTTTGATGGCTCTACTATTAGGAGTGTGTGTTAGTCTTTGGAGAGTACCAACTCCAAAGACTCATTGGAACACGTTGGTATAGTGAAAGGAGTTCCTAGAGACATACCTGACTAGGAAAGATTTGATGTCATGCAAGTGAAATAATCTGGTGCCTCATTTATTAGGCTTGTCAAAGACCAACAACTACTACTTATGCTGAAAATAAAATTCAAAGATGGACTCCAGCTAAAACAAGCTGTAAAAAATAGACTACTACTTTCCAAGTTAAACATGATCTTCAAAGTAGAACATCTCTATGCCAACACAAACCTTTAAATTAGTCAGATTACCCATTGCTCAGGTAAACATATGGAAACTTCTTAACAAAATAGATTATGTAAAATATCAAATCAATGCAATTTTAAAAGTTTTCATATTTTTGAAACACTGCTAAATAGTTCAATAGAGAGTAATTTGTTATATGTTCCTAATTATGTTAAACAGCGTAAAAATAGAATATGTAGGCGAGGTGGTGGTGTTTTCATCTGTGTTCACTCTTTTATTGACTTCATAAAAATCTCTCCACCATTATCGAAATCATTTCTTACCTCAGTTGCTTACCAGCCTCCCAATTCTCCCGTTACATGGTCAGACACATTTGAAAATTATATTGCAATTTGTAAAATCATCTGTCATGAGCTTATCATCTTAGCTGACCTTAATATAGATCTAAATACTCCCAATCTCAAATGGAGCAATATTCTAAAACAACTGAATCTGGTTTAGTTAGTCAAACAAAACACTCGAGTTCAAAAAAAATCTCAATCACTTATTGACCATAAATACACAACAAAACCAGATAACATTCATCAATCAGGTGTACATAAAAGTAGTGTGAGTGATCATTATCTCATCTTTGCATCTCGTTCCATTTGAGCCATTTTGAAAAGAGATTTCAATCTACGGCGTTTTCGTGATGGCGGCGATTAACTGTTCGTTTTTGAGATTTTAAAAGCTTTTAATCACATTTCCACATATTTGGCACCTACAACACAGCAGATTAAAACATGGTGAATCTTTTGGTACTAAATAACTGTAATGTGAATTTTGTTGCAAGTCAACCCTTAACTCATTTACTTCTAAACTAAACTCAATTATCTTGCATCACTTGAAGATCAAGACCTCAACTCTTCTCTCTGGTTGGTCAGCAAAGTTTTAAAAAGTATGGAACAGAGAAATAAACTTAAAACTCAGCAATTATGGAATGAATATAAAGCAGAGAAATTACATGACAAATAATACGTTTAAAAAAAACTTTGTATTTCTAAATTATTTTCAGAGTTGAAAGTTAAGCAAACCAAGAAGCTGTGGCAAGTTATGCGCAACTGACAAAAATAGCACTAATCCAAATGTCATTAGAAACTGAAAGCCCAGAACGCTCATTGGCTAATTTGCTTGACAGGCATTTTGCCAACATTTCGAGAAGTTGAATTATAAAAAACGAACGAAGTTGGATTCCTATTCCACAAAGCTATTCACAATCTTCAGATGCTATCTCACCTATACATACAACTGATGTAGTAAACACATTGCATCTGTGCAACAGATATTGCACAGGTACTAGCAATATCTCAATTCAAATTCTTCACGCATCACTGCCATTTATAACCATTTGGCTCACAGATAAAATCAATAGAGCTATAAAGGTAGCAACTTTTCCTGAACTACAAAAACTACTTTTTTACCCACCACACGAGGGTCATGATAAAAATCATTTATCTAATAATAAAACCATATATCTACTTCCTATACTTTCTAAAAGTTACTAAAGACATATATTTACTGCGCTTCAAATACACTTAGATAGCAACATAATATAAGCAGCTTACAGTCAGGACTTAGAAAAACCCTCTTGCATCACCCCAATTAGTCATCTCTACTTAACTTGGTCAAAAAGCTATTGACATAATCATTGACGCTTTTGACGTTAATCATAATATCATTATTTCAAAACTTGCAAACACAGGAATAACTGGTAAATTTCTTGATACCATCAGGACATAGCCGAATGGGCGGCACCAATGCGTAAAAATAAAAAATATCTGCTTAGATGCTCTTCCTATAGCTACTGGCGTTCCTCTAAGTTCAATTCTTGTAACCGCACTGTTTCAACTTTTTATAAAAGATTTACTAAAATTTCCACTCCATAGCCCACCTCATGCTTATGATGACGATAGCTCATTTTCTATATCCGAAACTGACCCTTCAATGTCTCCAATCTAAAATAAATGCAGACCTAACACTCAACCAGCGGCGGTGCATGCTAGATTTCTCTTAACATCTTAAAATCTCACAATCTTCTAGTAAATCAATCATTAAAATTCCCTCTGACAATTTCTACCCTACAGGATAAAATTATTCAATGGATTTAATAATTTGCGAGTTCACGTACAGTCATTTCCGCGAATTATGCTGGAATTATGCCATTGCATGCTATACAATGCCAGAAAATTTGTCATCAGGGTTGAAAGAGTTGAAGAAATGACAATCAAGCTCTAATAGTTCTTGAATTTACATGTACATATAATAAAAATAGTTACGGATTTGTCTTCTTTCGTCTTCATGTCCTAAGGTTTGTTGAAGTGCTGACAACTCTACATTTTAATAGCTGACTTGGTAATACATGTACATCACTAATCTCTCTCTTATCTTAATAATGGCAGTATTGAAAAGCTTTGCATCTTCTAAAAAATTATACAAAATATTTTGCTTCCGCCAGCATTTATTGAATGCAGACTACATGCTTAAAACACTAATCATAGCTCACCAGTTTTTTGTCTATAGCCTGTGTTTTGACATGGTATATACAAACAGTAATGAGGTTGTGTCGATAAAATTTATATGTATAACAGCACAGACAGTATGATGTCAAGGCAGATACAGCATTAGCACCTTACAATAATAAAACATAGCGCCAACATGATAGCCTTTTTATGAGATACAATAAGGATAACGAATGCATGAAAATATATATATATATATATACTGAAAAATATGTTAGAAAATGCTGCATGTGGTATAGCAGAATATGAAGAACATAGCATGACATAACAATAACACAATGTTAGTTCAACGCAACACTTGAGGATAGACAACATCTTTTGTTTTTCTGTCGGGTGTATGAACAAACAGTTTTCGGCTTGTGCCTACTTTTTAGCAAACGCCGTACAGCTGGTCATGGCTAAAGAAGGGTGACAGTAAGTCGATACCGGCTGCTCTCTTTCTTTTCACCATCGCCTATCGCAACTCTTGGAGTACTCGTGCAAGTTCTGTAGTAGTAAGTTACAGTAGGCCTACTCGTAGCTGGAAAAAATTAGTAACTCAGCTGCTGAAGGAAATGAACTTGTCCAACTATCACAAACAGTGGCAAATCCAACGTTATTAAGTAGATGAGGAGATTCATAGGCAATACAACATTGAATAAAACGTACTAACCTTTTCGATGTAGAAATTTACTAGGTAAAACGCAGTAGCAGTACCCGTGCAAGTTCTGTAGTTCTGTAGTACTCGTAGCTGAAAAAAGCAAAAGTAACTCAGAAGGAAATGAACATGTTTACTATTGCAAACAGTGGCAAATCCAAGGTTTTCAACCCTTTCACTGAAGTAGACTCAATTATGCGTTTTCTATAGTCGACCGCCGTAGACAAATTTTTGTGACTTTCCCAGAAATTGCTAGTAACTGAATTTTATTATAATTTTTTGATAACATAACCAACGATCTTTAGGACTTTTATGGTAGTGACAGTGTTGTCCTAAGAGTTCTCTATAAAATTAGCCTAAAGTTTAATATTTTAATCTTTGTTTGGGGATTTCCAACTTAAAAACGAACATTTTTGTGTAAGTTCATCAAAGGCGTCGACGAATTAGAAATTGAATAACTACTTATGTTGATGACATTATGGCCGATTCAGAAAGTATAGATAGCAGTACTTGTTAACATGTTGGTAAAATGAAATATATAACCAAAACAAATGTTCTAGATGGAGTTTGAAATTGAAAAAATATTGTATACCTGTTAAGCAATATCGGCAAAATGGCTGGCAGTAAGCCGATAGCTAAATTTGTACATGGACGCAAGTGAAAGGGTTATGTAGTGGAAGTGGGGCAATTCATAGACAATACAACATTGAATAAGAAATACTTACCTTTTTTTATGTAGAAATTTAGTAAGTGAGAACTGCGTTTTTCCAGTGACCGCAAGAAACCAACGTTCGCGTGACCTTCTCGGTACACGTTGGCAGTAAATATTAATCGCATGTAAATTACTATTCATTAATTTATTTTATTTAACGATTAGTACATTTGTATAGCTGTATATATAGGCACCTTTGTATAGGCTGCAGAACTCAGGACGGTGTTTTTTTAACACGGCAGCAACTTTGCTGTTTCAAACGCACCAGTGTCGTTGGGCACCGTAAAGAGGCGCGCTAACCAGAGCTGACGTGACTTTGTGTAAAAACGATGAATAGGTTATGTATAGAGGCATGTACTAACCGGAGATTCCCGTTAATGCGCCCTAGATACCTAGTAGCGGTTAATAGTCCGAAAAGTATGGTACTCTATAAGGTGGACACACACACACGCACGCACACACACACACATACACAACGATTGCGGTTTATATAGTAGATAGTTTATAGTATATATAGTATATATAGTTTATAGTATATAGTTTATAGTATATAGTTTATTGTATATAGTCTATAGTATATAGTCTATAGTATATAGTTTACAGTATTTTTTCCTTTTCATATGAATGAAGAAGAAAAAGAATTTCATAACACTCTAGCAGGCTGCTGACATTAGCTGTCGATTGCCTGTTTTAAGGAGTTGTCATAACCAAAGCATAGAAACCAAAAGCTTTGCCCGTTCTAAAAGTTAGATAAACAGAGCTCTTAAACAAACCTCTAAAGTGGGACATAATAACTTGAGGTTCCTTTAGCTGAAACTTTTAGCTACAAACTAGTTCTAAAAGTGCTTTCTCTGTCATGACATAAAACAATCAGTTTTAGGTTTTGTGTTTCATCATGGTTGTCAATTTTACAAAAATAAAATTTGCCAGACTAAATCTGTTTGTAAACACTAAACTCTGATTTATCTTTGACAGGAAGTCTCCACGACAAGATGTAAAGTCTCATTCCCTTGTCTTCTCTTTCAAACTCTCCCTCATTACAACTTCAACCGACTCCACCTTAATCGCAAGGAGCATTTTTATGCAACTCTTCCGTGATTTTGCAAATGTCACAATTTAGGACTTTAGGTCTTACCCACTAACACTACCCAAACCACCAACTATTGACACAGCGACAAACACTAGGAACAACTTGATGAACTTTTGGAGTGAGATGGCGCGATACTCAAGCCTTAACTCTGATGACCAACAAAATGACCCTGACATACATTACATACAGTTGACCAACTCTTTGGGACTAGACCTTGAAGTTATTACATTTGTGTTTTACTTCATTTCTAACCTATTTACTACACTAAATACAACCTGCTGTCTATCCTCTCGACAGGTTTTGTTTTTAACTCCTGCTCGTCTCAATATGTATACGTTTGGTTTACAAAATTTCTTGTCTTCTGTTTTTATATTTGAGCAAAAAATATTTAAAAACAATTTGTGTAAAAGCAGAACTTGAATTCTAAAGATCAAAATTCAAACGATAAGCTAACACGTAAGATAATTCATAAGATAAGCTAAATTCAAAAGATAAGCTTTGAAGTTTTTGCAAACTTTAATTTACAGAACAGGAACTTAAACTTATCTTTCAAGTTTTAAAGTGAAAGAACTTTGGTACTACCAGCTATTGTATAGAACTTTGGTACTACCAGCTATTGTATAGAACTTTGGTACTACCAGCTATTGTATAGAACTTTGGTACTACCAGCTATTGTATAGAACTTTGGTACTACCAGCTATTGTATAGAACTTTGGTACTACCAGCTATTGTATAGAACTTTGGTACTACCAGCTATTGTATAGAACTTTGGTACTACCAGCTATTGTATAGAACTTTGGTACTACCAGCTATTGTATAGAACTTTGGTACTACCAGCTATTGTATAGAACTTTGGTACTACCAGCTATTGTATAGAACTTTGGTACTACCAGCTATTGTATAGAACTTTGGTACTACCAGATATTGTATAGAACTTTGGTACTACCAGCTATTGTACAGAACTTTGGTACTACCAGCTATTGTATAGAACTTTGGTACTACCAGCTATTGTATAAAACTTTGGTAGTACCAGCTATTGTATAAAACTTTGGTACTACCAGCTATTGTATAGAACTTTGGTAGTACCAGCTATTGTACAGAACTTTGGTACTACCAGCTATTGTATAGAACTTTGGTACTACCAGCTATTGTATAGAACTTTGGTACTACCAGCTATTGTATAGAACTTTGGTACTACCAGCTATTGTATAGAACTTTGGTACTACCAGCTATTGTACAGAACTTTGGTACTACCAGCTACTTGTATAGAACTTTGGTACTACCAGCTATTGTATAGAACTTTGGTAGTACCAGCTATTGCATAGAACTTTGGTACTACCAGCTATTGTATAGAACTTTGGTACTACCAGCTATTGTATAGAACTTTGGTACTACCAGCCATTGTATAGAACTTTGGTACTACCAGCCATTGTATAGAACTTTGGTACTACCAGCCATTGTATAGAACTTTGGTACTACCAGCCATTGTATAGAACTTTGGTACTACCAGCTATTGTATAGAACTTTGGTACTACCAGCTATTGTATAGAACTTTGGTACTACCAGCTATTGTATAGAACTTTGGTAGTACCAGCTATTGTATAGAACTTTGGTACTACCAGCTATTGTATAGAACTTTGGTACTACCAGCTATTGTATAGAACTTTGGTACTACCAGCTATTGTATAGAACTTTGGTACTACCAGCTATTGTATAAAACTTTGGTACTACCAGCCATTGTATAGAACTTTGGTACTACCGGCTATTGTATAGAACTTTGGTACTACCAGCTATTGTATAGAACTTTGGTAGTACTAGCTATTGTATAGAACTTTGGTACTACCAGCTATTGTATAGAACTTTGGTACTACCAGCTATTGTATAAAACTTTGGTACTACCAGCTATTGTATAGAACTTTGGTACTACCAGCTATTGTATAGAACTTTGGTACTACCAGCTATTGTATAGAACTTTGGTACTACCAGCTATTGTATAGAACTTTGGTACTACCAGCTATTGTATAGAACTTTGGTACTACCAGCTATTGTATAGAACTTTGGTACTACCAGCTATTGTATAGAACTTTGGTACTACCAGCTATTGTATAGAACTTTGGTACTACCAGCTATTGTATAAAACTTTGGTACTACCAGCCATTGTATAGAACTTTGGTACTACCGGCTATTGTATAGAACTTTGGTACTACCAGCTATTGTATAGAACTTTGGTAGTACTAGCTATTGTATAGAACTTTGGTACTACCAGCTATTGTATAGAACTTTGGTACTACCAGCTATTGTATAAAACTTTGGTACTACCAGCCATTGTATAGAACTTTGGTACTACCGGCTATTGTATAGAACTTTGGTACTACCAGCTATTGTATAAAACTTTGGTACTACCAGCTATTGTATAGAACTTTGGTACTACCAGCTATTGTATAGAACTTTGGTACTACCAGCTATTGTATAGAACTTTGGTACTACCAGCTATTGTATAGAACTTTGGTACTACCAGCTATTGTATAGAACTTTGGTACTACCAGCTATTGTATAGAACTTTGGTACTACCAGCCATTGTATAGAACTTTGGTACTACCAGCCATTGTATAGAACTTTGGTACTACCAGCCATTGTATAGAACTTTGGTACTACCAGCTATTGTATAGAACTTTGGTACTACCAGCTATTGTATAGAACCTTGGTACTACCAGCTATTGTATAGAACTTTGGTACTACCAGCTATTGTATAGAACTTTGGTACTACCAGCTATTGTATAGAACTTTGGTAGTACCAGCTATTGTATAGAACTTTGGTACTACCAGCTATTGTATAGAACTTTGGTAGTACCAGCTATTGTATAGAACTTTGGTACTACCAGCTATTGTATAGAACTTTGGTACTACCAGCTATTGTATAAAACTTTGGTACTACCAGCCATTGTATAGAACTTTGGTACTACCGGCTATTGTATAGAACTTTGGTACTACCAGCTATTGTATAAAACTTTGGTACTACCAGCTATTGTATAGAACTTTGGTACTACCAGCTATTGTATAGAACCTTGGTACTACCAGCTATTGTATAGAACTTTGGTACTACCAGCTATTGTATAGAACTTTGGTACTACCAGCTATTGTATAGAACTTTGGTACTACCAGCTATTGTATAGAACTTTGGTACTACCAGCTATTGTATAGAACTTTGGTACTACCGGCTATTGTATAGAACTTTGGTACTACCGGCTATTGTATAGAACTTTGGTACTACCAGCTATTGTATAGAACTTTGGTACTACCAGCAAAATATTGTATGAAACTTTGGTAGTACCAGCTATTGTATAGAACTTTGGTACTACCAGCTATTGTATAGAACTTTGGTACTACCAGCTATTGTATAGAACTTTGGTACTACCAGCTATTGTATAGAACTTTGGTACTACCAGCTATTGTATAGAACTTTGGTACTACCAGCTATTGTATAGAACTTTGGTACTACCAGCTATTGTATAGAACTTTGGTACTACCAGCTATTGTATAGAACTTTGGTACTACCAGCTATTGTATAGAACTTTGGTACTACCAGCTATTGTATAGAACTTTGGTACTACCAACTATTGTATAGAACTTTGGTACTACCAGCTATTGTATAGAACTTTGGTACTACCAGCTATTGTATAGAACTTTGGTACTACCAGCTATTGTATAGAACTTTGGTACTACCAGCCATTGTATAGAACTTTGGTACTACCAGCCATTGTATAGAACTTTGGTACTACCAGCCATTGTATAGAACTTTGGTACTACCAGCCATTGTATAGAACTTTGGTACTACCAGCTATTGTATAGAACTTTGGTACTACCAGCTATTGTATAGAACTTTGGTACTACCAGCTATTGTATAGAACTTTGGTACTACCAGCTATTGTATAGAACTTTGGTACTACCAGCTATTGTATAGAACTTTGGTACTACCAACTATTGTATAGAACTTTGGTACTACCAGCTATTGTATAGAACTTTGGTACTACCAGCTATTGTATAGAACTTTGGTACTACCAGCTATTGTATAGAACTTTGGTACTACCAGCTATTGTATAGAACTTTGGTACTACCAGCTATTGTATAGAACTTTGGTACTACCAGCTATTGTATAGAACTTTGGTACTACCAGCTATTGTATAGAACTTTGGTACTACCAGCTATTGTATAGAACTTTGGTACTACCAGCTATTGTATAGAACTTTGGTACTACCAGCTATTGTATAGAACTTTGGTACTACCAGCTATTGTATAGAACTTTGGTACTACCGGCTATTGTATAGAACTTTGGTACTACCGGCTATTGTATAGAACTTTGGTACTACCGGCTATTGTATAGAACTTTGGTACTACCGGCTATTGTATAGAACTTTGGTACTACCAGCTATTGTATAGAACTTTGGTAGTACCGGCTATTGTATAGAACTTTGGTACTACCGGCTATTGTATAGAACTTTGGTACTACCGGCATTGTATAGAACTTTGGTACTACCAGCTATTGTATAGAACTTTGGTACTACCAGCTATTGTATAGAACTTTGGTACTACCAGCTATTGTATAGAACTTTGGTACTACCAGCTATTGTATAGAACTTTGGTACTACCAGCTATTGTATAGAACTTTGGTACTACCAGCTATTGTATAGAACTTTGGTACTACCAGCTATTGTATAGAACTTTGGTACTACCAGCTATTGTATAGAACTTTGGTACTACCAGCTATTGTATAGAACTTTGGTACTACCAGCTATTGTATAGAACTTTGGTACTACCAGCTATTGTATAGAACTTTGGTACTACCAGCTATTGTACAGAACTTTGGTACTACCAGCTATTGTATAGAACTTTGGTACTACCAGCTATTGTATAGAACTTTGGTACTACCAGCTATTGTATAGAACTTTGGTACTACCAGCTATTGTATAAAACTTTGGTACTACCAGCTATTGTATAGAACTTTGGTACTACCAGCTATTGTATAGAACTTTGGTACTACCAGCTATTGTATAGAACTTTGGTACTACCAGCTATTGTATAGAACTTTGGTACTACCAGCTATTGTATAGAACTTTGGTACTACCAGCTATTGTATAGAACTTTGGTACTACCAGCTATTGTATAGAACTTTGGTACTACCAGCTATTGTATAGAACTTTGGTACTACCAGCTATTGTATAGAACTTTGGTACTACCAGCTATTGTATAGAACTTTGGTACTACCAGCTATTGTATAGAACTTTGGTAGTACCAGCTATTGTATAGAACTTTGGTACTACCAGCTATTGTATAGAACTTTGGTACTACCAGCTATTGTATAGAACTTTGGTACTACCAGCTATTGTATAGAACTTTGGTACTACCGGCTATTGTATAGAACTTTGGTACTACCAGCTATTGTATAGACCTTTGGTACTACCAGCTATTGTATAAAACTTTGGTACTACCAGCTATTGTATAGAACTTTGGTACTACCAGCTATTGTATAGAACTTTGGTACTACCAGCTATTGTATAGAACTTTGGTACTACCAGCTATTGTATAGAACTTTGGTACTACCAGCTATTGTATAGAACTTTGGTACTACCAGCTATTGTATAAAACTTTGGTAGTACCAGCTATTGTATAGAACTTTGGTACTACCAGCTATTGTATAAAACTTTGGTACTACCAGCTATTGTATAGAACTTTGGTAGTACCAGCTATTGTATAGAACTTTGG
This sequence comes from Watersipora subatra, assembly GCF_963576615.1. NCBI lineage: Eukaryota > Metazoa > Bryozoa > Gymnolaemata > Cheilostomatida > Watersiporidae > Watersipora > Watersipora subatra. Next base: position 39,707,549 of record NC_088709.1, on the reverse strand, counting down.
TAGTACCAGCTATTGTATAGAACTTTGGTACTACCAGCTATTGTATAGAACTTTGGTACTACCAGCTATTGTATAGAACTTTGGTACTACCAGCTATTGTATAGAACTTTGGTAGTACCAGCTATTGTATAGAACTTTGGTACTACCAGCTATTGTATAGAACTTTGGTACTACCAGCTATTGTATAGAACTTTGGTAGTACCAGCTATTGTATAGAACTTTGGTACTACCAGCTATTGTATAGAACTTTGGTACTACCAGCTATTGTATAGAACTTTGGTACTACCAGCTATTGTATAGAACTTTGGTACTACCGGCTATTGTATAGAACTTTGGTACTACCAGCTATTGTATAGACCTTTGGTACTACCAGCTATTGTATAAAACTTTGGTACTACCAGCTATTGTATAGAACTTTGGTACTACCAGCTATTGTATAGAACTTTGGTACTACCAGCTATTGTATAGAACTTTGGTACTACCAGCTATTGTATAGAACTTTGGTACTACCAGCTATTGTATAGAACTTTGGTACTACCAGCTATTGTATAAAACTTTGGTAGTACCAGCTATTGTATAGAACTTTGGTACTACCAGCTATTGTATAAAACTTTGGTACTACCAGCTATTGTATAGAACTTTGGTAGTACCAGCTATTGTATAGAACTTTGGTAGTACCAGCTATTGTATAGAACTTTGGTACTACCAGCTATTGTATAGAACTTTGGTACTACCAGCTATTGTATAGAACTTTGGTACTACCAGCTATTGTATAGAACTTTGGTAGTACCAGCTATTGTATAGAACTTTGGTACTACCAGCTATTGTATAGAACTTTGGTACTACCAGCTATTGTATAGAACTTTGGTACTACCAGCTATTGTATAGAACTTTGGTAGTACCAGCTATTGTATAGAACTTTGGTACTACCAGCTATTGTATAGAACTTTGGTACTACCAGCTATTGTATAAAACTTTGGTAGTACCAGCTATTGTATAGAACTTTGGTACTACCAGCTATTGTATAGAACTTTGGTACTACCAGCTATTGTATAAAACTTTGGTACTACCAGCTATTGTATAGAACTTTGGTACTACCAGCTATTGTATAGAACTTTGGTACTACCAGCTATTGTATAGAACTTTGGTACTACCAGCCATTGTATAGAACTTTGGTACTACCAGCTATTGTATAGAACTTTGGTACTACCAGCTATTGTATAGAACTTTGGTACTACCAGCTATTGTATAGAACTTTGGTACTACCAGCCATTGTATAGAACTTTGGTACTACCAGCTATTGTATAGAACTTTGGTACTACCAGCTATTGTATAGAACTTTGGTAGTACCAGCTATTGTATAGAACTTTGGTACTACCAGCTATTGTATAGAACTTTGGTACTACCAGCTATTGTATAAAACTTTGGTAGTACCAGCTATTGTATAGAACTTTGGTACTACCAGCTATTGTATAGAACTTTGGTACTACCAGCCATTGTATAGAACTTTGGTACTACCAGCTATTGTATAGAACTTTGGTACTACCAGCTATTGTATAGAACTTTGGTACTACCAGCTATTGTATAGAACTTTGGTACTACCAGCTATTGTATAGAACTTTGGTACTACCAGCTATTGTATAGAACTTTGGTACTACCAGCTATTGTATAGAACTTTGGTACTACCAGCTATTGTATAGAACTTTGGTACTACCAGCTATTGTATAGAACTTTGGTACTACCAGCTATTGTATAGAACTTTGGTACTACCAGCTATTGTATAGAACTTTGGTACTACCAGCTATTGTATAGAACTTTGGTACTACCAGCTATTGTATAGAACTTTGGTACTACCAGCTATTGTATAGAACTTTGGTACTACCAGCTATTGTATAGAACTTTGGTACTACCAGCTATTGTATAGAACTTTGGTAGTACCAGCTATTGTATAGAACTTTGGTACTACCAGCTATTGTATAGAACTTTGGTACTACCAGCTATTGTATAAAACTTTGGTACTACCAGCTATTGTATAGAACTTTGGTACTACCAGCTATTGTATAGAACTTTGGTACTACCAGCTATTGTATAAAACTTTGGTACTACCAGCTATTGTATAGAACTTTGGTACTACCAGCTATTGTATAGAACTATGGTACTACCAGCTATTGTATAGAACTTTGGTACTACCAGCTATTGTATAGAACTTTGGTACTACCAGCTATTGTATAGAACTTTGGTACTACCAGCTATTGTATAGAACTTTGGTACTACCAGCTATTGTATAGAACTTTGGTAGTACCAGCTATTGTATAGAACTTTGGTAGTACCAGCTATTGTATAGAACTTTGGTACTACCAGCTATTGTATAGAACTTTGGTACTACCAGCTATTGTATAGAACTTTGGTACTACCAGCTATTGTATAGAACTTTGGTACTACCAGCTATTGTATAGAACTTTGGTAGTACCAGCTATTGTATAAAACTTTGGTAGTACCAGCTATTGTATAGAACTTTGGTACTACCAGCCATTGTATAGAACTTTGGTACTACCAGCTATTGTATAGAACTTTGGTACTACCAGCTTCCTACTGCCAATAACTTAACGATATTTTCAACCTGAGTATGCAGCTTCAAAAACTTTTTTGATGAAGGTGAGACAACTCCGGTTTAAATGTAAATGTGTTTCAAGTAAAGAATCACTTTGTATAGCCTCCGTAAAGAAAGTTATTAATATTGTCTGCTGATTAGTGCAATACTGGTAGATTCCATCATCATATCCAGACCTGACTGGGGTGATACATGATCCATGGTTAATGTCACAAAATCTTGGTTGAGACTTTTTATGGAGGAGACAGCGATGTCGCTGGAATAAGACTAAGATCCAAATACTGATATGTAGAAGTTGGGAGTCAAAGAAACCTCATAGGCTAATTAGTACCAACTGTCATGAAGTTAAAGCTGACCCAGCTGCCATCCTATAAATGTTGACTTGGCTGCCTTAGACCGAACTCTGGCTGATGAACATTTTAAGGCCAACACTAGCCTCTTGCTCTTTTAAAGTGAACAAGTAGTTATCTGTACTGCAAGGCCTGTTCACCTCTGGGTATCATTGAGTACTTACTAATGCACAATTATGATCTTTTCGAAATGATTAAAAGCCTGGCTCGTACAGCAGAAGCCATGCTCACCGCTCACTGCGTGCAAAAGATTATCGACTGATTCTCAAACATCTGTACAGCGGTACGCATGCATACCCACACGCAAGTGGTGGGCACATATTTATGCATGTTCAGATTTCTCATAAGTGGCAGGCGTCTTCTAAGAAAGACCCATTTCCTTTGCAGAGCTACAAATGTAATACACTTGAAATGTATCTGCGATTGCTGCGGGACATTAATTAAACATCAGTAACACATCAGTGGTGTTATTTTTGTCGATGATTATGGTGAATGGTAAGGAAATTGGTTTCACTGGGCAGAACTTGGTGGTGTTCCTTTGATCTTTACCATAGATATAGTAAACCCTAGATTGGCGAATAACTATAATTACAATGGAGCAAAAGTGAGGCACATAATTGGCTTTTGTTTTCACAACGTTGCATCGCAGTGATATGCATCACAGCATCAGAGCCTTCAATTGAGCATTGAGTTTAGCAGTGGAAGCATGCTTGTCATGCTAGTTTTTAAGTCATAAACATAACAATAAGACCAAATTATTAGTGAAATATTCTCAGAGGAGACTACAACACCCCAGGTATATCCTCAATTGCCCATAACAAGACAGAACTTCAACTCAAAACAAGAAGTTCTCAACAATATCCTAAGCTATCTATCTCAATTAAAGACACTAAGCTGAAAGCTGCTAGTGAAAAATAATAGGAAAACCTTGATCATTGGTTTTGAGTCAGCAACCAAATCTGTGCATGGCATTGCTCAATATCTTTTCAGCAACTACCCTTACATCAACTACTTTCTAACCTTTAAGATCAACCAGAATCACATTGAGACTCTGTTTTCCAAGATATGATCTAAGGGTGGCTATAACAATAACTCAGATGTGCAGTGCTTTATATCTGCACTTCGAGCACTGCTCATAAAAGCAGATATCGCACCAAGTCCTAATGCTAATTTTATTGATCTGGATGTAATCGTTATATTAAAATCAGAATACACTATGCCGCTTCAAAGCAGGAATCTAGTTCAACCAACGTTAGACCAAAGCTATCTCGTCTAGTTATTTTCAGTCATGTCTAATGGGTGTTTAATACAGTGGTCCAGCTTAACTGCTTCTAAATATCATTTGATTCATCAGTTTGTTATTAGTTTAATTTCTATTTGGTCACTCTTTGTATTATCAATGATATAGAAGCTTCTAAATCATTGGTATTATTCATTACCATGTGTGTAAGATTCTTGCCTTTCTCATCCAAAATCATTATATAAGTTTTATATATTTTCAATAAAATGTGCAGTCTCAAATGCACAAACTATGAAAAATTTTTGCAGTTTTTAGCGTTAAGTCAATAGGAGTTCATAGATCAGCTGATTCACTTTACACATCACCATGGCGTTACATCATGCTATTTATAGGCCTCACTTGTTTTGATTATTTGCATGTCTAGGGTTTACTATATCTATGATCTTTACATGGCATATGAGTTAGTAAAGTTCTGTGAAAAATAGTTTGTTAATTGTTCATTGGTTTATCATCCAGTTTTATACCTAGTTGAAATAGAAGAAAACTTTTCGCATTGACTTTGTGCTACGTTAAGCAAAACTTTTATATGCTAACTTTTTTCATTCTTGCCTCATCACTGATGCCATGATAATTTAATCCCAAGCATCAATATCTGCCCTCATACCTCTAACGACAGGGTACCTAGAGTTTTGACAAAATATGTTATTAGACAATATAATACGTTAGAAAATGATATGATAAAATGCAATACAATATAATAAATAATATAATACAGACAATCTTTACTATAATGAGAGCCGTGTTTGAGAACTAGAAAAAAATCAATTGCACCATACAGGGATCACACCTGGATATCTGGATTGGAAGCCAAGCGTGCTATTGCACCGCCATGTATCCGCCTTGTTACATTTCGGAACACTTGTGCAGATAGTCATCATACATCATGATCTCTCACGGTGCACGGTACTGGCAGCATACTAATGCTATATAATATAACATACTATGGTATATTATATCAACCCGTTTAATAAAATATAATAAAATACTTATTTTTGCATTTACGTTTAGTTTTATTAATCAATGACTTAGAAATAAGTCATTCTACAAGATCTCTATGTAAGACACGAGCTTCAAATAACTAGCTATAGTGTACACATAGTCACCCATACTGTGCTTTTACAGAATCTATAATCTCTAGCCAACAGGGATATTTCTGTAAGTAAACTGCTAGCTACACTACACAGTGCTAGGAAGTCTCATTTCAAGTTATGTAATAATGAGGCTTTATGACTCAGAGTTGCAGAATCATTTGACACGGGTTTAATATTTCAGGAAGGAAGGGTGAAACCTCTGAATCACACAATGACTCTGCTTTTAGCTTCATGGGCAGGAGGAATATATTAACTAGTCTCAAAAAGGTTTGTCACTTTGTTATAAGATATGACAGTTGAAACAGTAATTGTAAGAAAATGCCCAAAATGTGTCTGGTGACAAATTTATGATGAATGACTTCTCCATTAATGACAGGTTTTCACAAATTGGAAGAGATAGATCATTTGGTGGTTAAAACACAATGCCCCTCCCTACATGAATATCTGAGTCGAATACTGACTTTAGACTGAGGTGAGCTACAGTTGATATACCTGCTTCCTGATAAACCTGCAGTTGATAAACCTGCTTCTTGTTGAAACAAGCTTGAAAATTTGTTTACAGTTTAACTCTAATAGTTTCATTACTGTTTCTCATTGTGTTTGTTTGTGTTCTTTTCTGTGCTGGCTACTTGATTACGAGGGCACCTAACTTGCAAACAACAGGTTAGAGTTCAAATCCCACAAAAGGTCACTGGTATAACAGAAATGAAATCCAATCTTAAATTGCTCTCTGAAACTGGGCATGTCTCTAGTCATTGATGTTCCCTTGTCACTGGACCCGGAGATTTCCAGTAAGCTAAATAGACACCACACTTACTCTCCAAGGGATTGCACAAACACACTGGAACTATTGTGGAAGCCAAGTTTTTGGGTAAGGTTTTTAAGAGGTCAAGGCCATTTTATTTTTGAGTAAAAGGAGATACATGTAACTTATAATCCCTTTCCCTCTCTTACTGAAAATAACTTATAAATCAAGTTCGAGTATAATCAGATCATAACAATTACAACTGAGTTGAACAGAAATTAGCTGACCCTTTTCTACATGATGCCACATAAATATTGGTAATGTGTTCCTGTTCAAGTTGCTCAAAAACTTCTCATGACAAGAACCTTAATCCAACAGAAAGATAAAATTTCAGTAAAAACCTATCCAATTAGGAGGGTAATAGTCTTCATGCCTATGATTGGCTGCATGATTAGAATGAGGTATTGGAAACCCTTTAAAATACACGACATCTCCCCTTCCCAGCCATGCACTCCACCAACCGAAAGATCCTACGCTAACTATATGATGGTCACAAGCTATCAGTGTTATAAAATCTTCTACTGCGGTTTTGTTCGGAGCAAAGATAGCCCGAGCACCATTAAAATCAATTTCTTGTTCACACCAAGACCTGTCATCAGAGCCGACTATAAATAGAACATTTTTTCCATACTTTTTAGTAAAGTATGATGTTGCTTGACTGAAGAACTGTTTAGGTGCGACAGCATAGCCCCACTTTTGGTGAGATGAGGTTAAAAAATCCCCTCTTCGGACATGCATCCCAATAATATAACTAGGTTTATAGTTGTTTCGCAATTCACTCATGTATGCCTGAATTTTGTCCTCAAGGTAACCGGTTAATGAAAATTCTCGTCGAACCAATTCTTCAATTGAACTAAAATATTTAAAACTTTGACTGTATACCCAAGTGAGGCTAACATTTAAATTTAGAGGAAGTGCGAAAAAATTGCCATCAAATATACCCCAATGCTTTTCTCTAATCGAAATAAAGCTATTAAGAGAGACATTGAGTTCAGACTGGAGAGGGGCCGTTATTCTAAACACTGATATCATCTCTCTGACTAGCTCGGTGTCTGGCAGAACAAGTTGCATGTCATTGGCTAAAGCGATGCCTAAGGCAGCAGCGTATCTAAAACAGAAGTTGCCCAATCTTCCAACGCTGCCATCGAGTGGGTTTATTGTCAAGTAGCGTGTCACGTTTTCTTTACGGTCCTCTGGATAGACTTCACGTGATGTGACATTAAATGACAGGTGGCTGTTACTACTTGACACATTATCACTGTAAGATACAGTTTTAGAAATGAAACTCTGAACTGGGTATTCGGTGTTTCCTCTGACAACTCTGTTAGCACCATCGCTGGTATCTCTAGTAGTAGTTGATCTACTAGCAGGTGGTTTACTAGCTCCTGAACCCACTCGCTGTTTGGTCTTTCTGTCTGACCAAGAAACTCTCAAAATACTGTCTAGTGTTGAAGTCGCAGCGATCGAACTGTTGTCTTCAGAATTACGCAAAAAATATTTATATGAAAATGGAGTGACCTTCCCTTGCTTGTAGGAAAGCCAATCTTGGTGTCGTATGAATGCAACAGACCAAAGGATAAATACTGAGACCAGTGCTGGGAAGCGGAGCCTTGATGTGTTCATTCCGTCTGCAACACAGAGTGACAAATTCAGATTCAATTATCAGATTGCAGCCGATTATCAGGCCTTTTTATTAAATTTCCATGCAGCGATAGTGTAGTGGCACCTGGGTGGGCCAGTGCTAAAGTGCTACATTAGGCTGAAAAGCGGAACATGTTTTCATTGGGCGCTATAGTAGAGCAATGGTTGTGTGATGCCTTATGTCTGCATATGAAGCACCAGGAAAACATGACCTAGATATGCACACAAAAAGGCAAAGACGTTGGTAGCCTAGGCTGTTCTCAGGGTACAAAGATGGTGCATCACGTGGTTGTTTCGATTCCAAACAACGTCACTGAATCACGAGAGAATGAGAGTGACAACTCTTTCTATGATGTCATCGCAGCACTATAAGGGGATGTGTCATTATGCTATCGCTGTATGAAAACTTACTATATGTCTAAAATGTGAGAATCCCACCCAGTGAGGAAAAAAAGCTATTTAGACTAAGAAAAGTTGAATGTGTGTTTACTATGAGAGTGAGGGACGGCGGTGTCCACGCACCACAAACAAGAAAAATTATAGAGAGTTCTTCCACAAATATGGCTCAACAATCACCTGCTCAAAACAGTTGAATATCGTTTTTCTTTGAAAACTTGCAAAAAACCTCTGACCTTATTAAGATGTCAATTTAATAAAACTCGTCATACATCTCAAATATTTAGAATCAGTTTTACAACACTAGATGCCTACTTTCAATGCTCCGCGTGTGGTTAAAATGGGTTCACATTCCCAGCATGTATATATCTGTGCATCATGACTCCACGATAGTGACAAAGCAGGATACGAGCATCATGAAATATTTGTACTCAATATGGCAGTTTTTACAATAGTATAAGAATAATGGTAATTTTTCTCTAGGAAAATATGCGAACGTGCGTTGTAAAGGCTCTATTGACTGTGAAAATATGCATGCCTCTTTGACACATTATAGCAAAAGATAGCCTTGAGCTTTTTATTAATATATAATGTCCAGCATTACATGGATAATAAAAAGTTTTTTGCGTAGAAAGTTCATTTTTATACGACATTTACCATTCTAACTTTTAAATGAAGATACATGTATTTGTTTATTTTTGTCTCAGTCTGGTCAATGCGTACCTCGAATCTTCTAAAGCTCGAGTGTAGCTAAAACAGAATGTTGATAAACATTTTTTACTTCTTATGCTACACATTCACTCAAGATTTAAAATAGCTTATTGACAGTGACAGGTCATGTAGTTGCCCTTGACTAAGTTTAATCACCCAATGAATTTGAGTAACTTAAGCTAGCAACTTGAGCTAATATCGTGGTTTTTACTATAATAAGAGTCGTGTCTATACTCACTGTTTGTTATCCTCTTTACAGAGATAAGAATCTCTCCCTTCTTTTTAATATGAACTTTATCCGATATAATTAAAGATCTTTGAAATGACCCAATACAAGTTTTAAAGATTGAATGATGTAGTGGGCTAAAACGATTACTTTAATTTTTTTTCCTTAGCATACTGGCCATTTTAACTTTGCTTTTAAGTTTTACACATTTTACATTGAACTATCCTGGCAGTCCAGCATGGCGTGAGGGATCATCAGATGTAATCACTCCGTGTACAATAACTCCATAATGCTGGAATGTGATTGACTGGTGCAAATGTTAGAGTGTTGGTCGAGCAAGCCGACTGCTGCTAGGGCTGATTCTGTATGATGCAATTTTTTCTCGCCAATTTTTTACTCGCCAACCATGGTTTCGGACAGACGAACAAACAAACACGGTAGTATGATTATTAGTTGTTAAAGAAAAAATGAGTGCATATTTTAGAGTGAACAGAGAGCAACAATCAGGAAAGACGGCAGCTTACACTATTTTGAGTATGCCTACTGCACTATCAGATGCCTGCACTACCAGATACCTATTATACTACCAGATACCTACACTACCAGATACCTACACTACCAGATACCCACACTACCTGATACCTACACTACCAGGTACCTACACTACCAGATACCTACACTACCAGATACCCACACTACCTGATGCCTGCACTACCAGATACCTACACCACCAGATACCTACACTACCATGCATTACAGAATAAAACAAATTTGATTTCAAAATTGTTATACATGCCATGATCGATAAGAACGGTTGATTACTTTAATTTGCTGAGACCTACTGCTGCTGCAATGCAACACAAGTATATTTTGTAGAGATTAAATATAGATAACCAAACAGCCTAGTTAAACCCGATAATGAACTTGAAAGTTTTTTTCAACTCCATGTTACAAAGATGCACAAAAACCTTTATGAATCTAATAAAACTCACATAAACCTACTGAACATGACTAAACACCATGTAGCCACAGACCTACCTGCTTTGTGATGAACTTCTGAGATAGTTCTCCGAAGACCCGACTAAAACATGCTAGTTGACTAGAGATGAAGATGATCGTTGCGGCTGTTAACTTATACTTAATGGATTGTTGTTTGCTGATAGTCTAATCGTTGGATATGCCAACAGCTCAAGCACTCAAGTCGGTTAGAGGCAGAAAATATGATTTGCAATTCAACCTCACCAAAGCATCTCTGCCCACGTGTTTGTCCATTTAAACGCCTGCTTCACTGCTCTCAATGTGTCTATTCTTTCTTGAGCTGAATAGCATTCATTACATAATCTGATTGGTAAATCAATGAATATGTTTGCATACATGTGATGTCAGAGTGTCAGCAAACAAAGACAAACATCAGTTGTTTAAATTCTATACCATGGGCTGCTTTCTCTATATGTATGCACTCTGTATTACAGCAGCTTGTTAGAGTGTATCTTGTCTTCTCGGCTTCTCCTTGCTAGCTAAAATAGTTATTGCTGTTAGTGTTCCACAGTCTAGGAGTTATAAAATGTTAGCGAGGGGAAAAAGATTGGAGATAGGAGAGAGGTTTGAAACAAAACCTGTCAATCTCTCAGTCAGTAAACTGGCAAGGCAGTCAGTCAGCTGACCAGGCAGTCAGTCAGCTGACCAGGCAGTCAGTCAGCTGACCAGGCAGTCAGTCAGCTGACCAGGCAGTCAGTCAGCTGACCAGGCAGTCAGTCAGCTGACCAGGCAGTCAGTCAGCTGACCAGGCAGTCAGTCAGCTGACCAGGCAGTCAGTCAGCTGACCAGGCAGTCAGTCAGCTGACCAGGCAGTCAGCCAGTATAACCCCTGATAATGTACTAATTTTAGCATCTCAATTTTTCAGCCTCAAGTTCTATCTTACGATCTTACGATAATACATTCCCAAGCATCGATGTCTGCCCTCAATTCGCAAATGAAATGATATCCAGATTTTCAACAAAACATGTTCCAAAGCAATATGGTATGATAGACAATTATATAATAAAAAACAGTATAGCATATTATATATACTAGATGTCTACTAGATGACATAATACAACACAATATATTATATCATAACCTAATAAAATATAATATAAACACATATTATGAGATGATGTGATGTGACACAATTTGGTGTGTTATGACTCTCCCTAGAATAAGGAGTGACAATAGCTAGCTAAGGTCTAGATAATTAGTAGGTAAGACCTAACGACAGTAAGGATAGGTTATTTGTTTACCTATTTATTACCTGTTTCTTAAAACTGGCTCACACAGAGAAATGACAGCAACATTTCTTAAGTTAACTACTTAGCCCAAGGATAGGTACTTATCTATCCCTAGTACCTAGTAAGACTAACTACCAGGTTAACAGAGAAATGACAACGTCTGTACGCCACATACAAAGTGCGCTCTTGTATGTAACAAACATGTAATGGCCTGAATCATGGTTTGAGAAGTTTATAATAATTTTAGTTGAACTTTAGTGTTTACTTGTTTAGAAGTTTCCTTAGAGTTGCGACCTCTGTGTGACCTCTGTGTTACCTCTGTGCGATCACAAAGAAATCTCTTTAAAGTTGCTGTGACCACTGCCTGATCACAGAGATTCCACAGAGATCACAAGGTCACACAGAGGTTCCAAGGCCACACAGATGTCACAGCAAGTCTCCTTAGAGTCTGTGTGATCAAAGGGAAGTCTCCTTAATGTATGCATGGTTTCCTAGGTAATACGCATGTTGTACTTGCCATTAAAATAAAAATTGAGCTGATATTTTAAAAATCATATTCTAAAACCTCGATCATAAATTTAACAAATAAATTAAACAAAATCTATCTTAATCTAACTAACAGTTATCTTAAAAATGTTGAAAGCCAGTACAGGGTCGCTTTAGCAATATAAAAAGGGTTTTTGTTCAGGGTTGGTCCGGTAGAATAGTAACCCGAGCTTAAACATTTTTACATTTCATTTTGAAATCCTATTTTGATATTTTACTATGCCAGCTTTGAGGTTTTTCTTCATAGTATTTATTTATGTTTATTTTATATACTTTTTATTTGTGTTTTACTGTTAATCTCTTGAAACAACTGATTGAGCAGTCGAGATTACTTCCTGCAGTCTGACAAAAAATCTTTTGAGATCAATGGTATACTATCAGAAGCAAAGAAGATACGTGCCTAGCGTAAACATTTTTGATTTTAATACGGTAAACAGCGCTAGACTAGAACCAGAAAATAACTCGTGATACTAAAGGAATGTGTTTTACTCATAGATATATATACCTTATAGGTTTATATATCTATGGTTTTACTGTAACTTAGCAGTAGCTGATAGAGAAAGTCTAGCAGTTGTCATACTTTTAAATGTAGAAAATGGTCTCAGTTTATGTAAAACAACGCGTGTGATAATTAGGTAATAAGTCGAAATAGATAAAATCGGTTATTGTTTAGTAGCAAACATGCTTCTGTTTACATGTAAAAAGAAAAATGTAACCAACTTCCGAAGCATTGAATTTATTAGCTTCACCATGTAAATATGTTTTTCAAAAGAAATGTTGTAGTGACTGTACCAAAATGATGCAGATATTTACTCATTTGATTAGTTTCTCTTGCTTTTAAGGAACAAAGGCTACCTAGAGTATGGTGTCTCAGATGGTTAGAGTAACATAAATAATTAGCAATGTTATTAGGTTTCACTGGGCTCAGCAGTGAAAGCAGTACAGATTTACAATTTCTGCTGACAATTTGTTTAGATCTTTATGCTTTGATCTTGATAAAAACAAACATTATAACCATTACTATTATAAGAGCCGTATTCATCTGTCTGTCGGAAGCCATTCAAAGAGCGTTAGGAAAAAGATTGCCTTGCATGAGAATCAAACCCGGACTTCAAATTCTCAAGCAAGCATGTTACGGCTATACCGCTCTCCCAACTTGCTGGGTAAAAAATAATTCTAGATATAGTGATTACACATGACGATCTGTCATGGTACACAAGACAGCTAGTGTACTAGTATATATGATAAGCGTATATAAGGTATATACTAAGGGTGTCTCAACATTCCACAAACCAGGAGGCAATCCTTTCCCAATCCATGTAGCCATTCAGCTTGATTAACACTTTTCAGATGAAAAGACAACTCCAACTTATAGCGCAGCTTAGCTAGAATCTGCAGCATGGGATGCAGTTCGGGTACGTATGTCTGGTTTGTGATTACAACAACTTATAAATCTGACTACTGTTTTTGAAGAATGCATGAATCAGTAGTTTTCTCCCAGCAAGAATGGGCAACTCCAACTTGAAGCCTAGTATTACAGAGAACGCATAAAAACATATACATGTATGTAGATGCAGTTTTTGTATCTTGTAAACTTGAAGTCGCTGCTTGAGTATGAGGCAAAAGCATTTGCTCTACAAAATGCATATCAAACACTTAGAAGGTAGAGTTTGGCACTGTGAAGTGCATCAGGGGATCAGTGCTTTATATGAAACCAGCAATCAAAGTAGAGGAACAAAATGATGCTTGAATGACTTTTGATCTTATTATTTTCACCGTGCTTAGCTTGGTGACCTCAACAAAGTACATGTGCAACCCCTATGCAATCAAGAAGATCTCTACTGAATGTTATTATTACATTGATTAAACACCCAGTTTTAATAGTAAACAATAAGTGAAGCTAATGAGTTTGGGGTCACGTTTTCCTGAAAGAAAAAAATTGAAATCAGATAACTAGTAAAAGAGGCAATCAACTTCCAAGGAACGACGTACAGCATGTACGCTTAAACAAGTGTAAGATAGGATAACTCCTTAATAGTTGAATCGCTTAGATTTCAATTTAAAAGAATAGTAAAGTTTACGATGTTTTTTTACTTGTATTAATTTAATTTATAAATAAAAAACTTATTGTATTCTAAAATAGCAGTCCCAAAATAGTCACTCTATTATGAAGCAATCGTACAGGTTGCTACGGAGATGATATCTTCATCCGGTTTTATGAAGGTTGTTCTTTAGAGCGCTCGCAATCGGCATTGGAAGCGCCATCGCGGAAAATTATATTGCTACAATATTTTAGGCTGGTGCTTGACGCTCATTTACATACAGTTGAAGCTTGCAAACGTTCAACATGGCGCTTAATTTGGAAGATTACTTTAAAACCACTTTCGAAGATAAGCTGTTGGTGTAAGTTAATTTTGTAATATTACTGATAGTGCCTTGTTTTTAGATGGCGATGAACACAATAATGCCATTGAATGCATCAATCTTAGCGACAATTAAAAATAATTTGCAAACATGTCTTGGATAACAATCAGCTAACTGTTATATATAGCAAAATGCGAGTTAGAAGCGAAAAAACTCATTAGCTGCACAAAAATTGTGGTGGAATTGTTACATTTTGGAGAATCTACTGTTGCTGTAAAGTGCTTATTCATTTGAGTAAAAGTATATTAGACTATATGGTTTAGCTATGAAACTGAACTCTTCTAGCTTCAATTATTTTAAATAAATGTAAAAACAATCATACATTATCCTGTTGGGTGTAGTGTCTCGTTAAATAAACAATAAACAGCCCTGCTATTAGAATGTGTATCTTGAAAGTGCTGTCCTCAACCAAAGTGAGGTGTTTTATTACGCAAACCATAAGTTGCGATAATAAGTTATTTTCATTCGACTTATTCCTTATCAAACGTGGACACGTGAAATTAATTTAAAAATATTTGATGATGGAAGCACTGAAAAAAATCCACTTTTTGTTTTCGAATCAAACTTGTTTACAAAGCTTTGACAAAGACATTATGTGATTTACTATATTCCGTCACCACATGCATAGCCATGCCTTTGCAATATTTCTGAATATGTAGGAACAAGAGCCAAAAGCAATCAAAGCTAGCTGATCATAGCAATCAGCTTAAATAAACTTAAATCATATGCTTGCTACTGGACAACAATATATTCAAGGCTGAACTGGTTAAAAACGAGGTTTTAGATGCCTATGAAAGTTAAATTTGTATATTCTAAGGTACCCAGTGCTGTTTTGTAGCATTTGTTTCTACATACCTGGAATTTAAGTTGAGCCAAATTAGCACTACATATATACTTGATTCATTGTATGACAGCTGGCATTTGTATGCTTTCAAACGATTTCCAGTAAGATGCCAGAAAGAGAAGATGACCATCTTACGCCAGCCACAAGGTTATTGGAGAAGCGGAGAGAGATGCAGGAAGTAGAACAAGCTCTGGCTGCCCAGAAAGAAGTAATTATAATACTAGCTTGTGTTCTTATTTTGTAAAACCTCAACAGTAGTAGTTGGTCTAAACTGGTTGGCAATGACCTGTTGTTCATAGTAGTAGTAGTAATAATGATGCATACAAAGGCTGGTTGGGAATCAAGGTTCTGGCACAGTTTAGTCCTGGCACGAAAAAGTTCAAATAATTCAAGTCATGATTTATTTTTGCAAAATTTACATGTTTTAGAATTTTTTTCTTTGCAAAAAACCAGTGTCTTGACAAACAATTTTTAATGTGTAACAATTTTGTTAACACTCTTTTGTAATGAATTACCAAGTGTGATGGAGACCATTGACTGCATGTTTAGTACAATGTTACAGAAGGACCTTTGAAGTTAGTAACTTATTTAGTAAACCTCGAAGCAGGATTGAACTATGGAAAAATTCATTAGATCAAAAAAATCGATGTAATTAAAAATTCAATTTTTTTCAACTCTTATACAGCTCTGTGTAAGCACTGAGTTGAGGAGAGTTTTGGTTAGTATTATTATCATTATTATTTCACTAGTTCATACTCTGGTTGAGTTCCATAGTTCAGTAGTAGACATTGAATTGACTGGAAATGGTAACACTCAAATGTGTTTATTCTCAATCTATAACATTGGTAATAATACTCAACTGACTCTGTACATTATTTTTATTTAAAATTCATGTTTATTGATTATAAATATATAAATACGTAGCTTTATTGAATACTTTTATAGTTACTTGAAGGAATGCAGTTATATGCATAAAGCTTCAAATAGCACAGATAGAGATCAAATATATTACATATTTTATTTGCACTGCCCTATTCATATGTAGAGCTGTATTCGTATGTAGAGCCCTATTCGTATGTAGAGCCCTATTCGTATGTAGAGCCCTATTCGTATGTAGAGCCCTATTCGTATGTAGAGCCCTATTCGTATGTAGAGCACATTCTTACATGTGTTACCATGTCGGGTGTAAGTGACCGAAAGGCCATGCTGAGTACCTCATTGAAAATAACAATACAATATCATATTTACTCACATTTAGTTTCAGACAATAATTTTCGCATACAAAAGTGCTGATGCTTGTGGTTAATGACTGCCATATAAGCCTATCATATCATTGCTGCTGTTACAGACAATTTAATTGGACAGGCTTTATTTAATTATGTCAGGACAAGTTTTACTGAGCAATTCAACAATTTCATTATGCGATGGTAATTATTCTCTTTCAGGAGTTCCAAATGAAAATGGAGAGCCTCCAGCAGAGGAGAGAGGAGCTGGAAAGGAAGGAATATTCCCTCAAAGAACATCTCCTCAAATTTGATCATTTTTTGAAGGTATATTTTCCATTCCCAGCACAGCAATACAATTGGTGTCAGCATGGCAATATGTACTGGAGTCAGCGCAACAGAACCAGCTGCAATAGACATGTTAGCGTGACCTGCTACAACAGGTCACGCTAGCAGTATGTACTCGTTTTAGCACTACTGTTTGCATGGTGTCAGCGTAAGAATACCTTTGGGGCAGCCACCTCTAGTGGGATTATAAATTTATAAGTATAGCAGCTTGCTAGGACTGTTTTCAGTGTTACCAGTTAATTACTAGTCTATTGTTCAGCTGTGAAACATTTTCAACAGGTTCTATGATTGGCCTATTGAGAAATGTGCATCCCCCTTCCTTCTGGCCAGTTGGTTTAATGTCAATCGATGAAAGTAGTGCTGACACTCTCCTTAAATCCTTGCTGAGTGACAAACAAGTTTTATTTATTCTTAGATTATGAATACCGTAAGTCCTCATGCTCAAGCCGCGCGGCTTACGCTCACAAACAGACGACTCACGAAGGAAAAAATAATCCTCCAACAAGCCGTCGGTGGTATCTAGCCGCCCTTACCAACAAGCCGTATATGCCCACAGACCGCGGCTAACGACTGAGGTTTTGTTGTCCTTGACCCCTTCGGGATCAAGAGTGTTGAGACAGGTTTCGCTATACCCCCGTTCTCTTGAATAAGAAAAACTGTTTTGCACTCAGTTTGGTCCATAGTTTCTGCTTCGATGTCAGCAGGTATTAACACGCTCACAACCACTTGTCTCTCACTCGTGTGTCACGAATTTATCTTGACTTATAGCGATAAATTCTTCTTTAGTCTAAAGTATTCCATAAACATGACCTTGAAAATAACCGAGTAGGTCGCTAAAAACCCCGTAAATAAAAGTGTATCATGAATGCGATTCTATGGTTATAGCGCTGGAGCTGAGCAGAAACCGCATTTATCGAGAAGCCGCCTTGATAGTCTAGGAGCAGAGTAACTCAATTGTGAGTTGTTATTATTTTTTTCAACTTATGCAATATGATGCGTGCAAAAGATTCTTCAGTATTTATATATTGCCTGTTTAAACGTTGCACTCTGTAACCTCGTTGCTTATATACTTTCATGTTTAAATTACATCTCATCAAATGGCGGAGGCGTAATAAACAAGTCGATCATTGTTGCCATTGTGACAAGGAATTTCACAGACTGCGATTGGATGATTGGAACAAAACGTCATAATCCGCCAGAATGCTTAGTAATAGCGGCCAAACTAGTAGCATGAGTTGCGTACACTGCGTGCCTGAGCTACTAACCTCAAGTGATTTAGTAGTTTTATCACCTCAACAGATAAAAACGGTAACTGAACGCGCTGACCATTATAGGTTCAACCATTTGGAACCATTTACAACTATTGCTAGGTAAACAGAACTAATTAATTTCATGATCAAACCGAAGACATGGTTCGTTCACCGCGATAGCCATTAATTCATTGTCATTGAATATTAAGAACGATGTCCATATGAATATGATGATTCAATTACTATTGACTGATACTAAGTTCAAAGCAACTAACAGATCATATCACAGACCAGATTTTACATGTGATGTGGTTAAATATTCCATTGTATCTTGCTGTTTTGTTCGTTTGAATTTGATGAGCATGATGATCTATCAATCAAGGCCAATCTACATGATTTGAGCTGAAGACCTAACATTTTTGTTTGGGGGGCCACAGAACATTTTTGTGTCAACAAGTAGAAGATGAGTTTTATGGTAGCTTAATATTTCTAGCATATTTGTGACCTAGTCATTATTAATCCAGTCTCCTACTAATTATGCTGCCTGATCCCACAAATCATGGCTGGAGTAAAGACGATTAAGAATTCTGTGCAGTGGTTTCCTGATGGATACAGAGCGATTCCCAGGCAGTTTGTCCATTGAACTAGTTGCTCATGCAAAAAAGAGTAGATGTGAAAGCCGATGATAATGCAAAACTGCATCTTTAGTTTGCACAAGTCTATGTGTCTGTGTAGACTGCAGCAATGAAATGAACGACGAGGTTGAAGATGGTAATCATATGGACAGTGATGATGAGCTTTAAGATTTTATTGAATGGTTTTATTGAATACTTTGCAAAATGCTTTCTAGAATCGATTGAGAGTTTTCGATGTATCATGATAAACAGACTGTGTACCTTGGTAAGCATGCTATATAATATAATTATCATACAATGTATCAAAATACACATACAAAGTCCTATGTTATTAATTAATCATCCATAAAGTTAGTTGTCATCGAACATACTGCACCAATATTGTTTTAGCACACTACTCGTACAATAAATCTAAAACTAAGCAAGAGATTTCATATATGTCAGTTAAATAAAAAAGAAATAACATGTACATACGAAAAGCACTAAGAGAAGCATAATAAATACTTTATGCTTGTCACGTGTTGCTCAGCAATATAATAATTTCATTTAAAATATTAAACATTAAATTCGTTAGTCTGCGTCACAACCAGTGTGTTTATGAGGTATACAGCATAGCCTGTCAATCAGTAGTTGTACAGGTCCCATTGCAAAGAGTATGAAGAGGTTCCTGGCAGACCAGTGGATAAGATGATGATGAGAAATGTCTGTCATATTGAGTCCTTGGCGGCTGACTACAAAGTAAAAAATCACATCCATTACATACAATGAGTTCAAAATACAAAATTATCATAAAGACATATAAGAGCTTACATTTATGGTGCAATATTTATCTATCATAACCTATCAGAAAAAGACGATCTATCAAAGCATGTAGGTATAAATTTAAAACTTAAAAATAGGAAGAGGTACAGGACTGATTTTCATGTGTAGTCAATGTGCATAGCCCTACATGAAAGGAATAGATGTACACCCTTCAGCTCTTGCCACAACAATATTTAATTAACTCATACATCGCATACTTCTGTAAGGTAATAAAATTTTGATATGTGAGCACTATAATAATAAAATATAACTCAATAGATTAAAATACAATGAAATATGTATTAATATATAGTGTCACACAACATAATGCGACACATAAATCCTATAAAACAATTTACTGCAACGCAGTTCAATACAACATAATACAGTTATTGTAATATAATACACCAGAATATAATGTAATAATACAGTATAAGATCTGCATGACACTATATAAAATTTTAAAACTAACCAAAATATCAGTTACATAATAATCATACAGCTGCATGAAGGTCATCAAAAGGCAACATCAGTTTGTAATGTGGCTGCAGAATGAACTCCAGTGTGATCTTATTCAACATTTCAGTATTTAAACTTTGATAGTTTTCAGTGAGAAAGTTGGTAGAGACAGGCAGTCGAGAAGTTACAACGCTGTGTCTCACACAACAAGTCATTAAACTTACTGGTTGTTCAGGATGTGCCCTCTTCAAGTTTCTTCTATGGGTGAACTTAATGTAACAATTTTGATGCGCTTGAAGCACATCACCTCTGTCCATCAAATCTCTGAGTGCTCTATAAAACATTTCAGTTGTAGAGCCCACCTTTTTTTGGCTATGCCAAATACAAACTAGGGTCAGGGCTGGAGATGTGGCGAGTTATGGTTGGTGTCAATAACATAATATAATATCAAATCTGATTCATATAATAATTCACTGGGATCTAGTAGGCAGATCACACAACAAGAAAGGAGTAAAAAATTAATAGCTTATTATTGAGTTGAATCTGAGCGTTTCCTCATGTTAGGTTTTCAGCTCAAATCATGTAAGGTAGATTGGCCTTGATTGACAGATCATCATGATCCTCAAATTCAAACGAATAAAACAACAAGATACAATGGAATATTTAACCACACCACATGTAAAATATGGTCCGTGATGACATTTGTTAGCTGCTTAGAATTTATTGTCAGTCAATAGTGATTTAATCATCATATTAATATGCACATCGTTCTTGATATTCAATAACAATGAATTAATGGCTATCGCGGTGAACGAACGAGGTCTTTGTTTGATAATGAAATTAATTAGTTCTGCTTACCTAGCAATAGTTGAAAATGGTTCCAAAACGTTGAACTTATAGTGGTCAACACGTTCGGGTACCGTTTTTATCTGTTGAGATGATAGAATTACTAAATCACTTGAGGTTAGTAGCATGGGCACACAATGTACGCAGCACATTGTACTAGTTTGAGCCGCCATTTCTAAGGAATCCGGCGGATTATGACGTTTTGTTCCAATCATCCAATCGCAGTCTGTGAAATTCCTTGTCACAATGGCAACAATGATCGACTTGTTTATTACGCCTCCGCCATTTGATGAGATCTAATTTAAACATGAAAGTATATAAGCAACGAGGTTACAGAGTGCAACGTTCAAACAGGCAATATATAAATACTGAAGAATCTTTTGCACGCATTATATTGCATAAGTTGAGAAAAATAATAGAAATTATTTTTATGACAGATAGGGTTGTCCTGCTCTCTGACTATGAGCCCCACGTAAGTTTTAAAAGAATGGCCTTAAGTCGTGGTCTATGACCTTGAACCAGAAACCGAGCCCAACGGCAAGCCGCACGGCTTGAGCATGAGGACTTACGGTAGACCTACTACAGCATATCACTGTGGACTTTATTAATTTGCAGCACTTTTTATTATAAGCTGATCTCTTGTTGTTTTATCCGTAACCCATGTGGTAGTTAGTACATGTTTTTGCAAGCATTGCAATTTTGGCGATTCAACATTTAACAAAGTTTAAAGCCGTGAGGCTAGATGCAGTGTATGTATTCTGGGTGCTTGTGTCCCAGGAAAATGATGCCAAACGGACGAGAGCTATGAAGAAAGCAAGCGAAGAGAATGATTTGAAAAAGGTGAAAGAGAGAGAAATTTACAGGTATGTTTTTTGACCTGTTTACCCTCGGTAGAATTCATATGTATAACTCAGTCGAGAATTGCAGTGTTTAACACATAAGTAAGTCAGGCAACCATTGACAGTGCCATTGTACTCCCCAAGTCTGTAGAATTTTCATCTACATGTACAACTACTTGTCATCAATCTATAAATTTCTCTTGGAGTGTTTGACTTGCCAAGCAAAAATAATATATCTCTGAAAGGCTACTGACTCGAGTCATTTACTGCTCAAGGCTTAGTGTCAAGGTTACAGCTAGCATGAGAACCTAGGTGGTTGCGTTGTTTGATGTTTTGTATTGTAATAATCTATATATATATATATAGATATATATATATATATATCTAAGTGCTTGTTTGTTGATCTGTTGTATGTCCAGTTATATCAATAAATTGTGCACACTTGCATTGCTTGTTAGCGTTAAGGACGAGAAACCACTTTGCACTGGAATTGAATTTGGAGATATCAGTTTTGCATACAGTCACGCTTACTATTACGCTTGAAGGCTACCTCGCTATACTATGGAATAACTGTAGACATACTTATTACACCTGCCAATCTTTAATGGCACACGGGACTTCCAGTGTATTACCGTAGAAGAGAAATAAGTGCCCAGACTTCCCCAAAGTGCTATTGATATATATATAAATATATATATTTATATATATATGCATGTATATTTATATATATATATTTTTATATATATATTTATATATATTTATATATATATATATATATATATTTTGCATAAACCTAATTAAACTTATAGCGCATACAGAAATAAAAAATCACCTTCATTTAAAAGTTAGAATGGTAAATGTCTTATATGTTGGTTATAAATAAATTTCCTGAGTAAAAGCTTTTTTTATTACTCCTGCAGTGCCGCATTTAGCTTGTGCTCTAGTAAAAAGGTTAGCTGACAGCCCATGTAAATGCAGGCCATTGCTAGCGGATAACCATAAAATATTGAGGTTTAATAATACTTTTTGTGTTATTTTGAGTTAATAGTGTATTTACCATTATTTACAAATCAAGCAGAAGCAGCAATAATGTTATAAAATGTGAGTCGGAAATAGCTAGTCTTAGATAATTATTCTCTAGTAAAAATATAAACTGATGACCTATATTGATGACTTGTTTTGTTGATTTGTATTGATGACCTATATTGTGGTATTTTACTAACACTGTTCTTTTTCTGCTAATACTCTGGTAGTCTAGTGTACTGTGAGAGATCATCATGTGTGCCCATAACGCACAGAGTAACAGTGTAGCTCTAAAACATGGAAGGTGAATGATTGGGGCAGGTGGTAGCACAACGGATGGTGAAGCTTATTATTACATGTTCAAATCTCAGTAGAAACACTCTGTGCGGTTTTGCAGTAACAAGTGGTCGTAGATTTAATTTGTGATTTATTTACATCATAAATATGCTCATAGCACAAGTATAAGACACAAGCATAGCTACTCCTGTTTGTAGTCGAGCATCGCTTTATATATGCGCTTCATTGCGAAGCTCCGCCCATTTGGTTCCGTGGCTGG
The DNA here is from genome assembly GCF_963576615.1 of Watersipora subatra. NCBI lineage: Eukaryota > Metazoa > Bryozoa > Gymnolaemata > Cheilostomatida > Watersiporidae > Watersipora > Watersipora subatra. The sequence continues at coordinate 39,684,356 of NC_088709.1, read as the reverse complement.
TTGATGTGAAGTTGATGCACGTTTTTGTGTGAAGCGAGTCTGTGTGACTGAAGCTGTTAAAATCTAGTTTTTAGCAAATCTCACTCCATAAGGTAAGAAGAGTGGCTGCCGTTATCTCATAGCTCCTTACAATAGTAACAGCAACACTGATAGATTTCAAGTTTTCTGTATATAATTTATGCAAAGCGAAACATTGTACGTAAACTATATGCAGCATTTTTTTAATATAGCAGTGTACATATGTTGTTAAACATAATGTGTCATGGCGTGGACAGAGTTTGCAACTATTATTATATTGGTTGGTACAGCCAATATCTGTGCGACAGAAGTTACCTCAACAGTAACAATTCACTTGAGGCCTGTTTAAACATGTCAGCTACATTTGCGCAAGCGACCCACACCTTGAAAATCCAAGGTTTGAAATGAAGTACATGTATATTCAAATCAAGTTATACCATACAAATTTGCGGTTACTCGCAAACACTGTTAGTATGCAATAGAATTATCAATCTCAAAGTGTGAATGTAATATTAATTTGATAACATTCTAGATAATTATACTCTCTAGCAACAATGACCACTGATTGATTAGTTATGTTATACCAAATGTGAAATGGAAATATGAGTTCCATTTGAGAGAAATAGTGAGGAATAGTTATAGTGAATCTGGTGAGAAATAGTGAGGCCTTCAGTAGTTGCTGTGGTTTGTCGTCTCAAGCGTCGGCAGCAGTCTCATCTGATTTAGATTGAAGGACGAGTCAGATGCATACCTTGTGGCCCGGGAGGACGTGAGAGCAAAACTTGATAAGTTAGTCGTATATCAAAAGTACTTAGAAAAGGTGATAGAGTCAGCCGAGGAATTCCATGAAATCCGTGAGATTCTGTCTCGCCATGACACCCTCACCTCCACCTATCAAGTAAGTTAGATTTGCGACTATTTGTACTTTCTGATTTTTTGGGACGACAAATGAATAGTAACTGTGATACCGTTGACATGAGGCTTCACTATAACTGGTTGTGTTAACATGCCTAATGCAGCAGGTTATATTAACATGCCTAAGTCAGCAGGTTATGTTAACATATCTATTACAGCAGTTCGTGTTAACATGGCTACTGCAACAGATCTTGTTAACATGGCTACTGCAACAGATCTTCTTAACATGGCTATTGCAACAGATCTTGTTAATATGGCTACTGCAACATATCTTGTTAACATAGCTACTGCAGCAGATCTTGTTAACACATGTCAACAGCAGTTTGTGAACAAAAGTAGAGACATTGGAGTCATATATATGATAGCTCGCTGTCTAATGCTCACTCTTCTTGCAATATTAGATGTTATGACAGTTGAATGATTTGCTGAAGACCTCTGTGTTGGTGTTATTATTCTAGAACATTCAGTCTCTTTGGTAACGCTATGCTTATGCTTGTTTGATTTACTGTTTATCTTGCTCCCTGTCGCCTTGATACAGACAGCTCTGCCATAGAAATATCATTCACTCTTTGTTCACTTTAATGTTAACAGTACGGGAAAGCATTCCTGGTTATGACGTCAATTATGGTGACCTTACAATATCCTTCATCTGTTGATATTTGTTTTCCTGATCTACAAAACCGAACAAACAAAACTCACTCACAACTCTGTGATGGTGAGTGACTCTGTGATGGTGAGTGACTCTGTGATGGTAAGTGACTCTGTGATGGTAAGTGACTCTGTGATGGTGAGTGACTCTGTGATGGTAAGTGACTCTGTGATGGTGAGTGACTCTGTGATGGTGAGTGACTCTGTGATGGTGAGTGACTCTGTGATGGTGAGTGACTCTGTGATGGTAAGTGACTCTGTGATGGTGAGTGACTCTGTGATGGTAAGTGACTCTGTGATGGTGAGTGACTCTGTGATGGTGAGTGACTCTGTGATGGTGAGTGACTCTGTGATGGTGAGTGACTCTGTGGTGGTAAGTGACTCTGTGATGGTGAGTGACTCTGTGATGGTAAGTGACTCTGTGATGGTAAGTGACTCTGTGATGGTAAGTGACTCTGTGATGGTAAGTGACTCTGTGATGGTGAGTGACTCTGTGATGGTGAGTGACTCTGTGATGGTGAGTGACTCTGTGATGGTGAGTGACTCTGTGGTGGTAAGTGACTCTGTGATGGTGAGTGACTCTGTGATGGTAAGTGACTCTGTGATGGTAAGTGACTCTGTGATGGTAAGTGAATCTGTGGTGGTAAGTGACTCTGTGATGGTGAGTGACTCTGTGATGGTAAGTGACTCTGTGATGGTAAGTGACTCTGTGATGGTAAGTGACTCTGTGATGGTAAGTGACTCTGTGATGGTAAGTGACATCAAGGAAGACCTGGACTCTGTTATAAAGATATAGCTAAGAGGAATTTTAAAGTGGAAGCAGATAAGTACAAACTCATAGCAGACGACTGTTTGTAATCGAGCTGATTGGAGATCTGCTATCATATATAAGCTATAACTATAGACAGTCTTGGTCACCTCGGCTGACTGCAAGAGAAAGAGAGACAAACCAAGATTTATTCTAGATAACTATAAAGTACCTTAGTGGCAGCGGAAACTATAAAGTACCTTAGCGACAGTGGAAACTATAAAGTACCTTAGCGACAGTGGAAACTATAAAGTACCTTAGCGACAGTGGAAACTATAAAGTACCTTAGCGACAGTGGAAACTATAAAGTACCTTAGCGACAGTGGAAACTATAAAGTACCTTAGCGACAGTGGAAACTATAAAGTACCTTAGCGACAGTGGAAACTATAAAGTACCTTAGCGACAGTGGAAACTATAAAGTACCTTAGCGACAGTGGAAACTATAAAGTACCTTAGCGACAGTGGAAACTATAAAGTACCTTAGCGACAGTGGAAACTATAAAGTACCTTAGCGACAGTGGAAACTATAAAGTACCTTAGCGACAGTGGAAACTATAACGTACCTTAGCGACAGTGGAAACTATAAAGTACCTTAGCGACAGTGGAAACTATAAAGTACCTTAGCGACAGTGGAAACTATAAAGTTCCTTAGCGACAGTGGAAACTATAAAGTACCTTAGCGACAGTGGAAACTATAAAGTACCTTAGCGACAGTGGAAACTATAAAGTACCTTAGCGACAGTGGAAACTATAACGTACCTTAGCGACAGTGGAAACTATAAAGTACCTTAGCGACAGTGGAAACTATAAAGTACCTTAGCGACAGTGGAAACTATAAAGTACCTTAGCGACAGTGGAAACTATAAAGTACCTTAGCGACAGTGGAAACTATAAAGTACCTTAGCGACAGTGGAAACTATAAAGTACCTTAGCGACAGTGGAAACTATAAAGTACCTTAGCGACAGTGGAAACTATAAAGTACCTTAGCGACAGTGGAAACTATAAAGTACCTTAGCGACAGTGGAAACTATAAAGTACCTTAGCGACAGTGGAAACTATAAAGTACCTTAGCGACAGTGGAAACTATAAAGTACCTTAGCGACAGTGGAAACTATAAAGTACCTTAGCGACAGTGGAAACTATAAAGTACCTTAGCGACAGTGGAAACTATAAAGTACCTTAGCGACAGTGGAAACTATAAAGTACCTTAGCGACAGTGGAAACTATAAAGTACCTTAGCGACAGTGGAAACTATAAAGTACCTTAGCGACAGTGGAAACTATAAAGTACCTTAGCGACAGTGGAAACTATAAAGTACCTTAGCGACAGTGGAAACTATAAAGTACCTTAGCGACAGTGGAAACTATAAAGTACCTTAGCGACAGTGGAAACTATAAAGTACCTTAGCGACAGTGGAAACTATAAAGTACCTTAGCGACAGTGGAAACTATAAAGTACCTTAGCGACAGTGGAAACTATAAAGTACCTTAGCGACAGTGGAAACTATAAAGTACCTTAGCGACAGTGGAAACTATAAAGTACCTTAGCGACAGTGGAAACTATAAAGTACCTTAGCGACAGTGGAAACTATAAAGTACCTTAGCGACAGTGGAAACTATAAAGTACCTTAGCGACAGTGGAAACTATAAAGTACCTTAGCGACAGTGGAAACTATAAAGTACCTTAGCGACAGTGGAAACTATAAAGTACCTTAGCGACAGTGGAAACTATAAAGTACCTTAGCGACAGTGGAAACTATAAAGTACCTTAGCGACAGTGGAAACTATAAAGTACCTTAGCGACAGTGGAAACTATAAAGTACCTTAGCGACAGTGGAAACTATAAAGTACCTTAGCGACAGCGGAAACTATAAAGTACCTTAGCGACAGCGGAAACTATAAAGTACCTTAGCGACAGCGGAAACTATAAAGTACCTTAGCGACAGCGGAAACTATAAAGTACCTTAGCGACAGCGGAAACTATAAAGTACCTTAGCGACAGCGGAAACTATAAAGTACCTTAGCGACAGCGGAAACTATAAAGTACCTTAGCGACAGCGGAAACTATAAAGTACCTTAGCGACAGCGGAAACTATAAAGTACCTTAGCGACAGCGGAAACTATAAAGTACCTTAGCGACAGCGGAAACTATAAAGTACCTTAGCGACAGCGGAAACTATAAAGTACCTTAGCGACAGCGGAAACTATAAAGTACCTTAGCGACAGTGGAAACTATAAAGTACCTTAGCGACAGTGGAAACTATAAAGTACCTTAGCGACAGTGGAAACTATAAAGTACCTTAGCGACAGTGGAAACTATAAAGTACCTTAGCGACAGTGGAAACTATAAAGTACCTTAGCGACAGTGGAAACTATAAAGTACCTTAGCGACAGTGGAAACTATAAAGTACCTTAGCGACAGTGGAAACTATAAAGTACCTTAGCGACAGTGGAAACTATAAAGTACCTTAGCGACAGTGGAAACTATAAAGTACCTTAGCGACAGTGGAAACTATAAAGTACCTTAGCGACAGTGGAAACTATAAAGTACCTTAGCGACAGTGGAAACTATAAAGTACCTTAGCGACAGTGGAAACTATAAAGTACCTTAGCGACAGTGGAAACTATAAAGTACCTTAGCGACAGTGGAAACTATAAAGTACCTTAGCGACAGTGGAAACTATAAAGTACCTTAGCGACAGTGGAAACTATAAAGTACCTTAGCGACAGTGGAAACTATAAAGTACCTTAGCGACAGTGGAAACTATAAAGTACCTTAGCGACAGTGGAAACTATAAAGTACCTTAGCGACAGTGGAAACTATAAAGTACCTTAGCGACAGTGGAAACTATAAAGTACCTTAGCGACAGTGGAAACTATAAAGTACCTTAGCGACAGTGGAAACTATAAAGTACCTTAGCGACAGTGGAAACTATAAAGTACCTTAGCGACAGTGGAAACTATAAAGTACCTTAGCGACAGTGGAAACTATAAAGTACCTTAGCGACAGTGGAAACTATAAAGTACCTTAGCGACAGTGGAAACTATAAAGTACCTTAGCGACAGTGGAAACTATAAAGTACCTTAGCGACAGTGGAAACTATAAAGTACCTTAGCGACAGTGGAAACTATAAAGTACCTTAGCGACAGTGGAAACTATAAAGTACCTTAGCGACAGTGGAAACTATAAAGTACCTTAGCGACAGTGGAAACTATAAAGTACCTTAGCGACAGTGGAAACTATAAAGTACCTTAGCGACAGTGGAAACTATAAAGTACCTTAGCGACAGTGGAAACTATAAAGTACCTTAGCGACAGTGGAAACTATAAAGTACCTTAGCGACAGTGGAAACTATAAAGTACCTTAGCGACAGTGGAAACTATAAAGTACCTTAGCGACAGTGGAAACTATAAAGTACCTTAGCGACAGTGGAAACTATAAAGTACCTTAGCGACAGTGGAAACTATAAAGTACCTTAGCGACAGTGGAAACTATAAAGTACCTTAGCGACAGTGGAAACTATAAAGTACCTTAGCGACAGTGGAAACTATAAAGTACCTTAGCGACAGTGGAAACTATAAAGTACCTTAGCGACAGTGGAAACTATAAAGTACCTTAGCGACAGTGGAAACTATAAAGTACCTTAGCGACAGTGGAAACTATAAAGTACCTTAGCGACAGTGGAAACTATAAAGTACCTTAGCGACAGTGGAAACTATAAAGTACCTTAGCGACAGTGGAAACTATAAAGTACCTTAGCGACAGTGGAAACTATAAAGTACCTTAGCGACAGTGGAAACTATAAAGTACCTTAGCGACAGTGGAAACTATAAAGTACCTTAGCGACAGTGGAAACTATAAAGTACCTTAGCGACAGTGGAAACTATAAAGTACCTTAGCGACAGTGGAAACTGTAAAGTACCTTAGCGACAGTGGAAACTGTGGTTGGCTAACGATAAAATTATTGTTGTTGATCAACTTCAAACCTTGAATTTTTAAGGACCTCCTCGACCGTGATCACTTAAATCAAGAAAAAGTAGAGAAAGAGAAGTCCCGGCTCTCCAAATACACTGAAGATAAAAACAATGAGATCTTAGGCTACAACAACCAGGTGTGTAACCATCTTACTCATACGTATTCTGTACACCTGTTAAGTTTAGCAATTGTTTCTCTAGGTTAGATGTATCGAATTTACTAGCTGAAACTTGATAAAAAAAGTTGAGAATGTGTCACCAGGATTACAGTCAGCGCTGCAAATCGACTAGTTTTTATGTCAGCTGTTCATAATTACAGTCTCACAAGATGGTCGGGTATTCATGGTAGTTGTCATCTCTTGGCTCAATTATCAAACTTGGCAATAATCCAGACCAAGTAATTATCAAACAATAGCAGCTAATGTATCATCAATTTAGTAAAGATTTGATATCGGTAAGTCAGCGTACTACCATTTTCAAACCGATGTTAAATAGATTTACTGTAATTTAAAGTCATGTTCTCTTGGAGTAACATTTCACTATTTGGTCTGTTTGTGCCCTAGAATAGGTCATTCATCATCATTACTATGTAGCCAACTGTCTACTCTAGTGATTTTCATTATTTTTTGAGCCATGGCACATTTTTTATGTTTATAAAGTCCTGAGGCATACCACTGAACAAAATAGCACTCTGATTTAGTAATGCATATACATAGTAAATAAGTTTTTTAATGTACAGTATTTATACACTTACTCAGTATAAAACCTAGGACTTTTTGATGAGTGCAACATACCTAGATATTCCTGCAGGTTTGGTGAAAAGACACACAAATCTCTTGGCCACCTTCTAAAGCTTCAGAATAATTGTATCTTTCTTAGAAAAAAATGGCTTTGCATGAGCATCGAACCTGTAATATTACACTTAGTAGAATGATGCTTTAACCAACTATGTTAATCAGCCACCTTTTTTCCCCAAAAAGTATTTGTGCAAATACTTTTTCTCTTTAACCCAAAAAAGCTAACTGACTGACCACAGCCAATGATAACAACGAAGAAGTTTGAAAAAGAGGCCTTTTATTGTTAACTAGTACCCTGGCAACTAGTACCCTGGCAGTTATGAGAGATCATCAGATGTAGTAGCTATGTGTACAATTATTCTTCACTTTGGCAAGGTGGTTGAGTAGCGCAGTTGGTGCTGGAAAATGAAACTTTTGAGATCAAGTCTTGTGTGAAGCAATCTTTTTGTTCTTAACACGGCTCTTATTATAGTAAAATATTCCCACGGTACGCATGATAGTTTCTCACAGCAGTCTAGTGTGCTGTGTCACTCTGGTTGTATATCACTGGTTTACTTAACTAATTGAATGGTGACTATAGATTAGTAATATGTCCCCTTTTATAATCAAAGTTTTTGCACATAAAAAATAGGTAATGGGAAATAATTTGCTTTTAAAAAATTAAAAAAAGATATGCAAAAGGTAATATCTATATATATATTTCTCAAAGTATGTCCGTATGTCTGTCTGCATTCCGACTATTAGCTATTGTTAGAATAACTGTAGCTGGGTAATACAGCAATGCTGATGCAACTAGCTTACTGAAATTACTAGCTTAGAATTAGTAAGCTTACTAGCTTACTTGGTTTACAAACTTATTTTTAACACCTGGGCAACGCCGGGAGGCACAGCTAGTTAATTAATAAAAGTGCACATTTAGCGTGTGCAGTCATGAAAAGACTATACACTATGTAGTAAGAGCTAAGGGTATGATAAGAACGGCTTAGCCTTGTGGTTACACACGCTTGTTAGTAGGCTTGTGATTTGAATGTCGTGAGTTTAAATCCAGTCAGAGGGTGATTCTTCATTGCTAATACTTTACTGCTGTAACTAGACAGACAAACATTAAGATTTATATATACAGAATAGATGTTAAAAATTTGATTTTCACTTATCATTATTGTATTATTGTTTGTTCCCTTTTTCTATTTATTTCCTTTATTATAGATATTTTTATGCTTGTATCTTACAGCTGTCAGGGCTACAGACGAGATTCGATAAAGCACAGAGCAAAGCTGCCTTCTGGGAGTCGAAATGGACTCACATAAAAAACACAGCAGCTTCAAAGACCCTCGAGCTGGGGAAAATTAAGATGTAGGTGAACATGTCTTTATGCAGTTGTGTAGGAAATAAACTTGACCCTTTTGATGAAAACTGAAATTCACATTTACAATATTGCTACTCATTGTGAATTTAGTCAATAGTCATAAATTATATATTAAATTAGACAGTATTTTGTCCTGATTTCAAATGTAAACCAAACAACTGTAAAACTATGTTTCTTAATGATTATATAGGCTAAATTCTGCAAATTTCATTTCTCAATAATTGAGGATAACAATCTGTGCAAAAATGATCACACCACATACATTTTTAGTTGCATATTTCAAGTTGTATAGTTTGTACAATTTTCTGAACAGCGTTATGCGGCCCTGAAAAGGTTCATTGGTATGGTATGACCTTAAACTCTTGCTTACTATTTGGTTGGCCAACCATTGTTTTTGAGAACAGGTTGGCACCTTCTGGGCGTGCAACAAGTATTTTAAGCTCTTCTGCGGTGATTAAGTTCGGTAGAATGCTGCTTTCTGAGCCTTCATTGTAGCCAAGCATCCAGCGTGTCTGCGTATGCTGCTCTTTTATACATGTAGTTCAACCATGATAGAGAATTTGGTTACTGGCAAACACGATAACGTAAAGTTACGCTGAACTCGCTGACTGTTTGAACTATAGTGCTGCCAGTGACCTCTGAAGGTTTTATTTTCTTATTCTCAACCTGAACCATTTGAAGTATTAGATTATTGCGATGTTGGCAGACCTTGACTAGCTGTGCAGGTGGCTGTGCCAATAGCAATGCTGTTGGTCAACTTTTTTTGTGTAGCATTCTGAATACAGTCATATCTTAACATACGAGTGTCCTAACATAGTAGAAAGTTGAGATACGAGGAAAATTCTGAATAAATTTTTGCCTTGAGATATGAGACAAATTGAGATGCAAGCATACGAGACAGTTGTCAATGTGACAACTAGGTAGGTATTTTTTACTTTGTGAGCGTAGGAGGTGAATTAAAGGGCAATTACAGCACATTTTTATATTATAATATCCTGTTTAAAGGTGTTTTTTTCAGACAGTGTGAACGGATTAGGTAATTTGTATTTAGTTACTTTCTATAGGAAAATTTGATTTGAGATACAAGGGAATTGACACGAAGCTCCTACAAGAACACATTTAGTTTGTGTGTCTCGGTATTTTGTACATGCAAAATGGCATATTTTTTGCCAGTTTTCTTCTCTTTCTAATAAATATTAAGCTGAATTAATACCTTTCTTGTTAATGAGATTATTCACCTTGTGATTTACAACTCCATAGACATGCATACAAAAATAATTTTTAGTCTGGCTACCAAAGAAAGAGCCTACAAAAGGATGTCCATAACTGGTAAAGGTGGGAAAGGAAAACCCTTTGTGGAATTCAAACTTCCTGAGGATTTCTTTTCATTTTACTGCTTTGTAGCATAAGTTGTCAGAATCGTCAGTCATGAGGTTTCACAATTTCTCTGTATATCTGGCAGGGCAACACATAATCTCTACCTGCTGGTGATGAACAGGCAGCGGGGAGGAGTTGGTGAGACAGTAGAGGAGACCGCTGACCAGTTAGACAAGGTGAGGATGAGTCATATATGCACCTATTACATAGGCAGAGGTGGAGCAATGCTTTTGCAGCATTGTTAAAGATTTACTTGCAACAAAATTCACATTACAGTTATTTGGTATCAAAAAATTCACTATGTCTTACTCTGCTGTGTTGTATGTTCAAAATATGTGGAAATGTGATTACAAGCCCTTAAAAGCTAACAAACGAACAGTTAATCGCCGCCATTACGAGGCTGTCATAGTTTGGAATCTCTTTTCAAAACAGCTCAAATGGAACGTAGTTGTACAAGATGGCTTCTGTTTAAATTTTCACGCAGCCTCAAATATTTTCACAAATATACTTCACGCATTTAATAAAACCATGTCTATTGTTCTTACGCATCTATTTTATCGTCATTGTAATGCTGTCACTTTCAGCACTGTTATCCTGTAACCTACCATAAAAATTCGTTTATATTTTCAATCTTAGCTCAAAGGAGTACATATCATTGTTTGATGAACATGACGAGCCTGTTGGTCACCTGTGATAATCGAAAAGTGTTGCAGAAATTATTTGCGAAGTATTGGGTCACATGATCAGATTATGAATAGACGATTAGACCAAGTCGAAACGAAACTGTAAAGTAGCGAGCATCTATATTTGATACGGGGTCTTCAGTAAAACCTGAAGTGTTGGTCATGAACTAGTGCTACAAGAAGTTTTATATTGAGCCTTTCATTGGCCTTTCAATTCGCATGAGAACATCACTTGACAAGACAATAACCAAATTTCATGACTACGTCAGAGAAATAAACTTATTCTAATCTGCAGCGGCTGTTCGTTTTTGAGCTTTTAAGAGGTTGTAATCACATTTCCACATATTTTGCACCTACAACACAGCAGAGTGAGACATGGTGAATCTTTTGATACCAAATAACTGTAATGTGAATTTTGTTGCAAGTCAACCTTTAAACTCTTCATGATTACAATGTCAAGTATCTCTGTTGTTTAACTACCTCTATGAATTTAATCGATTGATATTGAGTATCTCTATTGCTTAACTACATCTAGCTATTTAATATTGAGTATTTCTATTGTTTATCAACACATTGCAATTTAATATTTAGTTTGTTTGGTTGAGAAATAAATGCTCAACATTTAATTACGATGACAAAACATTAGCTGAGATTATCTCAGCATGCTGTAGCTTTTTAATGGAAACATTGTTAATTTGTACTCCGCATTGTTTACATTTTTACTGCTGCCACTAAATCTTAAGTTACCCTCTTCATTTGGCTATGCTGCCTGATCTATGGCAGCGCTAAGCCTTTGTACCCAATGGTTTTTCTAAAGTTAAACATGCAGTTCTTTTTATATGCATTTGAGTGTACAATAGCAAAGTGGCTGCGCATTTGTTATAATATTGGTTATCTTGATAAGGAATTATCATTCCTTAAATGATTATTTCACGAAATTTTGTGTATGTTGTCAGATCCAAGTGTTCATCCAGGATTTGAACAAGATAACAGAGGAGATAAAGAGGTCTGATGTTGCAACAACTAGCCTGGCAGCTACCTCAAGCCACTAGCTATTCATGAGATGATAACCGTGCCTTTTTAGTTGTCTGAAACAACTAAATTAAATCTATTTATTTATACAGAGTACATTTAATTGCTCAAAAATGTAAATGTTATGTAATATAAATGTTATTATTATAACTTGTTTTGAAACTATTATTAAATAAATTAATATAGTGTAAATGGTCAACATTACTACCTACCAGGAGTGATCATTCCTTTACTGCACTCCTTATTGAGTGCAGTCTATACGAAAGGCTCGGAAAAACTGGCAACTTTAACATGGGTTTTAAATACAAGTTTATTTAGCCTTTTGACTTACAGGTCGCTGGTAACTTACAGGTCGCTGGTAACTTCAGGTCGCTAGTGACTGACAGGTCGCTGGTAACTTCAGGTCACTGCTGACTTATTTAAACATATACCAACATTCTGTAACGTCTGCATTGGACCATATAACCATATACCAACATACTGTAACATGTCTACATTGGACCATATAAACGTATACCAACATTCTGTAACATGTCTACATTGGACCATCTAAACATATACCAACATGCTGTAACATGTCTACATTGGACCATATAAACATATACCAGCATACTGTAACATGTCTACATTGGACCATATAAACATATACCAACATACTGCAACATGTCTACATTGGACCATATAAACATATAGCAGCATACTGTAACATGTCTACATTGGACCATATAAACATATACCAGCATACTGTAACATGTCTACATTGGACCATATAAACATATACCAACATACTGTAACATGTCTGCGTCGGATCATTTAAACATATACCAACATTCTGTAATATCTGCATTGGACCATATAAACATATAGCAGCATACCGTAACATGTCTGCATCGGATCATTTAAACATGTACCAACATACTGTAACATGTCTACATTGGACCATATAAATATATACCAACATACTGTAACATGTCTACATTGGACCCCCCAAACTCAAACATACACCGACGTAGTGTACGATGACCGTGCTAAATCACAATTTTGAGTTGACAGACAACATTAGGTATCTTGGAAGTAGCCATGTTGGAGCCAGCATATGTTCTCTTATGAATGGGTAATGCGATGGTACCATAAAACTCAAAAAGGAAATCAGTAGTTTCAATTGTTCATATAAAATATAAATTTATCTGTTTCAGAAAATATAAATATAAATAAATACATTACATCTATGGAAATGAGCAATCACTTGATAACAAGGGTAAGCATCACATTTGTTTAATTTTCTTGAAACAAACAGAAAACAACAATATAGTGGCTGACAACGTATGGTTCAATTTTCTCTATAGCTGTGTTGACTATGTTTATAGGGGATACCAACTCTCTCTATTGCAGCTGCTCCTACCCTTGCACTTTCTTCTGAATAAGAATTTTGAGCACAGTGTTGGGTAGGAGAGTGTGAGATGGTAGCTCCGCATTGGTCATCGGGCTTGTCAACTTGCCGGCAGCGAGCCATGCCTCAATAGCCTGTCGCTCATATGAATAACCATCTGGAAAAGACCAAAGCTAATGAACTAGACAGCAGTGGCAAAGAGGGAGTAGGTTGAATTATAAGCAAAGTAGATAAGAGTCAGCTTTGAAAATTAAGGTATATGTTATGGTAGGAACGAGTCAATATTTTGAATTTATCATCAATATGCACATACTCTGCATGTCTGTGCAGCAATATTTATCCAAAAATGTAAAGAAAACAAAAATTGCAAGTAACAGTATAAGGTGGTTTTTAGTGTGTTAGAATTGGAAGTGACACCTTATGAACCATTTTCTTTCTGTAGCATCCCATAAACTAAAATCATTGAATTTTAAAAGCCCTTTTATTCATGAGCTGAGGCAAACATACAGATGAAAATGAAAGTGTAAGGATATCAAGTACATTTTAATGGCTTTTATATCTGCACAACTACTAATATATTGATATTTATTATTTCTGACAGAATTTTGATTCTTAGTGTGTGTACAATCAGGCTTGGGGCCACTAGTGAGCATTGAGCGCACTGCACTATTTGCTGGCTAGACGACAGTAAGGTGCACTAGGCACTGCACTAGCACTAGTGCATGGCATAGTAATAATATAAAATGCACTAGGCACTGCACTAGCAGAAATTCTTGTGCACTAGTGCATCGAAAAGTGAAGTCAAAAATGCACTAGGCAAAGTTTCATTTTAGTTCAAAGATGCCTACATTTATTATATAATCATACCATCTCTGGATTGGTCTCATTTTGCTTGTGAATATGTACATAAGCATATGTAATTGGTACTTAAATACATGTATTTAAAAAACATAAGTTTACAAGAAACTTATTGAAAGTTGAAATTTAGTCAATAAGTTACTTCCACTCTATCAAAGATAGATTTAAACTGAAATCCTACATATACATGTACATCCACAAATACTGACATGGAGACAAATAGACAAGACAATAGACAAATGGTAAATAAATAAAGTTGGCTTGATTGTAGTTCTAGGGATTCATAGAAACTCCAAACACATGCTCATTTGAGTAGTTAACAACATTGCAAAGAAATATCAACGTTCCATATTCAATACCAATATTAAAGTAAAACGTAATGCCATCTCCATCAAAGGAAAATAATAATATTTAATCTGCACTTGGCACTGCACTAGTGCATACTATGTCGCACTAGGCACTGCACTTGCACTAGTGCATTTATGAAAAAGTTTCCAATCCGCACTAGGCATTGCACTAGAGCATTTTATGTTGCACTGTGCACTGCACTTGCACTAGTGCGTTTATGGGAATTTTCTAATCCGCACTAGGCACCGCTCTAGTACATACCATGTCACACTAAGCACTGCACTTGCACTAGTGCACCCAGGGACTCATGTCAAATTTGCACTAGCATTGCACTAGACATTTCTATTTTAAAGTGCACTGCACTATGCACTGCACTAGTGCATAGTGCAGTGCACTAGTGCAGTGCACTAGTGCAGTGCGCACTGCTAGTGGCCCCAAGCCTGTGTACAATGCATGCACTGTGAGAGTGCACACACACACGCACACACAGAGTGGGAGTTGACTACTTCCTTGAGTAGAGTGAGAGTAGACTATTTTCTTAAATAGAGTGGTAGTTGACTACTTCCTTGAATACTAGATATAAAATCCTTTATTATAGGAACTGTAGAATGGTGGTTTAACAATTGGTCAATTCGAGTAAAAGCAAACGAATGAACACAGAGCATAGAGAAGACAATAATGTACATAGATGAGTGAAAAAGCACTGAAGAAGGCAAACAAGGCTGATGTATTACAACAAGACATAGCCAGTTTTAGGAGATACGCACCTGATGCAACCACTGGGTCAGCCATCACCTGATGTGTGATTGGACAAACAAACTCATCAAGTTCTTGTACAGACGTAATAGCAGCGGTGTCACCTTTGTCTTTAGCTGAGAGAAGTTGCTCAATTCCCCGCACCAACTTGTTTCTTGAGCCAAAGGCGCCTGCAACAGGAAACAAAAACCATGCCAACCATACAACATGACAAGAAGGAAGAGTCTAAGGTAGTAAAAATATGAAAAACATTGATGAATGTACCGGAGTTCTTCTTAATAATAATCACTGCTAACACCTCCAAGAAACAATTTGTGATTTGATTTACATGTATGAGCTTTCATTGATTCTAATCGCTAGGGTATGACGACTCCCATATTGGACTTACCATGGAGTATTCTAACAACTAGAGTATGACAACTCCTATATTAGACATACATTGAGCCTGATTGTCAAAGTAATTGTGACGAGGAATTACAAAAACGTAACTTACATGTTGAGTACTGTTACTAACTTACATGTTGAGTACTGTTACTAACTTACATGTTGAGTACTGTTACTAACTTACATGTTGAGTACTGTTACTAACTTACATGTTGAGTACTGTTACTAACTTACATGTTGAGTACTGTTACTACCTTACATGTTGAGTACTGTTACTACCTTACATGTTGAGTACTGTTACTACGTTACATGTTGAGTACTGTTACTAACTTACATGTTGAGTACTGTTACTACCTTACATGTTGAGTACTGTTACTACCTTACATGTTGAGTACTGTTACTAACTTACATGTTGAGTACTGTTACTACCTTACATGTTGAGTACTGTTACTAACTTACATGTTGAGTACTGTTACTAACTTACATGTTGAGTACTGTTACTACCTTACATGTTGAGTACTGTTACTAACTTACATGTTGAGTACTGTTACTACCCGCAACTGCTTATCACACATTTTAATGCTTACACAAAACATTCAACACCTTATCATAATTTCAACTGAATACTACTCTGTAACCAGGACATCATAGCTTACAACATCAGGTTGGAATACTAAGTTATTACAACTTGATGACAATAATAGAACTGCCCGTGATCCTTCCTTTAAGTGAGTCTAGTGAGTATCTTAACACTGTGTTTGCACCAGGTGGCGAGACTGACACAGAATTTAATATTTTAAAGGTTATGTAATTTATTTCTTTTAATAAGACTATCGAACACAATTAGAGATTTTTTGAATTTCTGATTACAGCTGGGAAGTTTCCAGCAAACAAAAGATGAATTTACTGAGCACTGATTTACTGAGTCACTTCGACTGGTTAGTGGTGCTGGTGGTTTTGTATCGATGTCACCAGCTCCTTATTATTCATTCTAAACGAGCTTTAGAGTACATGTATACTAATAAACAGCTTTTCCCGTTAACAAACACCATACTGTAAGGAAACTTCGATACAGTTAATCTTCTATTCCAAGCACATGACCTTAGCCTGAAGTGGATATTACAGTTAAAGCCTAAGTAATACAGATGAGCGTATATTACAGTTAAAGCCTAGGTAATACAGATGAGCGTATATTACAGTTAAAGCCTAGGTAATACAGATGAACACATACTTATGTGAAGTTCTCTTTCAAGGAGCTGACTGTCAAGGCGCAAGAGCTCGTAACCGTCAATATCATTTTCCCGAAATGTCTGTGAGTACTTGCTTAGTCCAAGACTGTTTAGCCAATGACAAACATCCTCCACCGACCAGTTATTTGGCTTAGCCCTACGGCTTGAAGTTTCAGTTAGGAGGATGGAACTAGACTGCGGACTCTCCGCGCACACTTCAGTAGGACCGAGGTCAATAAGAGGGGCTGATGGCACATCTAAAGAAACAATTTGACTGAAGAAACAGTCCAATCAAACCGCATCCATAGTTGATATACAAGTATTTTTATGTAACCACTAAAATAGCGGTGCTCTACAGGTTAGTAGTGTAGTTAGTAACAAATGAACGGCTAGGTACAAAGGCTAGGTAAAGAGGTGTTGAACTTTAGTATTTACTTGTTATAAAAGTTTTGAATCATAGTTAAAGTTGTTCAAAGTATTATTAAAAGTTCCATTAACTTGTTGAGCTCTTTATTTTTAGTCAATTGAGTGTAATTTTTATAGTAACTTATCTGTCATATACATGTATAGGAAAGAAAAGTCAGTATACAAAAAATATAAATATGCTACAATATATAGTAACATTATAATACATATAATATCATAATAATATCATAATATATTTATATCTATTTCTCCAAGTCCGTCTGTTTTCCGGCTATAGCTATTATTAGAACAGCTGAGCTGGACAACAATGCAGACTCAAAGTCATGGCTTACCATCATTGGAAGCCTAACCTTATTAAATAGCTTAGTGGAATTTTCTATTGGCAATATGCCAGGCTACAGGCTTGAAACCTACTCTTCTATTACATGGGCAACGCCGGGTGGCACAGCTAGTATGTATATATAATTAAGACGATGTTTGACTAAAGTTCCCTGTGGCAGCTACAGGAAAATTTTAGTCAAAAAATGTCTACCTTTAATATACGCGACTCACAAAATTCAGAGTTCTCTTTTCAACTTTATTTCTTTGAAACGACATACTGGTGTATTTCCTATATCTATATATATATATTTCTCAGTGTTTGTCTGTTTGTTGTCTGTCTGTCCAGTTATAGCGATAAAATTAGAGCAACAAAAATCATTTTCATACTGGATAACTCCCAACATTCAAATTATAAGTCTACTCACAAGCGCGTGTAACCACAAGACTAATGCGTTCTTATCATATCTATCGCACTTACCATATACTGTATACCCTTTTCTCGATTGCACACGCTAAATGTGCACTATTTATTAATAATTAATATTACCTTTTTCAATTTTTTGTAAAAAGCACATTTTTTACTGTTATCCTTTTTTAATTTGTAATTTTCAAATGTGCCGTTTCAATTTCAAATGTGCCATTACGCTATTATTTTTGGTTTTTCTTAAGGTTCAATTGCTAAATCCGTAAAGGCTAAATACTTTTCACGTGGAAAATTGTATTGTCGAGTAGGAATTGCATTCTTTCTCTGTTTGGTCAGACAAAGCAAGTCCTATATTCCATTTTTAGGTTTGCACCAGTATGGACCAAATTCCATTCTACGGCGGTTTTGTGATGGCGGCGATTAACTGCTCGTTTTTGAGCTTTCAAGAGCTTGTAATTACATTTCCACATATTTTGCACCTATAACACAGCAGAGTAAAACATGGTGAATCTTTTGATACCAAATAACTGCAACGTAAATTTTGTTGTAAGTCAACCTTTAAATAATTTAACATTACAATACTGTACAAAAATGTATTCAGATTCAGCGAATCTATTCAATGATATATAGCATGCACTACTCCATGGTTGATACATAAACTTTGAAATCATTGCTTAGGAAATTGGCATCTTGGGATTGAAAAAACTTTTCAACCACACTCAGACATCTATAGCTGCTCACAACAATTAGTACAACCCAGTAATACTCATGTCTCATTACACCCTTTCATACTAACATGCTAATGCTGTGAAGTGAGAACTAATAAGTTGCAAAAACCAAGGTAGGACAACTAACCATCATAAAGACAGACATGACAAGTGCTAATAGGTATTATGGAGTTAAAAGGGAGCCGAAAGGAGAGAGAGTTTACCGGAAAGGCTGTACGTGTCTGTGATGCTCCAGACCTTGACCGTTCTATCACAAGAGCCAGTATAAATGAGTGTGTCATCTCCACTGAAAGCGAGGCTATTGATGAAGCTACAAAGAAAGGATGGAAAAAAAAACTCCATTTACTACAAAGAAAAGAGCGAGCAAACAACTTCACTGACCAGTAACTTCAGGTAAACTTCAGCTGCACCCACAGATTCCAAAAACAGAGCTTAAGCTGTTCAGCATGTTCTAACAACAATGATCTCATACATTCATATCAGTTTAGACAAAACAGTCTTTTTGTTATGAATTGACAGACACTATGAACCCTGACAAAAACTAGCTGACAAGAAGATTAAACTCACCTTGTGTGAGCAGCTAGGTGGACATACAGGCATTCCCCTTCCTTCAAGTTAAAATAAAAAGTCAAATTTTAGTTATAAATGCTTTAAAGATGGTAAATACTAACAACCTAATACAATATGATAATAATTATGAAAAATACAATAATGCTAAGAAGAATGATACTACAGAGTCACATAATATAGCTACTACGCTCTACACTCAAAGCCTATTAGTCAGATGGGCTATAGCTAAGGGTTGGAAAAAACCACGATTTTTATGAAAAAAAAACGAAAAAACCACGTTTTTTGGTTTAAACCGATTTTTATGGTTTAAACCGGTTTTTATAATTTTACCAAGGTTTTTACAATTTTAAGTCGAATTAACATCACTTACTATAGCTGCATGATTGAGTATTGAACATACATATGTGGAATCATCTGTTAAAGATAGTACTGTGGGAGTTGCTATGGGGAAAAAAGAGAGAAAAAATATGGAAATTTCAGAATGAGTCTTAAATCAAACATGATCGATGAAATACAGAGCAGAAATCTTATCACATAAAATGAATATTTTACATATAGCTCTATGTATAAGTAGAAACTTTAATTCCAGTGATTAGTCGTGCGGTAGTGTAGAGCAGAGCATAATGCAGATGCATTGCTAGTGTTTGGAGCTGTGGCAGATGACTCAACTTCTAACACTTGAATATTAGCATCACCGTCTAAATTGGTGTTTTCAGTTTGACAATTTGCTACGTGAGCTTTAAGCCTATCTGCGTGACCTCGCGTTACGACAGCACACCTATTACATTTTGCCTTAAAACCTTTGCTTTAAAACCTTTGACTTTCAAAACTCGTCAAAACACAACAAACTTGATAAACTGAATTGTAACAAACCAACTACTTTGGCTTGTGCGCAATAAATAAAATATTAGTTTGCAAACTAGAAGCTTTTGTCCAAAAGGATTTTATTGTTTTAATTTTAAATTATAAGTAATCCTTTCTCACTCCCCAGACTTGAGAAAGTATTTATTCATTATTAGAGATGATGATTGGATTAGTATATTTCACATGGTTTTTATATTTCATCAGTAAAGAGATCATCATATCACTTGATGAAACCAATTGAAAATGAAATTCACTAATTCATTGTTGTGCTAGGATTTCATGTAGTTTCAACTTGAGCTCTGCCATCAATTTACTACTGTGTCCTAAATAAACTTCCACAGCTGATAATTATATAAAATTGCATTTCTACCGCACATGAACCACTAGGAGCTTAAAATATTGTTTTTCACAAAAAATAATGAAAAAACAATAAAAACGGTTTTTTCGGACTGGTTTAAACCACTCGGTTAAAACCACTCGGTTTAAACCAGTCGGTTTAAACCATTGGTTTAAACCAATGGGTTGTTTAAACCAGTTGTTTAAACCAGTCGGTTTAAACCATTGGTTTAAACCGAGGCAACCCTGCTATAGCTTCCTCACAAGTATTGTTGACAATCACTGTTTCCATGACACGCATGATGCGGATTTAGGGCTTGATGCATGATGCGATTAGCGCTGGCGCTTTGTTAAAAAAGTGAAGAAGCGACACAATCTTGTCAGCAATCAGAACTGCTCAAATCGAACTTGACACGAGTGAGTGTGAACAGGTTTAGAGTGGAATAGCCTGCTCAGCATTTTCATGTGCATCGTTAGCAAGTGCCAGTTCCATCATTACGATGAAAACTCGCGAGTAACCAAACTTACTTGATTTGCAGATTTTTCCGAAAATCTATATCTGGATGACTCGCAGATTGATG
Organism: Watersipora subatra; assembly: GCF_963576615.1. NCBI lineage: Eukaryota > Metazoa > Bryozoa > Gymnolaemata > Cheilostomatida > Watersiporidae > Watersipora > Watersipora subatra. The sequence continues at coordinate 39,663,521 of NC_088709.1, read as the reverse complement.
CAAACATGGATCATGGAAACAACAAATATTTGTTAGCTTTATCAGATAATACCTCTTCACATTAGCTTTATAATGTAATCCCTCCTGGTGTTAGCTGTATTATGTAATCCCTAACAGTGGGGCAAGCTTTATTGTATAACCTTTACCAGATCAGTACAGTATGCGTATGTAAGTCCTTTGCGATAAGTTTGCTAATTGATGCTTCTCCAGTTGTATGAAATACAAACACAAACAAACAAGCATCTAGCATTGTTGGTGAGCACTGAGAGGGGCTGACTGCAATATTACTATGATCACTACTAATGGCTGGTTCAAATATGAAGAAATCTTTGGAATACGTCGTTTGATGAATGCAAACTCGTAATCTCCTTAGTGATTAAAACTAATTGACCATCTTTCAGATTTTGTCACCAGGTCACTAAGGTCGATCTGTTGTTTGAATATAAGTAAATATATTTACATACAGTGTCTCAGTATACTAATGGTGCGTTTACACTGGCCGATTTTGTCACCGATTTTGTTGTGCACAGACAAATTTGATGAGTCGGTGTCGGTAGGTGTGAACAGAAAGATCGGTGTCGGCACCGATCTGAAAGTCGGTGTCGGAGAAACCCAGCAGTGCCCGGTTGCACCGACAAATCGGACGTTCATCAGAAGCTAGGAGCCTCTGATTAAATGAGCCTAGGCTTTAATGACAGTGCTAAGTTTATGAAACGAAAGGGCTAGGTTTAATGAGAGGCTAAGGAGACTGTCATTAAACTTTCCCTCATTCTCTTTTTAATAGTGAACCAGCATGGCTAGCAACGATGTGAACGCGAGAGTACCAAAAAATCAAGTTAGTTCTTTAATTTAAATTAATTAAAAGTGAATAGCCAGTTGTACGACTACTACTAGTACTACTACTAGTTCTACTACTAGTACTACTGTAAAGGAATTTGCAGGCCCTTACTTGGCACGATCTAGATTATGTCATACAGAAATAAAGTGCGTGTGATTTCATTCAATGTTTTATTAGCGAAGGAAATTCACTAGCCGAGGAGCGTACGGCCATTTGCTCTGTCTACTAAGTGAGCGTTGCTCCCTTATATACAATAAAATTGCCCGTTCCGGCTAACGGGACCGAGTGAGAACACCGGCTAGCAATGTTTAAATGGCCAATAATTAGGCCCGCTAGTGCGTTGATATGACAACATAAACAACGACAATTAATAGCATAACGAGTAACAAGGCCAACAATAAAAAGGGAATAAAAAGGACAACCCATATAATAAAATATTTACAGACATAAAATATATACAAACAAATAATTACAAGAAGTGTAAAGTATTGGCCCGGTGTCCACCACACTACTTCTACCACAAATATACATTCACCATTCAATCTTCTTCATTATTCATTTTATTTATTATAATTACTCGGACGAAAGAACTGTACGTACAGTTCTTTGCTCGGATTTTCATTGCCTCATCATTCATTCATTGCTTGGCATTCAGTAGTTGCTTCTAGCGGTAGTAGTAGGAGCAGTAGTAGTGTAGTACTAGCATATAATTTTCCACATCAAGCGCGTTGACTTTTATGTGTACTCGTCTTCGCGTGGTCGGGTGAAGGTCAGAACGGCGAAACGCTGTGATTGGCTGTTGGTACCGACAAAAATCGTTTGATCGTTGCAATGTAAAGAGGGAGTCGGTGTCGGCACCCATACGTGAAATGTCTGAGGTACCTGTCTGAGTCGGGGTATTGGCACCTAATCGGAGTCGGTGTCGGCCAGTGTAAACGCACCATAAGTAACCTGATTGAATAACTTCTGAGATATAATTTATTCTTATTACAGAGCTCTGCCTGCTTATAAACATAAACTAAACTTCTAGAAAATTCCTGAATGGACATACACAATGCAGAGCAATCGCGCAAGCATGAGGAATATATGATGAGTCTTGCAGTGGTCATGCGCATCATATAACCAAATGCAGTAGTCACAGTAAACCATGCTGTATGTACACAAACCACACAAAGTGCTTGCCACATGTAATAAATTTATTGAAAACAAAAGCTAAGGAGAGTAATAATAAAACACAAGCCTCTATGTAACAGCCACGCACAACTGAGCCAAGAGATCATGACTGATCTTTAGTTTAATATAAATGAGACTTACGAGATTCCAGAGCCTCACAGTAAAATCACCTCCGCAACTAGCCAAGGAGTCACCACTGTGGTTAAACTTCACAGAGTACACTGGACCAGTGTGGCCGACAAACGTGGACAACTTCGCGAGGCGAGGAACTGCAATACAAGAACTAAACAGTAAAATGGAGAGCATGCAAATAATTAATCGATGACATTCAGTTAGCGGGTATGACCATGTGCACTAAACCATATCAGTTACGCATAAGGAAAACTTGAAGTGTGCTTTATGTGCGTCAAACAAGGTAGTATCTGGTGAATCTTTATTAATACATAGCAAAGGCCATGTTTAGTACAGGGTATAGTTTTCGGCCATCAAATAAGCTTCTCCTTTATGTGTATTAGCTACTATCAAATCAGCTTTATACCTGAACATGAGTTATTCAAGTTGTTTAAACCTTATGGCCAAGTCCGCTATCTGTGCTGACAGTGAAGTGAGAGTTTCATTTATGGTCACAAATGGTCAAATATTCTACCATTCTACTAACACATGGCTTATAAAGCAAACCTTGTAGCAAGAGTTGCCGTTAAACAAACTACCTACAGGATTTAGCCAGTGATAATAACAGTTTATTTATGGTTGACAAAAAACTTTCTCCTTGTCGAGGACACAACTCCAAAATTAAACTCATCAAAGGTTGATTAAGGTTACTTGTTGAATGCCATCTATTGAAAAGCAAATTACTTTTAGAAATTTCATGGCTGCTTATTCAAAACACATTACTGTATAGTAAACTAAACAAAATACATCACTGTATAGTAACTAAACAAAATACATCACTGTATAGTAACTAAACAAAATACATTACTGTATAGTAACTAAACAAAATACATCACTGTATAGTAACTAAACAAAATACATTACTGTATAGTAAACTAAACAAAATACATCACTGTATAGTAACTAAACAAAATACATTACTGTATAGTAACTAAACAAAATACATTACTGTATAGTAAACTATTCAAAATACATTACTGTATAGTAAACTAAACAAAATACATTACTGTATAGTAACTAAACAAAATACATTACTGTATAGTAACTAAACAAAATACATCACTGTATAGTAACTAAACAAAATGCATTACTGTATAGTAACTAAACAAAATACATCACTGTATAGTAACTAAACAAAATACATTACTGTATAGTAACTAAACAAAATACATTACTGTATAGTAACTAAACAAAATACATTACTGTATAGTAAACTAAACAAAATACATTACTGTATAGTAACTAAACAAAATACATTACTGTATAGTAACTAAACAAAATACATCACTGTATAGTAACTAAACAAAATACATTACTGTATAGTAACTAAACAAAATACATCACTGTATAGTAACTAAACAAAATACATTACTGTATAGTAACTAAACAAAATACATTACTGTATAGTAAACTAAACAAAATACATTACTGTATAGTAACTAAACAAAATACATTTTACAAGTTGACCATGTTGCTTTCCTATTAGAAAAGATAATTTTCAATGTTTGTTTATAAGAATTTCGAGACTAATGTACCACGATCCTCCTTATATTAGCAATCATAAGAGAAAAGTATATAAGTAACAATTTTTAAGTGCTGGTTACACAAAAACAACTTATCAGAATATTCAGTTGGGAGAGATGGTCAGAGTAATCAAAGCACAAAAGCTTCCAACCAAATGACTTCAATCATGTTCAGCTTATGTCATGGTCGGCTTATGTTATGTTCACCTTATGTCATGGTCGGCTTATGTTATGGTCGGCTTTTGTTATGGTCGGCTTATGTTATGGTCGGCTTTTGTTATGGTCGGCTTATGTTTTGGTCGGCTTATGTTATGGTCGGCTTATGTTATGGTCGGCTTTTGTTATGGTCGGCTTATGTTATGGTCAGCTTATGTTATGGTCGGCTTGTGTTATGGTCGGCTTATGTTATGGTCGGCTCATGTTATAGTAAGCCAATGTTATGGTAAGTTCATGTTATGGTAAGCTCATGTTATGGTCAGCTTATGTTATGGTCAGCTCATGTTATGGTTAGCTCATGTATTGGTCAGCTCATGGTTGGCTTATGTCATGGTCGGCTTATGTCATGGTCGGCTTATGTCATGGTCGGCTTATGTCATGGTCGGCTTATGTCATGGTCGGCTTATGTCATGGTCGGCTTATGTCATGGTCGGCTTATGTCATGGTCGGCTTATGTCATGGTCGGCTTATGTCATGGTCGGCTTATGTCATGGTCGACTTATGTTATGGTCGCCTTATGTTATGGTGGGCTAACGTCATGCTCCAGTCATTTCTTCGCAAGTGGTTATTTCAATTGTGATTTCGAATAAACGAAAGCATGTCGTATAAGCACAAAAAATGATTAAAGCGACGCCAACTTTTTTAGAATAGTTGAACCTTGTAGCCCGTCCTTTCAAAATTTTGTTGAGATATGTGTACTTGGGAAAGTTTCGTTCTGCTGCCATGCGTGCCTTGAGTGTCATATTTTCTGGTAACTTCCCTTTTGTCTAAATTATGTCATCCCACCTCCTTAATAGTAGATAGTAAAGCACTTCTGAATAACCAAAGAATGAGATGAAGAATTTATGAATTTGATTTCATGTCAAAGACAGAAATGTAAAAATAACAACATCATTCTAAGAAGATGCTAACCGGTAACTATGCCCTCGTCATCATAGGATATGCTCCAGAGAACCACCAGACAATCAGCTCCTCCGGAGACAAAGATTATGCCCTTGCTGCTCTCTCCTGTTAAGTAGAGAGACATAATTTCAATTCAAAGATATTCGTCCCACAAGCTAAGATAGTATAAGCAAACTATAGATTGTTTTAGATAAGTAGATCTGTAGATGGAATACAGACAATGAAGCCATTGTCAAAGGAAAGGGTAATGCACTGGATATGCATGTAGCAGTCAAGTTCAGCGACCTAATGATTGTAGGATGTCACTACTCTCAGTGAGCTGACAATGACAGCTATTATTTTCTGAGAGATACATGGTTGTTCCGTGAAAGGTCTTCTCTCTATGCTGAGCATAGTTGTGAATAACCTTGAAAAGATGCCATTCAGCCATACAGATACAGGAAGCATTTATAATTTTTATAAATCTGACAAAATTCACAAACTTTGCTGCAGCGGAAAATCCAAGAAATATCCAGCATAAAATGATCGAAGTTGTGAAAACGCTGTAGTTTTGTAGGTCAAAGCAAAAAGGCTGACAAAAATAAAAGATCCTTATGAAAAATATAAAAATAACACACAAAGCATAAAGTATCGTGGAAGGTATCGTGAAAATATAAACCTTTTTGTAATTCTTCCATTATTACTTTAATCTTCATATCTCTCTTCTAACACATTATGATTGCTATTCGTAGTTACCCGCAGTATTTATTAAGGTTTTTTGGGCTGTGAAAATGGATTACGGTGTAATCGTCTAGGAACATTTACTCCACCATAAATCATGAGAATTGTCAATTTGTATGTAGAAGTTGCACTGTACAGAGTGGCAAGACAATAGGGAATGACCATTATTCACGACACCTTCCAACAGGTGTCAGCTGTGATACTTAAAGGTTGACTTGCAACAAAATTCACATTACAGTTATTTGGTATCAAAAGATTTACCATGTCTTACTCTGTTGTGTTGTAAGTGCAAAATATGTGGGAATGTGTTTACAAGCTCTTAAAAGCTCAAAAACGAACAGTTAATCGCAGCCATCACAAAACCGCTGTAGATTGGAATCTCTTTCCAAAACGGCTCAAATGGGACGTAGTTGTACAATATATGATGGCTTCTGTTTCCACTTTCATGCAACCTCATTCGTCGAAATATTTTCACAAATATATTTCATGCATTCAATAAAACCATGTCTATAATTGTTCTTACGCGTCTATTTTAGCGTCATTGTAATGCTGTCCATTTTAGCACTGATATCTTATAACTTACCGTAAAAAATCGTTTAATTTTTTAACCTTAGCTCGAAGGAGTACATATCATTGTCTGATAATGCTGACGAGTCTGTTGGTCACTTGTGATCATCGAAAAGTGCTGCAGAAATTATTTGCTAAGTATTGGGTCAAACGATCAGATTACGACTAGACGATTAGACCAAGTCCAAACAAAACTGTAAAGTAGTGAGCATCTATATTTGATACGGGGTCTTTGGTAGAACCCGAAGTGTTTGTCATAAACTAGTACTACGATAAGTTTTATATTGAGCTTTTTATTGGCCTTTCAGTTCACGTGAGAACATCACGTGTCAAAACAATAACCGAATGTAGTGACAACGTCAGAGAAATAAACTGATTCCAATCTACGGCGGCTCTTCGTTTTTGAGCTTTTAAGAGCTTGTAATCACATTTCCACATATTTTGCACCTACAACACAGCAGAGTAAGACATGGTGAATCTTTTGATACCAAATAACTGTAATATGAATTCTGCTGCAAGTCAACCTTTAAGTATCACAGCTGACACCTGTTGGAAGGTGTTCAATGGACTTTGGGTAATGTTTTATTGAACAATAACACTACTGAGAGTAATTATATTATTTTGGCAATAATAATAAAGCGGTAAGCTGTTATAATATTTGTGAATAGTCCGACTCTCAATAGTCGGACACGGTAGTAGCGCAAATAGCCGAAAAAGTACCCAAGCTCATTCTGCAACACAATTGTGGCATTTTAATGACATCAGCTGATGTAAAATTTTCTGTTTATTAACTTGGTATCTAATAGTTCTTATAGACCGTGTAGTTTCATAGTTATGACAGTTTATATGCACACTTGTCAAATATTAGGTTTTACTGAATATGAAATTATGCTTTGGTAAAAAAAATTATTTTGGTGGAGAAATATTTAATTAGTAATAACATTGTAATAATTCCTACTAATCCATAATACAGTACAATATAATAGCTAGACTAGCTATAGGTGTCAACCACAACTTGTGGCTCGCAAGACGAACACCTTATAACGTGTCATTCATCAAAGAAAAGCTCGAGGCAATACCAGACTTACCTGGTTTACCTGTGTACTTGGGAGAGACCTGGAGACAGTGGGTGCCAAGCTCATGCGCTGTCAGCTGGCAGGCGACAGGTTTGGTTGATAGATACTGCGAATTGAAGACCCTGATGTCTCCCGTCACACTGTGGCCTGACAGCAGCCAGCGAGTGTCTGGGGTGAAAGAAAGAGCGAGGATGGACTCATCATCATTCACACTCATTACCCTGTAAGCATTCGCTACGCATAAGAAATGTACATAACAACTATATCTTCGGAGGAGACATAACATAAATACAAGACAAAGATATAAGTTTATAGTTGTATCGACATGTACTGGAGACATTTTAAACTGATTAGCAAGTTCATGAAACAAAGAGTGACGTCCAAGAGTGTCAGCTACCTGCCTATCGTGGCAACAAGCACTGCCTACCACAGCAGCCTACAAATAATGTCAAGTGTTCCTAAAAGCATTACCATGGATAGGATAAGGCTTTTAGCTGTTGATGAAAAGTACAAATAAGTACAAGCAGAAAGATTAGGATTGCTTATGAAATAACATCAGATGGAAGACAAATACAAATATGAGGTTTTTCGTTCACAACTGTAGAAAGAATATTTAACAGAGTTCAAGGCATCTCTATGACTCACTTGAGTGGTGACTACACTAGAGTATTTCTATGACTCACTTGAGTGGTGACTACACCAGAGTATCTCTATGACTAGCTTGAGTTGTGACTACACTAGAGTATCTCTATGACTCACTTGAGTTGTGACTACACCAGAGTATCTCTATGACTCACTTGAGTTGTGACTACACTAGAGTATCTCTATGACTAACTTGAGTTGTGACTACACTAGAGTATCTCTATGACTAACTTGAGTTGTGACTACACTAGAGTATTTCTATGACTCACTTGAGTGGTGACTACACTAGAGTATCTCTATGACTAGCTTGAGTTGTGACTACCCTAGAGTATCTCTATGACTCACTTGAGTGGTGACTACACCAGAGTATCTCTATGACTCACTTGAGTTGTGACTACCCTAGAGTATCTCTATGACTCACTTGAGTTGTGACTACACTAGAGTATCTCTATGATTCACTTGAGTTGTGACTACCCTAGAGTATCTCTATGACTCACTTGAGTTGAGACTACACTAGAGTATCTCTATGACTCGCTTGAGCTGAGACTACACTAGAGTATCTCTATGACTCCCTTGAGTTATGACTGCAATGGAGTATCTCTATAACTCACTTGAGTTGTGACTACACTAGAGTATCTCTATGACTCACTTGAGTTGTGACTACACTAGAGTATCTCTATGACTCACTTGAGTTGTGACTACACTAGAGTATCTCTATGACTCACTTGAGTTGTGACTACACTAGAGTATCTCTATGACTCGCTTGAGTTGTGACTACACTAGAGTATCTCTATGACTCACTTGAGTTGTGACTACACTAGAGTATCTCTATGACTCACTTGAGTTGTGACCACACTAGAGTATCTCTATGACTCGCTTGAGTTGTGACTACACTAGAGTATCTCTATGACTCGCTTGAGTTGTGACTACACTAGAGTATCTCTATGACTCACTTGAGTTGTGACTACCCTAGAGTATCTCTATGACTAACTTGAGTTGTGACTACACTAGAGTATCTCTATGACTCACTTGAGTTGTGACTACACTAGAGTATCTCTATGACTCACTTGAGCTGAGACTACACTAGAGCATCTCTATGATTCACTTGAGTTGTGACTACCCTAGAGTATCTCTATGATTCACTTGAGTTGTGACTACCCTAGAGTATCTCTATGACTCACTTGAGACTTTTGTAGGTGTCCATCTCGACAACTCCAATAGCCCCATCACATGCACCAACAGCCAGGAGGTGGTCATTTGGAGAGAGGCAACATATTCTCATTCCAATTTCGTTCTTCTGCTGATGATATGCCAGGAGTTTACCGGTTTTTATGTCCACAATAGATGCCTATTTAAAAAAGGATACTAGGAGCACAGGCTACATGTTATGTACAATAATCATAGATATAGTACACCCTATATCTAGTATATGACAATTTAGGGTTTACTATATCTAAGACAATAATAGTAGATAATGAATGCATCCAAAGAACTCAAGGATGATAGATTCTTTTTATGTAAGACAGGAGAAAATAAATAATATTAGTAATAATACAATATTATTAGATAGCTTTGAGCGAGAAAATATGAGCCACACACTAAAAGTGAATTTCCTTAACTACCCATTTTCACTCAAATATACTCAAACTTTTACCACAGAGTGATTTGTTCTAAAATCTACTCTGTATGCTAAATCTAATATTCCTTTAAGAACGAAAACCCAGCATTATACACCCTAAACACCTTTGATAACCCCTTTATCAATATTGCTGACAGTTGAACATAGAATTAAGACAAATAAATTACATAGAAGTATGCAAAAACTAAGTTATATGATGAAACAAAGTAAATATAGTAATAATCAATAAAGAAGTTTGTATTGTCGCTCTGCCTCAAAGCCAAATAAAGAATAGTGTAAACACAGCAATGCATAGGTTCAGTAGTAGAGCTGCAGATAGAGTAATATATGCCACAGTTCCTTAACCTGGACTAGGTCAAGCGTAAACTAACTTGGCTTATATTTATCTATCACTCTTATCATTTATTCATTTCAAGATGTTTGCTCTTTAATTATTAACCAGTCTCTCTTATACAACTGCAACTGTATTTCATGCAATCTTTAAAAAAACTTCAAACGCTGAATTTCAGAAACTCTGTATGCTAAATGATTTTAGACAGAGGTTTAGCTCAATACACTAACCTGTTGAATATGATAACTGTAGCTTCAGCACAGAATTACAATGAGAGATTTGAGTATAGCCAATTTAAATAGAGATAGACAACTTAGTGTTTAGAAACCCACAAGCTTCTTGGTCTTAAACCGCCAGTTAGTTTGCTACAAACTTATAACATATCTTTGATATAAAATGGCCAAATTAGTATAGAACAATAAAACTAGAGCATAGGTCATATGTGGGTCACACGTGGGTCATATGTGGGTCACACATGGATCATACACAGGTTATACGTGGGCCATATGTGAGTTATACAGATTATACGTGGGCCATATGTGAGTTATACGGGGGGTCATATGTGAGCCATATGTGGGTTATACATGGGTTATACGTGGGCCATATGTGTATTTCACATACATAAATGTTCTTTGAGTAAAATGGTAATTCTAGGCAGTATGTAAGTCAAGCAACTAAATCCCAACAAAAAGAAATTATGTACTACGTAAAGACTGTTATCTCGCAGTACAATGAAACACCCACTAAACATACAGATGGATGTCCTTTAGACCAACAGGGTAGAGTAAGTAGTTACCTTGCCATCCATGGATGTAGAGACAAGCCGCTGGCCGTCGGAAGTAAATACACAGTGTATAACATGGTATTTGTGTAGCTTCAGGGGAGAGTAAGATTTCTCGGAGAGATCCCTTGTGTTGAACACTTGTATTAACTACATTGAATTGAATTATAGCCCATAAACTTGCCTGAGATACGTTGAGGCTGACATGATGCAACTTTAGGAAAAATAATAAGAAAAAATAAAAATCACCCCGATATAACAATGTAACTATCTGATGACAGACACTGAGTTATATTGAAGATGAGTAGAAGAAGCAGGCTTGGAGACCACATAACAGAGCAAGCAGGAGTTGTCTTATCAAAATCTGGTTTACTTAATCTATTCAATGGACAAGTAAAATTAAGCTTACATTTTCAAAAGAGCATTCAATCTAGAACAGAGAGAGAATAAAGTAAAGAAAAAGTACTTTTTCCAGCAGCTATCTAGTACTCTAAACAAGCATGACCATTCTGCAACTTCTTAGATGCTAGTATGCTAGTAAAAGAAAATAATTAACAGCATATTTTAGTTGTGCTATTTAACGTGCCATATCAGTTCTAAAAAAAACTGCAATTGCAAGTATACTGCAATTGCATAGTTATGTAATTTTAGAACAGGATGCATTTAAAATATCAGCTGAGCTGAGATCAGAAACTTTCAATTCAAATGCTGGACTTGAGATACATTTCAAGATTCACGGGAAAATGAGATCAAACCAATATTAAGACACTTGAAGCCTTATGATGCCAGCTTTTCAATTTGTCAGCGAATAACAAACATAAGTTGAAAGATAAGTCAATAAGCTGAAATGATTGAATTTGACAAGAGCCGTTTGTGTGCTGCAAAAGTACATCGCAAAACAGCTAGTAGACAAACTCACGCAGCTTGCACTGGTCGTAGCAATGGCATCATCGTGAACAGCTATGCAATGCACATCACCGGTATGTATTGGTAGCGTTCCTCGCAGTTCCATTACTACTGTAGAGTCGTACATATCAACATCTCTATCTGCAATAACGACTTGTAAACCATCGGCAGGATTATAACAGGTCAACAACAGCAGCAATAACAGTCTGTGATTGGTTAGTTATATGTGTGACCGTTTGTGTATTTACGCTAGTAGCATACAACTTCACTTCAATTTGCATTAATAGCACTGCTAGCACAGTTGAATAGTTTTACTGTTATTAATAAAAGTAAAACATAACAATAATGGTTATCAATTTCAGTAATTAGTTTCTGCAACCTTTTGATGTGATGAATACATACTCCATATTACAACTTGCAGGGTCGGCTTGTATGGGAATTTTTACAAATTCACATACAAGCCGAAATTAAACTGTGAATTTTTACAAATTCACAGTTTTAGGGCTTTTTTCTAGACTTACTTTTAAGTGAGAATATACACTAATATTCACTAATTCTGACATGCAATGGCTAATATATTTAAGCAAGAAAGATGGGCTCAAACAAATTCCGATGAAAACTGATAGAAGGGTGTAAGTTTTCAAGCAGAAATACATGTCAACAATAATTTTCCAAAAAAGTTATATGAACAAACCGAAATGGAAGCCCGTGCCAACCCTCAGAGAGCCAATTACTGCTGACTTAATGTCAATGTATTTTATGAACAAATATATATACGCAAAAACTAGGCAAAGGCAAATGTGTAAAGAGCTATGCAGCAAAAATGCTCAAACAAATGACCCTAATCCCTTTTATTTTATAAAAACAATTGTTTGGTCTTTTTATGGTTGTGTATATTACTGGGTGAAAGTATACTTAACGTATTAAAAGCATATACATATATCACAAGGATTAATTCATTGAAGATTTGACATTTTACTGTAACATTAAAAGCTCGTGGCACCAGCAGGAGTTATCTACTAAACACTATTCCTACATAGTCTATTAAAACACTCCACACGAAGGTCTTTAAGATATCATTTATTGAAGTTCGGCCAAGCTTTTTAGGACACGAAATTTAGTTTGATATTTCTGTTGAAATATCAAGGTCAAGTGAAGGCGATGTTGCTGGACATAATGCAAGCTAAAAAGGCGACTATTATGCGCAACATTGCATACAATATTTGACTGCTTGAAAAAGATAAAAATCAAACAGTAAAACCCTATATCTCATCTATATGCATTAGCATCGGACATTAAACACAATTAACAAGTTTACCATTGGTAAATTAAAACATTGTATAAAACATTGTAAACTGTAATTTGAACTCGTAGCCTGAAAGAGTTATGCAATATGAAAATGCATTTATTCTATATTTATAACATAAAAAGCCCTCAACGCTGAAGCTGAACAATAAATCTGGGCATTGATAATTCAAAGTTGACTTTTTCATAAAAGGCAAAAAGTTAAATCAATCATTATTGTCAAATACAACAGGGAGTAAGAATGAAAAATCAATTACTGTACCAATGAAAAAATGATGGTAGTGACTAGCTGTGTGCAGGAGATATCACATTGACAACAAATTGTGTAGGTCTATTTATGTAACTAAACACAAAAAGAACACAACCAAGAAATCAAGAATCAAGAAATTATAAAAACTATTAGTACATGTAGGCCCTGCTGTATTCAGCATTTATACGAGTGTACATCTTGGAAATTCAGTGACGAAGAAACACAACCAAAAACGTTACTGCAGCATTTTTGTCAACTGCTTTTACATAAGAATGCAATGTACCTTGGTAGCTACTGATGAGGTCACTAATATTATCACTAGTATGTAGTAATCAGTACCACTTCAGTTATATTGCTAAACTTCATCCCAGAAAAATCGTGAATCGTGTCAAAAAGCTTTGCAGTCTAACGAATTCACAGTGAATAACTTATGAATCTGTTCAAAAGCTTTACTATTGTTTTCTTTTCAGATGACTTAGCAAGTTACTAAGGGCTGTTGTATGGAGATACTGCAAAAACAAGATACCAATAGGGAATGTAGCCAGACCACAGGATAAGCATATAATACGTACAAGCAGCAAGACGCCCAAATACATTAAAAGATTCAATAATTAGAAAATGTCAAAAGCAAATTAGAAACTTCAAATTTGGAAAAAATCAATCATAGAAATTGCCTCAACACCAGATGGAGAATATGCCAAAGGGAAGTCGAAGCAATTAAACCTACCAACCACCATCATCAAAAAGCCACCAGAGAAACATTAGAGACAAGTCAAATGAGTCACATACAGATTTTCCAATCCTGTCAAACATGACCTAGACACCAGGAGCAAGTCACGAGCTCCACCCTACATGTCAAAATCACATGCACCAGCTGAAGACTTACGCAAAAAAGATATCTTCACACGCCTGACAGAAAGCATCGAACCTTAACGCTCAACCTACACCCAAAGGCTAACCATCCCACATGCCAGACATCTATAAAAGAGAACAGCTCCAATGACTCAGCATCTCTATCCCCCCCCATCTCTATCTCCGGCTCTAACTTGAGCTCTGGCTCTCTCTCTCTCTCTCTCTCTCTCTCTTCCCGAGGGCCTCCTTGGACGCTTTCCCATTCGTCTGCTGAGGAGCCTCTCTCTCTTTTCTCTACCGATGGAGCCTCCTTCTCCTTCATTACCTGAGCCTCTTCTACACCACTATCTCAACTGCTGACACTGTCTGCTTATGGCCTCTCACGACTCTCATTTGACTGTTGAAACTCACAGCTGTACAGGACTGATCAACAAGCATAGACAACCGTTCGAGTAAATATGTAACTTTCATTAGCTATTCTAATTGTTTTGTCATTAAGATTATTGTTTTAGAATTTTAGTCGTCTATTTTAATTGTTTGACTTATAGAATAAAGAAGTAACTTGTACTGGTAAATATCAACATTGCTTACAATAGTTTAACACCTTCATTTGTACCTTAACCAATAATAATTAAATTAGTTCCCACAAGCTAAGCAAAAATACACAAACTAAACATAGTCAAAACAGAATAATATGACAAGCAAATTCAACACTGATGTTGTGTGTGAATTCGGATTAGTTATGCATAACATAATTTCTCCACGACCGCACATAACAGGGCGAAGCACAGGCTGGGCGTCCTACTCCTACGCAAAATGAGCAGTTAAAATGATCCTACAATGTAGAAATTGCAATTAAATTCTAGAAGCTCCTACTGAAAAATGAACATCAATTTGTTTCTTATAACAAAAAATAACATACGTTTTCACTCAGAAACGAAGGTTCCAATCGTAACCTAAACCTTTGGTTCAGGTAATAAGTGTCCGTTAGGCTTAGCTATTTGACATAGAGTGCAAAGTAACACAATTTTTAAAGTAATTTCGTTTATTTAGTGGTCTATGATTTAGCCACCAGACACTCAAGTGAGCATCTAAAACTCTAGTGAGCAAGGTATTATCTGCTGATTCACAAAAAATTATTGAGAATAGCCTGAAATAACTAAGTTTTAGCGAATCACACTAAAAAGGATTTAATGTTTGGGCCCGCCCATAAAGTCTTTTTGTATAAACTTATGATCCAATCAATTTGTTCTTAGTCAGATTCGCTGATAAGTTACATTTGTCACAGGCTATCCTCAACGTTCAACCGCAACCAGTTTGAAGATGGCTCTGCTTAAATCACTCGCTTCTAGTTGCTTTAGACGATCTCTCATTATAAAACCAGTTTTTGCAAAGCTAAACGCTCGCCAATTTGGAGTTGCACCATGTTTGATGGGTAATTATCACATGTTCTAACTTGAAATTGCTGCTCAGCCGTTTCAATTTAGCGTATAAATCTATTTGGGACTTACCGGCCTATGCTGCCACAGAATACGCCTCGTTTCTATCATGTAGGCTATCATTATTAGATTGGCCTTTGGTCTTTTGCAGATGTGCAGGTTTTGCCTTCATTTATGAATTTTTGTTAGTGAAATCTGTCAGGGTAGCTTATTTTGAATTTTTCACTATATTGTACGTTCATTATTAAACTGCACTTAATATGTTACTTGTTCAAATGCTTTGGTTTACGAGTTCAAATACCTCAGTACTGGTGTTTAACAGAATACTTAGTTAGCTCAACGATTTTGTAGCATTTATACAGCAGATTATATTTACTTCTACAAAGCTGTTAGTCCTATAAATAATTGATAGAACTGTCGGGAAGCCTCCAGATTTCAAAGAATTCGTAGTGAAGTGAACTGTGTAAAGATATCGTAAGCAGTTTTAAGGCCAGCAATTGGTAGACAGCAATTACAGCTAAACAAAAGGTAGTCAGTAAAACAGGCTTGAAGATCAGCTTCTACAGGGTGACACACAGATTTGATGGTGAGCTAATGTACAGGCAGAGAGGGTGCATTAACACGCAAACTCGAGGGCGAATTGATGCACAAACTTGAGCGTGCGTTGAAACGGGGCACATACATATTTGAAAGCATCCCAATACACAAGCTTCGGGTAAGCCTATACAGAGAAGTTGGCAAAATGAATTACTTCCTTGACCTCTGTTGCCGGTTGCCTATAGTTGATTCATTAGGCCTAATATGAAAAACATGGATCACCAATGTACCCTCTGCAACTAGTTTAGTTGAAGAGAACTATTTCTTCATAGCTTAATGAATGCACCAAATATTCACTAATTGAGATGGTTATTATTAAAAAGAAGTTGCTGAGATTAATCTGTCTTTAATCGCCTAACTATTCTTCTGTTCATCTTTTTCTACCAATTTAACTCTTGCCAGTCTGTCAACTCGACACGCTTAGAAGTCATTTAGACAGTCACTAATTTTTTCACTTCCTTCCTTGAATGCCTTTGAAAACTGCCAAGTTGCTTATCAGTGTGGCGAGAGTCTGCAGTTCCTTAGCCTACCGCCTAATATATGACATCATAGATATACCAATTGTTTAACCCCTTTGAAGTGATGCTTTCTTGAGTCACTAACACACCCCTGTTGATGAATTATTATACTGTCGCTGGCGCATGTATCATGTATTTGGATCCTCATTAGTAATTCTGTAACTAATGTATACTTGTTCTAATTGCAGTATGAAAATAAATACATACATCTGAGTTTAGCTTGATACATTTTAATATGATTACTTTTTGGTATATTTGTACAATTGTGTAAAGCTGATCTTTATCATATATCACTTTTAAAAATACGTACAGTGCACCCTCGAGATACAATGTTGATCCGTTCTAAGGCTGGCATCATATGGCGAAAAAATCGTATGTTCGGGTATAGAAACCATTGTAATTATACAATGAAAACAAAGGTAAAATTCATCCAAAATTTTATAAAAATGCAGTACATTTTGAAAATTAGAAACAAAATAGTATGTTAACTTCAGTAACTATAGTTACCTACAGTAACTGCATTGTATTAAGTGCACCTAGTGATTATAATCTGCAATACTGTAAAATTGTAATCTGTGTACCAAATGCAGATCGTACGGCAAGAAGTTCTTACCTTCAAAAGGTACGCATAACATAAACTTTGATTTCACTTTAAATAAGTTTAACTTTCCAAACTCACAGTTGAAACTAAGTTTTAGTATGTATTTTGAACTATTTTACTGATTTTCAACCTTTTATCGCGAAATTTTATCCTTCATAAGTTTCGGTCTTCACTTTCATTATAAAATTTAGCATGTCTGGTTGAAACCTTTTTCAACCAGAATTCAATAAGGAAGGCCGAGCGATGCAGTTATCGAAAGCGGCCTCTCACATACCTGACCAATTAATGGCTACTGGAAGGAAAAATGAAATTTTATTTACTGTTATACAGGGCGTACATACCTTTGGAGTAACGTGACTTTAGCTGGTATATGTAGCAAATAAAGCAGAAAGGAGGCAAAAACGTATCGATGGTAATTATGTTGCTGTACACTTGAAGATTAATTTAATACGTAATGAAATGGAATTTTTAGCAGGCTAAAGAAAGTTGTCTAAACTTGTCCAATTTTTCTTCTGGTTTAACGGAAAAAAAATGCTGGTGCAATGCAGAAAACTGTTAGCTAGCTAACGCTTGTAGAAAGATCCAGAAAAGGTACTACTGTAGTTTTTCTTGTATGAAATGTGCACAAGAATCAATGTAACCACACATACAAAGTTTGTACGTATTTATACCCTTGAGTACAGGGCTTTAACAAGTTTCAGAAAGTAATGTGAATACGTCAACTATCTTGAGTAGCTAGTTATATGAGTTACATACATACGATGAATTGTATTCATTTAAGAGATAACAAGCCCACCTGCAAAGACATGGTTAAACAAGAAAATAAAACATAAAATCAAAAGGAAACAAATAAAATGAATAAAATATGAAAAACATGCCACACAAGAGATAAATAATATATATTATACGTGGATTGTTTTAATGTACCATTCCACATCAGTAAATTTAACACTTGAAATATTTCTGCCAATGTGGGGTTTTCTGTATCTTCTACTTCCTCGCCTTGCTAAATGGTTGCTCCTTTTGAATGCTGATTGCGTGCATGGCCTTCTAACTCCTTCAAATCGTCAGTCGTAAGCTCCTTTTTGTGCTTGCTTTAATGGAGTTCTTGTTTTAATAATAATAATTGCCAATGTTGATTGGTTGCGATCATATTCCTTGACAATGTTAATAATACGGGTGCCTTCTTATTTACGACATCCAACTTTGTTGACATAGAAATCATTTTTCCTTCGTTTTGTAACATTTGTATCGGTCTCAGATTCCATAGCTAACAAATTAAATGTAGATACTTGTAGTTATATACGTATGCTGACTAAAACTTGATAGTAAAAGATATTATAACGCTACAAATGAAGATTTGCTCTCGCTTGTGTATTTTACACGAAATTTTCCACGTGGAATACTGACATGAGAGAAGTTGATCATCGTGTCTCTTCTAAACGTTCTAAAAATGTTTTGGGCATACTAGATGTTGATGTCTTTTTTATTTCAACGTGCGTTATGAGCACACCGACCGCCAAATTTTAACTCGGGCGAAACTTTTCTCAAAAGCGTATAGTAAAATAAAATTCGAATAGTGAAGTGAAGATCTCACAATGTTCAACATCGTAAAGTGAAAAAATCGTATCTCGAGGTTACACTGTATATCAATAGTTTGCGGCATGAAATTTTTGTTTGTTTGAACATTGACTTGATTCTGATTGATGCTATGTAGATAAACACATGTAGCAAAGGAACTTCTCTTTCCTATCTAGAATGGCGAGATCAGGTTCGCGGTTATAAATTGGCTACTGAATATTACTTTCTACTAATTCTAAAACTTGCAAGAAGGGATGATTTGAATTACAGGAGTATAATTATTTGCAGTCACAGGCGGGTACTTGAATGCACTTGCATGTTCAATCATACACAGAAATAATAGCAGGAAATTCCCTACACCACTTTTTAATAAAGTTGTCATTAAATTTCAACCCGATGGCATTCTATGTAATATCTTCCAATTTTTTCTGAAGTCTGTCCTTTGTTAGAATAGTCGTGTATAAAAAGATTCAGGGTGCGTGTTAAAATGCAAAGTATAGTCTATGATGTGGCACATGGCAGCATTAACCTACATCTGAGTATATATCACAAAGGTCTTTGAGGTGTGGATCACTCCTCATTGTCTCAAACTACAAGTTGTGTGTGCCATCGAGATCTGTGACAAGGGTGATTCGGTCAAATATCTCGAGTGACTTCGAGGGTAACATGGCATCAGGACCGGTTGACTTCTATGCTTTTGAATAGATCATTTCTCCATAAGCTTCCTGTGATGCTGTTTAGTCTTCTTGCGACAAGCCGCAGAAGCTAGTAAAATATGGATATACCTTAGACACCCATGTCAGAAAAAGCCTTCATTCTTCAAACTCAAATAAAATCTCAACAAACATAGATCAGTGTGAATCGCAATTGTCTGCATTATAATGAGTCTGCATTATAATGACATTGTATTATTATCATAATTGTAAAGTAACAAAGATAAGGAAATCATCCTTTCCACAAGTAAATGAGAAATCACAAAAATAGGGAATTGTCTTTTCATCTCATGCCAAGAGCAAACTTCTCTCCCATTCTACTGTAGATTTCGATGATCGCAACCATAAAACTGTTTCTTCTCGAGTTGAGATGACTCTGAAATTTCAACAATCAGAGACAAGGTTGTCGACAATTCAGCCGAGAATGTAACTTTTCGAACTGTTTTGAACAAATATGCTGATACAAAAACAAGTTTTGGTATATTAATTGAATAAGATAGATGCATTTTTAAAAAATAGCCTTAATACTTTGTTAAATGTTTGGGTTAGCATAATCAGAGAAATCCTACCAATGGCGTTTAAAAATACATGTTACATGTACTATTTCGATTTATAAAAAAAATTCCGTAAAAAGAAAACAATAACACTGTCAAGGCTACGCTTCAAAAATAATTGTAAGCACTGCACGCAATGACAGAATCTCATAGTTTGTCAGGAAAGCACTTCGCCTTCAACCAAACCAATTTGTCACCTTTCAGTCTGGAATTGTTGTCGGTTTCCCTGCCGTGTCACCTTTGCGTCTAAAGTTGTCGCCTTTTCGAACCAAAAGTGTCACCCAAGTGTCTGGTCGCCCTATTGGCTGTCGCCCAAAAGTCCAGTTACCGTTATATTCGAAGCACCTTATTTGTCTAATCATCTGTACGATAATGCTTTCAATTTTAATCCAAATCTAATATCTTCTTTTACAATAGCGTACTAAGCTTGTGAAAGGAATAAATCTTATTCCTTTCACAAGTTTAGTACGCTATTGTAAAAGAAGATATTAGATTTGGATTAAAATTGAAAGCATGATCGTTTATTTATAAGGAATAAATCTTATTCCTTATAAAAAGTGATTTTTGAGGTAAGTGAACTTCTGGTGTAAACTTGTAAAGGAGGAAACTAGCGTGAAAGTAGTCGTTCATCATGGCAACTACTGCTCTACATACATGTATGTAGTCATGGATTCGTACATACCTAGTTGGTTCACAAGGTATCCGGTAGCTATGGCTAAGTGTTATAAACCATTCTGGTTCACATCATTTCCTGTTGATCCTCTCATGAAAAATAACATTTGTTTACAGAGGTTGAAAGTAAAGAGGATTTTGGCTAAATAGGCACCACGTTTTCATTTTTATAGATAACTGCTCAGCTTGCTTATGCGGAAATTAAAACGCCCTTACCTGTGAGTGGGACAAAGGAACTAAATTAACTACTCTCACAGTGCTTAACCCTTTACAGCATTACCTTTAGCTCTTTAGATTTACAAGAGGTAACTTATTTGGGTAGCTGAAGAATAATTGTTGAGAAATGCTACCCTGATATAACTACCCTGATAATGATGAGTTGATCTTATGAGACTATGGATTGCTTAGCTAGCTCCATTCTTCAAGATTTGTGGTTAAAATTGACTGTATTTCAATTATCAAGCATATAAGCGAGTTGTTGAGTTTAGTCAAGTCAGCCAGTTACAGGCTTGTACTTGCGCGTAAGTTATCCAAGTGATTTAGGTAATCTGGACAATGGTTTAGTTTCTTTTATAAGTGACCGGTGCCATCGGTTTTTATTTTTATCTATTGACTATTGGTCTCCTGCTATTCAAATCTTACTCACAAATACATTTTTATTACATCTGATATAACACGGTGAATCCTTCACTGCGTTTATCTGGTTAGATAGCAAACATGTTGGCCAATCTTTTAAAACTACCATCTGAACGAATGGAGTAAAACTATTTAACGGGGTGTCTTCAGTTTTTCGCAAAAAAGAAACTGATTTATTAGTTGTTTTATCTTATTTGTTTACAGACAAAGTTCTCTTCACAGAGAATCATGACTATTTAAATATTGCTGGGAAAACTGCTAAGCTAGGCATTACAGACCATGCACAGGTTAGTCAATTACAGTTGTTGCCAAAAGTATTGACACCCCCCCCCCCCTCCATAATTTCGTCACATCTATTGGGTTTTTGCTCTTTTACTGTCGCTCTCTACCGTCCAGACCACACAATATGCATATTAAATGTTTCACAAGAAGATGTTTGGTTCCTTGTTACATTTATCTGAAACAAAAACCGTTAAAGCAAAAAATTACTCAACACTTTGGAGAAAGTACGAGTGCTGTGATTGTGCACTTCACAAAGTGTGTTTTCTCTTGTTTGTTTAGCAATAGATGTATAACGGATCCCATGCTTG
This sequence comes from Watersipora subatra, assembly GCF_963576615.1. Classification (NCBI taxonomy): domain Eukaryota; kingdom Metazoa; phylum Bryozoa; class Gymnolaemata; order Cheilostomatida; family Watersiporidae; genus Watersipora; species Watersipora subatra. The sequence continues at coordinate 39,641,727 of NC_088709.1, read as the reverse complement.
TGAAGGTGGACAATCACAGCTCTCTTAAAGTTAAAAATTTAGTGTAAAGACACCTCAACTGCACACTGAATTTACACTAGTCGAAATCTTTCTATTTATGAAATAAATCTCCTTCACTTCGGATTATTTGATGTCATTATGTATGTCTATTGTCTGACATGTCTATTGTTTGACATGTCTATTGTCTGACATGTCTATTGTCTGGCATGTCTATGGAATGCAGAATGGGGATAAAAGAGCATAGACCTATCTGATAACGCAAATCATACGGGCTGTTAATATTTTTGGCCACCGGTGTATGTCTGTGACATTGCTTCCTGGCTGTCTTTCGTTATTAGTTTTCTTATGTGAGTCCGTTGATTTGCTTAAGCATACAGAATTATCTGCTACCTGCATTACTAATGCTAGATTTGTATCTATAGAAAGAATTGGGAGATGTGGTTTATGTTGACCTGCCAGAGGCTAAAGAGCAAGCCTTAGCAAAAGGAGGTAACAATACTTTATAGAAGACTAGCTGTGCTATCGGGCGTTGCCCGGGTAGTAAAAAAAGTCTTTGGACAGAAAATTGATTTGTATTTAACATATAACAACATTTGCCATTCTAACTTTCAAACTACATATCATGAGAAAAGTGTTTTGTGTAGTTGAAATAATTTGAGAGTAAATAAAAACAACTAAAGTTTTTCAAACTTTGTCAAGCAATTGTAACTTTCAAACTTGATATCATGAGGAAAATGTATTGTGCAGGTCAAATAAATTAAAAAAGATAAAACAACTATAAAAGGGTTTAGATGTAAATGTGAAATAATTAGCAAGTAATAGCTAAATTGAGTCTGTTTTGCTACGATTAAAATAAGAGATGATTCGGTAATGATACAATCAATACAAACTGAGAAAACAAAATAAACATTCTGAATATGTTGAATTAATAATAACAATTCTTGCATAGAAGTGTGTGTATAAAAAAGTTACTGTTCCACCAACAGCTATCCATCAAAACTCTGAATATGACGATACTGGTACGACGATATGTAAAAATGAGATATTGTAGTGTCTTTGTCTGATCAAAGGTGAAATAATCTAGATTCTAGAGGCTATTCCTACTCGAGATGATACAATTGTCCGTGTGAAAAGTATTAACCTTTACGGCGATTTAGCAATTGAACCTTAAGAAAAGCGGGAAATAGAGGTTCACAAAAACGTAAAAAAGACATCGTGTTTCATAGAGTTAATAGAATTTAATCGCCAAATTCTAATATCGAGAGAGGGTATTGTCAATATCGTTTGCCGAAGACAAATTAGCCCTAATACAGTGAGAACAAAAAAGTATTGCGCTATTGCGCAAAAAAGTATTTAGCGCAAATACTGCGTATTTGAGCTAAAAAAATTCATAGAGTTGTAATTATTACATCATTTTTGTGTGAAAACGGGAAAACGATGAATAGGTTATGTATAGAGACGCACTAACCGGAGATTCCAGTTAATGCGCCCTAGCGGTGAAAGAAAAAACCACAGAATAGCCGCACCCTTATATAAGCCGCATGGCTCAAACCGTCAGAAAGAAGTAACGGCTGATAGTCCGAAAAGTACGGTGCTCATATTAATCCAGTTCTCTGCGTACGACCGAAATTCGTACGACGAAAAAGGAAAGACTACTCTATAAGGTGGACAAACACCCACACACACCCAAATATACTGACAGATTTTTTGCCGTTTATATAGTAGATGTATTCTGTTAGCAAACCAGTCTAAAAATATTTGATCAAAGAGAATAGACATTTTTTGTTTGGTTCTACTACACACACTACCTGTGAGATTTTGTAAGTCAGTGTTTTTTTCAATGCATGTTTGTTTTTGTTCAATTGCATTATGATTCTACGGCTGTATGATATAATATGCTTATCATTCCCGGATAAGTAAAACGACAAAGGTTTGGTTGTCATGTCATTCGGTTTGGCTAAAATTATTTTTATTGGGTCAAGAAACCATTTTAATGTCACTTCACTTAGAAAATTGAATGTTAGAAAATGTGGGTGTCATACATGTAGTTTAAACTTAATAATGCTTCAGTATTTCTCAATGAGCTCTAGAGTTTGAGCCTGCTTGCAGATGTTGCGTGTTCTGTGGAAAGTGTGAAGGCGGTTGCTGAGGTATACATGCCTATATCTGGCAAGGTGATGGCAGTCAACGATAAACTCAATGACTTTCCAGGCCTAGTAAATTCTTCACCCTATGATGATGGTAGGTGGTGTTGCTTAAAGGTTGACTTGCAACAAAATTCACATTATAGTTATTTAATATCAAAAGATTCACCATGTCTTACTCTGTTGTGTTGTAAGTGCTAAATATGTGGAAATGTGATTACAAGCTCTTAAAAGCTCAAAAACGAAAAGCCGCCGTAGATTAGAATCTCTTTATTTCGATGACGTAACCACGAAATTTGGTTATCATCTTGTCACGTATGTTCTCACGTGAATTGAAAGGCCAATACAAAGCTCAATATAAAACTTATCGTAGTACTAGTTTATGACAAATACTTCGGGTTTTACCGAAGACCCCGTATCAAATATAGATGCTTGCTACTTTACAGTTGTGTTTCGGCCTGGTCTAATTGGCAAGTCGTCATCTGATCATGTGACCCAATACTTCGCAAATAATTTTCGCAGCACTTTTCGATTATCACAGGTGACCAACAGGCTCGTCGTAATTATCAGACAATGATATGTACTCCTTCGAGGTAAGATTAAAATGTTTAACGAATTTTTACGGTAAGTTATAAGATATCACTGCTAAAAGTGACAGCATTACAATGACGATAAAACCGACGCGTAAGAACAATAGACATGGTTTTATTGAATGCGTGAAGTATATTTGTGAAAATATTTCGACGAATAAGATGCATGAATGTGTAAACAGAAACCATCTCCCACAACTACATCACATTTGAGCCGTTTTGGAAAGGGAATCCAAACTACGGCGGTCTCGTGTGTCTGCGATTTTCTGTTCGTCTTTTAGATTTTAAGAGCTTGTAATCACATTTCCACATAGTTTGTACCTACAACACAACAGAGTAAGACATAGTGAATCTTTTCATCAAATAACTGTAATGTGAATTTTGTTGCAAGTCAACATTTAAGTACAATTATCCGATTCCTGTCTGTACCCTACATATATATTAAAACTGTATACATATATACGTTTACAGTTAGAATCATCAATGATATACAGCCCCAAAGGATAGCCGACGGCGCTCATATGGGCGGGGTTTAATGATGAAGCTCTGTTGGGATTAACCCGAACACGGCACCCGAACAAACAAATATGCCGAATAAAGCACCTTGTAAATTTACGAATATTATGAACTATAGTGGTTATTTTACTTATCTGTTGAATTCATTTTGTTGTCAAATAAATATAGTATCCCAATATTGTCACCGTTATGATCAGTCAGTTGCCATTCACAAGCATTCGTGATATTAATAGTCACAATCGTAAAATAGCTCAAATTCGGTTTTGCATTTAGATTTTGAGTATGAAAACTACACTGCACAGCTTTGCCTGCTGTCCCATCTTATTGGCAAGGTAAAACAATGTGAAACCGATGAAAGACTTTGTCATTTTATATTAGGGGTGGCAAAATATTAATCAAAAACTAGAAAAAAAATGCCGTTGTTCGGGTAATTATATTCAACTTTAGGCATATACTACGACCTTTACTAGTTTTAAAATTACTAAAAGTAGGTAATTTGAAATGTTTTATTTTGATTAGATACATTATTTTGGTTAGGTATTACCCCTGCATTGCAGAAATTCAATGTTTGCTATTGTGACCCGCGGGGTCTACTGGCTGAATAAGCTAATGAAACGATAACAGCGATTCGTGTTTTCTAAAACCTAACTAGGCAACGCGACCGCCCCGCGAGAGTTGTGTTTGCTTTGAAACCCAGGCTAGCACAATCCTAATAGAGCTCCATAATTAAACCACGTCCATATGATAGCCGTCGGCTATCCTTTTGGGCTGTATATCATTGGAATCATGATATAGCAATGAGATGGTAAGAGTTTCTTCGATGTTGTTTGTGCACAGCTCTGACGTTAATTGTGTTTACATGGCTTGCTCAGGGTCAAACTAACTGGTGAGTGCCCTGTGGAATTCCATGTAGTAAAAAAATATAAATGTATCTGTGGAGAATGGGAAGCTGTTTTTTAATTTGTCGCAAAACCTTGGTTGGATTCTAAATAATTTTCATACCATAAACACGGAGAACTGAAAATTCTATTTTGAATGCCATTTCAAGGTAAATTGGTTGATACTATGTTGATGATGTTTCGACCATTTCTTACAAACAGTTTGGTCGATGTAAGCAATAGTTGATTGATGGCGTAATATAATAAAGTCAGTCTGCTTTTGGATAAAACTGATACAACTCGTTAAATTGTTTTAATAATATCATCATATTTCTCTCTTCGATTTGTAAGAGTTCACCCTACTCTCAAGACCTTTGCTTTTGTGTACATAATGCCATGGCAACAGCATTTATTCACCCTCTGACACGCTGACATGTTATAGTACTTCGAAGAGCTTAATCTTGGTGTATTATTGCTTCATGGAAAGCTAGTGAGTTTTAAGACAGTAAGCTAATGAATCCATTCCAAAATGCTACTAAACTTTTGTGAGTTAGACACAGAAATGTTTGCACTACCGTTTTCATGGTCCAAGTTTTACATTTACATCTCCCCCTATCGTAATATTTTAGTGTCTATTAGACAATATTTTAGACAATCTATTATTTGTTTATACTGATGCTGTTGGGTATATTATACATAAGGCTGTTCTTCTGTAACCACAGGTTGGCTGTTGGAAGTAGAGATAACAGAACCAACTGAACTGGATGGGCTGATGGATGAGAAAGCATACGAGTCATATCTCCATTCAACTGATTAGGCTCAATAACATGTTCCTGTCTTACATAATACTTTATGAATCTCCTATAAGAATTGTGAATGCAGTGTTCTGACATATATAGATCTGTTCGGATTTTGGTGCTGTTGTTGCGTTGTGTTTAAAGGTCTTTGTTGGTGTTTGAATAAACTCTCACTCATCTCATTCCCCTTTACTAATCCAAACTGGAATTTTTTAATCCGTTGCTTCCTTTATATATTTCACCACTAAACTGATTATGGAAAGTTCTAGGATGAATATAAGCTATGAAAATATGCATGGCATTACTTAATAACCTTTGCCTTGCAAAAATAATCTTATTAACCCAACTGATTTAGATCTGGTGCTATTTTTAACAGATGATTGTACTTCTTAGTCTTGTTTCAGTCACTTTGTTTCTAACGCTAGAAAGAATGCTTCAAATTTTAACCTTGAACAAAATGTACAGCTCATGCTGTGCTACAAAACCGTTGAGGCAATAATGCTGTAAGATTTTTATAATCACAGTTAATTAGATACAGGGTACACTTCAATTATCTAAATAATGGGATTTTGATTCATTGAATCCTTGTGCATAGAACATTTACTGCAAGTCTGCAACACAGCGTCAGCAAGTTTGTTGCCCTCATCATAGAGCAGCACATGTATAGAAATAAATTCATGTATAAAAACGGCGTGCAATTTTTATTCGGAGTTGTCTTCTTTATTTTGTCTCCACTACGCGCGAGCTATAAAACAGTTTCTGATAATTGATCACCGGACGTATGTTCATTATCGCCTACATATATGCTGAAGTGAATGAATCAGCCAATCCAGAGTGAAGCATGAGAAAGATTGCTGTTTTCGCAAACTCTTTTGTCAATCCATAGAACAATGATTCTATTGCTGTCTATTACATGTACCCCTAATAGTTTTATGGATGATCACATGACCAGCTGCAGAAAACCCCTCCGAACCTGCCTCTTAGGGAACTCATTCCACGTGGTTTTTGTCGATACATTTACAGCTCGTGTGAAATTAACACATGGATTCCGACTACTCTGTCGGCTCTTCTCCAGCTTTGCATCACCCAGGTATCACAACAAGTTGTACTGATGAAAACAGTGTATGGCTTTTGTACTTATCTATGTATTTACGGATTTTATGCGGTTGGTATTGTCAAATATGTATTTACGGATTTTACAATACCGACCGCATCCACTAATGAAAGTACTCAGCAGGAAGGCACCAATCCTGCTCGAACAAAGTCACACGATGAAATTATGAATTGACCAAACAACTTCATTAACATAGGGCTCAGTGTGTAGGCCAGCCCACAGCAGTGCCAACAAACAGCAGTCTTTATCACAATAGCTTTACATCAATAATTATCCGATAACTCGAAGAAATCAGCCAAACTAAAACCATGTATGTCTAAAAATTCTCCAAACTAAAAAATGTGCAGTGGCGTGCTATGCTTCTACACAAAACAGACTGAGTTTGCTAGTACTGTTCTTAATAAATGATAAATATGAATCTAGCTTTTGAAAACTGACCTAAAAAAATTTATAGGCCTACTGGAATTTATCTGAAACGCGCCTCCAACAACTTGGATAGAATAACGTGAAAAAAGGTAAAGAGTAATAAATTATTTATTTTTGCGCCTATACCAAACGAATCTTTTTGTAGATGAAGCTATGCTACTACGCATAATTGGAGTCGTAACATTTGGAATAAACACTTATAAGCCATAACGAAAAAAAAAAGAAAATCGGGTCGACGTGTATATTTGCCCTTTATAACCGATTTGTTTGCGTTAATACATGCGGTCGTGCATATACAGTGAAACTCGGATAACTCAAACTTCAAGGGACCGCGCAAAGGTGTTCGAATTATCAGAGCGTTCAAGTTATCAGAGCACTGTCACAAATCCATGTATTTACTTATTTATTAGTAGATACATGTACATATACAAACTATAATATAAATCAAAAGCACAAATGGCTTGTTTCAAATTAAATGCTTCTAATGTAAAGTTTAAAACGTTTTTATCAAAAAGTATAGAGATTTTTCTATCACTTGAGATTGGTTTGTTGTTTGCGGTGATGTTATTGCCAGGACGTTTTTTAGATTGACATTGGCAAAACTTGATTGTTGCTGAAATGCTCAAAAGAAAAGACATCTTTTTCTTTTGAGCGTTTTACCCACGATCAATTGTGCCGATTTTTCTTGAAGTTTATGCAAAGATTACCTTACTTTACCTGGGATTCGTTAAGAGCAACACTCCGAGGCAGTTCAATTAAAAGTTTTACGAGGTTTTACGGTACATTGTATATCACTCACGCTTTTTGAATGGATACTTATTGAATGTACACACGTATTCTGTGTTTAGGTCAAACGATGAATAGTTTTTTGAGCTAAGACAACGTATACGTTTAATCACAACAATTTTTAAGACGTTTTAAACATTCAACATTCCGACGTTGATTCAACACGGAATCAACGTCGGAAAACTATTCATCACAGGCTAGCCGGGTCACGCACTCAAGAATTTTCGCCACGCAAATACAAAACAAAAACATCATGCTGTTTTTGTTTTGCATGTGTGTGGCGAAAATCATTGCGCGCGTGACTCGGCTAGCCCGTGCTATTCATCGTATAGCAGTATAAATCAAATTTCACCAAACCTTTAGAAAAGTCGTTGACTAAAATTTGCCGATGGAGGTAATAACGACGCTTATGAATTACGAAAAGTTGAGGTTTACCTTTATGGCTGGGAATAAAGTGATTTTCTAAAGCGATAGCAACCGTTTCGGTAGCCGTTGGGCAAAAAACAGTTCGAATTAACAGTGTTGAGTTCGAGTTATATAGAGCCATTTATCATTGCGTGGGAACGGACCAAGCAAATCCATTCGAGTTAACCATGTGTTCGCTATATCCGAGGGCGAGTTATCCATGTATCACTGTACTTGTATTTTCAATTTAAGTTTCTTGGAAAATTTCTTTAAATTCTTTTCTTCAGTTATATAAAGTTTTGTTTCTTGCAAAGCTAGGCAAATAATGATAAAACAGTTTTCTTCTAAACATGTCAAAACAGTTTTCTTTGTATATGCTTACAAGATGTTACATTTCCAATTGTGGACATTAAACTTACTAAGCATTTCTAGAAATATTTCACTGACTTCTTTAGATGCTTTTCAATTTCTATATAGAGTTCTTCTAGATGCTATTACCATTGAAGTTTGAAAGGATTTCTCATCTCAGATTACTTCTTAACATGAGATCTAGACAATTTGCATGATTGGGCTATCTGTGAGCATCATCAGCAAACATCTAAAGATTTGATAGTAATTAGTCGCTTCTTTGTCACAAAAACGATTAGAGCATCACTCTTGTTTACAGTTGTCTTGCAAGGAAGAGGCATTTTTGTACTCGGGATAGTCATGTGAATGCTACGAGCTCAAAAGTGTTCACTAACACCAAATGAAAAAAATGTTGTGCTGCTATTATTCTCAGCCATAGGGGACAGTTTACATTTAATTTTGGTTGCTGTTGATCCACCACTGATTGCATATACAGTAGACGATCCTACAACGTAAATAATGTATTCAGAAAACATTTGCATTATAGGAATTGTTACATGTTACAGGAATATACTGAAAGCAAATCACATGTAAATCGTCTAATCCTTTCCAAAATCACATATCAACTCTTCAAATAAACAAAACTTTTTTTAATTTACTGACTGTACAGTAATTTTGTTATTATTGGTTTGTATTGACAACATAGCTCATTTCTTCGGATCACTTTCACTTGATTTAGTGAGAGTGATCCAAAGTAATGAGTTCAATACAAACCAATAATACCGTAATAATGTGAAAGTGGTTTTGTTCACATGATTATGTTATTTTTACGTTCAGGTAATGGAATCGCACACCTTTGATAAAAATAAAAATAGAATTTCTCACTTTTTGCTATACAGCAAAAAAAGAGAGGTATGTCTAAAATAAAATAGAAGAAAAATATATTTTTACTATAATAAAATCGGTGTCTATATGTACATCCGTCTGAAGCCAGGGTTAAATGTTAGGATAACACATTGCTTCCGATGAGACCCCGACACTAACACCTTTGGTATGTCTATATACAGTCCAACTCAGTTAACTTGCCCTCGGATAGCTCGAACACATGGTTAACTCGAATGGATTTATTTGGTTCGTTCCCACGCAATGATAAATTGCTTTAGATAATTCGATCTCAACTTTGTTAACTCGAACAGTTTTTCCCAACTGCTACCGAGACGGTTGTTATCGCTTTAGAATATTACTTTATTCCAATCCATAGAGATAAACCTCAAAGTCTTAGTAGTTCTTAGGCGTTGTTATTTCTATCATCGGCAAAAGATTATTGTAAATGACTTTTTTGTTTTAAAGGTTTGTATAAAATCAAGTTTTACCAAACATCCACTTAGTAATGGCCCTTCCAAGGCAAGGAAAATCGAGGTAGCCTTCAGATAAACTTGAAGAAATATTGGCAAAATTGATCTTGGTTAAAATGCTCCAAAAAATATGTCTTTTCTGAGCTTTTCAACAGCGATCAAGTTTTGCCAATTTTAATCTAAAAACAGTCTGACAGTCACATTACCTAAAACAAACCAACCAATCTCAAGTGATGGAAAAGTCTCTATACTTTCTCATAAATTTTTTTTTTAAATTTACATTAGAAACCTTTTACATTGTATATAGTTTGTATATATGTACATGTATTTATTAATAAATACATGGACTTGTGCTGATAATTCCAACACTTTCACTCCATCTTGTGAAATTCGAGTTATCCTGCATATACTTCTCAAGTTGATATGTGTGTCATTCTGGTTATATTTATTAATAATCTCAGAATAAATGATCCGATGTGCAGAAGATTTAAACTCTGACCTTTCAGTTCACCAGTCCAACGCCTTACCAGTTCAGCCACACAAGCTTGATGAATTCATTTGGTGATAAATCTACTATATAAACGGCAATCGTTGTCTGTCTGTCTATCTGTCCGCTTTATAGAGTACCGTACTTTTCGGACTATTAGCCGCTACTTTTATATAAGGGCGTGTCTATTCTGTGGTTTTTTTTACCGCTAGGGCGCATTAATGGGAATCTCCGGTTAGTACACGCCTCTATTATAATACGAAACCTACTATTCATCGTAGGGATGGACGATAAATACTGATATGCTAATAGTATGAGTTGTCTTCTCGATATATTGAGTCACCGATAACTCCCAAATATGAGCAGTATAAATAAATTATATGGCGGTCTTTTTTTTCAATTCGATCGTACGAAGCAAACTTAATTAATATGAGTAAGTAGTAAAATTAAATTAGTAGTAAATATTAGTAGTGAATTAAATAAAATTTACTACTCTTTAAATAAATTAATGAGTAGTAAATTACATCTAATTAATATTTATTGCCAACGTGTACCGGGAAGGTCATGTGAACATTTGTTTCTTGCAACCACTAGAAAAACGCTGTTCTCTATCTACTATATAAACGGCAATCGTTGTCTGTCTGTTTGATTGAGCGTCCGCCTTATTGAGCGGTCTTTCCTTTTATCGTCGTACGAATTTCGGTCGTACGAAGCGAACTGAATTAATATGTGTAGTAACAGTAAATAAATTATAGAGCGGTCTTTCTTTTTCCATTCGGTCGAACGAAGCCAACCGAACTAATATGAATACTAAATATCGTAATTTCGTAATATGGAATATTAGCCGCTACTTTTCTCTGACGATTTGAGCCAAGCGGCTTATATAAAGGTGTGGCGATTCTGTTGTTTTCTTTCACCGCTCGGGCGCATTAACCGAAATCCCCGGTTAGCACGCTTTTTAAACAGCAAATTTTCTGCCGTGTTAAAAAGCGCCTTCCTGAGTTCTGCGGCCTATACAAAGGTGTCTATACAGCTATACAAATGTACTATTTATTAAATAAAATAAATTAACGAGTAGTTATTTACATGCAATTAATATTTACTGCCAACGTGTACCGAGAAGGTCACGTAAACGTTTGTTTCTTGGAGCCACTGGAAAAATGCATTTCTCACCTACTAAATTTCCACATCAAAAAGGTAAGTGTTTCTTATACGATGTTGTATTGTATATGAATTGCCACATCTCCACTACTTAATAACGTTGGATTTGCCGCTGTTCGTGATAGTGGGTCATGTTCATTTCCTTCAGCAGCCGAGTTACTAATTTTTTTCCAGCTACGAGTAGGCCTACTGTAACTTACTATTACAGAACTTTCACGAGTACTCCGAGGGTTGCGATACGCTATTGTGAAAAGAAAGAGAGCAGCTGCTATCGACTTACTGTCACCCTGCATCAGCCATGACCAGCTATACGTCGCCTGCTCAAAAGTAGGCACACGCCGAAAACTGTTTCTTCATACGCCCGACAGAAAAACCAAAAATGTTGTCTATCCGCAAGTGTTGCGTTGAACTAAGGGAGAGAGAGAGAGAGAGGGAGGGAGAGGGGGGAGAAAGGGAGAGAGGGAGAGAGCGAGGAGGAGAGAGGGAAGAGGGAAAGGGAGAGAGAGAGAGAGGGAGGGAGAGAAGGGGAGAGAGAGGGAGAGCGAGGAGGAGAGGGGGGGAGAGAAAGAGGGAGGGAGAGAGAGAGGGAGAGGGGAAAGAGGGAGAGATGGAGAGATGGAGAGAGGGAGATGTAACTGCATATTTGGCGTTGTTTTACAGTATGAAAGCCGACTCTCAATAAACCTTATGCTGCCCGTGAATCTGTTACTGTAGGCGGGTAATGCAGCTAGTGTTGCTATATGGGAACGAATAGGCTACCGCTTTTGGTCATGAAACAAAGTTATGCCGTAATGTCATGAGAAACTGTAGCTCTTATTAGTAAGCTTACTCAAATTATCCATTGGCAATGTGACAGGCTAATAGTAAGTGGCAGGCAACTCTATCTCTTTTTGTTTATAAGCTGATTTTTAATATCCAGGCAACGCTGGGTAGCACAGCTAGTTTTTGTATAGAAGCTACTTATTTTCTGCACTTTATTGCCACATTAGAACTTCAGGGTACTAATATATATACTAGCAATACCGCTAGGCGTCGTTTTCTCTCCCAAGTGCGGCAAAAAGGAAAATGACATTTTCAAGGCTCTAAGATTCTTGTTCTTCAAATCAAATTTGAAACCTTACACCGTTTTGACACTTCATGTTATATGGAATTGTTTACGTAATACGAAGCAAAAGTTTACACAAATTAATTGCTGTCAGACAAAATGTAAAAGTTTGAAGAAAAAATCAGATGAGTTTGTTGCTTATCATTGCTATTATAGTTCTTTTTGAAATATGCTCTGGCTTTATGCATCACTGAAGGACAAATACCGTACAGGATGAATTTATTCGCGGAGTTATATTTCGCGAAAATTGTCTTTTCATGCATATTCGCGGATGAATTTATTCGCGGCTGAAAACTGCCACTCTCTAGGAAAAGTTAACTATATTACGTCTAGCAATAGAGTTAACCTTACGCATGCGCGGCTGCGCGCATTGCGCGTTTCGTTTTTTATTTAGCTTACAACTACGGGTGGATCGTACTAAGCTATAAATTCTTTGTTGCGTTCAGAGGTTTTCACGAATATTCACAGATTTGGAGGCCTTTGATGAACCAACAATTTGTGGTAAGTAATGAGTTTTTCACATTTACTAAATTAGTTGAATCTTACTTTGGTTATTCGGTAAAATGCAATATTCATGTTTTCCATCCCTACCAATTCATTATTTGTTTTAGTGTGAGAGAGAAATTTTTCATCATACACGGAAGAACAATGATTGCAAGAGTGGTGTATGTCATTTTTAGAAGATCACGAATCATTCAGGGAAGTCTGGAAATTCAGATAGAAGTGACTGCAGCTACTTACGAGGAGAATATATCTGATTTTTAAAAAAAGAGCAAAAACGCCTTTACGAGCACAAATCTTTGGCCAGCCGGCAGAACTTTGCAATAGTAAGCTACGAGGAGAGTTCTGATGATAACTTCCTTACCAGCCGTGTAGTCGCAAGAGAATCGCCTTTAACATCTACCCAAGACAGTGACAGCGATGTAGAGCTGCTATTACCGAAATAACTAGTCAGAGAGCGCCATTACACGCTAGTATTCACTTATCAAGAGTATCAGTTTAATTTTATTGCTCTAGACAACCGCCATATAGACTAAACTGTTTATATTTACTCCATTCATCGTTTGTAAAATTTTATTTGTACACTCAAGTTTGTAATAAATTATAATATATCTATACATGAAATAAAATATATAATTTAATCATGTTTGCTGCAGCGATATCAAGGAGTTGTTGTCAATGAAGGGGTCTAGGTTGACTGGTTGCTTCTCTGCCAATATTCCTGCCTTGATGAATATTACTACTTGTCTCTAGTTTTCGTAATCGGAGTAGGTTGTTTTATTCTCAATCTGCAGTAAACACAAAAAATAAGAAAATCTTAACAAGTGTCAAGGAAGTACAAAAACAATAGCTGAAGTATTTAATGAAAGCGATCAGTTTTTAAACAAAAGAATTAACTAATGCAGTTAATAATGGAAAAACGTATCTGCACTGCACATCAAATACATACCATAATGTCCAGATCAGAATCATGATCGTCCTCAACTTCGGTATTCGAGATTGATGGAGTTGCTTTCAATGTAAAAAGACTAGGAGAGCTTTTTTGCAATGATGAAGCCATGCCGAACTACTTGTAAAAACCTTGAATAATTTTGTAACGTTTGCTGCAATGGCAATAAAACTCGAAGCCCTGTGATGATTTTAAAGAAGTTTTGGAACTCGGCTACGTTTAGTACTTCTGCCTAGTGGCTATTTTCTCTATGACGCCATTCTGCCTATCTTGTGACAACCTTGAATAATTTTGTAAATAAATGTGATGCATTGGCAATGGTGTTAGCTCAAAGCCTAGGCAATGATTTTAAAAATGTTTTGGAACTCACCTACGTTTAGTAGTTATATTAAAAACTAGCCAAGCGACTAGTTTTCAATTTGATGCAGTAGTTATTCTCCCTTGTGATAAAAAATAGAACTAATTATTCACGGAATTTAATAATTCGCGGAGTTGACTGTTCGCGAAATCGCGAATTTTTATATCCATCGGATATTTTCATCCTGTACGGTACATGTTACAACACTAGCTGGAAATTCTGACAAAGAAATTTTTGCCTTTTTAAAATAGTAAAGACTGACTTGTAAGATCTTTAATTCCTTGCATAAATTTAGCCTTTAAAGCAGATTTTAAATAGCTGTATTTTAATATTTTTCATGATTCCCGCCAATGCACTTTAAATCACTCAGGAGGGCAGCCAAAATGTTCTTGGTGTCGTTCAGGGCATAATGTAATACCTATACCTCGAACTAAAAAATTACCAAATTTGTTTCAATTTTAGTACACTACCGCTTTGTAGAAACCTTTCTTGTATAAATTTACTATCACTGGTAGCTTTTCTTCCAAATGTATTACTTTCTATCATTTGTGACTCACTCATTTTGGCAGTCATTTGCAATCTGATGAAAAATGAGACGATTTTTTATGCTTTCACTGAGCTTCCTGCTTAAAATGTTTATATTTTTTATAGTTTTTCAAAATTGTGACTCAATTTGGAGTCACAATTTTGTTACTCAACAGTGCTTTTGCAAAAAGGGGTAACAAAATTCAAGGGGCTGTTTTTTATCATGTTATTTTATACTTTCACACTTTATATTCTCAAATAAAAATTGCGATCATTTCAGCTTTCTAAAGATATTTTATGTTATTCAGCTCTGAGTGCCTATATGCTAGTCATTTTTTCTGACCCACAATTCATTGTTAGAGCTTTGAGTCAGACAAATATTAACTACATGTCATAGGGACCGATATACATAGTGTTGCCATGACCCTCTCTCGTTCATTTTTGTCAGACTCTTGCTGCCTATTAGATTAAGGCATTTTACTATGATTCTTTTTGAGATTGTACCAGTCAATCAAGAGGCGCATCATGTTTGGCGGGGTTTGCAGTGTGAGCAGTCTGAAGTAACATTAAATTTTATGTGTTTGTTACAGCGATTTTCAGCTTTAAAAATATCACCAGAACCTGACGTAATGCTATAATACATCCTACTTGAAACACTTTTAACATGTAGTGATGTAGACTAATAATAACTTTCCATATTGTTTTATTTGCTAGCTAATAAGTGTGTTTCCATAAAAACCTTGATTTTTTCTGATCACCATATTGCAGTAGTGAACTAAGCCTAAAGAAGTGCATTCTCATTGTAATTTTTAATAAACTAATGTTTTTCAGATGCGCTCGTAATTTGAAAGACTTTCTATTTTCAAGGAGTGATTCAGTTTACTAATTGTTATAAATTGGCTTTCCTTCTAGAAACAGTGTGTATAAGACCGAAAAGTCTGCCGATGACGGGGTATGTACATGATTCATCCCCTATGCAATTTCTATGTTCTGGGGAACATGATAGAGTTGCAAGCGATGCAACAATGGAGGTCGGATGTACTGATGCTAGCAAATTCTTTGATGATTGCCTGGTCAACACAGATTCCCCGCAGCCAGCTGACCTGCTAAACGTTGATGCAAGCACAAGTTCGCAATGGAGTAATATCCAAAGCGATTCGTTCATTGGTAACAATTCATCAGCAGCTGCGGGCTCAAACACCACTGAGAATGTTCGAGTAAATAGCTCATTTCATGTTGCAGAGATTGTTGGTAAACAGGGTAAGTGGGAAGTTTTACAGACAATTTGTTTTATAAACTGTTTATTTAAAACTTTTTGAAAACTTTTTATACATTTCTAGATTAAAATATTGTAATTATTAGCGGTAAATGTCAAGCAACTAAATTTCTTATTCTACTTCTGAGTGGCTTCCATGAAAAGGCCTAGCTTGATATATGGCATACGTATATCATTTTATCAGTTGCACATCGGCGAGCAAGGCTACGGTAGGTATCATAGGTTCTGGGTGAGGATTATTTACCTTTAGGTGCTTCAAATGTTATTTTACCATTTCACTCTCATCTGTTAATGGCTAATAATCGCACTTCCAAATATACAAGCAATCAACAAATCTCATCATTTACACCTTTTGTATGCAAATCTTTGAAAACAATCACAAAGCAAGTTTTATCACATCAATTTAGTAAAATTCTCAGTTTAGTTCATAAATTTCCAGAAACTAGTTTGCTTTGAATACTTGTCATTTTCCTAATTAGTCTATTTAAACGGTCTTGAGTTTTTCGAAAGTTTCATCATGGATTATAAAATAGAGTGAACTGATTTGTAGGTAGACAGCGGTAGGTAGACAGCAGGTAGACACGCAAACATCAGCCTACACGCGCTTGTTACCTTTTCATATCGCATAATATCAATAACAAGTGCTGAAATTCGTGCCATCTCAACATGGAAACAAGTTTTCTCTTAATTTTCAGGAGTGAAGATTAAAAGGATCCGAGCGGGCACTAACACTTGGATCAAAACTCCAGCAAGAGGTCAAGATCCGGTCTTCATCATATCAGGTATATCATTTTACCATTGTTCAAGTGACTTAGTGATGAAATTATGCCCCGCAGTGCCCTGCTCACCAAGTTTACAAGAAATAGTTTTGCAATCTCGTGCGGAAATATTAAAATGGTTTGCTGAACTTTGTTACCCACTTAATTTTATCTTGCCGGGAAAAACCTGCATTAGATGATTAAATGTCATTGAACTTTTACTAGCACCAGATATTCAAATTATATTTCTAAATGATTCGGATAAGGGTTAAAACTGAAATGCTTGTTAGTATATAAATATTTCGCTAGTTGGCTGCGTATATGAATTCTCAGAGTTGCTTATGTGCTCTATGATGCTTAAATGTGACATTCTGTACTCTGCAAATCAAGAAGGTCACTTTATATCAAGAAGGTCTTGTTATATGTAAAATACAATCCATTGGAAATATTGACTGTATTGACGGTACACATATCACGATACACATATCACGATACACATATCACGATACACATATCTTTCAAGCAGTCTTGTTTTAAAATATGCCAACAAATCTCACTAATCATATTCAATGGACTTGCTCATCTTTTCAACTTTGGTCATCTTTTAATCTCAAAAACTCGTGTCTGAATGTATATAGACGAGTTGTTCAGACACGTTGTTCAGTTGCAACTCGTCTATATACATTCAGACAATGTATATACACGAGTTGCAAATGTTCCTACTGCTGAATAGCATTTTCCCGGTAGTAAAAAGTAGGAGTCACAGCACCGGTTGAAACACTTGTGTTCTTGCTAAACATGGAATGGTTTAATTTGTCATGCGTCGGTCGTTGTCACAATCATAAAAACATTTTATTCAACAATCCAGTCTATTTCTACCTCGTATTTTTAAAAGCTTTGTACAACTTTCTATGCTTTGTCGATTTTACAAAAAAATATTATACTTAGCAAACTCTGGCAAATCTTTAATTTATTATCAACTCCAATAGTATTTCCAAACTTTGATGCGGTTGTGCGTGATCCCTTTTGACAAGGGGGAGCAACTCATAACAATTATTTTATTTATTGTCTTATATTGTGGCCGTTTCTTTTTCTATGAGTTGCTCCTGCAGATGAGATGTTTTGCTTTTTGCTTAAAAAATTGTAATAATTAACCCATTAATGAAATGTTTGTAGACCAAACAGATTTTAAAGGCTGCATCTGCAAAACAAATATTCACAAAAAATAGTTAGTGTAGGTACGTACAGTGATATACAGGTTCAGCAAATGTCAATGTTGGGTTGTGCGAAACAAATACACAAGAATTTCGGAAAAAAATCAGACATGTAAATTGTAGCGGGTTCGTCGTAAGTTTTGCTGTTTGCTTTGATTGTTTTGGGGTAATCAAACCTAGTACCATTGAGGTGCACACATCTTCTTGAAAGCATTGTATGCCGGCTACATGAAACCGAGTGATACTGAATAAGAAACAGACTATATGTTGGCTGTCATCACTAAGACCATAGCCTGCTCCACACTCCCACAAATCTTATTTTATTAACAAGTGTTTTAAAGGTGTATGTCAGCTATATAATATGTTGATTTCTTCTTCTCAGTTAACTCGATGAAGTAGAAATGTGCTATTCCAATTTATCTGGTGAACTCATTCACACCTGACTAATTTCTAGGCGATTAGCCCCAAATACCGCTCTTTCAGAAAGTTGCCGTAATTCAAATTACTACTACTGGAGACAGACTTGAGATAATTTATTCATTCAAATTTCACAGGAACCAGCCAAGTCTCCTCTTTCAAATAATATTACATTCATATAGACACCTTGTATCCCTTTTATGTAGATCCGTGCCTCAAAGAAGGTAGTTTCAGATTTTGAAAAAATTGTTATTTGCTGAAACAAAGATAGATTTGCACCATAAATTTGTAAAATATACAAAGTTTGACTAAAATTACTTATTTATTACATACAATACATAGTTATGAATATTATTTATACATGCATGTATATATGCAATTAGTCATGAAACTCTAATTTTGAACTTTTCTTCTCGAGTATCATCCTTCAAACAAAAGCATAGCAAATCTATATGCCAATATAACTCAAATGAAAATGTTTCAAATAATAAAATTATGTTCGATAACTCTGTTCTTGACTTTTCAGATTTCATAGACAGCTCTAAGAATCAATATGATTCTATCAAAAGATTCACCATGTCTTGCTCTGTTGTGTTGTAAGTGCCAAATATGTTGAAATGTGATTACAAGCTCTTAAAAGCTCAAAAACAAAAAGCCGCCGTAGATTAGAATCTCTTTATTTCGATGACGTAACCACGAAATTTGGTTACCGTCTTGTCACGTATGTTCTCACGTAAATTGAAAGGCCAATAAAAAGCTCAATATAAAACTTATCGTAGTACTAGTTTGTGACAAACACTTCGGGTTTTACCGAATACCCCGTATCAGATATAGATGCTCGCTACTTTACAGTTTTGTTTTGGGCTGGTCTAATTGGCAAGTCGTAATCTGATCATGTGACCCAATACTTCGCAAACAATTTTTGCAGCACTTTTCGACTATCACAGGTGACCAACAGGCTCGTCATGATTATCAGACAATGATATGTACTCCTTCAAGCTAAGGCTAAAATGTTTAATGAACTTTCACGGTAAGTTATAAGATATCACTGCTAAAAGTGACAGCATTACGATGACGATAAAACTGACCCGTAAGAACAATAGACATGGTTTTATTGAATGTGTGAAGTATTTTTGTGAAAATATTTCAACAAATAAGATTGCATGAAAGTGTAAACAGAAACCATCTCTCACAACTACATCACATTTGAGCCGTTTTGGAAAGAGAATCCAAACTACGGCGGTCTCGTGGGGCTGCGGTTTTCTGTTCATTTTTTAGCTTTTATGAGCTTGTAATCACCTTTCCACACATTTTGCACCTACAACAGAGTAAGACATGGTGAATCTTTTCATATAAATAACTGTAATGTGAATTTTGTTGCAAGTAAACCTTTAAGGCATGCTTTAAAGTTTGTCTGATTAGCCAGAAATTTTTCTTTCTAATTAAACAAAAATTTCTGATTAGCCAGAAGTTCTGATTAAAAGTTTGTCTGATTAGCCAGAAATTTTTCTTTCTAATTAATCAAAAATTTTCTTTTATAATTTAAAAATAACAATGCAAGGAGTTGTTAAATTTCAAACGCGAGTTAACTTGCGTTGTAAGCCTAGCAACGCTATAAATATGCGAGTTAACTCGCGCCCGGTGCGAATGAGTTAACAGGAAATACAGCGTATATATACAGTTCTCATGTGGTGTAGCAATAGCAATCTAAAACCAATATCCTCAAACACCAGTCAGCTGTATTGAGGAAAAGGCGCAACTGCAACTACAAACTAGCGGATAATAATTTTGATAATCTTTAGAAAAGACAAGTAGGAAACAGATATTGTATAAAGTAACTCTCTCATTAAAATGTCTCACATGTGCCCCATTGTGTAAGAACTCCAGAAACACCCTATAAATTGATTCTGATGAAAGGTTATTGGCATATTAAACACCTGTAGGACTTCAAACTTGCACTTCTCTTTACTCTTCATCAGAATTGTTATGCTCTGGTATTAAGGTGATGTTTTTGTATGCAGGTCGACGTGAAGGTGTGGAACAAGCCAAATTTGAAATACTTGCCTCAAATGAGAGAGTCAGCAAAATTCGTGAGTTGAGAGGCAGAAACGTGAAGGGTGAACAACAAGTCGATGATCCTCCAGATTTGTCAACTGAAGAACACTGTATTATTGAGAATGTTAGCGTACCAACTCATGCTGTGGGATTTGTAATTGGACCCAAAGGTTCTCGTGTGCGTGAAATAGCCGATGCTACATGTACATATATCAAAACTCCATGTCGATATCGAGAACCCATTTTCGAGATCTGCGGCCATCCTTCTGATGTAAAATTAGCTCGTGAGAAAATCTTGGCACTCATCCAAAGCAAAGATGACAGTGGGTACATTCGGCAGTGCATGGCCAAGATGCCCATCCACGAACGAGGTACGCCTGTGATACCCAGAGCACTTATTCCTCAACGTTCACCGTCAGGCACACATTGCTCAGTTCCTACTACTAAATCTGCTGTTACTGATCAAGAAGATGTCATTACCAATCAGGCAGATGTTCAACAAGACGTCGACGTGCCATGTTTGAATAATTTCACACGAATCCGACCTTTCAGTCCTTGTCTCATGCCTCCTATTGTCTCTGCATTATCAAAAGGCAATCCGAATATCTTCAACGATCTTCTTTCTTGCCCGTCTCAGCTCAGTTCAACATTAGCCACTATACCAGATCCTTGTGGGAGTCATCGCTCGGGTTCTCCTACACGGGTGTATCTTTCTGGTCAAACCAATCCCCCTCAAAACATAGAAAAAGTGGGCTCAGGTAGGAATAGCCCTAAGTCTACTTGGTCATCTCGGGGCCTTCCTGCCATCAATCCTCGGTACAGCCACTTTTAGCCGTGTAGTTGTTGTTACATTTGCTTTTTTTATTTCTTTTGCCAGCTGCGGCTTAGCGGCAAATTGTATTTTTAATTCAAAAAGTTTGGTATTTTGTTTTACAAAGCTTCTCTCTATTATGTCAAAGCATGACATATCCGTTAGCTATCTTTTACTAAAACATTAGCATTTAGGTGTGACAAAAATTTATCATACCATTGCCTCTATTTTACTCGGTGCAGTAAATCTTTTATGATATTCTATTGGAGCATTGGCTTTGCGACTTCTTACATGTAGCTAATTAGAGTTCCTTCCTTATTATTTTAGTTTCAGACATTACCTGAATTATAGCATCTCATATATTCTCTATATTATTTTACACCAAGAGTAGCATGTTTTGTAATGTATATCTTTTTTATTCTCACCTATAATTTTGTATGTCATAAATACAGAATATTGAAAATAAAAGTTTTCTATTGAGAAATGTTTATAGTTGATTTTCATTACTTCTAATGGGATTTGTCACCTCATGGTTAATTGTCAAAGTTTCAGGCTGCTATTCTCAGTGCTTGCAGATATTTATATTGACTAATGCGTTTAGAATTCATCATGGTGTCCCATTATCCTTTAAATCCATCCATGGCGTCTCATTACTCTTTAAATTCATCATGGTATTTATTCCCCATGCTCGGTGAATTCATCATGGTGTTCTCAATACTCTTCAAATTTTTCGTGGTATTCCCAATGCTCCATCATGGTATTCTCAATGTTCCTTAAATTCATCATGGTATTCCCAGTGTCGTATGCTTCTGTTGGTCGCAGCAGTGTCGTATAGTTTCGCAGAGTCTCGCGACCAACAGAAGCGTATACGGGAGCTCACTCGATTCCAAACAAACAGGCCACGCCTACTATATTTATATAAGTTATAATGGAGAAGCCGCAACATTAATCAACAAAAACTACTCCCATTAGCAGTCACTTTAAAATTGATTGTTGTATTATGAACCATTTGAAAGAAAATAAAATTTCCTACAAAAAGCTGCTAATAACGTTTTTGTAAAAACGTAAAGTAAATGCAAAAAAGAGAGGTATTGACACCGAGGTATGAATATTCCATTAGAGATCAGTATGTTGATCGGGTTTGTTTGGAATCGGACGTTTTTGTTTCCGGTTTTGGTCGCAAGACTTTTTAAAGCTATATGACTCTGACAGTACAGAGCTGTATAACTTCACAGAGTTTCGCTGCTAACGGATGCGTATATCGGAGCTCGCACGGCTCCAAACAAACAAGCCACGCACACTATTGTTTTATATAAGTAATAATGGAGATGCCGCAACACTAACCAACAAAAATTACTCTCATTGGCAGTCGCTCTGAAATTGATTATTGTATTATACACCATTTGAAAGAAGACAAATTTTTCTACAAGAAATGACAAATGATTTTTTGTAATAAAATAAAGTAAATGCAAAAGAGAGATGTTGAGAGCGAGGTAAGAATATTCCATTAGAGATCAGTATGTTGATCGGGTTTGTTTGGAATCAAGCATTTTTGTTTCCGGCTTTTGGTCACGGGACACTGAAACTATACGGCTCTGGGTATTCCCAACGCTCAGTGAATTCGTATGGTGTTCCTACTGTTTCTTTAATTCATAATGGTGTTCCAATTGATTCAGGATTTTTAGCATGTTTCACTTTTGCTGACTTCATTCACTGCCTTTTTTGACCATGAGACATTTGATAGTAATATCTGTATCTATTTCAGGGTTATTAATTAAATTGTCCCAGGTTCGAGGTGTTGTGTTGCTGTGGAAAGAGTTATTGTAAGCTCGAATTTTGTCGATTTAGGTAGTCTCTAGTTTACAAAAATTTTACCTTCTGTATTCCTATCTTGTGTTTATATAGTCATTTTAATAAATAGTTTGCTGGAATCACAATAGAAAACAATTGGCTAGGCAAGATGAGTTTATATAAATACGGGTTTAAAAAATGAAATCTTAGAAAGCTATATAATTTAAGACAGTGAAAGGTTCTTCTGATAATTAAAAAATTTATTTGTGGTCAATTATGATAACAAGGCTTTCAGTGCAGTGGTTGAGATGGCTGTAAATAAAAATATATAAAAGTTTTTGCCACAAAAAGCCGCCAAAGGATTACCTTGTCACGTTTTGATTTCTCTGTTACACTTAATTTTGTTTCATCAAGGCTTGATATAGAAAGAATGTCTCTAAAATATGTACTTACATTCAAAATACACAGTGGATGCAAGACCTAACAAGCAAGTAGTCCATTATACTTCACGAATCGTGTGTGGCTCTCCACACATGCTTCTGTATATTTCTTTTTAAATGTGGTACATGTAGCATTTAGTTTAACAGCTGGCTTCTGGTTTTAAAGGAGAAAACTTTATGCGGCTTTTAGTTGCCTTGTGCCAGAACAAATAGTGTACATGTATAGGCATGTGTACATGTACACATGCCTATACTGTACACATGCCTATACATGTACATGTAGAGGCAAGTGTACATGTACACATGCCTATACATGTACATGAATAGGCATGTACATGTACATGTATAGGCAAAGGTGGTTCATTTTAAAGAAGCTGTCCAGGTTAATCATACCTGCTGCAGACTAGACTAACAGATGAAAGATCTTTGAAAAACACTTAGCTCACTAGCAAGGGTTCAACATATTGCAGCTCAAAAAGTCATTCATCAAGTTTTGTTTACTCGGGAGATGAATGATAAATTAACTTGAATAGAATTTACAGATACGTATTGCTCTAGCCTTGTCACATCTCAGCGCTCACCTTGTTATTATGCTTCAAATGGGTTAGGAGTTGTCCACTGCCAACGAATTTGCATCTTACCATTTCAATGTGGGTGCCCAGAGGTTCACTATGTAGATCCGCAAGAATAGTACTCTGACAGCGAGTGTTTTTACACTGGTTCAGCAAAGCGAAATGGTTATCGAATCTGTGCAGATTTTAGCATGCTTATAATTTGGAGTGAAAGCAACCCTAAAATCATTTGAAGCATGAAGTGAAGTGATGACATAGTGCAGTCATGGAAACGCACTGACTGTAAGCACAGATATGAGGTCAGTTGATGGCCAGCCCCAGACTATAATCAGACCAATTTTTTGTATGTTAACTCCAATAGGGTATTTAGTCAACGGTCAAGTTCAAACGATAGCCATTGATTTCGGTAATAGAAGTGGTCAGCAGGTAATGAACCTTGAGCAAAGTTGTGACACCATTTCCTTACAGATCAATCTAGTCGCAGCTGCATTTTTGGTCTCTAAAAAGGTTCAACAAAATATAGATATAGAATTACATGTAGTTCCTAGGCAAACTAGTATGGTGTAGCGCGCAGGCTAACACGATGTAGTGTACAGACTATCACGCAATAATTATTGCATGAGACAAACAAGGATGAAGCTAACGTTCACTATACTACGTGTATACGGTAAACTTTAGGTTGTTTATATCTAGACTAGGCAAATGGCCAATGTTGGGCAGGTATTAAAAAACAGCTTATAAACAGTTGCAGGTATTGTGGTTGCCTGCCATTAGTCTGGCATACTGCCATTGGCTAATTTGAGTAAGCTAGTATTCCTATAGCTAAACTTGCAATTAAGAGCCGTTAGAGCAAGCTTTACTGACGTTGTGCTGTAATGTAATGCAGAGTCACTATGAGTATTGGCCAGTATTATAACCGGCGTAGCGACTCGGTTTTCACGATATGGTTTTAACGTATTATAATGACATAACGACCATCTCGCATAGCTCAATAGGTTAGCACATTGCATGGGGAGCGAAAGTTCCGAGATAAAATCTTTTGTGATATGGATTTTTCATTTGAAGATCTTAACAGCTATAGCTGGACAAACCGAATCACAAGCACACAAACGTTGAGATTTATAGATATATATCTATATAAATTTATATAAAAAAAAATTGTTTCCTCACCCCAGTTAACTCGTATGGGTGGTAATTTCTGCTCTAACTCGGGTCTCCTACCAGAGACCTGGGAGTTTGAGCACACGCCTCAAGATCTTAGCTGATCCTAATAGCGCACTTTTCTGCAACTCACCTGAGTTGACTGCTGTTGGTATTTGAGCAAGCCACATTTTATGCGCCGGTGTTATTGCGCCCAGTGCCCCAATGACTACTGGGATTACAGTTGTTCTTACATCCCAGCATTTTTCAGTCTCTTCTCCAAGATTGAGATATTTCTCTACCTTTTCTTTTTCTTTGCTGGCTATATTGTAGTCATTGGACGAAGCGCCATTGTGAGAGCAGCCGATTGAAATTCAGCTAGCAACTTATCTGAAGTGGCCATGGAGGCTGCATAGGCTTTGATGCTTTGTTCTTCCTCTTTCACTGTCTGCTGTACACTTTTAAGTCCCCTACCGTCATCTTTTCTATCGAGATACAATCTAGTAGTATCAGATTTTGGGTAGAGTGCTCTATGCATGGTCAGCAGTTTACGAGTTGTTATATCTGTTTCCTTGATAGCTTCCTCAGTCCACTTTATTATGCCTGCTGGATATCTTATTACTGGCAGTGCGTAGGTATTTACTGCCATGACTTAGTTCTTGGCATTGAGCTGGCTCCATAGGACCTGCCGAAGGCGTTTCTTGTATTCAGAGAAGGCTTTGTGACGTATCTCGGCTTCGTGGGTGATGTCGCTTTGCATAATCCCCAAGTACTTGTACCCTTCTTCTATATCTTTGATGGTACCATTTCGCATTCTTAGGCCATCTGTGCGCATAGAATGGTCTTTCTCAAGAATTTGTAGTCAATCCAAACCATGGCAAGATTGGTATGCCTACTCTGCTGTCTTGACAGACCGTCCGATCCACCAGTAACTGATGTTTGGCTCCTCGGATGTTGCACCCAGTTCCTTTTTGAGCACTGGTCATATAGTGACTCATGTGCTCTTCCAGCTTGTCTGCAACTATTCCTGAGAGCAGTTTCCAGGTAGTGGGCAAGCACGTTATTGATCGATAGTTTTTGGGAATCGGCCCCTGCTTTGGATCTTTTATCAGAAGTACAGTTCGTCCTTTGGTCAGCCATTCTGGATGGTCACCTTGTTCTATTATGCATTCCATCTGCTTAGCCATTCTAGTGTGAAGTGATGTCAATTTCTTCAACCAGAAGGCTTGAATCAAGTCATGGCCAGGTGTTGCCCAGTTCTTCATACGCTGCACTCTGCACTTGATGTCCACTTCACTGATGGTGAGTCCTTGCTCAGCCCCAGTATATTGATGGCTCTCTTTAAGCCTCTTCAGCCAACTTGCAGTGATGTGATGAGTAGTCTCTTTCTCCCAGATGTCTTTCCAGAACTTTGAAGTGCTGAATCGGGGAGGATCTGACATTGGCCTCTGCAGTTATATATATATATATTTATATATCATACATATATACTTATATATATATTTATATATATACATATATATATATATTTATATATCATACATATATATTAATATAAATATGTTTATATATCATACATATATATTTATATATATAAATCAATAAAACAGACTATAACTTTAGATAAAACACTTGATTACTATTAGTAATCAAGTGTTTTATCTCAAGAAGAGTGTTTATCTCAAGATCTCAGTGTTTTATCACATGTTTCTATGACAAGAAGATCAAATACAGGTTCGGGATATCCACAGATGAACAATACTTCAAGGTATAGAGGTATAGAAGTTTACGAACAATAGACTTATTACATTTTTGTGGATGCACGCCTGTAAAAAAGTGGTGATTGATACACAAATAATTGCATATCAACCAGTTTTTATGGTTTTTTTGAGCTGGCGAGAAATGTCTGTAGTCTGCTCAAGGGCTGAGCCTCTCGCCTTATGCAATAACCTGTCATATGCTATGCAGAAGTTAATTTTTAAAGCAATTACTTATTATTGATTTAGTGACATGTTTTTTATCTTGTAGTGAAGTTGGTCACTTTAAATAAAACACTTGATTACTATTAGTAATCAAGTGTTTTGTCTAAAGTTATAATCTGTTTTATTGATGTTAACTTGCTCTGATTTTATCATTGAGCACTCTGTTCGGATCTTACGTTTTTACTCGTGTATATATATTCATATATCATATAAATATAGCTATATATATACATATAAATATATATATGTATTTATATATATAAATGTGAGTATCTGTCGTCGTTCGTCTAGTCAGTTATAGAAAAAACCTGTTTCACTGAGGATTTGAATTCGTAACATTCAAATCGCAAGTCAACAAACAAGGGTGCATAACTACGTACTAGGCTAAACCACTAGTATTGTTTTCAACTCTTTATCGATCTTTATCAGGATTGAAGGTTACAAACTAAATTCGTACTTTTTTATTATTAATCGATAATTCATTGTACCTTTTGCATTTGCTTTTCTTTGGAAATTTCTTTGAAAGCCATTTCAGTGTGCACTTATTTTAGCTTGTAATTTTCAATTTCAAATGTGCCGATACACCCCTTTTTTAGTTTCTTCAAAGGGCAATAGCTAAATGTACAAAGTGCAAAGACAGTGTACTCGCGTGCGATTCACTGCTATACTTTGTATCTGTATCGAGAGGTTTCGGTGTTATCAATTAAAAGTTTGAAAACAACGAACTTCTGCTGCAACAGTAACTATTTTTATACACAAACTTTTCTGTAATCATTGTTATTATTAATTCAACATATTCATGATTTTTATTATTTTTTCTCAGTTCGCATTAATTGTATTAGTATCAAATCATTTCCCTTGTATTCATTGTAGCAAAATAGACTTTATTTAGCCATTACTTGCTAATTATTTTATATTTAAACACTTTTATAGTTGTTTTATTTTTTCTCTCAATTTGGCTGAGCTTTTTTCATGATTTCAAGTTTGAAAGTTAGAATGGTAAATGATATACATGTATATATGTTAAATAAAAATAATTTGTTTGTGGAAAGATTTTTATTACCCGGGCAATGTCAGGCATTTTACTAGTCTTATTATATATTAGACACTGCTCAATAGTACAGTGGATAACATATATGATTGTAGTGCATCATACTACTGGTGTAGAATCATAAGAATATGATAGGAATTACTATAAAATTATCCTTCGTGAAGTCGTTAAACTAAATAAAAAGACAACCGATCATTTTTGTTTTAGTAGTATTTGCTGACCTGCAGCGCGAGTTAAGCATTTGTGTTTTTTAGCGTCGTTTAGGAAGAGTTACGCCACTAGAAGTTCAAATATTTTCAAAAACTTTAAACAAACTCACGTGGCCATTCAAAGTTCTGTTGCAAATTGAGGTATTGAATCAGAAATATGACAGACACAGATAAAACCACCATTTTTCTAGCCTTTTTATACACCACAAAGATTGTCAAGATTTTTTGACCGTTTTCATGTATAGCACTAGCATCTTATCTGTGGTTAGTTAGGTTTAGATCAGGCTAAAAGCAAACTTTAGTTTATCTGACAGCGTGACATTAAAGGAATTATTTCAAAAATTTTTGATGATTTTATACAAATAATTCAGTCAATGCAGATGGTAGTGAAGTATACATGGAAGCCAATTCAAGCTGGTATTCACCTATACACACAATCTGTTCTCAACATTTGAAATGACATGCTTGACAACATGGAGTTCTTACTCACCTCCGGGTTGACACAAGACTGTGTCGAGTGCCTTTTCAGCTCGGTAAGATGTAGAAATCCTGTGCTAACAGCTAGACAATTTAAATATGCTCTAAAACTGAGCGCTGTAGCAGAGTATCTCAAACCGACCAAAACGTCTAACTATGTAGAAAATGAACGAGAGTATTTTGGAGATTTATTACCATCTACCATAGAAGTACCAACTGCAGAGCCTCAGCTCATAGATATACTTCTGGCTTCACGTGAGGAAATCGGCGCAGCTGAAGAAGACTCAATATACAATGTATTACCTAGCTGGCTATTGTCTACAGAGTTTGCTAAAGTTGAAGCAAGTATGTGAAGGTTGTTGCACCAGCCTATCTAACACATCTGGTATTCCACACTGTAGGTCAGGTCTTTTGCAATTAAAAAACTTTAAAAAGAGCGCTTTGTGTGAAGTTTCTGGTGACACATTTGCTCTGTTCAGAAAGTGGAAGTGAGTTGTGAGAAGCTTTGAACCTCATCTTAAGAATAAACATAATAGGTACTTTGATAGTCTCTAAACGCATGGAAAATATTGATACGCCACATGAACTGCCCTGCCCACTTGTCATGCTATATTACAAAACTAGTGAGAAAGTTTGTGAATGTTAGACCTGATATATTATGTAAAAAACATACCTCCACCTCACAGTCAGTGCCCCTAGGTAGTAAAAGCATGGCCATGCAAACACTAGCTCAGAATATTCATCATGAAGTGTTGCTTTTTGTATTCTTACTGCACTCATTCTTGTTGGCTAGTATAATATGTATATATGTTATAAGCATAATATGTAGGTCAGCTATTGCACACAAAATACGATGGTTGCTTAGCTAGCTATAGTACTTACTACTACAGCTTAGCTCCTTTGATTTGTTTATTCGAAATTAATAATTTTTGTAACATTACTATAAAGGATTTTTTAGGTAGTATAATAAAAGTTATGCTCTTTTAGTATTCAGTTTTATTATGTAAAGTTGTTAAATTTTTATATTGCACTTATATATAATTTTTATATTGCGCTACATACTTTTGCACTTCTAGTTAAAATCATTGTTCAATAAATTCGTGGTTGTCCATTAATTTGCATAAAACAAGCCTCTTTAGCATTTTCATAACTACTAAGAACAAAAAATTGGCAATGGTATTATAAATATAATTATCGCTATGAATATATTAAATTGTTCGTTTGGAAGCCTGAAGTTGTGAAATTGCAAGTAAACACAATTTAGCCAAAACACTCTAGCACATATAGTAGGAGTTGTTTGCTATGAAGTAGCAGAAAACTTGTAAATATGGAGTTATCACTTTTATAACTGCAGTGTCAGTTGAAGCAAAACCTGAGCTTTCTTTGGTATACTTGATAGTACTTTGAGGTTACCCAAAGTAGTTTTATTGGCTGATAAACAAAAACAGGTAAGACCACCGTAATTCTATACAAAAGTACGCAGGCGTGGCCAATGTTTGTTTGGAACTTTTGATGCGTTTCTTATAGGCTACGTTGGGGGCGTAACTCTCCCTAAACGACGCTGGGTTTCTTGAAGGTAATTAGTACTCAGGCTTGGGGCCACTAGCAGTGCAGTGCGGAGTGCACTGCACTAGTGCGGTGCATAGTGCAGTGCAATTTAAAAATAGAAATGTCTAGTGCAATGCTAGTGCAAATTTGACATGAGTCCCTGGGTGCACTAGTGCAGTGCTTAGTGTGACATGGTATGTACTAGTGCAGTGCCTAGTGCGGATTAGAAAATTCCCGTAAACGCACTAGTGCAAGTGCAGTGCACAGTGCAACATAAAATGCTCTAGTGCAATGCCTAGTGCGGATTGGAAACTTTTTCATAAATGCACTAGTGCAAGTGCAGTGCCTAGCGCGACATAGTATGCACTAGTCTAAACTAGATCTAAACTGACTGACGCCAACTTTGAAAGGCTAATGTTCCTTCGGTCTAATAAACATCTTCTCTAAACAATATTGCTTATCAATTTTGCCATCAATATGACTTGCTGTTTACATGATACTGGTTTATCCAAGGGTAGATTTTCTTGTTGTACATAGTACATTTATGTAATAAGAAGTGAATTCTTCCATTCCATGCTTGCTTAGTATATTTAGTTATTGTAATTGTAATACATTGCACTATTTGATATCTGTTGTCATCTGCACTATTTAATATTGAGCATTATTGTAGGTCTATGGTTTGTTTGAAATTTTAGGTGAGGCTAGTTTATTTGACAAATACATGGCTGACATCCTTTGCACGGCTATAATTGTACTATTGCAGTGGATAGCAGTAGATATCTGTTGATTAGCAAGCAACTCTTGCAGCTGCTACAGCAAAAAAGCTCATTGGTCTAGTGCCTAGTGAAGTTTAATAGTGAAGCGCCTAGTGCATTTATGATTTTACACTGCACTAGTGCTAGTGCAATGTCTAGTGCACAAGAATTTTTGCTATTGCAGGGTCTAGTGCATTTTTGACTTCACTTTTCGATGCACTAGTGCTAGTGCAGTGCCTAGTGCACAAGAATTTCTGCTAGTGCAGTGCCTAGTGCATTTCATATTATTACTATGCCATGCACTAGTGCTAGTGCAGTGCCTAGTGCACCTTACTGTCATCTAGCCAGCAAATAGTGCAGTGCGCTCAATACTCACTAGTGGCCCCAAGCCTGTTATAGGACTTTTTGTTTAATTCAGGCTATGATTTTTCATAAGGATGAAAAATGCCACAAACACTCTAAACAGGCTCATTTCATTGAATTAAGGCTAATCAAAGCACTTTGTTCATTCGATCTGCAACATTTTCTCCATATGAATGAAAATCGACAAAATACTCTAAGCGGGCATACGTGAATTTTACTGTCCATTGGCACAAATTAAGTTGGAGCACGCCGAAGCTGGCAAACAGATAGTCATGTCTATAATTGTGCAAAACAGAGAGGGACACATTACCCGCACACAAACCAAACATGCCTGCGTGCACATGCGTGTTTGTGGTATGTATACGCATCTATTTACAGCGTTTTGGCATTGTAATATGGGAAAAAATTAGTGCTAATTGAATGAAACACCCTAATTTTAATTCACAAAATCAGCACATTATAAGTTTTTTTCCAGTTAATCTATATGCAAACAAATTACTTTTAATTATGGGTGAAAACCTGTAATTATGAGTAAAACACGGTAATTATGACTAATTCAGTGAAGCAAGCTATTTCAGAGTGATTTACCATGATTCATCAACATTGTAAATTACTAGGACTTAATAAGAGGAGCAGCATATAATCCTAAGAGGATAAAAAATAGACACAAACTTGCGCTATGGACGGATAAGATAACTACAAATTAGGGCTATGAATAAGGGAAGATAACTACAAATCACCAAAAAAATGATACAAGGTGTTCTTAACGAGAATGGCTGAACATAACATTGTATTATGAACGATTGAGTTTAAGCCCTAATCGGTATTTCACAGGAGAGACAAGTGCTATCACAAGCAACACTAAATATTACATACGTTGCATGAAAGAACATACACCCTAAAATCTAAATGGTGTCATGGAAAAAGAAAACTTAGAACAAAACTCAACCATAAACAAGATAGCCACACCAGTGTACGATGTCCAAATAGAGATAGAGTAAGCTCACAATGGGTGGCCATGTGGCTAGTATCAATCAGCGTAATTTAACTTAGAAGGGTCATCTAAATATATGTGATACAGCATAGATGTATACTGCATGTCGAGTGTAAATATCAAGTAGTTTTTCACTCATTTTGTCTTTTGTAAAAATCTTCATTTTAGAAATGAGGGTTCACTTACCTCTATACTATAAATATGAATGAGGGCTAAAGATTTTTCATTGCAAGCTTTTCAATCCAGTGATTTTATATCTAGTTAATCCCTCTACCCTCCTGCTTACATCTCTGAATTAACAGGCTTGTGTTTATTAGCTACACTCCTGTATTCCTTGAATGCATAACTTGGTACCTTGCATTCTTAGGGAAATCCAATACAAATTAGTTTTTCTTTCAAAATTGACCTTTTCAATAAATTAGTAATGAAACTAGCTGAGACTCCTCAGCATGCAGGATGGACAAGACAAAATGTAATGGTTGCATTTACGGTATGTGATGTTGATGTCATGCCTATAAGAGGAATATATGACAATACTTCGTAATGACAGTTCATTTAATTCATCTCTATTACTGTATTACGGTTGAGAAAATTGCATCTTATCATCATTTTATCAAGCATCAGGAACCAAATCAAACATGAACATAGCATATCAGAATTCTTAATAAATTTACACCATGCATCTATGCAATACAAGAATATAATATGACAGGCTAATACTCAAGGATACAGGTATTCATTATAAGCACGATCACGGTCATACCATGGACATGATTACATTACATACAACAGCCACCAACTATTTCTCTGCATGTCACAGCTGAAATGGTCACATATAAAAACTTCAAGTGAGAACTTTACGCTTTTTGGCAGCGCTACGCGTAACTCGAGGAGAGAATTTCTTGGAGCTGGTTGGAGGAGTCTTGCATACGGTTTTTGGGCTAACCTCTTTGTTGGCTTCGTGTGTCTGTTTTGATGTTTCAGTTTTTACCCTTGTATGGATAGCAAGTGCTGGTGAGGCATCTGACGATGAAAACTTTTTGGCCCTTGAAGACAACGTTGGGCTACAAGCATACAGGGAGTATCAGTACATACGCTGCTAGCAAGATGGGTATTCTAGACTTCTCAGAGTCAATTCCTAAAGAGTCTAAAACGAATTCTGTAAAAGTCATATAAATCGGAACACATTGAGCTAACTGATCCAGTCAATGCGTGAGATTTACCTGGCAAAGTCAGCATCCAATGGTGACGACACACCAATAACCGATTGTAAGTTCTTCTTAGGAATAGGAGTCCTTGGAAACACCCTTTTATGAGTCGGTTCTTGTTTGCAAATGTCTTCCTCTGTTTTCCTAGCAATAGTAAGTACATCCTAAAAACTAACTACATTTTTCCTTGGTAACATTAAAGCTCTAATAATATCTGCCAACTAAATGTGACCAATGCGGCTCCATCTAAAACACTCGCTAAATTATTGAAAATTATGGCTTTTACTAAAAACCTACCAAAGCCACACCATCCCTTTATAAGCTGTTTCACACAACCAACTCAACAGAACTATTGAAGTATTTGTAAAGGTGAGTTTACACCAATGATTTGTGGGAGTTGCTTCAACTCTGCTCAAGTCAGTTTGGTGTAAAATGCAAATCAGTTGTAAAAGCTGCTTTGTGTCTATCACTGACACAGAGGAGACACAAGTAAATGCTGCATAGTATGCTTGTCCGTTTTTGACAGCCCTCATTGATGGTTTACCACAACAAACTGACCAATCATATCTCGCGCCAGCGCCAAAAATACAAGCAGAGAAATGACGATGTATCCTATTCTCCGTAAGTATCAGTTAAAATGGCATTAAAATTGATTAAGACTGAAGAACTAATTACCGAGTTGCAGCCATAATTTTTTATCTGGAACCACACACTTTCAGATCATTTGTCTGGTTCAATCATAGCAAAAACCGGCTTCGGAGGAACATTATTATTACTAATTACTATAAAAATTAGCACGTATATTATATAGTACAGTAGGAACATAAACTCATCTTTCGGCTTTTTCCTTCAGAGGGTGGGCTAATCAAACAGAGATGTTTCATAGTCAGAAATTTATGCTGAATTCAATTATAATGTTTCTACACTCATGTGTTTCGACATTTTTGGGCTAGAGAGCACTTTCAAAATGGGAGGGCAACTCCAAGTTTGCTTGGAAAACCTTACATATCAGACAAAGAAAACTATTTTATAATCTTGAAAAATAATAAATGCTTCTATTTGAGATTAGGTGAGTCAACTCTCAGCATTTCTTAATCTATGCCAAGGATGCAGCAAGACTGCTTGTTTCACTGTCTTGATCCGTCTGTGAATGAAACCCTAGGCAGAATGACTAAAGTTAAATTTGAGACAGCCAAACAGTATTCAAACAGATGTTTGATCTTGGAAGAAGAGACAATTCAATGTGAAATTGCTCAAAAACTGCTAAGCATTGAGAACTTTGATGAGAGTTCAGACTTATGTCATTATGCCTGTTATAAAGAGTTTTGTTACAAACTCGTTATAGAAAGAGCTGAGAAAAGACATGAGAAGAGACAGAAAGAATGTGATACACCAGAAGAGGCGATACTAGATATTTATTACTTCACAAATTCATGATGATTACTCCATGATGATGGTACTTTATTGGAAGAAAAAGAAAACATTTTCATTTTTGTCTGCACATTTTGTGAACAGCAAAACTAACTCTTTGCAGTTTACATGACGTGTTATAGCCTACAATTTGGACATAAATGTATAGATAAATGACATGTATGATCTGCATAACGCTTAGCAGAGTCGATGCTTGATCTTTTGCTGGACCAATATGTTTCCTTGCTCGACTCTGATAACCAAATTGAGTCACTTAGTCTTGATATCGCAAAAGCTGTGTTTTCAGGGGAATCAGAAATCAGTTCAGCAGCTACTCAAAGACCCACCAGTATCCACCAATCCTTCCAAAACTTTGTCGAGGTTTCTTCTACAAGCAATCCCACCTTCAAATTCTGGTCTGAATATGTTGAGATGGTGACCTGTCTTCTCAGCTTTATTCACGCCACAAGAGAATTCAACTGGATATCACACAACAAATCACTTCGAAAGCTCCTTCCTTGGTTTTTTTTGCATATGACCACACAAACTAGGCTAGATGTGGGACGCTGTACTATGCAGAGATGACTAACTTGAAAGTATTGCATAGCGAGGTGTATGAGGCTCCTATGAAAAAGGGATATTTTATTTATTAATCACGACATCACTGTCCATTAAGCTCTATCGCTTGTGATCAATCTATTGAGCAAACAGTTAACAGAGACTCATAGTCTCATGGTGGAATCATAGGGTTTACCAGGAAGTCAGCGGGTTCTCGATGCTGGACTATCTCACCCGGAACAAACAGCTGTACATACAGACATGAAGAAGATACCAGTGCTTGGTGATTCAGATGCAGCAAGTTATGAGGTAAGTGAAAAGGCATGGAAGGCTGATGAGGAAATGAGGGAAGTCATGAAAGACATCATAACAACAGGAATAAATCCATTTGCGTTTCAAACCAACAAACCAGTACATATTACCAGTGGTGCAGAAGCCTCCATTGAAGTGAAGCAGGGTCTTGAAACGGCAAATGTAATAGGAGAGAAACAGCTTTCAGAATTTGTCCAGAAGAGGTTAAGCACACAAGAGATTGATTTCAATGCATCCATCAAGTCATGCAAGCTCAAAACCTTCACCACATTACCATCAAAAAAAGTCCTCGAGTGTTCGCACAGACTGTTTGACCGTTTAATAGTGATCAGCCAACAGCGTCATTTGGATTTGAGAAAAGTTTAATCATTTTCTCTTGGCAACATCAGCTGGTCCCTGGCTAACTCTGATGGCTCTATATTGAAGATCAGCTGCCAGTTCTTGACGCTGTTGTAATTGATGCTATGGCCGAAATTCAGACCCTGAAAGCTCCTCCAACTTTTGGCATGGTTGCAAGTCAGCTTTTGCAACGGATAGTTAGTATTGTAAGCATGCATCACACATGTCGTGTGAATTTTGTTTGTGACACATACCCTGATATCAGCATTAAAGGAGGTGAGAGAAATCGTAAAGTGTGAAAGGAAGGCAGAAGGTTGCTGTTTGGTCCAAACCAATCAGTGCCAAAATAGTCTGAATTTTTAACAAATGGCTCAAACAAGACTGCCCTAGTGAAATTTTGAAAGATACATGGAGCAAGTCAACAGTGAAGCAGAAACTAGATCTTGTAATAGCTTTCTCTCAAGAATGCCACATGATCAGCTATGACCTTGACAGATCAATCGCTGTAAGCCAAATAAATAGTTTAACATCAGACCACGAGAAGACAGATACACACATGTATTCACATATCACAAAGATAATGGAAGACAAACCCGGCTCAAAAGTTATAAACAAGTGCCAGGACACAAATATTTTCCTAATCTGTCTATCTCTAGTG
The DNA here is from genome assembly GCF_963576615.1 of Watersipora subatra. Taxonomy (NCBI): domain Eukaryota; kingdom Metazoa; phylum Bryozoa; class Gymnolaemata; order Cheilostomatida; family Watersiporidae; genus Watersipora; species Watersipora subatra. The sequence goes on along the minus strand of NC_088709.1, from coordinate 39,604,944 downwards.
GATGAGCTGCCATCACTAGAGCTCATTTAATGTTGTGGTAAGAAGGAATGGTTGAGATATGTAAACATAGGCTGTCCGTCTACCGCCCTCACACCCTCACGATGCAAAGCACTGCTTGGACTGCATGCTCTAAGTGGATGCGATTGTGTAAGTTCATACTATTCCAAAGAGAAGAAAACTTTCTTCAAGCTGCTAAGGAACAATCCTAAATTCTGTAACACACTGAAATCATTGGGAACAGATTTTGAAGTTGATGGTGCAATAAGAGAATCTACTGAGACATTTATAGGCAGATTATATGGTGAAGAGACAAATTCCATCAATGAAGCACGGTATAAGATCTTCTGCTCACCGTCTCGCACGTCACAACCAAACCTACCACCCACACTAGATGAGTTAAATCTCCATATATCTAGGGCTGCCTATTAAGGCGCGATATGGAGAAGAGCCAAGCAAACCATGATCAAAGCCCCATCCCTCCAGCAACAGCAACATGGATGGTTTATGAAAGGGGGAGAGCTTAGCGCTAGATAGATGACAACCAGCACCTCCTGAAGTGCTCAGGAACATGGTTTGTCGATGCAAAACTGGGTGCCAGTCTCGTCGCTGTCAGTGCAACAAAGCAGATCTCAAGTGTACGGACATGTGCAGACGCAGCAGCTGTACCAATAAAAATAAAGATGGAGATAAAAGCAGTGATGCAGAAGACTCAGATGACTGAATTAGAAGGTTAGTATTCGAGTGGTATTGTAACCAGAGGCGTGCTTCATGTTTGATTAGAATACATAGACATGTATGCCATATAATATATTATGTCACACAGTTCAACATAATAAGCATTAATGATGAATATATGTATACTAAAATATTATATATACATGGTTTGAGTCTTTAAAAATACTTTTAATTCTGTTTTGCAGACCTGTAATGATATAGGAGTTGCAGAATAACAAGGACAAACTGTAAAGCTGCCACAATATCAACCAAACTGGGAATAAATATTATATAATACAATTATAATTTTATTCTAATATTTGAATAATAAATATTTTAGTGTTATCAGAATTGATTCCAACCTGGGTTATTGCTAATTATTTAGTATTTAAATGCCAGTTTCATTATCATATTGCTGATAGAAGTACATAAAACATTACAGACATTTATTTAATTAAAATAATATACTAACTATACTGCTAAAAAATCTGAGAGATGTAGAAACCAGATATTTGAAATTAGCTCGAAATTCTGATCCAGATGCCACTCTTATTACATAGCTCACCTTCAAAAGGAATAAATCACTTTTTTGACAACTTTTTGATGACCTCCTAGTGTACTAATATGTAGCAATGGTGTGACTTCCTTTGGCGTTTATGGTGACAAGCGGTCAAAATGGAATGGATGTCAATGTTGTATCTCATTGGCTGAAAAGTGTGACTCGTTTTGTATAGTAGGAGTTTCAGTTGGTTTATGCAGTCTTTGTAAACTCAATTTAAATCATAGACTAGAAACCTTTCCAACTCCAACTCTCTCAGATTTGAAACAACTCAGGACAAATGGTCCTAGTGTGAACACACCCTTAGTCATCACTGTGCTATGCTACTATTATAATATTATAATAATTATAATAATATAGGCCTACACAGCATTTCGCAAAGTTGAATAAAAACCTACTCCAATAAATCGGCTGGTACAGGCTTGAATGAGATCTCATCGTCGCTATCAGAGTCGTGTGCATCTCGTATGATCACAGGAGTCTCAGCCATATGCACACTCTTCTTCTTCACATGCACAAACAAAACAATGCAAACATAATAAATTACTAGCTAAATCTCTCACGAACATAAAAAATATCTTTCATCTCCTATAAAGAATAGCAATTGTCACCTTGGAGACAGCTAATCCAAACTGCTTTAACGCAGTGAAACCCCCAGATACAAAGTTGATCTATCCTATGATCTCTATGTATTACAAAACCGCTATTTTTTGAAGCGAACATTCTTCTATTATACATTGTATTTCATGCAGCTACCGTAAAACCTCAAATTTAATGCCATGGCACAGTATCTTTCAACCCTTCCCTATAGTGGCGCTTTATTAGAGGTGATGTTCAAATAGAGGGTGGCAGTGCATTTTTCGACTAGCTTGTCAGTATTTTGGGAAAATAAGTTTAGCCCTTTCAAGGGCGAAGCAATGCTAATTTTGCCTATATTTTACACTCTCCTTCGGGAGGAGACAATAATGCCGTCAGCATTTTGCTAAACCATTTTCTATGTACATTGAAGTATTCAGAAGTATAAAGTATCTTCTTTGTAAAAAAGGGAACAACTTTCAGTAAAAATATTAGCTGCTATTAATTACTTAACAATTAATATTAGCAGTTATTAATTACTTTTATGGCATCGCTTCGAAGTTTTGAAGAAAAAACTGTAAAAGATTTAGAGTTGGAATACGAATTTCAGTACACTATAACAATGACTACTATTATGTTGTATGGTGTTCCAGAAGAGTATTCTTATCGTTCATCAAAACGCTTTAAAGTCTTCAAGTGAGATTGTAAACCACATTATAGATGAAATTGAAAACAATGGATTGGACTTAGACATCATTGACTTCAAATCAGAGTGTAGATCTGATGATGGCGAGGATCCATCTTCTCAGGTACACATCGCTAAATTAAAATCATGGCAACCACTTCAGCAACAAAGAAAGAATCATTTGTTATTGATGTAACTGAGTCATCGTTAGCACCGTGTTTTGGACACTTTCCTACTGATCACATTCTATAATGGTTTGCAAAAATCATATAATGTCGAGATGGCAGTCAAATAGAGGTGGCGTTCAATTAAAAGGTGGTGCTGCATTTTTCAAACTTTCCCGTACAGTGGCATTCCATAAGACGCGGCGTTCAAATAAAGGTGGCTTCCAAATAGAGGTTTTATGGTAGTTTAAAAGTTCGATAACTTCATGTTAAATATTTCAGGTAATATGTAATCCGCAGCAATATACTAAGTAGCATAATTGCACCCAATTTACATAATAATAAATGTACATAATTGCATGTAAAAACAATAAATTATATATTTATATATACTATACATAATAAACAATATAGATGAAGTAATAATAAAATAAAAAGAGGTTTTCATTGTCACATGCCTTTTATGTTATAGACAGTTCACTTGTACAATATGACTTGGACCAGCTCACTTGTACAATGTGACTTGGACCAGCTCACTTGTACAATGTGACTTGGACCAGCTCACGTGTACAATATGACTTGGACCAGCTCACTTGTACAATGTCACTTGGACCAGCTCACGTGTACAATGTCACTTGGACAATGTGATAAGAGAAGTACACATTATGACTTCATCAATAAATTTGTAGATAAATGACTCAATAAATATACATTACAACGAAACTTGGCTGGTAGGAATGTAAGCTTTCTGAACAGAATAAGAGGGGCCTATTTGAAGGGGACTATTTGAAGGGGCCTATTTGAAGGAGCAAGTGCTCTCCAGTCAAGCCTTTTATCTTCATGTCTAACCTTACCGGTAGGAGTTTTTTGTAGCCTCTACCAATCATTCCTGATTTCTCATCAACTGGTTTGGTATCCGCCACTTTAATCTAAAAACATACTACAATACGTATATTCTGACAATATAATTGCAGGGTATGTTAGTGTTAAACATAAGGGAGGGTGGGTACTACAAGATGATAATATAAGGGAAGGTGGGTACTACAAGATGATAATATAAGGGAAGGTGGGTACTACAAGATGATAATATAAGGGAAGGTGGGTACTACAAGATGATAATAAAAGGGAGGGTGGGGTACTACATGATAATACGAGGGAAGGTGGGTACTACAAGATAATATGAGGGAAGGTGGGTACTACAAGATAATATGAGGGAAGGTGGGTACTACAAGATAATATGAGGGAAGGTGGGTATTACAAGATGATAATATAAGGGAAGGTGGGTACTACAAGATGATAATATAAGGGAAGGTGGGTACTACAACATGATAATAAAAGGGAGGGTGGGGTACTACATGATAATACGAGGGAAGGTGGGTACTACAAGATAATATGAGGGAAGGTGGGTACTACAAGATAATATGAGGGAAGGTGGGTATTACAAGATGATAATATAAGGGAGGGTGGGTACTACAAGATGATAATATAAGGGAAGGTGGGTACTACAAGATGATAATATAAGGGAAGGTGGGTACTACAAGATGATAATATAAGGGAAGGTGGGTACTACAAGATGATAATAAAATGGAGGGTGGGGTACTACATGATAATACGAGGGAAGGTGGGTACTACAAGATAATATGAGGGAAGGTGGGTACTACAAGATAATGAGGGAAGGTGGGTACTAGAAGATGATAATTCAAAGAAGGTGGGTACTACAAGACAATATAGAAAACGCCTCGTAAAGGATTTTGAAAACATGAAGTCGGTATAAAACATGTTCTTCAACCTCTGACATCACTGACACCGTTGTCAGGACTGATTATTTTGGGGGTTTCATATGCAGCTGGTTCAAGCAGCGCTTACAATTTTTTTTTCTCTTAGCGAATACAGCATGAAGTTGCCATTTTTCTTTTATACATGATCAAATTACTTGTCAAACAAGATATGTACCTCGTAGCCACGATCCCGTAACTTTTTCAAGGCCATCTCTCGACGATGTTGTCTTTTCTTGAAGTGCTCGGGTTTCTTTGCGGTCCTGTTGAATCTAGCGATGGCCCTTTGACGACCTTTGCTTGGTGCAAAGAGCTTATCGCAGTTATTGAAAAGGTCCTTATGAATTTTTTCAGGCTCCACAACATGAGCTATAAACACACGATGATAAAAGGAATAACAAAAAGCAAAGAGAATCACTGTTCAATCTCTGCCTGATGATTATTAGATCTAATTATTGATACCATTATAGCTACTAGAAATTCCACTGTCATACAGCCCACGACCAAAGAGATATTGGAAAAAAAGAAAGGGTACTGATGGTTGAGAAATGCAATATTAGCAGTCAAATGGCACTGCAGTGCAATAGGACAACTGCAATGGTAGCTGTAATGTACTGGGTGTTATTATATACAACAAATAGCAATGATGAAAGGAAAAGATTATATGTTTATATATCTCCCCCTGCAATAGGAGAAATGCAATATTGGCCAATATTAGAAGTAAAATGCACTGATATTATTAGAATAACCAATATTATTAATATAGTAATAATATAAAACCAATGCACAATTTTGTTTACATTTCAAAACGTCATAGCTAGCAATATCAAGAAGTTGTGATATTTATATAGATTTTTAGAAAATCTGTACTACGTAGTCATTGTTCTGTAGTTATCCAAACTTATAATTAAATATCGTAATAACCTCATAAGGATCGTTAGAAAAAAAATCATCGTCATTTCCTTTACTTACACTGCGTTGGGCATCAGTTAGAATACCAAAGCACTCAAGAGTGTCTAAAATGTCAGTTACTTTGAAATCGGCAAAAATGAAACTTTCATGAAATGATTTCAGTACTCCTACGTTAATTACAGAAACCTTCGGCAATTCGACAATACTATAGACTGGTGAAATGTGCACGTTATTTTTCTGTGAAATGCGCACGACTTAATCGTTCTATTCTCTGTCGCTCGGCGTTTCAATTTCCGGTCTTAACTTTTATTAAACCAAGCTTGTCAAGCGTTTTGTGAAGAATTTCAGCCAAACTAATTTGTCTGTTTGTGTATAATCCGTTCAGATGGGTAAATTTGAAGATAATTTCGACAATTTACAAAGACTTGGTAATATATTTGAATAGGTTTATATGTGTTTTGTATCGTTATTATACTTTAACGACTCTACAAAACGATGGTTAAACTTGTTGATGAGATTTTGAAACAAGGGTTGCGACGTTGTTAATGAATAATTTTCGTAAGTTGTGTGCACATGCATTTATCATAAAACTCTCAAACTTCGCATCCGCTCGTTTGGTCGCGGGATTATTTTACTATAACTAAAATAAAATCAATATAATTCAATTATTAATGAAAATATATTAATACACTAACAGTTATACATGACAGTTGCATCTAGAAGCCCTAATTTATATAAGCTCATACTACCCAAAACTATGACACTTCTGACTACACCAGATAGATTTTCGATAAAGTGATTTATTTATAGCCAGTTAAGGTCAAATTAAGGCATAGGGCGTGTACCTCGGAACACGCCCTTACGCCAATTATATTTGGCGATATATATGGCCAAGTAAATATAACTATCAAGTCATATGGCCATTACTAGATGTCCAGTTGTATCTATATACGTGAATCTCAAAATTTGTGTGTATGTGTGTGTTTCTGTCTGTCCAGCTATAGCTATTAAAATTTAGGAATAAAATATCTATTTTATGCTGAATTGGATCCCAGAACGTCCTGTTCGCCATGCAGATATCTCACCAATTAAAGATGTGGTTGCGTCAAAAAGGTCGATTTAATGAAATTAAGACCCATAAAAGGCTAAAACATCAACTACAATTTGATGCCATTTTTGTCTTTGTAGACCAACCCTGTCCAGAGATATATGCATTTGAATGAGGCCCTCTGTTAAAAAGCTCACATTCCGGCGGGTGCTTCTTTCGTGAAATGACTAGTGATACATCTGAAAAGAAACCACGATCGATAAATATAAGGTCGCTTCATTAGCCAATAATCAGCGCGAAATTTCTATATAGGTCGTAATAAATGTTATCACTCGTAAAACGCGTTATCTATGATATCAAATTTAGGGATTTTACTCTATTATTAAATCGCATGGACATCGATATTTACTAAATTAATTAACATCGTTACTTTAATGAATTAGTCGATCGACACGTTTTATTGGCGAACAACATAATTGTAAAAATTGCTGTGAAGTTACTGCCAAGGTGATGAGTTTTCTGGGCATCAGGTGGTTAAGTGCTATGGAGGAAGATCGAAGAATGGAGGTAAATTTATCTTTTACTTTGAGTCTCCTATAGATATACTGTTGAGTTTACATTCAGATTATATTTCCTTGTTTGAGGCTAAAATGTAATTTCCTGCGCGTGCGAGATACGTATGTACAGTGAGTTCTTGACGGCTTCTTTTTAATCCATAACATCTAGCAATACAATGGCTTAGATTGATGAATATACTAAAGGTAATATTTTTAGTACTCATTAATACATGTACTAATTAATAAAATTAGAATTTTTTGCTATCACTAATCATAGTTTTATAATTTTTTATCGGTTCACCTAGCTACATTTGTTTCAAATTTTCTGTGGCAGTTTTATCTATAAAATTAGATTTATGATTTGACTTTAGATGTTCACTTCTCACTTGTAGAAAGTGAAGAAAATCGATTGATCAATGCAAATCTTTAACTTCCAGAACCAATGCTTCGAATCGTTGGCTTGGCGTACTTATGCCTTTGTTAAACATTTATTCATTTTTAAAATTACACTCGCAATCTATCTAACTCCCAATTTGAAAGCTTTCAGTAGATATGGGTTAGAATGACATATCTATCAATGACATATTTATTGCATTTGTTTTACTGATTACAGAATGTTTATGTCGTCCCACCAGCCGAAGCAGCTTTGTCAGTGTGGAAACTGCCATAAATGGGAAAGAGAGACTTGAATAGGTGCTGCATAAACTAGGATGTTTTGTTTGAGTTTGCTGCAGTAGATGAATTTGTCTTATTGTATCAGCTAAAACTATGTGAGTGGCCACGGCTTGATGAATATTGTTAATAAAAGCTTAATGCCGAGATGAAAATTCTTTTGCTTGTAAAAAGTATATAATAAAATAATATTGTTGAAGATAATGCAAAACATGATTTGCAGAATATTGTAGTGAATTGGATACGGAATATGGATGTCCGCAGAACTGGAGAATGGGCGTTCAAATCCAGTTTGCAGCAGATTTCTCATCCTTAAAACTCTATCCCTATGTATATTCTTTTCAAAGACGCAGCTTGCTTATTTTACTTACGGTAGTAAGAAACTAGTTTTCGGTGAGGGCAATGATATACAGCCCCAGGATAGGCGATGGGCATAATGTGGGCGGGGCTTTAGGAGGCTATATATCGTTAGTGTGGGTAGCAACGAAACTGTGCCGATACGAAGACCTTATTCTACATAGTTTGCTTGACAGAATTACCGTAGACTGGTAGAATTGGTAGTCGGTACTCAAATGTTTACACAGCATTTGGAGAAAGTGAGTAAGACAAATTTTCAATTTTCGTTATTTGAGGCCTTTAAAACATTCATAATAATGTATCTGTTGCTAGATTGAAAATTTTATTCTAGCCAACATGAGCAAATACAAAATAAAATATATGCCAATAGAGCCGCGTAGGACTAGACTTTTATCGCAAATAGCCGATGTGAATACAAGATATATTGGCAGATATATCACACGTGACATCACTTTGGGCAAGTCTGGGCATGTTTTTTTTGGCCTGAGCGTTTTTACCGCAATCAGATTTTTGCGATTTTAATCTTCAAATATCTTGGCAATGAGATCGCCTAACACAACAAACAACATATCAACTGATAGAGAAATAATGCTTTCTTTTAAGATCAGCTCAAATTTGGCGAAACCACATCTTTAAGCTACATGAAATGCATTAAATTCTGAGGCGATATGAGCCGTTATGTCGGTTAAAATAGGCATAGCATTTTGCATCACGCAACATTACTAAAGCTTACTCTCTTGGCTCATATTGATAAGTTTAGCAATAAGGATAGTAGCGTACTCAAATTAGTCTTTGGTAATGTGCCAGACTAATGGCAAGTGGCAGGCAACTACACTACCTGCAACTGTTTATAAGCTGGTTTTTAATACCCTGCCAAGGTCAGGCATTCGGCTAGGGCTATGATAAGACTCAAAAACTAAAGCCGCTACAAACAAGTATTGAGCTGATCCTGATATACTAGAACTATATCAATTTTAATATGGATATCCATATGGTGACACCTTTTAGACTTTTCCGGAACATTATGTAGTTGTTCATTGTGTCCGCCACTATATTGGCCACTTCTTCATCCTTGAACTGCACATAGCCATAGCCTTTCGATTGACCAGTCTGAAATAGTAATCAATAAATGTAAGGCAGAGTAAGACTATGAAATGGAAACATCTTAGCTAGAAGCTAAACAGGAGGAATGAATCACAAATCCTACTAGTTACAGTCGAATTGAATTGTCCTTGAACTCGCAGTTCAAGGACAATTGTAGAATATTGTAATCCCTTGTAATCTAGAGCTATTGTAATCCCTACTCAATACTTTGAAATACAATAATCCCACAAAAAGAACACATAAAACTATAAACTAAAGTGATAATGCACTCAGGTAGTAAAATCAGAATAATGGAGCTTAAGTTGTATTCTTGTAAAGGTTAACTGACAGCATTTTAAAATTATATATACATGTATTTATAAAAATATAACCACGATAAAAAAATTGCATTTTTTGAGCAGTAAGTTTTTATGTTTGAAGAACAAAAATCCAGTTTTAAAAACAAAAACCCTCGCAATGCAAGCAAAAGTAATTCATTCCAGAAGCCTTTTCGTAAGTAGAAAACGATTTTGCAATATAAATGTCGTAATCCATTCCAAGCCCTCAAAACTCGAATGTAACATTTGTATAAATTATACATACATGCACAGGTTAAAATCTGTAACAAATAAATGTTAGAACTATATTACTACATCATAAATAGAAAACATGCATAATGACAAATAAAAAAAGAGAAATGAGAGCAATGTTTGGTTTTTACGTTTGACATTGGCCGTTTAAATGAGGTTAAAAAAAGCCACAGGAGTCGCTATATGGTGGCCAGAAGAGGTGGCTGTTGGATTGTTGGCTTGGTTTTGCTCAGAATAAACTTTTAATAAAAGGAAATAAAAAGATTTATTCACATCGGTATGAACTGAAAACTGTCATTATACTGGAAACCGAACTTGAATAGCTAGAAACGAAAGCTGTTCTACTCCGTATGCGATGTATGACAACTCCAAATTATACAATGAACAAAAACAAAACACTCTTTCTTTACTGACATTCACTAGCAAAAGAAACTGAATGAGTTCTAAGTCATCCCGATGGGATGAAAAAACTGACGATGAACGAAACTAGCAGACGGTATCTGATGTATCTTTTGTATGTCGGAGCAAAATTCCTACTAGAATTCGTTCCGTAACTTGAAAATTTCCTATGTAGAACCTTTCATAAATAGAGGTTCCATCGTACTCAATTTTGAAAGTCCAATCACAACCCAGTCTGTATTAATCCGAACAAATGAGGGCTGTTTGTACATATATATGTAGTTTGCTGAACGTGATATTTAAATTTCGATATAGCATTTCATGACATCACAGGATCACGAATATCTCACTCATCTTTCCAACGGACATTAAAAACACAGATGATAATTTCATCAGAAAATAATAACTGAAAATTACAACCTAGTGAAAGGATATCATGAGAGATATCTCATACTTTTTAAAATACAAAATGTTTGACAGCTGACTGTAAAGATGGTAGTAATCTAAGCCTTCTTACCTTCTTCGATCTGGACACTCTGACCCGGTTCACCTCACCAAACTGTTTGAAATAGCCGACAAGTTCATGTTCTTCGAAACCTTTTGGCAAGTGTCCAATGTACACGACACCCTTAAAAATAGAGCATTATTTGCTAAGGAAGGAGTCTTTGGGTGAAGATTAGTAAATAGAATTGTTATTTTATTGCAGTTTATCAATTTTAAATAAGAGACTTTCAGACTTATAGCATTTGTTTACATCACCCAGCCTCATATGTACAATGCCCTAGTGTCTACACAACTCTCAATTTCTCCATTGCACCCGCAATTAACTTATGAACAAAATGCACCGAGTAAACCATCGAGAGCTCTCATGAGCCTCTGCAGAATGTTATGTTACTGCTGCAATGCACCAACTATTAGTATGTCAAAACAAAATACAACTAATAACAATGCATAAGTTATTATGAATAAATCGTTGAGCATTCAAAGGAGCCAAATATAGCATAAACTAAAAATCTTTTACCAAAGTGTTCAAACGAAGATAGGAGTCAGAAAGAAAACATATACACATGATATAGTCTTGATCACAAGTATGGATGGATTCACAGCCAATCAACTCATTTGTTCCTACTATGGTAACTTTTATTTTGCCAATAGTTATGGTGTTACGAGTCAATCGAATAATAATTTTCGTTTTTTAGAGGAAATGCTCGAGAGAAATCTACTTCAGTTCTGGTTAAGTTAAGAAAGTTCAGGTGAAATATTGAGTTTTGCGGTTTAATAAATCCAGTAAAAACTGAACAAAACAACTGAAGCGATTTGAAACAATCGGTCAATAAGGATTATTAAATTAGAGCCATAATTACAAGCCTCTGTGAGCAATCCCTCCAAGCAGAGGCTATGTAAGTGTTTTTTAAGATTATGGTTACACAAACAATGGCTCTATGATCTAGGCTGGACATGTCTGAGTCCAGTTGCAAGAGGACCTCAACAACTGAAAACATGCCTAGTTGCAGAGAGCAATTTGTGGTTAAATATCATTCCTGTCACCACCAGTAGCCTTTTTGGGATTGAAACCCAACCTGTTGTTTACAGCTCAGGCGTTCTAAACGACTAGGCCTACTTTCCATAAAATTAAAAATCTAAGCTAGCAAAGAATTTGAAGAATATCTAAAATGGCAATGAAAAAAGAGCAGAAGAAAAATAATTCAGTTTGCAAATAGACCCAGTTTACAGCACCAACATATGCTAAAGGTTAAGATTGGCATTAACATTACCCTTTTGCATTCAGTATTTAACGTTTAGGAGCGTGAACTTTCACCGGACTCTTTAAATCAACAAACACCAACAGCAACTTGCATAATATGAAGAAATTTCAATCTAAAAGTCTTTTATAACTAAGCGTTGAACAAATGCGTTAAAACGTATCCCAACAAAGTATCTGTAAAAAATTGTAGTGTAAGCTGCAGTTTGCTTTGAGACCAAAGGAGCAGAATGTGGTCAGTCATAGGTGAGTTGATTGCAGTCACATGCCAATACAGCCTTCTTAAAAGTTATGACTAGGACTAGGATTAACTACGACTAGGACTAACTACGACTAGGATTAACTACGACTAGGACTAACTACAACTAGGACTAACTACGACTAGGATTAACTACGACTAGGACTAACTACGACTAACTACGACTAGGACTAACTACGACTAGGACTAACTACGACTAGGATTAACTACGACTAGGACTAACTACGACTAGGATTAACTACGACTAGGACTAACTAGAACTAGGATTAACTACGACTAGGACTAACTACGACTAGGACTAACTACGACTAGGACTAACTACGACTAGGATTAACTACGACTAGGACTAACTACGACTAGGACTAACTACGACTAGGACTAACTACGACTAGGATTAACTACGACTAGGATGTTGAATAGACAATTTTATGACAATCTAGTTCAAAAAACACCCAATATTATTATGACTACATGTATATAGCATTGCAGGTGTTTCTGGTTGATATTTTGCAGAGATTGTGAATCATTCTCTTGATTTATTTTCTGATCATAAAAATCAAGGGAATGATTCACAATCTCTGCAAAATATCAACCAGAAACACCTGCAATGCTATATACATGTAGTCATAATAATATTGGGTGTTTTTTGAACTAGATTGTCTTAAAATTGTCTATTCAACATCCTTATTCATATAAGAATAAACAGAGCGTGTGTTATGGGTTGTAAACAGATGACATGCAAGAATGGCTGATTTTTACAAACAATTTCTTTTAAACTTTTATTAGTGTAAGAAAAGAGTTTCTTGCTAGTAAATTGCACACGATGTAGGGACAAGCCAATTGGTGTAATTCTATAACCACTGCTCGGAAGTTAATGCAGGATGTATAAAGGCAGTGTAGACTTGCCCTGTATTTGTAGAATCAGCTTCGACCTTGCATTGTAATTATCTGCCATGTAGGTGAATCAAAACATATAATTTAGCGACTAGATGGGAAAAATATATTAGAACGGTGGCCAACAGAAGTGCTTTTGTCTCACATAAACGCATTGGCTAATCATTGGCATTGAAATCATATAGAATGCATCGGTTTGCCAAAAAATGACTGCCTCATGTCACAGCTTAGAACTTTCTTCATGAATGTTCGTCTCCAAAAACTGGGTTTGGTTTTCTAGCACCTAAGTCATTGCTGAAAAATGAAATACTATGTTTACATATAAATGGTATACATAGGAGTAATTTTAAAAATATAAATAAAAAAATATATATAAAAATATATTTGTTAATCTTCAATATTTTTGCTAAATATTATGGAGGCATATCATTACACTGTTATGAAATACATTGTTTTGTCTGTAAGCCCACCTCTTAAGTAATTTCACCAAATACAATTGAAGCAAATATAACTACTACACTGTTAAACATAATACTAGCACGCTGGCAGTTTCATGCGCCGAAAGAGATCATCATGTGTAATAAATATTCTGTTACGCTGCGAAATGGTCGAGTGGTACAGTTGTTTAGCATGCCTGGCTTATAAGCTGAATATCCATTTTCGATTTCCTCGAGGTGTGATTAGAGTGGCTTCGGATAGACGGATACAGTTCTTATTACAGTAAAGATCGCCATATCTGTAAGATCTAAGCCCTAGTCTTTGGGAATTTCACTAGTAATACTGAAGCGATGGCATTATAGTAACCATTGTACATAACATTGTTATACATGTAAGCCCTTGTGTTTAACACTTGAAAACAGCATTTTCATTTCCGTCATGAAATTTTTGTGTGTTTTCTCAACTCATAAAATGACTCATGAAGATGAAAACTTGTTTTGCCAAACAAAATTCTGATTTTAGTGATGCAATGAGCAAAACTCAGTTACATTCAGCTATTCTTATTCTTTAAAGATCTGGATGAAGCATGAGTAATTCTTTGCTCATGCATCATCCAGATCTACGCTACCTTGCCGTTGATTTTTAATGGCAAATCAGCAACACATTGCCTAATTTCAGATAACCTAAGAAGTTCATCAACAACACATCTAGCTTAGCTTGGGAGTCTGACTTTGTGTCATAGACTTATTAGAAACCAATACGATTGAGTAACATTTCACGAACGCTCCAATCAGTTTATTTTCTGCACAAGCAGCGAATCTTACATATGTCCGTAACCATATTTTCACAACATTTCAACCTATCATTTAGCTTTCTTATTGTATGAATGAAGAATATACAAAAATCAATACTAAAGATTCAAATTAAAAATCTCAACATAACTATCTAAGACAGTAGCTATATCAGATTAAAAACCAAATCTTCTAGTCATTTCATGCAATAAAATTGCTATTATAGTATATATTAGTTGTTCGATATACAATTAATACTAGTAAATAGCATACTATTTACTCGATTATGCCACAATACTAGTAGAAGCTTGTTATTTTTGTAACTTTCACTACTTCATAGAGCTTCATATCCTGGGTATGTCGTTAGTTAACTTTTAATCAAAAGCACATTCTAATAATTGAGTAAAATTTGGAAGTAAAACAATTTCTGAGAGTTCTTTAAACTTTCGGCAATTTAGTAAAATGATGAGATATCTTACGCTTCTTAGTTTAAAGAAAGTATAGCAGAGCTATAAATATATGCATTTTAGAAAATTGCTCAGAAAGGACAACTTCTCTTCTTCTTTCGGACACACTAGAGCAGGAACAAGTGATGCGCCTCATAAATTAAAGTCATTAGCCAGCATTTATCAGTAGTGTCTTACTATGTTACGACTATATGTTATAGCAGCATATTAGAAGCATCGGTATGTTACGAGAGCAGTTAGCAAGCAATCTTCAATTTATGTTCTCTGACAGTTCGTGGTAAGAAGCTGTTATGGTACACTGTTTTATTGGCGAATATTAAACTTATTCTTATCCCGAGCTGGGATTGGGGTTGGCTCAGTTTAAACCAATGGTTTAAAGCAATGGTTTAAAGCAAGTGGTTTAAACCAGCCGAAAAAAACGGTTTTTATGGTTTTTTCGGTTTTTATTTATTTTTTGTGAAAAAAATAATATTTTAAGCTCCTAGTGGTTCATGTAATGCAATTATATGTAATTATCAGCTGTGGATGTTTATTTAGGACACAGTAGAAAATTGATGGCAGAGCTCAAGTTGAAACTACATGAAATCCTAGAACAACAATGAATTAGTGAATTTCATTTTCAATTGGTTTATCAAGTGAAATACCAAGTGAATCCACAATACCACAAAAACCATGTGAAATATACTAATCCAATCATCGTCTCTAATAATGAACGAATACTTTTTCAAGTCTGGCCAGTGAAAAAGGATTAGGCCTACTTATAAATAGAAATTAACACAATAAAATCCTTTTGGGCAGAAGCTCTAAGTTTGCAAACTAATATTTCATTTATTGGGCACAAACCAAAGTAGTTGGATTGTTAAAATTCAGTTTACTAAGTTTTTTGTGTTTTGAAAAGTTATGACTCAAATTTTCAACATGCCTCGCAAACAGGATCCCGTTTGGCAGTTTTTCACTTGAACTGCAAAAGGCAAAGGTTTTAAGGCAAAATGTAACAGGTGTGCTGTCGTAACGCGAGATCACGCATATAGTCTTGAAGCTCAAGTAGCAAAATGTTATGCTGACAAAACCAATTTAGCCGGTGATGCTAGTATTTAGATGATAGAAGTGGAGTCATCTGCCACTGCTCCAAACACTAACAATGCATCTACATTATGCTTTGCTCTACACTATCGCCCAACCCAATCACTTGGATTAAAATTCCTACTTATACATAGAGCTGTATGTAAAATATTCACTACATGTGACAAGACTTCTGCTCTGTATTTCATCAATCATGTTTGATTAAAGACTCATCCCGAAATTTTCACATGTTTTCTCTCTTTTGTCCCTTAACAACTCCCACCGTACCATCTTTAACAAATGATTACACATATGTATGTTCAATACTCAATCATGCAGCTATAGTAAGTGATGTTAATTAGACTTGAAATAGCAAAAAAACTGGTGAAATTATAAAAACCGGTTTAAACCATAAAAACCGGTTTAAACCAAAAAACCTGGTCTTTTCCAACTCTGATCCCGAGTCACTTTTTTGAGAAAACAGTTTTAACCATTTGCGAACATTCGTGAAGATATTAGAAAGATAAACAAATATTACAACACCGTGAAAAAACATTAACGATAATAAAAACCATGAAACGTCACACAAAAATTATAGGCCTAAATCATAAAAGGAGAAATAATTTAATGTACAAAAATCAACGTGAAAGATAAAGCAGGAAAAATGATGATCAGGTTCTAAATAAACAAACACTTCCAACTTGTATTATCAATACAAGTAGTATAAGTAAGTACTTTTGTATCTGCAGTGTTGAGTTGTCCCTTTCTTTTGATCTCGGGTGCCTTCTTCATAGTTGTAAGCAGATTAAATATTTATCAAAAATTATACACGTGCGAACAGATCGCTGTGAATAATATAGCTCGTATTTTTCAATTTGAGCTTCACTTACAGCGTTGTCCAAATTCCCCGTGTTTGCGTTAGGAAAGATGGTTTTTATGTGAAATCGCGACATCATCAACGTACATGTATGCGCGTGTATTTTAATCGACATCGGTAGCATTACTTGTTCAAATGTATGGCACTGAACGGTTTCTATGATTGAAGTCATTGTCTGTTGCACTGTACAAGTACGCTGATTGGCTCGTTTTCATCTCGTTCTCCAATACCATGACATTATAAAAATTATTGGCACGTGAAGAGAAGGTAACTCTTTGATTGGCTAACGACCGGAAAAGTGACCGTGACGTCAGAATGTTTAGGCGTAATCTCCGCCATCTTTTCTTTTTCGTCAGCAGCGGAGAGAACTCCGTTTGATAGCTCAATCCACTGCAGCTCGCTGATCTCCACAGTTGTAAGTTCGAAGCATTTGTTAACATAGTTATTACCACGTATCTGTATTTAAAAATTATTTTAAAACAATCTAGTAAATGCTGCAACGTGTATGATAATACTCACTTTTTGTAGAGCTATATTGATTATTGCCTGCTCTTGCCCTGCAACGGTAAGACACGGTAGCCGTTTATTTACAGCCAACAGGAGTTGTCAGTTACCACCATATCTTCTTTTGCACGCGCGTTCCATAATAGGTATTATGAATTGGATAAAATCTTATTTGTTCACGTCTCTTGATGCATGTATATCCGTGTAAGATGAACTAATAATCTGCATTGGCCAACCAAAACTATTGTAGTGATCATCCGCCGTTTTTTCCAAAACCCATGTAGAACAATTACTTTATGTTAATTGGCGCCAATGTCCGACCCTTGGGCATGTATAGAATCCATGCCAGTTGATTGAAGCATTACTGCAGATGGTTCGAAACAACGTATGTACGACTAACGATTCTCGTTTTGTTTTATTCAAATTGTCACCCTTTCAGCATGACTACTACCAAAGCCGACTTAGTTGCTTATGATCATTTTTGAAATATTCATTGGTGTGTATACCTGCCAACTCTCACGCATCAGGCGTGAAACTCACGCAATCACCCCAAAGAAAAAATAAAAATGCGTGAGATTTTTGCCCCAATTTCCACATTTTTATATATACTATCATTGACACACCAATTGCCCCAAAACCAAATCTCACGCATTTCCCCACTCTTGGGTTGGCAGGCCTGTTGGTGTGTTTGTCATCTTTAGTCGCTCCAAAGTGCTGTCTATTGAAATCCTGATTTGTTATCTATCTTGTAACAGTGCCAACGTTTTATACTACTATAATATTTATATTGTAGGTTTATTAAAAAGTGCTGGATAGTTGAAAGAAATGCCTCCTAAGAAAGCTGCTGCCGTGACTAAGGTGTGACTCTTGCATGTAAAAATAAGGGTTTTCATTGTTGTAGCTCTGCTAGTACTATATATAATTATAATAATTATGTAAATACTTCTAATAGATTGATAATAGTAAATGATAACCAGTTGATGTTTGTAGTAAGTGTCATTTGTTTTGCTTCAGGTGGAATCGCCTAGTCGTCGGAAAGTAGGTAGGCCCAAAAAGGTGCAATCCGAGCAAGAGGAAGGTTAGTATCACGAGACATTCGATTTGCATCACTTCAAATTTTGAGTCGGTCTTCATCCGTAGCTATTCATTTGTTGCACTATTGATCAACAAAGATGTATTTATGTTAGTGTTTTATCTATGTTAGTGTTTCATCTATGTTTGACTGATTTATTTTGTACAAGTAGCTCGTCGATGATTCTCTGCTGAAAATATCTAAACATCTATGTCTGCCTACTCTACTCAGCTAGAATGTATGTGGACTAATAAGTGTATCGGGTGGTCTGGTTTAGTCAATTGTCCAGTTCATGCCTGTATGTAGGTCTATGTCCAGTTCATGCCTGTATGTAGGTCTATGTTCAGTTTATGTATGTTTTCTTTTGTCCCAATTATGCCTATAATATACTGGCAAAATCAGATTTATAAGGCCTATACCGATAGCGCTACATACTGTGCACTTTAATACGCTGTACCCAAGTATTCAGCATGTGAGGAAAATAATTTCAGTTTATATAGAAAAATGTAAAGGATATATTCACCTCCTATGGCTTCCTTTTTGAAAAAATGGTGAAAAATAGGAGCCAGAATTTTTCTAATCGAAACATTCATCTGCAGTGTACATCACTAGCGTATGAATTTGTGTTTGTAATACTTCGTGTAAATAGAAATTTTTGCTAACTTTTTAAGCTGAAAATTTTTGTAAAATACCACCAAGGTTAGACAACTTGGTTGCAAAAATTTCCATTCGCTCAAAGTATTACAACTGTTGCTACTACGTCAAACATAGTTCAAACCTAATTCCGACTTATGTTGTAATTTTCTAACTTTTATTGATCGTATAAAATTATATTCTACCATCATGAGTGTTGAATAGTACACAATTGATTTGATTGAAAAATTGATCACCTCCTTGTGAGCTATTTATTTAAACGACTTCAATAGACAGGTGTTTCTTACAAATAATTCTCTAAATTTTTACCTACTTAGTTGTTATGATCTGCAAGTTTATGTACGTTATATCAATGTACACTACTGTATGGTGTTTTTACGTTCGAGGCAGACGTAGTGGGTAACAGCTGTATGAGAGAGACTTGGAGCAACACCTTCGGTGCAATAAACTTGTGTGACCCTACATAATAAAAACTTTAAAATAAGCTTCAACAAAATTAGCTTACCAAACACACACCTGAAGCAGTTTTAATCTTTTTACGAAAGTTCATTTTATCATTGTATTATTTTAGCATCTGTTTTTGGTTAGGCGGTCTTTTTGCCTCACTTTTATTACAACTTTCATCCAACCTTTCAAAACCTTTTTCAAACTTATGTGAGGATAGAGACCAAGTGATGCTGTTCTCGAAAATGGCCTCTCGCATACTTGGCCATATAGTGTAGGGGCCATCGAGAACCAGCTCATATCTCAAAGATTATTCGTATCTCAAGGAAGAAACTTGCTAGAAAGCCAGCTTGTTTCTTGTAGGTTGGGCCCTCGTTTGGCAACGAGTACCATAAAACTAATAGTATTCGTTTTAACAGAGGCCAACTCTGATTTCTCCAGTAATTTAATTTATCACTACTGAGTGCCTGCCGTTGCCAGGGTAATGCAAAAGTTTTTGTATGGCAAATTTATTTTTATATAGCAAATTCAACATTTATCATCATAACTTTCAAACTTCATACCATGAGAAAAGTGTATTGTGCAGTTTAAATAAATTAAGAGAAAACCTAAAACAACTGTAAAGGTCTTTAAATGTGAAGTAATTAGCAAGTGATGAGTAATGGCTAGCTGTTTTGCAATGATTACAATGAAAAGTGATACGAATACAATCAAAATGGACTGATAGAACAAAATAAAATCATGATTATGTTGAATTAATAATAATGATGAGTACATAATAATTTTTGTATAAGAAAGGTTACTGTTGCTGCAAAAGCTATCCATTAAAATTTTGAATACGACGATATTGCTACCTCTCGATAGTGACACAAAAGTAAAAATAAGATATCGGACTGTCTTTGAGTGTTACTTTGTCTGACCCAACCGAGAGAGGAGAATAAATTCCTGCTTGAATTTCCATGTGAACATTTTCGGTTTTACAATTTCTAACCCTTTGCAATAACCGGATATTGAAGGTGAGCCGTTACAGTCGCATTGTAACAGGACATTTAAAATTGAAATGGCGCATTCTAAAATTACAAATTAAAAAAATGGTAATGGAGTTTGAAATGGTTTTCAAAAATTTTTAAAACGAATAGCAAATGCAAAAGGTAATATTAATTTATAATAAAAGGTACATACGCATTTAGGCTTGTAACCTGCAATCACAATAATTAGACCATAGATAATGCGGCTGTGAAGATAAGAAAGGCTTAGCCTTGTGGCTAGGTGTGAGTGTTTGCACATACACTTGTGGTTAGGTGTGAGTGTTTGCACATACACTTGTGGTTAGTACTGAGTGTTTGCACATACACTTATGGTTAGGTGTGAGTGTTTGCACATACACTTGTGGTTAGGTGTGAGTGTTTGCACATACACCTATGGTTAGGTGTGAGTGTTTGCACATGCACTTGTGGTTAGGTGTGAGTGTTTGCACATGCACTTGTGATTAGGTGTGAGTGTTTGCACATACACTTGTGATTAGGTGTGAGTGTTTGCACATACACTTGTGGTTAGGTGTGAGTGTTTGCACATACACTTGTGGTTAGGTGTGAGTGTTTGCACATACACTTGTGGTTAGGTGTGAGTGTTTGCACATACACTTGTGGTTAGGTGTGAGTGTTTGCACATACACTTGCAGTTACAATCGTCATGAGTTTAATTCCAGTTTTATGTGGATTTTTCATTGATAGGCTTTTGTAAATATAACTGCACACAGGGACACTAGAAACCAAAAGTCACGCAAAAGACAAATTGAAATTCATATATACAGTACATGTATATGGATGGTATAGAAATAGTATATTTGTTATGTTTTCATTTTTACAGGTGATGCGGCAGAGCAAGAACCAGAAATAGAAGCACCTAGCCCAGCTCGTAAGTGTAGACCCTTTGTCTCCTTGTTTACAAGCTTCTATTTTTCCTTCTGGTAAACAGGGCCTATAGGCCTGCAAGGAAAGCAAGTTTATCTCGCTATGCAGCACAATACCGTGGGACTAACATATCTTGAAATGATACACAAAGGTCAAAGTTTTTCGAAATGTTCAGTCCCTTATTCCGTTGCTAGCTTACTGGAACCTCTAATTGCAAGAGACTACATATAAAATATTCGAGTTAAAAACATCGTTTTGTAAAAGTTTGCTTTAAAGTATGAAAGATTTTATCTAGATACGAAAGGCAGAGAGGTCTTTCATATTTTGTCCCATTGGCCTCGTACTTTTGGCCTGTTTGCTTCTTGTGGGTATGACATACAATGTGTCTCACTCAGTTTTATTTGTTAGTGAAAGTCAGTACGTCGAAGTCAGTAAAAGACAAGTGTTTTGTCTTTGCTCATTGTGTAATTGGGAGTTATCATTTATCACATACAGGACAACTTTGGCTTTTAGCAATTCAAATTCTGTGTTTTCCACATGATAGATTTTCAGTTCGTGGTCTTATATAACGACCTCTACTTCCATAAAACTGCCCATTGGCAACAGGATTTGTGAGCCTGTCAAACAGCATACACTGAATCAGTTTTTAATTTTCAAAAATTGTGAGCAATGGCTAATTGGATGCTATTTTAAAATAATTATTAACCCATTACTCAGTGGAAATCAGGATATCTTTGTCATAATCTCCCATTTTCAACATCTGAAGGTATAGCCCTTTGTCTTGTATATAAAATTGTATAATTCATCTAGGTTATACAGTGACTGGGTCTCACTGGTTTCTGAATAATATACCGTAAAACCTCTAATTGAACGCCACCTCTATTTTAACGCCGCCTCTATTTTAACGCCAACTCCATTTGACCGCTACTTTGACTGTCTTTGATATTTATGAACCCATCATATCAAGTGATCAGTAGAAAAGTGTCCACAAAATCGTATTAAACACGGCTTACAATGGATCGATGCTCATAACCCCACTTCTATTGCACATAAACAGACAGTTTTGGCTGCAAACTATAGCAAACATCTCGATAAGTGCAATGAGAGTTTATTCAACACTGTTAAATATAGATCATATAAAATAAAAGTATGTCTTCAAATTTAGAAGTAAATAAAAATTGAAAATGCCAACAACTTGCGCAGAAGGGCACAGGCTATAATATCATCGCGGGTCAATTGCAAGCAATAGATAACAACTGATAGAGATATTTCGCAGTTTCTTGATGCATTTTTATTAAGAGATTTTTGACAAGTTGGAGGTAAGTTAGTTAGCAGATTTATTGCATCCAAAAGGTTTAATATCGCTCCACCGAAAAAAAAGAAGCAAAATCTAGGTGACATTCATTTCGCCCGTAATAGAGCTAATTTATTTTCCAGTAATTCTGCCCAGCCATTTTAAAAGTAGACCGCCAGCCTCTATTTGAACGCTGCCTCCAATTGACCGCAACTATTAATAGAGGAAGGGTTGAAAAATAGACCGCCATGGCGTTCAATTAGAGACTTTACGATAAACAAAATTATGATTCTGCTATGTTTTTGGATTTGGTTGAGTGACATTGTTTACAGCAAGGAGGCGAGGTAGGAGGAGGACCAAGGGTGTCCCAGCAGAAGATGAGGAAGAAGCGGAAGCGACTGTGGTTACACTCAATATGGAGGACCTAATAGACTTACCTCCAGAGGTTGTGGCATCTCCTTCAAGAAAAAGAAAAGCCCCTACTAAGTCTGCTGCCACCAAGTATGTTACCATTATACTTAGGAAGTGTATTATCATGTTTGTTGTTTAGAAAATTCTAGTAGAGTTACTAAATTCTTCGACCTTTCATTTTCAGAGGAGAGATCTTGTGCTTGCAGTATTCATGGAATATTGTTGTGGTACATTTATACTTGCACCAACAGTGTTCAGTGGAACTAGCACTAGATTTAGCCTTCAATGGCAAACTTTGACTGGGCATCATTAGGACATTTCGCTTCTTAGAAACGTACATATTTTTTTGAAGATTTGTATTAATCAGACTGATTAAAGGGGATGCAGGTAAAGGTAGTCCTTTATTTGTATTAATAAGACTGATTAGATGGGATGCAGGTAGAGTTAGTCCTTTAATTGTATTAATAAGACTGATTAAAGGTGACGCAGGTAAAGGTAGTCCTTTATTTGTATTAATAAGACTGATTAGAGGGGATGCAGGTAGAGTTAGTCCTTTATTTGTATTAATAAGACTGATTAAAGGGGATGCAGGTAAAGGTAGTCCTTTATTTGCGTTAGCAAGAATTTAACTTTATATAGTAGAATAATTGAGAAGCTTGACCATCTTAATAAACCGTCTACTAGTGAATTTGGGCAGAGGTTCAGGTGCGCACGAATCCAATCAATAAAATATGAATGACTGGAAAGTAAAACTGGCTGAAAGTTTGTTCAAAAATCTGCAACATTAACCTAAAAAATATTAATGTTTTTTTAATTTTTATCCATTAGATTTTCCTCACTTATTTGATGTTTCCATTGGCTGATTCGGCTACAATGTTTGCTAAATACCTTTTTTATTTCAATGAGTGAAGTTGATAACCATATTTCTTTGTTTTCTGTAGTTAACTCAGTCTCTTAGTTTTTTAATTTATCCTCGAGTCTACTGTCCTGCTAAACTTATTTGTCAAGCCATGGTGGCAGTTTTCATTTCTTACAAATCTTGATGTTGTTTTCACACATGTCTGGACCCTACCAAGAAGAGTCTTTGTGAAATCTTCAACCATATGATCAACTGAGCTGCTCAATCAAAATAGTTCCATTTCTTATCTGAAAATCCTATTGCGATAGATTCATGACTAATGTGTGAATAATCAATACATAAAATTTTTACCTTCTCTGGGGGAGGCCAGTTCTAATTTTCCTAATTATAAAATTTAAGAAGTAATCACTTATATAGATAACTCGGGTGTTTTTATATGAGATAGCTTGTTAGTGTTTATGTAGTCAATCACTAAAAATGCTCATATTTAATAATACCCATAAACAGAAAGCATGTGTAACCACCTGCTTGTTACTCCTTCATTACTTATAGTTTTGTATCTCACTACTCGTGTTGTTACCTCTCACTCTCCTCTCAGCTTGTGATTCCTTCGATGGTGCCCTACTTCATTAACCATTTGGGGAGCGTATAATTTTTCAGCGTTTTTTAATCCATAGCCTTACATTTTTTTGCAATATTTTAGAAAGAGCAAGGCTGAAGCTGCTGCTAAGGACATGGGAGGAAGTGGTGATACCGAGAATCTCATACAATGCTCACTTTGTGATGCTAAGGTAGGTATATTCTGTCAACTGTTGAAGTCATGACTAGATGTTCTCATCTATTCTAACAGACGTTGCATAGTTTCAGTGAAATAGTTATAGTCTATTTTTAGTTATAGGAATCATTCTATTCTGACCATTCTAACATTGCTCTTTATATCAGATTCAACTTGTTGTCCAAAGCTTTTTATCTTTCATCTTGCAAGTCATCACAGGTTTTTACTATTCACGGTCTTATCAGTGTTTGTGTTTAATTCATTTTCACACATCTATCTTTTCAGGTACCTCCAGGCTCATTTATTGTTCAGGTTAAAAATGTTATGTGACTGTCCTTATGGAATAACTCAATACTTATCTGCCATAGGTTGTTCAATTGGTGAGACATATTAGAGCTCAGCATGGTGATGACCCCGATTATGACAGTAAGATCAAAGAAGCACGGTCCTTAGAAGCAAAGGTTCAGAGCTCTGTTCCCAAAAAGGTGACCAGTTTAACTGTCTTTGAGTCTTTGCTAAATGATGCTATTCTCTGTCTTAAAGGAGGCTACAGCTTTGTAGGTGCTCTCTCACAGTGATATATTGCAGACTTCCAACAACCTACTTGATGATCTTACTATCACGGTCGGTAAAGTGGAACGACCTCCTTTTGTCGACAGGAGAACAACTGGAGAAAGAGGAAACAGTCTTGTGCGGCCAAAGAACACTCAATGTCCTATATGTGAGAAGGTATGTCACATCATCGCCATCATGTTGGCTTGATTACATTTTTTTCTATTTACCGTACTTTTCGGACTATAAACTGGAGCTGTTCGATGTCTACCTGCATTATGCATTCAATTTCAGAGTTGTTTTTTCTTGAAAACTGAATGAAACCGAATCTTGATTTGTTACTTTGGTTTACACAGATGGTCATTATGAACCACATCGAACCGAGATTTGTATATTTATTTATAAATAGTAAACTAATAATTATTATTTGCAAAAAATGTTTAAGTAATGGTGACATTTTCAATTATATTAATTAACCAATACAATTTGAAAAATGTTATCTTTAAAATTTAATGAATCAA
This sequence comes from Watersipora subatra, assembly GCF_963576615.1. NCBI lineage: Eukaryota > Metazoa > Bryozoa > Gymnolaemata > Cheilostomatida > Watersiporidae > Watersipora > Watersipora subatra. Next base: position 39,579,304 of record NC_088709.1, on the reverse strand, counting down.
CATCAAATTAATTAATTTAAAAACAATTGAATAAATAAAAAAATTACAATATGCTCAGGACAAATACAAGCAATGAAGATTAATACTGTAATAAGATATTACAAATATAAGTCTCTTAACTACAAAACATCACATGAGTTAATTTGGCAAGAGTCAAGACTATTGCTACAATTTGGATTTAAAAAAACTCTACACACATTTGCTGACCGATCTTTGCTCTCACGAAAATTTGCTTAGGAAGCTGCTGTGTGGGCATGCGCAGACACTGAATCGAATCGTGATGTAAAATTCGGTTCATACGCAGTTGTCTTCTCCTTTTGATTCGATGAACTGAGAGAGAACAACTATTGAAAAACTGAATGCACTCGAATCGTTATCCAGCACTACTATAAACCGTTCGATAGTGCTTAGTTTATGTACTTGTAGGTTTCAGACATGATAAAACAACAACTATGTAGGGCTTTAGTAGAATATGTTTGAGTCATACCTGATCAGACTTTAGCTTACAAATTTGACCTTTTAAAGTTTCAAAACAAAATAAGAACTTATAAAATAAGAAACCAAAATAATTGATTAGGTAAATATTTACCAAGTAGAAAATATCACAATGAAATATTTCACACTTGCTACTTAAAAGATGACAATCATTGCAGGTAGATTTAAAACTGCTTTCATATCAGTAACTTGAAAATAAGGACTCTAGGAGATCTAGGAGCGTGTAATGATATTAAAATCTTAATGATGGTGCTGCATGCAACCTTCAGATGCAAATATTATTCTTTAATTTCTAATCGGTCCAAGTGCTTCATTGGTCCAAGTGCTTCATTGGTCCAAGTGCTTCATTGGTCCAAAGGCTTCCATCGGCTACTATAGCACTACTTGTACTTACCGTATTTTTCGGACTATTAACCGCACCCCTATATAAGCCGCACCCCTATATAAGCCGCACCCCAATATTAACCGCACCCCTATATAAGCCGCGCCCTTATATAAGCCGCGCCCCTATATAAGCCGCATCTGCTTTATTTTTCAAAAAGCGATAATAAAACAATACATAGACCGCACCTTTGTATAGACCGCAGAACTCAGGACGGTGCTTTTTAACGTGACAGCAACTTTTCTGTTTAAAACGGAACAGTGCCTAACGGCACTGTTTCGTATTAATCAACGCTTTTCAACCTAGTGTACAGTATGTTGTTTATGTTGAATATTTTTTGTGTGCCCATTAATGGCTGTCATAGGAAATTAGCTTTGCTCACAAGTTTTTTATGTAAATGTAAAAGTGATTGACCTTGGCTTGTTACTAATCTATTCAAGTTTATTTACTATCCATTCAAGTCTATCACTTTTGCTGATTTCTGTCTTGTTTTCACATTTTGTCATGTCTTCGTTCCAATTTGTTATATGATTGTTGACTCTTCATAAAAAAGAGCAACTTTATTTCAAGATATGTAGGTCGATCACTTATCACAGCTGGTGAGGACCAGCACTGACTGTAAAAATTTAAAAATTGCAAAGTAGTGTGACTGTCCAACCTTTTGCAAACCTTGGATCAGCCGTTGAGAGTTGAGCTACGTGGCACAAACAACAACCTATAATTAAAACATTTGGTTCCGCCATGTTTCACTACCTGAAAACCGGTTTGTTTGTTCATTTCGTTGGTCATAAGGAAAAGGTTGAGGTAAGATCATGTTGCTTTTAAATGCATCTTTGGCAAACAACAAGCTAGTTTGGCAATGTTTGTTTCTCGAATGGAGATTTTAATCGGAAACCCCCAATTTTTAATTTGTTTGAGCTGCTGTTGAATTTTGGCTAACACATTGGCCAAGTTGAATGCAAGGCTGTAGGCTCCAAATCTTCTAGTAATGGCATACCCTTGCTAAAAGCATATTCTTCCAGTCTGAGCAATAGGCTCTCTCTTTACTCATCAAAGCAAACACATGTGCACCGAATAAAGCAACTGGAGGCAATCTAGCAGAAGGCAATGTTGGCATGTTTTTAATACAGAATCTGAAAGACTTATGTTAAGTTAAGAGTTATATTACGTGTTATAACTAGGCTGCACTACACAAATCGTATTAGAAAACACAATGAATGTACAAAACATATTGCTGTGCTAAAACCTGATACATTAATTGTGCTCCAAAAAAGCATATAATTTAGTGGACTGCGAATCTCGCAATTTTAGTTGACTAGTGTATCAGCAATTGTACACAATAGACATGGCGTGATTATTAATCTACTACCTGTCTGTTCGATAGTTGCTTGTTTATCTGATAATTCCTGCAAATAGACTTTGTAGTATGTAATAAGCATTCACATCAAATGTGAGATGAGCACTGGGCAATAAGCAGCAACAACTATTATAAGCCTTGCGTGATAGCAATTGGTTAACTCCTCGTGACATCAATTGTCTGCACATGTAGGTTAGGTTGCAGCTAATTGCGTAATCTCTAGAAAAGTCAGGTCATATTTATGCTTCCCGAATGTTTTTGAATTGTGGTTATAAAATTACTCTAATAGTCTTGTGCATCTTGTTTTGAGGATTGTGCTAGAAATAAAATCCCCTTTAAACAAACTGAAATTCAAAATGTTGATAAAACCTAGTATTTGATCGAACGTACACCAAAAATTTTATTAAAATCCATTAAATCCTGTTTTGTAATGTTATCTGCGACAGTTAACACAATTATATTTTGAGCTGTCATTCAACCTTTAACTGAAGTGCGAGCCGATTTTGTTTGAATATTACCAGGTATATGCGATTGTTATGCATGTGCGTTTTCCTTGACAGGTTGTGAGAAGGTATGACCTCAACAAACACATCCGCAATGTTCACTCGGGTGAAAAACCAAACAAGTGTCCATATTGTGAGTATGCATCACCGTGGAAAGGCAATCTTAACACCCACATAGCTGGTGTTCATACGAAGGTATGCCAATTCTTTTTTTCATCAATCAATATAGCATGATCTTTCGTCACCCTACATCATTTCCGTTACTCGCGCTATTTGAACGCCTATGCGCATAATCTTTTAGGCTCGCTTACATGATTGTATTCGGTGCGGCCTGTCATTTAAGACGAGGAGTGCCATGATTGGGCACGTTCGCAAGGTACATGATAAGATGTATCAGCCCAAGGAGCGTCTCTTCGAATGTGAAGAATGTAACAAGAAATTTTATAAAAAGTTTCATCTTCAGCGTCACATCCGTGTCCATACAGGTGAGTTTTACAGACCGTCCTTTTATTGCATTAACTATGTCAGTAATAATATGGTGTTTTCTATATTAACTATATCAGTAATATTATGGTGTTTTCTATATTAACTATATCAGTAATAATATGGTGTTTTCTATATTAACTATATCAGTAATAATATGGTGTTTTCTACATTAACTATAATTATCAGTAATAATATGGTGTTTTCTATATTAACTATATCAGTAATAATATGGTGTTTTCTATATTAACTATAATTATCAGTAATAATATGGTGTTTTCTATATTAACTATAATTATCAGTAATAATATGGTGTTTTCTATATTAACTATAATTATCAGTAATAATATGGTGTTTTCTATATTAACTATATCAGTAATATTATGGTGTTTTCTATATTAATTGCTATATTAATAGCTTATTTTGAATCAGATTGTACAAAGGCTTGGGATGTAAATGTTGTTAAAGGTTGACTTGCAACAAAATTCACATTACAGTTATTTGGTATCATAAGATTCACCATGTCTTACTCTGTTGTGTTGTAGGTGCAAAATATATGGAAATGTGATTACAAGCTCATAAAAGCTCAAAAACGAACAGTTAATCGCAGCCACACGAGACCGCCCTAGTTTGGATTCGCTTTCCAAAACGGCTCAAGTGGGACGTAGTTGTTACAGGATGGTTTCTGTTTACACTTTCATGCAACCTCATTCGTCAAAATATTTTCACAAATATACTTCACGCATTCAATAAAACCTAGCCTGTCTTGACAAGCTGTTGTTTTTGCATAGTTGTCCCCCCGTCGAGCGGCGAGCAACAACAGCTTGTCACAAGACGTACTGCACCTGATGCATCAGCTGCACTTATAAGAAGTTGTTCTCTTCCGTCTACGCGGCTCGGTTGCGATGTTATTCCGGTCGCTCCATTGGTAATCATAATAGATTTCAGGCAAATATTTATGTAGAAAAATTAAGATAAGAACGTTTAACTGGCGACCCCTCTCTGCAGTAAACTTTATTATAATTTGAGAACTTAGGCAACAGCAGCGACTAAACATGTCGTTATTTGTGCGCTCAGTCAGTTTTATTTCTATTTTTGTATCAGTCAGTTTTATTTGCTCTTATGGATTTTATTTTAAGTTTATTTTATTCTTAAGTTCTACTAAAGTTTATCACAGAAACTGGTCTTTGGTTAAACGTTGTAATCTTGTTTTTTTTCTACATAAATTTTTGCGTGAAATCCGTTATGATTACCAATGGAGCGACCGACATAACATCGCGGCCAAGCCGCGTAGACGGAAGAGAACAACTCCCTATAAGTGCAGCTGATGCATCAGGTGCAGTACGTCTTGTGACAAGCTGTTGTTGCTCGACGGGGGGACAACTACGCAAAAACAACAGCTTGTCAAGACAGGCTAAATAAAACCATGTCTATTGTTTTTACACGTCTGTTTTATCGTCATTGTAATGCTGTCACTTTTAGCACTGATATCTGATAACTTACCGTAAAAAATCGTTAAACTTTTTAACCTTACTTCGAAGGAGTATATATCATTGTCTGATAATCATGACGAGCCTGTTTCTTACCTGTGATAATCGAAAAGAGCCACAAACATTTGCGAAGTATTGGGACAAGTGATCAGATTACGACTTGACGATTGAATAATGCCAAAAGAAAACTGTAAAGTAGCGAGCATCTATATTTGATACAGGGTCTTCGGTAAAACCCGAAGTGTTTGTCATAAACTAGTGCTACGATAAGTTTTACATTAAGCTTTTTATTGGCATTTAAATTCACGTGAGAACATACATGACAAGACGATAACCAAACTGGAATGACTACGTCAGATAAATGAACAGATTCCAATCTACGGCGGCTTTTCGCTTTTGAGCTTTTAAGAGCTTGTAATCACATTTCCACATATTTGACACCTACAACACAACAGAGTAAGACATGGTGAATCTTTTGATACCAAATAACTGTAATGTGAATTTTGTTGCAAGTCAACCTTTAAAGCTGTAATACATTTCTAATTGCATGAAGGTTTTCAACTAGCCCTATTATACCCGTGTTAACATCTTGCTACATAACCATAGCGATAGCAATGATTACCATTGACCTTTGGATCTGCTCTTACATGTATGTGCGTACACGCCTTACAATTAAAATGCTGCTTAATTAGCAAGAGTTACTTCGTTCCAACCAAAACAATCAGTGCGTAATCAATAAACTGAAATGATCATATGATACCCTGGTGAGATAGTCTATTTGCTGTTTGAATTTTGTTATATTTAGTTGTATTATATGTTGTTGTATTTTATGTAGTTGTATTATATGTAGTTGTATTATATGTAGTTGTATTATATTTTGTTGTATTATATGTAGTTGTATTATATTTTGTTGTATTATACCCTACAGGATGAAAATATTCGTTGGTTCTAAAAATTCGCGATTTTGCGAAGTCAGTTCCGCGAATTACTAAATTCCGTGAATAATTAGTTCTATTTTTAATCACAAGGAGAATAACTACTGCATCAAATTAAAAACTAGCCGCTAGGCATAAATACTAAACGTAGTTGAGTTCCAAAACATTTTTAAAATCATTGCCTGGGCTTTGAGCTAACACCATTGCCAATGCATCACATTTCTTTACAGAATTATTTAAAGTTTGTCAGAAGATATGCAGAATGGTGTCATTGCAAAAATAGCCGCTAGGCAGAAGTACTAAACGTAGCCGAGTTCCAAAACTTCTTTAAAATCATCGCCGGGCTTCGAGTTTTATTGCCATTGCATCAAACTTTACTACAAAATTTTTCAAGGTTTTCACAAGTTATTCGGCATGGCTTCGTCATCGCAAAAAATCTTTCCTAGTCTTTTTACATTGAAATCAACTCCATCAATCTCTAATACCGAAGTTGAGGACGATCATGATTCTGATCTGGACATTATGGTATGTATTTGATTTGCAGTGCAGATACATTTTTCCATAATTAGCTGCATTAGTTAATTCTTTTGTTTAAAAACTGATCGCTTTCATTAAATATTTCATCTATTGTTTTTGCACTTCTGCACCACAGCACGTTTTTGCACTTTATTAATATTTTTTCTTTTTAGTGTTTACTGCAGATTGAGAATGAAACAACCTACTCCGATTACGAAAGCCAGAAACAAGTAGTAATATTCATCAAGGCAGGAATATTGGCAGAGAAGCAACCAGTCAACCTAGACCCCTTCATCGACAACAACTCCTTGATATCGCTGCAGCAAACATGATTAAATTATTTATTTTATTTCATGTATAGATATATTATAATTTATTACAAACTTGAGTGTACAAATAAAATATTTCAAATACAAATCAATTTTTACAAATGATGAATGGAGTAAATATAAAGTTTTGTCCATATGGCGGTTGTCTAGCAATAAAATTAAACTGGTGCTCTTGATAAGTGAATATTAGCGTGTAATGGTGCTCTCTGGCTAATTATTTTGGCAATAGCAGCAATGTCACTGTCTTGGGTAGATGTTAAAGGCGATTCTCTCGCTACTACATGACTGGTAAGAAAGTTATCATCAGAACTCTCCTTGTGGCTTACTATTGCAAAGTTCTGCCGGTTGGCCAAAAATATGTACTCGTAAAGACGTTTTTGTTCCTTTTTTAAAACATATATTATCCTCGTTAGCAGCTGCAGTCACTTCTACCTCAATTTCAAGACCTCCTTGAATGATTGGTGATCGTCCAAGAATAACATCTACCACCCTTGCAGTCATTGTGCTTCCGTGTATGATAAAAAATCTCTCTCGCACTAAAACAAATAATGAAGCGGTAGGGATGGAAAAAATAAATATTGCGTTTTGTCGAAGAACCAAAGTAAAATTCAACTAAATCAGTAAATGGTTTTGAACAAACTCATTACTTACCACAAATTGTTGGTTCATCAAAGGCCCCCAAATCAATGAATATTCGTGAAAACCTCTGAACGCCGCAAAAATTTATAGCTTAGCATGATCGACTCGTAGTTGCAAGCTGTGGTGTACATCGCGTTTCGGTGTATGCGCACACCGAAACACGCGGTGTGCGCACGCGTAGGGTTAACTCTATTGCTAGCTGCAATAGAGTTAACTCTTCATAAAGAGTGACCGTGTTCAGCCGCGAATAAATTAATCCGCGACTATGCTTGAAAGGCAATTTTCGCGAAATTTAACTCCGCGAATAAATTCATCCTGTAGGGTAAGTAGTTGTATTATATGTTGTTTTATTATAGGTAGTTGTATTATATGTTGTTGAATTATATGTAGTTGTAATTTTGATATAGTCGGTTCATATTTATGTCATTTGAATAGTTCAAATTCATTTAAAGATGTAGTTGCGTCAAAATTTAAGTTGATCTTAAAAGAAAGCATTTTTTTTCTCTATCAGTTGATATGTTGTTTGTTGTGTTACGCGATCGCATTGCCAAGATATTTGAAGATTAAAACCGAAAAAATCTGATCACCGTAAAAACGCTCAGGCCACAAAAACGTGCCCAGCCTCGCCAAAAATGATGTCACGCGTTTGGCAACCTCTCTCTATCTCTCGTATTCACATCGGCTATTTGCGATAAAAGTCTAGTCTTACGCGGCTCTATTGGCATATATCTTATTTTGTATTTGCTCGTGTTGGCTAGAATAAAATTTTAAATCCTGCTACAGATGCATTATTATGAATGTTTAAAAGGCCTCAAATAACGAAAATTGAAAGTTTGTTCTACTCACTTTCTCCAAATGTTGTGTAAACATTTGGGTACCGACTACCAATTCTACCGGTCTACGGTAATTCTGTCTAGCCACTTTATGTAGAACACGGTCTTTGTATCAGCACAGTTCTGCAGCTACCCATATAAACGATATACAGCCTCCCATAAGCCCCGCCCACATTATGTCGCCTATTACCTATTGCCTACGTACTAGTTTCTTACTAGTTTCTTACTACTAGCAAGCCACCTCTTTGAAAAGAATATAGACAGGGTTTAAGGATGAGAAGTCTGCTGCAAACTGGATTTGAACTCACATTCTCCAGTTCTGCGGACACCCATATACCATATCCGATTCACTACAATATTCTGCAAATCATGTTTTGCATTATCTTCAACAATATTATTTTATTATATAATTTTTACAAGCAAAAATATTTTCATCTTGGCATAAAGCTTTTATTAAAAATATTCATCAAGTCGTGGCCACTCACATAGTATTAGCTGATACAATAAGACAAATTCATCTACTGCAACAAACTCAAACAAAACATCATCCAGCACGCATTCAAGTCTTGCTTTCTCCTTTATAGCAGTTTCCACACTGACAAAGCTTCTTCGGCTGGTGGGACGACATAAACATTCTGTAATCAGTAAAACAAGTAAATGTAAACAAAGTAGATGCAATAAATATGTCATTCATAGATATGTCATTCTAAAGCGTATCTATTGACAGCTTCCAAATTGGGAGTTAAATAGATTGCGAGTGTAATTTTAAAAACGACTAAACATTTAATAAAGGCACAAGTACGCCAAGCCAACGATTCGAAGCTTTGGTTCTGGAAATTAAAGATTTGCAATGATCAATCGATTTTACCCACTTCCTACGTGTGAAAATAATTTGGAATCATGACTCTAATTTACCAAAGAAAATTCGAAAAAAATATTATAGCTAGGTAAAACGGCAGATAAGCTATGAAACGATGATTGGAGATAGCAAAGAATTATCATTTTATTAATTAGTATATGTATTTATGACTATAAAAAATATTACATTTACTAAAGTATAGAAGACTCTAAGTTAATTTACCTCCATTCTGTCTTCTTCTGCAGCAAAACGCTGCTGACGCCTGTCAGCTTTGGCCATAGGCTGTCTACTCTAATCTTTTACTAAACGTTGCTCAGATAACTCTGAGTAGCGGTCGCTCGAACTTGAAGCCATTTTAAAACTATGTATAACTTAGTAATTGTTGAAACGCGTTGAATCAGTAACGATGAGCATGAATTCTCTAGCGATGAGAATCTTCGAGATCACAGACAACGCGTTTTACGAGTGATAACATTTATTACGGTCTATATAAAAATTTCGCGATCGTGATTGGCTAACGAAGCGACCTCATATTTATCGCTCGTGGTTTCGTTTCAGAAAACAAGCTAGTGACGTCACGAAATTGGCACCCGCTGGAACGTGAGCTTTTTAAAAGAGGGCCTCATTCAAACGCATATATCTCTGGTCAGGGTTGGTCTACAAAGACAAAAATGGCATCAAATTGTAGCTGATGTTTTAGCCTTTTATGGGTCCTAATTTCATTTTTGACGCAACTACATCTTTAAATGTGTTGCAATAAATCCACCCAATCACCCAGTTGATGATAACTGATAATTTAGTCCACTCTCCAGCAATATTATTCCTATATGGTAGGTAGGGTGATTATATCCAAGTTAGGGAGAAGCTCTTAGCATATGCTCAGAGTTGCTAGATACATTGGTGTTTTTATGTTGGCCTCTTAGCATATGCTCAGAGTTGCTAGATACATTGGTGTTTTTATGTTGGCCTCTTAGCATATGCTCAGAGTTGCTAGATACATTGGCGTTTTTATGTTGGCCTCTTAGCATATGCTCAGAGTTGCTAGATACATTGGTGTTTTTATGTTGGCCTCTTAGCATATGCTCAGAGTTGCTAGATACATTGGTGTTTTTATGTTGGCCTCTTAGCATATGCTCAGAGTTGCTAGATACATTGGTGTTTTTATGTTGGCCTCTTAGCTTGCGATTCTTATTAGATTCTTCAATCTTTTTTAGGGGAAAAGCCTTTCACATGCGCCTTCTGTGAGAAGATGTTTGCTAGTAAGACCAACATGGACTCACACATACAAAGTGTCCATCTCAAGATAAAGCCTTTTAAATGCGGCTATTGTGAAAAGGTAGGCTTTATATACAAAGATATCGATACTTTGTTGTTTATTGTTGTCGTTGGTAGATCAAACTTTATAAGAGATTGTTCAAAATACTTTCTTGATGGAAGTGTTTCGGCATTCTGTTGTTGCAAAAGTTATAGCTTTCTGGTTCCATTAAGGGGTTTTTGTCAAAGTGTAGAAAGGGTGTTTTATGAAATTGGTATGTGGCAAGCGTCTCATGCAAAATACATATACAGTCAAACATGGATAACTCGCCCTCGGATAGCTCGAACACATGGTTAACTCGAACGGTTTTGTTTGGTCCGTTCCCACGTAATGATAAATTGCTTTAGATAACTCGACCTCAACTTTCTTAACTTTAACAGTTTTTTGCCCAACGGCTACCGAAACGGTTGTTATCGCTTTAGAAAATCACGTTATTCCAAGCCATAGAGGTAAACCTTAACTTTTCGTAGGTCATAGGCGCTGTCATTACCATCATCGGCAAAATATTTTTGTCAATGAGTTTTCTAAAGGTGAAATTTGATTTTTACCAAACATCCGCTTGGCGATGGCCCTTCGAAAGCAAGGAAAAGTGAGGTAACCTTCGCATACACTTAAAAAAAACTGACAAAAATGATCTTGGTTAAAATGCTCAAAAGAAAAAGATGTCTTTTCTTATGAGCGTTTCAACAGCCATCAAGTTTGGCCAATTTTAATCTAAGAAAACGCCCTGGCAATAACATCATCTCAAACAACAAACCAATCTCATGTGATAGAAAAATCTCTATACTTTTTGATAAAAAATTTTAAACTTTACATTGGAAGCATTTAATTTGAAATAAGCCATTTATGCTTTTGATTATATATTGCTTTATATTATAGTTTGTATATGTACCTGTATCTACTAATAAATACATGGACTTGTGACAGTGCTCTGATAACTCGAACTCTCTGATAACTCGAACGCTTTCGCTCGGTCCTGTGAAGTTTGAGTTATCCATGTTTGACTGTAGTATTAATTCAGACATTCTCCGCTACTAATGGATTTTCATTACGAAGGGCTTCGCTCGTAAGAAGATGATGCTTGTACACATCCGCAAGTACCACATGAACAAAGAGGATGCCACTCTTCTTGGCCTCACTAGCATTGATGACATCACACTGGATGACAATTTAGATGATGACAGTGACGGAAGTGTTGAGAGTGGAGAGATTTTGGCCGGGGAGGATGGAATGCCCGACTCTGGCATGGTAAGTTCTGGAGATTTCGTAATACAAAACTGAACAAAACAATACAAAACAAGATTTCGACACCAGCGTTAATTCACATGCCCATGTGACATATACATTTTTGGGTGCAGTGAATAAGCTACATGTTTGAGTAATCTGGGATTGTTTTATGAATTTGAAAATTGACTATTTGATTCTAGTTTTCGGTTTTTTCGGGTAAGCTGGCTGAGTTGCGGTATAAAGATACTTTAGAAATGCAAACTTTGTTGATGATTACAAACTTGCAGGCGCAATTACTAAACTGCCCTAAGCTCAATGTGTGAAGGTAGTTCTTTGGTTTACAAAACGTATTATGTTATACAGGCCCGTACACACTATCGCTCAAATCGACGATTAGCTGTGCGATGAACCGCAACGATGGACTGCTTTGACATCATTTTGCGATGGATGAGCGGTTAACGTAATTGTTGCTAGCGACTATGTGATGGACTTTCAACGTGTTGAACGTTGACACCGAGGATCGCAACTATTAGCATATTGATTGGCTGTTTGTTGACCGCACTGATCCAATTTCAACAGTTATTAAGATTGGCGTCAATTCATATTCGCAAGCCTGGCGAAGAACTACTTGCGAATGAATTCCATAATCAGATAACAAAAGGACCTGCGATATCTCCAATGCAATTTCTAATTGGTTGATGGATAGCGGATCACCTACAGCTAATTGCTCAAACACTATGTTTCCATGATGCGCAGTACTTCGGAGTTGCACTCTCTCCAAATCATGGAAACAGCGTCTTCGCACTGAAATCACTGCGCACTGATCAGTGCGAAGCCAGTGCAAATTCGCAGCAAGGAAACAGCAATTGCGCAGTGGCTGTGCATAGCTCTCGTGCTGTGGAGACAGATTCTTCGAGCGCCATAAACTGTTTTAAAAAAAACTGTTCGCCAAAAACATTATCTTGTTTTTGCTATTCTTCCAATATTTTTTCACTTAAATTTAACTATGGTCTGCTCCTACGAGGATGATGAGGTGATTACTTTCCTGGACTTCGTTATCGATACCAACACTTTTCCAAAATTTGGTGGCAGGTTATAAAGTAACATTTAAATAATATATTACCTGAATAAATATTTATTAAAAGTATATTACTTTGTAAAAATTGTGTTAAGGTAAACATTGTGAATGTGTAAAAATTGTGTTAAGGTTTGTAAAACCTTGTGATTGTGTATTGTAAATAAAAGTATAATGACGACAAAAGCATAAAAAGACCGTTTCTGACGTTTGGTATCCATGATCGATTCCATATCTCCATCCAGCGATTCGATTTATACAATTTCTTTTCTCTGGCTAATTTGCTGAAAAGCACTGCGCAGTATGTAAATGTACAATCCCCTCAACTTCGGAGGGGCTGCATCGGAGTACTGCGCATCATGGAAACAGTGATTGTGTTGTGATAATTTATACTGCACAGGTAACATCATGGAAACATAGTGATTGTGTGTACACCTTATCATTGGGATGACATAAAGATAGCTAACCGTTGTAGTCCATTGCACAGATAAACGTTGAATTGAGCGATAGTGTGTACGGGCCTTTACTTATGGTCATTCTGGTATTAGCTTATACACTATATCCAATGTAATTCCATGGTGTTACATTTTTCTGTATATAAAGTAATATCTAGGATCTAGTAAAAATCAAATTTATTCATATTGTGTCATTGTGGCCTAATATTATAGCTTATCGGTCTAATAAGTCAATTTTGTGGGTTTGCTTGTCTCACCAAAGGTCACTCGTGATAGCAGGGAAAACATACGATTTTAGCACTCCACTTGTGGCTACCACAAATTGATCTCTGTGATGGGTTAGTTGTGCTGCAGTCGTGACAATTATTTGCTGGTACTCTATGCTTTTAATCTCCATGGTCTCCATCTCTCTTATTAACTCCATGGTGCTGAAGGCTTTCTTACATAACAACCATAACTTCCTCGTGCCAAAGTGCATCAGCTTTCAGTCACACATATATGTATATAACACTATCACTGCATAACTGAAATCTCTGACCGATCTGCTATTTTGCTCAACTATAAATCCAATATGTTTCAAGCTATTCACCATATCATCATATCTACCATCATATCTATCATATTACCAATTCAATATTCTGATTGATATAATGTAGCAATTAACGATGAAATAACTCGCCACACCCCTGCTCATCATATATATATAGCATGTAGTAGACACTCCTATAGCGTAAATTCCGTATAACATAAAGAATTCATGTGAAGTTTTTGCTTCGTACAAGGTAAAAAGATTCCATATAACGTAAACTGTCCCGTCGGGTGAGTTCTCAAATTTTAGTTGAATGTTTATTTATCTCGGCCCACTTGCGATGGAAAATTGATGTGCGTATGGCATTATATTTATTATGTATACAACTTTTGCAACATTCTAGTTTGTTGACACATGACGATAAATCGTCATGTGTCGACTAAACAAAGAATAAGGCGTTTGCTCAATTATTTATAAATACAAAGGTGATGGTGCCGGTGTTACAGCGTCAGTCTACCAATCAGAATGGCACAAGTTGAAGTATCGTCGAAAGTTCTCTTATCCTAACCTTGACCCTCTAGATACGGATAGCCAGAGAATAGGTAGTACACGTACCGTTTTTTTATAGTAAAAATATTTGGCAATTTTGCTATATTGTAGATGTATAAAATATTTATTACTAGTTTTACTTTGAAAAATAGACTTTGCTGTTAGAAAAAATAAGTGAATTGTTGTAAAGGAAGTCAAAGATATGCACTCCCCATCAACTTATAGTAAAAATTATCGCAATCATGGTCTAGAAAACCAGTGATATTGATCAAAAAAGGAGAAAAATTGTCGATGCAAACCAATAATACTGCAGTTGCAGTACAGCCCACAAATTAAAAGAGTAAAGTAAAGTTTTTCCTTTTTACATGGCCAAAGAAGTGAGTTTGGAAAGGATTAGGCAATTTACATGTATTTTACTGTTCTTATAACATAAATTCCCTACAACATAATGTTACTGGAGCGGATTATTTACGTTGTAGGAGCGCCTACTGTATATCCAATAATTTATCTTTAAAATACTCAAACAACACTCCTCTTAATTCCATTGTCCAACTCGCCACGAAATGCTGAGAATTTCGATAAAATGGACTAGTTCAGGAAGCACTCGTATCGCTAGAATCACCGAATGATACCTTAAACCCAAATGTTCATTGGATTAATGGCCAATGCCAGTATCGATGTTCAAAATAAATCACTTCGTGTCCAAGTTTTTTAATTTTAACCATGTGTAGAAATTGAATAAATCTTGTGATAAATGTGTTTCATTTAAAATCGGACTCTTAGGTTAGATAATCTTTTTACCAGGTTTTAATAAATAATGACGATCTAACAACTTTCTTATTTATACCATGTGAAACAATTTGTATCAAAGTGAGTTTAGTGGTCATCTTTTACACACTTTATTCAATCTGCTGTTATTCATTATTTGAATAGATTCAAGATTCAAATTCAAGAATCAAGATCCTTAGGCTAAATTATTGCCTCACCATTCTGAAATAAAGGAAAATCAAGCTCTTTTATCCCTCTGTCGATCATTCAGTTTTCGCCGAATTGTTTTAACAGAGGCAAACGATTCTAATGCTGTTAATATTCTCTACGACGTTCAAGGAGTCCATAAAAAGATTTTGTGTTTACCGAAAGCTGTTAAAATATTTTTACAGTTTTTTGACCTTCAAATCTGTCATAATGCCTTTAGAAAAATGCAGTTATTTTTAAACAGTTTCCAGATGATTTACAATCAAGTTAAGTAAGAACTACTTTGGTGGTAAAGTCATTTTTATAAATTTTCTGTGTTGGTGAGATTTTTTTTATCAGGTCGTTGGTGTACTATGTGACTTACATTTTCTAGGGCAAAACACAAAATGTTTTGGTTTCTCGTAGCTGTTATTTGATGGCTACTCCGTTAAATAAAATGCTGCTTCATTTGCATGTAAAAACAGTATTTGTGTAAGCATTGGGGCAAGATTTGTGACTTGGGTTATGATCGCGTGGAGCATCGTATTTGGAAAGAAAAAGAGTGGGCCATGTACTAGAAAAGTTTTAAAGATAAACTGTTATTTTAAAAGTTTCTTTGCAATGCAAAAGATAAGATATGTTGTGGTTGCTGTGAGAAAGTCATGCGGCAGCTGATATATGCATGTGACTGCGGTATAGTGCAGAGTTGAATTGAATTGTACTGATCTGGGACTAAAACTTGTGTAGGAACTTTTTTCATGAAATTGTGCTCCATTCTAACACTCGTTTTCTCTAATGCAATTCGAAACATTTACACTTGTAAACATATACACTTTCAAGCATTTACATTTCCAAATATTTAGACATTTCCTATCATTTATGTTTAATTCTCTGTGAGCTTCACGTCCGTCACTGCAGCTAAATGGTTTATGTATTTTGGTTCATTAATAGCTTGCCCATGCTGCCAGTTTGGTAGTCGTATTTTACTTGATTATTTCTGTCATCCATGTTTCAATTTTTCTCTGTTAAACACTTGGAATTACGTAATTTAATATTCTAAACTTTGTCGATATCACACACATTGATGCTTAAATTGTACAATTGATGGCTCATTCTTGGGAAGCTTTTTTCCAAACTGGTTACTCTTACCTGGCTCTCACTGGAATATGCATACACTCAGAGCTAGTCTTACGATTTGCTGGCTGTTACAATTCGTTAATGCATAACAAAATATGAGACCCTTCTGAAATCGCGATTTTAATACTGGTATTCGGAAAAATTTTTAAAAGTTTTCTACCATGATTTTCTTTTTTGTATTCTATAGATTTTCTTTTGAAGCCCATCTCATGCAAAAATAATAGCAATAAAAAATTATTATTAAAAACTTTAAACCGGTTGGTTCCCTCGTTATGGCTGCCAAATCATGAGATCTCTCATTGGGAGAGACTGAGCAGCTATGTTACTGCACTAGTGAACTCGTCCACTGAACATCGCTCCTGACATTACTGCAACATTAGAATGGAAATATAAGAGCATAAGGTAATAATATGTGGTTAGCAAAAAATAGAAGAGGCCTTCATCAGTACAAATACATGTAATCGTTGAGTTATGAAATAGTTACTGTTTGTACGGAATGTACTTGTACTGCAACTAATTACAAAGGCAACAAAATAGCATAGTTTATTATTTACTGTCCTTGGTGTATCCTGTCATGGTGTACATTCATTAAATTTTAGTTGGACTACTAGTTGGAGTATATCGGCACTCCTTAAAGATGTGGTCGTGTCAAATTTTAATTGATTTCAAAAGAGAGCATCTTTTGTCTATCAGTTGATATGTTGTTTGTTGTGTTAGGCGATCTCATTGTCAAGATATTTAAAGATTAAAATCGAAAAAATTGATCGCGGTATGAACGCTCAGGACAAAATACATGCCCAGACTTGCCCAAAATGATGTAACGAGTGATACAACCTGTCTCTATTTCTCATATTCACATCGGCTACCGCAATAAAAGTCTAGTCCTTCCTACGTGGCTCTATTGGCATATATTTTATTTTGTATTTGCTCATGTCAGCTAAAATCAAATTTTAAATCCAGCTACAGATGCACTATTATGAATGGCTCAAACGCCTCAAATGAGGGAAATTGCAAATTTGTCATATTAGCTTCCTCTAAATGCTGTGTAAACATCTGACTACGATTCTGCGGTCTATGGTAATTAGGTCGTCGAGCTAACTTATTTCACTGCGGCCTTTGTATCAGCTAAGTTCTCAGTTGCTACCACACTGGAAACTAGCTACTAAACAAAATAAGCACGCCGTCATCTTTGAAAAGAATATGTTCGAATATATGGAGAAACCAACTGCATTCCAAAAAGTCATGTATAGTCAACGTTATCTAGTCATTATCAGTATCAATTTGTAGAAAAAGTTTACTGGTCACATTTGATTAGTTAATTCTAGTACAAAACAAATGGTTTTATGAGTTGACCGAGATAGTGAACACAAAACTACGTCAATTTCGTTGAAATCAATTATTAACCCACCGATTATGGCAAAGGATTACTAAGCCATTCTTGCACCTGGTTGGGGGCATGTGGACTAACCTGTTTTCACTTCATAGGGTAGAGCATAAGATTTTTTGAACTTAATATTTGGTCTGTTGGAATTGAGTCGAGCTAAGCAGAAGTACCTGCCAATACAGCTCTGATTACACTTCATAAATCCATCTATTCGAGAAGATTTCAGCACAGATGGCAAAAGGGTTATGATATATTCAATATGTTCTGCAAATCGTGTTTTGCATTGTCTTAAACAATATTGTTTTATTATATAATTTTTACAAACCAAAAAATTTTCATCGCAGCATAAAGTTTTTATTAAAAACATCCATCCAAGTCTTGGCCATTCACATAGTTTCAGCTCATATAATAGAACAAATTAATCTACTGCAGCAAACATTATGGTTTGTGCAGCCCACATTCGTGTCTTCCTTTCCCATTTATGGCAGTTTCCAGACCGACGCGGTTCACTAGGGACGCGACTCTAGTGAACCACATAAACATCCTGAAACAATAAAACAAATGTAATAAATGTCATTCATATATATGTCGTTCTAACACGTATCTACGGAAAGCTTTCAATGTGAGAGTTAAATAGATTGAAAGTGTAATTTTCAAAATGAATAAATGTTGAGCAAAAGTATAAATATGCAAAGCCAACAATTCAAAGCTTTGTTTTTGAGAGTTAGAGATGAGCATTGATCAATCGACGTTCCTCACATTCTACAAGTGAGAAATGAACATAAATTTTAATCACAAATCTAATTCACTAGCTATAAATGCCAAAGAAATTTTTTAGCAAATGTTATAGCTAGGTGAAACGATAAAAAGTGGTGAAACGATTAAAAAGTTATGAAACGATGATTCGTGATAGCAAAAAGTTATAATTTTACTTATTAGTAGATGTATTCATGAGTACTAAAATTATTACCGGTAATTTAGAATACAGTATATGTAAGGGATACTCAAAGTTGAATATAAATTTACCTCCATTATCCCATCTTTCTCTGCAGCTATTGACGCCTGTCAGCTCTAACCATTACCTGTCTGCCCCAATCTTTAATCACCTGACGTTCTGAACTGAGTATTGTTTCAATTCAGTTGTTCGTCAATAAAACGTGTCGGTGCAGTGATTCAAGATGTAATTAATGATGTCAGTTTAATCAGTAAATTGAATATCGATGTCGATGCACGTAGCTGCTAGAATCTACTACTAGTCGCTGCGCGTACCCAACTAGTAATAGAGTAAAATCCCTAACAATTAGAATCTTCGGAATCATAGACGAACCGTTTTACGAGCGATAACATTTAATATGACCTATAGATATAAAAATTTCGTGCTGATTATTGGCTAATGCAGATATCTTATATTTATCGCTGTTGGACTCTTTTTACACGTATCACTCCGTTACATCACGAATGAAACATCCGCTCGAATCTGGGCTTTTTAAAACATGGCCTCATTCAATTGCATATATCTCTGGACAGGGTTAGTTTATAAAGACAAAAAGGACATCAAATTGTAGCTGATGTTTTAGCCTTTTATTGGTCTTAATTTCATTAAATCGACTTTTTTGACGCAACCACATCTTCAATGATTTATCTTTTTGACACTAGGTTTTGGTGAAAATGAGAGGTGATGAGGTGGGTGTTGACTCGGAAGGTATTAAGCAATATATGTTTGTTCCTGCTAAAGACCTTCCGTCTGATCTTGACAACACGCTTGACACTACGGTTGGGGCAGACGACTCCCTTTTGGCGGCTGACACATCTACTTCCTCTGAACGCAAAGAAAAAACCATTAGTAGGTTGGCCCTTGTTATTTATTAGGTACTGCTGGTATGTTATCCTGTGTTATTCATTGGTTACTGCTGGCATTTTGTCCCATGTTATCTATTGGTTACTGCAGGCATGTTATCCCATGTTATTGGTTACTGTTGGCATGTTATCACATGTTATTGGTTACTGCAGGCATGTTATCCCATGTTATTGGTTACTGCAGGCATGTTATCCCATGTTATTGGTTATGCTGGCATCTTACATGCTGTACATCGGCCTGAGCAGTCTTAATCTTTCTACTATTGTAATTTTTTATGTCAATTTTAAATATTCCCATTTTTTCAACAGGTTCACCGGTGAAAACGGTAGTGACAAAACTCTCTACTAAGCACCAACCAGTTGTCATCAATGTCGGGGTAAGTGGATCTTTTAGGCTCGTGCCCTCCAAAAATTTTAACATGACTTTCTTGTACTTGATGATTTATTGCTAGGACTCAATCTATATATTTCTCAAAGTTACTTTGTGAGTATGTGGGTATGTGGGTATGTGTGTAGTTCCAGCTATAACTATTCAACTCTTGGAATTAAAATCTGTGTTCTGATGGATTTGAACTCACGACGAATGCATCTGAAAATTTATTATCTAAGCGCTCTACTACCGAGCTACATAAGGCATCTTGTTCAATGATGTTATCATATTCCCTATACCGTATGCACACGTTAATTATTTTAGCACTGCGCCCACGCGTTACCATGCCCCTGTAAAGATTTATTTTTTGTAAGATTCAATTACTGTATTTGAGGTCAAGGCCAATTCTTCTTTTGCGGACAATATTATAACCGTAGGAAGAATCTTGACATTCTCTCTCCTTTTGGTCATCCCAAGACAGTAAGATGTTGTTGAGATCTCATTTTTACATTTGTACCCATTTACATTTTTACCATTTGTATTAAGAGGTACCAAAGTTTATCGTATTCAAGGTTTTGATGGATAGCTTCTGGTGGAACAAACCTTTTTTATATACACATGCTTCCATGCAAGAGTTGTTATTATTAATTCTACATATTCAGGATTTTTGTTGCTTTCTCAGTTCGTATTAATTGTATCATTACTGAATCATTTTTTATGGTAATCGAAGCAAAACCGACTTAATTTAGCTATTACTTGCTAATTATTTTACATTTAAACCCTTAATAGTTGTTTTATTTTTCTAATTTATTTTTCTCACGATATGAAGTTTGAAAGTTACAGTGTTTTGACAAAGTTTAAAAACCTTTACAGTTGTTTTTAATTTCTGTTAAATTATTTCATCTACACAAAACACTTTTCTCATGATATATAGTTTGAAAGTTAGAATGGGAAATGTTGTTATATGTTAAATACAAATCAATTTTTTGCGCAAAGACTTTTTTATTACCCGGGCAACGCCGGGTAGTGCAGCTAGTTGATGATAATTTGAATAATATAAGATGCAGTTTTACAGCAATATATAAAAGAAAATCATTAGTGTACCGCGAGTCTTCATGGTGTATTTCAATTTAAATATGTAACACTACAAAGACAGAGTATTTGATTGCATAAGTTCAAAATGTATAACATGGTAATATATGAGTCTAGCTCATATGTAGTGCTTTATACTATATAAAATCTGTGTTAGCAGTGCTGAAACTGTTGTGAATCCTACTCGCGAGTAGAAGTGTAGAAGCAATAGACATTATTATTACTTTCATCAACAGGCAGGGCAAGTGGTACAAGCTGTTCAGACCAAAGAAGGCATCATGTTAGTAACGCAGCCAGCCTCGAGCCCAGCTGCTAAGGCTGCTGTCGAAGCGGCCGCTGCTGCCAAGGAAACAGAAGCAGCAAAAGCAGAATCTGAAAAGAAGCAATCAGCTGAGAAGGAAGAGGAAGCCACTGCAGCGCAAGAAATGGCCATGCCTACAGTTGCTACAGTTGCAGAGCATGTAGGGGAGGTAGGTCCTTTGTATTGTAATAGCATGTAGGGGAGGTAGGTTCCGATTCCGATATTAAGATCGGGGCAACTCTATTATATACTGCAGAAGGCAGCAGTTTACTCCATTTTTTCTCCTTACCTCTAAATCTATTTGAGTTCATTTAGTGTACTAATCTACAGACTTTAGAACAACCGGTAGAGGAGACTCAAGCTGAAGCGGTGGTAGAGCCTCCACCAGAGTCTGTCAAGCCTGTTGAAGCGGAGCAAGCGCAGAGAGACCTGGTTCAACAGGCCCTTGCAGAGACCGTAGCTGAGGTAGGTGACTTCAGCCCTTGCTGCTTGATGTATGCATCGAGGTATTCTCTCGCTTACGCTTTCCTCATGCTAATCATACCTTGTTTCACCCAATATATTCGTTACAAGTGTATGCTGCTTGCAGGTCTGTGGAAGTAGTTGTCACTACTTGACTGGAATCGCTAAACATTGCACTTTAGTATAATCATTCTTTATTCTATCTCTGGTGGTACTCTTCTTTAGGATGTTAATGCAAAGACTGCTATCATCAGCGCCGATACAGATCTGATTGGAGGACTCCCTGCCAACCTACTTGCCACTGAAGAAAGTGATCAAACCGAAACGGTCAGTTATTGGCACTATTTATTGTATTTGGTCAAACAAGAACAAGCAACCATTTTTTAGAAGTTGCTTCTTGAGGCCCAAGGATCAAGTCAAATGATTCTTTTTATTTAAAATATGATTTTGGGTTGGGATAATTTTCCTAAAAGGGATTTGCTTATACTTTTAAAAATGGAAAAATGAACTGTGGAATCATGTCAATAGTCTGGTTTTGGCCCTAAATGCTTTTATAAAGACAAGAAACTGTTTAAATGCTATAACCTATATTTAAAGTGAATTTTCTGCATTTTCCTCACGGCTGACTTGCAACAAAATTCACATTACAGGTATTTAGTATCAAAAGATTCACAATGTCTCACTCTGCTGTGTTGTAGGTTCAAAATATGTTGAAATGTGATTACAAGCTTTTAAAAGCTAAAAACCTAACAGTTAATCGCAGTCATCACGAAAACGCTGTAGTTTGGAATCCCTTTATTTTGATGACATTCTCGACATGGTTATTGTTTTGACACGTGATGTTATCACGGAAATGAAAGGCTCAATATAAAACGTTTCGTAGCACTAGTTTATGACAAATACTTCGGGTTTTACCGAAAAGCCTTTATCAAATACAGATGCTCGCCACTTTATAGTTTCGTTCAGTTTGGTCTAATCATCTAGTGGTAATCTGATCATGTGACCCATACTTCCTGCCAAATATCGCGAACAATTTCTGCAGCATTTTTGACTATCACAGGTGATCAACAGGTTCGTCATTTTTGATAGAGGATGATATGCACTCCTTCGAGCTAAAGTTAAATTAAACTAATTTTTATGGTAGGTTTTGAGATATCAGTGCTCAAAGTGACATCATTACAATGATGATGAAATAGACGTGTAAGGACAATAAACATGGTTTTATTGAATGCGTGAAGTTTATTTGTGAAAATATTTTGACGAATGAGGTTGCATTAAAGTGTAAACAGAAGCCATCGTGTTCAATTACATTCGAGCTGTTTTTAACATCACGTGACAAAACAATAACCAAATGTAATGACTACATCATAGAAATAAACTGATTTCACTCTACGGCGTTTTCGTGATGGCTGCGATGAACTATTCGTTTTTTAGCTTTTAAGAGCTTGTTATCACATTTCCACATATTTTGCACCAACAACGCAGCAGAGTAAGACATGGTGAATCTTTTAATACCAAATAACTGTAATGTGAATTTTGTTGCAATTCAACTCAAGTTAATTTCTTGTATTTATCAGCTAATATGGCCAATATCAAGGCTTAATTATTTCCGTACAATCGGACGTATTGTTTTTACTGCATTGTTCTGGGTTATAAACAGAACAATGCAGACGGACAAACAGAACAAACCGACAATGCAGTTATAAACAGAAGCCATTTTTTTATCAATTATAACTAACTGAATACTTTGCGTTGCACAGGTAATAAAAAGGTTGTTGCGCAAAAAATAAATTCTCATTTCACATACAGCATTTACCATTCTAACTTTTAAAAATTAACATGTTTCTTTATTTTTGTGTCCAGCCAATGCATAATTCAAATATTTTAAATCTCAAGGCGTAGCAAAAACAAGTTGTTAAAAAGCATTTTTTCTTATGCATAGTTTAAATATTTGAGAGCTGGAGGTATAACTAAAACAGATTGTTGAAAAACATTTCTTACTTTTTATGCTACACGTTCGCTCAAGATTTAAAATGGTTCATAAACAGTGACTGGTATTGTAGTATCCATTGGCTAAGTTTCTTTACCCAATGAATTATAGTAACATAGCTACTAACTTGAGCTAGTCTAAATCTTTACTATAATAAGAGCCGTATCCGTCTGTTTGAAGCCAGCTTGTGAGCCAGCAATGATAAGCCAGCTTATCATTGTGCTTATCATTGTGCTTATCATTGTGCTTATCATTGTGCTTATCATTGTTATCTTATGCGTCATGGTTTCTCACACAATCGTGACATTTTCTGCTAGTGTGTATATTTGAATCAGTATAATAAGTATGTACCCAATTATTCATTATTATTATTACAATTTATTAGTGGATAAAACACCTGTTTGCAGAATGGGTGTTTCTGAGTTCAATTTCAGTGTGAAGCAGGTTTTTTGCGCTTAGATTTTTATCGCTATAACTGGACACACGTCTACATGTATAGATTTAAAACGCGTTCTTGAATGCTTATTAAACGAAGTGCAACAATGGCGGTCTGTGTAGTTTGCAAAGATGGTTGATGCAGAAAACTTCAATCTAATCGATTCCTCATAAAACAATTTATGATTTTTTGGCATGCTTACACCCGAGCAGTAGTGGCAATGACAAATGTGTCTCCTTTTTATGGCTGCAAATCTTTTTAGGTAAGCTCTGGCGAGCTTTGTTTAAGATAATATAATGCTTTTTACTAAAACCAATCTTATTGTTAATATACTTGTGAGTATACATGCATTTCCTCTGATCATTCAGATATGCATTGCTAAGTATTTTACATCATTCAATATGTACAAGGGAGACCAAAGTGTAGGCCACATTCGCATTGCCCGTAAAAGAGCTAAATTTATCTTCCCAAAATTCTTACGAGTCATTTAAAAAATACAACGCAGATGTCTATTTGACCGTCACCATAGAGGAAGGGTTAAAAAAATAGAGCGCAAAGTCGTTCGATCAGAGGTTTTACGGTATCAATATTTATATTATAAGCATGTCGGGAAGCTGCAACATAAATCTTTATAAATTTGTTACTTCATTAAAGCATGATTACTGAAATTGCTATGGCAATCCAGCAAATGGTCCTACTCATTGCTTGGCAGCTGGAGTGTCAGGCAAATTAGGCTACCAGACTAAATATGCATCTATAATTATATATAAGTATCATAGTTTGTCTGTAGTTTAGTATGTCCAGTTGTAGCTATTAAAATCTTGGAATTAAAGTCTCTAGTGCTGGATTTGAACTCACGAAGATTGCAACCGCAAGTTTAAAATCCAAATGTCTAACCAGGGGTCTACGAAGGCTCTTACAATTGGCAATCTTACTATATAACGTATACACCTTTTTCTCGATTGTACGCGCTAAATTACGCATTAATTGAAACTCGATTAAACCATAACTGTCACGTACAACTTTCATTGTATTTACTAGGTAAATCAGACACACTGATTCCTATTTTGTACTCAAAATAAAGATTGGTCCATAACTTTCAGTGTAATGAAGGCTTTTTTACAGCGTTTTAATATCGGTCTCGAAAACAACACGATCGGCACAACAGGCTCCGCCCATAAATATGTGACGTAACCTAGCTTTTTAGGAACGGAAGTTAAGTAGAGATGTTTAGACCGATTTAGAATAATAGAGTTGGTTGTTTTAAAATCCATTATCTAAATTCAGCTTTCAAAATAATCTCAGTCTTTTCTGAAAGGTAGGTAACTTATTTAATATTGTATATTTAAAAATGAGCTCAAAAAAACGTGATAACAACGCTAGCTTGTGATAAAACCGCGCTTTTTGAGCTCATTTTTCTCGGCGTTTAGCCTATTTAAACGTCGTGTAACAAGCTACGAGCAATTTTAAATAGTTTATATACCTTTCATAAAAGACTGATATTATTTTACAGGCTGGATTCAGATGATAATAGGTTTTAAGTCACCCATCTCAATTATTCTAAATCGGACTAAACATCTCTAACTTCCGTTCCTAAAAAAGCTAGGTTGCTTCACATGTTTCTGGACAAAGCTTGTAATGCCGATTGTGTTGTTTTCAAGACGGATATTGAAACGCTTTAAAAAAGCCTTAATGACTTAGAAGGTTAGCTGACCAATCTTTATTTTGAATACAAAATACGAAAAATAGAAAATACGATAAAACTTGTACGTGACAGTTATGGTTTAACTTTATGAAACACGACTCCTTTTTGTCCTTGCCGCACTAGGGCTAATTTGTTTTCTGAAAAATGATA
This sequence comes from Watersipora subatra, assembly GCF_963576615.1. Lineage (NCBI taxonomy): Eukaryota > Metazoa > Bryozoa > Gymnolaemata > Cheilostomatida > Watersiporidae > Watersipora > Watersipora subatra. Next base: position 39,553,495 of record NC_088709.1, on the reverse strand, counting down.
TCAACAATAGCTTTTGTCGAAATTGAAATTTGGTGATTGTATCTCAGTTCGGCGTCATTCGTTATGGTAAACCGGCTTCACAAATTAATGTGATACAATTTTGGTAACAAGTTTACTAACATGCATACTAAACCTTCCTTCAAGTATGTTTCTAGTAAACTAAATTCATATAAGTTAGGTTCAACGTTCAGCGTCTGTTTTGAAGGTAAGTACTCGGCGCGTCGTGCATTGTACTGTTACACTTTCTTGCAAATCATAACCACAAAATGTACTAAAGTTATTGTAGGTAGCTATAGCTAGTGAGGTTAACATATTGTTTTGTTACCATTTTTTGATGAAGATTTTGACATGGAAGGGATTGCATTAGATAATTACTATGGGTTTCTATACCACTCTATACGTTATTTTCACCTTATGATGTCAACACCGAAATGAACTAAAATAATATAATCGTATACCAAATAATTTTTTATTGTAATCGTAGCAAAACATACTATATTTAGCAATTACTTGTTAATGATTTAAACATCTTTACAGATTTATTTTTCCTCTGATCTATTGCAACAAAACTCTTTCATGATATGAAATTTAAAATTGCAGTTTGAAGACCTTTGCAGTTGTTGTATTTTTTTCTTTTAATTCATTTGAACTGCACAAAAAACACTTGCAATAATATGAAGTATATAGAATGGTAAATGTTGAATATGTTAAAAAGAGTTTTCTGCCCAAAGATTTTTTTATGACCCAGGCAACGCCGGATATTCACCTAGTAAATATACAAACGCTCTATAGAATTGTCTGTTTGCATTTAGCAAAACCTGAAGCGCTGCAACTCAGCTTTCATCAAAAAACCCTGATTGTCCATTTTATAGCACAACTTATTTTGTTTATACTTTCAAATTTATATGGTGTTTTTTGCCTTGCCACCTAAGCTATTATCACATATTATAATTGTGTAAATGTATTAGTATTATAGCCAGCAACTTTTGTTCAAGTAAAACCAGAATATTTTTACAAATGCCATTAAGCATATAGAGATATACATGTACATGCTAGCAAGTTGACCATGTAGTGTTTGCAGCAGAACCTTGCCCGGCTTTGGTACAATGGTTTTCTTGATATTCACAATGATTATGCTTTAAAGTAAAACGGCTTTTACTTTAGAGGCTTTTAGTTGCTCGGTTCCCCAAGACTAGGACACACAGTGTTCTTCTATCTCTGGTTTCTTTCTCTCTTTTAGGCTAATGGAGAAAAGACTGTCGAGACTTTTTTCCTTACTGACATACAACAGAATGGTGATGGCACAACCTTAGGCCCCGCTGCAACTCTCTAAACTTGTAAAATGCAACTTCTGTTGACTGACTTGATTTGCATCATTGCCGGAGCCGTAACTGACCCTGCCAGTAGCTGACTGGTTATCATTGTTACCTGGTTACTGGTTGAATCTTCCTTATTGCCTACTTGTATATACATTAGTCATAGTTGTTCTGTGTAAGAGCATGCATATTCTTCGGTATTCTCTCCTGACATCGATAGCTTTTTCATGATTTATGATTGACTGTATATTGCTATTAATATTATTTCCTTGACCAATGTATAATGTGGCTGTACTTGATACAGCCTTCTAATTGACTATCCTACTGTATTAAGTGGATATTTTGAGGTGAATTTTTATATAAACTTGTGGATTTATCTACATTATTGTTAAATTGCACAGTCTTCATCGATATTTGATTGCGTAAAGATCAGGTTATCGTAGACTTCTTGAAGCTTCTGGAAAGAGTTACAGGTAATTTTCTCCTCCCTATGAATTGTTCCTAATCTAGTATACAGTTTTTGAAGTCAAGTTCGTTTAATCATTGGCGTCTTAAATTTTTGGTCAGATTTACATTTGGCGCTCGAGCGTATAGTACCAGTGACCCAGCCAGTGGCAAGATAATTAACAAATATTAATTTCAAACCGCTAGCTATGTTGTCCTAGAATGCTATTCTCTATTTCGAGTCGTTGTACTAAAACTGAGTATCGACGTTACGCTGATATTGGTTCTGACCACCCAGTCGTACATAATTCACACTGCATACACTAGATGTGTATACTCATGGACATATAGTGCAGAACGTATTTCCACTGAAACAAGATACAAATATATAAAACATACTCGTATAAAAAATGCAAATCGTTTTGCACGATCTGTGCCTAAATGTTTTCGTGACAATATCTATAGGTTAGAGATATTGTGTCTGCAGAAGGATTCGGCTACAAAAGGTTCGAATCTACAAAAGTACCTAGATGAAAGTTGGGCTATAATAGGTTTCGTCTAGAACTGATTTGAAATTACGCCTACAATTCCTGGAGATACATCCTACATGTATAATAGTAAATGTGCCTACTAATTGTTCAATGGAGGGACAGTGGAAGAAAACCAGTATGAAACAATGCAACAGTAGTGCTTTCACGAAACAATGAAAAATAGGTATTACTCATCGATGTCATCTATCAATCAAATCAAAATAAGTGTGAATCTAAAATGAAAAGTACACATCAGTTTATTATCTACTACTAGTTACTACTACTTTTGCGACTACTGATATCTCCTCGAAACTACTGAAACACTAAGACGTGTAAAGGATCTGCTGCGACCCTATACTACTCCACAAAGAACCAAACCCCTAGAGTATATAAGGCTTAATATGTTTAAATTGAATATATAAGCAGTTACATTGAATGTACGTGTGACAAACAACTGCATGAAATTAGGCTTTCTCATGCTCTGCAGCTCTCTGCTCTTCGGGCTCCTTTTATGGTAGTCGAGTTGACAGGCTCCGCTCCCCTGTCAGAATCGCCGGCTCGGTAGCAACTCGGTCCATTCAGTGTCGACGCGGTATCAGGCAGGTCCTTTTAGTTGCTGGTTCGGTAATAGGTCGGTCTTTTACATGCTAGCTGGCTGCTCGGCTTGTCTTCTGCGAGTTAGTGGCCGGCCGGTCGGTTGTGCATTCGAGCAGATCATGGGCTGGTCCGGTCTTCTCTAGCCTCGGTCTGGCGAAATCGGTGTGAATCTATCTTGGCTAAGTAAGGCCGAGCCACCCTCATAGCCTTTGCACGGCTGGCTGACAGTAGCACCTCTCCTGTGCTTAGCTATTCTCTCCCTTTACAACATTTGGGTATTATCTCCCTTTCTCTGCTATTACCGTTGCTGCTACTAATACTACCACTGCTACAACTACTATTACTAATACTACCGTTGCTACTACTACTACTACAACTGATGGCTTCCTAGAACCAACAAAATCCTAAGGTGTTCACACAGATTCCCAAGGCTATGGTAGATGCGCAGAGTCTGATAAGATCATCACCACCAAGGATGAGGGAACCATTTTTCTTTAGTTTCAGTAAGTCAATATTGACTTCTTAAAATATTGGACGGGATTCAGAACAATGATAACTTTTATTAAACATAAAATAAAGAAAAGCCATTAAGAACTGATAACTCCATTACTGCAATGACCAATACTGTAAACTGTAATGAACAGCGTAATTCTCTAAGAGTGTTTCACAGCCCATAAAGAGTTCTCTCAAGCTGAATTTGGCTAAAGATAACACAGAGTAAATAAATATCCCTTCGCGTATCTTAACAAACATGAACCAGCATCCGTATCAACTTGGTTGTTGCTTGGAGGATACAAGCAGCAACACAAATCCTGAACACACCTCATTTTGTACGAGCCTTTAGAGGTGCTATAGATCTCAGGCTATCATTCGCCATTAGCCTTGCATCCACAGATACAACAAAGAGACAAATTCTTCATTTTCTTAATGAACCACCTCTTTATTTGCTCTCGACCATGTCTAGCAGATCCTAAAAGCATAAACAGTAACTTTATTGAACTGAACAACCAAGTGAAAAACTATGAGAGGAATATGATATGACTAGAGTATAACTGAATATTAACAGAACTGGTTAACAACCTAAGTAGTAAAAACACATACTTTTTTAATGGTAAAAAGTATGTGTGTAGCTTAGCCATTCCAATGTTTTAGTTCATTGCGCAAGGGAGCAACAAGCAGACTCATGACACCATGTATTAGCTGTGAACATAAAATAATGATGCCTCTGTTGCCTGTTGCACATTGGATCTATCAGTTTATTGAAAATATTCAATCTAATGTAACAAGACAGAAATTGCCTACAGCTATTTAGAAACCATGTCATGGTGAGACAATTCCTTTAGTAGCTTAGCCGCATTGTTAATAGGAACATCGTTACTTGACCCGCTCAACGTGTAAATGTTTATGTTATAATTATTCTACGACTACCATCTCATTATTACCTTTCTTAATATCATCAGTTTCCCACTGTATCTCATCACTAGTAACTCCAGACCAGACTTCTATGAATTGACTGTCACATAGAGAAGGGAGTGTGCTGAATGTCACACTCCGTACTTGTTGCTCTAAAGTTGTCTTCTCTAACTATAAGTAATATAACACAAACAGTTTAAAGTCTTATTAACAAGACTGTATGTGAGTTTATGGTTATCTCTAAAGCAACTTATACTGATAACAGCCAGACATTCTATAGAGTACTTAGCTAATGATAGTAAACTACATGAGTTTGAAGTCTTTCAGAGTTCAAATTTGTAAGTCTTTGTTAAAATAGATTCTATAAATTAATATTGAACATTCATGACAGACTAATTAATGTCAAAAATTAAAAATTTTACATTGACCAAATTAAAAAACCTATCGCTTTTAATCCATTTCAAAACGTGATGAAACAACTTCAACAGAAAAATAAATAAGTAAGAAAAGTGATAAACCTTCAGATAACATCAAAGCTGATGTAACTTACCCACGGAGATAATGGAGGAGCAGCTAAAATATAGATTAAAAATATATAATATTGTAAATAATACTGTATAATAATAAATATATAAAGTAGCCATGATGAAACATAAAAGTACTTGAAAGGGTGATTCAGTCCTGCTGGGTTCTCTGTGATATAATGAATAAATACTTGACAAGACACAATATATATAGTAATATGACATCCTGGTAATCTTTAAAATGCGTAAGTATTGAAACAGTATTGTAACTCCTTGCATGCTGTTTGAGAAGGTTGAGAGGATAAACTTTATATTTAGAAGAATGTACGTATCTATACAGAGTACTAAACAGTTAATCATAACTGTACTAAATTAGGTTGTACGAAAGACTCATATTGTAGTATTCTCTGATTGTTTATTTTGAATGACTAGTTTGAGAGAAGTTAAAAGTTTTATATAAAGGTTTAATCTAAGTTAAACTAAACGCTATAAACAGATGTTCAAATATAAACTCAAACTAGACCATCAGATGAGTCCCTAATGAAGAACAAAGGACGTAGGAGTTGAATCCGATCAGATACTCACCAATATTTTCTGCTGGAGGCTGGTGGATATCAGCAACAGTTGTTATTATTTCATACTCTGTCTCTGTGTAAAGAATCAAATGTGTCTCAAATTAGACAAGAAATGATAATAAGAGAATTATCAACATCGTCGCTGAATCAAATGTATTACTCAGCTCTCAACCATGGTACTTGCTATAGAAGGTAAATATTGAATTGTTATGAAACACGGAGGTGTTCAAAGGTAGCCTAATGTTAGTATTAGTATTAATAATATAGCATCTACTGAAATATATATTGAACATGAGCTGTGAATACATACAGGAGAATCAGCAGGTGACTAAAACAGGTATAATCTTACCTTCATCACTGCTCTCATAATCTTGAGAGTTGTCAGCCCCTGTAATAAAGTAGAGTGAAATCTTACTGCACCTGGTTAGCTACCTTCATAATTTTTATACAAAAGTTCAAGATTACAAAAGGCAAATATGATCGCTGTTACTTCACATGCAGAAGTAATTTGTGAGTATCTTCTTTTTTGCCTCTGAACAAACACACAAAAAACTATTATGGTAGGAGTTGTGGGTTCCAGAAAATCTTTAGGAGTTCAAATCACAGGAATAGTGCATCACATGTTATAGTTGCAAACTAATATTAACATAAAACCATGTTAACATTGTTGTATATGCAGGCGCCTCTCACTCGCTTGACTATGTTTCAAGAATTTGGGCTAAGGACACCAAATCAGCTTGGGGAGGCAAAGCCTCCTAAACAGGCCTATTAATAGGGTAATGTAGCTTTCTCAGCTTATTGCCGCCTCTAAATATACATATACGAGGGTGTATTGAATATAGTTCTTCTTTGTTCTTCTAGCTAGTGAAAATGTGGTGACTGATTATAAAACAAACATTATTTTATTGCTTTGAATTTCATTAAGGCATCAAAACGTTCACAATACTACAATAATTTATGATCATCATGCAGGAAAGCTGCAGTCGTTATCTACTGTTTCTTAGGAAAACAACTCAATTTTACCTGCTTACATGCTGAGCCATGCTCCTCAAAATTTAAATACGTATTCCAAATTCTTATAATTTATTTTAACCTATTTTATTGAGCATGCAATTTTTAAAAAAGGAGTTTATATATGACACTCTAGAAATGATAGGCACAAGCCAAAGGCTGCCAAAGTCAGCATAGTGATAACATAATTGTTTCTTTCGAACATGATATAAAGCTTGTTTAAAGTAACAAAAACATATCTCATGCAGTGAAATACATTTGAACTTATAGAAATGATAGCAAAGAGTCTCTAGTTTAGCTTGTCTCAGTATACTGATTCTGAAGTTCATATAGGCTGGAGAATTTGGATTTCGATTAAATTTCTAAAGACGACCCATCGGCTAGTTTTCTTTTACCAAGTTGGTTTTACGTATTTTGTGACAAACGATTGCTTAGCGTATAAATGCTATTTTTCCAAACTCTCCTCTTTGAGATTAACAGCAAAACTTAACTTACCCCAACCAAAGGCTTTAGACTGATAGGCCCTCCTCTCCTTTTCTCTCAGACTCTTTCTTACATCATAACCACCGTCTGTCCTCTCTCCTTGATCAGTTCTGACAGGTCTGTTATCATTTCTGATATCCTCACCTGTAAATGTATGAGAATGAATAAATAAACAAGGTACCACAACTTCATTTCTCCTTGTAATGATTCTATTTTTTGTTGAGTCTGTACAAATAAAACACATCACTGAAAATCAGCTGCTAACATTAGAGATGACCAGATGCCTGACAATCCTTCCTCTCTGTACTACTTCCTTACTTATTATATATTATTAACTTATTCCTATTGGTAACAGTTTAACATCCTTACACTGCTAAACCAACAGAAAAATAATATTTAAATGTTTTCACTCGTTATACAAAGTTCTTACCTTCAAAGTATTCCGGAGCAAGAAAGAATTCTAGACTCTCAAAATACTCGACTGCGTCAAACCAAACATCGTCTTTATTATCCAATAGAGACATTTGAATACAAGAATAGTTACAGAGCAAGAGCAATACACTGCCACACGCTTTGTTCACTTTTCTACTACATGACTGTCACTATCCTGGCAACAAGTATTGTTGTGCATAAAGTACATTGCTCTTTACAGAACGTCATGAGCAACTCTCCAGCTAGGCTTATCACAGTAGGAAATAATTGTTAGTTGTCTTATCATGACTGCTGGTCTTATAATGATATTTGTTTTATCATTACTTTACGTTACATAAAGGTGTAAAAATAATAAAAAGAGTAAATACCCAAATAAGAAGAGAATGGTGTATCATTGTAAAGTGCAAGAAAAACCGCTACATCTCAAAGTTGACACCGGAGCTTCATGCAATGTCATGCCTAAAGTGATATTTGTCTCTTTATCGGTGCAAACCGATAAAGGGTATGGCAAGGGTATGGCATACCCTTTATCAGGGTATGCCATAAGGGTATTTTGTAATAGTCTCATCAAGTGCCGGTCAGAAGACCTTGTTAGGATTATCAAGTGCAATAGAATTGGGTTTAGTCAATGTCTCAAATGCAGTCAGCGATGACATCGCTAAAGCTTACCCGGACACTACATCTGGCTTCATACAGTTGAAGCTACATGTAGATGAAGATAGCAGCCACTCACCACATTTGCTACTCTATTCGGTAGATACAGGTTTTTACGGTTACCATATAATATTTCTTGATGCCCAGAGATATTTCGTCATACATTTTCTGAACTATTTGAGGATATAAAAGGTGTTGAGTGCTATGTCGATAACCTCTTGATTCATGCACGCACAATGGCTGAACATGATGCAACACTTGCAACAAAATTCACATTACAGTTATTTGGTATCAAAAGATTCACCATGTCTTACTCTGCTGTGTTGTAGGTGCAAAATATGTGGAAATGTGATTACAAGCTCTTAAAAGCTCAAAAACGAACAGTTAATCGCCGCCATTACGAGACTGCCATAGACTAGAATATCTTTTCAAAACGGCGCAAATGGGACGTATTCTTATTCAGAAAAAGATTCTCTACAAGATAAGATAAAATTGTTTGGTGAACCTCACTCTCGCAACTTTTCTTTGCGCTGAACAAACCCGGTGTGTTTCTTATTGCCACAACGATAACGATCCGGTTTTTCCGCATTGGAAAAGAATTAAAAATGGAATCGAGCCAAAAAATATTCTATACGTTGCACGTGATTGGCAACAAGGTTGTTTTGTTGGAGACCAAAGTTGATGAGTCTAGCTAATGTGTAGGCTTCGTAATGAAAAGAAAACCTAAACCCTATTGATAAGCTTATACATCGGCTTACGCTCTGTACTTATATTACTGCACAAGCCGATACATCGGCTTGCGGTAGCGAAAGGGTTAAGTGCAAATGTATTCTTTGCATATGTAGGTCTTTGATAGAGACTGAACTTTTAAATTAGAGTTATTTGCTCATGATATACTTCTATAACTATATATATAGATCTTTATTCTTGTCGTTCATCTGTCCAGTTATAGCGATCAAGTATTAGCAACAAAAATCCCCTTTTGTACAAGCTTTAAACTTTTTTATTACCCAAACAACGCCGGACATTCAGTAGCATATTTTTCTGATCAGCTTGGTTACCTCTCTGTTGAAACTGGTGCTATTACAATCTGTCTCAAGATATTTGTGTGTTCAACAGTCGACAAGTAATTAAACTGCAAAAGCTGTGTGTGCAATAGGTACGCAGCTCATTGAATATTACACCAACTAATTTCTTTAAAGTAATGTATAACTTTACTTTTACTTTTACAGATCTTTGCAGTTTCATTTTAATAAAATAGACAATTTATATCATAGCGAGATGAATGGGAAGACAATCACTAACTTCTCCAACCTTGAGATACATTAAATAATTAAATACAGTAGAACAATGTGAGCTTTGTTTACATGATAAACCATGATGAGATGATTATGTTAGATATTTGATTGGTTGGCACATGGGAATAAAGCATGTTTAGTGATACATTTGAGGATTCTCGACTGTCAGTTTAGCGGTTGTTTCAATCAATCGTCAACTTCTTAAAATATTGGACAGGATTCAGAACAACGATAATTTTTATTAAACATAAAATAAAGAAAAGCCATCAAGGAATGACAAACTCCATTACTGCAATGACAAATACTGTAAACTGTAATGAACAGTGTAATTCTCTAAGGGTGCTTCACAGCCCATAAAGAGTTCTCTCAAGCTGAATTTGGCTAAAGATAACACAGAGTAAATATTCCTTCGCGTATCTTAACAAACATGAACCAGCATCCGTATCAACTTGGTTGTTGCTTGGAGGGTACAAGCAGCAGCGCAAAGCCTGAAAACACCTCATTTTGTACGAGCCTTTAGAGTTGCTATAGATCTCAGTCTATCATTCTCCATTAGCCTTGCATCCACAGATACAACAAAGAGACAACTTCTTCATTTTCTTAATGAACCAACTCTTTATTTTTATTCGACCATGTCTAGCGGATGCTGAAAGCATAAACAATAACTTTATTGAACTGAACAACCAAGTGAGAAACTATGGGAGGAATATGATATGACTAGAGTATAACTGAATATTAACAGAACTGGTTAACAACCTAACTACTTTATTAAGACTACATGGTTTTTTATATGTGATCTTACTAAAGTACTTTTCGAACTATAAACTGCACCCCTATATAAGCCGCATCTGCTTTATTTTCCAAAAAATGATAATAAAACAATACATAGGCCGCACCTTTGTATAGGCCGCAGAACTTAGGACGGTGCTTTTTAACGCGGCAGCAACATTGCCGTTTAAAACGGAACAATGCCTAACGACACTGTTTCATTTTAACCGACGCTTTTTACCCTAGTGTCTAACGGAACAGTACCGATAGGCATTGTTTTGTATTTTTTTTCACCGCTAGTGGCGCACTAACTGAAGATTCCGGTTAATACGCCCTAGCGGTGAAAGAAAAAGCCACAGAATAGTCGCACCCCTCTATTAATAATAAGCCGCATGGCTGAAATCGTCAGAAAAAAGTAGCGGCTAATAGTCCAAAAAGTATGCTAAGTATTTTATTAAAACCACATGGTTTTTTATATGTGGTCTTAATAAAGTACTACACACATACTTTTTTAATAGTAAAAAGTATGTGTGTAGTTTAGCCATTCCAATGTTTTAGTTCATTGCGCAAAGGAGCAACAATCAGACTCATGACACCATGTATTAGTTGTGAACATAAAATAATGATGCCTTCGTTGCCTGTTGCACATTGGATCTATCAGTTTATTGAAAATATTCAATCTAATGTAACAAGACAGAAATTGCCTACAGCTATTTAAAAACCATGTCACGGTGAGACAATTCCTTTAGTAGCTTAGCCGCATTGTTAATAGGAACATCGTTACTTGACCCGCTCAACGTGTAAATGTTTATGTTATAATTATTCTACGACTACCATCTCATTATTACCTTTTATAGTATCATCAGTTTCCCACTGTATCTCATCACTAGTAACTCCAGACCAGATTTCTATAAATTGACAATCACATAGAGAAGGGAGTGCGCTGACTGTCTCACTCCGCACTTGTTGGTCGAGAGTTGTCTTCTCTAACTGTAAGTAATATAACACAAACAGTTTGAAGTCTTTCAGAGTTCAAATTTGTGAGTCGTTGCTAAAATAGGTTTTATAAATTAATATTGAACATTCATGACAGACTAATTAATGCTGAAAATTAAAAATGTTAGATTGACCAAATTAAAAAACCTATCGCTTTTAATCCATTTCAAAACGTAATGAAACAACTTCAACAGAAAAATAAACAAGTAAGATTAGTGATAAACCTTCAGATAACATCAAAGCTGATGTAACTTACCCACGGAGAAATTGGAGGAGCAGCTAAAATATAGATTACAAATATATAATATTGTAAATAATACTGTATAATAATAAATATATAGAGTAGCCATGATGAAACATAAAAGTACTTGAAAGGGTGATTCAGTCCTGCTGGGTTCTCTGTGATATAATGAATAAATACTTGACAAGACACAATATATATAGTAATATGACATCCTGGTTATCTTTAAAATACGTAAGTATTGAAACAGTATTGTAACTCCTTGCATGCTGTTTGAGAAGGTTGAGAGGATAAACTTTATATTTAGAAGAATGTACGTATCTACACAGAGTACTAAACAGTTAATCATAACTGTACTAAATTAGGTTGTACGAAAGACTCATATTGTAGTATCCTCTGATTGTTTGTTTTGAATGACTAGTTTGAGAGAAGTTAAAAGTTTTATATAAAGGTTTAATCTAAGTTAAACTAAACGCTATAAACAGACGTTCAAATATAAACTCAAACTAGACCATCAGATGAGTCCCTAATGAAGAACAACGGACGCAGGAGTTGAATCCGATCAGATACTCACCAATATTTTCTGCTGGAGGCTGGTGGATATCAGCAACAGTTGTTATTATTTCATACTCTGTCTCTGTGTAAAGAATCAAATGTGTTTCAAATTATACAAGAAATGATAATAAGAAAATTATCAACATCGTTGCTGAATCAAATGTATTACTCAGATCTCAACCATGGTACTTGCTATAGAAGGTAAATATTGAATTGTTATGAAACACGGAGGTGTTCATAGGTAGCCTAATGTTAGTATTAGTATTAATAATATAGCAACTACTGAATATATATTGAACATGAGCTGTGAATACATACAGGAGAATCAACAGGTGACTAAAACAGGTATAATCTTACCTTCATCACTGCTCTCATAATCTTGAGAGTTTTCACCTCCTGTAATAAAAAGGGATGACATCTTACTGCACCTGGTTAGCTACCTTCATAATTTTTATACAAAAGTTCAAGATTACAAAAGGCAAATGTGATCGCTGTTACTTCACATGCAGTAGTAATTTGTGAGTATCTTCTTTTTTGCCTCTGAACAAACACACACACATACAAAACTATGATGGTAGGAGTTGTGGGTACCGAAAAATCGTGGGAGTTCAACTCACAGGAATAGTACACCACATGTTATAGTCGCAAACTAATATTAACATAAAACCATGTTAACATTGTTGTATATGCAGGCGCCTCTCACTCGCCTGACTATGTTTCAAGAACTTGGGCTTAGGACACAAAGTCAGCTTGAGGAGGCAAAGCCTCTTATTAGGGCAGACCTATTAATAGGGTAATGTAGCTTTCTCAGCTTATTGCCGCCTCCCAATATACATATACGAGGGTGTATTGAATATAGTTCTTCTTTGTTCTTTTAGCTAGTGAAAATGTGGTGACTGATTATAAAACAAACATTATTTGTATTGCTTTGAATTTCATTAAGGCATCAAAACGTTCACAATACTACAATAATTTATGATCATCATGCAGGTAAGCTGCAGTCGTTATCTACTGTTTCTTAGGAAAACAACTCAATTTTACCTGCTTACATGCTGAGCCACGTTCCACAAAATTTAAATACGTATTCCGAATTCTTATAATTTATTTTAACCTATGTTATTGAGCATGCAAATTTTTTAAAAAGGAGTTTATATATGACACTCTAGGAATGATAGGCACAAGCCAAAGACTGCCAAAGTCAGCGTAATGATAACATAATTGTTTCTTTCGAACATGATATAATGCTTGTTTAAGGTAACACAAACAGAATATCTCATGCAGTGAAATACATTTAAACTTATAGAAATGATAGCAAAGAGTCTCTAGTTTAGCTTGTCTCAGTATACTGATTCTGAAGTTCATATAGGCTGGAGAATTTAGATTCTGATCAAATTTCTAAAGACGACCCATCAGCTAGTTTTCTTCTACCAGGTTGGTTTTACGTATTCTGTGACAAAAGATTGCTTAGCCAATGAATACTATTCTTCCAAACTACCCTCCTCGAGATTAACAGCAAAACTTAACTTACCCCAACCAAAGGCTTTAGACTGATACGCCCTCCTTTCCTTTTCTCTCAGACTCTTTCTTACATCATAACCACCGTCTGTCCTCTCTCCTTGATCAGTCCTGACATGTCTGATATCATTTCTGATATCCTCACCTGTAAATGTATGAGAATGAATAAACAAGGTACCACAACTTCATTTCTTCTTGTAATGATTCTATTTTTTGTTGAGTCTGTACAAATAGAACACATCACTGAAAATCAGCTGCTAACATTAGAGATGACCAGATGCCTGACAATCCTTCCTCTCTGTACTACTTCCTTACTTATTATATGTTAATAACTTATTCCTATTGGTAACAGTTTAACATCCTTACACTGCTAAACCAACAGAAAAATAATTTTGAAATGTGTTAGTTGTTATACAAAGTTCTTACCTTCAAAGTATTCCGGAGCAAGAAAGAATTCTAGACTCTCAAAATACTCGACTGCGTCAAACCAAACATCCTCTTTATTATACAACAGAGACATTTGAATACAGGAATAGTTACAGAGCAAGAGCAATACACTGCCACACGCTTTGTTCACTTTTCTACGACACGACTTTCATTATCATAGCAACAAGCATTGTTGTGCATAAAGTACATTGCTCCATACAGAACGTCATGAGCAACTCTCCAGCTAGGCTTATCACAGTGGGGAGTAATTGTTAGTTGTCTTATCATGACTGCTTCTTGTACAAGAGCTGTTTTAATTTTACATCAAAACTAGATAGTAATGGCAGAGGGCGGTTTGCGAGCTCCAGGCTGCTTTATAGAATTAGTGACAACATATCCGGTTTCAAAATTATTGGATATGACGTCACGAATAAGTGTATTAGTGATGTCAGATCCGGTAATTTTGAAACCGGATATGACGTCACGAATAAATGTATTGGTGACGTCATATCCGTTCATTTATAAACGGATATGACCTCACAATTGAGTTTACGCGTGACGTCGTATCCGTTTGTAACTGAACGGACATTCTTGCCTGTAAATTGAGCCGATAGACAAGGTGAACAAATCACGCAACATTGAGAAGAGTGTTGGAAATGAACTCGTTATACAATAAATGAAGCAGCATCAAACTAAATCTTTATAACTTACAACTTATGGTAGGCGGTGCGATCTAGTCTCTGTCTGAGTTGAAACGGAAACGACTTCCTTCCGATGGTTGAGACAAAATTTAGTCATTTCTCGATATCTGTAAAAAGAAAAATGTAAAAATCGAATTGAAAAGCTAATTTATAAAGCGAGGTGGTTTCGAATAGCATATTTATAATAACTGACTTACCCCTTATGGGTCGACGAATATACACTAACCATCGCTTTGGAAAAACTCTCTTCGGCGATTAGGCTCACTCGTGAGAACATTTGCCATCATTTCTTACCTGTAAATTGAGCAGAAAGACGAAGTGAACAAATTATGCTACATTAAGAAGCGTGTTGGAAATGAAATCGTTATACGATAAAACGAAGCGGTATAAAATAGTCTGGGAGCAGAGTAACTCAATTGTGAGTTGTTATTCCCTTACTCAACTTTTGAACAGTGCAAGGAATTCGAATGCACGCAAGGCAATCTTCCACATTTATATAACCTCCGTTTGCACGTTGCATTCTGTAACGTCATTTCTTATATACTTTCATGCTTAAATTACATCTCATCAAAGGGCGAAGGCGAAATAAGCAACTCTATCGCTGTTGCCATTTCGAAAAGCATTTTCACAGACTCTGATTGGATAATTGCAACAAAACGTCATAACCCGCTAGTTTGCTTAGTAATGGCGACCCAAGCTGGCAGCATACGCTGACTGCACTGCGTGCCTGAGCTACTAACTTTAAGTGATTTAGCAGTTCTACCACATCAACAAATAAAAACAGTAACTGAAGGTGTTAACCATTATAAGTTCAACCACTTAGAACTATTTACAACTATTGCTAGGTAAGCAGAACTAATCATTTTTATGATCAAATCGAAGACCTCATTCATTCACGATTATAGGCATTAATTCATTGTCATTGAATAGCAAGAACGATGTCCATATTGACATGACGATTCAATCACTATTGACTGACAATACATTCCAAGTAACTAACAAGTGTCATCACAGACCAGATTTCACAGGTGAGGTGGTTAAATTTCGTTTGAATTTGATGATTATAATGATCTATCTATCAATCAAGGCCAATCAACATGATTTGAACTGAAGACCTACATGTAACATGAGGAAACGCTCATACTCAACTCGATACGATATTAACTTTTCTTTACTGCTTTCTTGTCATATGATCTGCTTACTAGATCCCAGTAGATTATTATATGAATCAGATTTGATGTTATGTTGATATTGACACCAACCATATCTTCCAACTCTGATCCAAGGTTGTGTTCGGGATAGCTAAAACAAGGTTGGCTCTACAACTGAAATGTTTTGTAGAGCGCTCACAGATTTGATGAACAGAGGTGATGCGCTTCAAGCACATAAACCGTGTTACATTAAGTTCACCCCATAGAAGAAACTTATAAAGGGCACATTCTGAACAACAAGTAAGTTTGATGACTGTAAGCGTCATAGCTTCCCGTCCCTATCCACTTTCTCACTGAAAACTATCAAAGTTTAAATACAGAAGTATTGAATAGGATCATACTGGAGTTCATCCTGCAGCCGTGTTACCAACTGCCGTTGTATTTTGATGACCTCCTGAAGCCTGGTTCCCATATACGTCGCAAAGCACCGGCGACAGCACCGCAGGCTATTAGCGGTGAAATGGGAACTTACGCGCCAGGCAAGGCCGAGGATCGCTGGTGATTGCCAGCGGCAACGCAATGGTTTAGCGCTGTTCAAATTTTGCAAGAGGCCGCAGGCAAAACCTTCCCGAAATGCACTGTACGGGTGAAGGTCGCCATTATAGAAACGGCATGGCGAGCGAACATTTTATTTGATTACGCGATTTTGTTGCGCGATGCAGCTTATATGTGAACATACGCCGCCGAGCCTAACGCCACAAACGATTTGCTGCGCAAGTTACCGCCGGAGTCTCGCAATCGATATGGGAACCAGGCTTTACTATGCTCTCAAACTACCAGCTGCATTATTTTTTATATGTTTGTCAACGTTTTCCTAGCTAAACAGGCTGAAAGAGAAGTGGATTTAGAGACTCTGATTAGGGAATTATAGACTATAAGCTCATTCCAAAATTTATGTTTCCCTTTTATAGCCAAGTACATCCACACCTCTGAGTATTGAGGCCTCAGACTCCTGTCACAACTCATATGAGCCTCGTCCCAAACGATCAAAGACAGACTCTAGTCAAATATTAGATCCATTATGTATCATCTGTAGTGGTGACGCTAAGTCAAAGAGGGTTACTCGGAAGGAAAACGCATCTATGACAAATTGTGTAAGGAACAGACTACCAATGCTGGTAAAAAAATGTTCTGCATCAAATAATAAAACTTTTGATGCTTTTAGTACTCAAAAAGCAGCCAAATTTAAGAATTTTCTGCTCCTCTCCTGACACGATAGATCATAAGCACGCCAATGACTTCAATCGCCATTAAATTATCACAGCTTAGCGCAGTCGGCAACGCGACACGCTAATATGTCAAAAGACATTTTTTATGTTCGCAAGCACCATATATATTATGTGGAAGAGTTTTTAAATGTATACATGTTGAAAGGAACAATTTATTATTGGTGTATTTCATTTGCAGTTTTTGACTATGTTACAAACTTTAATCTCAAACCCCCAAACACAGTAAAAGGGGGACTAAAACATTACGCATTGGTTATATTTGCTCTAAGTTGTAAGACCTTATTTGATATCATTATAGACGGTGTTCGGCCGATGCAAGACCTCATGTGTTGGGAGGTGCTCTTGCGAGAAGCAAGAATTACCTTGCACTGACCTCTGCGCCCGCTCTTTAGATAGCTGTTTAAACCGGAATGTAGAAGATCGCGTCTCAGACGCTGAAGGTTAGTGTGGCAGATTATACGGTGTGCATCGTAATAGTAGTAAAGAATATCATAGCCAGGTGTGTGTTTGTGTGTGGTGTCCCCCTTCAGGCAAAATGACATCCATTTCCTATACTGTATGTTGCAATAAAGTGAGTCTAGTAACGGATAATCTCAGTGTATCCAAAATATGCTTAATCAGGCATTGAGAAAGATTCCGCCAATGCCCCAAACACTAGCTTTTTGTGTGTTGTGACACCCGTAACTCATCACTGTTGTTGATATTTAGAAGATTACTATCCTACTTCCAAATTGTTTGAGTTTTCTTCGCATCATCGGCTGTTGCTTGAGCAACTGTCCGGATAGCTGACAATGAGAAAGAAAAATTTAGGAGATTGCAACAAATTTTTTGTAATGTGGGCGTTCCTTAGTGCCAATCTTGTATACAGTGAAACTCGGATAACTCACCCTCGGATATCTCTAACACATGATTAACTCAAACGGATTTGTTTGGTCCATTCCCATGCAATGATAAATTGCTTTAGATAACTCGACCTTAACTTTGTTAACTCGAACAGTTTTTTGCCGAACGGCTACCGAGACGGTTGTTATCACTTTAGAATTTCACTTTATTCCAAGCCATAGAGATAAACATCAACTTTTAGTAGTTCTTAGGCGTCATTATTATCACTATCGGCAAAATATTTTTGTTAACGACTTTTTTAAAGGTTTGTAAAAAATCAAATTTTACTAAATATCCGCTTGGGGATAGCTTTCCGGAAGCAAGGAGAAGTGAGGTAACCTTAAGATAAACTTAAAGAAAAATTGGCAAAATTGGTTTTTGTTAAAAAAAAACCCTTTAAAGAAAAATATGCCTTCTTTTACTGAGCATTTCAACTGCGATCAAGTTTCGCCTATTTTAGTCGGCAAATGTCCTGGCAGTCACATCACCTAAAACAAACAAATCTCAAGTAATAGGAAAATATTTATACTTTCTGATAAAAAATTTTAAAACATTACACGAGAGGCCCCTTAACTTGCAACGAGCAATCAATGCTTTTGATTTATATATAGTTTGTATATGTACAGATGAATACATGCACATGTGA
Source organism: Watersipora subatra (assembly GCF_963576615.1). Classification (NCBI taxonomy): domain Eukaryota; kingdom Metazoa; phylum Bryozoa; class Gymnolaemata; order Cheilostomatida; family Watersiporidae; genus Watersipora; species Watersipora subatra. The sequence continues at coordinate 39,535,048 of NC_088709.1, read as the reverse complement.
CAATGTTTTCATAACTTCAACACTCAGATAACTCGAACACTTTCTCTTGGTCTCGTGAAGGTCAAGTTAGCCGAGTTTCACTGTATTTTAAACAGCTCTATAATTGAAAGTAGCCTATTCTTTATGCTTTTGAATCATTTTATACTTGGTATTTAGGCTCTATAGGTTTTGAGGTACTGCGTTACATTTAAAAAGAGTCGAATAGCAAACTGACCTAGCAAGTTGAAAATAACTGTTCCCAGCATTTTAAGATACATGTAGTTTTAAGTTACAGACTAAAACCCTATTCTGGTGTCCAAACTATGGACAGTTATAAGTATGGTAAGTAGCGGCAAGAGATACGTGTCTCTATTATATAAAATACTTCAATACTGGCAAGACAGCAACGCTTGAAAAACATGTAAAGTTCTAGAGAAACTATTCATAGCAAGGTATTCTTTTAGCGGCTAAATGCACATTTATGCGACGTCTATGGTCGACTGTCATATGCACATTTTTGGGAGTTTCTAAGCAGTTGTTAGGTAACTTAATTTTATTATTTGTTGACAACATAACCAATGATCTTTAGTACTTTTATAGTTTTGACAGTGTTGTCCAAAATTTTTTTATAAAATTGGCCTAAATTCGTTAAGCAAATTTAAATCTTTTTTGGGAATTTCCAACTCAAAAATGTGAATTTTTTCTTTTTGACATTTGAACTATTTAGTGTTGTTATGACTTTTGCAAGTACCTCGTAAGTTAAAAACGAATAATTACTTATGTTGATGACATAGCCAATTAAATTTCAGATTTAGTGATTACCAAGATGATGAAAGGGGCAATACCAACTATGCTGGTGATAAAATTAATAGTTTTACAAAAGTAAGGAACATTGTAGAGCATCGTTTTAGCTTTGTAATAAGTATAGCTTCAGCAATACGCAGAGCATAAATGCATCGAATTTTTTGTATTGTTTGGTAACATGTTGGCAAAATAAAATATATAGCAAACATGTTCTAGATAGAGTTTAAAGTTGAAAAAAATTGTATACATATCCTGAAGCAAAATCTGCAATTTTCGGTAAAATGACTGGCAGTAAGCCGATGCTAAAGTTGTACATGGATGGCAATGAAAAGGATATCAAAACACACCAACCTAAATCCTGGTTCCCATATACGCCGAAGGCACCGGTGACAGCACCGAAGGGCTATCAGCCGTGAAATGTGAACCCACTCGCCGAGTACTGCCGGTATTTGCTAATGGTCCATGCAAAAGTTGAGCACTGTTCAACTTTCGCGAAAAGCCGCAAACAAAACCTTTTTGAAATGCACTGCACAGATGAAGGTTAGCAATTTTGAAATGCCATGGCGATAATTTTTATGCGGTTTGTTACGAAGCAGCTTTATGTGAGCAGAAGCCGCCTAGTGTCACGAGTGTTTTGCTGCGCAAGATTACTTTATAGTTTGTCTTTAGAGTGTCAAGTGGCAACTGAATAAAAGAGGATTTTTATACAATTTCATAGTCAATTTGTGCATCAAAAAAATTGACTGTTAGACAGTTATTAACTTTACTCAGACCAAGAGCTTTACTCAACTTGGCTGGTACTAAAAAGTACCATGGCAGTCTAGAGTGCTGTGAGCGATTGTCAGTTGCAGTAACTATACATGTAATTATGGAAAAATATTAGAATAAGGCCATTTGGCAGTTGTTGTGGTGTCAGTCTAGTAAGATGAGTGTTGCAAGTTCAAATCCAGTGTGATGAATTGTTTTTGTTGACTTTCAACTGAGGCTTCAGATGGACCGACACTGCTTTCGTCATAGCGTAGGCTGAATGTGTACAATTTTGTTGATTTTTGTGCATTTTGATTAGGAAGGAAAAGTACGGCAGGTAGCTGTAATTACTGTTTTTAAGAAAAAGAAAGCTTAAAGGATTAATAAAAGATTAAGAAAGGATTGAGAAAAGAAAGTTTTTCTTAATCCAATTATTTATGACATTTTATGTTTCAATGATACCATTCTTAACTACTAGTTTGACAAAAAAAGCTTAGCTTGAAACGAAGCACGGATAGTAATCCTTAAAGGTTGACTTGCAACAAAATTCACATTACAGTTATTTGGTATCAAAAAATTCACCATGTCTTACTCTGTTGTGTTGTAGGTGCCAAATATGTGGAAATGTGATTACAAGCTCATAAACGCTCAAAAACGAAAAGCCGCCATAGATTGGAATTTCTTTATTTATTTGACGTATTCATTACAGTTTGGTTATCGTCTTGTCACGTGATGTTCTCATGGGAATTGAAAGGCCAATAAAAAGCTCAATATAAAACTTATTGTAGCACTAGTTTATGACAAACATTTCGGGTTTTACTGAAGACCCAGTATCAAATATAGATGCTCGCTACTTTACAGTTTTGTTTCGGCTTGGACTAATTGTCAAGTCTTAATCTGATCATGTGACCCAATACTTCGCAAAATAATTTTTGCAGCACTTTTAGGGGGAACATCAACATGTTGAGAATTGCAATCTCTTTAAGGGAAATGTATTTATGAAGAGCTTCAGTATGAAGGCATCATCTCTGCTGCTCAGTAGTGCTGCCAAAGTAACTTGCGGCAAGAGCCTCCTTGTCCAAAATTCTTGTCAATTTCCTAAGCATTTCGAAACAACATGGAGCACACTTTCTACTCGGTAATGTTTGAAACCTTCTCTGATATCTTGGGAAAATCTGTAAACTGGGTAGTGTTTAAGATTCTCCTAATTTTACAAGCAGGTTACTAACAGGGCGTGTATGCAGTACGACTCGGCTAGAATGACCTAGGCAGGTTCATTTTGTGTGAGCTCCTAACCTTAGGCACCTCTCCTTTTCACATCTATTTTCACTATCTTTTTTGTTTTCCCTCGGCCTGCCAAGGTGGCTCAAATTCGACCGAGTCTCCTCTCGTGATAGGGCGCCACAGCTCGGCTATGCCAGCGATCTCATTGTCAAGATATTTGAAGACTAAAATCGACAAAATCTGATCGCGGTTAAAACACTCGGAAAAAAAGACGTGCCCAGACTCGCCCAAAATGATGTATATAGTGAAACAGCCTGTCTCTATCTCTCGTATTCACATCGGCTCTTGCGATTAAAGTCTAGTCTTGCACGGCTCTATCGGCATATATTTTACTCTGCATTTGCTCATGATTGCTAGAATAAAATTTTAAATCCAGCTACAGATACATTATTATGAATGTCATTTCATAATGGGATGACATTATTATGAGATGACAATATTTACACCTCAAATTAAAGAAATTAAAAACTTGTCATATTACCATCCTCTACATGCTGTGTAAACATGTACTGACTACAATTCTGTTAGTCTACGGTAAGCCTGTCAGCCTTTGTAGCAGCGGAGTTCTCAGTTGATACCCACGCAGGAAACTACCGCGAATACGCGCGTATAAGAAGCACTTTTTTCTTAAGAAGTTGACCTAAAAACCCAGATGCGTCTTATCCATGAACACTTTTAGTATAAAAAATATGCATTTATCAAGATATCGAAAATATACTATAAAGATTTCCATCTTTAAAAAAGCAATATGTATTTTTGTGGTAACTATTGGCAGATCGTAGAATTTCCTCATGTTGCCGCCCTTATGAAAGTATGCTCACTATTAATCATCTTTTCAGCCCGTTGTTGCTTTAATGCTGTTTTGAATGGCTTATTCACAATGACATACACCGGTGGCGGAATACTTGTCATGTTGCTGGGGATGAAAACGAGGTCTGTATTGTGCCACTTCAACTTTGATTTAATATTATTGGCTGTATGGCATCGGAAGACATCTAACATCAGCATTCAAAGAATGTCGAAAAATTCTCAAAGACTAATATGAAACACCACCGTTTCTACAAAAACTAATGGAAATTTAAGACTTAATTTAAGATGTGCTCTATACACAGTTACAGTTTTGCCATCATTTTGGGGTCGAATATCCACTGCATCCTATACATGGTATCATCTATACATGGTATCATCCTATACACGGTATCATCCTATACATGGTATCATCCTATACATAGTATCATCCTATACATGGTATCATCCTATACATGGTATCATCCTATACACGGTATCATCCTATACACGGTATTATTCTATACATGGTATCATCCTATACATGGTATCATTCTATACATGGTATCATCCTATACATGGTATCATCCTATACATGGTATCATCCTATACATGGTATCATCCTAAACATGGTATCATCCTATACACGGTATCATCCTATACATGGTATCATCCTATACACGGTATCATCCTATACATGGTATCATCCTATACATGGTATCATCCTATACACGGTATCATCCTATACATGGTATCATTCTATACATGGTATCATCCTATACATGGTATCATCCTATACATGGTATCACCCTATACACGGTATCATCCTATACATGGTATCATCCTATACATGGTATCATCCTATACACGGTATCATCCTATACATGGTATCATCCTATACACGATACCATCCTATACATGGTATCATCCTATACACGGTATCATCCTATACATGGTATCATTCTATACATGGTATCATCCTATACATGGTATTATCCTATACATGGTATCATCCTATACACGGTATCATCCTATACATGGTATCATCCTATACATGGTATCATCCTATACATGGTATCATCCTATACATGGTATCATCCTATACACGGTATCATTCTATACACGGTATCATCCTATACACGGTATCATCCTATACACGATATCATCCTATACACGGTATCATCCTATACATGGTATCATTCTATACATGGTATCATCCTATACATGGTATTATCCTATACATGGTATCATCCTATACACGGTATCATCCTATACATGGTATCATCCTATACATCGTATCATCCTATACATCGTATCATCCTATACATGGTAACATCCTATACATGGTATCATTCTATACATGGTATCATCCTATACACGGTATCATCCTATACACGGTATTATTCTATACATGGTATCATCCTATACATGGTATCATTCTATACATGGTATCATCCTATACATGGTATTATCCTATACATGGTATCATCCTATACACGGTATCATCCTATACATGGTATCATCCTATACATCGTATCATCCTATACATCGTATCATCCTATACATGGTAACATCCTATACATGGTATCATTCTATACATGGTATCATCCTATACACGGTATCATCCTATACACGGTATTATTCTATACATGGTATCATCCTATACATGGTATCATTCTATACATGGTATCATCCTATACATGGTATCATCCTATACATGGTATCATCCTATACATGGTATCATCCTAAACATGGTATCATCCTATACATGGTATCATCCTATACACGGTATCATCCTATACATGGTATCATCCTATACATGGTATCATCCTATACACGGTATCATTCTATACACGGTATCATCCTATACACGGTATCATCCTATACATGGTATCATCCTATACACGGTATCATTCTATACACGGTATCATCCTATACATGGTATCATCCTATACACGATATCATCCTATACATGGTATCATCGTATACATGGTATCATCCTATACATGGTATCATCCTATACAAGGTATCATCCTATACATGGTATCATCCTATACATGGTATCATCCTATACATGGTATCATCCTATACATGGTATCATCCTATACATGGTATCATCCTATACACGGTATCATTCTATACACGGTATCATCCTATACACGGTATCATCCTATACACGATATCATCCTATACACGGTATCATCCTATACATGGTATCATCCTATACATGGTATCATCCTATACATAGTATCATCCTATACATGGTATCATCCTATACATGGTATCATCCTATACATGGTATCATTCTATACATGGTATCATTCTATACATGGTATCACCCTATACATGGTATCATCCTATACATGGTATCATCCTATACGCAGATATTTACGGCAGTTATTAAATAAAATAAGCAAGCCGCATCTTTGAAAAGAATATGTTTGAATATGTGGTGAAACCAACTGCATCCCACAAAATGTCAAATATAGTCAACGTTATCTAATCATTAGTATCAATTTGTAAACAAAAATTTACTGGTCCCAATCGATTATGGTAGCTGATTCAAGTACTAATCACATGGTTGTATGAGTTGACTGAAATAGTGAACACAAAACAACGGCAATTTCTCTGAAATCAATTAAACTACCGATTCTGGCAAAGGGGCAATAAAGCCATTCTTGCACTTGGTTGCCGGTTTGTGGCCCTGTTTTCCATTAGTAGCGTTTTTACCCAGTAGCATCTAATGCCCAACTCAGCGCTCACACTGCTGCACTGAGCTGGGCATTGAATGCCGTTGGCCTTCATCAAAAGGTGAAGTATTACTGCAGTCTGTCTATAGCCAAGGTGACAGGACCACACCTGTGATAATACGTAGGTGGTCCTTGATGCTTTGGCTTGGTTGGCGTTGCTTGACGATTTCATTGGCAGATGGCAGGTAGTGTCTCAATTAGTGTTACCCATTAGCTTGACTTTCGTGGTCAGTCCTTTTTTAGAACCTTCTCACAGGGTGTCACCAATTATTACTCTGCATTAGCACTTTTTAAATTATACCATTTATATCATCAAGCTAAAATGGCAAACCAAAGACTCTAGGGTAGTACATATAATAAGCAAATGTCATTAATGTCTACACGTACATCTATACTCAATTACCGCTATCAGTGAATCTACTCGCACCATTCTCGCTTACCTGGGTCGCTGACAGACCCGAAAACTGCCATAGCTGATATAGTGAATATACCATCGTTACACAAAAATAAAATATAACACAAATGAAACAGTCAAAACATTATTATTATATATACTGTGGAACCTCGGTTCTCAAACATAATCCGTTCCAGAAGGTTGTTCGAACACTAGAGCTGGAACGAGACCAAGGAATGCAGGGTCGGGCTAGACTCAGGGTCAGCGATGAGGGCCAAGATCGAGTCGGCCGGGTCAGCACGCACGATTTTTTTTATTTACTTAAGGTTAGGAGATAGTTCAATTACAGTCTAATTTTGTGACATGAATAACTTAAAATAAAAGAACCAATTAAATATATTGAATAATGCCGATTGAATAATACGCGTCTGTTTTATCGTCATTGTAATGCTGTCACTTTTAGCACTGATATCTTATAACTTACCGTAAAAATTCAATTAATTTTTTAACCTTACCTCGAAGGAGTACATATCATTGTCTGATAATCATGACAAGCCTGTTGGTCACCTGTGATAATCGAAAAGTGCTGCAGAAATTATTTTCGAAGTATTGGGTCACATGATCAGATTACGACTAGATGATTAGATCAAGCCGAAACAAAACTGTAAAGTAGCGAGCATCTATATTTGATACGGGGTCTTCGGTAAAACCCGAAGTGTTTGTCATAAACTAGTGCTACGATAAGTTTTATATTGAGCTTTTTATTGGCCTTTCAATTCACGTGAGAACATACGTGACAAGACGATAACCAAATTTCGTGGCTACGTCATCGAAATAAAGAGATTCCAATCTACGGCGGCTTTTCATTTTTGAGCTTTTAAGAGCTTGTAATCACTTTTTCACATATTTTGCACCTACAACACAGCAGAGTAAGACATGGTGAATCTTTTGATACCAAATAACTGTAATGTGAATTCTGTTGCAAGTCAACCTTTAAAGGTTGACTGAGGTCTGGACTAAGACCTCAGTCTGGTGAACTAAGACTCTGAAGTTCTTGAGTTTTGAATCGTAGCTTACACAGTTCGTCCATTGACTTGGATTTGATTATGACTTTCAGTGTATTTGGGCTGTATTGATTATTGAGTATTGATTATGCTTGTGTAGGTCTACTCTGGAAGATAGTGAACAGTAACTGATGCTTTCTAAAACTTTCAAAAGGTTTAATTTTGTTTGCACAGGTATTGTAAACTTTGTTTATGTCGCTTGTTTTGAATATACAGTCAAACATGGATAACTCGCCCTCGGATAGCTCAAACACACGGTTAACTCGAATGGTTTTTTGGTCGGTTCCCACATAATGATAAATTGCTTTAGATAACTCGACTTCAACTTTGTTAACTCGAACGGTTTTTTACCCAATGGCTACCGAAACGGTTGTTATCGCTTTAGAAAATCGATTTATTTCAAGCCATAGAGGTAAGCCTCAACTTTTTGTAGTTCATAGGCGTCGTTATTACCATCATCGGCAAAATATTTGTGTCAACGACTTTTCTAAAGGTTTGATGAAATTTGATTTTTACCAAACATCCGCTTTGCGACGGCCCTGCGGAGGTAAGGAAAAGTGAGGTAACTTCAAGAAAAATCGGCAAAATTGATCTTGGTTAAAAGACTCAAAGGAAAAAGATGCCTTTTCTTCTGAGCATTTCAACAGCGATCAAGTTTTGCCGATTTTAATCTAAACAAACGTCCTGCCAGTAGCATCACCCCAAACAACAAACCAATCTCAAGTGATAAAAAAATAAATCTCTATACTTTTTGATAAATATTTTTTATACTTCACATTAGAAGCATTTAATTTGAAACAAGCCATTTATGCTTTTGATTTATATTATAGTCTGTGTATGTACATATATCTACTAATAAATAAATACATAGACTTGTGACAGTGCTCTGATAACTTAAACGCTCTGATAACTCGAACACTTTCGCTCGTTCTCGTGAAGTTTGAGTTATCCATGTTTGACTGTATATATTTGTAGCATTTAATAGATTATCACTACATATCTAATAAAACTGCAGACTTGTAGCACACCGTATGATAACCGTATCAAACTGGACTTTCCATGGATCGAGGCTCATAACTCATCTTGTAATGCAGATAAACAGCCGGTTTTGCAGCAAACTTTAGCAAACATGAATTTGTGCTATGAGTTTTTATACGACTAAATATATTATATATTGTATAAATATATAAATATATTTATATACTTTATATACAATGCATTCAAGTTTTCAAATTTAGCATTTTTAGCAGTTTAACAAACTCTTTGGCAAAAATCAATTTTAGCTCAGATTGTGAGATCTGCAGATGTTAATTGCAAGTAAAGTATAGTGGCTTGCGGAGAACGGGGTTATCACTGCTGGTTTCAAAGCTGGCCAGAGTTAATAACAGTTACCATAGTTAATAACAGAGCAGCGACATGGGCGCTGGCTGAGTCAACCTCAAAGGTTTGGTGAACTGTCCCTTTCATCCAGGATCTCCTATTGCTTGTGATAGAGCTACCGGTAGCCAAGTACCTGATTGTAAAAATAAAAAGAAAGGGGGACAGACCTCCAGCGCATCATCAGCTGTGAAAGAGGTAGGTGCTCAGTCACCTCCAATGTGCCCTTTTATGTACAATTTATTTACTTTCTGAATACAATCTGTATATTACTATTTCAAGGCTAATATTTTACATAGTTTTACTCTGCGTTAAGTATTGTTTGCTTGCTAATATCAACTAGTTTAGCAATGCAGGAGATTTCAAGTCAGAAGACATCTTTCTTCTAGATTAGATGCTCTAGGAGTTATTTTACAGCAACTGATGCTCTCTAAAATATTTAGAACTTTATATTTTTGTTTCTGTATGTATTATAAACATCGTTTGTTTATGTCGCTTGTTTTTTATATTCGTAGCATTCAATAAAGTATCTTAAAGGTTGGCTTGCAACAAAATTCACATTGCAGTTATTTGGTATCAAAAGATTCACCATGTCTTACTCTGTTGTGTTGTAGGTACAAAATATGTGGAAATGTGATTACAAGCTCTTAAAAGCTCAAAAACGAAAAGCCGCCGTAGATTAGAATCTCTTTATTTTTCTGACGTAGTCATGAAATTTATTTATTGTCTTGTCATGCGATGTTCTCACGTAAATAGAAAAGCCAATAAAAAGCTCAATATAAAACTTATCGTAACACTGGTTTATGACAAACACTTCGGGTTTTACAGAAGGCCCCGTATCAAATATAGATGCTTGCTACTTTACAGTTTTGTTTCGGTCTGGTCTAATTGGCAAATCGTAATCTGATCATGTGACCCAATACTTCGAAAATAATTTCTGCAGCACTTTTCGATTATCACAGGTGACCAACAGGCTTGTCATGATTATCAGACAATGATATGTACTCCTTCGAGGTAAGGTTAAAAAATTAATTGAATTTTTACGGTAAGTTATAAGATATCAGTGCTAAAAGTGACAGCATTACAATGACGATAAAACAGACGCGTTAGAACAATGGACACGGTTTTATTGAATGCGTGAAGTATATTTGTGAAAATATTTCGACGAATAAGGTTGCATGAAAGTGTAAACAGAAACCATCTCTCACATCTACGTCACATTTGAGCCGTTTTGGAAAGTGAATCCAAACTACGGCGGTCTCGTGTGACTGCGATTAACTGTTCGCTTTTGAGCTTTTAGATCTTGTAATCACATTTCCACATATTTTGGACCTACAACACAACAGAGTAAGACATGGTGAATCTTTTCTTATCAAATAACTTTAATATGAATTTTGTTGCAAGTCAACCTTAAAGTTAAGTAAAGTCAAATTAAATAGGTGTTACATAAATAAGTTGACAGGTTTTAAACAAGTTTTACAGTAAACTTTAGCTCATATCGTATGTAGCTGCATATGTTAACTGCATGTAAAAACTAGCAGCTTGTAGAAAAATTTCTCAGCTTTTGAATGCATATTTATTTATGGCTCTTCAACAAATAAGAGGTAGTAGTTTATAGCAGCATTCATGCAGCTATCTCAAAGCCACTGAGATGCCTGTATTTGGCTTGGTATTTTGGAGCCGCGAGCGTGTGGGCGGGAAAAGATTGAAGCCAGACAAGCAGAATGACAGAGTATTCAGCTGGTTTTTAGTAAAAATTAGCAGTTGTGCCTTAGGTGTCGCAACAATATTGAGACGCTACTGTAAAACATTGAAAACAGATTTGACCCAATTAGGCACAGGCTATTATTGAACAGATCCAACAAACTGAGCAGCCGTGCGTGACTCTAGAATATTGTTTATTTAAAAGCTCAAAACCGCAGGCTGTGTATCACGTGACAAGAAACAGTAAGCGGTCGAAAAAGCAGCTGCCTGGCTGCGTCTATTCGCGCGGGTGTCCTAAACATGAGAACAACAAAGAAAACAACCTATCGTATTGAAACATTGCTAGAAGCTTTTGACATAGGGTGACAAAGAGGCTTAAAAGATTGAGACCGCTACTAAGATCGAATTATCGCCTAATACACTCCTCATTTGGATTCTGGAAAACAGTACATACGCAAGCCGAACACAGGTAATATAAAAAAACAAAAACGGTGACAAATTTAAAGTTAGGTTTAGTACAATGCATACTTAATTTTAGCTTTTAGCGTGTTTATTTAATAAACTATATTTAAGTTGAAAGCTTATGTCACGTGGCATAAAAAGTCTATTGTACTGAATACGGTGCTTTAACGTCTTTCACTCCGTTGTTAGCTACCATGTCTGTCTCAAAAGTAGGACCTGCACAACATACAGTAGGTACTGTACTTACTAAAGTTACACTTTATTGCATGTTATAATCACTAATTAAAAAACGCAAACCAAGCTGATTATCCTTTTTCACTACTTTTTGATAATTTACGTAAATATTTATATTTACGTAAATTATTATTATTTTATTAAATTATTAATTATTATTTATATTACGTAAGATAATACATAAATAAAATTTCAACGATTTACCGGATGGTTTGTATTAGTTAGCCTAATTTCCATAGGTTCATATGGCCTTCCATACGTTATGGCCTCCCTTTTTAGCATGCATCGCTAAGATGCATCGATAAGATGCAAGTCAAGCGATTAACAGCAAGCCATGTAGGGTTCACTGTAGCCTGTCTCGACAAACATGTTTTTTTGCGTAGTTGTTTCCTGTCGGGTGGACATGCATCAGCTTCACTGAAAGGGGGTTGTTATCTTCCGCCTATGCGACCTGACTGCGAGATCATGCCGGTCGCTCCATTGGTAATCATAACAGATTTAGCCTAAAAATCTATGTTGAAAAAATTAAGGTATAAACGTTAACATTGACATATCTTTTAACTGCAATTGAAGGTGCAAAAAGTCATACTGTAATGGCCTGATCTGGCTAATGTTGAACTTCGGTAGCAGAGGCAATGGTAACTGAACTTCGACATACATGTATAGCTTATATAATTATAACCTAATCAACCGAAAACGATGAGTGAACTAGTGAAGAAACTGAATTTACTTTTAAATATTTAAATCTGACTGATAGAAAAAATACAAATAAAACTGACTGAGCGCACAAATAACAACATGATTAGTTGCTGTTGTTGCCTGAGTCTTACTAAAGTTTAGCGCAGAAACTGGTCTCTGGTAAAACCTTCTATATCTTATTTTTTGTACATAAATTTTTGGGCCTAGTCCGATACAGGGTTGGAAAAAACCGCGGTTTTTTATGAAAAAACCAGGTTCTTTTGGTTTAAACCGGTTTTCATGGTTAAACCGGTTTTTATAATTTTACTAAGGTCTTTGCAATTTTATGTCTAGTTAACATCACTTACTATAGCTGCATGATTGAGTATTGAACATACATATGTGGAATAATCTTTTAAAGATGGTACTGTGGAAGTTGCTATGGGAAAAAGATAGAAAACATATGGAAATTTCAGAATGAGTCTTAAATCAAACATGATAGATGAAATACAGAGCAGAAATCTTATCACATAAAGTGAATATTTTACATAGAGCTCTATGTATAAGTAGGAACTTTAATCCAAGCGATTAGTCTTGTGGTAGTACAGAGCAGAGCATAATGCAGATGCATTGCAATTGTTTGGAGCCGTGGCAGATGACTCAACTTCTATCACCTGAATATTAGCATCACTGTATAAATTGGTGTTGTCAGCTTGACATTTTGCTACGTGAGCTTAAAGGTTGACTTGCAACAAAATTCATATTACAGTTATTTGGTATCAAAAGATTCACCATGTCTTACTCTGTTGTATTGTAAGTGCCAAATATGTGGAAATGTGATTACAAGCTCTTAAAAGCTCAAAAATGAAAAGCTGCCATAGATTGGAATCTCTTTATTTCGATGACGTAACCACGAAATTTAGTTATCGTCTTGTCACGTATGTTCTCACGTGAATTGAAAGGCCAATAAAAAGCTCAATATAAAACTTATCGTAGTACTAGTATATGACAAACACTTCGGGTTTTACCGAAGACCCCGTATCAAATATAGATGCTCGCTACTTTACAGGTTTGTTCCGGCCTTATTCAATCGTCAAGTCGTAATCTGAAATTGTGACCCAATACTTCGCAAATAATTTTTGCAGCACTTTTCTATTATCACAGGTGACCAACAGGCTCGTCATGATTATCAGACAATGATGTGTACTCCTTCGAGCTAAGGTTAAAAAGTTTAACGATTTTTTATGGTAAGATATAAGATATCACTGCTAAAAGTGGCAGCATTACAATGACGATAAAACAGATGCGTAAGGACAATAGACAATGTTTTATTGAATGTGTGAAGTATATTTGCGAAAATATTTCAACGAATAAGGTTGCAAGCAGGTGTAAACAGAAACCATCTCTCTCAACTACATCACATTTGAGGCGTTTTGGAAAGGGAATCCAAACTACGGCTGTCTCGTGTGGATGCGATTTTCTGTTTGTTTCTGAGCTTTTAAGAGCTTGTAATCACCTTTCCACATATTTTGCATCTACAACAACAGAGTAATACATGGTGAATCGTTTCATATCAAATAACGGTAATGTGAATTTTGTTTCAAGTCAACCTTTAAGCTTATCTGCGTGACCTCGCGTTACGACAGCACACCTATTACATTTTGCCTTAAAACCTTTGCCTGTTGCAGCTTGAGTGAAAAACTGTCAAACGGGATTCTGTTTGTGAGGCATGTTGGAAATTTAGGGCACAACTTTAACTTTTCAAAACACAAAAACTTTATAAAATGAATTCTAACAATCCAACTACGTTGACTTGTGCCCAATAAATGAAATATTAGTTTGCAAACTTGAAGCTTTTGCCCAAAAGGATTTTATTATTTTAATTTCTAATTATAAGTAATCATTTTTCACTGGCCAGACTTGAGAAAGTATTCATTCATTTTTAGAGACGATGATTGGATTAGTATATTACACATGGTTTTTATATTGCATCAGTAAAGAGATCATCATATCACTTGATAAAACCAATTGAAAATGAAATTCACTAATTCATTGTTGTGCTAGGATTTCATGTAGTTTCAACTTGAGTTCTGCCATCAATTTACTACTGTGTCCTAAATAAACTTCCACAGCTGATAATTACATATAATTGCATTTCTACTGCACATGAACCACTAGGAGCTTAAAATATTATGTTTTTCACAAAAAAATATTGAAAAAACCATAAAAACCTGTTTTTTTGGGCTGGTTTAAACCACTCGGTTAAAACCAAGCCAACCCTGATCCGTTATGATTACTAATGGCGCGACCAACATCGCAGCCAAGCCACATAGACGGAAGAGAAAAACTTGCTTTTAGCCCAGCTTATACATCAGGTGCTGTGCGTATTTTGACAAGCTGTTGTTTTTTTCGCCCTGCTCGGCGGGAAACAACTCAGCCAAAACAAGTTCGTCAAGACAGACTTGGGTCGCTGGTTTCCCAATAACTGTCATCATGGTAGCTTCAATACTTGTTGATTTGGTATCTTCACTAATTGTCGACATGGTATTCGCAATAATTATTAACATTGTTTTTATAACAATTATTTGCATATCATAATTAGGAATACCCATCAACAGGCTCTGGTTCAAATAGTATTGCATCAATTGTTTTACAGAATCGATTGTATTGGTGCAGCAAAAACTGAGCACTATTTGATTAAAGGTGAATTTTCTGCAAAGCTCTCTCCTATCTAGATGACGATGATCTGAACCAACAAATAGATACTGTTGTGTTTAATGGAGCCGATGAGAAATGGTAAGCAATAGTTTATTGTTGCATAGCTTATGGTATTCTTATCCTTCCTGTGTACACAGGTTGGTGAGAGATAATAGTAATGTTAACAGAATAGTGAGATGCTGGTGACCTAACGTAATGGCTGTCAAAGATAGAATATCTTTCTGATATATACATTGCATCACACTTTTGAGACAGTCGGGTGTAAACCATGAGGACAACTTCCCTTTCAGCTCTTTTACTGAGTGCTGCAGCAATATAAGAAATCATTGACAGAGGTTGGCTGTCCATCTCTAATTTTGCTACATTTATTAAATTGCGAAATAATGTTGGTTTTCTGGCGTGTGTCCATTTAATGAGCTTCCCGACACCCTATTTATTATTTTCTTCTTAAATTTTTTAACATTTTCACACGCAGTGCTGATGTAAACAAAAAAACCATGTTGAATGTTGTGTATGTATTTTAAAAAATAAACTTTGCGCTTAGCATTATATGAATATTTTTATTTTTCATTGCGACATTTTATCAACTAAATAGAGAATAGCAAGGTCAGCCTTTAAGGGAGTCAAGTGTAGGGCATTGTGCATTGTTCGCAACATGTTTTATTCATAGCTACTGCTATTAACTTATTGAAGAGATTTTCATCCCGCATTGACAATGCATATGCAACTGGCAGTTTATTAGCTTTTGTACTGAAAACTTCGTCCAAGCCTATGTAGGCTACTTTGTAACAATGTAATTAGTATTTGGTCCACTCTTGAACAAAATTGAGAGTGTTAGTAGTATGCTGGCCTGTCTGTTAGTTGTGACTGCTTCCGTGTGTCAATATTTTTCAGGGTTTTTCACTCATACCCTCCAAGCTATTGGCAACATGGTTCTCACCAATGAAGACTGCTTCTGCTTACATGAAGTGAATTACTTTATGGACCTGGTAGGTATGAGTCTAGGGCCAGCTTTGTTATTTTAAGCTGTTTGCATAATGGAGAACGCAAAAAGATTATTTCCAAACGCTATCAAATTTGCCAGGTTTTTCTTCTGTTTCGTAATTATTAAAACTGTTGACAGTCTTGGCAGTTTTGAAAGTCCAAAAGTCTCTTGTTAAAAATGTGATGCTGCCTATAAGGTTAGGTAGTCAGCATTGCATCACATTGAAAGGATTGTTTCTGTCATGAATAGTTTACTAAAGGTGAACTGACAACACAAATTTTTGTTGCACTATAACAGTAGTACATAATACTACATATCGAAGTTTCAATAATATTTCGTTATAATTTTAACCAAATAACAGGTTTTATGAACATTTTCAAGTCGTAAAAATGAATAGATTTGTAATCTTGGTAAAATGGTGACCAAAGATGGCTGCGACGATAAGTAATTATATGAAAATTGCTCAATTTTTCAACTAGATTATTTAAAATTAATTGTCTGTCCACAATACTTTTTCTGGAAAGCAAAGCATGCATTTATATGCTTTGAACAGATGACTTACAATAATACCCAACTTTCACACGCACTTTTGAATTTTATATTTGTGTTAAGAAATAATTCTGTTCGAATTTGCGCTCCACATGATGTCCGAACATGTACGCTCCACGTGATGTGCGTTCCACGTGACGTACGAACTTGCTGGCTTAGAGTTCAATTCTCAAGAGCCAGCGATCAAAAGTTAGTGCAGAAAATGTATATATGGCAAAAGCTTTTTGTATTTCTTGAATCTGCTTCGGCCTTGCATAATAATTATCTGCCGTGTTGGGTAATCATTGGGTGACTTTGAAATTGGTGACTAGATCGGGAACTGTGTTAGAATTGTGGTCAGAAGTGTTTTTGTCTCGCGTGTCCACGTTGGCCAACCATGGTGTTGGCATGGTAATTCATTAGGCTGATCAAAATGACGCCTTGAACTAAAACTCCACAGTTCCTTACAGCCGTACCTCGATACACGAGAGCCTCGACGTGTAAACACTGAAATAAGAGCAAATTTATGCGCAAAGTTATCCTTAAAATATAATAATCCTTTGAGATACCAGCATAGGAGCTAGTTCTTGGTGGCCACTACGCGAGTAGGGTGGTCGTTAAATACAGTTTTAGTTTTTCATGACCGCCATCCGGAACCATCCTCCATTTTATATAGTATTTTTACCTTGCAATATCATAATAAAATACTCTATTATTGTTATATATGTAATGTGGACCTTTTTGGGGTTTTCTAATTCATTCATGTCCTAACACCACACGTTTACTCATATTAAGTAGAACGCGAGGTGCTGTTGTTCAGTTCAATTTGTGAGGGTTTTAGCCAGAAATCGTGGGACAATATGCACCTGAGAGGTTTTTTGTATCACACCCAGTTTTCTCGGTTTCTTTGTTTATTTGATTGATCAGATCTATTCCGCTTATTGTTACATTGATTTAAAGATTGCATTTCAGATATTGTTCTCTCAGTCTAGGTTGCTGTGATTTCAATGAAACTAGGTCTTTTGTTTCCGATCTCACCTCGCACAGTTGTCCTAGTTGTTCTTGCAGCAGCATTTACTTGGTAAAGTTGTTTTATGGTAGCAAGTTGTTTAATTACAAAAAAGGAGATGACAGAGTGTGAGAGAATTAAGGTTCCCTCACACTAAGATACTCATCAAACCTGTGTCTTCATGCTTTAGGTAATTTGGGCCGAGCAG